>NC_135536.1:177549289-178942414 GCF_045843805.1 Urocitellus parryii
TGGGGATCGAACCCGGGCCGCACGCATGCCAGGCGAGCGCACTACCGCTTGAGCCACATCCCCAGCCCCTACATTTTTTATACTCTTTAACATAGCAATTCCATATTTAAAAGTGTTATCTGGGGCTGGGGATGTGGCTCAAGCGGTAGCACGCTCGCCTGGCATGCGTGCGGCCCGGGTTCGATCCTCAGCACCACATACCAACAAAGATGTTGTGTCCCCCGAGAACTAAAAAATAAATATTAAAAAAAAAAAAAAATTCTCTCTCTCTTTAAAAAAAAAAAAAAAAAAAAAAGTGTTATCTGAAGAATACCCAGATATAGGGGCATAGTGGCATGCACCTGCAATCCTAGCTATCTGGGAGGCTTCCCAGGCAGAAAGAGCACAAGTTTGAGCCTGGGTAACACAGTAAGACTGTCTCAAAAAATAACATAAAAAAAGAGCTGGGGTTGTATAGCTCAGTGGTAAAGCATTTTACCTAACACATGTAAGACCGTGTGTGGTGTCAAGCCCCAGCAATCAGCAAGAAAAAAATATATATTCAAAGAATACTTATGGGCAACATAGCGAGACCCCTTCTCCAAAATAAATAAAAAAGGACTGGGGATGTAGCTCAGTGATATAGCAACCCTGGGTTCAATCCCCAGTGTCAGAAAGAATGAAGTGAGGCAATAAGTTCTGATAGATAAGGCATCCAAAATATATTAAATAAAAATAAGGTACTAATAGTATGTAATATGTCCTATTTAGGAAAAACTTTTTTTTGTGTAGAACAGAGGCCTTTATCCTACTGCATTATCTACATTGTATAATATTTACACGTGAAATAATTTATACTAACTAGGACATATTTTAAAAATTAGAAAATAAAACATCCTAAAACAGTACGCATGGCCTATAAATATGCATAAAGGACTAAAAGCACCAAATATATTTTAATTTGGACACAAGAATCTTGGTGTATCTATTTTTTCTATATTTGAAACTTTTCTACCTGGGCATGGTGGCACATGTCTATTTTTTATTTTTACTTTTTTTTTGTTGTTGTTGTTGTTGTACTTGGACACAATATATTTAATTTTTATGTGGTGTTGAGAATCGAACCCAGTGCCTCACACATCAAGGCGGGCGCTCTACCACTGAGCTATAGCCCCAGCCCTAATTTTTTAAAAAATATTTTTTAGTTGTATTGGAATACAATACCTTTGTTTTATTTATTTTTATGTGGTGCTGAGGATCAAACCCAGGGCCTTGCACATGTAAGGTGAGCGTTCTACCGCTCAGCCCCAGCCCCAGCCCACATGCTGATAACTCTGTATTTACATAGAGGCTGAGGCAGGAGGATCCCAAGTTTTAGGTCAGCCTCAGCAACTTCCCAAAACCCTGTTTGTTTCAAAATGAAAAGTACTGGGCTTGTAGTCCAGTAGTACAGCACTTCGGGTACAATCCCTACTATTACAAAAATAAGTCTTTCTAAGGCACAGTGGCATATGCCTGTGGTCCAAAGCACTTGTGAGGCTGAGGCAGGAGGATTGCTTAAGTTCAGGAGTTGAAGGCCAGCCTGGACAACACAATGAGACATCATGCCCCACCCTTAAAAGTCTTTCTACAATGAATATAGGTATTAAATCTATCTAGTAAGGAAAAAAAAGAAAATCGCTGTTAAAAAAAAAAAATCAGGTTTTATAGCCTATATTTAGGACCAGAACTACCACTGCTCCCTCCTCTAGGAAGTGTAATATAGCCTGTTACACCTTAAAAGGAAAGGCCTGTGTTTCAGCTTCTTTGGAAGGAACAGAAATCTGGCTTGAAATACCCATCTTTAGGCATCATTCAGGATCAGCACCCCTGAAGTTCAGAAGTAAACATTGCTAATGGAATCTTACCCAAAATACAGAGTGATGGCATAGCAGTGGTCTGTTACTGATCTTTATTAAATGATAAGGGACAAACAGGAAGAGCAGCAATAGCAGAAGCCAGTATAAAAGTATCAAATATAAAGTGCTAGCATGGGGGGAGAGTCTAGGGTTGGGCCATGGCCCAGAGAATCTTGGGGGTACAAGGCTAAGGACTAGGTCTGGCCATAGCCCACCCTCCAAGGGAATCTAGACCTGTGGGGTCTGGACAGGACCCTTGGCGGGGGATGGAGGCATCTTGAATGGGGCCCAACCTTGGGCCTTGAAGTAGGAGACCACCTGTGTAGGCACTTCTGCAAGTACAGTCTGGGCCAATGCTTCACGAGGAGCCTGCCAGGAGAAGAAGGGCAAGATCAGTGGGGGCCTACAACAGCTTCCTAAAGTCTACATCTCACACCCAAGGAAGGACACAAAATCCAAGACTCTACCCTAAGACTCTGATGAAAGTCCTGAGCCTCAACCCATATCAGGAAGAGTAAACCCCCAGATTCACCCCCACTCACATTTTGGAATTTGCGATAAGGCACAAACTGTACTATGTCGCGGGCAGATGCCTCTCCAGAGCGTGTCCTCAGAGGCCCACCATCGGCGTCAAGCTGTTCCATGGCCTCAAAGTCAGCACCACCAACACCCACAATGATCACTGACATGGGCAGTTTCGAGGCATGCACCACAGCTTCACATGTGGCCGCCACATCTGTCACAGCACCATCAGTCAACAGCAAGAGCACGAAGTATTGCTGGGGGTAAGCCCATTCATGTACTGAGTCAGATCCTCTTTCCCAAACTCCTCTACTTTAGCCACACACTCCCACACATAAAAAGTCCCTTGATGCACAGCTCTCACTATTCCACTGGTACAATACCCACAACCCTCACCGAGGCAGTCCCCTGATATGCAGCCTGGGCTGCAAACCTGGCCACATGGTTGATGATGGGTGCAAAGTTGGTGGGCCCATAGAGGCGTACTTGGGGTAGGGCTTGGCGGTAGGCATCCACAATGCCCTGGATGCCTGTAGAGAACAAGGGCAAGAAACATTATAAAATACTTGACCTCTCAGGATTAGGCTGATCCTGAAATCAGCACCCTGGCCAGAAGATTTGGGAATGTAGATGCATTTCATTCACCCCATAACCCTGGGTACGTAACTCTATACAAAGAGAGGAGGAAAATTGCCTAAAATAATGTCTTGAATTAAAACCCAGATTAGCAGGATGCCCTGAACAAATTCTGAACCATTTGAGCATCATTATATCCTACTAAAGTAAAAATTATAATCTGTCTAATACAGTAAGAATCAATACTGATATTACTAAGGAAGAAGAAAAAGCTCAATAAATAAAAAAGGAAGAAATATAAATCATTTATCATAGTACTGATTCCAATGAGGTTCACCAATGGATATTAAATCTAAAGGGTAAAGGTTGATGTTTAACTGGGCATTTAGACAGCTTCAAAGTTTCTTGTCAAAAGACATTAATTAGGGCTGGGGATGTGGCTCAAGTGGTAGCACGCTTGTCTGGCATGTGCAGGGCGCTGGGTTCGATCCTCAGCACCACATAAAAATAAAAAGATGTTTCCACTGAAAACTAAAAAATATTTAAAAATTAAAAAAAAAAATAAAGACATTAATTAGGGGCTGGGGTTGTAGTACAGTGGCAGAGCACTTGACTAGCATGCATGGGGCACTGGGTTTTATCCTCAGCTCCACATATAAATAAAAAAATAAATGTTGATCAACAACTAAAAAAAATACTAAAAGGGCTTGGAAGACTCTAGCAAAATACCCCCTGCAGGGGAGGCATCAAGGTTTCTAATGATGTCCTGTGAATCGCTAGGCAACAAATAATAACAATAACAGCTACCAATTCTGAGAGCGCTTATGTTGTCAGGATTACTGCTTCCTATTTACTGGTTTACTTCTAACTTCTTAAATACTCAATAACCTACAATATTTACATTTATTACAAAGCCCAAACACACAGAGGTGAGCAACTTTCCCCAAGTCATATAAGTAGTATGATTAAGATTTGACTCCAGAGAGCTATCTCTAAAATCTACTCCTCTAGACAATGTGTCAGCCACCTCCCCACCTGCTTTCTCTGCCAGAGGCTCACCACTCATGAGTGGAGAGATCTGCTTCACAATGGAGGATAGAGGGAACTTACCTGCACAATATGGGTTATTGGGATTGAAGTTCAAGGGAAATTCATGTGAAACCTGAAGGCAAAAATAAAAATGAGTCAGTCTCCTTCCTTCCCATGTCCCCCTCACCATTATTGTGCCGAGGGGGTGTAGCTCAATGGTACAGCATGTGCTCAGCATGCAGCACCAAAAAAGAAGAAAAAACCCTATGGTACATACCAGGAGCTATTTAGTCCTAAGCATATACATGCCTACAGGGATGCATCCCCTTCAAGGCAGCAGGTAAGTTAACTACATCCCCCCCAAGTTAGGATTCTGAAACTAAAAACAAAAATGGGGGCTGGGGCTGTAGCTCAGTTGCAGGGCACTTGTCTAACATGCATGAGGCACTGGGTTTGATCCTTACCAAAATATAAAAATAAACAAAATAAAGGCATGCTGGAGTTGTAGCTCAGCAGTAGAGAGCTTGCCTTGTACTTGTGAGGCCCTGGGTTTGATTCCTAGTACCACATATAAATAAATAAAATAAAGGTCCGTCAATAACTTAAAAAAAATTATTTAAAAAAATAAATAAAAGCATTCTGTCCACTTACAGCTACAAGAAAAAACAGGGGTGGGGGGAGGCAGTGGGGTGGAGTGGGATGGGGGAGAGAGCTTACCTGCCAATCAGGGGGTACCTGGGCCCCAAATCCAAATGCTGGGAACAGCTTGTCCCTGTAGAAAGACAGTGAGTTGGGGAAGAGGCAGTGAGGGGATTGTAAACCCAGAGGTTGAAGCATCTGTAGGGAGTGGGACTGGCCAAGAGAAAACAGGTACTCACGAGTCATAGTCTTGAATCACACTGCCCACACTCCATAGTGCTGTCAGGTATTCGTTGACTCCTGTAGGACTCAGGTAGTGCAGGGAGTCAGGTGAGGAGGGATCACCATTGGAGCCAGTGAAGTCAACACCAACCTGGGAAGAGGCCAGGAAGGGAGCTGAAGGGTTAAGGTTAGGGTTAGGGTTGATTTTCTTGTCTCTGGTAAGGCAACTTACAGTGAAGTTGATTTGGCAGCCTCCCATAACATAGTCCAGGAAGGAATATTCTGTTTCTACCTGCATATGAAACCAGTGTCATGCCTAATCAGATAAAAGGGGGAATGGAATCTTGGAGCTCAGGGTTCATAGCCCATTGATCCCATAAGCTACTGTCTCACCTGGCAAATCTTGACACAGATAGTTCCAGAGTTCTTATAGCTTTTCTTTTTCTGCTGCTTCTCAGGGTGGATACATTCAAATTCGGCCTGGTAAGGAGAGGAAAATTAGGGTAAAAATCTCCCATTGTTCCCACTATTCCCTTGGATTAGCCATCTAAGCCCACCTCAATACACCTAAGCAGCGCTAACAGACTCACCGGGACTGCCTGTAGTTGGGCCAAGCTAGTGTGGAAAATACCAATGAGATCATGTGACCCATCACTGTCATGGTCTGAGCAGCGTACCTGAGGAAAGGTGTGTGTATATAGATAAAGGAGACAGGTTAGAAGTCCTTCTCCAGGCTCTTCTCCCTTGCTCAGTTCATTCAGGAGGCAAGCTCCTTACCTGGATGGGCGTGCTAGGGTCTCCACCACAGAAATGCTGAAAGGGAACTGAGAAGCGCTTCCACGTAGGATTCAGGTTGTTCTTAATTACCTGGAGGTGGAGGGCAAGGCTTCCAGTGAGCTCTGGCCTGGCCCACCTGGAGCCTGTGTGAAGTTGCTGCCCTTCCACACCCACCTGCAGTCTCTTTTTCCCTGTGTTCCAAACCTTGCAAGCCCAACAGATTCTCTCCTACTCTTCCCCCACCTAATCCCAGGATCTCGCACCTCAGATCTGTACACCAAGTGCAATTTCCCATCACCCTGGCGGAAGAACTCCAGAAATGGATCAGATTTTCCCAGGAAGTCCTGTCAATGCCACAAGATTTGTTACAAGACTCAGGAAGAAACAACCACTTTGCCAGCCACACACCCATCCTATCCCCTATTAACCACCCCCACCCCTTTATAATCTTGGGTCCCCAGGGCCTCCTCCCAGATGTACCTTCTTATCAAGGTTTCTGGCCTCTACCTCCATTGTTACTATACGACTATCCTTTAACTCCTGAGCTGAGACCTAGATAGGGAGGATTCTGTTACCTCATGAAAACTTCATTGTTGCTAAATTCCTACCTGGCCCTTGCTGGGGCTTACCGTGATGGTTCCCTTCCCAGCAGGTTTTCCAGGCTTCAGCATCAAGGGCAGAGTCAGCATTTGGCTGGACACAATCTATGGCAAAATAGGCCAGGGAAGCTTCAATGCCAGAAAGCCAGGTCCTCTTGTCCCCCCTACCTCCAGGGAGCCTAGATTATCTCAGAGGGCACTTACTGAAGGATTCTAATCCCTGGCCCTACATACCTGTCCTAGGGAACACTCAGCTGCCCCCAGGAAGTCGTCATCTCCCAGCTCTGGCGTCTTGTTGTCTATGTCATAGATTCCAAAGCGTAGTTTCTGGACTGTCTCAAAGTGATACTCGAGCTGCAGAGTCCTAGAGAACTCAGGATTTGAGCAGTTCCGTACTCGCTCAGTCCGGCCAAGCTGAGGGCAAAGGCCAATAAGCATCACAATCACACACCCTTCTTCCTAAAACCTAAACCTAACCTCCCTCCATAACTTTAACCTCCAAGGCCCACCTCACCTCAGCCCAGTTGCCCCCTCCTACATCCTGTAATAGGACGCAGAGTGGGTCTGACTTGGAGCTGATGTCCTTGTCAATGAGGTGGTCACAGGAAATGGACAGCTGAACCAAGGTCACACAGTTGGCCATCTGGAGGAAAAGAGCTCAGTCAAGCACCAGGGACCATTCTTCACCCTTCCCTGACTGTAGGTCCCAGTTGGAAAGGTCAGCATTTTCACCCAGGCAGAGATGAGCTGGCATCCACTCCCAGAACACCCAAGGAAGAAAAGACCCTATACCCTCAACATCCCCAACCTCAATGGCAGAGTCAATGATTACAACCAATCCTTTTCTCAAAGAGTATGACAGAAAGATGTTGAAAAGGAGAAATAGCTTTTGACTCCTAAGTAATCCTCACTCAAATACTGATCCTAATCCCAGTCTTGTACTCCAACATTAATCTGCAGAAACCAATGAATCTCATTCTGAACCTTTACGGGCCCTAGGTCAGTCCCTAATCCAAGTTCTAGTCCCATATTGTCGTCAATGCAACCATGATCCAGATACTGCTCCCAAAAAAGCTCTTGCTTCAATGACTTGCCACTAACCCTGGGCACCAACATCTTGGAGTACAGTTGATTTACCCACTTATTCTCTTTATTTTTTATTTTTATTTAATACCAGGAATCAAACCCAGGAGTACTCAATCACTGAGCCACATCACCAGCCCTTTTTTTAAATTTTAAGACAGGGTCTTACTAAATTGCTTAGGGCCTTGTTAAGTCCTAAGTTGCTGAGTCTGGCACTGAACTTACAATTCTCCTACCTCAGCCACCTGTGTCATTGGGATCACACCCACACCCAGCTTCACCCATTCTCTTAATCTAAAATCAGCTGTTCAGGTCCAACTCAACATTTCCACTGCCACTATCTAGTCCATGTCATTGTTATTCCTCACCTAAATTACAGTATTAGCCTCTGGACTCCCATATCCTATGCCATCCCACATTTCCACTGCCCCATCTCCACCCCAAAAGGCTATTCTCAATATCCCAACCGAGGGCTGGGGATGTGGCTCAAGCGGTAGTGCGCTCGCCTGGCATGCGTGCGGCCCGGGTTCGATCCTCAGCACCACATACCAACGGGGATGTTGTGTCTGCTGAGAACTAAAAAATAAATATAAAAAAAAAATTCTCTCTCTCTCTCTCTCTCCCCCCCTCCCCTCTCTCACTCTCTTAAAAAAAAAAAAAATCCCAACTGAGGTAATGCAGTTAAAAAGTAAGTGGTAGACCACTCATGGGTTCAATCCCCAGCAAAACACACATTCCTTGTCAAGTCAAAACCTTTGCCTGGGCTGAGGTTGTAGCTCAGTGGTAGAGCACTTGCCTAGAATATGTTCCGTTCTCAACACCACATGTACATAAATAAAGGCCCATCCAAATAAATAAATAAATAAATAAATAAATAAAAATAAACAACATAAACCTTTGCCTAAACCCTTTAAAAATTTTCCATTACTCTTACATTTCTCTAACCTGGTCTAACACCTTCTTTCCTATTCACTCATTCTAGCTACCCAGATTGCCATTCTTCAAATAAGCCAACCACATCTTTCCACATATTGTTTCATGTCTTGTTGCTCCCCTCCCCAACCCCCCATTCAGTATCATCTTCTTTGCTATGAATGAAAAGGCTCTCCTTTCAAGCCACTCTAAAATTCCAAGCCTACCATCATTGGCACATCACATATTCCTTTCCTGCTTTTTCACTTTAGCATTTATAAGTGTCTACCAAATTACATATACTTATCTATATATCTCCCACACTAGAATGTAAATGCTGTGAGGGAAGGAGTATTTATCTGTTCTGTTCACTGCTGTGTCCCAAGCACCCAGACAATATTTGCTGAATGCAACCCAAAAGGCTGTTTCCAGCCTGAACTTTAAGCCCACCCAGCTCTTACTGGCCTCTTGCTTCCCAAATCAAGCAGCACAAAGCTTCAACATCTACCCACTTCCTCCGCTGGACACACTAACTTGCATGAATCATAATTTGGCTCCAACATAGTTCTTCCGCCTACAGCCACTGTACCAATCGTCTTTAGACTTCTTACTATTCCTATGTTCCCCTGCTCATACACCTGAAGACCATCTGTAACAAGAGTGCACAGGTAAGGTCAGATATCTCTCTGCCCTTCATTCAGCATTCCAACTTTCCCAACAGTATTCTCCTTACACTGACCCTCAGTCAAGCTCTCTCCACACCTAGACCACTGCACCCCAATCTTGATCCCTCATGGTTTCTATTTGGAATGCTGTTAACTAAAGTTGAATATTCTTAGAAGTCAACTTGCTTTATATACTACCCCTCCATAGCACCTTGACCTCTACTTGAATGCATCCAATGATGAAAAACCCACCATTCTTACAACCCATTCATATGAAAGTTCTGCTCCATAAAGTCCTATCCACACTGACCATAGTCTGCAGAATTCCCACTTTTACCCATTAGTCCTACTTCTTCCCCACTCTGGACTATCAGGGAAAGCCTTATTTTATTTCTTATACTCTTTGCACAGTATAGAGACAAATGAAAAAGAATGCTCATTTCACTACTGCAGAAAATCTGCAACAGCTTAAAGGTGGACTAATCAAATTATATTGGTATTATCTGATAATATTCAGTTGTAAAAAAACAGCGTATGACACTAATTCAACTGTATGTGTATAAGCATATATAAAAAGAATTGGATATACACAAAAATAAATACATACAGGAAAATGAAACATACAACAAATAAATGTGATTTTAGAGCTGGGCACAGTGGCACACGCCTGTAATCCCAGCAGCTTGAGAGGCTGAGGCAGGAGAATTGCAAGTTCAAAGCCAGCCTCAGCAAAAGTGAGGCACAAAGCAACTCAGTGACATCCTGTCTCTAAATAAAATACAAAATAAGCTGGGCACAGTGGTGCACACCTGTATATAATCCCAGCGGCACAGGAGACTGAGACAGGAGGATCATAAGTTCAAAGGCAGCCTCAGCAATGGCAAGGCACTAAGCAACTCAGTGAGACCCTGTCTCTAATAAAATATAAAATTGGCCTGTGGATGTGGGCCTGTGATTGAGTACCCTTGAGTTCAATCCCTGGTACCAAAAAAAAAAAAAAAAAAAAAAAAAAAAAAAAAATTGGGCTAAGGACGTGGCTCAATCATAGAGTGCCTCTGGGTTCAATCCAGGGACCAAAAAAAAGTGGGGTTGTGATTAGGTGGCAGAGTGCTTGCTTGCCTAGCCCATGTGAGACACTGGTTCTATTCTCAGCACCACATTAAAGATAAATAAAATAAAGGTATCGTGTCCATCTGTAACTAAAACAAAAAAATATTCTTAAAAAATGTGATTTTAGGGTTGGGGCTATGGCTCAGCTGTAGAGCGATTGCCTTGCACGTGCGAGACCCTGGGTTCGATCCTCAGCACCACATACAAAAATAAACAAGTGAAATAAGTGTTGTGTCCAACTACAACTAAAAAAAAAAAAAAAAGTGATTTTAGGGGTTGGAGCTGTAGCTCAACACACAGAGTGCTTATGTAGCATGCATGAGGCACTAGGTTTGATCCTCAGCACCACATAAAAATAGATAAAATAAAGGCATTCTGTATAATTATAATTTTTTTAAATGTAATTTTAAGTACTCTGGAGAAGTGGAATGAGGTGGAAATTTATGTTCTCTATATATTCTTCTGTAGTTTCATATTTCATACTGTTTTTGTGGTACTTTTCCACTGAGCATGTCCAGCCCAATGTATTATTTATTTTAATTTTCAGACAGGGTCTTAGTTGAGGCTGGCCTCAAACTTGTGATCTTCTTGCCTCATCTTCCCAAATTACTGGGATTACAGGCATGTGCCACTGTGCCTGGTTTATTTTAATTTTTTTTTTTAAGGGGCCTCATTAGCTTTTTTCCTCCAATCTATTCCTCAGATCCTCTTTGACAATTCATTCTTTGCTCAAAGTCTTGACTTCCAGTTAATAGTCCCTAATATCAAGCCTCAATGTCTCTTGCCTCCCATTTGATTTTTCCTCCCTAGCACTGTCCCATCTAATCATCACTGATGCCAGCTTAAAAAGTCTCTACCATAATTAAAAGCCCTGTGAAGATGACCATGGCCCTTAAGTTCAGAGTCAAATTCCCTAGCAAGCCACCCTGTTACAACTACTCCAGAGCATGTAGCTAAACAGAACTGAGCAGTAAAATGTGGTAACCCTGCAATTCTAGTTCTTTTATCTTTTAAGCCCTATCTCTTGACATTCACCTACTCAACTAGTCAAAATTATTTTTGGTTCATTAACACAAACACAAACACAAATCTTAATTTCTTGTACAGCAAATATCTTGTCATCCAAGGCTCTGATATGACATTATTCCATTATGAATCCTTGCCTAACTTCCCTAAGTAGGACTTCATTTTTCCCCTCTTCTGGATAACTAACCAGTCTTTCTGCAACCACACACACAATACTGGGTTGATTAGCCAAACAGAAATCAGATCATGCCATTCTCTGGAATGGTTTCCCATAATACTGAAAATAAAATTCAAAAAGGACTGGGGTTGTGGCTCAGTGGTAGAGTGTTCGCCTCGCACATGTGAGGCACTGGGTTTGATCATCGGCACCACATTAAAAACGAAATAAAGATATTGTGTCCACTTATACCTAAAAAATAAATATTTAAAATAAAATAAAATTCAAAGTTCTAACCATGGTCCATAAGGCCTGCAACATCAAATCCTTGCCTAACTAAACATCTAGCCACCCAAGCAAGTATGCTCCAGGTAACTTCCTATCTGAACCACAAATGTACAACATCAATCTGACTCTCCATTTCAGGGCCTCTGAGCTACTCCCTCCATAGTCCAGAAAACAAGATGACCAGGGACCATATTTTGTTTGTCTACCTCTTTATCTCCAGTACTTATAAAAGTACTAACCCTATAGCAAATATTCAATGACTGATGTTGAATTTTGAGTTTTGTCTGTCTTTTCTCTTAAACTATGGGCTCTTTTTAAGTAGTGCTAGATATTATCTCTATACTCCAATTACCATTATGTAGTACACAGCTGATATTCATAATCATTTGCTGAATGGATGGTGAATATGTTTTTTGATCATCTCATACTTCAGGCCTTTTTCATTTGAACTGACGTCCAGCAGTATTTACTATTCTTTAAAGAATGGACAAGAGATTGACAGATACTTCATTAAAAACAAAAACAAAAACAAAAAAACACATGAAGTCAGGCCCAGTGGTACACACCTGTAATCCCAGCAGCTCAGGAGGCTGAGACAGTAGGATCATGAATTCAAAGCCAACTCATCAAAATCTAGGTACTAAGCAACTCAGTGAGACCCTGTCTCTAAATAAAAATACAAAATAGGGCTGGGGATGTGACTCAGTGGTCGAGTGCCCGAGTTCAATCCCTGGTTACTGCCCACCCCCCAAAAAAACACATGCATCTGAAATAAGCAAACAAAGTGATCCACACCACTAGTCATCAGGGAAATGCAAAATAAAACCAAGGAGAAATTACAAACCTACCTCAACAGCTAAAAGTAAAATTATGGACAACACTAAATACTGGCAAGGATATGGGCTCTTACACACCATTAGTGAAAGCAATAAATGTAACAAAATGGAAAACAATCTGGAAAACGTATCAGGAAACCAAACATACACCTAGCCCAAGAGCATATACCTACTCAGAGGTGTTTATCTAAAAAAAAATGAAAAGATTATGTCCACAAAAATTTTTCAGGCTTTTTTTTTTTTTTGGTGGGGAGGGACCAGGGATTTAACTACTCAGGGGCACTCAACAAGGAGCCACATCCTCAACTCTATTTTGTATTTTATTTAGAGACAGGGTTTCACTGAGTTGCTTAGGGCCTCGCTGTTGCTGAGGCTGGCTTTGAACTTGTAATGCTCCTGTCTCAGCCTCCCGAGCTGAGATTACAGGCATGCACCACTACGCACAGCTTCATAGCAGTTTTATCCATGATAGCCCCAAATGCCAAAGAACCTCAACATCCATCAATGAGAATGGATATATATTAAAAACTATTCAACAACAAAATTAATGTCACATGGATAAATCTGAAGGATAAAGTATATAGATTCTATTTATGAAGTTTTAGAACAGGCAATACTAATGTATGATAAAATTCAGAACAGTAATTATCCTCCCTTCTTTGCCAGGGGAGGGAACAAGTATTGACTGAGAAGAGCAAGAAGGAATTCTAGAAGGGAATGGAGATATTTCTTTATCATGATCTGACTGTAGACCATAGAAATATATGCACTTATCACTTTTTATCTAATGATACACTTTGTTGTATAACATTTGACTGTATGTAAATTAATAAATACAACCCACAAATACTTTTCTAAAGACATGTTGAAATGTTTATGGGAGAAGTGTACTGATTCTACAATTTCTTTATGCACCAGAAAGAAACTGGTTTGTTGAATGGAGAGATTACGTAGTGAAACAAAGGAAAAACTATAGAATCTAAGTGGAGGTCATATTCCTGAGAATTCCGTACAATTCTTTTCAACTCTTCTGCATGTTGAAAGTTTTCATAATAAAATGTTGGAAAGTTAGATTATAGTTCCTTCCCCTTTTAAGACTTTGTGGTAAGCAACAAAAGAATTAGCAGCGATTATCTGAGTTGATAGGCTACATCTGCCAAGTGCCATCTTAAAGTTAAATTCCCCCAGAGAAGACCAAATACATAGAGTGAGCCAGGAGCTTCTTCCTGTGCTAGGTCTTATGTTCTGGAGAAGTAGAAAATTCTTTTCTAGTCATGACCATGACACCACTTTCCCTACATCCAGATGTAGTCCATCCATTTTCAGTTTCTTTTTTGAACTGAGACTCAAAATCCCAACGTTAGACCTATGGACCCAGGTGCATATGGAACAGGACTCTTGAGGATGTAATGGTACTAAGAGAGCTTGGCTTCTATTCTCAGAGGCCTGAGCCTCCTGTGCAACCAGTTGTTTTTTTTTTTTTTCCCACGGATCTGCCTCCTTTTGTTTCTTACTGGAAGTGGCCAACTCTCTACAGATCTTTATAACCTGCAGTTTTCTTTTGATCATTCTCCTTAAAATGATCTATAATCCATGGAATTATTAATCTCTTCCAAATCTTTAGTCCTTGAAACTAAAGTAGCTTATCTCTACTTGGAAATCTGATAAAACTTCTGGTTCACTCCTGGTCACTCTTTTTTCCTGTCCCTGAATAACTACACAGTTTAAACCAAACTCATTCACTTTTCATATAGTGCATAATTAACCCCACGGGGCTTTTGAATTTTTTAGGATCAGGATTTTACAAAAACATCTTACATATCACATATAAGTGGGTCAATAAAAGCCAGAAATTTAAGACTTTATTTTGGGGGCTGGGGATGTGGCTCAAGCGGTAGCATGCTCGCCTGGCATGTGTGCGGCCCGGGTTCAATCCTCAGCACCACATACAAAGATGTTGTGTCTGCCGATAACTAAAAAAAAAAAAATACTAAAATATTCTCTCTCTAAAAAAAAAAAAAAAAAAAGACTTTATTTTGTAAGCGAGGTCTGGCTAGTACTCAAGATCTTTTGTGTGTTCTTCTATCAACCAGTATCTTATGTCTAACTAGTTGGCCATTTTCATTCAGGACCCTCTAATCTGTTCTCTAGGCTGGGGTTAAAAATTGCCTGTTTTCAGGGCTGTGGCTGTGGCTGAGTGGTAGAGCACTCACCTAGCATGTGTGAGGTGCTAGGTTTGATCCTCAGCACCACATAAAAATAAATAAAATATTGTGTCCACTACAACTAAAAAAATATTTTTAAAAAATTGCCTGATTTGGGGGCTGGGGTTATGGCTCAGTAGTACAGCACTTGCCTAACATGTGCAAGGCACTGGGTTTGATTTTCAGTACCACATATAAATAAATAAAATAATGGTCTATAAACAACTAAAAAAAAATTGCCTGATTCCAACCCAATAAAACCAAATTACTCAGGCTGTGATTGTGGCTCAGCGGTAGAGCGCTCACCTAACATGGGCAGGACCCGGGTTCAATCCTCTGCACCACATAAAAACAAAATGCATTGTGTTTTGTCCATTTACACCAAAAAATAAATATTTAAAAAAACAAGTTACTCAAAACCTATCAAAATGTATAACTTACTTATTAAATATTTCTTACTAGACTGTAAATCCAGATCTGCCTGATTCCCATTACAGTGCCTGGCAAATAGCAGATGCTGTTTTAATATCTGCATATGTTGTATTAATGAATTCTAGGAAATGAATGATAACCCAAGGATCCTTGGAAATGACTCTAATCTAGCTTTGACCTGATGCTGAAGCCATCAAAGGGGAAGTGAGCTTTTTAGGAACATCCAACAGAAAAGACAAATTTTATTATCTCTTGGTACTTCCAGCTACCCTCACCTTTCCATCTGAAGCTACTCAGGAATTGCAGATACAAATAGCTATTTTCTGCCTTTACTTTTTGCCATTTGGAAGTCACATTGCCTGCTGCTTCTCTTCGTACTTTTCTTTCTTCTACTCACCCCCAGTCAACCTCAATACTTTCCAAGCCCTGGACCCCCAATAGGGTACATTCACACACTATCCCTTAAAGAAACTGTATTCATTCTCAATTTTGTAACTCAGAATTCACAAAATGTCACAAATAAATAGGCAGAGAAGGAAAATGGGATTTGGGTAAAGCCACATACATGGTTAAATGAAATAAGTGCTAAATGCAAATAGTCTGACTCTGCCACTAGTCTAAAACTTTGGAATACAGTTTTCTTGGAAGATCCTCCCTTCCATTTATATTCAATAGCAATCAATAGTAACTGCATGGGTTCTTCAGCGAAGTGACAAGGCTTCCTACACTGTTTGTAGTCCTTCCTAGCCACAGTACAATACTGTACCAGATTACAAACTTGGGCAAAATACTTAATCTTACTAAGCCTGTTTCCTCAAATGTAAGGGAATATTATTCAATATAGATTAATGTTATGTATGAAAGGTGTATGGAGTATTTAGCACATATGATAGGCTTGTTACTAGCACGTGTTGGCTATTATTAGTATCCTTCAAGCCTAGCTCACATAGACCCCCCCTTTTATCTTTCTAGCACTCAACAACATCTTACTCTAGGATACCATACTCAATTCATTCCACACAACAGTATTTTCTCAATGTTTCTCCAGCTATTTTGTCAATTAAATGACTAAACTTCTTTCGCATAAAGTAGCAGCATAAATGGCACTTCAGGGGGCTGAGGTTGTGGCTCAGTGGTGAAGTGCTTGCCTGGCATGTGTGAGGCCCTGGGTTCAAACCTCAGCATCACATAAAAATAAGCAAAATAAAGATATTTGTCCATCTACAACAAAAATATATATTTAAAAAATGGTACTTCAGTTATCTTCTGCTACAGACAATAAACTTGAACACAAAACGGAAATTCAAAACAACTGAGGGAAGTTTGCATTAGGGTGCTAAAGCAGGCTAGTATAACTTACAAGAGCCAATTGTTAAATATTAAGGAACTGTGTGAACAAGTGGCCTTGGTAAGTTTAAAACTACAGATACAAGATCAATGCTGAAGTTAGGGTTAGGGTTTGTTTCCCCTGGGAGCAGTTCACAACATACCATGGGTGACAGGGTATTTCACTCTGATAATAGGGATGACTTGTCCTTTTTTTTTTTTTTTTTTTTAATTGCCCTGTTTCCCTGCCTTGGGAGGTTCTAACCCTGCTCTTCATAAATCCAAGAACCTATCTTTTCTCCTGGGTTCAGACAAATTCAAATCAATGCCACATGAGCTGAAATTTATCTGTCTTTCAAGCTTAGGAAATGCGCTACCCTCTTCCCTCCCAAAAGCCTTATCAAGAAAGGCACTAGCCTGCAATTACTACCTCCCTTCCTTTATCCACCCTAAGTCATGGTACAGAAATTGTACAGAAAGGCTGCAAGGAGAAAGACAGGATCAAGTGTCTTGGCGGTAGGATCACTCCTCCAACAACCAAAGCCACGCTCACACCTGTTGCCTACCTTGGCATGCTGGAGCAGCTCAAATGCTGGATCAAGTTTTGGAAGTGAATCAGGAAATCCTTTATAGGCTCCCGATGGAAGAAACACCACCCACTCAATACTCTTCCCATGATTGAAAAAAAGACTACAAACACCACCATTCCTTTGCTTCTCTGTCTCCTTGAGGCATACTAACCCAAGGATTCTCCAAATTTTAATCGGCAGCCCCATAGGTCACAAACTGAACTAAAAGTATAAAGCTTTACTATAAAATTATATTCTTTACTCAGATGTATGATTCAGGGCCACTAAAACCATGTCAACTAAAATTTTAACCAATAAATTTGGTTTAAATCTACATACTAAGTCTGGCTGCCATACAACATTTGGCAACACTGCGGTTTAACTTCAACATCCCTACAGATTTACCCAAAGTTGAACAAATCTAACCTGTGCTCAACTCTAGAATCCTAGCTTGAGAATTGGATAAGGAAGACAAACCAGACTGGGAAGGAATGCGTTGCCTATAAGCAGGCTTGCACTATTGTGGAGCTGGAGTTTTTCTCTGCCTAGAGGCTCTGAACTTGCTTACACTCAGCCTGCACCAGCCTACTCTCCATGACCATGAGCTCAACTATGGACCCTGAGAGGCTTTGCCAACAGATAATGCTTCATTTCTCCATACCATACTTACAGTTGAGGGACTGAAAAAGCTGGAGCAGGGAGGGTCAGTATCTATGACAGAGGACTACTGCTGGCAGCTTCCGTATCCTACCCACCCACTCCCCACCCTGGTTTGAAGTCAGGGAGAGACAGGGAATAGGGTGCATCTCTGAAGCCATGCAGGCATCTATGAAAATTCTGTTCATCCCCATTATCAATGAGACCTTGGGCAAGTTACTTTCCTGATTTCCCTATAAAGTTGGGGTAATAATGTCAAATTTATATGGCTATTGGGATAAATAAGTAAGGCTAACTATGGGAAGCACTCCCTTCATTGCTCATAAAAGGGAAAATGCATCTTTTGAGTCCTTGTACTATTATCATTAACTCCTTGTTGATTCGTGCCATAGCTAAGAGCAATGCCTCTGCTGTACCTGATCCAGAAAACCTAACTAGCAGCTTCTTAAGGGAAAATGAAAACACTTAAACTCTGAAGTTCCCAAGATGCAGTGTGGGACTGCTCCCACACAAGAAGTAGTAGAGCAGCATCCAGACAAAAACTTGAGTTCACCCCTAATCTAAGGTCCAAACCCACTACAGATTTCCAAAAAGAGAATAGTTGGGGTTGCAGAAGCTTAAAATTGGAGAGGACACCATCTAGTTGAATCCCATTTCATAGAAGAGACAGAGGCCACAGGAGGAAAATATTTCCCGGGTCACTATAACTGACGAACCACAACCTGATTTTCCTTCAAAGTGTGTTTTCTCTGTCCAGCCATTTTAGCTCACATCTTGTAATCCAGCCCAATCTAAAGCCCACCTGTCCACTGAGAGTAGTAAGGTTCATGTGGCCTCTCCCTAGACCTTTAATAACTAGCCTTGCACACAGATGGAAAAGAATTATGTATCCATCACACTCTCCCTGTTTAACCACTGGGGCAGGAATGACGGAACTGCTGGACTCCACATTCTCAGGACTTCATCCAAAGGAATGCATTTTAAACAGCAACCATAAATATTGCAAACAAGGTAGAATTCACCTTAGAAAAATGTGATCTATATGAAAATTTTCAAAGAATATATACA
Organism: Urocitellus parryii; assembly: GCF_045843805.1. Classification (NCBI taxonomy): domain Eukaryota; kingdom Metazoa; phylum Chordata; class Mammalia; order Rodentia; family Sciuridae; genus Urocitellus; species Urocitellus parryii. The sequence continues at coordinate 177,567,864 of NC_135536.1, forward strand.
GTGTAGTCAATTCTGCCCCATCATGCCCCTGCTAGAATTTACTTTCTGTGGGGCATCTGATGCAATAGAAAGACCACCTTCCTGACCATCTCCCATGTGCAGTGACTTATGGCCCAGAGGGGCTGAGTGAAAAGCAGATCAGATTCCACAGAAAAGTAACCTGTCATTTGTAATGCAAATCTACCTACTTTCACTGGAATATTTCATTTGGGATTCTTGGGAGAACTTAAGATGAGTTGTTTCCAAAATTTGCTTGCTTGGGAAGTAAGGGTGAGATTTCACCAATAGGGAAGTCATACTGCAGCCACAGGCTGGTTTACATTTCCTCTTGTCTGAACATCATTCAGCAACTATTCAGGAAAGCCTTTACCCAACTCCTCTGGTACACGAGGTGCCTGGTACAAATACAATAAAGCACTTTCATGTATATCTGAAGACTCTACACTTACTTTGCTTTCTTTTCCATGTGCTAGGTACAGAACATACCTCAAAAGTTGTTAGTATAGGCTATAGCTACTATGTATATTCAGGTTGAACCATCTTAAAAGCATGAAGGTAATAGATGTTTCAATTTCAACAGCCCCAGAAGCAAAGCATTATCTATTTCAGGACAGCAGTTTATTAATCCTTCAACCAGTTTAGCCAGATTTATAGCAGAGGGGCTCTTCTGGTCAGATGGCAGAGGGAGTTATGTATGAAGTATGTGCCATCTTCCCACCCCCATTGCAACCCAATATGTGGAGGAGTGTAGCAGTGGGTGGCATAATTCATTTCAAAGTGGAACCAAAGATATATGAGGAAATCAGCAGAGGAGCCAGCTGATATGATTTAAGACCCTTTAAAAGCAGCTGAATTTCTTCACCCTTCTTAAAGCTTTCCCACTTCTTGAGGACTAACAGGTGATTTGTGGTAGAATAATGTAACTGTTACCATTTGATATGAAGCACAAGTGTGTATGAAAAAGCCTTATTCACTAATCAAGAGCTAAGTGAATTATCTCTATAATCTCTACCACCTCCACCCATTAGGAGGATAGGGTTACCAAGAGAGCAGCAAGGGATCTTCATTCCAAGTGAGTCCCATAGTCCTTGTTACCATAAGATTTACTATATAAGCAGGCAAAGCAGACACTGGTGGCAGCAGAATGGAAAGGGACTGAAACACCAAGGGATAACCTATGTAAGTATAGTTTAGTTCATTACTGGGACAAGTTAAACCAATACAACATCTTTGACTCTTCATTTATGTTCTTGTATCATTGATACATTTCCCCCAGTCACTATATCTCATTCTGTTAACATGAAATGGTTAGCAATCAACTAATCTGGAAAATGAGTTGAGGGCTGGGTTCATGGCTCAGTGGTAAAGCGCTTGCCTAGGATGTGTGAGGCACTGGGATCGATTCTCAGCACCGCCTATCAATAAATAAAGGAAAGGTCCACCAAAAATAAAATTAAAAAAAAAAAAAAAGACTTGAAACTTTTTACTTAGAGTCCATGTTGGACAACTGGGGTTCCATTTCCATTGCTCTGCTGTGCCATTTATCACTTTTCTACCACTGCCAGCTGAGTCTCTGACTTATATTTTCACTAGCGGGAGGTCCCTGAGGCAGAGTTTAAGGGATATAGTTAATGAGATTTCCCCATCACAATATGCTGCCCTACTGTGCTGCTTTAGGGTTGGAATGTTTATATCAGGTTGCTTTTTTCTCCTTCTGGACTCTTCAGTAGTTGAGCAATGATGTGGAAAAGCATGCCACCTTGGTTTGCTGGTTGCTAGTTATGTTGACCCAGAAAAGGAGCCATATTCTAGGATGCTATTGAGACTCTTGGACAAAGTAGCTCAAAGCACCAAGAATAAACCCAGGAACAGCATAAAAAGAATTAATGTTTACCTGAGCAGGCACCAATGAGATGAATTTGCTTATGTTGTTGAACAGGTTTTTCTCAGAAAAAGTCACCTTAGCATCAGAAGATTAATTGTGTGACTATCAGAGTACAATCTTTTCAAAACACTTTACATTAAGTCTTTGTGTTCCATCAGATTTTACACTAAAAAGATGAAACTGTAATCAAGCAATTTTTAAAAATAAAAAAGCAGAGCCATAGTTTGATTCTACCATATCCCACAAAAGCTCTACTTTTGGGAAAACAGTCAATAGATGTACATAATTGATAAACTCTTGCTGTAAAATACTGGAAAGCAGAAACAATGATTTACAGAAGTGATCAACAAGAAAAACAATCATTGCATCAGAGTCCACACCTTTCAGGCGGTAAAGGCCATGCTAGGTATCTGTGGGCAGTTGATTTCACTCAGTCATTTTTCAAATTCCTGGACAACCTTGATTATTTATAAAAGGCTCATGGTGGCATGTGCCTGATGTCCCAGTTATTTGGGAGGCTGAGGCAGGAGTTTGTGTGAACCCAGGAGTTCAAGGCCAGCCTGGGCAGACTATGTCCCAAAAAAAAAAAAAAAAAAAAAGGAAGGGGAAAAAAAGTAAAATAGTTCAGTTACTACCTGGAATTATGTATGTTAGTCTAAATACCTCTTAAGTGAGCTGGTTATTCCTAATTCAAATACACAATAAACAATTAGCAATAATTACACTTTTCAAGAACTTTCGTTATAAGAGCCCACTAGATCCAGCAACTGTAATCCAAACTTAAAAAAAAAAAAAGAATTCTGTGGAGTTTATGAAAACTCATTCACTATTTTTTTTCAGAAGTTGAATAAGTGTGGAAGGGACTAAAACCAGAGCATCAATGTCAGAAAGCAGCAATATTTGTGATTCCTCTCCTTTCTTCCCCACCTCAAATACCTCATACAGCAATACAAAAAGAGAGAAAAAGCTGTAGAGGTGTGTGAAAATTATAATCTATTTTGAAGATTTCTCTTCTCTTTTCCTACTGTAATCAATTTTTTTAAATGTTAATTCACAGACCCTTTAAGACTCCTGTGAAAAAGAAGAATCTAGTATCTGTTCTTTCCAAGTCCACATAATGAAGTAGTTCACTAGCAAACACACACAGTAAATTAAAATTCTGAAAAGGTGGATATCACAGATTTGACCTAGTATCAAGACTCCTCCCTGCCGTTCCAGGCATCCTCTTCTTTCCAAACTTCAGCATTAGCAGACAATTAAAAGCAACAATTGTTACCTCCTCCAAGATCACCAAAATTCACCTTTCCAAAGGCACAAAATATTTTCAGGAAGTTTAAAAAACTTATGTTAAAATAGCTCAGTACTTTTGTGCAGTTAAAGCATTAAAAGCATCAGCCTGTTTTTATTTTGTGACAAGTTTATTGAACAGTATTCAGACTTCATCTTTATAAACAAAAGAAAATCTGCTGAATGATGCCAAGGCAGTATTTGCTGGCAATGCTGGGCACATATGGTCTATGAGCCATTTTACTGTGTGTAGTTTCTAAAGTTTGGACTACTAATAGAACTGCCAGTAAAACAATTTAAATGTGGCAAATTTTCTGAAGGTGGGAAATAATTTTTAAAGCAATCGCTGCCAGAAATTCTCTCCAAGAGGTTTAACTACCAGCGACTTTTACATTTTCTTTACTTGTTTTTTTAAGTGTTCTCAAAATTAAGTGAATTTTCTTTTTACACACTTGACCCACACCTGTGCAGAATCACAGAATCCAGAAAAATGGAGTGAGTTTAAGTCATGCTTCCTCATTTTTATGCTAGGTGACTCTTTCCACCTAAAAGGTACATGTTTGATTACTTCCATACAGTCCCAGATTTTCATCTGGTGAGTTAAGACTGACCTTAACTATATTAAATATTATTACTATTTGAAATTCTGAGTAACAAGTTTTCTAATTGAATTTTCATTGTCAATGTTTTGACAACTTGGTATACAGAGTCAGAAACTACATTTCTCTTAACACTGTGTTGCATTAAAAAACAAAACAAAAACCAGCCACTAATAATTGTATATCCAAGCTACAGTGTAAAAACAGAACATACCTCCAAATTAGGCTTATAAACTAAATCTTCCACTAAACTTCAGAAAAGTTACAAATTTGCTTATTTATAAAATACATTTTTCATAGTTTCTCTAATCCTTTAAACCCAAAGAAAAATGAACAATAAAAACTCAGTAGGAGGAAAAAAAAATTAAACCTAATGGAAAAGATGCTCTTCCATTAATGTCAAAGTCACCGAACACAGACAATAAAATTTACACATAAAAATTGAGAATACCATGATAGTGTTTACAAATGCACACAACTTTGAGCAAAACTTTACAATCCTTCATACCATACAAAGCAAATGAGAAAATAATATAAATTCAATTCTACACCAAACCTAGTTCTTAGGAGAAAATTTGTAAGAGAGGTATGGATAGTTTCACAGAACATTTTCAAGAATTTTTTAAACCTGAAACTCCAAAGCCCAGAAGATAAACAGTATGCTTAGCAGTTAGCACTATGTTAATAAGTCTCAGATACACAAAAATCAAGTTCCAAGACAGCAAAGCATTTAATTACATTTCACAACAAGCACTGTTGTGGCTCAACGAAATATGAAACACAGTTCTCTCCAATTGCTACACAAACCACTATTAAATTTATTTAATTCGATGAACAATGAAATCAAATTCTCCTTTTCATCATTTACCTAAGATGTAGAAATAACAAAGTAGGTGCAATAAAGTGTATGAAATATTTAATAAGAATGTACGAGCACATTTAACCAAAATAAATTGTGAAAAAAGGGCTTTCATCTTCAAACAACCCATTTTTTTTTTCTAAAATGAAAATAGTCAGCTTTCCAACGGGGAAAATAATCTGTGGTTGAAACAAGACTCCCAAGCAGCACTGAAGTTTTTCCCATTGTCTTTGGAATGAGAAAAGATTACTTAACAGCTCAAATTGAACAGCATATACAAACATTATATTGCTTTTTAAGTTGAGGAAGCAGTATCTAGTGATCTGTCATATCAAATTTGTGTTTGTGAATTATCAAAAAGACCCACAACACAGCCACCTCTTCTTTGAGTTTGAACAATCCTTTCCCTAAAACAAAATTCCTGTACTGTCATCCTCTGATTGTACACAATCTTCACAAGTGAAACTGTTACTACTCTAAATTAAGGGCGACGCTTTATTTCAGTGTTCTACTGATTTGCAACACCAAAAAGGCACTACATAATTTTTAATAGGATATACTTCTTTTAAAGGTCAGACCTCCATAAGTATTATTGATTTGTAGGAAACGTTGGAGATGTTTTAAACCAAGGCAAGAGAGCAATGTAAAAGATAAAAATTTGTTTTTCATGATAATTCCCCAATCTTCCATTCTGTACATTAACAATATAATGTGACATATCTTTAGAGAATTTAAACTAAGGGGGGAAAAAAAGCCCTAAATAGAGCCTATGTGGCAGTGAGCAGGACATTGCAAGATAAATATTTTTATGACTAGGACACGTACCAACCAGAAGCTATGTGTCCTGAATGCCCAAGAAACGAATATAAAAGGGCAAGGAGTCTTAATTTGCTCCTCTCTGGCAGCTAGACTTTTACTCTGCACAAAGAATTTTTGAGAACAAGGCTCCTGATTAAATAACTATACCAAAAAGCCTCTAACTTAACAGGATTAAACACATAAACCTATGGACCAGCTTCTGAATCTTTTATTCTATAATGGTATTGCTAACAATTTCAACTTCAGTTTTAAAAGACTAGATTAATATAATGCTCTTTCTAATGAATAGATCCCTCTTTTATGCTTTCAGGCAAAAATTTCACTGAAGTTGGGACAAAAGGGAATTGCTAGAACAATCATCTTAAACACTGGTTACTAAAAGTATTTTCTGGTTTCAAAGCCACCCAAACCACATAAACAATTTTTAAACTTACTAAACTAAAACTTGGCGGTTAAACCAAAAAGGCTCTGGTAGGCAGAGGACTCCATAGTTTATTTTTATGGCAAAAGTCTTATTTCACACAGTTTTAAGTGTGTCATTAGAAATCAAAGTTCAGGATTATAGCACAAACCAATTGTGGAGTTTCATATTTAAAGAAAAAAACCAACAAAACAGTTCTGCTCATTTACAAATGAGTCAATTAGGCAAGCAAAGCAGCAACGTCTGAAGCAGGACTGTCCATACAGCAAGAATCCTCAAAGAAGCAATAAAGGTACATACAATGAATCTGTATACAGAGATTTTATTCAATTTTAAAAGAAAAATGAAGACTTTAGACAAAGCTTTGACCCTATAACAAAGCACATCTGTCCAGCTTTAAACCAAATTCCAAGAGTAGCCAACTTCTATATTTTAGTAGCTGGCAGGAGCACCCTCAATGAGCTCTACTGACATTTCTATTTTCTTCATCCCATATATTATGAAACAAAACCAATCTAGACTCCTTGATAAACTTTATGTGGTCATTGAGTTTTTACAAATGGTTTCTCTAATAGTATGCCAAAATCATTTTTGTGTTCTCTCCAGATAGCTTTACTGTAACATACAGCAATGTTCATCCTGGTAGTGAGCTGTAAACAGTCAACCAATGCTTTTGTTATGGAAACCAATCTATATGCAATTGAAACAATCCACAGGTTCTAACCTGAAAATACTAGGAAAACAATCTGGATGCATTGAACACAGCAATATGAAGGTCTACCCTATAAAGAACTGATGTGAATGGCTATCCTAATACAAGTTTTACTTTTCTTGAGCCTATAGGCCTGTCATTTAAGTCAATGACAGCAGCTGTGGCTTCGTCTCGAGATTCAAAGGCCACCATGGCTTCACCTGTGGGCATACCTTTTTCGTTGTATTTTAAGCACACTGAGCCTGGGATTACTTGATAGCCATAAAAGAAATCTAAAATCTCATCAATAGACACAGTGAAGGGCATGTTCTGCACTTTAATTACTGTAGGTCCTGGTTTCCCAGAACTAGATCCAAAGCCAGGTGGACCACCAATATGGATTGGGCCAGGGCCAGGGCCAAAGGCTGGCGGTCCACTCAAATGCCCAGGGGCACTTCCAAGACCAGGAGGGCCACTTCCAAAGCCAGGGGGGCCACCTAAGCTACCAGGACCATTTCCAAAATTCTGAGGGGCCCCTCCAAATCCCGATGGCCCACTTAAAGTATTCGGTCCACCTCCAAAACCAGGAACTTCCAATCCTAGACCAGGCAAACCACTGTTTCCAACTGAAGGCATACCAGGCCTAGCATCACCAAAGGCCCCTCCTAATCCTGGAGGAGGCAGTGGTGGCCCAAAGGCATTTGATCCACCAAAATTACCAGGGAAATTAAATGGAGGTCCATTGTTGGCCTCCTTTGATCCTACTGTCAGGAAAGCATGTTCTTCACCTCCAGCACTGGGCATTCCCGCACCCGGCATTCCCGCAGTAGGCAGGCCTGCACCAGGCAGTCCTGCAGTGGGCATTCCCGCACCAGGTATGCCCGCAGCAGGCATGGCAGCGCCAGGCATTCCCGCAGCAGGCATACCCGCAGCAGGCATTCCTGCAGAAGGCATTCCCGCAGCAGGCATGCCTGCAGCGGGCATGCCAGCGCCGGGCATTCCCGCAGCAGGCATACCAGCAGTGGGCATGCCTGCAGTAGGCATTCCAGCACTAGGCATTCCTGCACTGGGCATTCCTGGTACTGCAGGATTACCCGGCACAGGCATCTTTAGGCCCTTTTTTCCTTGGGCAGGGGGATTTTTCTCAATCTCCCTCATATCTTCTAGGGTAACTACATGAACAAATGCTTCTCTCCCATTAAGTTTTTTACGGTGTAAGTGTTCAGACTTACGTGCATCTTCTTCATTTTTAAACTGAACCAATGCCTGTCCTAGACCTTGCCCATTGTTATCAACAAGAACATGTACTGCATTTTCATCCACTGGGATTCCTTCCAGGAACTGCAGAACATCCATCTTGGTAATGCTGAATGGAATATTTGTTATGTGGGCACAGACTTTGGCAGAGTTGACATCCCCCTCTGGATTTAACATCATTTCTCTCTGGTCATAGCTGAAGTTCTGGAGTCTTTTTCGAATCGTATCTATCTTTTCTAGCATACCTTTCTTAGTAATTGGATGAACTTGAATAAAGCGATTGCCCATGTATTGTTTATGACGACACAGAGCAGCCTTATAGTCAGCCTCATTCCTAAACTCTACGAAGCCTTCACCAGTTGCTTTCCCATTGGGTCCATAAGCTATATAAATACTATCTTCCACAATATCCAACTTTTTAAAAAAATCAATGACATGTTTGTTTTCTGCTTCAAATGGCAGCCCTTTCAAGTAAACACAAAAACCAGCCTCATGTGGTGATCTTGACCTTGACCTTTTCTGCCCACTGGGCGATTTTGACCTGGGCAGTGTCTGAGGAGGGGGATGGGTTTGTCCAGAAGGTCCCATACTTTGTTTAAAAGTGATATGTCCTCCAGCAGCTACCCACTGTCTCTCTGTGGCAGGGCTAACTTCCACATAGCGTTGAATCATCAGCATTCTGTTTCGTTTCAAAGCTTCAAATGTATCTTGAGGGGAGAGAAACTTAACCAATCCATTCCCATTATTTCGGCCTACATGATCTTTCAATAAATGCACCGCATCAACACGGAGCCCATGGAAAAATTCTCTGACATCATTTTCCATTGCAGAAAAGGGCATTCCATGAACACTGACATACAGATCATCAGGGTTGATGGGAAGAGGCTTCACGCTGCTTTGAGAGTTCATCTGGATAGGGTTAACAGGATTCAATGGACCCAAAAACATAGGGTTCAGGTTATTGTTCAGATTTATAGGTGCTCCAGAGCCATTCATTCCAGCAGGTAAAGGTGCCACGGGTGGAGGATTCAAGGGTGGCATGCCTGACATGGGTGGCAGTGGGGTCATGGGTGGCACAGAAGGGACTGGTGGAATCGGGGGCACAGGAGGCACAGGGGGCAATGTAGGTACTGGAGGAGGAACTGGTATTGGGGGAATGGATGGCATTGGTGGCAAAGATGGCATTGCTGGGATTGGAGGAATAGGTGGTGGTGGGACTGTGTTCATTGGAGAGGCTGTACTTGGAATGGTCGAGCTGAATGTTGGGCTCCCAAAAGAAGCCCCCATACTTGGAGGAGCAGTTCCTACGCTGGCTGTGGAAAATGTCTGTATGTTTTTGTTGCTTTCATGAACAGAAGTGGTAGCAGTAACTACACTTGGTGAAGGATTATTAAAGTTGGGTACTGTTGTAGGCAAGTTTACCCTGCCACTCATTCCTGAGCTAGGTGGTGGTCCTGATCTACTAGCATTTGCTGGTGGTATATCTAGGTTGGCAGTTTCAAACCGCCTACGACTCAGTTCAATCATATTCTGCATTTCCGTTTTACTACTCAACAATAGTGTTACTTTTGACCCTTTAATTGTACCACCTGTGCGCATCATACCAAGCCTTGCATCTTCATCAGTGGCAAAAACGATGAAAGCCTCACCCAGTTCACCCCCTACAATATGCACGCCCCCATCAGGGATGGTCAATCCAGAGAAGAAGTGGCGAATGTCCATGGTCCCCGCCACAATTGGGAGACCTTGCAAACGGATGACCACAGCCATGCTGCGCTGAAACCACACACACCTGCAGATGAGAAAAGGCAACGGCCAGGTCAGACTCCTGTTTATCACACAAAGTTTTTAGCTGCAAGAATGACCAACTACCATATTAGGCCCTGGAACAGTCCCTCAGGCTAACACAGGCATCATCTTTTTTTAAATTTAGAGATTCTAAATTTAAATGTTAAACCCAGACAATTTCAATTTCCAAAAGAGATTAATTCTGGAAACAATCAGATGTTCAGTCCTAAGATCTGAAAATTTCAAGAAAAAACAACAGTAGGACAGTACAAAATCACCATAACATCATTCAGACAACTAGCCCTTAAGATTTAAAAGAAATGTGTATATCAAATCAGGAAGCCAAGTTTAACAACAGGTAGGGGGAAAAATCATACAAAGGACACATTAAATATTTAAAACTATTTAGCATCTTCCCTAGAAACTTCATAATTTCAAAGAATTACCAGAATGTCATTTTATAGGGTTGCATCTCAAAATCCAAATTAAAAATTGGAATGCTCAAGTCTCAAATGAGAACCAATTTCATTTTTCAAACTAAAACTTAAATCTTTTCTTTGGGGAAGGGAGTGGGGGGGGCACACTGAGGACTGAATCCAGGGCCTCCAAATGCTCTACCACTGAGCTATTTCGCAGCCCTCCTTTTGTTTTTAAATTTTTATTGTGAGTCAGGCTCTTGCTAAATAAATTGCCCAAGATGGCCTCAAACTTCCAATCCTTATGCTCAGCATCCTGAATAGTTGGTATTATAGGCATGTGCCCACACACTCAGCTCCTAACACTTTTCAATCACACACACACACACACACAAACCAAAAAAAACAAAAACTTGTTATACGCAAGCTTACAATGCCACTCATTCCTGAGCTACGTTGTGGTCCTGATTTACTAGCAATTGCTGGTGGTATATCTAGGTTGGCAGTTTTGAACCTAAAAATAACATTTTCTTTGGGGGGGGGAAGGGGGTTCTGTTTTTATACTAGGGATTGTACCCAGAGGCACTTTACCAAATGAGCCACATCTCCAGTTCTCTTTTTTATTTTAAGACAGGGTCTCACTAAGTTGCTTAGGGGCTCACTAAAGTACTGAAGCTAGCCTTGAACTTGTGATCCTCCCACCACAGCCTCCCAAACTGCTGAGATAACAGAAGAGTACAACTGTGCCCAGCACAATCTGCCTTATAACTTTATTTAAAGTTAATCTATGGGGCTGGGGATGTGGCTCAAGCGGTAGCGCGCTCGCCTGGCATGTGTGCTGCCCGGGTTCAATCCTCAGCACCACATACAAACAAAGATGTTGTATCCGCCAAAAACTTAAAAATAAATATTGAAATTCTCTCTCTCCCCCCTTAAAAGAATAAATAAATAAAGTTAATCTATGTATGGAATTACTTATTATAAACATGGCTAATACACATTAAGAATAAAAAATAAATACTAAATAGGACAGCCAAAACCTGAGTTAGCTATTAATCACTTTGTTTCTTTTGAGACTGGGTCTCATATGTTGCCTAGGGTGGCTTCAAGCTTGAGATTGAGATTCTCCTGCCTCAAGCTTCTGAGTATTTGGGATTACACATGTGTGCACATTACCTGGTTTAATTCATCACCTTAAAATGTAGAACTTGGGTGCAGCATCATTCACATTAATTAAAACTCAGGTTCAATGATTCATTCCCAAATCTACTATTAAAGGGGGGAAAACAAGGTCTTGTTTTCCCCCAGACAGGGGAGGGCTGACAATGAAAAGGAATAATTTTTTCGGTTTTGTCTAGGGTGTGAAGTTTACTCAGCAACTGTTCAGTTTCTTACCCAATATAACTCCTGTGGGATCTCTAGTTACTCATGATCTCCTTAAATAATGTCTATTTTAATTTAGTCAAATGAAAGTTTCTTCCAAATTTAAATCAAATCTCAGTATTTCAGTTCTAATGGCTTCTAAGAGCAAATGCAAAGGCAGGCTTTTGTAAACTGACACAAACCATATATATAAGGCTGAAAAAATATTAATTTGAAATTAATGTGAACAAATCAACTTTTCAATATGAGCCTATTAAACTGGCTCCAAAGCCTCAAGGAAGTTATTAATTATTCGTGGTTTTATTACTTCTCAAACAAGGGCATTAAAAGGTCTCCTGTTATAAGGTTTAAGAAACATTCTACGGGGCTAGGGATGTGGCTCAAGCGGTAGCGCGCTCGCCTGGCATGCGTGCGGCCCGGGTTCGATCCTCAGCACCACATACCAACAAAGATGTTGTGTCTGCCGAGAACTAAAAAATAAATATTAAAAATTCTCTCTCTCTCTCTCCTCTCTCACTCTCTCTTTAAAAAAAAAAAAAGAAACATTCTAGAAAGGAGTTCTTCCATGTAAAGTATTACATGAATACTAATATAATGTAATCAAATCTATAACTATATCTCAATATTCTGACTGCTGCATACAAGGAGAAATAAACTGAATGCAGTGGTATACACTCATAACCCCAGTTACTCAGGAGGCTGAGGCACGAAAACCAGCCTGGGCAAATAGCCAAGACCTCCATCTCTAAAAGAAGGATAAAAAGAGAAATATATTACTTTACTTTGATGGTTTTCTAACACACTTATATATAAAAATAAAAGTGTTGTTTTTCTTGTTGTTTGTTTTTGGCAGTACTAGGGATTAAACCCAAGGCCTTGCATGCACATTCTAGGCAAGTGCTCTACCTACCACTAAGCTATATCCCAGTCCAAAATAAAAGTTATTTTCAAATTTAATCCAGAAAGATGGACTGGCAAATAGAAAATGCTCTTCATGAATCATCTAAAGCACTACAAATTTGGGGAAGATGGGCAAAGTTTTCCATTTATTTACAAGAGTCAAGAAGAAAAATTAACACTAAAAAAAAAATTATGCCAACAAACTTTCTTACATTATTAAGCAGTTTAAAGGGAAGTTTTTCAAATGTAGGAAAGTGAGATAGCATTCCTGTTTAACTTCAAAAAAATATTTAATCACTTTATGTGGGAAAAACATCATGGTTTGTAAACCAGGTACCCAAAACAACTTGAGAGAGAGAGATGTAAATTTGCACTCAGACAATAAAATGGGAACTTGATATGGCCTCAAGTACACAAAAATTAAACACAACGCAAGATGACACACTCGTTAAGTCTTTAAACCATTTTCTGCTGAGAAGAGATTTACTGAAAGTCTATACAAGGTTACAATGAAAACATGCTCATCTGCCTCAGATTACAAGCAGGAAAGGGGCTGAGAATTAAATCGAAGAGCACAAGATTTCTTCATAAAGCCATCTGAAGAGGAAAACAATTTTTAGGTTCTGAAAAATATGAGTTATCATCTGTTGTTCTGCTACTAATAAGCATCTGTTTGATAAGTCATTTCAACCTATCTTGAGTCTAGCTTAGCTAACAAAAAAGTTATATTAAATTTGCTAAGTTTCCATCTAAAGTCTAAAATTTGTACTCTACAACATAACTCACTGTCTATACCTATACCTCCAGGGACTATATATATATATATATATATATATATATATATATATATATATATATATATACACACACACACACACACACATACACATATACATATACCCATACCAATAACAAGCACCTGTATTTGTACGTCATCTAGAAGGCTACTAAGGGGGTAAATTTACTTACTACCTAACAATAAAGAATGTAGCAGGAGAAATGCATCCATGTAAAACTGACCCTCAAAGGAAGCAAAACTATTCAAGGTACCCATTTACCCCAACCCCAACCCTCAAATAAATTTGTAAACACACACATACAACAATTTCACCGCTACACATATTTTTATGTTTTCTTAACAAAGTATCTCATTTTATTTTTGTATTAAAACAAACCCTGTATTCAAAGTCTCTTACCTGATTAAACAAGAGATGTATTTTCTTAACAAGAAGTAGAGGCCAAGTCAATCCTGTGGGCAACCAATTAAAACCAACTTTTAGACTGCAATAGAGAATAAACGGAGGCAAAAATCAATGCAGGAAACACAAAACAATACGCACAGGCCACACTGAACTGTATATTAAGGCAGCGAGTCTGAAACCACCAGAGAACTTCATTGGAATGCACATGGGGGAAGGGGGGGAAAGCAGACACCAAATTCCCACATACACTTTTAATTGTACTGCTTTTCATGCATAGAAGTCTCTCAAAATATCTATATATTTATATGTCTCACAAACATGTCATGAATTAGCCCAAGAATGAATCAACAGAAACAAAGCTCAGCTTCACAACTGGTAATGATTTTATCAATTGGTGGCAGAACAAGTCCAACCTCTACCTATTTCCCTATATTCCCACCAAACTTTGGATGAAAAAGCACCAAGTTCACACAATAATAATTCCTTGGCAAAATAAGTTGTCAATTCAAGGGTATTCATGGAAATTATTGCAACTACTCTTTCAATATAATTTCCTTTGCATTAAAATATCAAAGATCACAAAACATAATGAAAGTTTTGGCTATGATGACCAGTTCCACTGGGGCTCAACATATTCAGGAAAAATACTTTCTCATAACACAACAGTTCCAAAAATCTTGTTTTAAAAATTCCCTAACAATGTCTGACATACTAAGAAACAGACCACACATCTTTCACTAGAATTTATTCCAAAATGTTACAAAGTTATGTTCACAAGCAACATACATGACCAAATGACAATTATATTCAAAAGGTCACAGTGTGGGTGGGGGGGAGTACTGGGGAATCAACCCAGGGGTGCTCTACCAACTGAGCTATATCCTGAGCCCTTTCTAGTTTTTGAAACAGGATCTCCCTAAACTGTAAGGCTGGCCTCAACCTCCCAAAGGACTGGGATTATTATAGACTGTGCCAATGCATCTGGTTCAAAAGGTCTTTTTTTTTTTTTAATTCAGAAGAGGAGATGAAAAAGATTGCTGCTGTTCAGTATTAAGATCATCAATAGATTGATAAATGATGCTCATTTTTAAAATTTGTTCTAATTAGTTATGACAGTAGAATGAATTTCATTTTTTAATATCTTTCAAGATTAAGCTATCACTAGTGAGCTTAATATTCATCACCAGAAAGTAAAACCAACTTTAAAAATCCCAAGTGTTATTCCAAACTTGTCTAAAGGACAAGTTAAATGTCTCTGAGTCAACTACTCAAATTTAGAACAGTTTTGCCAAAAAGCTATGCAAATGTTATAAACACTTTCAAAAGCCCAGAGCATTGTATTAATCTTTGACATTGTACAAATCTATTCTAATTAAGTCTAAAGGGTTTTAAGGCTCTTCATCTGAAAGCCATATCGAGCAATTTATTTAAGGTTCACAAAGAGAAATACGACGGAAAAAAGCAGCTTCAGATAAAGTTATAAAGGGCATGAAATTACTGCAATATTTGTTTCTAAAAGGTGTCCACTCTAGCAGCTATAGAAGCAGGGTAATTTTCTAGTTAAGTTACTTGTGAAAAACATTTGATCCCTACTGGAGATTCTAATTCAAAAAGTCTCAATACAATGGAAGCAGATTCCTCAGCCTCTTTCCTTCTAGAACCAAGAAGGCATCTGAAGGACAAATCCAGATCATCTACTCAAGCCCAAAGGAACTTATAAGATCTACACAAAAATTTCTAAAGACTGTTCGAAATTATTTTATTAGGAAAAAGAATTCTCATTCCACAAAGAAAGGTTGAAAACCCAGCTGAATTTGACAAATGCCTCATTTAAGTTGTGTTCAATTTAAAAATACAAAAATCAATCCACATATAAATTTGTGATTCTCTTCTATTTCAGCAAAGAGAAACCCCCATTCCACCCCAAGCCAAAGTATGCAGGAAGTCAAGGTGAAAGGAAAGAAGGTTCTGAGAACTGAAGTATTTTTGTTTCAAAACCATACTTTGTAAGATCACAATAATTTAACGTGGTATCACTGTTTTTCAGGAACCTGCTCATTCCTATAAGCTAATGTCAATTAGCAATCTAATGCAGGATTCTAAATTGAAAAATTCATCCCACTCACTTTAAGCTCTCGTGACTTTAAAAGAAAAAGAGAAACAATTCTATGCTACACCCCCCTAAAAATATGTATTTTACTTATACAAAGACTAGAAGCATAGGCAAAAAGAAAACGGGCCTGGTTTACCATTAATCCACTAATACATTTGAGAAGATCTAAAACAAGCAAGTTTGCTCTAGTATACTTTCCATTTCATACCCTAACACAGACATTAACGCAGCACGACAATTACCTGATTTATACATAAATTACAAATATCTGCTATAAAAATTTAGCATATTAAGACTAGATTTTCTGATTTACTAGTCATTCTAATCACTTGGAGTTTCAGGATAAAATGATAAACCTCTTTATCAAGTCTAGACACAAACTAGAACTTGACCGTCTACACTCTTCATCTTGTAATACACACTCAGAAGTAAATATTTGTTCAGTTAATCTAGGTACTTCATTCAGATCTAAAAGAAACAACACTAATAACAAAAAAACACAGCAACACCTCATTTCACATCAGAGATAAGCAGCAGAAAATCGATTACAATAGGCACACTATAAGGAGTATAATCATAATCACATTATGGAAAGCATTATGAAACTACCACAGCTTCATCCAATTGATTTTATCCCCATCACCAAATGGAGCACATTTAAGATTATGGGATCATTCATAATGAAAAAATTCTTCTGACACTGATGAAGATGTATTCATTTTATAATACATTGATCAATTTTCCCATTAACTTCCCATTCAGTACTCAAAGGCAGCAAGACTTTAATATTGTTATTTTTGATCCCCCCCAAAAGTTCAACAAAAATGTTCATTTTCTTACTTCATTTACACTTCAAAGTAAAATACTCCTAACCTAACCTACCACATTCACCCTCACTGTGGTTTAGGACTGAAAAGCTGGCTTTAAACCAAAACTCTGCAAACCAAAGGGTACATAGAGGGTGGTAGTAAAGTCTGACAAAACTACACAGTTAAAATTATTATTCTGTTCAGTTGACCTAAATATTTAACAAATATCCATGAATATTTATTAAGCACTCGTGAGCCAGGCATTAGACATAAAACTTGACAACAGTCTCCATGTTTTAGGGAGATAGCTAAAAGCATCGTTTGTGCAGCCAATTACTGATACTTAGTTCTTCCTACACCTACAAAAGAAAACAACCAAACTGAATAATGAAGTGACCCTCTACAAAATGGAATAAAAGCAATACCAATATTGTCACTGGACTCCAGCATCCGGTACACATTGATCTACAAAAATCAAGTTTTATACCTAGAAAATTGTACCAACAACCCCCAAAATCTCATTATGCTGACGACCAAAATATTTGACATATCAAAGTGAAAAAAGTCTAAAGTGTACTGTAAGAGCACATTATAAGTAACTACCACAATGGTTTCTAAAGCTTTGTATTTTTCACCTACTGGATTTGAATATAAGAAAAATTGAAATACATTACAATCATAAACAATGTAACCAACATTTAATCCAACATAAGAAAGTGACATAAAAATGCATTCCCTGTTTTGGTAAACTGCCAAATTATTCATACTAAGCAGATCGTGAACTATTATATAAGCATACCAAACATTTAATTTCCTTCAAAAAAAATCACCATAGATTCATGTGAATCACCTGTAACAGTTTTTCCAAACTTTTTATTCTTACAAAAATGCACAAACACAAAACTTTCCACCAAATCCAAAAATCTCCATTCCATCAAAACTACCAATTTCAAAAACAAATACAACCTACAAGTCTAGACTTGCAGGATTTTTTTCCCAACGGCAAATACTCTGAAATACATTAACAACACTACTTAACAAGGTCCCAAGCAATTCTTGTTGCTAAGACTGAATTTTCCAAAAATTACACCATTTGAAACCATGCAGGCAAGAAGCTCTAAGATAAACACTCCATTCACAAACCTCTCCCTTCCACAAGCCTTCAGTTGCCACATTCCCCCCACCCCCGAAGGTTATTTTGATTGGCATCATCCTAATCTTGAATGATACAAAATGGCTCCTGCCAGGTGCCCCCATTTACATTAGGTCTTCTCTGGGGACACAGGCGCCAAGCCGAGTTTTAAGGCCAGAAACCTCTCCAACCACAGCCTGCAATTCTCAATATACACTACCTAGTTGAATTAATGTTTAGCATTGAATAATCCTGAGTAGCCCACACTATAATTCCTCATATTTTTCACCATAAAGCACATACGGGAGACAAAGTCTCTGCAAACCCGCTGCTCTAAGTCCAACCCCGACACTAACCTGTAGATCTTCAAAGGCCCTCCCACCCTTTTCACGTGGCTGCAAAGTAGCGCCGCCAAGCTTCAGAGTAACTCAATTAACTGTCCATCGAAAGCATCCACCCTCCACATCTTACAGGACTTTCTCCTTCATAGTGCCAGAGATTCCCCTCCCAAGTAGCAGTAAATGTGCTTCTTACAACACTAGCTTTCTACACACGCTAGAATAAGCCCCTCCTTAGCTCTGGGCCTTGAAAGCACTTCATTATAAGCCCACCTTCAAGCCAGGAAGGCGGCGAGTGCTGAGACTTAACTTCCTGGACTCACAGGAGTGAGCTTCCTCCTCCCTGATGTGTCCCGACTGTAGTCCCCTTTTGTTGGAAGGCCACAAAGGCCTTCTTTACACTTCAGTTACAAAGAATGTCCTCACTACGATCACCTCTCCACTTGGGCAGCGGTGTTGTTATAACCTCTGCTCTATTTGGAGGCAAAGGGAGTCTTCCCCATGCATGGGATGTAGGTGTATTTTCACTGCAGTCCCCGTTAGTTCACAGGCCTCCGAGGTACCCAGCTCTGGCTGCCTCCTCTCAGACCACCGAAGGGTTCTCGCTATAGCTTCGTCCCCACTTCGAAACGCAGCCTCATCCTTTCTCGCGCCCTCCTCGCGTCCGCGCAGGCCGCAGAGACGTTAAGTGAGCCCCAGGAACCCCGCAGGCCAGCCCCAACCCTTTGTGTGGGGCGCTCGCTGCGGCGGGCTCAGAGGCCTCCGAAGGCCCCGCCCCGGGCCATCAAGGGGCGGCTCGAGCCCCGCACAGCCCCGCCCGTTTCGGGGCTGTGGGAGTCTTACCGGGGAGAACTTGCGCGGCACCAGAACCCAGACCCGAGTTACCCCCCGCGCGAGTGCCTCCGCCCCGCGGCCGACAGCCCCAGCCCGAACGGCTTCCCGGAGCCCACCGCAGCCACCACCTCCTACGCCGCTTCACAAAATGGCCGCCGGCCCGCTCAGCAGCTCCGCGTTCCAGGAGGGGGCGGGACGAGATGGTGACGTCGTGAGGCAGGACTGCGCAGGCGTGCTGAGGTTCTCTGGCGAGCTCCCGGAAGTTGCGGGAGTTGGTGGAGAAGACTTTCGTTTAGTGTTTACAATCTTAGCTCCCAAGCCAGACCTGAGGCAAGCTACCAGTTGGGTGCACACGTTCTTCTCTGTGAGACTTTGAGCAGATTCCTTCAATTCTTTCAGCTTCTCCGAAAAGAGGGAAATAGTGCTTACCTTGCAGAATTGTTTTGACCTTTAAAAGGATCAGAAATAGTGGCTGGTTCTATTGATAATGTCCTAACAAAGCCAGAACCTGCTTCTTTTTTTCCATGAAACAGAGTTTCAATCCAGGAAGCCTTATCCAGTCTAACCGCTCCACAACTATATCTTAGTATTATTTTGTTATAGAAAAATCTATTTCAAGATACTTTGGTCCTAACCCCTACCCAAATACTCCTGCTTGTGAAGCCAGATGTAAAGAGATAGGTAGTTAGTGTAGCTAGGTAAATCAATCGAGTCTAAAGAAAAGGGAGTCCAATCTGAGCCCGGGAAGTCAGAACTACATCTGGGAGACTGAAATGTTAATGTCCCCAAGGCCACTGTTGGCCCATCCTAAAGAACTGTTAATGAAGCAGCTCCCAGCAAATAGAGAGGTGCTAATCAAATCACCCTAGGCCCTTCCAGCCCGGATCACTCCTACCTTGCCCCAGCGTCTCACCTGTTTTCCACCTTTTGTCCTCCTACAGGTATGTAGGAGGACAAAAGAAGACCTTAGATACAAAATAAGATAAGACCTCTCCATCCCAGGGATTCTGCTTTTTCAGATCCCCTTGTTCCTCCAGAGGCAAGTCTTCTCTGCTATCCTTTAATAAAGCCTTTTACTTTCCACTCTACATTTGTCTCTGCGTGCTTCTCTGGTGTTGTATTTCAGAAATCAGGGAAGCAAGAACTCATCAGGAGAACCGTCGGTATCACTTGTATCCTATACAACCTCCTTCCACCCCCACCGGTACCCAGTATTCAGGATCAAACACAGGCCCTTGCCCCCGCTAGTCAAGTGCTCTACCACTGAGCTACACTTCCAGCCCCCATACACTGTATCTCGTTGAATATTTCTGTGATTAACTTTGTATACAATCCTTGCTTAGCATCTGAACGGCCATCTTACGTGACAGCTGCCTTTTTAAGGAAAAAGTATCCTTTTCCACCCAAGGGCCTTTCTGAGAAAGGCTCACTGTTACCGCTGTTGGCTGTTGACTGGTGAGGAGTCATTGCTTCCCCAATATTGAAGAATAACACCAGAGAAGCACGCTGAGGCAAGGTCAGAGTGGAAAATTAGAAGTTTATTAAAGGACAGCAGAAAAGACTTCTCCCGGAGGAAGAAGGGGACTCAGAGGTGGAATCCTTTGAACGGCGAATGTGTTCCCCTTTTTCTAGTTTTTGGTGATGGAATGTAGGTGGGAAGGGTTGGGACACAGGTGGGCCAAAGAAGTAATCTAGGCATTTCCGGAGTCAAGTTTGCTGTTTATTAACATTTCTTTGGGATGGGCTATCTCCAAATCTGTTGGGGGCTGTTTCCTGGGCTTCATTAACATTTCTTTGGGATTGGCTGTCTTCAAATCTGTTGGAGCTGTTCCTGGGCTACCTTAACATTCCGAAAGTTGCTCAGCTTTTCTGGGAATTCATTCTCAACATGGCCTCCATTTTAGATTTCACTCAGTATTAGTCCTGATTTACCTAACTACACTGACTACCTAATTTTAAGTCTGGCTTCATCACCACTCCCTCATACCAACCCTCCTTAACTGCCAGCATTAGGACTCATCCAGCAGTGATTCCTGAGCCTCCCGCATAAAAGTTCCAGAACTGATTTGCCTCTCTCCTATACGTGATGGACGTTGTCAGCTCTGACAAACTCCCATGTATATCTCTGCCTGGTCTCTCTCATTTCTTGCTTACCTATCTCTCGTTCCTCGCTTTCCCTTCACTAAAAATAAATCATGACCTAAATTCTCTTAACTCCAACAAGTTTTTGGGAAGATTTGTGTGTGATAGCTCACTATGCCCAAAATTGGAAAAAAAAAAAAGTCACATTTTTTACACCAAACATACACTATATGTAATCTGTATAGATAGGTATAATATAGTATAGTATATAGTCTATTAAAAAAAAAACCTACTAAAGGGTTATAGCTCAGCGGTAGAGTGCTCGCCTTGCACGTTTGGGGCTTTTGGTTCCATCCTCAACACCACATTAAATAAATAAATAAACAAATAAATAAATAAATAAAGGTATTGTGTCCAACTACAACTAAAAAAAAAAAAAAAAAAACCTACTAAACTGGGCGCAATGGTGCACACCTGTAATCCCAGAGGCTGGGGAGGCTGAGACTGGAGAATCATGAGTTTAAAGCTTAGCAAGTCAGTGAGACCCTGTCTCTAAATAAAATACAAAACAGGGCTGGGGATGTGGCCCAGTGGTTGAGTGCATCTGAGTTCAATCCCCAGTACCTCCCAGTCAAAAAAAACCCTACTAAATGTAATATGGTAATCAGGACTGGGTGGGTGCTGAAACCTAACAGGACAATAATAGGAAAACTATTGTTACATAGGCCTGTAATCCCAAAATGGCAGAGGCAAGAGGATTGCCAATTGAAGTCAAGCCTAGGCAATTTAGTGATACTTTATCTCACTAAGTGAAAAATAAAGAGATGGAGAAGTAGCTCATCCCTTTCAATCCCCAGTATGAGAGGGGAAATAATAGGAAAACTGTTGAAATCTGAAGAAAATTTGAAATTTAGGGGTTAGGGATGTAGTTCAGTTAGTGCTTGCCTAGCATGTGTTAAGTACCAACAAAAAGAAAATTTTTTATATTTATGTACCAAGTTTTAGGCAAATGCACTATAGTACAAAATTAGAGGAAATTGGTCATGGATATATAACTCTCTACTATCTTCACAGCTTACTATAAATCCAAAATTATTCAAAATAAAAAGTCTAGTTTTTTGTTTTGGTACCAGGGATTGAACCCAAAGGCCCTGGAACACTGAGCCACATCCCCAATCCTTTTTAATTTTTTTGAGACTTGGTGCTAAGTAGCTTAGGACCTCACCACGTTGCTGAGGCTGACTTTGAACTTCCTATCTTCATGCCTCAAATCTCCCAAATTGCTGGGATTAAAAATGTGCACCCAGAGGCTGGGGATGTGGCTCAAGCCGTACTGCTCTTGCCTGGCATGCGTGGGGCCCAGGTTCGATCCTCAGCACCACATACAAAGATGTTGTGTCCGCAGATAACTAAAAAATAAATAAATAAATAAATATCAAAAAATTCTCTCTTGGTCTGGGGATGTGGCTCAAGCGGTAGCGCGCTCGCCTGGCATTCGTGCGGCCTGGGTTCGATCTTCAGCACCACATACCAACAAAGATGTTGTGTCCGCCAAAAAAAAAAACAAAACAAAATAAATAAATAAATATTAAAAAAAAAATTCTCTCTCTCACACTCTTTAAAAAAAAAAATTCTCTCTCTTTAAAAAAAAAAATGTGCACCCGGTTGCCCAGAACAAAGTTTATTTATTTTTTTAATTTTTAGTTGTAGATCGACACAGTGCCTGTATTTTGTTTATTTTTATATGGTGCTGATGACTGAACCCAGTACTTCACACATGCTAGGCAATTGCTTTTTTTTAATATTTTAGTTTTCGGTGGACACAGCATCTTTTATTTTATTTTTATGTGGTGCTGAGGATCGAACCCAGTGCCACGCGCATGCCCAGCGAGTGCGCTACTGCTTGAGCCACATCCCCAGCCCAGGGCAAGTGCTTTACTACTGAGCTACAACCCCAACCCAAGTTTATTTTTTTAATTAAAAAAAATTCTTTTTCTTAGTTGTAGTTGTAGCCACATCCCCAGCCCAGGGCAAGTGCTTTACTACTGAGCTACAACCCCAGCCCAAGTTTATTTTTTTAATTAAAAAAAAATTCTTTTTCTTAGTTGTAGTTGGACACAATACCTTTATTTTATTTATGTTTTTATGTGGTGCTGAGGATTGAACCCAGTGCTCTACCGCTGAGCCACAACCCCAGCCCCAAGTTTTTTTTTTTAAAACCAAGAAAACCTCTATAATTTCATTGCCTCCTTTCTCAGGCTATCCCACATTCACCATTCTTTACCCAGTAGCTACAAACATTTTTTTTTTTAATTTTTTTTAAGAGAGAGTGAGAGAGATAGAGAGAATTTTTGATATTTATTTTTAGTTCTCGGCAGACACAACATCTTTGTTGGTATGTGGTGCTGAGGATCGAACCCGGGCCGCACCCATGCCAGGCGAGCGCGCTACCGCTTGAGCCACATCCCCAGCCCGCTACAAACATTTTTTAAACAGTAACCACAAAAAGAAATACAACTATGAGCCAAGCATGGTGACACACACCTGCAATCCCAGGAGCTAAAGCAGGAGGATTGCAGGTTTGAAGCCAGGCTCCGCAATTCAGAAAGGCCCTAAACAATTTAGCCTGACCATCTCAAAAATAAATAAATAAAAAGGGCTGGGGATGTAGATCAGTGATAAAGCATCTCTGGGTTAAATCCTCAGTACCAAAAAAATAAATAAAAATAAAAGATTATGGTGAGGTGCAGTGCTATACACCTATAATCCCACTAATATTGGAGGTTAAAGCAGGAGTATTGCAAAAGTTGAAAGACAGCCTTGACCATGCAGTTAAGATGGTATCTCAAAATAAAAAATAAAAAGAGCTGGGGGTTGGGCTGGGGTTGTGGCTCAATGGCAGAGCACATGTGAGGCATTGGGTTTGATCCCCAGTACCACATAAAAATAAACAAAGATATTGTGTCTATATAAATTTTAAAAATTATGGGCTGGGGATGTGGCTCAAGCGGTAGCGCGCTCCTCTGGCGTGTGTGCGGCCCTGGTTCGATCCTCAGTACCACATACAAAACAACGATGTTGTGCCTGCCAATAACTAAAAAGTAAATATTTAAAAATTCTCTCTCTCTCTCTCTCTCTCCTTCTATCACTCTGTCTTTAAAAAATAAATAAATAAATAAATTTTAAAAATTAAAATAAAAAAAAAAAGAGCTGGGAGTATAGCTCAGTATAAACACCCCTGGGTTCTATCCCTAGTACTGCAAAAAATTTGTGTGTGTGTGTGTATGTGTATGTGTGTGTGTGTGTGTGTGTGTATATATATATATATATATATATATATATATATATATATATATTTATATTTGTTGGGGTGTGGTGGCACACACCTGTGATCCTAGTTACTGGGGAGGCTAAGGCACCTCAAGGTCAGCCTGCGCAACTTAGTGAGACCCTCTCTCAAAATAAAAACTTTTTTCAAAAGGTCTGGAGATGTAGCTCCATGGTGGAACATTAGCCTAGTATGTGCAAAGCCCTGAGTTCAATCTCCAGTACTGCCAAAAAAAAGATATGTAAGCTGACTGAGTCATCTATAGAAGTCAGGTAGAACGGGTAGTCTTCACAATGCCTAAGTGCAGCTTCCACTTCTCTCAGGTTCTCAATAAAGACACACAGTAAACAGAAGATGATAAATTTATTTCTCTCCAAATCTTCAAATTAACAAATTCTAAGAGAAGAAACATAAAATTATTAAAATAATGGATAGAGTCATATTAGAATAATGGATAGAGTCTAAGACAATATCTATATTGGTCAAGCTGAGAACTAAGAAAGTTGTTATTTCGTCTACAGTCAATAAAAACAGATGTTCTTTGGAGTCTCTAAAAGGATTAAATTGAAGTCGATTATGCTTGTTGCTGAAGGAGCCAGTCCAGTTGAGCAGTAAAATGCCACAATTCAAATGTCTACATAGAACAATGGAGTCCCCAAAGAGCTTTCTCTTTTTCCTTTTGCTTTCCCCACAAAGGACACAGACACGTCCAGCAGCAACATCAGAGCAAATGTCTCTATTACTTCCAGATGAGAATGTCCACAGTCTATAAATGACCAGAGAAGAACACCTGAAGAGAAATGGGGAATGTGTCCCAACATAGGATCTAAGGTGAGGGAAAGAAATTTTCCTTGTGTTTCTGAGATGGAAGAGGACTGTGATGATGTTACTGGGCTATACCAATTCTGATGTTACACAGAGTACCACTGGGTAGAATGAGATCCCTGGCTTTTGTGGGTCAGTGAGGCAGGATGGGCCAGGCCAGCACAAAATCAGGTACCCACTCTTCTAGTGTTGGGTCCACTTGATGCTCTTGAGGTCAATGCCATCCTGTACCATCTCCCAGAGAGGACTGTCAAAGAGAAGAGGCATTCAGTGAGTAAGAACTTAGATAGGAAGCAGTCAACATTGGCTCTGAGGCCTTGAGCCATGACTTGCCTCCTGTTCTTGTCTCTCCTCTGCCTTTGGCTTGAATGGATCTCAACACAGGTGGTCAATAAGGTCTTTCCCAGTTACTTACTATGAGTCTTCCTCAAGTCTAGCCAACAAACAGTATTAACTAGGCACCTCAGGCTCAAAGGCAATTGAACCTTTAGTCAATGGACTTCAGATGAGGTCATATTCTTAAAGCTCTCCTCCCACATGTGAGAGGCTATAGGCTCCCAAGAACACCAACAGCCTCAGACCTGTATAAAAAGCAAGTTTCATCTTCTCTACTACAACTATCACAAATTGACCACTTTTCAGCACTTGTTTCTGGGTTTTGATCTAGTTCTCGGTTCTCCTGGATGGAACTTGGCTCTAAATCATCTGAGCATGCAGTTCCATCATATAGTTCTTGCCATTTTCACCTCCCCATATTGAACTTTTCAGAATTTCTGGCTCCAATCCAAAAGGACCTCTTGGGTTTTAGGCCCCAGCATCCCATCTCATATAAGAAATCTCTACTGAGTTCTGATCCCCTTCAGCATGAATGTTTTGCATGTTTCAGACCACCTATTACTTCAGTGTGGTATGACTATGTGAATGTTTTTGTATTTTCGAGCTGGGCATTGAACCCAAGGTTTCACACATGCTAAACACTCTACCTACCACCGAGCTATACCTCTAGCACCAATTATGAAATTCTGTGGTTTGGGTTACCCAGATATTTTTTTCTACCTGATTTAATTCTATTCTTGATTATCCTTCTCCTTTATATGACACATTCCCAGCATAACTTTCTATTTATAATATTTTCCTAGGCTCCTTAAAGGTAGCCATCATTTCCTTCCTGTCCCTAATAGGCTCACAACATAAGGTTTTGGTTGAAAGCTAATGGGACTAGGCTAAATTCATTTTGTAAAGGGTCAGAAGCGATAAGGTACAGATACTGAAACCATATAGGAAAAATAAGGTCTTTGGCCAAAAGAAAAATCTTTTTTTTTTTTTTTTTGGTACTGGGGATTGAACTCAGGGGTACTCGACCAGTGAGCCATATCCCCAGCCCTATTTTGTATTTTATTTGGAGACAGGGTCTCAATGAGTTGCTTAACGCTTCACTTTTGCTGGGGCCGGCTTTGAACTCTGGCTTTGAACTACTGAACCTGCCTCAGTCTCCCAAGCAGCTGGGATTACAGGCATGTACCACCATGCCTGGCCAAAAGAAGAATCCTAAGCATAAGAAACTTGAGCAACCAGCAGATGTTTAAGCAATACAGCTAGACCCTAGCAAGAAATACCCAGAGCACAGAAAGGCCAGGGAGAACTCAAAGGGAAGCAAGGTATACACAAGGGTTCCATGCCCAGTTCCTCAAAGGAAAAAAAAAAAAAATTCGTATCTTAAAAGGAATTTTCTCATATACTTAGGCTATAAGTCACTAACTTTGTACTGATATTGCTGCAACAATTTTTGCTAGTACTATCAATAACAGTAATGAAAAATGCTACCTGTATTAATGTAGTTCTTCAATTTTTAAACCACTTTCTCATATTCTGAAAACAAGCAACCAAAGAGCTCTACTTTCTTACTTCATGGAAGCTCTAAATCCTAAAATCCAATTACTCTCAAACTGGTTTCTGGGACTGGGTATATAACTCAGTTGGTAGAGTGGGTTCAATCCTCAACACCAAAAAAAAAAAAAAATCAAACTTTGGTTTCTGGCAGCGTGAACACATGAGGACAAAAGAGGGGCCTACACTACAGTTTATTCTAAGAGTTTCTGATACAATAGTGCATACCTCATTTCTCGAAGACGCTTCACATGCTGAATGCATTTCTCTGCAGTGTAGTCTACTTCCTCCTCTGTAGTAAAGCGGCCAATGCCAAACCTTAAGAAGGAAAAGGAGAAGAGCTTTTCATCAGAGCTGGTACTGTGGTAAATTTACTTGGCCAGTACTCACTGAGAACCTAGTACACAAAAGACTTAGAAGAATATGGTCCTACCCCTCTAGGCCAGAGTTTCTTAGAACATGGTCTGTGAATTTAATACATCAGAACCACCTCAGAAGAAGTTTCCTAATTCTCCTCCAGACCTAGTGAAGCCAAATACGAATGTGAGACTCAGAAACTGTCATCCTTCACAAATTTCCCAAGTGATGCTCAATGAAGTCTGAAAACCTCTGCCCCAGAAATTTTCCCAAAGAATCAAGAAGGAATAAGAAAGGGTTGGGAGTGGTAGTGTAGGTGCTTAGCAGGAACAAGGTTCTAAACCAACACCCAGCACCCCCCCCCCAAAAAAAAACAGAGAGAAAGAAAGAAGGGATAAGAAGAACCAGACAGAAAAAGACTGTATAACAGAAAATAAAAAATAAAGAGGATGTCTTTCATAAACATGGCAGCTCAACTCACAGACCTGATGGAAGAGTGTGCTAAATCCTCATCAGTGCCAATCGCTCTAAGGACATAAGAGGGCTCCAGGGATGCAGAGGTGCAAGCACTGAGGAAACAGACATGAACCTTGCTCAGATCATCATCAACATCTCTGTAAGCCACAAAACTCAAGTCTTACTTCCTCCCCCAGAGCCCTTCTGTCCCCATAGGGACAAAAGACCTAATCTGGCAGAGCTAAAGAGCCTAATGCTGCCTTACACATTTTAGGTTGTGAACCCAGCTCCTCTGGCTCCCATCATGGATAACATCCTTGAACAAGGACAGAGCCAAAGCATGATACCCCATGAAGTGAATCTGACAAAAAGAGGCAGCAAAGAACCTTGTACTCATTCTCCAAGGGAAGATAAATCCTTGGTGACCTTTAGAGTATCTTCAATTCTGGAGATCTGTAACAGAACTACTAGTGGAACTCTACATCAGACACACACATTCCCTAGAATCACAAAAATACAGAATTCTCCAGGAAGCTCTGCTAGGGTGATAAACTTCAGCTTGTACCCAGCCAAAAAATTACCTTTACCTTGAATCAAGAGCTCTTGTGCCTGTCTTTGCCATACCATGAAGCTTAGTAACGGTATGGAACACAGAAGCCCTACCACAGTCCCTGTCTATCTGGTCCAACTCACCTCCCTGAGGATAAGGCAACATCCTTGAGTGCCATCAGCAGACTCTCCCCTTCCACATATGCAAAGGAGAGGTTGATACAGCCTAAAGAAAGAAGGATACTCTATGAAAGGGGTCTAGACTCGAGCCTCTTGTAGAATGGGAATCAAAAAGGGCTGGGGCTGGGGCTCAGTGGTAGAGCACTTGCCTAGCATGTATGAGGCACTGGGTTTGATCCTCAGCACCACATAAAAATAAGTAAATAAATAAATAAAATAAAAGTATCATGTCCATCTACAACCAAAAATATATATATATATTTTAATATTAGTTTTTTAGTTGTAGTTGGACAATACCTTTATTTTGTTTACTTATTTTTATGAGGTGCTGAGAATCGAACCCAGGCCTTGCACATGCTAGGCTAGCGCTCTACTGCTGAGCCACAACCCCAGCCCCAACAACCAAAAATAAGAAAAAAAAAAAAAAAAAATTATGTCCATACCAGGATAGTGGTGTTCGGGGTCCCCATTCATCACCACATCTGGAAGGCTCTTCGTTATTTTCTCTATCAGTCTCTCTGCTAATTTTGAGATTCGTTTGTGGTCATACTAAGGCGAATATAGGGGAGGATTAAGCAACATGATCACCAAACAGTTCAAAAACACATGCTCAAAGAAACCCTTCTCCTCTACCATCCTATGTTACTGCTGGAGACCACTTTTATCTCCAGCCCTGAGAACACTACCTAATGTGCAAAAGTGCTCAGTAACGCCACACACAGTTCCAACAAAACTAAAACAAGTGAGTTCATAAGTTCTCCCAGGACATGGGTTTTGAGCCCCTAATACTTCCTTCGGTCTAGGGGGCCAGCAGGAGCTTACTGAAAAAAACCTCCTCTTCTAGTAGCAATCTAACTTAGCTATGCCAAGACACCACTAAATATGAGACCCAAGACAGGAAAAGAAGTTGTGGGAGGAAACTGCTCTTCTCATACCTCCATCTCTTGCTGTGCCACCTCACACGCAGCCCCCAGCCCCACCACCAAGGGTGTAGGCACTGTCCCAGACCGCATACCCCGCTCCTGCCCCCCTCCACTCTGCAGGGCCTCCACACGCACTCGGGGCCGGCGGCGGATGTAGATGGCACCAACCCCTGGGAAAAAAAATTTGTTACAAAAAAGAGAAATCCAGATGAAACAAAATAAACAAAATATCACTTTCCAAGAAATCAAAATATTATTTCAATTTTCCTCTTAGCTGAAATTTTTCTAAATTAAAAAAAAAAGCTGAGAAGATAGCACCAAAATCATAATATTTTGCAAAATTATTTAACATCAGGAATTTAACTACCAGAAGGAGTAATGACCAAAATGGTCTAAGGTAGTTCCCTAAGCAACAAATGAAATCATATCATACACTGCAGCATTATTCATATGTGCAAAAAGATTGAAACATTTTGGATGGGCGTTATCAGGGGAATGTCAAATAATTTGATGTCTATGCAATGAAATACTACCCAGATATATAAAAGAATGAAGACATTCTTTCAGTACCAACACTGTAAGATCTCCAAGATACATTGTTAGGTGGTCAGTCACAATGGCATATTTTTGTCATCCCAGCTACTTGGTAGGAAGAGGCATGAAAATTGTGAATTTGAGGTCTGTCTAGGCAATATAGCAAGATACTGTCTCAAACTGAAAAATAAAAGGGGCTGGGATATAGCACAGTGGTATAATACATCAGGGTCCAATCCCTACTAATACCCACCCCCCGCCCCGCCACAAAAAAAGAAAGAAAACTTATGAAACCCCAACAAATTCTATCTTTTTTTTTTTTTAGAGAGAGAGAGAGAATTTTAATATTTATTTTTTAGTTTTTGGCGGACACAACATCTTTGTTTGTATGTGGTGCTGAGGATCGAACCCGGGCTGCACGCATACCAGGTGAGTGTGCTACCGCTTGAGCCACATCCCCAGCTCAACAAATTCTATCTTATAATTAAAAAATGTAAGACAGCCAGGTGTGGTGGTGCATGCCTGTAATCCCAGCAACATGGGAGGCTGAGACAGGAGAATCACAAATTCAAGGTCAGCCCCAGCAACTTGGCAAGGTCCTGTCTCAAAATTAAAAAAAAAAAAATAAGGTTAGAAATGTAGCTCAGTGGTTAAGGCATGGGTTGTATCCCTGATACCAAAAAAGGAATTAAAAAAAAAAAAAGTGAGATATTGTTAGGTAAAACAAAGCAAGATCAGAACAATGAATATAATATGCTACCATCTGAATCAACAGCAGGATGGAGGGGAAGTATGTATGTATGTGAAAATGCATAGAATAATTCTACAAATATACACAAGTATATTTATTGTAGCAGCAATCTAACTTAGCTATGCCAAGACGCCACTAAATATGAGATCCAGGACAGGAAAAGAAGTTGTGGGAAGAAATTGCTATATAAAAATACACATGGGGGGGCTGGGGATGTGGCTCAAGCGGTAGTGCGCTCGCCTGGCATGCATGAGGCCCGGGTTCGATCCTCAGCACCACATACAAACAAAGATGTTGTGTCCCCCGAAAACTAAAATAAATAAATAAATAAATATTTTAAAAAAATACACATGGAGCTGGGGTTGTGGCTCAACGGTACAGCACACGCCTAGCATGCATGAGGCCCTGGGTTCGATCCTCAGCACCACATAAAAATAAATAAATAAATTAAAAGGTATTGTGTAAAACTAAAAAATCAATATTAAAAAAAAAGTCACATGGTAGCACACACCTATACTCCCCAGCACTCAGGAGGATGGGTCAGAAGGATCGGATTACTTGAGCCCAGAATTTGGAGAACAATCTGGGCAACACAGTGAGCTGGGTCTCAAAAACAGAAAAAAATTAAATAACCAAGAAATTGTTTTTTTTTTTTTCAAAGGGAGGAGACAGAGGTAGAAGGAAGACTTCTCATTGTGTGTTTTTGGGAAGGTTTTAAAGTTTGATCTATATAAATATATTACCTGTTCTAAATAAAATTTTTTAAAAAGGAGAAAAAAAATAAAAACCTTTAAGGGAAGAATCAGAATGGTATTAAGAATTTGCACTCTCTCAAAGTTTATCAAAACTTAAAAGCCAGGAATGGTGGTGCATGCCTGTGATCCCAGCAGTTTGGGAGGCTGAGGCAAGAGGATGGTAGGTTCAAAGCTAGCCTCAACAACTTTGCAAGATCCTGTTTCAAAATAAAATTTAAAAAGGGCTGGGGATGTGGGTAAGTGGTTAAGCACCCCTAAGTTCAATCCCCAGTGCCAAAACAAAACACCCTTAAAAATATGTATAGTAGGGGCTGGGGGTGTGGCTCAAGTGGTAGAGCACTCGCCTGGCATGTGTGAGGCCCCGGTTTGATCCTCAGCACCACATATAAACAAAGATGTTGTGTCCGCCAAAAACTAAAAACAATAAATATTAAAATTCAAAAAAAAAATATGTATAGCCTGTGACTCCACAAACCAACTTATAGGAATTCTATTAAAAAATATGAGCATGAGTATGCAAAGATATCCATTAAGTAGTCAAGGGTTCTAGAATGAATATAGTACTTGATAAAAATTCATCTCCCATGCAGAAAAACAGTTTAAGCACAGAATAAAATTACTATAAAAACTAAGGCAAGGGGCTGGGATTGTGGCTCAGCGGTAGAGTGCTGGTCTAGCACGTGTGAGGCCCTGGGTTCAATCCTCAGAACCACATAAAATAAATAAATAAAATAAAGGTATTGTGTCCAACTACTTCTAAAAAATAAATGTTTAAAAAAAAACTAAGGCAATAGTTTCCAAGTTTATCATGAAGGACACCAATTTAACAATGATTTATAGACTCTATTACATTTATTAAGAAATATTTTAGTCAGGCACCATGACACATGCCTGGAATCCCAGCAGCCCAGGAAGCTAAGGCAATAGGATCACCAGCTCAAAGTCAACCTCAGCAACTTAGCAAGGCCCTAAGCAACTAATGAGACCCTATCACAAAATAAAAAATAAAAGGGACTGGGAATGTTTCCAGTGGTTAAGTACCTCTGAGTTCAATCCCTGGTACCAAAAAAAAAAAAAAGAAAAAGAAAAAAAATTTTTCAGTGTTGGCATGGCAGTGCATGCTTATAATTCCAGGAGCTCAGGAGGCTGAGGCAGGAAGATGGTGTGTTCAAGATTAGCCTCAGAAATTTAGTGAGGCCTAAGCAACTTAACAAGACCCTGTCTCAAAATAAAAAAATAAAAAGGGCTGGAGATGTAGCTCAGTGGTAAAGTGCCCCAGGGTTCAATCCCTGGTACCAAAAAAGAAAAGAAATATTTCAAACTCATTATAGTGGCTCATTCCTGTAATCTCAGTTACTCAAGAGGCTGAGGCAGGAGGACTTTTAGGCCTGCCTAGGCAACATAGAGAGACCCTGTCTCAAATAGATAAATGAATAAATTCATTTTCCCATTAAAAAAATTTGAGTGTCCTCGGGTTGGGGATGTGGCTCAAGTGGTAGCGTGCTTGCCTGGCATGCATGAGGCGCTGGGTTAGAATCTCAGCACCACATAAAAATAAAAATAAAGAAGTTGTGTCCACCGAAAACTAAAAATTAAATATTAAAAAATATTCTTAAAAAAAATGAGTGTCCTAAAAAAATAAAAAATTTAAAAAATGCAAGTGCCCTACACTATCAGACTCTATGCACTTCTCAAATCTGAGACAAGTGCTCAGATACCATGTAAGGATAGTGAAGGATACCACATTATCTAAATTGATTAAGATGCTGAGGATAGATAATGAGAAATACCTATACAGGTACAAGTGCTGACTAAAGCATTTGTTTTTGTTTTGTTTTGTTTTGTTTTGGTACTGGGGATTGAA
This sequence comes from Urocitellus parryii, assembly GCF_045843805.1. Classification (NCBI taxonomy): domain Eukaryota; kingdom Metazoa; phylum Chordata; class Mammalia; order Rodentia; family Sciuridae; genus Urocitellus; species Urocitellus parryii. Next base: position 177,601,088 of record NC_135536.1, read on the forward strand.
CTCAGGGCACTGGATCACTGAGCCACATCCCCAGCCCTATTTTGTATTTTATTTAGAGACAGGGTCTCACTGACTTGCTAAGTGTCTCGCCTTTGCTTAGGTTGGCTTTGAACTCAGGATTCTCCTATCTCAGCCTCCCCAGCCACTGGGATTACAGGCTTGCCCCACCACGCCTAGCTGACTGGAGCTTTTGATCAATATGAGTTCAATGGTTTTACCAAAAATACCTAGCATGTGTGAGGCCCTAGGTTTCATCCCCAGCATTACAAATGAAATAGAGAAAGTGAGAAGGAAAAACAAAAATGAAAAACAAAACAAACAAACAAAAAAACCCAACATTTTAATTAGATAGAGAGCCTGTTGAACTTATTTTTTTTTCCTTTTCAATACTGGTGGTTTATTATTGAGCTATAGCCTCAGCCCATTTTATTTTATTTTTATATATTTTGGGGGGTACTGAGGATTGAACTCAGGGGCACTCAACCACTGAGCCACATCCACAGCCCTATTTTGTATTTTATTTAGAGACAGGGTCTCACTGAGTTGCTTTGTGCCTTGCTTTTGCTGAGGCTGGCTTTGAACTTGCAATCAGCTTTCCCGCTGGGATAATTGGTGTGTGCCACCATGCCTGTCCCATTTTATTTTTGATTTTGAAACAGAGTTTCAGTAAATTGCCTAGGCTGGCAGCAGGGGCTGTAGCTTAGTGGTAGAATACCACTTCCCTAGCTTATGCAAGGCATTGAATTCAATCCCCAGTACTGGGGAGAAAATCCTAAACTGCCCAGGTTGGCCATGTATTTGCAATCCTCCTGCCTCAGTTTCCTAAATTGCTGGGATTACAGAGAGCATAGTCATCAAGACTGTTGGACTTTTTGAAAAAAAATAGTCACAAAAACCCTCTTTACAACCTCTGGGAACCCTTAGAATAAACATCTTCCATCCTTCCAGGAACTGTTACAATTCTCTTATAAGGTACATACTCAGATGAAACCCTGCAGACACAGAAAATATACTGGTATAGATATCAACCCAAAAAAGACCCTCACTCCAGAGACAGAAATTTTTTTCTTTTTTAGGCCTATCTCCATAGAACAAAAGATAATAGTCTCTTTCCAAGAGTCGAGGAGACAGAACTCAAGCTTGAAAATACTCCTCAGCTAGGAGGAACATAGGGAACAGAGAGGTATCCTTAAGAGACTATTAGGGGCACAGACTATTAAGACTACTGAACACCAATAGATGCTAAAACCCATACACTCTTCCACTAAGCTAAAGTGAGACACTGGGAAAGAAGGACTTAAAAGCTCTGCACATCCTAGTGAGGCAGACAAGGTAACTGTGCCTGCATGGTGAAATTCGACTGAACAAAACTCTGTGTTCCTCTGCCAAATTAATATTTATATGCTTTCAAGGTATTTTTTTTAAAGGGATCAAGGAAGAATGGCCTATTGTACATACAGTAACTACTTGGGTGTATATATAGGCCAGTGTTTCTTGAATATTGCTAAATGACACATGCATTCTGCTGGGCATTCTGAACGTACAACTTCCTTTGAAAGTAATGCCAGTCTCAAATAACTCTGAGAAACATCTGTCAAAGAGGAGATGTTCAGACAAGAGGCACTCTAGGAGGGGCTGGTACCTTTAGGACCATAGATTTTGTGACCACTGATGCTCATGAGATCAATTTTCATGTTGTTGACATCAAGTGGGATTTTTCCAACAGCCTGGGCTGCATCCGTATGGAAATATACCTTTCTGGAACTGCAAATCCGCCCTGAAAAAACAACAGAGGGGAAGACCCACAGCACAACATTGGGAACTAACCTGACAGTGGTCCCCCATACACCATGAATTCTCTACCCACAGTAAATGATTCTAAATCCTCTTCCACCCCTGGCTCCACCTTTCCACTTTCACTCCCTCCTTCTCTTTCCCCTCCCTTCCCTGTCCTCCAATTTCTCTGCTCTCTAAAGCTCAAGGACAAAGTACTCAATGAATATACTCCTGATATTCTGATGCATGAGATTCTTTCTTACCACCTTATAAACAATGACCTTTCAAAATGTCACATTACCTTTTAGAACCTTTTTGATTTAAAAGGAGGAAAGATTAACAAATCTGCATAAAGAGATTACAAGGAGAGCTCTAAGTGGAGATTAAATAAAGAGATGTTCTAAAGGAAAAAAAAAGTAGAGGGTTGTTTTATTGTTGTTTTGTGGTTGTTTTAGAAAACAACTAAAATAAAATGAAAAAACAGAAATGGTACTAGATCTGGGTTCAAATACTGCTCTGTCACTTATAATGTCCTAGAAGGCGATACTTAGACTCTCTTTCTTTTGTTCACTCATAACGCTCTGTAGAGTGTTGGAACTCTCAGTCTATCCCTACTTCCTAAGATGGACCCAACTAGTCAGCAAGGTTCATGACACTCACCTATTTCTGCAATAGGCTGCTTTACTCCAATCTCATTGTTCACAGTCATAACTGAAACCAGGCTCGTATCTGGCTGGATGGTAGCCTCCAGTTCCTAAGAATATGTGGGATTTAAGAAGACTATATTCTGATGAAAAAGTCCTCCCTAAATAAGAATGTAGGCAAACATAATTTTATTTTATTTATTTATTTATTTATTTTCATTACATATTTTATTTGGAAATGTTTACACAAGTACGAGGAAACTAAAATTTTGAGGCAGTGGATGTTATTAGATTATCATCAGTTTATTATAAAAGACACATGGAAATTATTTACATGATGAAAGATTTCAGAACTTCAGTGGAATGGGCAGCTTCATAGGATGCCATTTCAACAGTGATTTGTTTCAGTCTATATATTTTCCAAGAATGTCACCATCTCTAAATAAAAAATAATCCTTTCTTCTAGAACTACTTTGGCGCCTCCATACTCTGGGAGAAGAACTTTATCTCCAACTTTCACACTAACTGGCTGAATCTCTCCACCCTTTCCTTTCAGAGCCTGATCCCACAGCTAATACTGTTGCTTGCAATACTGTTCCTTGAGATTTTTCTGGAAGCATAATGCCTCCTTTGGTTACAGTTTCTGCTGCACTCCTTTCGACCAATACTCAGTCAAGAAGTGGAAGAAACTTTCTAAATGCTTGTACGGCCATGACTCGCAGCTCCGACTCTGCTCTAGGGTCGTCACCGCAAAGAGACCTGCAGAGCGGCCCTCGGAACATGTGGCAAACATAAATTTAAAAGGGGGCCTTTTACTACTCCCCTATTGGACTGGATAAAATAAAAATACCAGGGGGGTTGGCCAGGTGCAGTGGTACAAGCCTGTAATCCCAGTGGCTCCAGAGGCTGAGACAGGAGGATCACAAATTCAAAGCAAGCCTCAGCAAAAGTGAGATGCTAAGCAACTCAGTGAGACCATGTCTCTAAATAAAATACAAAACAGGGCTGGGGAATTTGGTTCAGTGGTCGAGTCCCCCTGAGTTCAATATCCCTGCAACCCACCCCCAACCTCTGGGAACCCTTAGAATAAACTAGGGGGTTGGGAACATAGCTCAGTGATGGAGTGCTTGCCTAGCATGCACTGGGTTCAAACCACACACTGCAAAATAACAAACCAAACAAACATAAAATGCTGGTGAGTATGAAAGAAACTGAAGCATTCATACACAGTTGGTGGAAATGCAAAATGTATAACCAATCACTTAATAAAACAGTTTGACAGATTTTCTGGTTTCTTTTTTTTTTTTTTTTGAGGTTTGTTTTGTTTGGTTTTGGTTTTGGTTTTTTGTTGGTAGTGGGGATGTAATCCAGGGGCGCTTTACCACTGAGCCACATCCCCAACCCTTTTTATTTTTTTTTCCCCCTTTTTATTTTTGAGACAGGTTTTCACCAAATTGCTGAGAGTTTCACTAAATTGCTAAGGCTGGCCTTGAACTTTAAATCCTCCTGTTTTAGCTTCCCAAATTGCTGGGAATACAGGCATGTGCCACTGTGCCTGGCTTGAGATGGTCTTGCACTGGGCATGGTGGTGCATAATTGTAATCACGATGACTCAGGAGGCTGAAGAAGGAGGATCTGAAGTACAAGGCCTGCTTTGATAATTTTAGAGAGCCTCTCAACAACTTACTTAGTGAGACCCTATCTCAAAATAAAATTTTTTCAAAATAGTGGGGATAAAGCTTAGTGGACTTGCCCCTGGGTTCATTCCCCAGTATCAAAAAAAAAAAAAAAAAAAAAAAAGGAGAAAAGGAGAGAGAGGGAGAGGGAGAGGGAGAGAGAGTGAAAGAAACAGCTGCACACAGTAGTACATGCCTATAATCCCAGGGTCTGTAATCCTAGCAGCTCAAGAGGCTGAGGCAGGTGGATCACAAGTTCAAAGCCAGCCTTAGTAAAAGCAAGGCGCTAAGCACTTCAGTGAGACCTTGTCTCTAAATAAAATGCAAAAGAGGGCTGGTGATGTAGCTCAATGGTCAAGTGCAATCTTGGTACCTGCCCCCCAAGAAAACCCTAAACATAAAATTACCAAATGAATCAGTAATTGAATTCTTAGGCATTTATCCCAGAGAAAAATTAAATTCTCAGAAAACCTGTACACAAATGTTCAATGTAGCTTTATTTATAATAGCGAAAACCTAGAAACTACTCAGATGTCCTTTAATAGGTGGTTAAATAAACTATGGTACATATATAACACAGAATAATCTTCGCTAATAACAAACTACTGGTATGTATAAACAACAATCTCCAAAGATGGATGTTGAGTGAAAATAGCCCATCCTAGATTACTTACTATATAATTCCATTTATATAACATTATACAGTTACAAGATTAAAGAATCTGAGAACAGATCAACATTTTTGTTTTTGTTTCTGTTTTCAGTCCTTGGGAATTAAACCCAGGGGTGCTCTACAACTGGAGCTACATCCCGGCCCTTTGTATTCTGAGAAAAGGTCTCAATAAATTGTGAGTCATTGGCCTTGAATTTCCTCCTGCCTCCTGATTAGCTGGGATTACAGGCATGCATCACTGCACCTAGCTAGATTGGTGGTTTTAAGAATAACAAATGAAATGAAGGATCATTATGGTGATGAAATTATTTGTACCTTGACTATGGTAATTTTTATATGAAACCTAATGTGATAAAACAGCACAGAACTAAACAGATACATATACACAATTCAGTACAAGTAAAATCCAAAAAAAGAAATCCAAACAAGAGCTGGGCAACAAGGTGCACACAGTAACTCAAGAGACAGAGGAAGGAGGATAACAAGTTCAAGGCCAGCCTTAGCCATTGAGCAAGAACCAGCCAATAACTGTGATGGCAAAAGCAGACCCAGTTGTGAAATAAAATTATAAAAAACGTATGGTAGGGGCTGGGGATGTGGCTCAAGCGGTAGCGCGCTCGCCTGGCATGTGTGCGGCCCGGGTTCGATCCTCAGCAGCACCACATACCAACAAAGATGTTGTGTCCGCCGAGAACTAAAAAATAAATGTTAAAAAAAAAAAAAAAAAAACGTATGGTAAGAAACCAATGCCTGAGAAAGGGGTCAATTCCACACCCCTCTCTCAGCCTTTCTCTTGGAAGCTTAATTAATCATGCATGAGTCCCTATGTTTTGGATTGTAAATAACTGCCCTAGGAGTCTGACTACTACTCCTTAAAATGAAACAGATGCCTGTGAAAAGAGCCCTTTCTTCTTATCAGTTTCTGTGAGCATGCTTATGCTAGAGTCCCTGCACAAGGCCTTCAGCTCACAGATTAGGACATTTTTTTTGTTGTTGTTATAGGTGGACACAATATCCTTATTTTATTTTTATGTGGTGCTGAGGATCAAACATAGTGCTTCATGCATGGCAGGCGAGCGCTCTATCTCTGAGCCACAACCCTAGCCCCAGGACATTTTTTTTTTTTTTTTAGAGAGAGTGAGAGAGGAGGGGGGGGGAGAGAGAGAGAGAGAGAGAGAGAGAGAGAGAGAATTTTTTTAATATTTATTGTTTAGTTCTCGGCGGACACAACATCTTTGTTGGTATGTGGTGCTGAGGATCGAACCCGGGCCGCACGCATGCCAGGCGAGCGCGCTACCGCTTGAGCCACATCCCCAGCCCCCCAGGACATTTTTTAAAAAGAGGAAAAAGCCCCAGTGATAGAATAGGTCTAAGATGATGTCAAATAACCTATAAATATTGTAAGAAACTGTGGATCAGGGCTCAGATTTGGACATTTTGTTTTCCTCTGGGCCCGCTGGTGTAAAATAAAGTTTGGAGTTATCCTCCTGTCTGAGTGCTACTTGCTGCTTCTCGACCAGTCTGTTTCCTGCAACATAACTAAAATTTAAGAGAGGGCTCGGGATATAGATCAAGGGTACAACAAGACCTGCCTTCAAAAACAGGGTGGGGGAAGGGAAAAAAAGCTGATCCTCAAATCAATGTTTTTTTTTTCAATATTTTTAAAAATATTTTTTACTTGTAGATGAACACAATACCTTTATTTTATGTGTTTATTATTATGTGGTGCCAGTGATCGAACCCAGTGCCTCACATGTGCTAGGTCCTGGGTTTGATCCTCATCACCACATAAAAATAAATTAAATAAAAGTATTGTGTCCAACTACAACTAAAAAATAAATATTTTTAAATTTTTTTTATCGTATTTTAGAGTTGTAGTTGGACACAATACCTTTATTTTATTTTTATTTGGTGCTGGGGATCAAACCCAGGGCCTTGAACGTGCTAGGCAAGCACTCTGCTACTGAGCCCCACAAAGCAGCCCCTAAAAAAAAAAAAAAAAAGAGTAACAGGCCAGGTGCAGTGGCCCACGCATGTAATTCCAGCAGCTCCGGAGGCTAAGACAGGAGAATTGTGAGTTCAAAGCCAGTCTCAGCAATGGCAAGGCGCTAAACAACTCAGTGAGATCCTGTCTCTAAATACAAAATAGGGCTGGGGGGCTGGGGATGTGGCTCAAGCGGTATCTCGCTCACCTGGCATGCGTGCGGGCCCAGGTTGGATCCTCAGCACCACATACAAACAAAGATGTTGTGTCCGCCAAAAACAAAATAGGGCTGGGAATGTGGCTCAGTGGCCAAGTGCCACTGAGTTCAATCCCTGGTACCAAAAAAAAAAAAAAAAAAAAGAATAATAGAACTGATCCTAAATTCATGAGGAATTGCAAAACACCTTAATAGCCAAAATAATCTTGGAAAAAACAAAAATAAAACAACAACTAAGTTGGATTGCTTATACTGCCTGATTTACAAAGCTATAGGAATCAAAACAATGGTATAAGAATAGAAGAACAAAACTGAAATTCCAGAAATAAACTGATACATATATGCTCAACTGATTTTTTTTTTTTTTGAGATTGGGCTTTACTATGTTGCCTAGTCTGGCCTCAAACTTCTGGATTCCTGTGATCCTCTTGCCTCAGCTTCCTTACCTCATATCATGTACAAAAATTAAATTTGAAATGACCAAAGACCTAAATGTAAGAGATAAAAACTACAAAACTCTTAAAAGGAAATGGATAGGGCTGGGGTTGTGGCTCAGTGGTACAGCACTCTCCTAGTGGAGGTGAGGCACTGGGTTTGATCACCACATAAAATAAATAAAAAAGGGGGCTGGGATTGTGGCTCAGCAGTAGAGCACTCGCCTAAAATGGGCCGGACCCAGGTTCGATCCTCAGCACTACATAAAAATAAAGGCATTGTGTTATGTCCATCTACACCTAAAAAAATATTTTAAAAAATAAATTAATTAAATAAAATCAATCAATCAATAAATAAGTAGAAAAAAAAGGAAATATATAAATCTTTATAACTTTCAATGTGGCAAAGGCTTTTCAGGTATAACACAGAAAGCACAAATGATAGTCAAAAGAACTGAAAGCTTTTTGGGGATGATGAAAATGATCTGGAACATGGTAGTGATGATTATTTAAACATTTTTTTTGGGGGGGTGGGATACCAGAGATTGAACTCGGGCACTTGATCACTGAGCTACATCCCCAGCCCTATTTTGTATTTTATTAGAAACAGGGTCTCACTGAATTCCTTAGCACCTCACTAAATTGCTGAGGCTGATTTTGAACTCGTGATTCTCCTGCCTCAGCCTCCTGAGCCACTAGGATTACAGGCCTACACAACTGCACCCAGCTCAAACAACTTTGTAAATACACTAAACCACTGAGAATTATAAACACTCCTGAAGGATGAATTTTATGATATGTGAATTACATTTCAATTTTTAGATGCTTAAAAAAACACTGTTAAGGTATTTTATTTTATTTTATTTTATTTTATTTATTTTTTTTTGAAAGAGTGAGAGAGAGAGTGAGTGAGAGGGAGAGAGAGAGAGAGAATTTTAATATTTATTTTTTTTTAGTATTTGGCGGACACAACATCTTTGTCTGTATGTGGTGCTGAGGATCGAACCCGGGCCGCACGCATGCCAGGCGAGCGCACTACCGCTTGAGCCACATCCCCAGCCCTGTTAAGGTATTTTAATAAGCTGAGCGCAGTGGCACACACCTGTAATTCCAGGGCTCTGGAAGCTGAGGCAGGAGGGTCACAAGTTCAAAGTCAGCCTCAGTAAAAGCGAGGTGCTAAGCAACTCAGTGAGACCCTGTCTGTAAATAAAATATAAAATAGGGCTGGGGAATTTGGCTCAGTGGTTGAATGCCCCTGAGTTCAACACCTGGTACCGCATCCCCCGCACCCCCCAAAAAAGATATTTTAATACCAGGTAAATTTCTCAGGGTTTTTGTTGTTTGTTTCACTGTTTGGTACTAGGAACTGAAAACAGGGAGACTTTACTGCTAAGCTACATCCCCAGGCTTTTTCATTTTTAATATTGAGATGGTGTCACTATGTTGCTGAGGCTAGCTTTAAACTTGAAATCCTGCTGTCTCAGCCTCCCTAGTTGCTGGAATTACAGATGTGTTCTACCATGCCCAGCATCTAAGGGTTTTTCAGAAGTGAAAAAAATAAAGAATGAAAGTAGTGTCATTCGAAGGAAAATGGATAGAACTCAAGAATATCATGTTAAGCAAAATAAAAGCAAATTCAAAGGGTCAGAAGATTTCTCTCATATGTGAAGGCTAGAGAGGAAAAAAAAAGTGGGTAAATTAAAAAAAAAAAAAAAAAACATGGGGAGAGAAGGTCCTATGAAAATAGAAAGGAAATATAAAGGGGACCAAGGAGAGGAAAGAGGGGAGGAAAAAGGGAGATACTGGGGAATGAAACTGACCACATTATGCTGTTGTACACATATACAAATATATAACAGCAAATCCATTATTATGTATAATTATAATGAACCAATAAAGATTAATATATATATTAAAACAAGAAAAATATCAAACAAGTCCTTTACAAATACAGTCTGGTGAGGATCTGCAGGATACTAGAAAGTGGGGGCTAAAGGACAGGCAACAAAGTCAAGTACAGAGGTTCCTAAGATTCAGGATTCAATCCAGCCAAAGAAATAAAAGAAGATGGGGCAGGGGTTGTGGCTCAGCGGTAGAGCGCTTGTCTGGCACATGCGGGGCCCTGGACTTGATCCTCAGCACCACATATAAATCAATAAACTAAAGGTATTTAAAAAAAAGAAAGAAAGAAAGAAAAGAAGGGCATAATTCCAGAGACATTATGTGGAAGCAGCCATAGATATGAATGACTGAGAGATAATTAAAAGCAAGAGAGATGGAACAAACAATAAAATGATTTGAAAAAAAAAAAAAGAGTTTTGAATTTGGACTTAGGGCTATGTCTACAAACTGCATGTTTGAATTTGTCTAGGAATGCTGGTATCCAAAATTTGGTAGAAAAGAAGCTTCGACTCACAACCTAAAATAAATAAATATATCTTTTTTTTTTATTATTATTATGGGACCAATTGTCCTGGCTTTTTTTAAAATACTGATTTCTTTGTTGTATTCGGACACAATACCTTTATTTTGTTTATTTATTTTTATGTGGTGCTGAGGATTGAACCCAGGGCTAGGCAAGTGCTCTACCGCAGAGCCATAACCTCAACCCCAAATAAATATATCTTTTTTTTTTTCTCAATAAATATTTATTGATTAAATGAAGAAATAATTGATGAAAGATAAAAAAGTCATATATGTAGAGTTATTCACGGCAGGATTCTTTACGATAGTAAAAATAAATATATCTTTATATATTTAATATTTTTCCCCTCATACACACACACACACACACACACACACACACACACACACACATATATACACATATATATAAAGAAATGGGCCAAAATGGGTAAGATTCTATAAAAGTATACTTTTTTTTTCCCTAGCCCTGAAGACTAAATCCTCATTCATGTTTAGCAAGCACTCTACCATTAAGCCACACTGCTAATTGTATGCTGTGGTGCATACCTGTGGTACCAACTACTGGAGGAGTTCGAGGCAGCAGGATTACAAGTTAGAGGGCAGCCTGGGCAACTCAATGAAATCCTATCTCAATATAAAACTTAAGGAAAGGCGGGTCTGGGGTTGTGGCTCAGAGGTAGAGTACTCGTCTAGCAAGTGCCAGCACCACATAAAAAAATAAATTAAAAAATAAAGGTATTGACAACTACAACTAAAAAACAGATATTAAAAAAATAATTTAAGGAAAGGGTTCGGGGTGTAGTTCAGTGGTAGAATGCTTACCTAGCATACAAAAGACCCTGGGTTCAATCTTCAGTGCCAGAGAGAAAGAAAAGAGCCCTATACTACTTCCTTTTTAGGGGGGATAAATGGCATCAGAATAGGGAAAGAGGAACTTTGCCATAGTGAGTAAGAGTCTCCAGCATCCTGAACACATGCCCAGTGGCTCTCATAAAAGCCAGGAAGCACCAATAAAGTGGAGACACAAGTCCTTCAAAGAGGGGGAGGATGTGCTCACTCAAGGGAAACAATCTCTTTCTTTGCCAGGATGATTTCTCTAAAATCCACCCTCACCATTAAAACCACCTTTAAGCTCTAGCTAGCCAAGGTTGAAGAGACAGATTTAGAGCTGAAGCCAGGACACTCCTATTTTGCCGGTAATGCCAAAAGCTATTCTTACCTTTAGATCAATGATCCCGCTCTTCTGCACTGGGAGGTAGGTGACCCGAAAACCCTCAGCTTCCAGTGAACGACAGGAGTCCAAGACACATTTGTGTTCTGTCTGGGTGGTGATCAAGTGCTTTTTCCGTGACCTGTAGAACCTGGCTACCCCCTAAACAGTAATGATGGTGGAAGGACATAGAACATATTCAGGGAAATAGCAATAACTTCAATTCCATTTACAAAGGGATTTGTTTTTTCACTTGGTTTGGTGCTGAGGATTGAATCCAGGGCTTCACACATGCTAAGCATGCATGCTATTACTGACTATTTCCCAGCCAACTATGTGACACTTTTTTTTTTTTTTTTTTTTTTAGTTTTTTGGCTGATACAACATCTTTATTTGTATATGGTGCTGAGGATCGAACCCAGGCCATACACATGCCAGGTGAGCGCACTACCACTTGAGCCACACCCCCAGCCCCTATGTGATATTTTTAATATCAGAAAAAACAGTATTTTATATATTTTTTTAAATTATTTTTTGTATAGTTGTAGATCGATAGCATGCCTTTATTTTATTTATTTATGTGGTACTGAGGATCGAACCCAGTGCCTCATACATGCTAGGCAAGTGCTCTACCACTGAGCTACACCTCAACCCCCAGTATTATATTTTAAGTTCTTAGAATTTCAATTTATTATAAGGAAATAAAGAAGTAAAAAGCATTTCTTTCATTTAAGACAAAAAAAAAAAAAAAACACCACATAACCAGATATGGTAGCACATGCAGTCCAAAGCTACTTGGGAGGCTGACATAGCAAGATTGCAAGTTGAAGGCCAACCAAGGCAACTTAACAAAACACTGTCAAAATAAAACTTATTGCAATTGTCTAGCACACCGGAGACCCTGAGTTTAATCCCTGGTACCAACAAAAAAAAATTAAAGTGATAAAATATGCAGTACCCCCCACTCAGTTTATAATACAAAATTATTCTAAAAGTAAAATATGAAATTATTGGGCTGGGGATGTGGCTCAAGTGGTAGTGCACTCGCCTGCCATGCATGCGGCCCAGGTTCGATCTTTAACACCACATACAAAATATGAAATATTAGAAACTGATGATATAGCTAAATGTTAGAACACATACTTAGCACACTTTATACCCTGAGTTTGATCTTCAGCATCAAAAAATAAATAACAAAAATAGAACTAATTGGAACAAAGGGAAAAAAGAATCAACATATTAGAAAGGGTGTGTTATCTTTCTGGGCATGATGGCCCACAATTCCAGAGGTGCCATCTATTTCCCTTTTCTTACCTTTTTCCTTTTCTTAGGAGGTGTTGAGGATCCAACACCAATTGAGCTACACCCTCAGCACCTTTCTCTTACCTTAATTGCTATGTTGTTGGATTCAGTAGCACCACTAGTGAATATGATCTCACGAGGATCAGCTCCAATCAGAGATGCTACTTGCTATATGCCAAGAAACAGAGATAGATATCATCAGTTCCCCAGTCAGCAACTTAGCAAGATCCTGCCTCAGAAAAATAAATAAATGAACCAGGCATGGTGGTGCACACCTGTAATCCCAGCAAATCAAGAGGCTGAGGCAGGAGGATTGGGAGTTCAAAGCCAGCCTCAGCAACTCGGAGAGGTACTGAGTAACTCAGCAAGAAACTATCTCTAAATAAAATACAAAAAAAGGCTGGGAATGTGGCCCAGTGGTTAAGTGCCCCTGGGTTCAATCCCTGGTACTAAAAACAAACAAACAAACAAACAAAACAAAAATAAATAAGTAACTCAATGGTAGAGTGCCTCTGCGATCAGTCACTAGGAGTGAGCAAATAAAAAAGGAGCTCCATTGTATTCTACATACAGCCCAAGAAGAAGCTTTGCACTTACATATCAACTAGACTAATGTTAGTGTGTTAGACAAAGGCCAGTTTCAGTTACATTTTAGACTCTGTGTTCTTTTCCAGTGCAAGACAAGATAAACTAGCAAGAATTTTAAGCCAGCTGGGTACAGTGGTGCATTCCTGTGATCTCAGCAGTTTGAGAAACTGAGGCAGGAGTATCACAAATTCAAAGCCAGTCTCAGCTACTTAGAGAGACCCTAAGCAACTTAGCTAGACACTTTCTCTAAATAAAAAATATTAAGGGCTGGGGATGTGGCTCAAGCGGTAGCGCGCTCGCCTGCCATGCGTGCGGCCCGGGTTCGATCCTCAGCACCACATACAAACAAAGATGTTGTGTCCACAAAAACTAAAAAATAAATATTAAAATTCTCTGTCTCTCTCTTAAAAAAAAATTTAAAAGGGGCTGAGGATGTGACTCAGTGGTTAAGTGCCCCTGGGTTCAATTCATGGGACCAAAAAAAAAAAAGGGGGGGGGGGCTCAGGAAGTAGCTAAGTTGCAGAGTATGTAGCATGCACAAGACCCTGGGTTCAATCCCCAGCAACCCCATCAAAAAAAGAACATTAAGTGATATCATTTTGGGAATTGAACCCAGGAGAGTTCTACCTCTGAGTTATATCCCCAGCCCTTTTATAATTATTTATATAGGTATTTTTTGTAATAGGGATCAGTGGTGTGATACCACTGAGCCACACCTCCAGTTCTTTTTACCTTTCATTTTGAGAGAGTTTCACCAAGTTGCCCAGGCTGGCCTCAAAATTGTGACTCTCCTGCCTTAGCCTCCAGAGTACCTGGAGTTTGGTCACGGCTCATTAAGTTGCCTAGACTAACCTGGAACTTTTGATCCTCATGTCCTAGACTCCTGAGTAGTTGTGACTACAGACATCTATCATTGCATTCAGCAGCGACATTATTTTTTAAATGTACTTATTGAGTTCTCACTATATACAGACTATGTATAGGAATTGTGTTAAAAAACTTACCAACCTAATCTAATTTAATCCACCCAATAATCACACAGTAGAATCTACTCCACTCCACTTGAAATGTGAGGAAAATTGAGACTTAAGAGAAATTAGATCATTTCCCCAAGGTAATTCAATTAGAAAATAGGGATACTAATCAAATGTCTATGGTCAGTCTCCAGGCTACTCTCTGAATATCTTCTAGAAAGAAAGAACCCAAATAATAATTTCAGGATTTTTTTTTTTTTTGGCACCAAGGTTTGAACTCAGTACCTTAATCACTAAGCCACATTCCCAGCCCTTCTTAAAAATTTTATTTTGGCTCACTTAAATTGTTTAGGGCCTCACTAAATTGCTGAGGCTGGCTTTGAACTATAGAGCCTCCTACCTCAGCCTCCAGAGCCACTGTGATTATAGGTGTGAGTTACACAACCCAGACACCAAGACTAATCCCCAAATTATTTCTACTTCTATTCCACCTACTAAGGAAATATCTCCCACAGGCCACTGAACCTCTGACCTTGTAACCTCCCAGACTCCTCTGTACTAACCTGGCGAGCACGTTCCATGGCTGCCTCACTCTCCCAGCCATAAGCATGTGTCCGAGAGTGTGCATTCCCATAGAAGTTAATGAGGTATGGTAGCATGGCATCAAGCACCCTGGGGTCCTGAGCACAACACAACAGATGAGTCACCTTGAGTCCACAGTCAACTCAGGCCCCACTACATTTCCAAACCTGCCCACCCTGCCTCAACACACTCCCAACCCTTCATCACTGCCTAGGTTAGACAAGTCTTCCCTCCCTTCTATTAATTAAATATCAACCTAATATACTCCCACTCCCAACCCATCTTCAATCAGATTGTTCTATTGTCCCCTCAGGTAGTAAACACTGTTCTGACTACTGTTTCTGCAGATGTTTGCATTTCCACCAGCAATGTGATTTATGAGGAGTTGGGACATGCATGATAGCAGGGAAAAATCTCTTCTCACACATAGTTGAAAATTTGCACTAATACTGGAGAAGGGGATCAGATATCTAGCATATGAATAAGAATTTAAGCCTCTTAACTCCTGGCTCTATTCCTTTTCCCAAAACACCTCAAAGGCTCTCACCTTTACAGCGATCCACCCTTTCTATGCATTTTCACTTCTAATAAGTACTTGCTATTACAGCCTTAGGAAAAGCTGCCGCTGTATTCTTACCAGAGGCGTGGTAGCTTGAACATCCATGTAGAGAGGTCGCAGCACTGACTCTGCCTCAGGAGCAGCCTTTGAATTTGAGGCAACAGCCGACTGGGAGGCATGATCTACGACTGACAAAAAGTGGAGTGGCCAAGTGAAGGAGGACACAACTATGAACACACAGCAGCCACAGAGACTCAATAGCTGGATAGAAGTGTGATAAGTTTAAGGGGTGATGGGGTGGAATCCTAAGGGGAAGTAAACAATATCAAAGAACACTATACAAGGAGGCTACTGTTAGAAACAAGGTGATGGGGGGGGGGGGCGGAGGAGGACGCTGGTGGCAATTTTCAAATTGGCTAGATGGAGTGGAGAGAGCTCAGAAGGGCAAAGCCATCTAGATGGAACCTGGACTCGAGGCTGGACCAGCATATCTAATAGTTGGCCAGGAGAGGTCAGAAGGCCCAGGCTTCCAGGCTATGGGGGGTTGGGGACAAGATCTGCGGGGACTGGGGTGGGAGTGTGAAGCGGAGGAATTAACCGTTCTGACGTATAGCCTGAGAAACTCTGTGGGGTGCAAGCGAGACAAAGAGTCAAAGATTCTGGGCTGCGGGGCGGGACAGGGAAGCTTGGGAATATTCGGGGGGACTGGCCGCTCGAAGGGGAAAGGAGGCCGATTCGGGGAAGGGCGGCGAAGAGTGGGATCGGAAGCGTACCGCGCAGGCGCAGCCCCCGGGAGGGCGTCGCAGGCTTGGGCCCGACTGCGGCGGCCACCGCCAAAACCGCCCGCCTCCAAGCGGCTCGTAGCAGCATGGTCCCAGCGTCAGAACCCACTACCCGAAGTGGCTGCAGTCCGCGGCCCCGGGTTCCCGGAAGTACTGCCTCGCGCTCCGGAAGCGATCCCCCGGATGCGAACGCCCTCCGTCTGGTTTTCGGTGTGAGACGTAGAGCCGAGCGACAAAGGCCACGAACGAGGTGAGGTTGGGGTGGCCCGAGCCGGGCTGCGTCGCGCGGCGTCGGGTCTGGAATGCGAAGAGGGTGGTGGAATAGGGCAAGAGGCTGTTCCTTCACTAATTTTCCTGAACCCCTTGGGCTGGCTCCCCACTCCGCCCGGCTTCTGGGCTGTCCGCTGGGCCCGCACTTCCATTCCCTCACATTCCGCAGATGCCGGTGGCCGTGGGTCCCTACGGGCAGTCCCAGCCAAGCTGCTTCGACCGCGTGAAGATGGGCTTTGTCATGGGTTGTGCCGTGGGCATGGCGGCCGGAGCGCTCTTTGGCACCTTTTCCTGTCTCAGGTGAGGGACGCAGTTGGTGAACTTTGGGAGGGACTTCACGGCTTGCTCGATTGCATCCTGAATAGAGCCTGATTCAGGCTGGGAGCGCAGTGCAGAGCCCTACAGTCAAATTCTTTCTACCCCTTCTTTCATTTGTTCAGTGAGGTGAGGCAAATTGGAGGCGTAGTTTCATCAAGTGTAGATGAAAACAGTAACACCACCTTTGTAAGAATCAAGTCAGCACGCATTGTGTAGAATCTGGCACATAGCAAGGGCTTAGTAAATAATTATTACTGCTGTTGCTGATATTTTTATATCCAGTTGCACAAAATGAAAATTGTTGAGGTGTTTGCCCTGGGAATGAGATGTAGAGATGAAGTATATAACACTGTACACTTGGAAGGTCATTTTCTCATTTGGGCAGTGTTATTCCCGTGTTTCCAGATTATAAATTGCAATATACTGAGAAGTACCATATTTAACAAACCAGTTCTGTTGGCCGGGTATGGTGGCGCTAGCCTGTAATCCCAGCATCTTGGGAGGCTGAGACAGGAGGATCTGAAGTTCCAGGCCAACCTCAGCAATTTAGCCAGACCCTGTCTAAAAGTAAAAAACAATTGGGGATGGGGATGTGGCTCAGTGGTTAACATCCTCTGAGTTCCTTCAATCTCTGGTACCACCCCCCCCAAAAAAAAAGAAACCCACTTCTGTGTTTTGATGCCCATTTTATGGTTTTTTGAAACAGCCTATAAAATCACAGAGCTGGTTCTTGAACCCATGATCAACTCCAAAATCATTAATACCAAAAACCAACTAAGACAAATATCTATTCGATGACACTCAGGAGGCAAAACCAACTGTAAAAACTGCTTTCACATCAGGAGTGATAGTGACCCCTGTAGTCCCACACTCAAAGGACTGAGGCAGGAGAATTGCAAATTCAAGACCAGCCTCTCTCCAACATAGCAAGACCCTGTCTTAAAAAAACAAAAGAGGCTGGGAGTATAGTGCAGTAAGACATCCTTATCATTCATTCCCCAGTGCCACCATGCACTTGACACTATCTCCTGTCTCCCACAAATTGAAAGCAGTTGATATGACATTCTATTGAATTTCCTAGAGACCCTGATTAATCTTTTTTTCATTACCCATATGGGAAGAGGTAAAATTTCGCAGTACCAAGTGATATAAAGGAATTGCTAGATTTTAGTAGTGCTTAATTCATAATTATTACAAGTGCAGATTGGAAAAAGAAAGTATTTTTGTTCCCAAATGGCCCCATCTTGGTTTCCTCCTCAGGATCGGAATGCGGGGTCGGGAGCTGATGGGCGGCATTGGGAAAACTATGATGCAGAGTGGCGGCACATTTGGCACATTCATGGCCATCGGAATGGGCATACGATGCTAACCAGGACAGTGGTTGCCCACTACATCTACATCTTCCTATCCACCCTGGCCCTTGTACCATAATAAAACAAAGTCTTTTCTTCTCATTTTCAGTCTATTATTATCCAACTTGGCCAAAGATTTTGTAGAGTAAAAACAGGTAGGCTAATGAGTAGGATTGGTACTGTTTACAGGGCCTGGATTAGATATCCAAAATTGGAAATTTGGGGATGCCTGATACCCTCCATATACTCTACTAAACTTTATTTTAATAACTTTATTTTTTATGTGGTGCTGAGGATCGAACCCAGGGCCTTGCACATTCGAGGCGAGCGCTCTACCCCTGAGCCATAACCCCAGCCCTCTATTAAAACTTTCAATTCAACCCTGTAAATTTGATGTTTTTGTAACAGTTTGTGAGGTTAAACACTGTAAAACCTATGTTTCCTCAATATAACACACTGTAAAAAGTTGTTTTTTTTGTTTTTTTTTTTTTTTTGTGGTACTGGTATTGAACACAGTAGTTCTCAACCACTGATAACATACCCAGGTTGTTTTTTTGATACAGAGCATTGCATTGCTTAACCCCTGAGCCACATCCCCAGCCCTTTTTATATATTGAGACAGGGTCTGACAGAGTTGCTGAGGCTGGCTTTAAACTTCTGATCCTCCTAACTCATCCTCGCAGATTGCTGAGATTACAGGCATGCACCACCACACCCAGGCTTATTTTTTGTTTGGTACTGGGGATTGAAACCAGGGGGTACTTTATCACAGAGCTACATCCTCAGCCTTTTTCTTTAAGACACACTCATATAGGTGCTAGGACTAGCCTTGAACTTGGAACTTCCACGAAATTGCTGGGCTTAAGGCACATGCCACCATGGCTGGCATAGAAAAATTTTTTTTTCCTTTAAATTGTTTTTAGTTGTTGATGGACCTTTATTTGCTTGTTTATATGTGGTGCTGGGAATCGAACACAGTGCCTCACAGGCAAGCACTCTACAGCTGAGCTACAACTCCAGTCCTCCCAAAGGATTTTAATAACTTATCCTGGTCACACCTGAAATTGATCTTCTTGCTTGATCAGAAAACAACAGTTTATACAATGAAAAAAAAATCTGAAATATCACTTTTCTACCTTTTTAAGTGGCTAAATCCCAGATAACATCCTAACCAGGCCTCAATGATGTCAACTATAACCTGATCCTCCACAAAATTCTTTGTCTTGAAATAACATTGGGATTACAGGCTTGAACTTGAACTTCCCCTTGAACTTTTGATCCTCCCATCTCAGCCCCATTACTGGCTGAGATTACACTTATGCCACCAGAATAGGCACCACCCCTTAACTACTTGTTCAAAGGCCTGGGTTGATTCCCCAGTACCACCACCTACCCGCTCCCCCATTCAAAAAAGAAAAAAAAATTTATGGGAGAGACAGGCCAATCGGCCTTTTTTTTTTTTAATTTTTTAAAATTTAATTTTTAGTTCTCGGCAGACACAACATCTTTGTTTGTATGTGATGCTGAGGATCGAACCCGGGCCGCACGCATGCCAGGCGAGCACGCTACCGCTTGAGCCACATCCCCAGCTGGCCAATCGGCTTTTAAACCATACATTTCTTGGGGTGGGGATGTGGCTCAAGCGGTAGCGCGCTCGCCTGCCATGCGTGCGGCCCGGGTTCGATCCTCAGCACCACATACAAAGATGTTGTGTCTGCCGAGAACTTAAATAAATATTTAAAAAAAATAAACCATACATTTCTTAAAATGACATAGTGTGTCAGGAGTTGATGACTTCAATATAATTCAATGGCCATTTTTAACTTCTTTCTATGCATCAAAGTTCGAGGCAGAGGTTCAAAGCCTGCCTCAGCAATGCCAAGGTGCTACCCAAATTCAGTGGGACCCTGTCTAAATAAAAAACAAATACAAAATAGGGCTGGGGATGTAGCCAAGTGCCCAAGTTCAATACTCAGTGCCAAAGGAAAAAAAAAAAAGTTCAAAAACTAAACCATTATATTATGTGGTAGTACTAGGGATGGAACCCAAATACTTCCTTTAGGAAAATGCATCACCACTGAACAACATATCTCCAGTATTTTTTAATCTTTTGGTCTATAGTGGGGATTGAATTCCAGAGGACTCTACCATTGAGCAACCACCCTAGTCCTCCTAATTTCCAGAGGCTGGCCTGGAACTTGGTTCTCCTGCCTCCCCAATCACTGGAATTACAAGTGTGTACCACACACACCCAACACTTTCTTGAATTTTGAGAAGGGTTTACTAAGTTGTCCAGGTAGCTTCAAATCTGTGTGCCTTCAGCCTGAGCCTCCTGAGTAGGTATCATTACAGTTATGCTCAACTGTCCAGTCCCCATCATAGTTATCCATTATAAACTGAATTTTTCAGTGGTTCAACAGTGGATAACTTTAAAAAATCTTAAAACGACAAAAATACATTACTGTCCTAGTTCCCTATAAAGGAATGACAATAAACTTCATAGGACATGGTATAGAAATGGGAGTAAAACTTCAGGAGGGGCTGGGGTTGTGGCTCAGCAGTAGAACACTTGCCTAACACATGAGGGGCCCTGGTTTAAACCTCAGCACCACATAAAAATGAATGAATGGAATAAAAGGTAATGTGTCCTACTATGGTATCAGGAGATTCTTTGGGAGAAAAAAAATATTGAAAGAATGTGTCCCTGCCCCCAAAACACTGGAACCTGTTATTGACTTGAATTTTTTGTTAAATAGAACAGTGAAGATTTGTCCACCAAGATTGACAGACAATAGACAACATAAAAACCAGCCAGGTTGAGGAGAAGGTCTCGGTAAACTAGCTTGTCAATGCTACAATGCTAGGCTTGAGTAATGATGCTGTGAAGGAACTGACAGGGATTGTATACGGGTACGAATTTGCCCAGACTACACATTAAGAATCATTTCACCACTAGAAGTCAAACAAGCTTTTACCCTATTCTTCAGATTCTATTGAAAAATAAAGATTTCTTATGGCCTTTTTAAGAGAATTTTATTTGAGTGGTTCTTACAAAGATTGTTGCAATATGAAAGTCATTTGTTTGATAGAAATATCAAGCTGTCTTGTCAAACACACTGAAGTAACCCAAAAATATATTTCAGAGCTCACAGAGCTTAAAAAGAGCAAAGATTATATGCAACCAGACAAAACCTATTTCTGCATTTCCTATTTCTTGCTGAGACTTCTTTGCCTTACCAGACTCTTGACTAAACATATTCAGGAAATGCAGTGATCATTTTGTTTGGAATCTTAAGACACACCAAAACACATAATATTTACAAAGAAACTTTTACAGATACATTAATTGAAAAGATACCATCAAGAAATATAATTTTGAAATCTCCCTTTCTTGCCAAATGATCAAAATGCAAGATGAGATGCTAGCCAAACAGCCCTTTACCTGGCTCGAATCCCCATACACTAAATGTATATTCCAGAAACCTCTGCTAAACCATGAGTAAAATATCAACATTAGTGAAATGTGAAATGTAACCTGTGTAAAAAGTTAGGCTTCTGAAACATTAAAAACATCATTACATACCTCTCTGCCTTTGTACAGAAAGCACACTTGTTCCCCTAGAGCTATTCCTATAGATCCTCAATGTAATTTTCTACATGAACATTTTAAAAGGCAGAACGAGAACAGCTTTGTATACAGTGGGATTTGCTAGTCAGGGAGAATGAGCACACTGCATTCCTGTTAACATTTTTATTTTTTCAAGGTAACAGGAATTGTATACAAATGACAGTAGACCCTTGCCTCTTTATTTTTATCTAAATAAAAGATAACTCAAGATGAATTCTCAAGAAAAAAAAAAAGCTATGTACATAAGGGACTATATCTTCCTTCATCGTCTACTTGGAACCAGTAGTTGTGTTGCTGTCATAGAATCAGGGAAGAGGTTGTGGTAAGTTGGAAGAGGTACATAGGCTGCTGTTATCATTTTACCTGTTGAAAAAAAAAAAAGGTATTTGTTTAAGTATATTCACATAAGTTTTACAAACTAACAATCACTCAGAATGAAGATGAAACTCACCAGCAAACCACCTGCCATGCAACGCATTGACAGCAGCAATAGCTGCAGCAATTGAGGGGCACTTCACATACACATTGCCCTAAAATGAAAACAATAACACAAAGGTAAAGACATCCCTATAAACAATGTGGACCCGCACAGTTATATGAGGATTTCATGGCAGGCTCTTATTATCACCAGTAACTGATTTATAATAAGACTCTGGTCAACGTTTTGATTATATTGGAGGGTATATTTGGTCACGTTAAAGCTCTTTTCATAAATACCCATTCTAATCGAAGAAAGTGGCCATAAAATACTTTAGAGAGAAATACCTGAGCAGAATTCTTGTCAACGTAAATATGAATGACTCCACCATGTTTATTACATTCTTCAATCACATCATCCTTGATCTCTGTATCCCATCCAACTTCTTCTTCTCTGAAACAAAGTATTAAGTTATATTAGAACTCTATAAAAACAAATGAATACAGAAATATCAGAAGAATTTATAAAACTTTTAAGTTTTTTAAAAGTACTCATGAGATTAATAAAATTAAGTATATACCATTATTCTGGATAATTATAAATTTACCAATTAAAAACTCAATTGTTTAAAACCATAGGGAAAATAAAATTTTAAAATGTAAAACACTGTTTATAACCTAGTCTTTTTTTTTTCTGTAATGAATATTTAAATGATCTGCTGACTATTTTTTTTTCTCGTCTAGTCCATGGTGGAGATCAAATACTGCTAACTCTAGAATCCAGACACACTGGCATACATACGCCTGTCATCCAGTGATTTAGGAGGTTGAGAAAGAAAGAAGGATTGCAAGTTGAAAGCCAGACTCAGCAATTCAGTGAGGCCCTCAGTGACTTAGCAACACCCTTTGTCAAAATAAAACAAAAAAGGGCTGGAATGAAAATTGAACAGAGGGGCTAGGGTTATGGCTTAGCCAAGGAGCACTCCCCTATGAAGTCCAAGGCTCTGCGTTCTATCCTCAGTACCACATAAGAATACATAAATAGGGCTGGGGATGTGGCTCAAGCAGTAGCACGCTTGCCTGGCATGCTTGTGGCCCAGGTTCGATTCTCAGCACCACATACAAACAAAGATGTTGTGTCCGCCGAGAACTAAAATATAAATATTAAAAAATTCTCTCTCTCCCACTCTCTCAGAATAAATAAAGGTATTGTGACCATCTACAACTGAAAAATAAATATTAAAGAAAAGCTGAACAGAAAACTTAGGTTTTTATTGACTTGGTATATTGTAAATATGATTTATAAAAGCACCAAAAATCTGTACTAATAAATGGTATTCTAATACTTAGCTAGTCAAAGGTGAAACGGCACACTCCTGTAACATCAGCAATTGAGGCAAGAGAATCCCAAGCTCTGGCCCAACCTCAGCAATTTAGCAAGAACTTGCTGTCAAAATTAAGAGGGCTCTGTGTATAGCTTGGTGGTACAGTGGTTGACTGGAATGCACAAGGCCATGGGTTTCAAACCCCAGCATCTCCAAGAAAGAAATTTGCTAATTCATGCCCTGCATCCATCAATAGACACTTTAAATTAAATAAATTAAATTAATAAATCAATAGACACTGAAAACTTAAATTTCAAAGTTAAAAGCTAGCGAGAGGGTAAATCCCGAATGTAAACGCAAAGTATAAAATCATTTAGAAGAACATAGGGAAAATCTCCATAGTTTTAATTTATCCTAACCTTACAAATGTAACCATTATAAGGACCACACAAAAAATACCTAAAATTTATATTAAAATATTTAAAAATTTTTATACTTTTTCAATTTAGAATCATATGAAAATGTCCTATATGCTACCTTATAAACTGAATATTACAGTTTTCAAAGAACATTTTTTTTGGGGGGAGGAGGTTGTTCTGGGGATTGAACCCAGGGAGGTAATCACCCTACCAACTGAGCTTTATCCTGGCCCTCAAAGAACACTCTTTGAAACTTGATCAAAGCATACTTACGTTTGAGGGTTAAACATATTAGAGAGTTGGAAACACTGTGTTGCAAGTGGCTGAACAGAGGCAGCTGCAGCTAAAGCTGAAGCTAAAACAGAAAAAAATGGAGAAAAAAAAAAAAAAAACAAAGAGACAAATTACTTTCATGGAAAATGCATGAGAATATCCCTGATAAATAAAACACTATGCGTATCCCAATGTTTAAGGATGTCACTCACTCTGTAGTTACTGCACTAATCTACAACTACAGTCACAAATTATCATCAGATTAACTGTAATGCTTAATAAAATGTAATTTTTTTTACATTGCTTAGAGAATAATGACAATGTTTAATACACATGCAATGTTTTCACCCAAATATTTTCTTCAATCTGTGGTTGGCTGAATCCTGCCTTAGGGAACAACAACAGAAGGCCACTATCCTTTACTTTAGGTGCCAAAAAAATAGGCGACCTACAAATAGACATTCTGCAATTTGTATTATTTTATTTTACTTGAAATTTAAGGGGGATTAGACCCAGGGCACTTTTACCACTAACCTACAACTCAGTCTATTTATTTTTAATAAATACTCTGAGAAGGTGTCTGGCAATGTTGCTTACAACTTCACGACATTGCTGACACTATTCTCAAATTTCTGGCCTTCCTGCTTTTGCCTCCCAAGTACCTGGGTTTACAGGCATGGAACCATGCCCAACTTGGGAGTATTATGTTTATACGGAAAATTAAACTTTTTGTGTGATCTAAATCTCAAAAAAATGGAATCTCAATATAAATAAATCAAGAAAGATGATGAATAAAATACTGGTTCTGCAGAATTGCTGCATTTTATACCAACGTAAAAAATAAAATCCTTTGAAATGCCAATGAAATCTACAACCTTCTAACATACACTTTCTTTGAAATACAAAACCTTAATAACATTAGACTTCAAAAATAAGGCACTTAATATCCAATGAAAATAAATCCTATTAAATCAAAACAAGTATACTTTTATAATATAAAAAAACACAGAAATGAGCGGCATATCTGCAATATCCACACTTAGATTTTTAAAATGAACACTAATATTGAAATTAAAATACATATTTGAAATCTGAAGTTACAACACATTCCAAAATATGTGCTTGTGTGATTTACAAAATTATCAGTAGCAGTTACATAACTCACCGTAATCATATTATCTGACCAAATTTCATTCCAATGCATAAAAAAACAAACAAAGCTAAGGACAGAACAATTCATTAAGAAATTATGGTAATTAAAATGAACAATCATCTGAGAAACTATTAGAAATATACCACTAAATAAAGGTAGTGCTAGGCATAAAATATATCATAAATGATTGTTTCTGGTAGAATTTTCCTTACATGAACAACTGTTATCCTTTTGTAAAGCAATATTTTGTTTATTTTGTTTTGTTTTGCTTTTATTAAACTGGAGATCAAACCCACGGTTTGGCAATTGTTAGGCAAGCACAGACATTGCCACTGAGCAGCACATTAAGCTGCATTTTAAATAAAAAATCTTTGTCCCTTTACATCAACAAATAGTGCTTTCTTCCATAAACTTTGTATTAAATAAAAACAAAAATCCTACAATAACTGTGTCAAATTCTACTGGGGGAAAGTTAAAAATATTAAAGAATATAATCAGGCACAGTAGTGCAAGAATGTAATCTGAGCTACTTGGCTGTCTGATCGAAGAGGATCACTTGGGCTCAGTAGTTCCAGTTCAACCTCAATAACAAACCTCCAAAAAATCTGTAAGCTTTAAGAAAAACTGAAGAACAATCTGAGTAGCTTAAAATATTTTCAAGTATATTTGGAACAACCAGAAGGTGTTCAACAATTGAAGGAGACCAGCATTTTCTGCTTTCACAAATACAATGTGAAAACAAAAATATTAAGAGCATATACTATAGAAACATTGTGGTTCAACCTATATCACATGAAGAATCCAATGAATGAATAGGACAATACTCTATTCTACCTTTTAAAGTATGTAGTTTAATTCTAAACTATCAAGGAACACAATAGATATTATTCATATAAAATCCTATTATCCTTTCCTTGAATAGGATTTTATAAAACAATAGGATATTCTTATGAAAAGATACTAAATTTAAACCGAAAAATGTTCTTGCCTGCCATTTGGCAGATTAACTTGACAATTACAAAAGAAAAAAAGAGAGCGTATACAATACTTTTAATATACATGCAATTTAGATTAAAAAAAAGACCACTCATGACTTTATATGGGCTTACACAAATGAATGACATCAAAATACCATTCTTTAAAATGGTCTTCATTTTTGAAAGACTATTCTACTAAATAGTGGCTAAATAACAATTAACAGAATATTTTGTTTTCTAAAATCTATAAAAGTTCCATTAACACTCAAAACACATAAAAATAAGAGGTTGAATTTTTTTAATTTATTTTTTGGTGGTGCTGAGAATACACTGCTGGCATGCTAGGTCAGCAGTCTACCATAGGACTATACCCTCAGCCCAAGGCTAAAAATACTAATAAGAAAGTTAAAAGTAAAAGCATTCGGGGACATGTATATTTCTCTTATAAATTAGGTAATTGAATTAGATATTCTGAAATACATAGCTTACTATGTATATACCACTGTGCCATTCTGTCAAATTTCAAAATTAGATACAAAATTATACAACGACATGCAACTATGTCTTATTCCATTTAATTTTAACAACAAATACTAATTATAAGCAGTTCAACTCACCTTCAGTCTGTTGGGAAAGTCGTGTTTGCAAATCTATAACAAAAGAGAATTCTACAGCTCAGTGCAGGAACAATGAAGAGCCTCAACTAACAGGGTAAATGTCAGGAAAGCTTTAATAAAAGAGGACTATAACAGCAGGGTTTATTAAAATGAACTTAGTAAAACCTGGCAGCAAAACCTCCTTCCCCATTCCTCATTGACAAGGCTTTGGGGCCTTTATTTTCCCTCTTGCACTAGGAAACTTATTCCTTTCTTCCTATTCCAACTACCTTTCTATACATAGTTCAAATGTGTTCCACTATACTACTCTCTTCAGCTGGAAATAATGGGAAATGGGGAAAGGGGAGCACACCGGTCAGATATTGTGTGAAAAACCCTGATCTTGAGAATTCAATTCCAAGTACTTGGGAAATTATAATATTTTGTTATATCAGTGACTAATACTTTAAAAGGTGGTAATAAAACTGTAAACTCATCAACAGTATAAATCAGAAAGTTGTAAACATATCCAATAATCTCATGTTTCTATAACAAAAATATCAATTTTGGAAAAGACACTTCCAACAATATGAATGTATATTGATTGTGTTTGACAATTTAATACTTAATTGTCAAGGGTAGCAGAGATAATCACAAATTGATTAAAGTGAACAGTTTTCCAGCCTACTATGAGCTACTACTATTATGAGGAATGAAATCTATGGGATTTTATTATAACCAATGAAACACATGGAAAATATAAACATCTAACCATATTAAAAATACATCACAGAATCTTACAAACATTTTTTCACATAAGCATCACCATTTCCCAAGAAAGCCCTTGGGAAGTAAATGACAACAAGTTTGCCTAATTAAAATGCCACATTGCTATAAAGCTACCTTGATGGTAAAAAGAAGCAAAAATACAAATCATCTGAAAGTTTCCTATACTAATTTTCATTAAAATGTGATTGAATTTTGTGGCCCATTATTACCATAGAAGGTTCCTGCTGGCGATAGAAATGACCGGGAAACATGGGCCAAACTTATGGGATCTGCGGCCGAAATTATACTGGGATATATATAATACCTGGGGTCCTAGGTTCTCAAAATTGGCATCTCAGGGAGTTGAATAAATGTTAACTGGAGCTTGTTGAAGGAACTTGAAGACATGATCATAGGAATACTGTCAATAAACCTTAAATAATAACACAAATTTTCGCATAGATATTAGAAATCCATGCTATGGAGTATTTATAAATCTCAAATTCAGTAAGTCATTTTTGAGGCCATTCCTGACATACTAGGAAACAAAGCATGGTTTATAATCATATTTTATCTTAGGACAATTAAGCTACAATAAATGATGAATAATATAATGATAATCCAATCTTGGTTTCAAAGTAACTACTTGGGAGTGGGCTAGTAGCTCAGCAGTCAAGAGATCACCTAGCATGTGGGAGGCTCTGGATCATTCCTCAGCATCATGTTAAAATAAAGGTATTGTGACCAACTAAAACTAAAAAATAAAATATATTTATTTTTAAAAAAAACACATTCCGTTTAGAAATATTCAGCTAAGACTTATTAACTCAGAAAAAAAGCTTACGAGAAGTCTAAAAAAACTATCCTTAAAATCATCTGAATCAACACTAAAAATCATTGAAGAGAGCAGTGGTTATACATCCAAAGATCTACATTGACCTTTACAATTTCAAGTCATCAAAATCAGCCAACCATATAATAAATTACACAGGAAGGCTAAGTGCAGTGGTGTACACCTTTAATCTCATCAGATTGGGAGGTAGATTCAAAAGGATCAAAAATTCAAATCCACCATCAGCAAAAGAGCTTACCTCTAAATAAAATATAAGAACAGAGCTTAGGATGTGAGTCAATGATTAAGAATGCCTGGGTTAAATTCTCAGTACAAAGGAAAAAGAAAACATGCCAGTACAAAAGAAAAACAAACAAACAAAAACATAAGCATGCACCCAGGAAACTGCAAAAATAAAATAGTCATAGTGGGCATACTACGCAACATCAAAACTTATTTTAAAAATCAGCTAAAAATATTTATATAGAAATTTACAATCAGGGTATGACTCGTATTACCACTATAAATTCCATGAAGGTAGGGCACAAAATCTTTGTTACTATCATCTACTAGAATATCTAGGATATAGGTGACAAACATTTTCTAAATAATCAAAGAATGACATGTACAGTAACAAAAGGGGATAGGGTTTAAACCTGAAAACTATCAAATCCTAAGAAAAGTTATATTTCATGAAGAGATGCATTTACAGCAAGTGGCATTCTATGACCATTCAGTCACTATACAAAATTAAATTGGTAATTTACTTATTTATTATTTTGTGGTGCTGAGGATTGAAGCCAGGGCCTTATGCCTTTGAGGCAAGCACTCTACCAAATGACCTATACAATATCCCCAGCCTTTAAATTGGTAATAATCTTAAAAGTAAAAAATAATAATGCACTGAAACAAATGGAATACAGAGAGTTAAGAGAGGCATGCATCAAATACAAAAATGCCCCAAGAGATATGATTTTTCAAAAAGAATACAGTGGCACATTCCTGTAATCCTACTCGCTTGGTATGGTGAAGATTGAAGATGGCAAGTTCTAACCCAGCCTCAGCAATGGCAAGGTGTGAAGCAACTCAGTGAGACCCTGTCTCTAAATAAAATACAAAATGGGGCAGTGATGTTGCTCAGTGATCATGTGACCCTCAGTTCAATGCCTGGTACCAACCACCATCCCACCCCACTCAACCCCTACCCAAGAATACAGTGGCATAATTGTAAGAAACACTAGAGACTAACTACAAATCAGGTTAAAAGGTAAGTCATTTAATTGGGCAGGAGGAACGAAAGAAATTCAAAGGCATATTCTAAAAGTCCTCAAACACTTCTAGCTATCCACCAAGAAGGCAAATAACAAAACAACAAAACACACCTCCCTTAATAATAATAATGCTTCTCCATTAAAAAGATAAGGTTTGTATTGTAACAAAAACCATGAAGCAAAAAACTGTCAGTTCTCCCGTTTCTTCTTCTTTCTCCAAGAATGTTATTCCCCAAATCAAAATCCTACATGATATTAAGAAGGCAATTATCTCATACACTGTTACTTTTGCAATTATTTTAAGTTTAAGGATCTATTGTTTTCACAACTCAAACATTTTTTTTTTTTTAGAGAGAGAATTTTTTTTTTTAATATTTATTTTTTAGTTCTCGGCAGACACAACATCTTCGTTGGTATGTGGTGCTGAGGATCGAACCCGGGTCGCATGCATGCAAGGCGAGCACGCTACCGCTTGAGCCACATCCCCAGCCCACAACTCAAACATTATTGAAAAGAAATGTTTTCATCCTCATTATATCAACTTGTGATTCTCATCAAGAGTGATATATTAACCTATCTAAATTTATATTAATTCCCACTAAAACTTGGGGCATAGATTTCCAATATATCCTGAGAAGTGAATGTTTAGTGGACACAATTCAATCCAAAATGTATACTTCCTTACATGAACTCTAGAAATTTATGCTAAAAGTACTTGATGAATTGAATTCTCAGTTAGTCCTTTTAAATGCAAAAATTTGGCAAATTTTCGAATTAGATGAAAAAAATAAATGATTTCAAATTAGAAAAGATTCAATTCCTACCTGCCACAGCACCAAATGCCAAAGAGCCACTCATTTGTAAAGCCTGCTGGGCTGCTGGTGGAATCTGCAAACCTGTACCTGTAAAAGAATAGATTTACAAGGTAAGTCGTTTAATTTGGCAGGTGGAAAGAAGAGAAATTCAAAGGCACATTCTCTAAATGTCCTCAAACACTTCTAGTTTACTATGCTAAAAACAAGAGAAACAAAGTTTTCTGGATCCATACTAACACTTTCACCTAAGTCAGTAATAAGAAAAGGTATAATACCTAAAACTACACTACAGTACTTAAAGTTTTTCATCAGTACACCTGTAAAAAATTATGACAAACACCATGAGAAACATACCCTCAGCAAGTCTTGCCATTAATTGGAGACGACCAGTTGTTCCCAAGTCAATTCCAGTCCTTTCCAGTTCGTCACTATCCAAAAACGAACTAGCACTAGAAGCATCAGTACGTTCAGTAACATGACCAACTTTCATTGGCCTTCCTGCTAGTTCAAATCCATTAAGTTGTTCCAAAGCTTTTTTGGCACATTCTGAGTCAGAAAACTACAATTGGGGAGGGAAAGGAGAGGAGATTAACAACATTTTATTTATACACATACACATAGCCCTAATAAATATACTCAATAATGACTACCAGGTAGATAGGGAAATAGATTTCAAGATTTAAGTAACAGATCAGACCTTAAAATTATACAAATTAAAATAAAAATTTATTGACAAATAATTTCAATGAAAGAAAAGACATTATTTTACAGTTGGTAATATGGGATATTAATAACAAAATTTGGAAAGTAATTTTTCAAAAACCAAAATGCTTTTTAAAATTTTTTTGACCCGGGCTGGGGATGTGGCTCAAGCGGTAGCATGCTGGCCTGGCATGCGTGCGACCCAGGTTCGATTCTCAGCACCACATACAAAGATGTTGTGTCTGCCGATAAATAATAAATATTAAAATTCTCCCTCTCTCTTTAAAAAAAATTTTTTTTGACCCCTGTGAATTGAACCCAGGGATGCTTTATCACTGAGGTATATCCCTAAGCCTATTTTTAAAATGTTGATAAGATTTTTTTCCATTCATGAAGGAAAACACAATGAGAAATTAAAATGGGGATGTGGCTCAAGCGGTAGCGTGCTCGCCTGGCATGCGCAAAGCACTGGGTTGGATCCTCAGCACCACATACAAATAAAATAAAACTTTAAAAAAAAAAATTTCAGCCAGGCATAAAGATGCTTACGATAATTCCTACGATGCCCCCCAAACAAACACTATAAAGACTAGGGATGTGATCCCAGGGTTTAATTACCTTTAGAAAACAACAATTATGCTTACAGAGATCATAATAATTGTATATGCTAGTTAAATGAAAAGATATCAACCATTTCATACAAATATGCCATGCAAATAATTTATATAATCTAATTTTATATAAATATAACTATACAACAATAGAACATTCATGAATCATTTGGTAAAATTTAAGTCTTCTAGTAAAAATGGTTCTACAGACCAAACTCAATATAATCCTTGTACTTCTAAATTACTGAAATTTTATTACCTAGAATACAATACTCAAATCTGATACAAATTACAGGAAAAAAAATCTGAATATATTCCCTTAACAAAACTCCCATTCAAACCCTGGTACACCCCCCCCCCCCAAAAGATTAATATCAGGCTAAAGGCTGTGTTGCTGAGGCTGGCTTTGAACTCACATTCCTCCTGACTCAGCTCTCATGCTACTGGGATTATAGCATGGGCCACACCCAGGTACAACTTTTTTTTGAAAAATGAAAGAGGTAACCATGCTAATGTTATTAAGGAACACAATGATGGTGTACTACATTTTCCAAATAGCTTTTCTCCTTTCACCAATATATTAAGGTAGAGTTGGACTAAAACAGACATATGAATTTTATTTGGTAGCAGGGATTGAACCCATAGACATGTAACAACTGAGTCACACGCCCAGCATGTCCCCCCCTTTTTAACCTAAGAATATAGTTCAGTGTAGAGCACTTGGCCATCATGTATGAGGCCCTTGGTTATACACCCAGCACCCTACAAACATATGAAAAAGTAGAAGCACATCTGTTCTACATTACTCCAATTAACACTTAATAATCCTATTAGAACTGGGTTATCATGATTAGCCACAATCACTTGTTATAAGGCAAACATATGCTTGGTTGTTAGGTATGTATGCATTTTAAAAAGAATTTTAAGTGAAACAAGATACCATAACAATGTGACACAAGAAAAACAGAATGATATAACAGCTTTCATTAAGATCTGGCTAAGCAAACTGACCACATATTTTTAAAAAATCAGATATAATAATAATAATAATAATAATAGAAAAGCTCCTAATGATGAGATTTATTATACTTAGTAAGTAGTATCATACAAAGAAATAAAAAGGGTTGGTGATAAGTGGAAGAGTACATACATGCCTACCATGCAAGAGACCTGGGGATTAATGGGTGTGGTCAAAAAAGGAAATAAAAAATGAAAAGAAAATGACTACTATTACAAATTTAAGCAATTTGAAAATAGTAACTATATCTACATTCCTGGAGGGGGGAGAATCACACGAATATAGTTCCATTATGCTACTTATTTCAAAAGTCATATGTTAACATGTCAATTACTTACTGTAATAAATCCATAACCCTTAGAGCGACCTGTTTCACTATCCATCATGAGCTGGATACTTTCAATCTAAAAATAAATGTCATAATTATGTAAGTCAACAAGAGAAAAAAAGCATAGTATACATAGACAATTCAAAAAATTCTCCTCCCAATAGAAAAAATTGAAAACTTCTCATAACCCTTAATTGAAAAAAAAAAAAAAAAAAAAAAAAAAAGCAGCTCTAGAAAATTTGTTAAGCAAGAAGGTATACACTGAAGGGTAGAAATAAAATTAAGATTGTCTTCCGTAGTTGGGAGTATTCCTGTGATAGGCACAGCACACAACTTCCAAATTGTAGAGCCTGGGTTTGATTCCCAGTGCCAAGTAAAATAATTGTCTCTTTATTCAGGGGAAAAAAAAAAGTCTAAGGCCTTTCTAAAATTGATCCATACACTCCCAGCAATGTTCTTGTATTTTATTAAGAGATAAGGTCTTACTGAGTTGCTTAGCACCTTGCTTTTGCTGAGGCTGGCTTTGAACTTGAGATCCTCCTACCTGAGCCTCCCAAGGCGTTGGGATTACACCCATGCACCACCATGCCTGCCTACAGACACTTATTTTTTAAAAAAAGTTTCAATAGGCTAAACACTGAATATAGTGATTAGTGGACACCACTTACAATAAGTTAACTTCATGGTTCAACAATTATAACAATTAAACTGTCCCTAAAATCTGCCCATATAAAAAAAAAGGACAAAGAAAAATTCAAATATAATACCTATATTATATTATTTAGTGTTTTGGTCGGTGGTTTCAATCTTTTTGTGTTGTGATAACTGAGCAAAATGTATACTTTGATAGTGGCACTGCTATACTTCCAATAAAGCAACCCCAACAATAACAAGCTTTTTTGAATGATTTTTTAAAAACTTAATAAAGGGATGCTAAATAGTGGTGCGCTGAGAAACAAATTTAAAAACCACATTCAAGGGCTGGGGATGTGGCTCAAGTGGTAGCGCACTCGCCTGGCATGCGTGTGGCCCGGGTTCGATCCTCAGCACCACAAACCAACAAAGATGTTGTGTCCGCCGAGAACTAAAAAATAAATATTAAAAATTCTCTCTCTCTCTCTCTTTAAAAAAAAAAAAAAAAAAAAAAAAAACCACATTCAAATTTGGACGCCATGATGCATGCCTGTAAGCCCAGTGGCTAAGGAATCTGAAACAAGAGGATCACAATTTCATAGCCAGCCTCAGCAATAGCTAAGATCTAAGAAACTCAGTGACACCCTATCTCTAAATAAAATACAAAATAGGTCTGGGGATGTGGCTCAATGGTTGAATGTCCTGAGTCCAAACCCTGGTACAACCCCCCCCAAAAGATTAATATTAGGATAAGGGCGGTGGTGCATGCCTGCAATCCCAGCAACGCACAAATACAAGGACAGCCTTGGCAACATAGAAAGATTAAAAATAAGAAAAATAAAAAGGGTTGCGAAAGTAGCTGTGATAGCCTGTGGGTTCAATCCATAGTACATACTCGCACCCATGGGTTTGTCCATTGTAAGATACTGATTCTGTCAGAAATAATTTAATTACTTAACTTAGTAGTAGAGAAGCTTCTCCACATACCACTAGAATTGTAGTATGGGGGAAAAACCTCCCAAAACAAAATATGGTCTAATTAAAAATGCACAGCATAATCATTTATCCTTAATGATTTTTTAAAAAATTGATTCCCTAGAATAACAAAATCTACATTCAGAAATCATTATGTACTACATATTGGGTAAAGAACTTCTAAAACATCCATTGATGTACTTACTCTTCCAAATGGCTCAAAGATTCCCCGAAGCATATCTTCAGTTATGTTAAAGTGTAATGAGCCCACATAAAGTCTCATAGGTCCTGCACTTCCCTTTTGTAAATTGTTTGCCATTGCTGCAGCTCTGTTTTTTTCTGCCTACAAGAAAAATATGAACAAATCCATAACAAACAGTGCTAATACATCGGGTTGAACAGACAGACATGCTTAATGACAACCACAGCCAAGATTAGAGATACAAATATGCTAAGTAAACAAGTTACAAAAAAAAATCTACAAATCACTTTAGAAAGAAAAAGAAATCAGAAACAGAATGCAGTTTACAGATTACCATAAACTAAGGAAAGAGAAAAGAGATAAAGAATATACTTTCTGTTCAATGTTATGCAACGTTCTGATGACACATATTGGTAATAGTACAACATTTGAAACATGATTAATGGCACTGAACTGAATGCTTAATAATAGCTGAAATGTATGTTTTATAATAAAATCAATTTAAGTATATGCAAGTCACATATAAAGTTCATACCATATTTCATACGCAAGGGGCTGGAGATATAGCTCAGTTGATAGAGTGCTTTCCTTGTATGCACAATGCTCTGGGATCAATCCCCAGCACCCCACCACACACACAAATACACAAAATCCATTTCATATGTAAAATTAAATCCACCATAAAACTACATTTTACATTCTGACACAAGGATCCTGTCTGGTCACAAACTAGAATGCACATTCAGTAGTATTAGTATCTTTATGAGAGGTCACAGTTTTATTCACATACACCTACTGGGTTTCTTCTTATTCATTCTGACAAATAACTTGAGCTAGGATTATTTATTTTTTAAATTTTCTGGTAACTGTAGATGGACGGAATGCCTTTAAAAAAAAAAAAAAAACATGGTGTGCTAAGGAGTGAACACTGTGCCTCATACATGCTAGGCAAGCTCTCTGCAACTGAGCCATCGCCTCAGTCCAACCTATGATTATTTTCCTACCCAGTTTACAAAGACCATTACTCAGGATTAATAATCATGAATACAAAAGAACATATAATACAATGGTAAAAATGAATCTAACAAATAATTTGGCTATACTTACACTTTAGCAGTTAACAGTAGACATGACATACTCTATCAAGTTTGTACGCAACTTCAAAAGCATTATGTAATTTTGATGAACTGAAGACTTATGGAGTAATGAATGTATTTCAGTAATTGAAAAGCAAACAACTTCAGATGACTCAGGAGGCTGATAACTAAGCTCAAAATGGATAAATGAGCTCAAGACCAACTTAACCAACTTAGTGATTAACTTAAATATGTCTCAAATGGTGCTTAGAAGGACTCGTTTTCTGGCTTAGTGGTAGAGCAAATGCTTAGCACGTGTGAGGCACCAAAGTGGATCATCAGAACTACATAAAGTTACTCAAAACACACACACACACACACACACACTCACTATTGGGATGCAGCTCAGCTGAAAAGTGACCCTGATTCAGACATTTAGTATTAAAGGAGAAAAAGACGGGCCATTGTTCTTCTAGCGTATTGCACAAAATATTTAAACGTATCTGCCATGAAAAAAAAAAAAAAGCTGCAGGAAGCTGAGGCAGGAGAATCATAGAGTTCAAAGCCAAGTCTTAAAAAAGTGAGGTGCTAAGCAACTCAGTGAAATCCTCTCTATAAATACAAAATAGGGCTGGGGAGGTGTCTCCGTGGCGGAGTGCCCCTTAGTTCAAACCCCAGTTCAGTCCTCCACCAAAAAAAAAAAAGCTGACTAGCAACAGAAAATGGTTGCTTATTCAGTATGTATAGAGTATAGAATCCTAAGGATAGTTTCAAAATACATAATCAATAGACTTAGGCATCCTGATTTTTCTGTGTACAAAATAACTAAAATATGAAAGTAAATTTGTTTCCACAAAGCAATTCTCAAATACTGTGAGGTATCAATAAATCATAAACTGAATATTAAACAAAAACACTTCAAATGAGATTTTAACATCTTACCTAATCCGGGAGCAATGGTACACATCTATAATCCTAGTCACCTGGGAAGCTTAAGGTGGGAAGATCTCATGTTCAAGGAGAGGCTCAGCAACTTAGTGAAGGGTTAAGCCCTTAGTGAGAACCTGTCTCACAAAAGGGGGGAAGGGGATTGCCTGGTCTGTAGTTCAGAGATAAAGTGTTACCACATTCTATCCCAAATACCCCACCCATCCCCCAAAAAACCAAGAATCTTGTAACCAATGGTTTCAAATTACTCTATTTAAAAAAAAAAAATTAATGATAGAAGATTCTTTTTCTTTTCCCTTCATACCTCACTGGTGTGAGCAACCCAGCCACCAGTAAAGATATTACTTAAAAAAAAATTTTTTTTAAGGCTGGGGTGTAACTCAGTGGCAGACCACTTGCCTAGCATGTGTTGAAGTACTAGATTTGATCTTCAGCACCACATAAAAATAAATAAATAAATAAATAAATGGATGAGGGTGCTGTGTCCATCACAACTAAAAACTTTTTTAGGGCTGGTTTGTGGCTCAGTGGTAGAGCTCTTACCTAGCATGTGAGGCACTGGGTTTCTCAGCATCGTATATAAATTAAGTAAAGGACCTTATACAGCTAAAAATTTCTTTTTTAAATTTTTTTAAATAAAAACCATGTGAAAGAAAACATTCATTTATCTTTTTTGTACCAGGGACTGAACCCAAGGGCATTTAAATACTGAACCACATTGCCAGTCCATTTTTAAATTGTATTTAGAAACAAGATCTGGGTAAGTTGCT
This sequence comes from Urocitellus parryii, assembly GCF_045843805.1. NCBI lineage: Eukaryota > Metazoa > Chordata > Mammalia > Rodentia > Sciuridae > Urocitellus > Urocitellus parryii. The sequence goes on from NC_135536.1 coordinate 177,638,593, forward strand.
GAGGATGGCTTTACCTGGTGATCCTCCTGCCTCAGCCTCCTGAGCTGCAGGGATTGCAAGTAACCTTCAGCACTCCTGGGCCCCAAAAGTAGTACCTTTTTGGAGGGGCAGGGAATTAAACTGAGTCACATCCACAGCCCTATTTTGTATTTTATTTAGAGACGGGATCTCACTGAGTTGCGTAGCTCTCTTGTTTTTGCTGAGGCTGGCTTTGAACTTGAGATCCTCCTGCCTCAGCCTTCCAAATTACTGGGATTATAGGAATGTGCCACAAGAGTCCAGCCAGAAAATACATTCTTGAGAAAATACATTCATGATTCTCAATATTAAGTTTTTTTCAGGTCTTTTTTTTTTTTTTGTACCAAATATCAGGCACAGGGATGCTTAAAACTGAGCAATATTCCCACTCTATTTATTTTGACAGAGTCATGCTAAAATAGTAATTAAAGCTTCTGATGCCGCTGAGATTTCAGGTTTCCACCATGGCACCCAGCCTTTAATGAAATGAATGTTTATAACTTAGATTAAGGTGCATTTATTTATTTATTGGGGGGTAAATAGGTATTTAAACAAAAGGCACTCTACCATTGAATCACTTCCCAGACCTTTTTTTTTTTTAAAGAGAGAATTTTTTATATTTATTTTTTAGTTATTTATAGTTATTTTTTAGTTTTCTTCGGCGGACACACATTTTTGTATGTATGTGGTGCTGAGGATTGAACCTGGGCCACACGCATGCCAGGCGAGTGCGCTACTGCTTGAGCCATATCCCCAGCCCCTTCCCAGACCTTTTTATTGAGACAAGGTCTTGCCAACTTTCTTTTGGCCTTGCTGAACTGCTGAAAATGACTATGAACTGGTGATCCTCTTGACTTAGCCTCTGGATTCACAGGGATTATAGGTGTGTGGCACCAATGTGGTGTTAAGAACACAGTATATCACAGTAGTCACAACAAAGTTTCAATAAAGCAACCTAATATCTGACTCAAGGTAATGTGATGATTAATGTACATAAAACCTCATCAGGACATAATATTATTCCAGTATCAGTAACTCAATTCTTAAGAAAAAAATTACCTGTGATGCCTGTACTATGATGGGCACTCCTAAAACACGCTGGCCAGTTAATCCTATTGCTAGAGGCACTGAGCTAACATCGACAAACTCCACATAGGCAATCCCTTTGGAACGTCTTGAATTTCTATCAGAAATCATCCTCACATCTCGAACCTGAAAAGAAAATAAACATTTAATAGAATTCTGCTTGTGCAATAATGCACTGTGACCTATATGAATATAATTATTTCAAAAGCAGGCACGAATTACTTGAATAGGTTTAGGACTACAACTCAGTGGTACAACATTTTGTCTATTACTTTGTCAGCCTTTTGTTTGACCACCAGTACCACAGAAACAAACACAGGAATGTAAAATATGTATTCAGAAAACAAGGTGCATTGATGATGGAACAAAGTATGAAAAAATAAAGTTCCCTGACTTCAAACTGCAGCATGGACAGAGACACAAAAAAAGCGATAAATTTCAAGGATTATTGGCATTCTATTTTTTTTTCTTTGTGTTGAGGAGCGAACCCAAGACTTCATGCATACTAAGGATGGTCTCTAATACTCAGATCAAGCCTTAATCTTTTTCTTCCTTTCCTTTTTTTTTTTTTCCCAGAAGGGGCTTGTTATTTTGCCAGGCTGGCCTCCCAAGTGACTATGACTACAAGTACCCTCGATTCAGCTAACCCCTCCGTTTTTTTACTTTTCTCACTGACTGGGAATCAAAACATTTTATGGAAGGCACAGTGGTGCACAGGTGTAATCACAAGGTGTGCAGACACTGAAGCAAGAAAACTCCATGTTCAAACAAAGCCAGCCTCAGCAACTCTGCAAGACCCTTAGCAAATTCAAAAGACCAGAGGCTGAGGATGTGGCTCAAGCGGTAACGCGCTCGCCTGGCATGCGTGCAACCCGGGTTCGATCCTCAGCACCACATACAAACAAAGATGTTATGTCTGCCAATAACTAAAAAATAAATATTAAAAATTCTCTCTCCCTCTATCACTCTCTCTTTAAAAAAAAAAAAAGATGTTGTGTCCACTGAAAACTAAAAAATTCTCTCTTAAAAACAAAAAAAAATTCAAAGACCGAATATCAAAATATTAGACTGGGGATACCGTACAGTGGTAGAGCACGCATGGGTTCAATCCCTAGTACCAAAAATAAAAGAAACCAGAGTTTCCCATATCTTGATGACCCACTTACCTGACCAACACTATTTAAATGTTTTGATGAAAGGGCAATTACATTAACTCTAACACCACTAACTTACAGAGATGGAAAAAGTTATTTATGGGCAGGATAACAAAAATAAATCTCATGAAAAACTTGGAGCATATATGTTTTCTGCATTTTACCTGTCATAATACTCATTTTTAAAGCACTCCAATATCCACCTACTACTTGACCTCCATAAAAGGTTGTTACCTTTCCTACTGTGGAGAAAAACTCTTCCAAATCTCTTGGTCGAATTCTTGCTGCCAACTGCATGCAGAAAACTGTCCTGGCATCTCTTTCCTCAGGAGTTAGATTATCAATAGGTTCCCTAAGAATAAAGAACACAGAATTAACTTTATAACTTGTTCTTTTCAAATAATTTTTAAAAGTACGTTTTCAGTAAGCAGAATAAACTTTTATCAAAATTAATACCTACGTCCAAGTCCATATTTACTAAATTTTTTTATACACAATGTCTATAATTAATATTCATGTGACTCAATTCCTTCAACAGAATAATGACTAAATCTTTTTTTTTAAAGGGGGGGGGAGACAGAGAAAGAATGAATTTTAATATTTATTTTTTAGTTTTTTTGGCGGACACAACATCTTTGTATGTGGTGCTGAGACGATTGAACCCGGGCCACACACATGCCAGGCAAGCACGTTACCGCTTGAGCCACATCCTCAGCCTCCTAAATGTATCTTCTAATCACATTTTGCATTCTATCAGGACAGACCTCCACTTGACTTACAATGTTCAAAGTAGTCATTTCTCTACAATATTAAAAGGTAACTTAACAGTTTAATGACAATAATACAAACCCTGACTACAAGTACCAGACATGCAAAATCTGTACAGTGGATGGTTTCCCCACAACAAAACCATGAGGCCATTAAATTGTTTAAAAATAAAAAATGATAGACAAAAATAATAAAACCATAAATGATAAAAAGTTCTTCACGTAAGGAAAGCTAGTTTATTTTACAAAAAGTAAGCTGGCTGTTTATTATTTAATTATATTAAGCTTATAAAACTCAACAAGTTTAGTATCTGAATCATGATTTTTTGAAATAATTGAAGACCACAGAAACAGTAATCATAACTAAATCAAAAGCTAAAAATCGGCCTCACTTAATCCTTAAAGATATAAGCCTAGAAGCTGGGGTTTTGGCTCAGTGGTAAAGAACCTGTCTAGCATGTGTAATGCACTGGGTTCACATCTCAGCACAAATAAAGGTCCACTAACAACTAAAACAAGTAAATGTTTCATTAGAAAGAAAATTTAAGAATCATTAAGATCTTTATCAAATCCTAAATTCTGCAGTGTAACTATAATACACAAAAACACACAATCAACTCAAAGTTTAAACAACACTCCTTTTTTAGAACTGGGGTTGTGGTTCAATGGTAGAGTGCTTGCCTAGAACATGTGAGGCATCGGAATAGATCCTCAGCACCACGTTAAAATAAACAAATAAATAAACAGATAGATAGATAAAGACATTGTGTCCATTTAAAACCAAAAAACATATATTAAAAAATAATACTCCCCAGGGCTGGGGATGTGGCTCAAGTGGTAGCATGCTCGCCTGGCATGCCTGGGTTCTGTTCTGAGCACCACATAAAAATAAAAATAAAGATATTGTGTCCACCTAAAAAAGAGGAGTAAAAATAATAATAATAATACTCCTTTTTTTAAAAGATACGTTAGAAATGACAGGAAAGAATGCTACCACAGCCAGGTGAGGTGGTGCACTCCTATAATCCCAGGATGGGGGAGGAGAATCATAAGTTCAAAGCCAGCCTCAGCAACAGTGAAGCACTAAGCAACTAAGTGAGACCCTGTCTCTAAATATGATATAATAAAGGGCTAGGGATGTGGCGCAGTGGTTAAGTTCCCCTGAGTTCAATCCCTGGTACCAAAAAAAAAAAAAAAAAAGCTATTATACAGAAAATTTTTCCTTAAACAAAAACGATACTTGGGGGCTGGGGCTGTAACTCAGTGGTGCAGTGCTTGCCTCATATACTGGGTTTGATTCTCAACACCACATAAAAATAAATATATTTTTTTAAATGACATACTTGACAGGACTGTTATTTAGGAGACAAATAATCCATGTAAAGCTTTGAGAATCTGAGCATAAGAATAAACTACTTAATTAAGTTAAGAAAAAAATTTTTGTGGTGCCTGGGATTGAACCCAGGGCCTTATGTATGCAAGGCAAGCACTCTACCAACTGAGCTATATCCCCAGCCCTAATTCAGAAAAGTAGAGCTACTGGGGCTGGAGTTGTAGCTCAGCGCAAGAGCACTTGCCTCCTATGTGTGAGGCTCTGTGTTCAATTCCTAGTACCACATATAAATAAGCAAATAAAATAAAGATCCATTGATAACAAAAAAAAATTTAAAACGTAGAGCTATTTAAAACTTGTTACAATTACTTTGACTCTTTCTTTAGCTATTGAAAATTCTGTTACGGGCTCGGGATGTGGCTCAAGCGGTAGCACGCTCGCCTGTCATGCGTGCGGCCCGGGTTCGATCCTCAGCACCACATACAAAGATGTTGTGTCTGCCGAGAACTGAAAAATAAATATTAAAATCTCTCTCTCCCCCTCTCCTCTTTAAAAAAAAGGGAAAATTCTGTTAACTCAAATAAGTTACCTACACATCATAATAGTGTTTCGCTCTTTTTAAATAAACGAAATTAAAATGAAAGCTACTGAAAACTCACATGACAATTCACATTTACTTCAAGGTATTAATACTACTAAAGAAAACAACATATATAACGTGATCCAAATTATTGGGGTTAAATTTAGAAGTAACATGAACTGCAAAAGTGTTTCCCCCGCCCCTTTTCTCATTTTGGCAAAACCCATATAAAACTATAAGTTTAAAAGAAGGGGAAAAAAAAAAAAAAGGGACAACAGCTACCTCACAGGACTCTTGTCTTTTCTGAATGGACTTTTGCTTCGGGAACGTCGTCTGCTGCAAAGTTAAAAAGTTTCAGAAGTTACTCCAAACGTGTAAATCACAGAAGTTCCTTGAAAAACAATTTAAACAATTCAGAAGTATGTTTAAAAACCTTAATTTGATGCTATGAGGCAACCCAATCTTTCCTCGGATGGCACTGTTAAATTTTGGTCCGGAGCTAAAAAGGAAACACAAAATTACACTAGTTACAGGTTTAGGGTCTTGCTAAGATCGCATTCATGCGCTCTCCAGCAAGTTTTACATTGTTAGGCTGCTTGTTTTCCACCTCAAGTATGAAGAGGAAACAAAAAGACTTCGAAAAAGCTTAACTCTTTCCCAGGCATGCTTGCCCTTATATTTATCCATCCTGGACCACTTTGAGGTGCCAAGACCATAGGTTACAGCCTCAAATATTTAAGATTCTGAAAATGTTCGCACCCATTCGCATATACTTTTCAAAATATATATGAATATATTCCTGAGACTTGAAAAGCACACATGTAAAACTAAATCCCTCTGAACTTTCCTCACATCAGCAGTAACTTAAACTATTTTGTGTGCAGATCCCAAGAATCCATTTGTAGATACTTTCTTGAGAGCACATATGAAAATTCTACATATACATATACAATATATAAGTTTTTTTGTTTCAACAACTTCTTTTCAAAACGGGAACTGAACCCAATGGCCTTTTGCCACTGAGCAATAACCCCAGCCTTTTTTGAGACAGGGTCTCACTAAGTTGCTCAGGGCGCTGGCTTAAAGTACTGAGGCTGACCTTGAACTTGCAATACTCCTGTTTCAGCCTCCTGAGTCACTGGGATTACAGGTATGTGCCATCATGCTCAGCTAAAAAGGGAAAAATTCCTTACATAGTCATTAGAATTTTATCTATGCAATAGTCTTACACAGCACAAAGGCACACCTTAGTGCACTGTACTTCAGTTCTCTGTAACAAATATTCCATAAAAACTGTGTGATGGCAATTTACCAACTCTTCAGAAAATCTGAGAATTTCATGAATTAAAAAAAATATTTTGGAACAGATATTAGGTGACTTTTATAAAATTGGTAACTTTTGTGCCTTGTAAACAAGAAGCTAACTTATAGGGACCAGTTGGATATATGTACTTTAGTGCTCATCCTGCTATTCTACTCCAGAGTACCAAAATTAAATGAGCCCATGAGGGACTGGGGTTGTGGCTCAGAGGTAGAGCGCTTGCCTAGCCCATGTGAGGTGCTGGGTTCAATCCTCAGCACCACCTAAAAACAAATAAAATAAAGATATTATGTCTAACTACAACTAAAAATATATATTAAAAAACAAAGAGGCCACAAAACAAATTTGGTTTAGTTTTCATGAAAACTTCTACTTATAATAACCAAGCACTTCCAAATACAATTCTTTTATAATGAGAAAGGTCCTTTCCAATTCAGACAAATGATAATTGAGAATATACATTTTCTGGATAAATTAAAATTCAAGAAAGAATCTATAAACTACTTCCTTTCCCTTTAATTCTGAATCAATCTCCATGATAGCCTCCATAGTTAAAAATCATTTGAAACCCGAAACAAATTTTAAACCATTAAGGATTATAAGCAGAAATTAAATATGCATTCAAATTAGAAACAGTTGAAGGTAACTGCTTTCATTTGGTTCATTCTGGCAAAATGATGTTATATATTCCCATTTTAGTAATACAATAACTTGAGGAACTGGACAAAAAGCAAAGAATTTTAATACAACATTTAGAATTAAAATAGCTTTGTGGTCCATTTTCAGATAGTGAAAAATTATATTAAAAAAGCATGTTGGAGAAACCTAGAAAAAAGGTAGTTCAATTCATTAAACATGAAAAGATCCACAATCAGAAATCTGTTACTAACTCCCAGTGCCTTCAATATCAAAACACTCCATAATTCTAGGAAGTACTCTTAAGTAATTTTACATTACTATCTCATTTATTACTCATTATCAGCTTACTCCAAGTTAGTTCCTTCTTAAAAGACAAGAAAAAAAGAGAGCTAAGTATCTTTCAAAAGAACCAGGACTGTTTCAGGTCTCTCTGAATTCTATTCTCAATCATTCAAAAAATAAAACTGAAAGTATGTATTTCCCATATAGTTTATAACTGTGATTAAATAGGAAATAACATCAAAGCATTAAGGACTACTAGTAGTTTCAATCCATTCTTAGAATTGTCTTTCCAAAGTTAATACAGGTATTTTTTATCTTCCTTCTGACTTGTTTAACCACATCAAATATCCTGTAGTGATTTAATCTTCAAAGCACTTTTAAAGTATCTCACTACTATTAAAGAGGGCTTAAAAATAATGTGTGATGAGCCTAACAAATGATCTTTATCAAGGACCACATGTAACAAATTCATAAAGTATCTGTAGTTTCAGCTGGAAAGAGCCAGATATGTAACTTAATATTAATTAATCACATTTGTAATCTACACACCTAAGTTTTAAATCTTATATATTTAATAAACATATTTTATAGCTCATACACCTTTAAGCTTTCTTTTTTCAAGCATGACAGTGCTTCAGTCTAACTTTGATGGGCATAAAATTAGAATTTTAGCTAGATTGACAAAAAATAAGCTAGTATACCTGGTAAAATAGAAATTTCATTTATTTCTTCAAACATTGTACCTTTGCTTTTCTAATCTTTAATGGCAACATCCTTAATCTTTAATACTTTTAACCACTTACTGAAAAATAAAGTCTCCTAATTCAAAGTTAAATTGCTCCCCAAATACCCAGAGAATGACCCTCCAACCAAAAATCATAATTATAGTTACATACTAGGGACTTCTATAACGGCCTCGGAATCTTCGATCTCGACTTCTTGAGCGGCTACGTCTCCTTTCTTTGCTTCTACTTCGCTTCCGTTCCCGGCTTTTGCTCTTTTTCCTTTCTCTATCTCTACTTCGCTTTCGTTCCTTACTTTTGCTTCGCTTTCGCTCATGACTTCGACTTCTGCTCTTGCTTTTTTTTCTCCTGAGAAGAAAACAAATCATCATTATCTTGCTGTTTTAAAACCCCACCAAAATATACTTTTAACACTCAGAATTTTTATCCTTTTGTAAACTCATTCTGCTGTTAACTATCATACAATGATACATAATCATATTTTTAAAAAAATTCTAGATGTGGTTAACACTACCCCCCATCTTTGCCTTATAACTGAAAATGATCAATCAATGTATTGTGAGCCATAGTGTTTTAAGAGCAGGAACTGCAAGGATTTCCTGAGTCAGCTACAGCTTTAATGAGAAATAGGACTAGTTGCCAGGTACAAGAAAAACCTGAGCATTTCAGTAAAACTTTCATGTTAACCATCTAAATAAGCATTATTATAATCCACAAGGTGGATATATCAAGTTACAATAAATCCATGAGTAATAGTAGTTGTTCACATATAAAAATTTTCTTAATACTAAGTCCATTTTTAAACAATTTACAGAACATTTTATACTTTCAAAGGGCCACATAGGCATCAACATTTTGCTTTTCATAAGCAAAGAAACAATAACAAAGGACACTTAGAACTAATGCAGTTGAATGCACTTTGAAACTATCAGACATTCAAGTAACTATTTAAAATACTTAAAATTTAAAGTTGTAATAAATACACCAGAAAATGGAGAATGCCATTTTTACACCAGTTTACACAAGCCTGTGGAGTGCAATAAAATAATCAACTTGACCTTCACAAATCTTTATAAAATCACAAACTCTGAAAGGTAAAAAAAAAAATCCAGTTATATATATATATATATATATTCATTTCTAAATTCTTCACAGTATTCTACCCTTCATTTCATAATTAAAGCTTACAATCTATATCTGTGTCATCATCTAATTAGAGGTGCCTTCAGATTTTCAATATAAATTAAAAGACATTTCAAAATAAAATTCATTCCACTAAAATGTCCACGTGAAGTGGTTTAAAGATTGAATACTGAGAACGCTACATCATTATCTGGAAATTTAATTAACTGTTGAGTCCTTATCAAAGTAGTTAGCATAAGAGCAACTGAGGTCCGCCTCAGAGAACCCATAAGCAGGTCACCTTAGAGTGCATTGAAAATAGAAAATGAAGACACCCACCTTCTGGAATCTTGAAACCCACACTCCAATCACAAGGAGATGTAGAGCTTTCCAAGGAGGCAGAAACTTTGTCTAAAATTTCAAGATAATCCACCTGACTGTCAGAAATGTATATGCTAGGCAGCACATGACAGAAAATTAGGCTAAACTCATTATTTATATAGAAGTCAAAGCAATGCCCAGAAGGGCAACAGATAACATTCCATTTTGCCTCAAAAACCTGACACTATCTCTTACAAAATTCTGTGAGATGGTTAAAACCAAAAGTATGTGTTTATAACCATACATAATTCAAATTAGGGGACAAGATAAAAAGTATTTTATTCCCCACAAAAGACACTATTAATAAAGATTTTCTCTCTTCATAGATGGCCCATAGCACAGGTAGCCAACCTCTATATTTATCTCTCACAGACCCCAAAATATACTCTGCCAAAGACTAGGCTTCAAAAATCAGAGAGCTAATTTTAACTTAAGATCTTCCTAGGACTTTTTGTAAATGAGTTCCCACCCACATCTGAAGGCAACCCCCATAGGTAAAAAGACAACAATGTACTAAGACATTAAGGAAACATAATCTACATATAAGTCCAGACAAAAAGTTATATAAGAAACCAGTATACTTCTCTGTAACAAATTCCAGCTTCAAAGAATACGTGTTAGGTTAACTAAAGAACTGTTATCAAAATCCATACTAATAGTCAAATCCTGTTACAACTTAAATGGGACTTTCCAAAGTCTTTAGTGGCAGTGGAATTTTGTACTGAACATCATTGAAGTAAATGGTCCACTGGTCTGGGCCTTTGGACTTTTTGGTTATATGGCCTCTGCTGTAAAGGTGTTTTGCTATAACTGGATTTGACCTCTTCCATGTAAGAAGATCTAAATTTTAAATGCAAAGTATTCTGGAAAATAAGAAAAAAAAATAGAAAAGTCATTTATCCCAAAATTTATAGATAATCCACACCACAGTAGCCAAATATTTCAACTGTGTCATTTTACTGTTATCCTTTTTTGAGTAGTTCTCTAATTTGAGCTGAAAGGAACAGATGCCAGTTTATACTTTGCAAAATTGGTTACACTAACAAATACTTCCATGAGGGCAACCTCAGGTACTTAAGTTACTGTACAAAGCATATTTTGAGGTCTTGCCAAACTCAGGAGTGTAGCTCTTCAATAACAAGCTAATTGGTAACCTTTTGTGTTATAAGAAACAGTTCCTTTTATTACTGGGATACAATGAAGTGTTACATGTTCAGAAACACTAAAAAAGAAACACAGTGGACTATTTCTCACTGGGAACTTTCATATTACCTTATTAAGAACTAAATCAAGAGTCAGTGGCTTTTTTCAACACAGTTTTAGGGTGGAAAAATGCAAAGCAGCATTTTCCTTTGTAAGACAATTTTTCCTAAAGGCAAAAATTTTTTGTGTTCAAATTAATTTGAAAAATAAAGTTCCTTCAGAAAAAAAAATTTTTAAAAAGCTCCTGACTAAACAAAGGTATCATTTATACAACCAGATTTAATTTAGGACAGAAATTCTGACAGAAATATTTTATATGTTTTAAAAGAGTATTGGGAAATAGGCCTCCCTCAAAGAATCATATGGCCAATTAAATTACGGATTCTTCTTATTTAGTCCCTCAGGACTTTTAATTTTTTTGGTAGCAGGGATTGAACCCAGGGCCTCTTAATCACTGGGCCATATTCCCAGTCCTTTCTTAGACAGGGTCTTGCCAAGTTGCTGAGACTGGCTTTAAATTTGGGAATCTCCTGACTCAGCCCCCAAGCCACTGGATTATAGGAATGTACTGCCACACCCAGCCCTCAGGATTCTTTACATTACATTAAGGCCACTAAATACCATTTATGCAGAGCCTGATGCTTGATTTCCTTATAAAAGCTTGCTGGCCTTGAAGATTTTTAGATGCAGGACAACAACAAATATAAACTCTAGATTACATTAGGGGCAAGGGGTAACTTCAGAAAATGTACAATAAAAGTCTGCATCCTGAAGTGTATGACCTCATCCTTTTGACATTTAAGGTAAAATCATAGGTATGACATCTACATGGGATAATTTATGTCAATACAGAAACCTGTTCCTGGGTTTTTTGATTCAAAAACTCAAATCAGAAACACTAAGAAAACATTACTTTTATAAAGGTTTAAAACCAGATGACATCAACCCTGAAATAATTAGCTCTCTCATACAATCAAAATGAAACCCAACCTGATACCCACATTCACCTGTGATAAATAAGAAACTAAATTATTACCACATAAGCCTGTACCAGGAAAAAGGATGTTTTCCACAAATCATCCATTACTATCATTATTTTAAGGGCATTATAAAAAGAATTACTGGCCCAGCAAACCCAAATCGAAAAATTGTGTCATCTATTTTATGAAATTATTATCAACCTACCTAACAAAGCTGTTGTGAGGATGACTGAGGTAGTTATGAAGCACTTTGAGCTCTTAGGAGAAAAAGAGCCAAAAAGAATCAAATTAAGTGGCCATCTTAATATTTTTCTTTTTTTATTTGTTCTTTTTAGTTATACATGACAGTACAGTCTATTTTGACATATTTATACAAACATGGTAATTTTTCATTATATATTATGGGGTCAGAAATGTTGACAAAATGCTTTAACATATAAAAACAGGCTAGTGAAACAACTTAATGCTCATGACATGACCACAGCACGTGTAAGAATCACTAACCTTAGAACTGAAAGGAAACTTCAACAACTGATAGGCTCCAACCTTATAAAGGGGATCCAGTTAATCTGTTAACAGTCTGTAGTAGCAAGTTTCTAGAATGGGTTACATATATACTCCCCAAAATTGCTTAAAATACTCATAATTTTCAAATGTACATTCTCACTATTAAATCTACTGCAGTTTAAAATGCCTAAGTAGTATTTATATATGCTATCTCATCACTACCAAAAGTGCCTTTAGACAGCAAGGAGCAGAATTCCTTTAATGATTCAGGACACTGCCCATGGCCTGGTTATAAAATTTCTAATATTACCTCTGTCTCCTAAGTTCAACAAATAAAATAGTTTTATCAACATTATCACCAAATATTAAGCCAAAGTGAAATTTACAACAAACAAAAGTTCTAATGCAGGAATTCTTTTGTCTTGGGTTCTGGGGATTTAAACCAGAGGCATTCTACCAATGAGGTACATTCTCACTCCTTTTTATTTTGAGACGGTGTCAAAATAATTGCTGAGGCCAACATGAATTTGCCTCCTGCATCAGCCTCTTAAGTAGCTGGGATGACAGGCGTGTATGACAGCATCTAGCTCATTTTTTTGTTTTTTTGAGGTAGTGTTGCCCAGGCTGGCCTCAAATTTGCAATCCTCTTCCTTGGCCTCCATGTGGCTAGGATTATAGGTGGGTGGCACCACGCCCATCTTACAACAAACCATTAACCAGATTATCATAATGGATTGAAAGGGAAGGTATCCAGATGTTCCCTGAAACCACAATATCCTGAAATCTAGGCATAAGAATCCATACTCTATCCTCAAGGAGTTTCTCTTCCCAAAAAGTAAAGAATCAGTTTTCTAAGAGGAAAAAAAGAGTATCAGAAGAGAACCTCAGTTTGATGCTTTAGCCACAGGAACACAACTTAAGACCTCAATCACATAAAGTTCATCACCACCCCCCAGGTCCCTTCTTAAAACTTACTTTTTGCTACGTTCTTCATGACCGTTAGCACTGCTCAACTTGTTCTCATCCTAAGCAGGGTTGATAGAAGAACATCATGAGGACGTAGTGGTAACATTTCAAGATGTCAAAGGGTAAAGGGAATAGGAATAAGAAAATACAAAACAATTTTAAAACTAATTACTTATTTATAGTTTAACATGGAAGGCTATAAAAAAATTTAGATGGTATAACCACTTTGTTGCTTACAATTAAGTCATCAAGATACAAAAATAAAAATCTCTCCACATTAACATGTTAAAATTTTACTTTCTTACATAGTTAGGTATTAAGTTATCCACATTTACAATGCTGAAGTGGTTAAATGTAATTTCTATAAAATATGAATAAAGTCTTGTTTTTTGAGTTTTATTCCAAGTGCTATGGTCCCTTTCGTCAGTACCATGGCTCTATTTCTGCCTAAGCCCCAAGTGGCCATGCTAGCAGCCAGCCACTATCGATTTCCTGTGACCGATGCCATTCCTGAGATCTTCGCCCATTTCCGTTGGAGGGTTGGGACTGTAAGAGCTTGATGCCACCTCTGTCACACATCTCGCCCTGAAGCAAACAGGGATTCACACTGCTTTAGTAATGTTGACTCCCAAGAACCCACGAAAGTTAATTAATAATCCACCAGTCCAACCTAAACATTTCCTACTTCCATACCTGTTTACATGGAATTACATCCAAGTTAAACTAAGACACAAGAATTTTAACATTAAAACAGAAAGCAGCTCTTCAAGAGTCTAAACATTACAAAACTACATTCACTATTTAAAGTTATCAGAATTCATCCAAAAGGTACCACATGGTCGTGCTACACACTCCAAAACAAATGTATTATTTTAAAAAGGTTTAGCGCAATGTTTATTTTAAAGTTTGATCACATCAGCTATAGGAGCATAACTGCTAACTTACAGTTGTGACACCAGTGATAATGCATGCATACTGATATTTTCACCACCAATTGGGTGAAAGAATGAAAAGACAGCTTACTTTTACTGTGCTACTGAAATGGGTCATACTATATTAGCCAAAATAATTCCTTTGTAGTTTTTAAGTGTGAAAAACTATGGCAGGGACTAATTATAAACAAAACAATATGGAGAACAGTAAAACAGTCATCAAGTGACTCTAAGCTGTGATACTGCCTCTTTTGCCTTTTTTTTTTTTTAATTTCTATTCAGGGATCCAAGAATTTTATAATTATTAACTGAGAAGCAGATCTCCACCTGCCTGTTGTAAGATATACTATCACCAGTCTTTTATATATTATGTGTGTATATAGATATGTATAAATTTTTTAAAATCTCACCCATTTCTTCTCAAAAGACTTATTAAAAGATTTACTTGCCATAGACTGGTTATACTTTGTTATTCTTGGACCCCTGCTATTTTCCCAAACCACTACATTCACCTTTTTGCTATACCAAACTGGAGCTGGTAATTCTTAGTTGAGTCATTTTACCTAGGGGACCACGGTACAGCGATAAGTCACTCAATTACTACCTTATGATTGACAGTTCACACTGGAATCAAAGGTGAATTCATGGGAGTAGAGGTGAGATATCGTTAGGCAAGTCTACAAAGAGAGATAGATGGGCATTTATTCATCACGCTGAAGTGAAACTACTGCACAATATTATTACATCAATAGCATATATTTACTTTTGTAAGTTACACGTAATGCATCTCTGATAAGATAAATCAAGAGGGCTCCGGGGAGGTTAGTTTACATTTCAGCAGTAGTTTCGTGAATAATGCTAAATTAAGAAATATATAGACCTCACCGACATGTTTTTTCTCACCTTCTTGTAAGGAGCCTCAAGCATTGCTTCAATATCAATATCGTCTGCCATTTTCTCTAAACGCCTAGGAAAGAACAAGACAATCCTATGAGTAACATTTTTCAATTAGGCTGTTTTTTTTTTCTTGGCCGACACGCTCCAAAACTTGATAAAATCCTTCAAAGCCCTACAATGATTAAACTGACACGCATTTTATCAGGCTTGGCTTGCCCATCTAAAACGCCCCTTACAACACTTGAAAAGACTTCACTGACCAATTTTTAAAACCCCGCAATGAACCCCTAAAATCAGAGGCTCCAGAGAGAGCGCCTCTTTCGGCACAAAACCCGCGCTGCCATTTTAGGGGCCAAGGGAAACTCCCTCTGTTGGGAGGGGTTGTGTACCAAGGCAGCGTTCGACTGGCGCCATGTTGGGAGGTCGCGGACGGCGCAGGCCTCAAAGGGACAGGACTCCATCTGCCCCAGGTCTCCCTAGGGTCTTTGCCCCCCATCACGAATACGGACAATACCCGACCAGAAAATAAGGGCGCGGCCACCGAAATGGAGTCTATTTCGGGAGAAGTACCCCCTACCCTGGCAGTTGCTAAAAACCGCCAGAAGTGCCTCTGAGCACCGATAAGCAGCAAACCTTGGGAAAGCTCTGAAAATACGTAGGTCCACGACGCCCCCCATACCTGTGCGGCCTTTTGGGTGCCTGTAGTACTTGTCTCGAGTCAGTTGCGCTGCTGCTGCCGCCGCTGCTGCTGCTAGTGCTGCTGCTGCTGCCGCCGCCGCTGCTGTTGCTACTGTTAAGCCCCTAGGCCCAGGCCGCGGTACCGCCCAGCCCGTATATCGGGCTCCGAGAGCGACTAGGCCCGAGCGAATCTAAAAGAAACAATGGGATTAGAAGAACCCGTACGTAGGAGCAGGACGGCGGCTTCGGCAGCACAGGATCCACCCCTGCGACAGCGTCGGCAAGCTCCCTGAAATGGCGGCCGACGCTTCCCCGTACTCACATTCACTAACACACATACACACACACAAACACACGGGGTCTCCCAGAGCTCCCGGCACGGACTCTCGCGAGAAACTGCCCGGAGTTCCAGAACTGAGACAGAGAAGTATCGCGAGATCTAAGCAGGGCCTCTGCGGCCGTGGCTCAATCTCGCGCAATGATTGCGCCACAGACATTCCCATCCCCCATTCAGAGAGGCGCCTTGGACCCCCCCCACTAGATAGTCGTCGAAATCTCGCGAGATGGGGCAGAGAGTTAGGTCAAAGACAGTTGGTGCACTGTCTGTCAATCTTTCAGAGAACTCCTACATGAGTGGAGATCAGCCCTGGTACTCTGCTGGTGGCGCCTCCTTGCAGCCATCTGAAGGTTTCCCCCACACACAGCCAACCGCCACCCCCCTCCGGCCTCCCACCCAGATGGCTGTCAAGGTCGCCATAAGGCAACCTAGTCCAAATGGCGGTAGGATAAAACGGTCATTTTCAGATTGTCAGCCGAGGGGGAAGACGAAGGGGAAAACGTATAAAAGAGACGGCGAGAAGAGACCGTACAGGGGTAGGAGGATAGAATAAAAATCGTGATTTCCTTGCTATGTAGGGACAGTGGGCTAGATAAGGTCCTAGACTGTCGCTTTGAAACACCTGAGGAAACGGGGTGAAAGCAAAGAGAGCGTAGGGGGGAAATTGCTTCCTTTCAAACTGAATCAGCGTTGAGCCCTTGAATTTAGTTTGGCCTTGTATCATTGTTTCTTCAAAAATGCCCCCATTTTTGGTTGGGGAATGTTGATCAGTTGGAGAGTGCTTGCCTAGCATATGGTAGGCCCTGGGTTCTATTTCCAGCAATGGGCGGGTAAGGGGCAATTTTCCGATACAATTTAGCTCCTCACCACCTCTCAAAACCTAGCAGTCCAAGCATAAACTTGCCACTTTTATTCTGGTCAATTCTGAGAAATACAAGAGGGAGCACAGGGTCACTTTTCCTCCCAGATAAAAATGTTTGAGGCTTGTTACAGTGACTTATACTTGTAATCCCAGCGACTCAGGAGACTGAGTCAGGAGGATCACAAGATTGAGGCCAACCTGGATAATTTAGCCAGGCTTTGTCTCACAATTTTAAAAGGGCTGAGGATATAGCTCAGTGGTAGAGCTCCCCTGTGTTCAAATCTCAGTACTAAAAAAAAAAAAAAATTTCTTGGGGGAAAAAAGATGTCTTCAAACAAGTTTGATGAAGTTTATTAGTAAACTAATGAGGGCAAGAAAGATTTGAAATGTGATTAAACACTTTAATTGGTGTAACTGCTCCAACACTGTGTCCTTAGATAAGTAACTCCTCAGAACACCTTCCAATTCCTCCTAAAAAATAAATGGGATTAACTGGACTCAATAGGACACTCCTATTATCCAGTTACTCTTCCTAGCTACTGTGGAGGTTGAAACAGTAGGCTTACAAGTTCAAGGCTAACCTAGGCAATTCAGCAAGACCCTGTGTCAAAATGTAAAAGGCCAGTGATTGGACTGGTGTTGTGGTTTAGTGGGTTAAGTGCTTGCCTAGCATATGTGAGGCACTGGGTTTAATTGTCAGCACCAAATAAAATGTAAATAAACAAAGTTATTATTTGGGTCGCAGCTCTGGGCAGGAGGATCATCAGCCTCAGCAATTTAGCAAAGCGCTAGGCAACTCAGTGAGACACTCTCTCTAATAAAATACAAAATAAGGCTAGGGATTTGGCTCAATGGTCTAGTCCCTGAGTTCAACCCTGGGTACCCACCTCCAGAAAAAAGTTATTAAGAAAAGCTCAGGGATGTGGGCTGGGTTGTGGCTCAGCTGTAGAGCACTCACCTAGTAAGTGCATGGGTTCTATCCTCAGCACCACATAAAATTCATAACTAAAGTAGAGGTATTGTGTCCAACTACAACTTAAAATATATTTTTAAAAAAAAGGGATGAAGCTCAGTGGTACATCTCTTGCATAGCATGTGAGAGATCCCGGGTTCAATCTCTACTACTAAGAAGAAAAGAAGAAAGGGGGTAATCTTATTAGCAAGTCTAAGCTTCTCCAGACTGACCAAAGCTGGTGACACTCACTACTGAATTTCGAGGTACTACCAGGGGTCCACTGGTTAGGTAGACAAAAAATTAATAAAGAAAGGCTGAATAGCAGAGTGGAGTTTAAAGGATACATCATACCTTTCAAATATTTTGGTTTGTTTAAGTACATGATGGGGCAAAATTTGACCTTAAATTCTAGACTTCTTATTTGTGAAGAGGAAAGATTTAAGATCCAAATCACTTGAAACTGGGCAGGATGGTACAGCCTTGTAATTCCAGCAGCTTGAGAGGGTGAGGCAGGAGGATCACAAGTTCATAAACCAGCCTCAGCAATTTAGCAAGATCTGTCTCAAAATAAAAAAGAGCTAGGGATGTGGCTCAGTGGTAGAGCATCTCTGGGTTCAATCCATGGTACCAAAGGCGGGGGGACGGGTGGAATCCAAATCACTTCATGAGTGAAAGTTTCTTAAATTCCAGTCAAGGACCATCAGTTTAGCAGACAATCAAGAACACCAGCTGAAGCTGGGCACAGTGGCCCATGCCTATAATCCCAGCAATTCTGGAGGCTGAGGCAGGAGGATCAGGAGTTCAAAGCCAACCTCAGTAAAAGTGAGGTGCTAAGCAACTCAGTGAGACCCTGTCTCTAAATAAAATACAAAATAGGGGTGGGGATGTGGATCAGTGGTTGAGTGCCCCTGAGTTCAATCCCTGGTACTCACCCCACCCCCCACAAAAAACACTGCATGCTTTTCATTTTGTAAAACCTCTCTCTGGTTCATGAACATTGTATATAAATTCATTTCCTTTTCATCATTTTTTCATTCATTTGTGGAGAGAAGGTCATTGGTCACCATCAAGAACATTATTCTGGAGCTGGGGATATAGCTCAGTTGGTAGAGTACTTGCCTTGCATGTACCAGGCCCTGGGTTCAATCCCCAGCACCACACATACATACAAAAAAACCACATTATTCTGACTGGGCACAATGGACCAATCCTATAAAACTTGTTCACATCTGTAATCCCACTGACTCAGGAGGTTGCAGCAAAAGTATCAAGTTCTAGGACAGATATATGAGCTATAAATATAGCTCAGTGGTAGAACACTTGGCTATGCGCCAGCCTCTGAATTAGATACACAGAAGTATAAAAAATGAATTAAATTTGTCTGAAATTTTAGGAGTCCATGGCATAACAACAGGCAATAGAATAGAAGACATAATGGATATTGTACTCAGAATTTGTCTGAAAATTAAACATTTTGATTAGGTAAGATTTTTTTTTGGGGGGGGGGGGTTACCAGGGATTGAACTCAGGGGTACTCAACCACTGAGCCACATCCCCAGCCCTATTTTGTATTTTATTTAGAGTCAAGGTCTCACTGAGTTGCTTAGCACCTCTCCATTGCCGACACTGGCTTTGAACTCAAGATCCTCCTGCCTCAGCCTCCCAAGCTTCTGGGATTACAGATGTGTACCACCACACCTGGCATAAGTTTATTTTTATATCCATGTATGACTTTGTGTGTGTGGTGCTAGGAATTGAATCCAGGGTCTTACAATTATTAAACTAGTGCCATGTGTGACTTTTATGGGGAAAAAGTACATTTTTGCTATTTGCATTTAAAAAATTAATTTCCAATATATACAAGGAAGTGTACACACACACACACACATGTTTTGTGTTGTCTTTATGTGTGTGTGTGTGTGGTACTGGGGATTGAACCCAGAGGTGCTGTATCACTACCACCTAGCTATGTCCCCAACTCATAAAAGATTTTTTTTCTTTATTTGTGGATGGACACGGTACATTTTCTTTACTTATTTTTATGTGGTGCTGAGGATCAAACCCAGTGCCTCACATGTGCCAGTGAAGTTTTCTACCACTGAGCCACAACCCAAGCCCATACTTTATATTTTTACTTTTGGTAAATTGCCTAGACTGGCCAGTTTGGTGGCATAAGCCTGTATTCCAGCAACTTGGGAGGCTGAAGACAGGAGAATCACAAGTTTGAGGTCTGCCTCAGCAATTTAGCAAGGCCCTAAGCAACTTAGTGACACCCTGTCTCAAAATAAGAAGCCTAAAGGGCAGAGGATGTAGCTCAGTGGTAAAATGCCCTTGGGTTTTATCTGATTGCCAAAAAATAAAATAAATAATTAAATTGCATAAGCTGGCCAGGTGTGTTGGCACTGGGTAATCCTAGCTACTGGGCAGGAGGATCACAAGGTCAACGCCAGCCTTGGCAACTTGTTGAACCCATAAGTAACTTAGCATCAAAAAGAAAAAGGGCTGGGGACTTAGCTCACTGGTAATGATCATGTGGGTTCGATTCCTAGTACCAGAACATTTAAAAAAATAAGCCAGGATGGTAGCACACTCCTGTAATCTCGGTGGCTCAGGAGGCTGAGGCAAAAGGATCCCGAGCAAAGCTATCCTCAGCAACAGCGAGGGACTGAGGGAGACCAGTGAGACCCTGTCTCTAAATAAAATACATAATACAATTGGACTGGGGATGTGGCTTATGGTTGAGTGACCCTTAGTTCAATCCCTGATAACCCCTCGAAGAAAAATTTTTAAATAAAAATAAATAAATTGTTCTGGCTGACCTCAAGTTTGTCAATACAAGGCTTTTAAAATCAGGATCAGAATCTTATGGTTTCACAATATGGCTTTGATGCTCTAACAATTCTTCCTAAGCCACTAATGGGTACAAGGAGTCTTTTCTTTTTTCTTTTTGTCTCTATGACAACAGTAAATTCAAGCCCATTTTATTCAGATGGAATTAACTTTACCACCCATATGATCTTGATCTGATTTAGGTAGAGAAATTTACTGTATCCTCTCCACCTAGATCCTGTCTGTACTACTTACTGAATTTGGCACAAGTTGCAAATTTACCTGCTTGTTGATCATGATATCAAGAGCATTCTAATGATGTATCCTAAAGGAATTTACTTAAATTTGTGAACATAGGCTGGGGTGTTACTCACTGGCAGAGCAAGTGTTTATCATACATGAGGCCTTGGGTTCAATCTCTAGCAACACACACACACACACACACACACACACAACTGTGAATGACTAGTCCTTAAGAAAAGATGTTTTTTTTGGGGGGGGGTTGGGGATGTGGCTCAAGCTGGTAGCGCGCTCGCCTGGCATGCGTGCGGCCCGGGTTCGATCCTCAGCACCACATACAAACAAAGATGTTGTGTCCGCCAAAAACTAAAAAATAAATAAGTAAATTTTTTTTTTTAAAAAAAGATGTTTTAGAGGTATGTCCACAGCCACTTACTTGAGGTTGGTACCACAGGTTATAACATTCACAATAACTGTCAATCCCTTTTACCAAACTAAAGATACATTTTCTTAAGATACCCTATGAACTATAAGGGAAACAACAATTGCTGCATTTTCCAGAGTTTAATATTTGGTTGAAAAGTAAAGCATTTTAGGGGCTGGGGTTTTGGCTCCAAGGTAGTGTACTTGCCTGGCATGTGTGAGGCACTGGGTTCAATTCTCAGCACCACATATAAATAAATAATAAGTAAATAAAGGTCTATCAACAACTTAAAAAAAAGTAAAGTGTTTTGAACTCCCCCTGGTTAAGGCAACAAAAATTAATGTGCATTCATAATAACCAGTTCAAATGATAGCCAAAAGATTTGCCAAAACACCATTTTAAATTGAAGATAAAAATTAAAAAATTAAAAACACTGTAATTTAAAATATAATTTGTCTCTTTATTTTATTTATTTTGTTTGTTTGTTTTTGGTACTGGGAGTTTAACCCAGGGGGTTAAATAATAAAGTGAAGGAATGGTTGGGCATAGTAGCACACGCCTGTAATCCCTGAGATCCGGAGGCTGAGGAAGGAGGATTGCAAGTTCAAGGACAGCCTGGAAATATAGAAAGACCCTTTCTCAAAAATTAAAAGGACTGGGGATATAACTGAGTTGTAGAGCTTTCCTGGGCTCAATCCCCACTAATGCAAAAACAAACAAGTGAAGGATAGACAGAAACAAACACAAAGGGTCAGGTAAAGCAATATATTTTCCCCCAACAGATCCTGAATTGACGACCTGAGAAATGCAAATTAGCAGGCAGAGTATTATTTTAAAACATTTGCTCATAGAAGCAAAAAATAATGTGATCAAACATAGCATTAGAAGAGATTTAGGGATTAAGCAAATTAGCAATAGAGAGGAAGATCCTGCTGACAAGGCATCACAAGATGAAGATATACCTTGAAAATGATGGTTGGGAAACAAAAGAAGCATCAACTCACAGTAATTTTCAATGAAAGGCATGTGATTCCATGATATGACTGAATGAGCTTGTACAATGAATAGCCCAGAAAGACAGAGCATCTCTGAAAGGATGTATCTAGTAGACTCATTCTTTTTTGGAGCTGGGGGAAAAAAAGTCCTTGATTATTTTTTGTAGAATATTCAGAGCTATAACTTCTCCAAAACCTGGCCCCACCCAATATATAAACAACGTATCTGAGCTAAACATATACTTCATAAACATGATTTAAATGCTGTGATGGGGGCCTGGGGATGTGGCTCAAGTGGCAGCGCGCTCTCCTGGCATGCATATGGCCCAGGTTCGATCCTCAGCACCACATACAAAGATGTTGTGTCCCCCGAAAACTAATAAAAAATAAATATTAAAAAAACTCTCTCTCTCTCTAAAAAAAAAAAAAAAAATGCTGTGATGGTAAAGGAAATAAGGGGCATTGCCAAGAATGTGAAGAATTGGAACCCTTGTACATTAATGGTATGAATTTTTACAGTTTAATGATGGAGCTACTGTTGAAAACAATTTGGTCATTACTTTAAAAAATTAATTGTAGGGTTGGGGGTGTAGCTGCAATGGCAGAGTAGTTGCCTAGCATATGCAAGGCCCTGGGTTCAATTGCCAGTACAGAATTCAAAAGAAAAGAATTTGAAAAAAGGAATGAAAGAAAAAAAAAGGAAAGGAAAATTGGGCATGGTAGTGCACATTTGTAATCCCATCTATTCAGGAGGTTCAAATAGGAGGACTGTGAGTTTGAAGATAGCCTGAGAAATTTAACAAGACCCTGCCTCAAAGTATAAAGTAGAAGGGAATGTAGTTCAGTGGCCCTTGAGTTTGATCCCTACTCAAAAAAAAAAAAAAAAAAAAAAGAAAGAAAGAAAGAAAAAAAAGCCAACAGCCAATGGGTGGGAAGAAACCCAGTGATATAGTCAAGGAAAGCAGAGAAAGTTGAACTAAGGTTTGAATGTGAGAATATCTGTGATTATCTGTTTCTCCTTAATTGTTCCTACAATGACTTTCTTCACTGATTCTATTTGGAACCTGAATTATTTGTTGTTGTTTGTTTTGTTTGGGTACTGAGGATCGAACTTAGGGCCTCACATATGCCCTCTATTACTGAGATATACCCCCAGCATAGAGTCTGGATTTTGGAGTTCAGATTGGACTTCAGATACTATTTCAGCCCAAGGGAACTATGGGCTGGGCAAAAGAGAAGGAGGAGGGCTGGGTTGTGGCTCAGTGGTAGAGCA
Organism: Urocitellus parryii; assembly: GCF_045843805.1. Classification (NCBI taxonomy): domain Eukaryota; kingdom Metazoa; phylum Chordata; class Mammalia; order Rodentia; family Sciuridae; genus Urocitellus; species Urocitellus parryii. Next base: position 177,662,097 of record NC_135536.1, read on the forward strand.
CTTGCCTGGCATGTATGAGGCTCTAGGTTCCATTCTCAGCACCACATATAAATAAATAAGTACATCAACAATTTAAAAATATTTTTAAAAAGAGAAGGGAGAGGGCTGGGGATGTGGCTCAAGCGGTAGCGCGCTCGCCTGGCATGCGTGCGGCCCGGGGTTCGATCCTCAGCACCACATACCAACAAAGATGTTGTGTCCGCCGAGAACTAAAAAATAAATATTAAAAATTTAAAAAAATAAAAAAAAAGAGAAGGGAGAGAGATTTGGGGTCTTAGTGAGCATACAAAAACAAATTCAGAAGGTTCTGGGAGGCAGAGCTTCAGTTATTAACAATTCTACATATCCTCCCCTCATCCTTAAAAGCACATAATTACACTGATATAGTCAATCATACTTTTGTTTCTTTTTTTATTTTGTGGTGTTGGGAATTGAACCTAGGACCTGTGCATGTGAGGCAAGCACTGTACCAACTGGCTATATCCCCAGCCCTATACTTCTGTGTCTTGGCACAGTTTCCATAAGTCACTTTTTCTTTTTCTTTTTTTTTTTTTTAAACAAGTAGGTCTACATAGCAGGATTTTTTTTTTTAAAGAGAGAGAGAATTATATATATATATAGGCTGGGGATGTGGCTCAAGCGGTAGCGCGATCGCCTGGCATGCGTGCGGCCCGGGTTCGATCCTCAGCACCACCTACAAAGATGTTGTGTCTGCCAAATACTAAAAAATAAATATTAAAATTCTAAAAATATATATATATATTTTTTCTATCTATACATGGTTATAAAGATAATTTTTAGCAGGGCAATGTGGCACATACCTGTCATCCAAACTTCTCAGGATACCATGAGTTTGAGTCTAGTCCAGGCAATTTAGTGAGGCCCTGTCTCAAAAAACAACAACAACAACAACAACAAAAAACTGTCTAAGGATGTAGCTCAGTGGTGGTAGAACCAGAAAACAAAAATCATCAATGGATTTATAAGACAATAAGAAACCAATGGAAACTATACCAATGAGGAACAAGAATTAGAGGGATACTTTATGTATATCTTTTTATATAATTTCTGGTATTTAAACCCTGTGACAATATTAATTATTTAAAAATAAATTACGGGCCAGGTGTGGTGGTGCATGCCTGTAATCATAGAAGCTCAGGAGACTGAGGCTCAAAGCCAGGGGTTGGGTTGTGGCACAGTGGTAGAGTGCCCACCTACCACATGTGAGGCTCTGGGTTCAATCCTTAGCACCACATAAAAATGAAATAAAAAGGGCTGGGGATGTGGCTCAAGCGGTAGCGCGCATGCGTGCGGCCCGGGTTCGATCCTCAGCACCACATACAAACAAAGTGTTATGTCTGCCGAAAACTGAAAAATAAGTGTTAAAAATTAAAAAAAAAATGAAATAGAAATATCCAAAAAAATATAAAGCCAGTTAGAAATTAAGCAAGGCCCTAAGTAAATTAGCCAGACCCTGGGTTCAATCCCCAGTATCAAAAAAAAAAAAAAATTAAAATTAATTTAATTATATAAAGTTCATAGTGTGGATACCTGGGGATTTAGATTTTATTTAATCAGCTTTTTTTCTAATCACACGTCCTTTTGTCCCTGAGACTAAAATTCTTTCCCTTTCTTTTTATCTCTAGGTTGACAGAAATTTCAAATAACAAGAAACATTTTTTTTTAAAGTATGTTTAAATTATAGGGAATTGCTGGGCTTTGCATGCCTATAATCTCAGTGATTTAGGAGGCTGAGGCAGGAAGATTGCAAGTTCAAAGCCAACCTCAGGAATTTAAATTACAGGGAATAGTGCTAGGTAGTAGGGGGTCCCCATGGTCAAAGAAAAATAGGATATAGTCCTTGTCTCTTCAATTGGACCAGGTGGATTTTTTTTTTTTTTCTTTTTCAATGCTGGGAATTGAACCAGAGCCTCACACTTGATAGACAAAACATTCTACCACTGAGCTACAAGCCTGCCAAGAGAACTTCATCTGTTTTTTTGTGAGTAGGACAAAAATTAAAACCATTTTTCTTCTTCTTTTTTTTTTTTTTGTTCTGAGTATTTAATTCAGAGATGCTTCACTACTGAGCTACATTCCCAGGCTTTTTTATTTTGAGACAGGGTTTCAATTAGTTGCCTAGAGCCTCACTAATTGGCTGAGGCTAGGCCCAAACTTGTGATGGAGGAGCACACCACTGCACCTGGCTTCTTGCTCTCTTATAATATTGCAAAGTGCTGCTGGGCATGGTGGTGCAGGCCTGTGATCACAGCTCCTGGGGAGGCTGAGGAAGGAGGACATTAAGGCCTGAAGCAATTTACAAATGAGCTGTTTCTAAATAAAATATTGAAAAAGGGCTGGGGGGTGTTGCTGGGGTTGTGACTCAGTGGTAGAGATCTTCACTAGCATGTGTGAGGCACTGGGTTCAATTCTCAGCACGACATATAAATAAATGAATAAAATAAAGATCCATTAACATTTAAAAAAAATTTTAAAAAGGGTTGCTGGGGATGTGGTTCAGTGGTTAAGTGTCCCTGAGTTCAATCCCCAGTGCCAAAAAATCAATAATTTAAAAGGACTGGGATGTAACTCAGTGGTAGAGTACCAGAGTTCAATCTGCAGTACTGCAAAAAATAAATGAATAAGGAAAATAAAAATAAAATAGAAAAGAAATGAACAAAAAAAACCCTATATAAATTACAAAATGCTATGGTGCTCAGGAACTTTCCATCAAGCCCAGACTGGAGAGACCCCAGGCCAGAGTCAAGACTCAACTTGTTTTCCTTGGCCCCTAGTGCCTTGTTGAACTTCTTGGACCTCTTAGATGCTACTGAGACTGTGGTTTCCGGCTTCCTGAGTTCTCACACTCAGCTTTGTGCTGCAGAGATCACACCCCAGTTCCTGTTTTGGGGTCTGACATGCTCAAGCTTGGTGTTATTTAATTCATGAGGTTTGTGAGAGATAAAGAGGCTTGCTTTTCTTAGTTCTGCCCTTTTGCCATGACAGACTCATTATAAATGCCTCATTAGAGACAGAGTTAGGTTTGTTGGATAGACTGAGAAAAATAATTTCATTTTTAAAAGATTTTTTTAAAGATGGACACAAGGGGCTGGAGATATGGCTCAAGCGGTAGCGCGCTCGCCTGGCATGCGTGTGGCCCGGGTTCGATCCTCAGCACCACATACCAACAAAGATGTTGTGTCCACCAAGAACTGAAAAATAAATATTAAAAAAAATTCTCTCTCTCTCTCTCTCTCTCTCTCTCTCTCTTAAAAAAAAAAGATGGACACAATATCTTTATTAAATAAATTCATTATTAATTTTTTTAGTTGTAGATGGACACAATACCTTTATTTAATTAATTAATTTATTTAATGTGGTGCTGAGGATCAAATCTAGTGCCCCATGCATATTAGGCAAGTACTTTACCACTGAACTACATCCCCAGCCCTTATTTATTTATTTTTTATGTTGTGCTGAGGATCGAACCCAGTACCTCACAATAGTGAGGCAAGTGCTCTACTGCTAAGATATAACCCCAGCCCCTCATTTTTTAAATCTATTTTAATTTGTTATACCTGATGGCAGAATGTAATTCATTACATATTACACATATAGAGCACAATTTTTCAAGACATTGATTGTACACAAAGTATTTCACACACAAAGTATTTTCACATGTCATGTCTTATACATGTACTTAGGGTAATGATGTCTAAATCATTCAACCATCATTCCTATCCCTTTGCCCACTCCTTTCCCCTTCCTGCTCTTTTCATTTAAATTTTTTTTTTTTTAGTTGTAGAAGGACACAATATCTTTATTTATTTATTTTTATGTGGTGTTGAGGATCAAACTCAGTGCCTTACAAGGCAAATGCTCTACCACTGACCCCCAGCCCTGGCCTGAAAAATCATTTCGTAATTGAAGGTCCTATCTCATGTTAGGTCTTTAATTCTACTTCTATTTAGAGGGATTATTTTAAATATATTGAACCCTGAATCTAGTAAGATAGCAATTAAATCGTTTATGTGGAACTTTGCAGCTTTTATTCTCTAACTTAAACATGACAAATATCTTAGCAGGGTAGATATCCTAGTGAATGAAAACAGTGAAAAAATTTTTTTTGTATGTGTGCTGGGCATTGAACCTAGAGCCTCAGTGCATGCTAAGCAAGCACTCAGTCATTAAGTTCTATTCCCAGCCCCCAAAAGGGAATATGAAAAAAAAGTAATGCTTATGGAACTCAAGGACTTTTCTCTGCAGGGGTTGAATGTTTCTTGTGTTAGTATATGCCTTGTGTTTATGCAGAGTTTTGTTTTAGAGCTGTCATTTTATGGACTAGGATGACTATAGTTTTGAAATAGTTGAGACTAGGAGAGTTTCTATTCTCTAGAGTTGAGGCTACTATTCATACATTCATTTACTCATTCAAAACACCAGTTGAGTGCCTACTCATGCAAAGAAAGACTCCTAAAAATTGGGAAGGCAAGACCCAAATATTAGTAAGATGCTATGGATGATCTTAAGGCAAAAGATGGATGCTACTAACAAGGCATAGGTAAAACTGGGCAAGGTGGTACACGTTTATAATCCCCAAAACTAAGAGACTGAGACAGGAGGATTTCAAGTTTGTGGTCAGCTTCAACAACTTAGGGCTGGGGATGTAGCTCAGTGGTAATGTCCCTGCATTCAATCCCTAGTTTAAAAAAAAAAACAAAACAAACAAACAAACCAAAACAAAACAAAAAACAATACAAAACAACAACAAAAAAACCCAGAATTTTGTAAGTTGGAGCTCTCTGGTTAGCAGTCTATTTTTTTTTTTTTTTTAAGATAGAGAGAGACAGGAGAGAGAGAGAATTTTTAATATTTATTTTTTAGTTTTTGGTGGACACAACATCTTTGTTTGTATGTGGTGCTGAGGATCAAACACGGGCCGCATGCATGCCAGGCGAGCGCGATACCACTTGAGCCACATCCCCAGCCCAGCAGTCTATTAATGTCCAGTTCAGAAGAAGCTGGCAAGTCAGGTTTCTTTCTTTTTTCTTTTTTCTTTTTTTTTTAAAGAGAGAGTGAGAGAGGAGAGAGAGAGAGAGAAAGAGAGAATTTTTTTTTTTTTTGAGAGAGAATTTTAATATTTATTTTCTAGTTCTCGGCGGACACAACATCTTTGTTTGTATGTGGTGCTGAGGATCGAACCCGGGCCGCACGCATGCCAGGTGAGCACGCTACCGCTTGAGCCACATCCCCAGCCCAAGTCAGGTTTCTTAATCAAAAAGAAATTAACTATCAAGGTACTTTATTCATATCTGTATCAGGTTTGTTTGTTTATTGCCTTGTCAACCTTAGCCTCTTTCCATCCTCCCTCCTTTCCCATTTGGAGGAATATCATTTATGGGTAGATCATTCCTCTCTTCTTTCCCTGGCAGCACGGACTTATTCATGTGACCTGAGATTGGCCAATCAGCAGTGGCTGCTGGCCAAACTTTGCCTCAAGTGACTCAAAGACAAAGGGACTGAATTCCCACAGTGGTGTATAACACTGCCAGTAGCAGCTGCTGCAGGTTCTTACTTAAATTGCCCTTGTACCTATTTTATAAGTCTGATTTCTGGTTGATGCTCAGGCCCCCAATATCCTTGTAATATAAATATCCTTTTTTTTTTTTTAATAGTGTGATGAAATCTTTTTTTAAATTAAAAAAAAATTTTTTTTAAAGAGAGAGAGAGAGAGAGAGAGAGAGAGAGAGAGAGAGAGAGAATTTTAATATTTATTTTTTAGTTTTCGGCGGACACAACATCTTTGTTTGTATGTGGTGCTGAGGATCGAACCCGGGCCACACGCATGCCAGGCAAGCACTCTACCACTTGAGCCACATCCCCAGCCCAAATATCCTTGTAATATAAATCCTGCCCCCCATTTTTTAGTACTGAGGATGGAACCCAGGCATTTGCCACTAAGTTACAATCCCAGGATTTTTTTTTTTTTTTGGTTTGTTTTTTAAACTTTGAGACAGTGTCTCACTAAATTGCTGAGGCTGGCTTTGAATTTGTAATCCTCCTGCCTCAGCCTCCAGATTAACTGGGATTATAGGAGTGCCCCCAGTGAACAGCTATAATTGTTTTTGCTTGTACTTGCAACAATGTCAATGCTTGTACTTGTATCAGACAAAAAGAATTTTAACTTACAAATTGTGCCAATTTCTTTATCAGGCTATGAGCTCCTTGAGAATAGGGCCTAAAATCTCATTTTGCTCTGGGTCTTTGGTGCCTAGGACAATTCAGACTCTTAATAAATGCAGGAAATGTTATATTTTGTATGGGCCTACAGAGTCTGGGATTCTTGGTATTATCGTGGTTTGTGGGGCAAGAAATCCTCTATATTACAATAGGCATTAATATGTGAGCAATTTCATGTTAATAAGCCTGGAGTATCCTGAAGGTCTTTTCTTGAGCACTTGAATGAATGGTTCTGGTCCTCGAAATGCTTTTTAAAAAATATGAGAAAAAGAGAAATAAAGAAAGAAAAGTAAATATTATTTTTGCATATTATCAGTGTGCAAGAACCATGCTAATCTTCTCTGTATTGTTACAATTTTAGAATGTATACCACCCAATGAGCACAGCCAAAGCTTTTGTCCCTGTTTTTTTTTCTTAATATTTATTATTATTTTTTTTTAGTTTTTGGCAGACACAACATTCTTGTTTTTTGTATGTGGTGCTGAGGATCGAACCTGGGCCGCACGCATGCCAGTTGAGTGCGCTACCGCTTGAGCCACATCCCCAGCCCCATTGTCCCTGGTTTTCTAGTAATTCTTCCTAGGGGCTACCCTTCTGCCCACTCAGCTGAAGAACTCTCTTTATCTCAAGTTTTGATTTGTTTATTTTGATTTTATTTACTTTTTGAGAATTGAACCCAGAGGTGCTCTATCACTAGCTACATTTCCAGTGCTTTACATTTTTTATTTTGAGACATAGATGGCCTCAAACTTGCCATCTTCCTGTATCAGCCTCTTGAGTCTCTGGTGTATACCACCAAACCCAGCTCCAACTGTGATTCCAAAAGCATCTCTTCTGTGGACTCAGGTTATAATGATAATCTAATTTTTTCAATTATTCTCTTTCCTTTTGTTCCTTCTACAGGTACACATTGAGTATCTATTATTTGCAAGCAAATTCTCTCTATTCAAAAAGCAAACAAGGTAGACTATACTTTTATCATGGGAAGTAGGCCAATACAACCAAGAAGAATCATTCTGCCTTTCCTCCCTCCTTTCTTTTCTTTTCTTTGTGTTGGGTGTTGAATCCAGGGCCTTGTGCATGCTAAGCCTACACTCTCATGAGCTGCCCTCCCAGTCTAAAAGAGGAACCATTTTTTTTTAACCTTGCAATACAATCAGAACAAAAACAACATGAAGTGATTAAAACTGTGTAAATGGCTCTGTTGAAAATGAAGAGAGTAATTGCTGTGAGAGGGGTACGTCATCTTATTGGAGCACTTTTAGATTATGTGGCCGGAGAGAGGAATTGATAAACTGAGGAGATGATAAACTGAAACTTCCATTGTGAAGAGTCAGTTTTATGAATAGCAACAGGGAATTCAATGGCCTAGAGGCTGGAAAGAGCCATAGAAACTGACAGAAAAGTCCTCCTCAGTGGCACCTGCCTGTAATCCCAGTGATTTGGGAGCCTGAGGCAGAAGAATTGCAAGTACAGGACAGCCTAGGCAATTTAGCAAAGCCCTAAAGAAACTTGGGAGACACTACCAAAAAAAAAAAAAGGGGGGGGGGCTGGTAAAGCACCCCTGGGTTAAATTCCCAGTTAAAAACAAACAATACATTTAAAAAAACCTGATTGAAAGTCAGTGTGGTCAGAGGATGAGTCAGGGGGTAGGCTGCAGATGGAGAAACTGATTGATGGTTTGTTTTTAAGTAGGGCAGTGACATGATTAGATTTATATTTTAAGAAGTGCGATCTGGCTACCCTCTCTTTTTAGTGTAAAATACAGTCGTTATTGCTCCCATAAATCACTAATTTTAGTATTTCTCCTTGGTACTTGCCAAGTCCCGTTGGGAAAACACCTCAGAATCTTTTGTAGTCCATGCAACTTGGACTTTGGAGACAAAATACAGCTCCGTTTTTTTTTTTTTTTCAACAGCAATTGGTACTGTCTTTCCTAGAAGTTAATGACACAAAGTGGAGGGATGGGAGCAAGGGTCCTGAGGTAAGAAGGAAACTGACTCCTTTGAGGACTTGAAAGACACTGAGAATTCAGGGCAGCTGGATGTGCCAGAAAGAGAGGCAGGTTAAGTTCAGACTTTGAAGAGCCTGGCAAATCTAGGTGAAAACTTAGATCTTAATCTGGAGGAGAGAGGGAAACAGATTTGGAACAGAGGATGACATTGTGAAAAGCTCTCACCGTGTGAAGCATGGATTGAAAGGGGAAAGAATAATAGGGTGGAGATCATGGCTAACTTGGAGAGAGGTGAAGCCTAGACCGGAGTGGTGGCAGGGCTATGGAAAGAAACGAGAGGCAAAATTAACAGGGGAAGGGTAGTATCCGGTCCCGGGCTTTGCGTGGTCTTAGTGGTTAAACCTGAGTGGGGACTTCGTGTTCCTGACGTAGGGCAGGCCTGGTTCCCGCGCGTCAAGGCCGTGGGCGTGGTCTGCTGGAGCCGTCGCCCCGGTGATCCGGTGGGGCGGGGCTGAGGGCGGGGCAGCTGGGGCGCTGCGTCACTCGGTGGTGGCGATGGTGCGTGTGTGTGTGGGGGGCGGGGGATACGCTGGGCGCGTCCCTGGGGTCACGTGGTGCGCAGCACGCAGAGTCCTTCTGTCGGTTGGTCCTGGAGCGGCGCAGCAGGAGCGGAGCCGTGAGGTGAGCTCGCGGCGAGGCGCGGCTAGAGAAAGCCGGCTGGCCGAGGCTGGGTCGGGTCGGGCCCGCGCCGCGCGCGCGCCGTGCGGGCGGGAACGGTGAAAGACGCCACCGCTGCTCCGGTCCCCTGCCTGGCCCCACTCCCCGCCCGGCCCCGTTCGCCCCAGCCGGGAGGGAGGCCTAGGGACCGCTGATGAGAGCGTGGCGGGCGTGCGAGCGGCGCCCAATCCCCGGAGTTGCCCGCGGGAGTGATGCGGACCTCGGCCAATGAGCGCTGCCCGAGGGGGCTGGGCTGTGGGGTGCTGGCCCCGGGCACTGAGCGGGCCGCATTGGGGGTGTGTATGTGTGGTGAGGGGGTGAAAGCTAGGGCCGAACCTGAGCTGGGTGATCCCTGAGAGCCCCATCACCAGCCCCTGCTGTTGCCTTGTGCTTTAGCAATACGCTTTCTTTTATTACCTCTTTAATCCCATTCTGGGAGCACACCCCTTTTTTCAAGACCCCTATCATGGGAGTGTCCCCTTTATAGTTTTGAAAATCTGGGCGGCCCACCCCTTTTATGAAACTCCAACCCTGGGATTTTATCTGTTAAATTCCCCCATACAGAGGGCGTACTCCTTGCCCACCAAACTGGGAGCCCTCCCTTTTTCAAGCCTTCAATCTGAGTACACCCTTTCCAATTTGGGGGTTTATCCCTTTAACAGGTTCTTCAAATCTGAGGTCCTGAAACCAAAGTTTTGGGATACTTTCTTTTTTATTTGATTCTGGGGATTGAACCCGGGGTGCTTCACCACTGATCTTTTTATTTTTTGAGACAGGGTCTTGCTAAATTTCTGAGGCTGGCCTCAAATTTGCTGTCCTCCTGCCTCAGCCTTTGGAGTCACTGGGATTACAGATTTGGGCCATTGGGCCCGCTGGGGAGACTTTTTTGTGTCCCACAACTCCTCCAAGGAAAAAAAATCACCTTCCCAGGAACCCAATCTGACAATATGTTTCCAGAATTTCATTTCTTTTTTTTTTTTTTTGTACTGAGAATTGAACCCAATGGCACTTTACCACAAGAGCCACATCCCCAGCAGTTTTATTTTTATTTTGAAAAGGGGTCTGGTTAAATTGCTAAGGGTCTTGCTTAATTGTTGAGCCTGTCCTCAAACTTGCAATCCTCCTGCTTCAGCCAAGCGAGCCTCTGGGATTACTTACAGGTTTGTGCCACCTGCTGGCTGGCCTGTTTCCAGAATTTCTTAAAAGGGGGGGGGGGCATCCTTTTCTCAACCCTTTAAAACCTGATGTTTATTGGTACATATTTCCAGTTTCTCAAATAAGGGAATTCACTTTCACTTATGTCCTTGGGTTGCACCTTTTTATGAGTTCCCCAACTACCTGGTGGAGACTTATTTTCCTATCCGAAGTTGTGTTTGCTTCCTGCATCCCCTAAATGTATGAACACATCACTCTGGGGGTGAGTGATCTGCAGTTCTTGAGCATACATGCATACCTAATACCTACCTGCCTCCCCCACCTTTTTTTTTTTTTTTTCCCTATATTAGGGGTGGAACCCAGGGGCTTTCACTGGAATTAAATCCCAGCTCTTTTTATCTGTAATTTTGATACAGGATTTCACTGAGTTTCCCGGATTGGCCTCAAACTTGTGCTTCTCCTACATCAGCCTCAGGAGTGCTTGGGGTTATAGGCGAGCATCATGGCTCCCTTTCCCCCCTTTAATACCTTTTTTAGTTCTTTTGCCATCCACAATATTTTCATTTCTCAGTTTCCTTCCTTCTTTGGAACCATATTCCCCTTTAGGTGCTCTCCCAGTCTGGTCAGTGCACCCCATTTCCTCTTCCTCTGGTGAGTGCATGCCTTTGTTCAGCACAGCACTCTCTCTGCTTCCATTTTTTTTTTTTCATGAGCACATTTCCTATGGTCACACCAACTGAACCCTACCCTCCAGATTCCTCTGTACCCCAGAGTCCATCTCCTAAAGTAGTGCCTGAAAATTGCCTTTCATATGTCCATCATATGTCTATTATTTATTTATTTTAAACAATACTCGGGATTGAACCCAGAGCTCCAGCATGCTAAACAGTCTCTACCACTGAACTACATCTCTGGCCAATTTTATTTTTTGTTTTGAGACAGATCTCACTAAGTTGCCCAGGCTGGCCTTGAACTTGCCATCCTCCTGCCTCAGCCTCCTGAGTCGCTGGAATTAAAGGCATATGCCCGGTTTATCTTTTATCTTTCTGCAAACAGGAACTCTTCTCTCTTTTTGCCCTATGCCCAGGCGTTTTTCTGGTTTCTGACTTCCTTTGAACACTGTTCTGTTTATTGAGTGGCTATAGAGATTCCCCCCTTTATTCTTTTTTTTTTTTTTAAATTAAAGCAAGCTTATTATTTTGACTGGCCGGGCTGCGTCTCCCTCCCAAAACGGCGGGAACAAGACAGCCCCCCACCTTTCCTACAGCCCAGCATTATAGCCCAGAAAGTTATACAAAAAGGGTGTTACAGATAACAGAACTCTGACAAGCATCACACTAATGGTAGTTTACACATTTTTTTTTTTTTTCCTGGCCCCAACATCAGAATTTATGAGGACCATTAGAGCCTCAGAGAGGATGGCCAGGGAAGGCCAATATTTATGAGGTGTCACTAAAGTTTCAGAGAGGGCTGCTATCTGGTCACCCCCTTTATTCTTCCTGTGTTGGAGGTGGAGGCCTGCCTGGCCTTCTGGCACAGGAGTCAAATTGGAAAGGAAACCCTTTGCATTTCTTTGGTTATTCACAGGACTTTTAGTTCTCCTGGTGGTTTGCCTCCTCTTAGATTCTACTTGGGTGGGTTCTGTTTTCTACTTTGTTTTATCTCCCTACACTGGAAAAAAAGCCTTCAAGAGATTTTTTTTTAGTACTGTATTGCTTCTAACTTCAAAATTTCTTCCCCATACACTCACTGGCTTTCTTACTTCCTTTTTTCAAGAAAAGAGGTTATTTGGGCAAGGATGTAGCTCAGTGGTAGAGCTCTTGTTCCTCCCCAGTAATGCAAAAAAGGTCATTTGAAGGAAATCCCTTGAATCCTTTTTTGTCCCTGGGGTGCAGGTTGGGGGTGGATATTTAACCTCTCCCATCATCTTACAAATCTGCTAATCTTTGCCCTCAACCCTCCACTTTAAAAATCTACAGATATTTGGAACATCTTATCTCTTAAGAGCCTCTCAGTAGATTCTTTCTTTTGTATGTTTCTCTCCCTTTCCAGATCTTTCTCAGGGTTCTCAGCCTGAACCTCCAACAGATTAATTTCTCCACAGCTGGAATCTCAAGTGCTTGGGGGATAATGACACCTCTGACCTTTCTCCCTTTTGGGAAGTACTTGAGTGTGCAGCTGCACGAGGCCTCAGTGGGGGAGAGCTTGGGGCTGAGAAGACACCAGTAGGACAAAGCAGGAATACTGCATTTTCAGAACCAAGTCCTTCTGAATCTCATTTGGAAACTGGATATTTGCCAAGCACCTGCTTCCTAGGGATGCTGGGGGATTTAATGGTACTCCCAGGAGCCTGTAGGAATTAATGTGTCTTGTGGGGAAGTGCTCTGAACTCAGTTTTGGAACTTGAATAAAATTAACCATTCTTTCATTTTTTCTGAATAACTAAGCTGTTTTATACATATATATATGTATATATATATATATTTTTTTTTTTTGTGCATGAAGGCTCTACAACTAAGTTGTTATTTCAGGAAGTGAACTAGATCCCACACTTAGATCATGTGTTCATTATCTAAGTACTAAGTTTATTTTAAAAAATTGGAGGTCTGTCTGACCAGTATGTAATAAAATATGATATACCTAAAGTGAACAGGTACTTTGTCTCTTTATTTGGCTTTTGATACTTTATTTGTGTACTGCTCTACAGTGCACCCTTAAAGTATTCTATACCAGTGTTTGTCAAACTGGCATGTGCATACAAATCACTTGGGGGTCTTGTTAAAATGCTGATTCTGATTTGGTAGGTCTAGGATGGGATCTGAGTATCTGCATTTCTAATTTGCAGGTGTTACTGAATTACATTTGAATAGTAATGTTTTAAACACAAAGTTAAAGGTTTCTTGGTGAAAATAGAAAATAGGTGTGATTAATTGTGTGCTGGGGTATTGTTTTCTTTTTTCCTTTCTCCAGATACACATCCCTTAAAGTTTGAAAAAGGCTGTTCTTCCTTTCTGAGGCCTATTAATTATACTCAACTACATTTTTTTTTTCTTTTCCTTTTTTGAGATGGCATCTGTGATACCCAAGCTGGTCTTGAATTCCTGTGATCCTCCTACCTCAGCTTCATGAGTAGTTACAGGTGCATATCACTGCATCTGGCTAGCACCATGGCTAAAACCTCTTGGTTTCTATAGATATTGTCATGTTAAAATGCATAAATATTTCTTGGTAAAATGTGAATGCAGTTTTTTCTGGGGGGTGGGGTGGGGTGGGGTGGGGGCAGTTCTGGTGATAGTACCCAGGGCCTTGTGCATGTGTTTCATCATTGAACTATGTCTGAAGCCCTCATATTCTTGACATAGTAAATACTACATGGCCATCTTGGCTCTCTGGTTCTTCATCTGTCATCTTACCACCAGTAGGTAGTCTGAGGTAGTGCATATGCACAGTCACAGGTGTTGGAATTTTTAAGGAGTCCTTCCTAGTTTTCTGGGTTCTAGAAATGGGCCTGGGAAAGATCAGGATAAAGGTAGGCGCCTGCATAACTATTGAGCCACATCCCCAGACCTTTTTAAAGTTTTTTTATATTTAGCTTTTATCTGTCTATGTATCTATCTATCTATCTAATTATCTATTTATTTATGTACATGTGTGCTGAGGATCCAACCCAAGGCCTCACACATGTCAGGTAAGTGCTCCACCACTGAGCCACTATCCCCTTTTTGTATTTTATTAGATACAGGTTTGCTTAGAGCCTTGGTAAGTTGCTGAGACTGGCTTCGAACTCCTGATCCTCCTGCCTCAGTCTTTTAGCCACTGGGATTACAGGCATGTTTCACTGTGCCTACCTAGGTGCCTGGATTTGGATGGAGACTGCTGGCTTGACTCCAGTGGGTGCTCCTTGCGGCAGTGCTGGTGAGATGATGACATTTTTGATGGGGATCAGGGCTCCTTACCCACTTGTCTACATCTATTCTAAGTCTCCATGGCATTTTCCATTCTGAATTTCTTAGATCATCTTGACTGTTACCTGCCTGGCCTTTTTCCAATGTGATCCTATTCCAAGCCCTATCAGGACAAACCTGAATGACCAGACTTTTGTGTCCCAGGTCTTCCCTCAGTCCCTCCATTCCTCAAATGAATGTCAGATCATCTTCACTAACAGATTTGATCTGGATTTGGCCTTAGGCCCAACTCTTCCATTCATTGTGAGGCTTCAGGCAAGCTACTTAATGCTACTAGACCTTGTTTTCCCATTTGGAAAAAAAAAAGAGGGACTGATTATCTCTAAAGTCTACCCTGTTTTGAGTCTTTGTCAGTACTTTGCTTAGAAACCCACTTGTATGGGAGCTCATTGAGCAAATCTGATTTCCTTCACATGTATGTGGGGCAATCTGCCAGTCAGTCCCTTGTCCAAGTCACTTCTGCCACTGTATCTTTTCTAGCTCAGCCAGTGAGCTTGTCATCACACCCAACTTCAGCATTCTTTTGACTCATTGTCTTTTGCCAGTTTTGTACTGTATTTCATTCAAAACTGCCTAACATTCTCAAAGAAATCTGCCTTGAGTTCTCCATGCAGTGTTAGTTACTTCTGCATCAATAAGGCTGAATATTACATAAAGCCATGTTTACTTGTAAGTTTTCTATTTAATGTATATTTTATTTTAATTAGTTATTATTTTTGGGGGTAGCAGGGATTGAACCCAGAGGTATATAACCATTGAGCTACATCTCTAGTCCTTTATTTTATTTTGGTACTGGGGATTTGACCCAGGGGCATTCAACCACACTGAGCCACATCCTTAACCCTTTCGTATTTAAAAAATTTTTTTTAAAGGTTTTTATGTTTTTAGTTGTTATTGGACCTTTATTTTATTTATTTATATGTGGTGCTGAGAATTGAACCCAGTACTTCACACATGCTAGGCAAGCACTCTGCCAATGAACCACAACCCCAGCTCATTATTTTGTTAATCTTTTTTTTAAATATCTGTATTTTATTTATTTTTATGTGGTGCTGAGGATCGAACCCAGGGCCTCGCATGTGCTAAGTGAGCGCTCTACTGGTGAGCCACAACCCAATAGCCAAAACCCTATTTTGTTAAATTTTGAGATAGGGTTTTTCTAAATTACTTAGGGCCTCTCTAAGTTGTTGAGGCTTGCTTTGAACTTCTGATCCTCTTGCCTCAGCCTCCTGAGTTGCTGGGATTACAGGCATGCACCACTGCTTCTGGCTACAATTTTCTTGATAAATATTTTTCAACCAAAGTGTGTGTTTTGCCACTGTCCTTGATTAGGTCATAAACTTGGAGAAAGGGGGGCTCTCCTATCTTTCTTAGGAACTAGTCTGTAGGTTTTTAACTAACAGATAACTAGTCAATATTGAAAGTTTAATTTGTAATAATACTTTGACAACTTTGCTAGATCCTGGCTTAGGTCTTCAGCTGTACTTTGCTTTCTTTGGCCAAATAATGGAACTAATGAGCTAACAGAAATCCCATAAAATTTTAGGGGCCTGATATGAGTCACTAAGTATAAATGGTGGGTGTATAAAAGGGAGGTGGAATTTGAATCAGTGAACTCTGAAGAAGGAGGGCCTGAGAAAGGATTTAAAATGATTCCATCCTGGAATGAAACCCATTATCAGGAAATGAAACCCTTATCAGGAAAATAGTCCTAGGGGTTTAAAGGCTGACTCCCAAGCATTTTAGGTTAGTGTATTGTATTTAGACTCTTTCCTACTGGGGATCTGATATTCAAAAGGCTCTTTTTCACATGGAAAAGGTCCATGACTACAGGAATTGAAATGCCTTCCTTGCTTCTACTGGTGCATAGGTGTTGAGATTTCTGGGTTGTGGAAACCTGACCAGGAAATATGGGCATTTTACAATAATGATAACTGTAGCTAGCATTTTTGGAGCATTCATATGGATTTCATTGAATACTTAAAACTGATCTATTATCCTCTTAACAGGAGGAAACATGACTAAATAACTTGTCCAAGGTCTTTTAGCTGATATGCAGAGCCCAGTATCTTCACCTCTAATCCAGGTGCACTCATATCCTCTTCTCTGCAGTTGCCATACTCCTTTTAGACATTTGAATAAGTCACTTTAATTACAGAATCAAACTAGCACTATCCCTTAATTGTAGCAAGCCTGTAATCCCAGTGACTCAGGAGGCTGAGGCAGGAGCATTTCAAGTTCGAGGCAAGTCTCAATAATTTAGTGAGCCCCTCAGAAACTTAGCAAGACCCTGTTGTAAACTAAAAAAAAACAAAGGGCCAGGGAGCTAGTTCAGTGATAAAGTGCCCCTGGGTTCAATCCCCAGTACCAAAAGAAAAAGAAATTCCTTGATTGTGGAAGTCCAATCCTCTCAACTCAGGCTGCCTTCTGTGTGTGTGTGTGTGTGTGTGTGTGTGTGTGTGTGTGTGTGTGTTTCCTTGTGGTTCTGGGAATTGAACCCAAATGGCTTTGCCTTGTGATGCAAGCACTCTGCCTCTGAGCTTTAGCTCAGCCTTTAATTTTTTTTTTTTAATTGTGATAAAAGACACACACACAATTTACCGTCTTAACTTTTGGGGTTGATCGATCTTTCTTTCTTTCTTTCTTTCGATGTTGGGCATTGAAACAAGGATCTTGTGCATGCTGAGCAAGCACTCTATCTCTGAGATATATCTCCAGTGTTTTTTCTTTTTTTGATACTGGAAATTGAACACTGTGGTGCTCTACCACTGAGCTATATTCTCAGCCTGTTTTTTTTTTTTTTTTTAAAGTTGTCAATGGACCTTTATTTTATTTATTGATATGTGGTGCTGAGACTTGAACCCAGTGCCTCATACATGCTAGGCAAGCACTCTGCCACTGAGCCACTCACCCTCCACCCCCGTTTTATTTATTTATTTATTTTTATTTATTTATTTTTTTTAGAGAATCTTTAATATTTATTTTTTAGTTCTCGGTGGACACAACATCTTTGTTGGTATGTGGTGCTGAGGATCGAACCCGGGCCGCACGCATGCCAGGCGAGCGCGCTACCGCTTGAGCCACATCCCCAGCCCCCGTTTTATTTTTAATGATGAGGTAGGAACTTGTTCAGTTGCTGAGGCTGGCCTTGAGCTTGGGATCCTCCTTCCTCAACCTTTTGAATAGCCGGGACTACAGATATTCCCTGCTGTGCCTGCTCATAGCCATTTAAAAATGTACAGCTCAATGGTACTAAGTACGCTAATAGTGTTATGATTGTTATCATCCATCTCCATAACTCTTCATCTTGTCAAGTTGAAATTCTATACCCATTAAATAATAACTCCTTTATTTCCCCCCCCCCCCTCAGCTTCTGGCACTCACCATTTTACCTTCTGCTGTTACAATTTTAACTAATTTCTTCCTTTCTTAAAGCTCATGGGCACAAACACATTGGGCTGTCTCTTGGTCCCATAGAGTGATAAATGCTGTCCAGTGTGTTTTGATGAGTAGGAAATTGGTTATGCCTGACCTATGCGAGAAATAGACATCTGCATCCAGAATGGCAAGGTAGTAGAAGAGGCTGCCTTTCAGGTTCAGGCTTCATGGTTCATGGTGATAAGGACCCAGTATTTGAAGGCAGTATTTCTGAGTTTGAGTTCTAACATCTGCCATTCTCCTGGGACCACATGTGTCTAAGGCATGTGACTTAAACCTCTGGGGACTCATTATAGTATGGACATTGGAAATTGACTTTTCTATCACAACAAATCACTTACCTGGACCTGTTCTTTACTTAAGTATTTTTATAACTGCCTCATCAATCAGTAAATGTTACCCTTTTTCTCCAGTACCTAATCTGAAAAAATAGGAACAAGAAAACCTGGTTTGAGGGTTATCTATGCTTGACGATCTATAAGTTAAGTGTGTATTAACTGTTATCACTTCTGCTTTATTCCTTTTATAAAATGTTTGTAAAATCTTCTCAGGGGTCTTTAGTCTGTATTTCTTTTTTAAAAATTTTCCTTGGTGTTCTGGGGATCACATTCAGGGCTTCATATATGCTAAGCAAGGATTCTACCACTGAACTATACCCCTATCTACTACAGAAAATTTGACTTTGTTTTGGTGCTGGAGTTGAACCCAGGGCTTTCACACATGCTTAGCATGAACTCTACTACTGTCCAGGCCCCATTCATAACTCTTATTAGTAGTATCTGAAGATTTAATTTATTTCATTTTCACACACAAAACTTAACACTATTTCCTTAATATCATTAGTGGTCAAATGTCCTAAAGTCCCCCCCACCCCTCACCATCAAATTTGAGATGGGGTTTCATTACTGTATTGTCTACGTTAACTTTGAATTCCTGGACTCCTATGATACTCCTGCCTCAGCCTCTCAAGTAACTAGGACAACAGGTGTGAGCTATTATATGTAGTGTTGAAGGCATTGATCCCCACCCCATTCCTGGTACTAGCTTTGCTGAGACTAGCTTTGTACTCGCAATCCTCCTGTCTCATCGTCCCGAGCTGCTGGGATTACAGGCCTGTGCTACCGTGCCTGGCTTCTCTGTCCTTTTTGAGACAGTTTTTTACTAAGTTGCTCAGGGCCTTGGTAAGTTGTTGAGGCTGGCCTCAAACATGTCATCCTCCTGCCTTAGCCTCCTGAGTTGCTGGGATTATAGGCGTGTGCTGTTGCACCTGGCAAAGGCCTCATTTTTAAAAGACATATAAGTGTGGGTTTTGGAGAAAGTCTTGCTTCTCAAATCCCAGATCGTCTACCTAGGAAGGTGGCCATGGGCAATTTATCTGTTCTAAGTCTTCTTTTCTTCCCTTCTGGGTTAGGGCATACTATTGCCCACTTTTCTGATTGTTGGGGCAATGAAGTATTTGTCAAGAATTTTGCACATGGTAAAGACTAAGTGCTAACCATTTTCTGGTAATGATAATGGCCAGGAGTAAAAGATAGTCTTTAAAGAATAAGGAAATTAATTAGTTGTCTTTTAAATAACTTATATGTTTTTAGAACCCCATAAGCAATAAAGGGGCTATAAATTCAGCAAAATGTGTTTGGAGATCCCATCTAGCAATGACTGTATCCATTAAGAAATCCTGTATGAACAGCTGTGTTTAAGACTTCCCACAGAAGGAACCCCCACAAACTCCAGAGCTTCGGACTGTATTCAATAGACTGTAGATATAGACTGAAGCCTCCAGTGACTGAGAAAACATACAGCTTTTTGTCAGGACATTGGGATGGAATTGTGGTCAATCTTCAAATTCCAAATTCTCTGTGCTTTGCCTTCCTCCCTATGCCCCCTAGGAGTAATAACAGTTTCTACATTTATCCATGGGCAGCACTTTTCAAAAAGCTTCCACATGCTTAGCTCCTTTAATCCCTACAAAGGATGTTACTGATCTCTTTCTTGTTTTTTATTCCCATTTTGCTAGTGAGAAAGCTTATATTATCTCATTTAACAAGCAGCTGACCACCATGTAAGGACACTACTTGTTAGATCTGGAGAGCCCTTGAAGAGGTCATCCTGTAGGACAGCTCAGATCACTCAGGCCGTTTTAGTATGGAGTAATGAATGCTGTCACCCAGCAGCCAGGTCATACTGCCGTGGGAGAATATAGGGGTGGGTAGCTGACTCAGTAAACCCCGCAGGGAGGCACTGATGGCTGTGCCCAGTCCTGAAGCACTAGGCAGAGAAAGGAGCTGATTTATGTCAGGTCCTGGAGGATGGAACTTCAGGGGGTGTGCGTGTGGCAGGAGTGGGTGCTGAAAGAACAATGATAAGCTTGAGAGCATATTGTATGCTCTGGGATAAATAACTTTTATTTTATTTATTTATTTATTTATTTATTTTAGAGAGAGTGAGAGAGGAGAGAGAGAGAGAGAGAATTTTTAATATTTATTTTTTAGTTCTCGGCGGACACAACATCTTTGTTGGTATGTGGTGCTGAGGATCGAACCCGGGCCGCACGCATGCCAGGCGAGCGCGCTACCGCTTGAGCCACATCCCCAGCCCGATAAATAACTTTTAATCTTTACAACTTTGTCTGAAGATATCTTAATAGGTCCCTGTACTGTTCCCGTTTAACAGATGAGGACTCTGAAGCTGAGAGAAAATGACTTGTGCAAAGTTAACTGGAAAATTGCGGAGTTGGAATCCCAATCTGGACATTTTCACTTCAGAGTTCTGGCTCATAACCTGTATGTGCCACTGTCCCTCTGCTAAGCTTGCCTGCTTACCTCTTTTTAATCTCCCATCTTTTTAAATCCCTATTTGGTTTGGTTGTAACAGCTAACTTACTGATGGCCTTAATGCTGCATTGAGTATCTTAAAATTTTAAAAGAGTGTTGTCAGAACATGCCTGTAATCGCAGCAACTCGGGAGGATGAGGCAGGAGGATCACAAATTCGAGGCCAAGCCTCAGCAATTTAACAAGACCCTAAAGCAACTTAGTGAGACCCTGTCTCAAAATAATTAAAATAAATAAATAAATAAAAACAACAACTGGGTATGTAGCTCAGTGGTAAAGTGCCACCCTGAGTTTTATCATCAATTTCCCAACAAGCAAACCACCACAATAAAACACTACAATGTTCTCTGTGATCAGATTTACATTTTAGAAATATCCCTGAAGTGAGATAACGGTATAGCTCAGTGTTAGAGTGCTTGCCTAGCATGCATGAGGCCCTGGATTTGATCCCTAGCACCCCCCACTCCCCAGGAAAAAAAAATATTCCTGTGTCAGGCCGAGCATTGTGTTGCATGCCTATAATTCCAGCTACTTGGGAAGCTGAAACAGGAGGATTACAAGTTTGAGGCCAACCTCAGCAATTTAGTGAGAATTTGTCTCAAAATAGAAAATAAAAGGTCAGTGGAAGAATACCCATGAGTTCAATTTCCATCACCATTGGAAAAAAAAGGAAATATCCCTGTTATAGTTGTAGAAGATTAACCCCAATATAAGTATAGTTAACTGGAGTTAGAAAATCTGGGTTAAATTCCTTGTCCTACTGATGGCTAACTTTGCTATTTGGGCAACTTACTTTCTAAACCTCAGTTTTCTCATCTACAAAACGGTAATAACAATCTTCATTACATAATATGAGACAATAAATGAAATGTTTACAACAAGGCACTTAGTATCTTTCGTAAAATAGGCACTCAAAGATGTTGGCTCTTAAAGAGAGTATTGGTTTAGGGTCTGGAGAAGGTGTGGCTGGAAGTTTGGAGCTCAGTTGAGAGCTGCCCTAGTAATTGGACTTAGAACCAGTGAGGCCCCAACTTGGCCACAACTAGGTAATGGGAAAAGAAACCTAGACTTGAGTACTACAAAATGGTGACTGAGAGTAAGAGGTGAGGGAGGGAGAAGGAGGTAAGGGCAGTGCTGGTGTTTCTAGCTTGGCACATGACCAGTGTTGGGCTTTAAACTGAAAAAACGAGAAGGAACTTGAAAGTACTCAGTGAGATTGAGTAATGTACCAAAGGTCATATAGCAGAAATATTCTAGAGCCAAGCCTGGACACCAAGTTCCTTTTACTGCTTCTGGAAAGATCCATTGATTTTAACCATCTCATTGTCTGTAGCTTATTAGAAGTAAACTCAACCTGAATTTGCTATCTGTCTGAATTAAAAAAAAAAATTAAAAATGTTTCTTAGTTGTAGATGGACACAATACCTTTGTTTTATTTATTTATTAATTATTTTTCAGAGAGAGAGAGAATTTTAATATTTATTTTTTAGTTCTCGGCGGACACAACATCTTTGTTGGTATGTGGTGCTGAGGATCGAACCCGGGCCGCACGCATGCCAGGCGAGCGCGCTACCGCTTGAGCCACATCCCCAGCCCCTGTTTTATTTATTTTTATGTGATACTGAGGATTGAACTCAGTGCCTCACACATGCTAGGCAAGTGCTCCACCACTGAACTACAACCCTACGACCCTGTCTGAATTTTGATTGTGGAGGGAATAGCTTGGCTCTTGGAGAAAGCATTTCAGGTGTGGGAAGAGTGTCAGGGGAAGCAAAAACAAAAATGAAAAAAATATATAGCAGAAAGAGGGTCAGGGAATTTTAAGGCCTATTTCTTCCCTCTGTCTACCCTCATCTACTCTCTCAAATAAAATGGACTAATTTACATCTTTTGATGTGAGCTGAGACAACTTGAACCAACTTGTCACTTCCTAGGACTAAAGATCTGCTATTTTTGTTTGTTACTTTATTGGATGCTATTTGTTACTATTTCATAACAGTATTGACTATAATCCTTTGTGTCTGATGTCCTTTTTGCTAGTTTACCACTGCTGCTGTCACTAAAACAAATTATTTAGTGTGTTCTGTATTTAAGTACTCAACATCCATTAATTCACTTCCTCTTCACAACCTTAGGAGGTAAAAAGGTATACATTTTTTTGGGGGGAGCTAGGTACCAGGGATTGAATTCAGGGGCACTAAACCACTGAGCCACATCCCCAGCCCTATTTTGTATTTTATTTAGAGACAGGGTCTTATTGAGTTGCTTAGCACCTCGCTTTTGCTAAGGCTGGCTTTGAACTCCTGATCTTCCTGCCTAAGCTGCTGGGATTGTAGGCATGTGCCACTGTGCCTGCCAATCTTTTTTTTTTTTTTTTTTTGATTGAACCCAGAGTCATTTAACCACTGGAGTCATTTAACTACTGAGCCACATCCCCAACCCTTTTTATGTTTTATCTCACTAAGTTGCTTAGGGCCTTGCTAAATTGCTGGCTGGCTGTGAACTTGTGATACTCCTGCCTCTGCCTCCCTAGTCGCAGGGTTTATAGGCTTGTGTCACTGCCCAGCTGGTATGGGATGTTAATCCTGTCTTTATAGATGGATAAACAAAGGCTCAGTCATTTTTCTCATCACTCAGTGGAAGAGTAGAGGCAGAATTGGTCAGAATCTGAATCTCAAACCTGTTTGTGCTCATATCTTTTTTTTTTTTTTTTTTTTTTTAAAGAGAGAGTGAGAGAGGAGAGAGAGAGAGAGAGAAAGAATTCTTAATATTTATTTTTTTTTTAGTTCTCGGCGGACACAACATCTTTGTTGGTATGTGGTGCTGAGGATTGAACCTGGGTCGCACGCATACCAGGCGAGCGCGCTACCGCTTGAGCCACATCCCCAGCCCCTTGTGCTCATATCTTAAGCACTCCCTGGCTTTCCTCTAAGATATAACTTTTGGCAGAGCCCCCTTGGGGGTTTCTTCCTGAGGGAAAGCTGTCTTTGCTTTTAGTATGTTCCTTTTGCCTAGAGTTCTCTTCATTTAGATTTTTACATGGTTGTCTCCTCCATATTAATATTTTTGCTTAGCTTCACTGAGTGCCCTTTCTAAATGGCCTCATCTAAAGTAGTCCTTCCAACTAGTGCTGTGGTGCATACCTGTAATCCTAGTGACTCAGGAGGCTGAGGCAGGAGGACCACATATTCAAGGCCAGCCTCAGCAATTTAGCAAGACCCTGTCACAAATTAAAAAGAAAAAAGGACTAGAGATGTGGCTCAGTGGTAAAGCATACTGGGTTTGGTACCCAATATCAAATGAATAAATGGGTCTTCTGTGCTATTGGTTTTACATTTTTTCCATCGATAGTATTATTTCATTGACCAGTTAGTTACCTTATTTTATCTGTTTGTTATTTTTTCTTTTTTTTTTTTTAATTTTTAGTTGTAGTCGAACACAATATCTCCGTTTAATTTATTTATTCTATGTGGTGCTAAGGATCAAATCCAGCACCCCGCATGTGTTTTAGGTGAGCCCTCTACCGCTGAGCCTCAACCCCAACCCCTCTTTTTCTTTTCTTATGGTACTGAGATTGAACCCATTGAGTCACATCCCCAGACTTTAAAAAAATTTTTTTTAAATACCTTTATTTTATTTATTTTTATGTGGTGCTTAGGATCGAACCCAGAGCCTCACACACATGAGACAAGCACTCTACCACTGAGACACAACTCCAGTCCCCCAGTCCTTTTTATTTTTTATTTTGAGATAGGATCTCAATTGCCCAGGCAGGCCTCAAACTTGTGATCCTCCTGTTTCACACTCCCAGGTAAGTGAGATTACAAGTGTGCAGTTCTACACCCAACCTGTCACTGCTATGTGTTTATTTTGTTCATTACTAGAGATTGGGGATAAGGTGTCTTATCTTCCGAGTGGCACATAGCAGGCACTCTATTTTTTGAATGAACAGTTATACTGGTGTTTTATTTGAAATATCCCTCAAGTCAGGCATACTGACTTTAAAGTCACCATCAAGATGGGCACAGTGCCTCACATCTGTAATCCCAGCTGTCCTGGAGGTTGAGGCTGGAAAATTGCAAGTTCAAGGCCAGCTTGGACAATTTATGGAGACCTTTAAACTTTAAAATTAAACTTTAAAAAAATCATGGAAAATGCTGGGATATAATGGAGTGTTATAGTGCACCTGGGTTCAATCCTTAGTATCTCTTACTGCCACAAAAATAAATAAATAAATAAAAGGCACCATTTCCCCCCCTTTTTTTTTAAAGAGAGAGAGAGAGAGATTTTTTAGTATTTATTTTTTAGTTTTTGGTGGACACAACATCTTTATTTTATGGTTATGTGGTGCTGAGGATCGAACCCAGTGCCCCGCACATGCCAGGCAAGCACATTACCGCTTGAGCCACATCCCCAGCCCACAATTCCCTTTTAATAGAGACCGAATGCCGGTCTGGTGGTAAGAACGAGTGGTTTATCCCAAAGCCAGTTCTGTTGTATCCAGTGATTATAATTCTGTCCTCTGGTATCCAAGAATTTATTTTCTCTTCACCCTGCCCCAGAGTCAACTCATTGAAGGTCTTGTTTCATATCTACCACTTTTTTTTGGTAACATAGGTGAACCCAGGGGTGCTTTTTTTTTTTTTTTTTTTTTTTGGTGCTACTGGGATTGAACCAAGGGCATTCTATCACTGAGCTGTAACCCCAACTCTTTTTATTTTGTATTTTGAGACAGGGTCTTGCTAAGTGGCTGACGTTGACCTCAGACTTGTGATTTATGAACCTCCTGCTTCAGCATCCTGAGTCCCTGGGATTATAGGCATGCACCACTGTACCTGCTGTACTAGCCAATTTAATAGAAATATTATAAAGAAAAGAAATAGTTTAAAAAGATAGCTCATAAACAATCTTGCGGTAGTAGCTGAGAATCTGAATTTGAGTCATTGACTGTTGGCTCAGCCCTTTATCCTCCTGGGATTACAGCTGTGTGCCCCAGTCCTGGCTTTTCCTTTTTTGACATCAAACAAGGTCTCACTATATTGTTCAGGCTGGCCTTTAACTCCTGAGCTCAAGCTAATCCCTTTCCTCAGCCTTCCTAGTGGCTGGAATTACAGGCACATTCCAGTTAGTAGTATTCTTTATTTTATTTATTTTTAGGCATCTGCCCAGTTTACAGTATAGTCCTACTGTATTGAGTATTATTTGAATATTTTCTTATTCTTAAACATATGAAGTATATCTAGTTTTTTCTAGAATTGCATGTAGAGAGCTCTGGATTTCTTTTCATTTTCACAAGTGATCTATTTTTATCCTGGTTGTGTTCTTCAGATTGAAATGATTGAGTCCAAGATTATAAGCAGTTTTACAGCATTCTTGTTGCTTCCAGGCTGAAGTCTAACAAGATGGCTGTCATCAGATCCCTGGCAGTGTTCCAGTTTCCCCACAGCTGGGACAGTGTTAGCTTTTGTCCTTAATGAAAAAAAATTAAATATTTCTGCTTCTTATGCATTGATATGATAATTCTGACACATTGAAAAAACACCTACTTGCTTTGTCTTCCTGCATTTCAATTCTGTTTATATCTAAAAGCATGATTATAAGCATGGTATTAGGGGAGAGAGGAAATGGTTTGTCTATTTCTGGGGAAAATCTCGATTTTTTTCTTTTATTTAAAAATAAATAAATTAATAAATTAATTGTTTTGATACTGGGGATTGGATACAGGGCCTTTCGCTTGAGTGCTCTGCCACTGAGTTATCCCCTTAGTCCTTTTTCTTTGGTTCTGGGGATTGAACCCAGAGCGCTTTACCACTGAGCTACATCTCTAGCCCTTTTTTATTTTTTATTTTCACACAAGGTTTCAGTAAATTGCTTAAGGGCTTCACTAAGTTTCTGAGACTGCCCTTGAATTTAGGATCTTTCTCCCTCAGCTTCCTGTGTTGTCAGGATTACTGGATTTTCTTTTTCATTTTATTGACATGGCTCTCACTATGTTGTCCAGGCTGTCCTCAAACTGGTAATACTCCTGCCTTAGCCTCCCAGTAGCTGGGATTACAGGCCTGGGTCATTGTGTCTTCCTAATTTTTAATGTTTATTTTTTGGTTGTAGTTGGACATAATACCCTTATTTTACTTACTTATTTATTTATGTGGTGTTGAGGATTGAACCCAGGGCCTTGCACTTGCTAGGCAAGCGCTCTACAGCTGAGCCACAACCCCAGCCCCCATAATCCTGCTATTTTTGATAAGAGGGATTTCTCTTGCCTTGGAGGACCTTGAAAACTGTTAGCCTTTGAGTATCTTAATTTCTTCTCTGAACTTCAGTTTTCATTTCTGTACCATGGAAATGTTAATTATTTTATCTAATAATTGAGAAATTCCAGTAAAATAGTATTAAAATGAAATTTGCATTTAAAAATCTGGGTGTATAAGTGGGATATGGTGGTGAATCTCTGTAATCCAGCAGTTTGGGAGGCTGAGGCAGAAGGATTGCAAATTTGAGTTCTGCCTGGGCAATTATCTAGCTTCTGTCTCAAAATAAAAAATTTAAAAAGGGCTGGGGATATGTCTCAGCGGCGTTACCACCCTTGTCTTCAGTCTCTAGTAGTGAAGAAAAAAATTAAAAATTTGCATATATAAATAACATTTTTTTAAATTGTGAAAAAATATAAACATGTAATCCAAAATTAAAATCTTACTACCTGGACTATGTTGTAGCTCAGTGATAGAGTAGTTTTTAGCTTGTATGAAACCCGGGGCTTCACATATGCTACTTAACTACTGAGAATCCCTGCTAACAAGTAAACAATAAAATGAAAGTACATTCATAAGGTTAGAAATTTTTTTTTTTTTAATTTTTAATATTTATTTTTTAGTTCTCGGTGGACACAACATCTTTGTTGGTATGTGGTGCTGAGGATCGAACCTGGGCCGCACGCATGCCAGGCGAGCGCGCTACCGCTTGAGCCACATCCCCAGCCCCTAGAAATTTTTTAAAAAAATATTTTTTTTAGTTGTAGTTGGACACAATATCTTTATTTTATTTATTGTTAGTGGTTCTGAGGATCAAACCCTGCGCCTCGAACGTGCTAGGCGAGTGCTCTACCGCTGAGCCACAACCCCAGCCCCAGATTAGAAATTTTTTAACAATATGGAAGAGTAAAAAATGCAAAGTTAAATTTTCATGTTTTGTTCTTGTCAATTTTTTTTTTTTTTTTTTTTTTTTGTGGTCCTGGGAATTGAACCCAAGGCCCCATACATGTTAGGCAATCTCTACCACTGAGCTACAACTCCAGCCTTCACAGAACTACTTAAAAAGTTTCTCAGTTTCTTCTAGGAAGTAATTTTGTGCACATGCTGGACTAGATTAATGTCTCTGTTTATGTCTATATTTGATTATTTATATTAATGGGATAGCTAGTCACAAGTATATGCCTTTTAGCTTTGTCTTTCTACTGGACAACAGTTATTGCAGATATCGTCATCTAAGCATTTACAGATTGCCACTATTCCTTTTATAAGCTGTACAATGTTCTGTTGTGTAGATGAACCACAATTCCTTTAATGAGGCTCACTTAAAATTTTTTTTATTAGTTATAGGTAGACACACAGTATATTTATTTATTTGTATGTGGTGCTGAGACTCGAACCCAGTGCCTCACACATGTGAGGCAAGCACTTTACCACTGAGCTACAGCCCCAGCCCTAAGGAGGCCCCTTTTGATGGACATTTTGGCTGCAGCAATGCAAAGCTCTTTTTATTAGTTATCTTTACAAATAATGTGGCTGACTTTGAGGGAGTATATCTAAGGTAAGTTAATAGTGTGAGGTTGTTGGGTCAAAGAGTATTGGCATTTTTGTAGGTAGTGCCAAGTTGCCTATAGAAAAGCTTTTCCAGTTTATGCTTTTGGTGGAAGTATATATAAGCATATTCTTTTCTCCTTAGCCCTGTTAACAATACTTTTACATCTTAGGCAATCTGACAATTGAAAAAACGTTGTTTTGATTTGCATTTCCATTAATTTAGGGTGGGTTATATGGGTATAACATCACATGTTTATCAGACCTTTGTATTTCCTCTCCTCCCCATAATAATCAGTTATTAAACTTTGTCCTTTTTTTGGGGATGTTGGGAACTGGGTATTGAACTCAGGGGCACTCTACCACTGAGTTGCATCCCCAGCCCTATTTTGTATTTAAAAGACAGGGTCTCACTGAGTTGCTTAGTGTCTCACAGTTGCTGAGGCTGGAT
Source organism: Urocitellus parryii (assembly GCF_045843805.1). Lineage (NCBI taxonomy): Eukaryota > Metazoa > Chordata > Mammalia > Rodentia > Sciuridae > Urocitellus > Urocitellus parryii. Next base: position 177,690,649 of record NC_135536.1, read on the forward strand.
TTAAACTGGTGATCCTTCTGCCTCAGTCTCCTGAGCTGCTGGAATTAGAGACTTTGGGGTGCGCCATCATGCCTTCTCTAACTTTGTCCATTTTTAAGTGAATTGACTTTTTTGTCTTCCTTCTGTTTGCATTCTTTGTTAAAAAGGGAAGTTAGCTTTTTCTCTTATTTTCAATTATTTTCTCCTAGTTTATAGTTTGTGAAATGCCTTTTGAACTGTGCTATGCAACATACATTTAATGCTTTCATTACCATTGATGCTGGGGGCATTGACTGAATATGTATTTAATGAAATAAACTAGGCTCTCTGTCTCTTGTGGAGCCTAGGGCTCTTCATTTAGGAAAATTTGAACGTAAAGGAGTAATTTGAAGTCCTGCCAAAGTCTTTAAAATGGAATCCTGTGTGGATACAGATTTGCATCAGACTTTTTTCTCTTATGAAATTTCCCTCGTGTCCATATTGAACATGGTTTTAGGAATGAAAACCTAAGGCCTGAAGAACGCATAAGTTAAAATGATTTATATTTACAACTAAGTGCAAAAGGTAAAAATATACTAAAATTTTTTTTTTCTTTGTCTATTACAAATTGAAGTTGGGCTCTTTACCATTGAGCTATATCCCCAGCATCCTCTCCCCTTTATTTTTGTATCTGGGGTTGAACTCAGGAGCACTTAACCACTGAGCCACACCTCCAGCCCTTTTTATTTTTTTTTTTTATTTTGCTTTGTTGTTTAGGGCCTTGCTAAATTGCTGATGCTGGCTTGGATCCCGCAGTCCTCCTGCCTCAGCCTCCAAAACTGCTGGGATTACAGGTGTGGACCACCCTGTCCATCCCAGATTTTTTTTTTTTTAATTCTAATCTTCAATTTTTCTTTTTTCAAACCTCTGGGGTGCTTTACCAATGAGCTATATCCCTAGTTCTTTTTATTTGTTTGTTTATTTATTTATTTTTTGGTACTGGGAAATTGAACTCAGGGACACTTGACTACTGAGCTACATCCCCAGCCCAGTTTGGGTCTCACTGATTTACTCAGCTAAATTGCTGAGGCTGGCTTTGAACTCTGGATCCTTCTGCCTCTTGCCCCAAGCCACTGGGATTACAGGCATGAACCACCAGTTTATTTTTTATTTTGAAACAGTGTTTCTCACTAAATTGCTCGTTTGACTTTAAGATCCTCCCTCTCAGCCTCCTGGGATCATAAGTGTGGGCTTGGCTTTTTTTTAAAAAATAGGGTCTCTAAATTGCCCAGGCTGGCCTCAGATTTGAGATCCTCAGCATTCCCAATAGCTACGATTACAGTCCTGTTTACAGCACCCAGCTATATTTATATTAGACTCTTTACTTTTTTTTTTTTTTTTGCTGGGGATCAATCCCATGGCCTCATGCATGCTAGGCAAATGCTTTATCACTGAGCTACATCCCTAATGTGGGATTTAAAAAGAAATTGCTGGTGGTGCATGCCTGGGCAGTTTAGGAGACTGAGGCAGGAGGAGCTCAAATTCAAAGCCAGTCTCAGCAATTCAGCAAGGCTTTAAGTAATTTAGCAAGACCCTGTTCCTGGCTTCAATCCCTGGTATCTCCCCACCCACCAAAAAAAAAAAAAAAAAAAAAACAACAAACAGAAAATTCTACCACCATACAGAGTTGGAGGGAAGATTGATGATGGGATGAGAAAATCAGATTAGTTTGATCTTGTTTTGTTTGATACCAGAGTGAAACTCGAAACAAATGGGTCAGAGTTACAGTGAAGAGGTTCATGATTAGTAAGAACTTTTTGACAATTCAACCTCAACCTCAAGAGTAACTTTTTTTTTTTTTTAACCCATTGGGAATAATTTGCTTATCTTCCTTCATTTATTGCCTTTTCCCCTCATGCCTATTATTTTTAATTATTATTATTATTATTTTTTGGTACTAGATATTGAACTCAGGGGTGCTTTATAACTAAGCTACTTCCCCAGCCCTTTTTACTTTTTGAGACCGGGTCTCCTTAAGTTGCTCATCTGCCTCAGCCTTAGTGGCTAGGACGACTGGGCCCTCATGCCTGAATTTTAAAGGAAGGTCTCCAACGGGAGATTGTGTGGTAAACAGAATTAATTCAGAAATCAGGCATATCTGGACTTTTATTCTAGGGCCTGTCACTTAGCCCCTGTACTTCAGCCAAGTTATTTTAAATCTAATATCCTCATTTATGACAGTAGTTGTAAATGGCTACTTATTTTATCAGGATTGTGCTCTTCAAATGGATTGACTCTCTTAATCCCCACACCCACTGCTTGAAGAGGGGTAGTATTATGATCACCTTCACCATTTTTACAGAGAAGAAACAAATTCATAGAGGTTAAGTAATTTATACAAATTCATGCAGCTAAAATGGAGTGGAGCTGTGAATTCAAGGCCAGGCATTTGACCCCCATTACATTAAATTACATTACCTCTGAAGGGGGCTGGGCCTTGTAGCTCACTGAGCATTGTGTTCCACTCTGCCTTTCTTGTTAGGCATCACTTTTTTATATCATCTGTGCCTGCAGGCTGTTAATCAGAATATCACTTGGTATGCCTGAAGTCAGAGATAAAAGGTAGATGTTTTGATGTGGCATTTCAGGGAAACTCAAATGAAGACTACCCTGCCGAATGCCAAGTGCCAATGTCTCGGCTTGGCACAGAATCACGAGCCACCACACAGCTTTGTAGGTTCAAACAGCAATTCTTTATTCCCGATCTCACACCAGCCTCCACACACGTTCAGGGGCAGTCTAAATCTGCCCGTTCCCAAATCCTACTCCACGAGGCTTTTTCCAAATCCCGTATTAATCTCACGAGAACTCAACGGGAACAAGCAGCAGGAACACCCTAATCCCAGCAGCCATAATCTTCAACCTCAACTTCCCTAAAACTCATATTCTTAAACCGGGAAACGCCTTAAACCCGGAACACCCTAAACCCAAGGACCGGGATACTTCCTCAAGCCTGCAGGATACTTCCTCAAACCTGGATCCACCCTCGATCACCTTGAGCAGGGTCATCTTACTAAAGCATACATGCAATGTCCCATCGAATGTCCTCTAAGCAGCATGGGGTACACTGGCAAGGAGATTTTGATGCGTCATACCTACTTGGTAATGGCCCTCAGCACTACCCTACTGATTGGATTATACTTACATGTCCAGTTTTGATCATTTTCTGGATGGTGTTAAGGAAAGCCAGTCAAACCTCTGACTCTCCCTTTCTCAGGGTCTATATATGTTTGAAACCCTGCTGCTCACATAGCTTCAGTTTATTATGTTTCAATGTCCTTTAATTAAGTTTAATTAACTGTTAACCATTCCTGCTTCTATTTGAGTTGTATTTGTATTTCCCAGATTCAGCCCGCTGGAATGGGTTGTTCAATAGCTACTTCATCCTTCACATTTTTTTTTTTTTTGGTATGTGTTTGATACTAGGAATTGAACCCACAGGCACTTTACGATTGAGCTACATCCCCAGCTCTTTTCATTACTTTGAGACAGGAACTTGGATTCTTCTGCCTCAGCCTCCCAATTAGTGGGGGCTGTAGACATGTGCCACCAGCCCAGCTCATGTCTCAGTGTCAGGAGAGGTTGATGTCCTTTGTAACTCTTAAATTTCATGGCAATTACAGCTTACCATTATTTTTGTTTACTGTCAATTTTTGTTTAACCTCATTAAACTGAAGGATTCTTGAGGGCAGGAAGTGTATGTTTCTTGGTCTTGACTATTTCCCTAAATAATCACTGAGCAAATGTTTGTTGGCTGTGCCAGCAATTGATTGACTTTAATCATGATCACATTGTTTTGTGACATTCTGAGGGGTGCTCCTTGTAGACAAGACCTTGATAAGCAGTGCTGAGGGAAGGTTTCCTAATTCTTCAGTGCCAGAGACCATGTGATGGGCATGATGGAGGAGGAGGAATCAGAGGAGGGACACCTGTGTTTAAAGGAGGGCAGGCATGATAAAGGGTACTGTCAGGGTTTCATGGATCTTTGTGTTTTGAATAATGCCTGTTTGGTTTTTTATGTGTAGTGAGTGGTGCTACACTCTGGGCAGACTTTGCCTAAGTTTCATAAATATTTAATTGGCTTTTTCAGGAGAATAAAGGCAGCCCTGTTGATGACTGAAAATGACAAAGCATCCACCTAACAGACGAGGAATCAGCTTTGAAGTGGGAGCCCAGTTGGAAGCCCGGGACCGTTTAAAAAACTGGTACTTTTACCTTTTTTTGGTTGTTAATTGTTAATTAAACCCTTAAGTAAAGGCTTTTTGCCAGCACTGATAGAGAGTGGTAGCCTAGGCTTTTATATGGTGTTTTCCTTCTCCTTAACTCTTGGAAGATGGAAGGAGACTTGTTTAGAAGGTGAGAATGTCCTTTCTCTTTGTTATAGTGATTCCTGTATCAGGGAGGCCATCTTGTGTCACCTTGGTCATATTGGTTCCCCTTTTTGACTGTCTATCTAAAGGAGTTAGGGAAAATGAAGCATGAGTGGCTGCTTGGAAGAGAATAGTTAATAGTGGCAACTCTCTTGCTCTTGGCTGCCTGTCTGGAAGAAGAGAGAAAAATTAGGGACACAAGTGAAGAAAAGCATTTAAATCTGTGTTGTGTGCAGCCCCTCCTGGTTTCTGGCTGTGATGTGATATGGCCGAAATACAGTCACACAAGAGCTCTGTTAGGGTGATTCAGTTCAGAAGCTGAGGGGTTGCCATCCTGACTGTGTTATTGACTTTTGACCACCGGCTGCTATTTACGTTGTACATTGGTGTCATCTGTAAATGTAGGTACTGATAATATTGGCCTCATGGGACTATTATGAGAATCAAATAATAGAATATATGGGAAAAGGTCTTAAAAATTAAAGTGATTGTTGTGATTAAGGATATCCTATAATTTGGTTATTTGTTAGTGCTCAAGGTATGGTTAGAGGTTTCAGATGCAAACCTTTTGAGTTTGTGCAAGATAAAGCTTCGCTCTTCTGGGGGGGTTAACTTAAACTAGACAGATGAACCAGTTCCTAGCTTCTGTCTAGAAAGAGAGGCAGGGAAGTGGCCTGTGCAGAAAACTGTTTCTGCTATTGAAATTAGAGGCACTGAACACTTGGTTATCTTTAGGCTGCTTGCATTATCTATGATTATTTCCTTTTATGGATTTCAGTTTTTTTTTTTTTTTTTTTGGTACTAGGGACAGGGTCTCGCTAAGTTGCTTAGGGCCTCGGTAAATTGCTGAGGCTCATTTTGAACTTGCAATCCTCCTACCTCAGCCCCCTGAGTTGCTGAAATTACAGGCATGCACCATCACAGCCAGCTTGGGTTTTAGTTGTTTTTTTAAATGCAGCTTTTGGTGGTAGAGAATCAAGAGAAGAAAAAAAAGTCTTATTTGGGAAAAAAAAAAATAGAAAAAAAATAAAGTACCGTTAATCACAAAATAACCTGTATTTTTTACTCAGAATCAATAAATTTTGGACTGGGAATGGAGCTTAGAGATAGAGCACTTGCTTAGAATTTTCGAGGCCCTGAAATTTTCAATTTTTCAAATTTCAAAAATTCAATCCCCAGTATCTTAAAACAAATTTTAAAAAACAATAAATGTGAATATTTTTGTTTAGTTGGATTTCAAAGCATTTCTGATATCATGGAAAAACATTTTTGTATCTTTCCCAATTCCCATCCTTTGTTCCCAGAGGCAACGGTCATTCTGAAGTTGCTTGTGTATTTTCTGTTCTAAATTTTTACCATTTTACTATATATGTATCCAAGGGCTAGAGTGCTTCCATAGCATGGGTACTGCAAAAAAAAAAGCTAGAGCTGTATGGGTATCCACTGATAATGTAATCATTTTGAGTTTAAAAAAAAAATAGACTTCTTGTTTCTTTTCTGTAGTGTTAACTTTTTTAGGGTATTGGGATTGAACCCAGTGGTGCTCTATTACCAAGTTATATCACCAGCCTTTTTAGTTTTTTTTTAAATTTTGAGACAGGGTCTTGCTAAATTGCTCTGGTTGGCCTGGAACTTTTGTTCCTCCTGCCTCAGTCTCCTAAGTAACTGGGATTAGAGGCATTGTAATCCTGATTTGCAGCCATTACTTTTTTTCCCTAACCATATTTTTAATATAGAAATGAAGACATCATGGCTAATTTTTAAGAATAAATAATAAACATTTATTTATTTATTGGAAGAGGAGATTAAACCCAGGGGCACTTTACCACTAAGCTATATCCCCAGCAATCACCCCCCCCCCCCTTTTTTTTTCCTCCAAAATTTGAGACAGTAGCCAGGTGCAGTGTTGCATGCCTGCATGCCTACAATACCAGCTGCTTGGAGGCTGAGGCAGGAGCCTCAAAGCCAGCTTCAGCAATTTAGAAAGACCCTATCTCTAAATAAAACTATAAAAAAGGGTTGGGAATATGACTCAGTGGTTAAGTGCCTCTGGACTCAATTCCTGGTACCAAAAAAAAAAAAAAAAAAAAAAAAATTAAGACAGGGTCTTGCTAAATTGCTTAGGGCCTAAGTTGCTGAGACTAACCTTGAACTCAGGATTGTCTTGCCTGAGCTTCCTAGTCAGTGGGATTACAGTGCCACTGCACTCAGCTTTGTTTTTTTTTTTTTTTTTTTTTTTGAGACAGGGTTCCACTTAGATGCAGATGTTGGCCTCAAATTTGTAATTCTCCTACCTTAGCCTCTGCAGTTGCTGGGAACATGGACATGTGCCACCATGTCTGGCTAATAACTAACATTTATTGAATGCTTGTTGTCATGAACTTTCTGGATTGTTCACTTTATCTTCTAGTTAACTGTCCTATGAAGTATGGATGCTATTATGAATCTCAGTTTTTTAATATATTTTATATAGTATTTACTTATTTATTGCAGTACAGGAAGATTAACCCAGGACCCCATGCATGGTAGTGAAGAGCTCTACTACTGAGCTACAACCCACTCCTTTTTTATTTATTTATTTTTTTATACCTTTTTGTTTTTTTTTTGCAGGGCTGAGGACCGAACCCAGGGCCTTGCGCGTGCTAGGCAAGCGCTCTGCCACTGAGCTAAATCCCCAACCCCATCCTTTATTTATTTATTTATTTATTTTTTAGTTTTTAAAATTTTTTTAATATTTTTTAGTTTTCGGCAGTCACAACATCTTTGTTTGTATGTGGTGCTGAGGATCGAACCCGGGCCGCACGCATGCCAGGCGAGCGCGCTACCACTTGAGCCACATCCCCAGCCCCCCCTTTTTTTTTAATATTTATTTTTTAATTGTAATTGGAAACAATACATTTATTTTATTATTTTTTAAAATTTTTAATGTGGTGCTAAGGATCGAATCCAGGGCCTCACATGTACTAGGCAAGCACTCTACCACTGAGCCACAACTCCAGCCCCCATCCCCACTCTTTTTTATTTTATTTTATTTCTGTTTTTTTTTTTGGTACCGGGGATTGAACTCAGTGGCACTTGACCGCTGAGCCACATCCCCAGCCCTTTTATTTTATTTTGAGACAGGAGCTTGCTAGGTGGTCTCAAACCTTAGATCCAGTCTTTTGAGTAGCTGGGATCACAGGTGAGAGCCACCACATCTGGCTGTGAATCTACTTTTAGTAGTAAGAAAAAAAACTGAGACAGATGAAATCATTTGCTTAGTGTCACACAGTGGTTGGTCTTAATGTTCTTGTCAGTTTTCTTGTAATATCCAGACTGTATTCAGATTCCCCTGGTAAAGAATGTCTCTTACAACTTTTTTTTTTCCAAACCAGGATCCAAACAAGGTTCACATATTTCATGTATTTTTTTGTCTTTTTGGTTGCTTTCATCCATGATTATTCTTTTTTTTTTTTTTTTTTTTTTTTTACTATTTAAGTTGTTGATAGACCCTTATTTATTTATTATTTATTTATACGTGGTGCTGAGACTTGAATTCAGTGCTTCACCACATGCCAGGCAAGTGCGCTACTGCTGAGCCCCAGACCCAGCTCTGTGATTATTCTTTTCCCTGCTTCATGGCATTAGTAAATTTTATGCGTTCTGGACAGCTGTTTTGTAGAATGTTCCACATTCCTAGTTGGTTACATTGTTTTATCATGGTGGGTTTGTTTTTTTTGTTTCTTTTTTTGATCCCCAGTCCTTTTTACTATTATTTATTTATTTGTACTAGGATCAAACCCAGGAGTGCTTAACCACTGAGCCACATCATCCCTAGCCCTTTTTATTTTTCAATTTGAGATAAGGTTTCCCTAAATTGCTTAAGGCTTTGCTGAGTTTAAGAGGCTAATCTTGAACTTGAAATCCTGAGCTGCTGGAATTATAATGTGCACCAGGGCTCCTGGTTGTTTCCTGTATTCTCTTATATTTCCTATAAACTGGAAGTGAGGCCTTGACTTCAGAGTAAACTTTTTGGGTTTTTCTGGTGGTGTTGGGGATTGAACTCAGGGCCTTGTGCATGCTCCGAGGCAAGCACTCTACCAACTGAGCTATATCCCCAGCTCTAAACATTTTTTTTTTTTTTTAAATAGAATGACTCAATAGTAATTCCATGTGTTTCATATTATGTCACATCAGGGGACACAAAACTAGATAGACCCACTGTTCTGTGTATTACTTGGATAAGGTAATGACCACCATCTCTCACCATTATAAAGGTATTTTTCCTTGTGCAAGTAGAAAATAACCTGAAGGTATATTTGGTTCATGTTAATATACTGTTACCCCACACCATCTTCCTAAAGATTTTAATATCATTTGATGATCCTTGCCTTAATAAGTTGTTAAACTGGAGGTGGGAAAATCGTGATTTTTCTCCAGTAATTCTTTTTCTTTGTTTTTGTGCTGGGCATTGAACTTGGTCTCCTGTCTGTTTCAATAGTTGATGTTCTTTTCTAAGAAGATTCTTCTCAGTGTGAGGCACTGGGTTCGATCGTTAGCACCACATAAAAATAAACAAATAAAATAAAGGCATGCTGTCCATCCACAACTACAAAAAAAAAAAAAAAAAAGAAGAAGAAGAAGACACATCTCTTCCTTTCATTTTTGTTCAATACTGGGGATTGAACCCTGGGATAGTCTACGAATAAATTGTAAGAGGGGTCCGGCGGAGCGTCGGAGGGAGAGACCATACAAGAGACTTACTCCATGCAATTGGCAAAAGGGGATTTATTGGGGATCCATTCCAGCGCGCTGGGACTCTGTGCTCACTCAAGAAGGGAGAGCAGCCCAGAGCCCCGAGCAGAGGTTCAAACAGAGCTTAAGTACACTTTTTGGGGAGGGCGGGAGGCTTTGCATACATCAGAACAAATCATCATGAGGCGCGGGGAAATTGAACAACAACTCTGAGATGTGATTGGCATAGTCATTGGTGGGCGAGGGTGATTGGTCATTCGTAAGCGGGTTACTCATTCAAACTGATTGGTTTGGGCTCTGTGAGGAACTGCACAGGGCCCTAGGCTAAACGGCCAGTAGGGCATTGTTTTAACTATCTCAGGAATCTGGGTGTAACAGAGGAACTTAATAATACCTAATCTTTTACATTCAAGCTTTCCAGTTTAGAAACTTTACCCTTTCAAAACTACATCCCCAGTTCTTTTTATTTTGTATTTTGAGACAGGGTCTCACTAAGTCTCTGAGGCTGACTTTAAACTTGTGATCATCCATTATCAGCTTCTTAAGACACTGAAATTATGGGTGCATGTCTTTGTTCCTGGCTATTCATTGTTTTTAGTTCTAAAATTATCCCATATTTGGGCAATGGGAAGTTTTATAAATCAGCTCCTTTGTTTTTTTTTTTTTTTACATAGTCATGTTCATCCTTGAGAATTATCTTTTCTGGCACTCCTAGAAGCCCCAGGCATATCTTCCACTTTTTGTGTCCCTGACCCTAGATTCAGCAAGTTCCCCAAGAGAGTCTGGTTCCTTTTGTTAGGAAATAGTACTTTTGGCCCTTTGTATCCATGGGTTTCATATCTTCGAATTCAGCCAGTCTTGGTTGAAAGTATCTGGGGAAAAAAAAAAAAGCATCTGTACTGACCATGTAGAGACTTTTTTCTTGTTTTTATTCCCCAAACAGTACAGTATAAAACTTATTTACATAGCATTTATGTTAGGTTAGTTTTATAAGAAATCTAGAAGATTCAAAGTATAGGAGAGGAGAGGATAATATAGAGGGTGTGTGTGTGTGTGTGTGTGTGTGTGTGTGTGTATTATATGCAAATACTATATCATTTTTATATAAGGAACTTGAAAACAGACTTTAATATGTACGTATTTTGGGATCAGTGGGATCCTGAAATCAATCATCCCTGGATGCCAAGGGATGTATTTAGAAATTAAACTCTGGGCACTGGGTGTCACTTTAAGCCCCTTTCAGTGAATGGAGCTAAGAAACAGATTTTTTGAAAAATTATGAGTTCATTTTAATATCTTCAATTTAAATTTGATATTTTAACATTTACATACATATATACATATATACAAGATATTTACATACATATATACAAGATATGTATGTTTATATATTATCTTTAGCTTTATTGAGGTTTAGTTGCCAGGAATTTATGTATTTTTATGTATTTTTATTTTTGTCTTTGTCTACTCATTTTTTCTTGGGGGGTAGTGATGTACCCGGAGTTGAACTCAAGGACGCTCAACCACTGAGTCACATCCCCAGCCCTATTTTGTATTTTATTTAAAGACAGGGTCTCACTGAGTGGCTTAGTGTCTCGATTTTGTTGAGGCTGGCTTTGAACTCACAATCCTCCTGTCTCAGCCTCCCAACCTACTGGGATACAGGCATGTGCCACCATGTCCTGCTGTCTTTCTTTACTCTTACACTGAAAATTTTTCTTTCTTTCTTTCTTTTTTTTTAGTTGTAGGTGGACACAATACCTTTATTTTATTTATTTATATGTGGTGCTGAGGCTCAAACCCAGGGCCTCACACGTGCTAGGTGAGTGCTCTACCTCTGAGCCACAACTCCTGCTCAAATTTTTGTTCTTATTCATGCTTTTACCTATTTTTATATTCTACATTTTTCATGAAATAGTTTCAAAGTTACAATAACAATATTACTAACAAATATACTGAATGAATGTTAAGATTTTTTTCTTTTGGGCCAGGTACAATGGTACATGCCTGTAGTCCCAGCAATTGAGTATGCTCAGGCAGGAAGATCACAAGTTGGAGACTAGCCTCAGCAACTTCATGAGACTCTCATCAACTTAATGAGACGCTATTTCAAAATAAAAAATTAAAAGGACTGAGGAGCTGGGATTGTAGCTCAGTGGTAGATGCTTGCCTAACACGTGTAAGGCACTGGGTTTAATTCTTTGTTTGTTTGTTTGTTTCTTTCTTTCTTTATTTTTTTAAAAGAGAGAGTGAGAGAGAGAGAGAATTTTTTAATATTTATTTTTTAGTTTTCGGAGGACACAACATCTTTGTATGTGGTGCTGAGGATCAAACCTGTGCCGCACGCATGCCAGGCGAGCGCGCTACCGCTTGAGCCACATCCCCAGCCCAATTCTTTATTTATGTAAATAAATAAAATCAAGGTCTATCAACAACTAAAAAAAATTAAAAAATAAAATAAAAAGGACTGGGGATATGGCTCAGTGGTAAAATTTGCCTTTGGGTTCAATTCCCAGTACCACCCTACCCAAATAAATTGATTTAAAAAGTGTCCTTCTTCCTTCCTTCCTTCCTTCCTTCCTTCCTTCCTTCCTTCCTTCCTTCCTTCCTTCCTTCCCTCCTTCCCTCCTTCCTTCCTTCCTTCCGTTATGGGTACTGGGGATTGAACCCAGGGATCGTTTACCACTGAACTACATCCCCAGTCCTTTTTATTTTTTATTTTGAGGCAGTCTTCCTTAGTTGCCTAGGTTGGCCTTGAGCTTTCGTTCTTTCTGCCTCAGCCCTCCAATGTTGCTGGTGTGACGGGCATGCACCACTGTACCCAGCCTATGTATAGTTTCTTGTCTGCAATTCCACTAATAGGATACAAAACAATTTTAACCCCTTAAATAATTCTCTCATGTATACCTTTGCCAACCTGTAATATTTGATTTGATTATTTTGTTTATTCATCAATGTTTCTCCACTAGAGTGCAAGGTCAGTGAGGGATAGTGTGTTAGATTGTTTTCTAAGAAGTAAAACAAATAACCCTATGTGTTCCCAGCAACTCTGGACAGTAAAGTAGGAGGATAACAAGTTTGAGGTCTGCTTAAGCAGTGTCCTGAGACCCTTTTTTTGTTTTGTTTTGTTTTTTAATCTTAAAAAATTTTATTTTTGGGGCTGAGGATGTGGCTCAAGCAGTAGCGCGCTCGCCTGGCATGCGTGCGACCCGGGTTCGATCCTCAGCACCACATACCAGGAAAGATGTGGTGTCCGCCGAGAACTAAGAAATAAAATATTAAAAAAAAAAAAAATTTTATTTTTTTATTGGTGTGTGGTGCTGAGGATCGAAACCAGTGCCTCACATGGGCCAAGTGAGTGCTCTGCCACTGAGCCATGACCACAGCCCAAGACCCTGTCTTAAAATAAATGAAAAAAGGACTGGGGACATAGCTGAGCAGCAGTACACCTGGGTTCAATCCTGGTACCACAAAATTAAAAAAAAAATTAAAGCAATAGAGTAATAATTGGGGAAAATTGATTGGGGAAAATGGGAAGCGGGTTAGAAGAGGATAGGAAAGATTTCAGACTGCCTTCCAAATCCTACCCAATGGAGGATATATAGAGTAGGAAGATAGGAAAAGTCTTAGACTACAGTTCAGTAATATATGTGAAAGGACAAAATTATAACAGTTTAATTTAAATATTTTTCATCCTTTAAAATTTTTTTTCTTTGAGTTGAACTAGGGACTTCGTACAACGCAAGGTAATCAATGAGCTACATCTCTAGGCTTTTTTATTTTGAGACAAGGTCTAAGTCGCTCAGTTGGCCTTGAACAAATATGCAATCCTTCTGCCTCAACCTACAAACATGTAGTCCCAGCTGCTTCAGAGGGTGAGAGGCTTGAGGATTACTTGAGCCCATGATTTAGAGACTGGCCTGGGTGACTTAGGGACACCCTATCTAAAAACAACAACATCAAAAGCCTAAAAAACAAAACAAAACAAAACAAAAAAAAAGAAAGGACTGGGATATAGCTCAGTTGGTAGAGTGCTTGGCTCCCATGCACAAGGCCCTGGATTCAGTTCCCAGCACCATAAAAAACAAAACAAAACAAACAAACAAAAAAATTAGTCAAAGTGTTCTGAAGGACAGGTTAAAAGAGTTACTTTTGTAGGCAGAGACGTTTTGAAGAAAGCAAAAGCAAAAAGCAGATTGATCATTTCAGCTGATTTCCTTTTAAGGCAGTGCAGGTAGACAGAATAATAGAACAATAACTGATTGGCTAATATCGTTACTTCAGATTACCTGTTCTGTCTGAGGATTAAGGCATAAAGAATTTCATTTTCATGTCTGTTGAAATTGAACTATTTGATAAATTTGATAAGAAATCCAATCTTGATTTCTTATTTTCAACTTGGCAAAGTGAAGTTGTGATTCTATTTCAATTTTTAGCCTGGCCTGTTGGGGCCTAATGCAAGAATTAATTCAAAACAGTAGTCCCCTGTAATTTCTGTTTAACATGAGAAAGTTTTGGCAGAGCATATGTGGAATTCTCAAGCCAAAGTTTCTGTCAGAAGAGTCCCATCTTCCAAGAAGAGAGATGCCTGTTCTTTCAGTCATTAGCTGGGTCCTGACCCTGGGAAAGTGTGGTAATGGTACTAGGTTCTGATGGATTTGTGGCTGGGTCTGGTTACTAAGCTATAGATGAGAATGTGATAGGTGTATTTGTGAGTCAGGCACAGGTGTGCTATCTGTTTTGTTCACTGGGTCTCAGAACCCATAGCCTTGCACATGTTAGGCATGAACTCTAGCTCTAAGTTTTACCCCCAACCAGAGATTTTTTTTTTCTTTCTTTCAGTGCTGGGGGTTGAACCCAGGACCTTGCACTGATCTACACTGATCTACAGAGCTATATCCCAAATAGTAAATGTTTTTACTATTGCAGAATTAGATAGCTATTATACAAAGGACCTACTATTTATTGATGGTTCTATGTCTGACTCTCCATGTATAGCTTATCTATTAAATCTTCTCAACAAGCTATATGGTTGTTTATTGTTTCCAATTATAAATGAGGGAAGAAACTGAGGTTCACAGAGGTAAAAGTCCGTCATTGCAAATTATAGAGCTGGTGGGTGGTAGAGCTAGGATTTGAACCCCTGTTCATCTGACTCCGATGTCATGTCACCAGACATGCCTCCCATTTCTTGTCCTGATGCTATTTTTTCTGCTGTTCCCTATTTTTTAGATTTGTTGCTAGCTGCAAAAACAAAAACAAAAATAAAACCGAGAACCCAAACATAAAAATGGTTATATTTTTCAAAACCCATGTGACAGAAATACATGGAAAGTGATAGGGCAGTGGTGCAGGACTGTAATCCCAGGGACTTGCCTATAATCCCAGTGCCTGGGGTGGCTGAAGTAAGAGGGTTTCAAGTTCAAGGCCAGCTCCAACAATTTAGCAAGACTCTAACTCAATGTAAAAATTATTATAAAATTTTAAAAAGGCCTGGGGATATAGCTTAGTGGTAGAGTGCTCCTGGATTCAATTCCCACTACTAGGGGGTGGGATTCATGGAAAGCAAATGTTGCTTAGAGTGGGTGTGTGGGTCTCTGGATTTATACTTCATATTTATAATAGAACTATATCTTTGATTTATTTTGTTTGCATTGCTTATACAGAAGCCTAGTTTTTTCTCTCACCTTTATATGCTGCACATACTACATTTCTGTTAAAATAATAATGGCAATGACAGCTAACACATCTCAAGATTCGCTGTGTCAGATATGATGTTAATTGCTTTACATTGGCTGTCTCATTAATCTCTGAAAGAAATACTCATTTGAGGTGAGGGTTGTTACTCAGTGCTAGAGCACATAGAATGCTTCAGACACTGGGTTCAGTTCTCAGCACACACATACACACATACATACACACACAAAAAAAAAGGATGGCAAGCATAGTGGCACACACCTGTACACACCTGTAATCCCAGAGATTTTTGAGACTGAGGCAGGAAGATTCCAAGTTTGAATCCAGCCTTAGTAATTTAGTCAGACCCTCAACAACTTAGCAAAACCCTGTCTCAAAATAAAAAATAAAAGGGACTATGGACATGGTTCAGTGGTAAAGCAACCTGGGTTCAATCCCAAGTACCAAAAAAAAAAAAAAAAAATTAAAAATTAAATATTTAGGGTGTGGAGATGTCGCTCCATGGTAGAGTGGGCATGAGTTGGGTTCATTTCCAGCACTGCAAACAAGCCAAACAGATTTATATTTTCTGTGGAGGTTGTTAGTTCACAAGGCAGTTTTTCTCATGTCATCTCATCAAGCAGGCTGTGGAATATGGATAAGGATCCATGTTCTAAATTTGTAGCTTCCTCTTGTGGGTAAGCTTTCATGTCCATTCCCTTCTGAGTAGTGTGGGTAATCCTGCCTGCCCTGCTCATGTCCAGAGTTGTATGTATGAACTGCTAACACATGACAGGCTGCAGTTTCCCAGTAAAGATTCTTCATGGATAGAATATAAACTGCTTGCCCCGCCTGTGCCTTCCGCCTTCTTTTTGTCATCTGTCAGGAGCACACCATCTGTCCTAAGCTGTAGGCTGGCCTTGCATGTGCTTACTATGAATACAGTGAAAAACTCCTGTCTATTGCTTTCCTGGTCCTTTGGTACATTTCCATTTAAGTTGATCATAGTTTCCATCCATTTCATGTACAAAGGGCTTAAAAAATCTGAGTTTTGGATCTTTATTTTATTTTTTTTGGGTACCAGGGATTGAACTCAGGGGCACTCAACCACTGAGCCACATCCCCAGCCCAATTTTTGTATATTATTGGAGACAGAGTCTCACTGAGTTACTTAGTGCCTCACTGATGCTGAGTCTGGCTTTGAACTCGTGATCCTCCTGTCTCAGCCTCCCCAGCCACTGCGCCTGGCCTAAAAAAAAAACTTTTTTAGCTCTCTTTTTTGCTTTGTTTCTTTTTTCCTTCCTCCCTCTTTTGTTTCCTGTTGAATCCAGGGTGCTCTACCACTTAGATTCCCTGATCCTTTCTTTTTTTGGTACCAGGGATTGAACCCAGGGTTGCTTGACCACTGAGCCACATCCCCAGCCATTTTTTAAAATTTTTTTATTTTTTAGTTGTTGACAGACCTTTATTTTATTCATTTATTTATATGCGGTGCTGAGAATTGAGCCCAGTGCCTCAGATATGCAGGGCAAGTGGACTACCACTGAGCCACAACCCTAGCCTCATCCCCAGCCATTTTTAAAAATTTTTTTAAAGAGAGAGAATTTTTAATATTTATTTATTTATTTTAGTTTTTGGCGGATACAACATCTTTGTATGTGGTGCTGAGGATCGAACCCGGGCCGCACACATGCCAGGCGAGCACGCTACCGCTTGAGCCACATCCCCAGCCCGCCCCAGCCATTTTTAAAGATATTTTCTTTAGAGACAGGGTCTCTTTGAGTTGCTTAGGGCCTTGCTAAATTGCTGAGGCTGATTTTGAACTCAGGATCCTCCTGCTTTAGCCTATGGGATTTTATGGGATTAAAGGCTCATGCCACTGTGCCCCCACCTACCCTTTTCATTTTGATACTGATTTTCACTGAGTTGTGCAGCCTGTTCTCAAAATTCCAATCCTCCTGTCTTGACTTCCTTAGTAGTCTTTAGTCTTGATAGTAGTCTTCCTCACTTCCTTCTTTTGTTTCTTTTTATATGGCTTTTATAGTTATGCATAGTATCTGAGTTCATCACGACAAACTCATACTTTTTTTTTTTTTTTAAAGTAATCTTTCTTTTCTGAGCTTTTCACTAACAAGAATTGGAATGTCTGCTGTGAGTCAGGCATTCCATTGAGTATCATGGAATGAAGAAAAATTACAAAAGTCCTTCAAAAAGTTTGGAGATGATTAGGGTATTTGGTTTTGGCTGTAGCATTTATGGCCAAGGGTTCTCTTTTTTTAATTTTTTTTAAAGTTATAGATGGACACAATATTTTGTTTATTTAGATTATTTATTTATTTATTTTTAAATGTGGTGTTGAGGATTGAACCTAGTGCCTCAGGCATGCTCAGCAAGCACTATACTACTGAGCCACAAACAACCCCAGCCCTGGTTAAGGTTTTTTTTTTTTTTTGGTACTGGGGATTGATCCCAGGGCCTTATGCATGTGAGGTAAGCACTCTACCAACTGAGCTATATCCCCAGCCCTGGCCAAGGGTTCTTAATTGTATGTTTTCATTGCTTCTGTCTTTGCAAATGATTCACCTTTATTGAGTGATTTACTTTGTACCAGGCCAGGCTTTTTATGGAACACCTCACAACACTATAAATTGGGTAGTTCTATTATTCCCATTTTATATATGAGGAAACAGTAATTAAGTAAGTTTCCTAAAGTTACACAGCCTAGTAAGTGGTGAAATTGGGATTTAATTAATTAATAATTTTTTTGATCTTTATATTGAACCCAGGTGCTCTTTACTTTGAGTTACATCCCCAGTCCTTTTTCATTTTTTTGGAGACAGGGTCTTGCTAAGTTGCCAACGCTGGCCGTGAACTTTCTTTTTTTTCTTTCTTTTTTTGTAGTTGTAGATGGACAGCATGCCTTTATTTTATTTGTTTATTTTTATGTGGTGCTAGCAAGCAAGCGTTCTGCCGTGGAGCTATAGCCCCTGGCCCCTGGCCAGTGAACTTTCGATCCTCTTTCCTCTTGTCCCAGTCTCCCAAGCTGCTGGAATTATAGGCATGTGCCACATGCCTGGCTAAATTTGGAATTTAAATACAGGTGGTCTAGTTTCTAAGCATGCTAGGTTGTTTTTTTGTTTTTTTCTTTTATCTTTTTTCTCTGTTCTGTTTATTTTGGTTCTGGCAATTGAACCCTGGCCCTTGCACATGCTAAGCTCAGCTGCTGAATTATACCATCAGCCCTTTATTTTATATTGAGACAGGGTCTCCCTAAATTGCTCAGGCTGGCCTCCAATTTACCATCCTCCTGTCTCAACTTCCCAAATACCTGCGATTACAGGCGTGTGCCATCAAATCCTGTTCAGTGTCTGGCCTTGATACCTTGCTGAGTCTTGCATCTAGAATAGAAAATAAAGTTCCTGAAATTAATTATATCATGAGGGGGTATTTACTCTGTACAAAGTAAGTATAAAAACCCCTGGGGGAGAACAGTTAATTTCATGTGTGGGAATTTCAGAATGTTTCACAAATATGACTTTTGTAGCCAAGTTACTCATTTGTTGCTAGATGAGATTAGATTGGGGGTTTGAGGAAGACCACAGATATAAAGTGCCAATGTAATCACATCTTATCCAAAGTACTTATTATATATGTGATTTATCATGTGATATTCATGTTGGTCATCTGGCTGAGGAGTGTTTATCAGTTTCTCCACTGTAAAGTTACTTCTTGTCCTGCTTCCCACACATTTTGGAAATCACCATATGTGGCCCACACCATAAAGTGGAATGTTTTGATCTATCTTCCGGGAGGATATTTATATATATTATTTGAACAGGAGATTTTCTCCTCCACTTCCATATGTATATATGTATGTATATGTATTTATTTTTGTTTTTAAAATTTCTCTTCTGGTTGTTTTTAATTTAAAAATTTTCCCCATTAATTTATTTATATTAATATATACTCAGATATTTGTTTTATGCTTTGGTTTATATTCTAGTATTACTTTATTTTGTTGCTCATATTGTTCCTTTGGAAGATCTTTCAGTTGGCTTCTATGACTTTTTGTTGTTTTTGATACTAGGGATTGAACCCAAGGGCACTCTACCACTGTGCTATATCCCCAGCTCTTTATCTTGAGACAGAATCTTATGAAATTTCCAAAACTGACTTCAAACTTCCTCTTGCCTCAACCTCCTTAATAGCAGGGATTACAGGCCTGCACCACCATGCCTGGCTTGTCTCAGCCCTTTTAAATTTAATTATTTAATTTATTTTGGTACTGGAGATTGAACCCAAGGTTGCTATACTTTTGAACTATATTATATTTCCAGTCCTTTTTATTTTTTATTTTGAGACAGGGTCTTCCTACATTGCTGAGGCTGGCCTGAAATTTATAATCTTTTTGCCTTAGCTTCCCTAGTCACCAGGATTGCAGATGTGTGCCACTGAACTTAGCTCCTAGCCCTTTTATTTTGAAACAGGGTTTGGTTAAGTTGCCCAGGCTGGCCTCATATTTATGATCCTCCTGCCTCAGCCTCTCAAGTAATTGGGATTGCAGATGTTCACCACTGGCCCTGGTCTTGCTTTCCTTTTTGAGACAGTGTCTTGCTAGGTTGGCCAGGCTGGCCTCAAACTTCTGATCCTCCTGCCTTAGCCTCTCAGATTGCTGGATTATAGGCATGTATTACATTTGGATTTTATTTTAAAAAGACTTTATTGAGCCTAGTGTGGTGTCATACACCTACAATCCCATTGATTTTTGACGCCTGAGGAAGCAGGAAGATCCGAAGTCAACCTGAGAAACTTAATGAGACTCTGTCTCAAAATAAAATATTATCCCTGGATTCAACCTCTAGTACCAAAAAACAAAACAAAACAAAAAAATGCTTTATTGATATATAATTTACCATAAAATATACAAATCTTAAAGAGTAAAGCTTTATGGATAAACTTTTACACATGTATACCCCTCTGTAACCATCACCCAAATGAAGATATAGTTAATTTTGGACACCTCAGAAGGCCTTTTATTTTTTACCCACTTTTGCTAGCTCCCTCCTCTATAGAGGGAAGCAATGTTTGCATTTAAAGTGATCCCCCACAGCATGTTGATTTTTTTTTTTTTTTCCCCCCTCTCCTGGCCACATTCAGCTTCTTGGGTACAAGAGCTGGGAATGTGGAGAGTCTGATATAACCAGAAGTTAAAGGTAGTCATGATGGAGGGGGAGAAGAGCCAATATATTCAAGAAAGTGAGAATAGGGATTGAGGAAATTTTTGGGTGAGGATGAGAGCTGGAGGTGGCAGAAGGAGTAATGTCAGCAAAAGTATTCAGGATTTGAAAGAACATGGTGTGTTCAAAGGATGCACAGGCAGAACAGAGCTGGGAAGTTGAAAGGAGGGATTTAAGTCAGGAGATAGATCCCTGATCGGAATAGGAAAGTGGTTGCATTCTTTTAGTCACAGAACCACTCAGTAAATACTCAGTATCAATCTCTTTGTCTGGAACTAATAGAGGGGCTTAGGGGTCGTCTGTACTCACTGTTGCTGGTGAAAAAAAGCTGGGAGGAAAGATGAATTCAAGACCATTCTTGAGTTAGAAGCGTGAGGTCTTGATTAATGGAAGTGGTGAGGGGGTAAAGAAAGAGTTAAAGCATTGAAAACAGCAGTTTTCCTGCAGTTTAATAGTCAACTCTTTGTTTTTCACTAAATATATCTTCTATCTCTATCCTCTCTCCACCAAAGGCTGGTGATAGCTTAGAATGTTACTTTTGTGCATAGAAATTATTGGCTTCTGATGTGTGTTCCAAGCCTGGAATAGAGGCACAGTCTGATTATTGAAGCAAAATAAATGCTGTATGTTTGTAGAAAGTCTGTTTATATAAAAAAGAATGTGGGGCTGGGGATGTGGCTCAAGCGGTAGCACGCTCACCTGGCATGCGTGCGGCCCGGGTTTGATCCTCAGCACCACATACAAAGATGTTGTGTCCGCCGAGAACTAAAAATAAATAAATAAATAAATATTAAAATTCTCTCTCTCTCTGTCTCTCTCTCTTTAAAAAAAAATAAAAAATAAAAATAGAAAAGAATGTGTAGGAGCCTGAGTCTCCAACCTCTGGGTGAATAGTTAGGCAAATTGTGGGCTACACATCAGGTAGACTATTAAGTAGCAGGATATAACACACCTCTGTGATGTGTGTCACTGTAAGAATATTTAAATGTGAAGTCAAATTAAGAGCAGAAAGCTTTTCCCAGTATAAAGTAAAGGTAGATTTGGATACTGATTTTGGTTATTCCTCTTCTTGGACACTTTCCCTCCCTCCCTCCCCCTCTTCTCTCTCTCTCTCTCTCTCTCTCTCTCTCTCTCTCTCTGTCTCTCTTTTTTCTTTCTGGTATGGAGATTGAACTCAGGGACACTTTACCACCTTCCCACCTTCCCACCCCCTTTTATTTTTTTAGATAGGGTTTAAGTTGCTAAGGTTTGCCTCCCAAGTCTCTGAGATTACAGGTAGAGCCCTGTAATCTGGCTAGTTGTAGGTGTGCTCTCTTTTTTTAAATATATATTTTTTTAGTTATAGATGGACAGAATACCTTTATTTATTTAATTTATTTTTATGTGGTGCTGAGGATCAAACCAGTGCCTCACATGTGCTAGGTGAGCACTGTACTGCTGAGCCACAACCCCAGCCCTAGTTGCTCTGTTTGAGTCTTCATTTTTACAAATGTAAATTGGGGGCAGTGATAATAATCCCTCATAAATCTCGTAGGATGGTAGCAAGGATCAAAAGAAATACTTAAAAAAATTTTTTTTGTAGTTGTAAATGGACAGAATGCCTTTATTTCATTTGTTTATTATTATTATTATTGTTATTATTATTATTATTTTTTATGTGCTGAGGATCGAACCCAGTGTTTCACTCATGTTAGGCGAGTGCTCTACCTCTGAGCTACACCCCAGCCCAAAAGAAATACTTTATGAAAATGTAGTTATACACATTAACTAATTATTAATATTAATTAATTATTAATATATGGATGAATACTGATTAATTGGAGTAGAAATTTCAAAAAGAAAGTATTTTCTTTCTGGTTCCTACCCACTCCCATAGCATTTCTTCTTTTCTTATTGTTGGGGAGGGGGATAACTGGGATTGAACCCAGGGGGTGCTTTTACCACTGAGCTGTATCCCCAGCCCCCCCCTTTTTTTTTTTTTTTAGAGAGAGAGAGAGAGAATTTTTTAATATTTATTTTTTAGTTTTCAGCAGACACAACATCTTTATTTGTATGTGGTGCTGAGGATTGAACTCAGCGCTGCGTGGCAACGAGTGTGCTACCGCTTGAGCCACATCCCCAGCCCTCCCCAGCTCTTTTTAATTTTATTTTGAGACAGGGTCTTGCTAAATTCCCTAGACTGGAGTCAAACCTGTGAGCCTCCTGCCTCAGCTTCTTGAGTCACTAGGATTATAGGCCTGCACCACTGCTCCCAGGTATGGTACAGCTTGATTTTATTGAGGATCATTTGAGGCTTCCTGGGGCTCAAGGACCTGCAGTGTATACAAGTCAACATTGTATCCTTGAATTAGACCTGGCTTTCTGTGTTTTTAGACATGCAAGTAGTCCTTGCTCCTCAATTGGTGGCAGCTTTACATTCCCACATTACTTTCCTTTTCCTTGGTGAGCACAAGCCTTTAATAACTAATTTGTTTCTCAAATTTGAAAACAGGAGTGGTGCCCCAACCAAAAACTTGTGTTCAGATGCAACTTTTAGAAACCATAGCAAAATGTCTTGTAAAATGCTTCTTTGATAGTTACTTGTTGCTATGTAACAAATTTTCTCAGAATTTAGTGACTTAAATCAATAAACCTTCATTATCCTCATAAGTGTCTGTAAACATCACGCATTCAGGAGCTGCCTAACTTGGGATTCTGGCTCAGGTTCTCACAAGTTTGCAGTCAACCTTGGCTCACTCATAGGACTGACAAGTTGTTATTGGTTTCTGGGAAGATGTCAGAGTTCCCTGCCAGGAGGACTTTTCCAAGGTATCTAGAATGTTCTCAAGATGTAGCATATGGTTTCTCCTAGGGTGGGAATTCAAGAGAGTGCATTTGTGCATGTGTGTGTGTTAAAATAATACATAACAGCTGGGCGTGGTGGTGCATGCCTGTAATCCCAGAGGCTCAGGAGACTGAGGCAGGAGGAACAAATGTTCAAAGCCAGCCTCAGCCAAAGCAAGGTGCTAAGCAACTCAGTAAGAACCTGTCTCTAAATAAAATAGGGCTGGGGATATGGCACAGTGATCGAGTGGTCAAGCACAGTGGATTTTTAATGGTTTATTTCTGAGGTATTAAGTACATTCATTCACATTGTGGTTCAATCATCATCACCATGATCTCTGCAGCCTTTTATTCTTCCCAAACTGACACTCTGTACACATTCATCAACAATCCTGCTGGGTGTGGAGGTGTACTCCTGCAGTCCCAGCCCCTTGGGAGGCTTATGTGAGAGGATCACTTGAACCCAGGAATTTGAAGTCAGCCTGGGTAACAGCAAAAACCCATCTCAAAATAAAAACAAAGAAACAAAAAACCCCTTTTCAGTCCCTCATCCTCTGGTAACCTCTATGGCTAGGTATTCCAGCTATCTAATATAAGTGGAATCATAACAGTATTTCTCTTGGGGCTGGGGATGAGGCTCAATCGGTAGCGCGCTCGCCTGGCGTGCGAGCGTCCCGGGTTCGATCCTCAGCACCACATACAAAGATGTTGTGTCCGCCAAAAACTAAAAAATAAATACTAAAAATTCTCCCTCTCTCTCTCTCTTAAAAAAAGAAAACAAAAACAGTATTTGTCTTGTTATGAGTGGCTTATTTTACTTAGCATAATGTCCTTAAGGTTCATCCTTGGTATAGTATATATTTGAATTTTATTCTATTTTATGGCTGGATAATTTCATTATTCAGAATGTGCCTTTTTTTTTTTAATCCATTTGTCTGTTGGACATTTGGCTTGCTTTCACCTTTTGATTATTGTGAATAATGCTGCTATGAACATGGTTATAGAAATATCTCTTAGAGTCTCTGCTTTCAGTTCTTTTGTATATTTACCCAGAAGTGGAATTGCACTTCCAGCTTTGGAAGTGTTGCACCATCACTTCCACCATATTCTGTTTGTTAGAAATGAGACCACATGCAAGGGAACCATAATTAGATTCTACCTTTTTAAGAGATGAGTATTAAACTTGCAGATATCTTTTAAAGTCATTGCAATTACTGTTTGAAAGTGATTGTCTAATGCCAGTTTTCCTGTGAGTACATACAAACTAAAATTATTTAGTAGTTTTCTAATATATGGTGTTAATCTTATATCTCAACCCCTTTCCCCCCAGTTCTAGGGCTCAAATCCACACCCTCCAGCATGCTAGGCAAGTGCTGTACCACTGGCCTGTGTCTCTAGCCCTGGACCTTTGTCATTTTTAACTATTTGTGATACCCCAATGGGACAGCTGTGATAAAGAGATCCAGATTATGTAAAAGCACAATAAAGGGTTGGGGATGTGGCTCAAACTGTAGTGTGCTCACCTAGCATGCGCATGGCGCTGGGTTCAATCCTTAGCACCACATACAAACAAAGATGTTGTGTCCGCCGATAAATAAAAAAATAAAAATATTAAAAAATTCTCTCTCCCTCTCTCACTCTCTCTTTAAAAAAAAAAAAAAAATTCCCCATGGAGACCTTGCTGATCACCAGATCTGTGCTTGTCAATACTCAGTGGTCCATGGACTGCTTTGGGGAAACATTCTTTTAGGTCCCAGCTCCCAGTCTCTTTACAATTAGTTGCTGTTTCCTTTGTCTCCTTCCTTACCTGCATATCCTTGTCCTCTTTTGTATTATTCTTCCTCTGTGTAGTGCTGACTTACTCATATATTCTATGTGTCACAACATCACACAGCAAATCATTCCATACCTCAGGAAAATCAAACAACAACTCTTAACATTGATTAGCACATTCAATGGCGAGAATAAGTTGGGTAGGGGTGATTGGTTAGTACAAGAGGGGGATTCGTTTGAATTGATTGGTTTAGGCTACGAGGGGTGTACGTGCTAAACTACATGGTTTCCCAACATGTTATCAACCACCATAAACTACTTGGGGGTCATCTGGGCATCCCAGGTATTTTCCCTGTTTCATGCTGATTGGAGGTTGCTAGGGGGGTTGCTATGGGTCCTCACCTAGCCTAACTGATTCAGGGACACCTGCTGCCTCAGACCTCTCCTGTTATTTACAGACAAACAACTCAGCAGGGTGGGTATGTGCTTAGGAGTGCTCTGTGGGTTTTTCCCAGGACAAGGATCAGGCCCCCTTCCTTAGGACTGGCCTTGAGGTAGAAGCTGTTGTTATTTATTTTTTATCTGTCCTTTCCAAGTTGAATTTCTTGGTGGTGATTCTGGGGATGAAGCCCAGGGCCTCATAAGCTAGACAAGTTCTCTACCCTACTACTAATCAATCACTTTTCATACTTTTTGACCTTTGGAATAAAGCACTTTTGTCATGGTGATCATCATCTGCATTTATCTTGAAGTTGACACCTCTAATGGGATTGGTGTATCTTCTTAACATCTCAAATGTGAATGCTTTTTTTATTTTGGTACTGAAGATTGAAACCAGAGTGCTTTACCACTGAGCTGCATCCCCAACCCTTTCGTATTTTTTATTTTAAGGTAGTTTTGCTTAATTGTCCAGGTTGACCTTGAATTTGCAGATTTGCAGTCCTACCTCAGCCTTCTAAGTAGCTGAGAAATCATTGGTTTATTTTGATTCTTTTTTTTTTTTTTCTTTTTGGAATGTATGAGTGTGTGTATATTTGTTTTATAGCTCCTGGAATGGATAATGTGATTTAAAAAAATACTTTTTTTAGTTGTTGATGGACATTTATTATTTTTTATCATTTATAAGCGGTGCTGAGAATCAAACCCAGCACCTAATACATTTGAGGCAAGCATTCTACCACTGAGCCACTGAAGGGAAAGCACAGAATGAGAAACTGATAAGCTAAAATGAAAGACAGAGCCAGGCAGAGATACACAATCAATAGGAGAGAGAGAGAGGCAAAACAGGCTTTGAGTTCTGGGACTTTTATGGGGGAGGTGCAGGAATCAGAGGGGTGGGTCCTAATGCAGGCAGTTCAAGGTTGGGTTGGTATGAAGGAGTGGTGAGCCTTTCTCAGAAATGCCCTTGAGGAGGGGGGAGGAAGGAAACTTTTTCCTTAAAATGGTGGCTGTCACTTAAGATGGCCGTTCAGATGCTAAGCAAGGACCTTATAGCCACAACCCCAGCCCAATAATGTGATTTTTAAAAAAGGTACATTCAGGGTCAGTGGCATAGCTTAGTATTAGGTCACTTGTGAGCATGCTTAAGGCCCTTGGTTCAATCTCGGGTACCTTAAAAAAAATTTAAACAAAAAGAATGCATCCATTGAACATTTATTGAATGCCTAATATGTACTGGGCATTCTAGGGGAGAATTAGAGATTTGGCAAATGCTTTCCTTTCTCTGAAGGTTCAATACAAATGTTAAGTCTTCTCTAAAGGCACTCTCTCAACCTTCTAATATGTGATTAGTAAAAAAGGAAGTTTGATGAAAAAGTTTGAAGTAGTTGCTGCTTCTGTGGACAGTAACAGAGGAAGTAGGCTTGGCTCAGGAATGGATTGGGATGTAAGTGATAGAAAAATGTACTTTAAAGTGGATGTGGTGGCACATGCCTGTAATCCTAGCAATTTGGGAGGCTGAGGCAGGAGGAATGCAAGTTCAAAGCCAGCCTCAGCAAGAGTGAGGTGCTAAGCAACTCAGTGAGACCCTGTTTCTAAATAAAAAAATAGAAAGAAAGGGCTGGGGATGTGGCTTAGTGGTTGAGTGCCCCTGAGTTCAGTCTCTGGTTTAAAAAAAAGAAAAAAAAAAAAAAAGAAGAGAGAAGGAGGGGAGAGGGTGCAGATATAGCTTAGTGGCAGAGTGCTTGCCTTCCATGTTCAAGGCCCTGGGTTAGAACCCTATTACACATAGACACACACACACACACACCAAAAAAAAAAAAAAAAAAAAGGCCAAGGCAGGAGGATCACAAGTTCAAGGCCAACCCCGGCAACTTAGTTAGACCCTGTCTCAAATTTTAAAAAGGGCTAGGATTGTAACTTGGTGGTAGATTGCCCATTGGTTCAATCCCAAACATGGAAAAATAGATAAATAGATGAAAGAGAATATGGAGTTTGGCTGGGGATGTAGTACAAAGATAGAGCACTTGCTTAGCATCTGGGAGGCCATTGGCTTAAAGAGAGGATAGTGATGATGGGGAAAGGGTCATTTAGGTGCTTTGGAGAGCAACAGGAACCCAGATTTTTGAGCCCAGGCGGGCCAGCCATGGAAAAACAGTGACTCTTCCATGTGGCACTGGTATGGGTTATAGGAAGTCTGGGTAATTCTAGAGATATACTCTTTTACCCTTTCCCTCCAGACAGTATTACTGGGTCTCTTTGCTGATAGATAAGGTAGGGAATCCCATGAGGCCACCAAAATTTTCTGTGGGCTCTTTCCACCTTAGAGATCCTGTTGCTTGGTCATCTATTTCTCTAGGACTAGCAGTTTGTCTGTTTCATAATACAAACTCAGGAATGTTTGTTGAACAATACAATTCATAGGACATAGTTCCTGTCTTACAAAGTACTTAACAATCATGTATTTATATGGATATTTAAAAATCCTGTTTGTGACTTAAGTTTGAAGTGCTTGTGAGGAATCTTTATGAGGGAAGATGGTTGATTTTTGAACCTTATATCTGATTTCTGATTACCATTTCAAACTCTATTTTGGGGGGCTTAGGGTAGCTCAGCGAGGCCCTGGGTTCAATCTCCAGCCCTAAAACCCCAAATCCCCCAAATGCTATCTTATTAGCATAGGCAAAATTTACTCAAAAAGAGGTAGAAAACTTGATCCAATAGTAACCACAGAAATATTAGAAAACATAGGCAAGAGACTACTTTCTGAAAAGACCTCAGATAGGTAGGTAAGTTGATTGTTGTTCCTTTTCCTGTGTGTGTGTGTGTGTGTGTGTGTGTGTGTGTGTGTGTGAGACTCTGGATGAAGCCCAGGGACATTCTACCACTGAACTACATTTCCAGCCTTGATATTTTTTGTTTGGAGACAGAGTCTGGCTAAATTGTCTAGTCCTTCCAAGTAGCTGGGATTACAAATGTGTTCCACTGTGCTTGGCTCCCTGCTGATTTTCAACATCATTTTAGAAGCACTAATCTGTGTGGTAACATACAAAAATTAAATGACAGGTATCAGTATTGAAAGTGAGACAAAATAATTATGCTTGGAATGTGATGTATAGTTTTCCTGGGAAAAGCAAGAAGTTAAAAAAATTAGAACACTATTGATGCTGGAATTGTAGCTCAGCGGTAGAGCTCTCCACTAGCACCTCACTAGCACATGTGAGGTGCCGGGTTAGATCCTCAGTACCACATAAAAATAAATAAAATAAAGGTATTGTGTCCAACTACAACTAAAAAAAAAAAAAAAAAAAAACAAACACTGTAACAATATATACAGTGAGAACAATTGCGTCTGCTCCTTTATCCATACTGTTTCTGATTTGCTGCCATAGGTAGTCTGTTTTATTTGTTTCTGTCTGTCCTACAAGTGTGTCAATCTACATTTAACACAAAGCTATCAAGTAAAAACTTCATCCAGGGGCTGGGGTTGTAGCTTGGTGGTAGAGTGCTTGCCTAGCATGTGTGAGGCACTGGGTTCGAGCCTCAGCACCACATAAAAATAAATAAATAAAATGAAGGCATTGTGTCCATCTACAACTAAAAAAGTATTAACAAAACAACTTCAGCTAGTAACCACAGAAGTAATGGAAAATGTAGGTAAGGAGCTACTTATCTAATGGTAGCTTTGTGTTATATAGATAGGTAGTATTCTGTAGTTTGCTTTTTAAAAACAATATGTCTTGGAGCTCTTTGTATATCAATTAATCAATTAATACAGTATTTATTATTATTATTATTATTAAACCCAGGAGCACTTTACCACTGAGGTACATCCCTAGTGCTTTTTATTTTTATTTTGAGACTGGATTATGCTAAATTGCTAAGGCTGACCTTGAACTTGGAATCCAAGTTGCTGAGATTTCTGGCCATGTGCCACCATGTCTAGAATCTTTATTTATTTATTTATTTTTACAACTTTATGATGTTTCATTTTGTGGGTGTATAACAGCGTATAAAAACATGCATTTGTGAAGCTGTTGGTTGATATCTGTTCATTAAATAATTTTTAGAACTTTTAATTTAGAAGTATTTAGTTGTTTTTTAATTAATTAATTAATAATTAATTTTGTGGTACAGGAGATTTAACCCAGGTGCACTTTACCATCCTCATCTCTTTTTATTTTTTAAAATTAATTTTATTTGGTATTGGGGATTGAACTCAGGGGCACTTGACCAATGAGCCACATCCCCAGCCCATTTGTATTTTATTTAGAGACAGGGTCTCACTGCATCCTCACCTCTTTTATTTTTATTTTGAAACTCCTTTTGCTAAGTTGCCAAGACTAATGATAGCTTTAATGGCCTTGAACTTGAAGTCCTCCTGCCTTAGCCTCCTGAATTACTGGAATCATCAGGACTTGTAAAAGTATATATTTTTATTTACAGAGGTAATATGTGCCTAAATCTTGTAAAAATTCAAAGCATAAGCAAAATCCTCTTGGTCATTTGTAATCTTTTCCCCCCTCCCCATAATTACCTTTTGTGTATGCATGCTCGAACATATGCATGTAGTGCTTGGGATCTAACTCGGCACCTTGCACATGCAAGGCAAATGCTCTGCCACTGAGCTACATCTTCAGCCCCCATAGCTAACTTTTATTGCTACTTTGGTGTTTAATATCTGCTTCTTCTGACTGATATTCCCATTGGTTAAAAATGTGAGTTTTAGGTACAGTGTTGGTTTGGAAGATAACATATCAATATCATCAGTCACTGTTAGCCAAAATTGAAGCTTGAAATTCTGTTCCCTTTTCTACCTGTACAAATTCCATTTACACCTCTTCTTTTTTTTAATAGTTATTTTTTAGTTGTAGTTGGACACAATATCTTTATTTCACTTATTTATTTTTTTATGTGGTACTGGGGATCAAACCCAGGTTCTCATACGTGCGAGGTGAGTGCTCTATCGCTGAGCCACAACCCCAGCCCAAACACTTCTTTTTTTACATTGCCTCATTCTCTTTAGCCAACCTTATAGTTGTCTCCAGGTTGAACCAGGTGAAATTACTCTCTTCATGGATAAAAGCAGTTGGTTACCAGCCATTTTGTGAGTTCAAGTTAATGGTTTTAAAGTTTAATCAGCCGGACACAGTGGCATACACCTGTAATCCCAGCAGTTTGGGAGGCTGAGACAGGAGGATCACAAGTTCAAAGCCAGCCTTAGCAATTTAGTGAGACCTTCAGCAACTTAGTGAGATCCTGTCTCAAAATAAAAACCAAAAAGGTCTGGAGATGTAGCTCAGTGGTGAAGCATCCCTGGGTTCAATCCAGGACTGAGATCTGAACATATGTGTGTGTGTAATTTCTTACAAGACTTGGAATTGGCAGGCCAGATCAAAGACACTTAATAAAGTCCTATTGACTAATGAAGCTGAGCTGTTCCCAAGGCAGATAGCAATTATGATTTACCCAGTCTTACTGAGATGGTCTTTGCTGCCTTCTCCTTTTTTGAAATGCAGTTCGGTACCCTACTCTCCTATTAGTGGCTTGCTTGTTTGTCACACTTATAGATAGGACAGTTTCTCTTGAGGAAACTTTGTCTCCTTTTGCTACTGTTAAGCCTCTTGGAGTAGTTTCTTCAGTTCTGCAGACAGTGGAATACCTTTGCCCAGTGGAGGAAAAAATTATTTTTATTTTTTGCCCAGTGAAGTTCTTTTGAGTGAGGGTAAAGCTTTCAGCTTTAAGGATGCAGAGACCCCTTCAGATCTGTGTGTGTGCAGCAGAGTAGGGAGTCTAGGAGTTCACACTTGATTTTATGACTCCCAACTTCCCAGACTTTTAGAAGGCACTGACCAATACAATTCAAAAGAATTTGGAATGTATCTTGAGTTTTCCCACTTTCTATTTTGCCAAGTAAGGATAATTTAGAGTAAATATTTAATTATATAGTTTGCATAGTTAATACGTGCTCATGGTACAGCATTCAAAACAAACAAAAGGATATACATTGAGTAAAATAAGTTTCATACTTCCTCTCCAGTTCCTTAACTATCCAGTTCCTCTCCCAAGAGGCCAACCCGCTTGATCATCCTTCCAGAAATAGCCCACGCAGTTAAACACAGGTATGAATGTATTGGCTCTCTCCCCTCCTCCAAATAAGTGGTAGTGCATTACTGTTTTATATCTCTGCCATCCACTGCCACTTCTTCACTTTTCTTAAACATATTTTTTAAGATCATGTAAAGCTGCTTCATTCTTTTTAACAGCTGCATAATATTAGTAAGGGTATTTAAAAATTACCAGTTTTAATTTAAAAGGTATATTTCAACCCCAAAACCTAGAAAGAATGTGAATGCAGTACAAAGAAAGGTTCTGTAAATTAAATAAAATTTAATTCTGTAACAATTAATTCACTGTATTAGTTTAAAGACCCTGTCTTTGAAACCTCCTGCTGGTGATATTAAAACATTATATGTTAGGAAAGATTGTTATTTTAGAGAGGTCATCAGTCTCTGTAGGCAGAATGAATGAGAGAGCAAGAAGTTTATAATTGATATATTTTGTCCATTTCCCCATTTTACTGAGAGGAATAGATTTAGGAAATCCTGTCTTGTTTCCTCCAATTGTACTGCTCAATTCAGGAGATTATACAAACAGTTTTTTGCTGTTAATGCTGTTAAGACAGCTTATATTTATAGCAGCTGTCAGTTGGGTTGGCATAGAAGACTACTCTCAGGACTTTTTATCCCTTTTGTTATTTATTTATTTATTTATACTGGGGATTGGACCCAGGGGTCACATCCTCAACCCTTTTTTATATTTTATTTAGAGACAGGGTCTCACTGAGTTGTGTAGGGCCTTGCTAAATTGCTGAGGCTGGCTTTGAACTCATGATCCTCCTGCCTCAGCCTTCCAGGCTGCTAAGATTATAGGCATGCTTCACTGCGCCTGGCTCTGTTAATTTTTTTGAGTAATACAGAATGTGTGTACGGTACCATTATTTGAAAGCATGCAGTGTCATTTCTGTGGGAGGATACACATGAAGTGATAGAGGCCTCAACTTGTTGAGGGTCTGACATTGGAATGGGAAGTTGGAGTCTGAGAACCTTGGAATTGAAAAATTCACAGGACACATGACCTTTGGGAAGAATAGGAAGAGCAGAATTCATCTACTGAACATTTATTGAGTATTCAGTGTATGCAAGGTACTGTGATAGGTAAATGCCGAACAAACTGCCTTAGAGGACACGAGTGGGAAGTTTGAAGACGACACAATATATAGATACTATTCATTTAAGTAGCACCTACTTATTATGACAGTACTATTCTAGGTGCTGGATATAGGAGAAGAAGGGAAATGTGCAAATCCAAGTTGTAGGGAGAAAATGTTGGTAGACCCTAAAATTTCTTACTCCAAAATAATAATTTGATTAATATAAGTCAATTTAAGAGAGCTGCTTCTTATGATATTTTTATTTTTTGTTTATTTTTTGATAGTGGGGATTGAACCCAGAGGCACTTTATCATTGAACCACATCCCCAGTTCTTTTTATTCTTTACTTTTTAAATATACATATATTTTAAGTTGTTTATGGACCTTTATTTTATTTATTTGTATGTGGTGCTGAGAATGAAACCCAGTGCCTCACACATGCTAGGCAAGCGCTCTTCCACTGAGCTACAGCCCCAGCCCATCTTTTTATTTTTTATTTTGAAATAGGCTGTCACTAAGTTGCTTAGGTTCTCACTAAGTTGCTGATACTGTCCTCAAATTTTCGATCATCCTGCCTTGGCCTCCTTAGCCACTGGGATTATAGGTGTGTGCCACCAACCCTAACTTTTATTTATTTTTTACTAAAAAATTTTTTTAGTAGATAGAATGATACCTTTATTTTATTTATTTTTATGTGGTGCTGAGTATTGAACTCAGTGCCTCACACAAGCATTATCAACTGGGAGCTTGTCAGAGCTCTTGAACACTTTTCTTTTTTTTATGATGTTGGCAATTGAACCCAGGGCCTCATGTATGCTAGGCAAATGCTTGGCCATGAAGCTACGTGCCCAATCCTTGTCAAAGCTCTTAAACCCTAATTTGGCCTACTGAATCAGAACTTGCATTTAAACAATATCCCCTGATGGTTTATATATACTTGCAAGTTTGAGAGGCCTTGCACTGTATACTTGGTCTGGCCACTAATGCATGGGTCATAGAGACCTTGGTTGCTAAATATAAATTATACGGGAGTCTGGAAAATGACATTGTTTGTTTTCCAACTCTCAGTCCAGAAGGATGGGTAGAGTTTGAAAGAGCCCATGGAAGGCTGGGGGTTTAGCTCAGCTGTAGAGTGCTTGCCTAGCATGTGCATGGTTTTGGGTTCAATCCCCAGCACTGCAGAAAAAGAAGAGCTCATCTGTTGAATGACCACTCTTTTCTACAAGTAACCAATGTTATTAGTTTCTTGTGTGTATATATATATATATATATATATATATATATATATATATTTTAAAGAGAGAGTGAGAGAGGAGAGAGAGAGAGAGAGAAAGAATTTTTAATATTTATTTTTTAGTTCTCGGCGGACACAACATCTTTGTTGGTATGTGGTGCTGAGGATCGAACCCGGGCCGCACGCATGCCAGGCGAGCGCGCTACCGCTTGAGCCACATCCCCAGCCCTCTTGTGTATATATTTATCTTCTTTTAAAAACAGCTTACCATACAGTGTTCTGATTCACATTGTAGGAGAGCTTTCTACTTTTACATCGATTACAGAATGCTTACAGTTGAGAATATCAGGTAGAGTCTAGGTTGCATGATTAATCTAATATATTGGCACACATTAAATATAATCCAGTTGTTAAATATTTGCTTCCTGCTGCCTGTGTGCTCAGCCCTTATGTTTATGTTGTCTCTTTCAACTGGTAACCCACTTTACATGGGAGAACTTAGATTCTGAAAGGTTAATTTAATAGTTCATAAACTATGTAATATCTAGGTTGCAATTTGAACTAGAATGTTACCTCCATAGTTTATTTGACCCAATTACACAGAATCTCTAAATGGTAGGCCTTTAATACTTTGGTAACATTCTGTGGGAAAAGATGTTTGGAAGGGTAACATTTTGGATATTTTCAGTGGATATTAAAGGAATTTTAATTTTTTTCTGACTCAGGTATCCAGCTCATATAGAAGACATTGACTACGAAGAAGGAAAAGTACTCATTCATTTCAAGCGTTGGAACCATCGTTATGATGAGTGGTTCTGCTGGGACAGTCCTTATTTACGCCCTTTAGAGAAAATACAGCTGAGGAAAGAGGGTTTACATGAAGAGGATGGATCTTCTGTGAGTAATAAATTTGGCAAGTTCTGTAATGAGTGAGATCAGCCATTGGGTAGTTTGTGTTCCAGTCTTTAGTGTTCAGTGTGAAAGTCAATAGCAGCTGGGAACCAGTCCTTATTTTGGCCTATAGTTGTATCCCTGAGATTTCTCTGGTGCCTGGGGCTCTTGAAGTATTTCATTCTTCATCTATTTGATGTGATTGACCTGACAGCTTATAAACTAACTAGGCTGAGCTGCATTGATGATGAACAGGACCTTATTTCTTTTTTTTCCCTGGTACTGGGAATTGAACCCAGGGGCACTTTACCACTGAGCTACATCCCTACTATTTAGTTTTTATTTTGAGATAGGGTCTCACTAAGTTGCTTAGGTCCTTGCTAATTTACTGAGGCTGGTCTTTTTTTTTTTTTTTTTTTAATCTTTTTTTTTTAATATTTATTAGTTCTCGGTGGACACAACATCTTTGTTGGTATGTGGTGCTGAGGATCGAACCCAGGTCGCAGGCATGCCAGGCGAGCGCGCCACAGCCTGAGCCACATCCCCAGCCCCTGAGGCTGGTCTTGAATTTATGATCCTCCTGCCTCAGTCTCCAGAGTTACTGGGATTACTGGCATGCTGGGATTATTGGTGGAATTCCCAAGTTACTGAGATGCTCAGCACCTTGATTTCTTTTTTATATCAGTGTTTTCCTAGCCTGTAGAACAATGCCTGGCATGTAATAGGTTTTTAGTAAATATTTGTTAAATAAATGAATGAATGATTGAATTCTAGATCCTCTGTATCTAGACATCTAGATCATTTATTAAGCTTATCTGCTGCCTGATAATTTATAAAACTATCATTCTGCATGTGGATTCCATTCTATTTTCATACACAAGGTCTTTTATGAGTCCTTGAGGAACCCAGAATTTGTTAGACTGCATTCTTGTTTTCTAAATTTTATCACTATGCCTGGAGCTTCTATTGACTTCAAAATGACTTACCCAGATTGTGGTGTAGCTTGGTGTTAGAGGGCTTGTCTAACATGTATAAGGCCCTGGGTTTACTCTCCAGCTCCACACACAAACAAACACACAATAAATAAAATGATGTATGAAGTATTAGTTTTAAGTTTTTAAAATGGGCATTGAGACTTCTGTAGTAGTTTTGCTGATTTTAGATCTGACTCAGCCTGATTCTGTTTTCCAGTTTTTATCCTCACTAGGGAACTTGAACTCTGGCTGGCCTTTTTTGTTTTTTCCTTCCAATATTCTATTTGATTGTTCAGTATTCATTTTACAGAATTTATCAATGCAAATCATGTGCTGGGAAAATATAAAATATTAAAGGTGAATGGTTGTCTCCCTTGGCAAAAGATCTTATAAAAGTGTGGGTGGCATTAAATAGTGTGATTGCTGCTTCCTTGAAGATGAAGTAGCTTCATTTCTCCCAGCTCTAAATTGGGTGTGTTCCCTGGTGGTCCTGGGTTCTTAAACTTGCTTTCATTGTGTATCATGGATATGAGGGGATTATCATCCTCAAAGCTGTGATGTGCTTACCCAGATCTCCCTGGCTTGGGGAGATCTGGTGTCCCAGTCCTCTTGTTTTGATTCCCTATGCTGAACAGCAGAATCATCTTCCTCTTACCCAATATCCCATTCCCACTTCTCACTCTCTTGTCAAACCCACCTTCTTTTATATTTGGTACAACGTGTGTCCTGTGGAATGCAGTTGGTAACAGGGTTTTTTTTTTGTTATTTTTTTGTTTATTTTTGTTTTGTTTTTTAGGAATTTCAAATAAACGAGCAGGTCCTTGCTTGCTGGTCTGATTGTCGTTTTTACCCGGCCAGAGTCACTGCTGTTAACAAGGATGGTAAGGCATTTGAGTTGTAGTTATTTTTACTTATGATTTAGGGGATGTTTATAACATGAGAGTTTGGTAGTGGATTGTCAGTATTTATTATTTATGAATCCCCTTTCTCCAAGTTAATCAGTATTTCAGGAGTTAGGAAAAGATTACAAATGGAAAGAAAGCTGGGTAAAAAGTTGGTTTTGACTCTTTTCCTAAATTTTAGTTTTTGTTTTCTAAAGCAGTCATAGTTCATCTGTCATTGTGCTGGGAAGAGTATGGGTTCTTACTGTCTAGGACTTCCAAATATAATTTTCAGTAAGCTTCTGTTGTTCCTTGTACTTTGTGGAAACAAAGTCACAGAGTAAAGACATTAAGATGCAGGGTTACAGAGCACCGACTTGGGTTGCCTTTGCCAGAATTTGGAACTGTGAGGAGACAGGACAGGGAACTAGGCACAGAGTTTCTTTTTTGCTAGTATAAGGGTAGGGGAAGGGTCACATATGGTCAGGATTCTGGAACAAACTCTGGATCCAAGTGATTACCTTTTTTTTTTTTTTTTTTCTTTTTTTAAAGCATATTCTACAGGATGTTTGTGATATGGCTTGTTCTCTGAAGTGAATGTTTAGAACAGTTAGGCTTTGTTGTGCTACTGTTAGAGGTGACTATGAAGCCAGATTATAGAGTTGAGTGTGTAACTCAGTGATAGAGTGTTTGTCCAGCATGTGCAAGGCCCTGGGTTTCATTCCTAGGAATGAAGGGGAAAAAACAAACCCACTTGATTTTCCCCACCCCTTCCCACTCAGTGAAGTTATTCAAGTGTTTGTTCAGTACTCTGCTAAGAGTTTGGCTTTAAGCTGACCAAGTTTTGTCTGAGAATAGTTGAAATAATAGACTCCAAGCAAGGTTGTATCTTTTGAGTTAACTAAGCAGTTACTGGTCTTCCAGTTTTTGGCAGATTAGTCCTTTTGGATAGCTCCTTGTGTCCTTAAATTACTTTTATAAGCTGTTTTCTTAGTAAAATTCCTGTTATTATTTTTCATTTGTATCACATTAACCCCAAAAGCCTTATTTTGGGGGGAGCTTACTTATTATTAAACTGCTTCAAATCATTTTAACAACAGACATGCTTGTGTGTGAAGAAGGAAAAAAAAAAAGATATACATGTCTTTTTAGATTCTTGTATTTAAGTTAGCCTTTTCTTCTCATTGACTTTTGAAGTCACGTGATATGAAATGCATGTGTTCTGTATGCACATAAATGTATTACTGAAAATTGATGGGCTGATGTGTGCTGATCAAGTCATGTTCTTCTTCAAATAATGTATCCATTGGAGGTGTGCTTTTTGGGGAGAATGGCTGTTCTTTAGCTCAGATAAAGTTCTGGTGAGATAAGTAACTCCTTAGATAAAGGGGGTAGCAGATAGTGAGGAACATTTCTCTTTTGTTCTAGTGATATCCTAGAGTCCCATGGGGAACAGAAATTGGGCCAGTGGGTTTGGATGAGGGAATAGCAACGGAGGGGCAAGCTGACAAAGAGGGTTTTAGGAGCCCGGGCAGCTCTTTTTTAGAGGAGTGGAAGGAATATTAGTGGAGGCAGTGAAGGCTTAGGGACCTACAGTTTTTCGTCTAGTATCTGCAAAGCCCAGAACATAACATCATGGACTTGGGGGAAGAGGGAGAACCTGGTTCCAGTCAGAATGAGGTCAGTGCCGAGATGAGCTACCAAGAGTAGGCAGGGCAGGAGCAGGATGGTGCAGCACATCATAAGAGGGGGAGGAGGGCTTCTATATACAGGGTTTCATAAGTAGGATGGGTCTGAAATTTTTTGGAAGAACTATTTAAGAACTAAAAGTTGTTGACCACACTATTGGTGATAGTTAATTAGGTATTTTCAATAATTTTTAAATTGGGGCAACCAGAACATTGCAAATTTTTAAAAAAGAAAAATGTCTTTTCAGTTGTGTTTTTTTCCATGAGCTAATATTATAGGTTATGGTTGTTTCTTTAAAATGGTCTTTTTGTCCAGTGAGTTTGGTCCAGTGAATTTTAGTTAATTGATGAACATGAAGAATGAGTAAAAACTTCTGCCAAAACCTCCTTTCCTGAAGTTTTTAGGTCTGAAGTTCTATATTGTGCTGCCTGCCTTACTTGTTCTTGAGACTAATTGGATGAGGGAGTAGAGGATACAGAGTGGGAAAATCCTGAACCTGGGAACTTAGTGGGACAGGCTGGTGGTGCTATTGCCACAGTGGGGTGGTGAAGGAAAGCTGGCCTTGTGGAAGCTCAGATCTGTGCCTGGTTTGGAGGTCAAGAAAGGACCCCCCCCCCCACCCCCAGTGCTGAGGATGGAACCAAGGGCCTAGCACATGCCAAGCAAACAATTTCAACTATGCCCCGGCCCAAGACAATGATTCTGACATACTGTCTTGGGGTTAGAGTTTATCCCTGGGAGTTGGCAGGCAGTTCTGTTTCATCATGATTCATTCTAATCCTTTTTTTTTTTTTTTTTTAAAGAGCGAGAGAGAATTTTTTAATATTTTTTAGTTTTCGGCGGACACAGCATCTTTGTTTGTATGTGGTGCTGAAGATGGAACCCGGGCCGCACGCATGCCAGGCGAGCGCCCTACCGCTTGAGCCACATCCCCAGCCCTCATTCTAATTCTTATGGGATTGGGAGCTATAGTGTTGGACTGTCTTTTTACTTCTTCCCTAGAAGTCTTTGCTCTGCCTTGCTTTTGTCAGTAGGGAGGGCCACCACAGCTTAATGGTGCTGTGAAGAGGAGCTCTGCTGGCAAGGTGCCTCCTGTAAATGACACTTCAGTCTTAGTAGTGCTGCTAGGAGGAAAATAGGGATAAAAAAAGTGACTACTTGTAAATTCATTTTTGGTCTGATTTTCTTGCCACTCTTAACCTCCATGGTGGTTTTGCTGAGGCTCAGCATTGATTGAGCAGGTTAGCAGGTGAGACCCTGAGCAGAGTTGATGAGCAGTGACTGCTAACACTTCGGAGTCTGTCATGATTGAATCAGAACTAAATAATTGAGAGTTTCTTAGGGTAGTTAGTTAGCACTTGGGAAATAAGGACAATTCCATATTAATTAGCTTTTTGTTTGGGATGGTTCTGTGGTGGTGGAAAGTGAGCCACATTTAGTGTGAAGGCAATTGTAGTTGGTAGCCTTGGTAGACCTCCAGTCTGTGTTGGAGTAAAAGAGGGGATTCTGCTTTCAGGGACTCTTTGTTTGGAACCCAACTCTGGTGAGTTGACCTCACCTCTTTGCTGCGGCTGCTCTGCAAAGCATTCTCCTTTGGGGAAACTGCACGTAGGTTAGCATTTATGACAAAACCGGGGATCAAAACTGTTGATCTTTGTTTCTTTAACTTGGTAGAGAAGACAAATCAGGTCCCCCTTCCTAAAAAGCATGCATATTTTTGGGTCATGTGCTTCCCCTTTCCCCTAGTTCAGTCTCTCCGGGTAGTGCCCAAGGCTTGCTTTTGTAACAGGAGATGCTATGAAAATGGTCTTATTCTCAAGTCTCTGCTGCAGCAGTTCCTACTTTTTGTTTTCTTCATGCTGTAACTGATCCTACATTTGAAATGTGGGGAGTTTGATATATTGTGAACAGCTTTGCACAGAGATAAGAGGAAGATTGAGGCCCATACCTGCAGGTGCTCTAGCCCTTTGCTGTTAACTTCTGTGGGGGGAGAGGATTGGTGCTTCCCTTGTAAATTGACTTGGTGGATGATAATTAGAATCACTTCTTGATGCCTTACTCTGTGACAGGGCCTGTGCTAGGTAATTTCCATGTCTTATCTCAGTCTTTACACAAATGTGGAAAGGTTATTGCTATTAACCCGGTCCTCCTTTTATAAATGAGGAACTGAGCTCATAGGAGGAAACTGCCTGAAGCACATAAATGTTGGATCAGAGATCTGAGTGAAGGTCTATGGGACTCCAAAGTCCCTGACCTGCATTTCCAACAGTACCAGGCTGTTCTCTACCACATTGGAGCAGGATTTTCCTAAAGGGACAGGAGTTGTGGATTATGCCCAGGTGTTCACTGATATAATGCTAGCATAGGTATAGGTGCTCTGTGCTTTCTGGAGCTTGGTGCTGTCTTTGGAACCCTGATTGAGAGAGAGGCTGTAGTCTTAGTCTCTGCTCAGTGATTATGGGCTCTTGCTTCAGATTCATTTGAGCAACTAGAAATCAAACAAGGAATTGGAACAGATGAGCAGTTTTGGAAATTGTCAGCCACAGAAACTAAGCCCAATAATATAAAATTGTTCAGAAGAAAAGGCTTAGGGGTAGAGAAGGTGGGCCTTCAATCCTGTGCTTATTCTTCTATCCACCTGCTGAGACACACCTGTGGAAACCTCAGGACTTCAGGAACACACCATCTGTGGCCTTTGGAATTCTCTGATTCTTGGAGAACAAATGGGCTGGAGAAGGGATTCCACATTCACTGTCATGATGGATCCAAGAGCAGCAGAACTTTGTCCACAGCCAGGTGTGTTAGCACATACCTGTAATCCTAGTGATTTGGGAGTTTGAGGCAGGAGGATCACAAGTTTGAGGCCGTAGCAACTTAGCAAGACCTTATCTCAGATTAAAAAATAAAAAGGGCTGTGGATGTAGCTTAGTGGTAGATAATCCCTTGGTTCAATTTCTAGTACCACAATGAACAAACAAAAATGCCCACAAAAAAAAATTGCACAGTCCAAAGTCATCTGTGTATCCCTACTTCCTTGATCTTGGAGAATATAAGCTTACTGGGCATCATTAGTTCTGTTCTTAGCAGACTTTTAGCTATTCCTGGTTGCTCTAAGATTGTCTGATATGTGAAGTTCTTAACCCTCTTCTTAACAGAGAGGCAAGGCTTGGAAGGTTTGTTTGATTTGGTACCAGTAAGGGCAGAGGTTCCTAAGGTGGTAACCTTGTGTCAAGTTAGAGGAGATACTGCCACAGTCTGGCTGGGCACAATTCAGGAGCCACTTGTCAAAAGAAACGAACTTTATTTTTAGAACACATACACCACACCACACAGCTCCTCAGGAAAAACCCTCAGAGCCCAACTGCCACCACCGGCTTCCCACAAGTCTCTCCACCTCCCCCACCCCTCCTGTTCTTGAGGCCGATTGGCTGGGTCGTGTGGGCGGAGCCAAAAAGTCCCCCAATGAGCAGCTCCGTGGTCTGAAAGGGCGGGGAAACAGCCCAATGAGCATCACTGCAGAGGAGCCAATCAGTTGGCAGGTAGAAGTTTGCTGGGGCTGCTGTGAGCCAATCATCAGCTGGCAGCTGGAAGTTTGCTGGGGCCCCTTCGGCTGTGGCTCTCAACAAGATAAAACAGGATATGCTGTTTTCTTTGATGCTAGGGTTAAAATCCAGGGCCTCATTCATGCTAAGTATGTGCTGTACCACTGAACTACCTCCCCAGCCAAGGAAGTATTTATTTTGATTTTTTGACATTTACATGGTATTCATTAGATGACGTTTGTGGCCACAGCAGAGCTCTGTTATCAGCCACCCATGGGAAAATTTCCCAGGAAGACCTCTTTTAGTTATACATGAAACCATGAAAGTAGATTTTTGGGCTTTCTCCAGAAGTGGGCCTAAGCCCACTATTGTTGTCTATTATTCTTACATAAAAGTATGTTTATTTATTTAGGTACCGGAGATTGACCCACATCCCCAGCCCTTTTTATTTTTTGCTTTGAGATAGGTCTCACTAAGTTGCTCAGGGTCTTGCTGAGTTGCTGCAACTGGCCTTGAATTTGTGATCCTCCTGCCTCAGCCTCCCTATCACTAGGATTACAGGAAAATGCCACCACTCCTGGCCCTTCTGATTTATTGAAGCCCAAATTAGGCCTTGTTCAGCATGATCCTGGGAGGAAGTTCCAAGGTGATCCCTTGTAGTCACTTGTAGGTCAAAAAAGTCAGGAACAGGATATTGATATCTAAGGACAGGGGCCCTTTGAGCACTTTTGACCGTAGTTTGGGTCATTTCCTAGTGGCCAGCAATGTTCTGGGCGAGTGGTTTGGATTTAGGCTGAGCAACTGGAACTATGGGCAGTGTGAGCTGGTGGAAAAAGAACTGGTCAGAGAGGTTCATAGGCAGTCTTGGGTTCTCATCCTCTCTCTGCCTTAGACTGCCCATGGAACTTGGAGTCTTTCATATAAGGCTTCATTCTGGAGTCTGCCTTCAAGAGGAAGCTCCAGAACTAATTAATTAAGCCTCAAAATTAACCCCAAATAGTTGTCAGATACTACTACTTTGGATGGTGGAAATGTCTGTAGAAATGACAGTTTTTATTTTGATGTTACTGAACTTTATTGATAAAACAGTTGAAAGTATAGGCTTGGGTGACTTACTAGCAAATTAAATTTTACTTTATATTTTTGTTACTGGGGATTAAACCTGGGGCACTTAGCCACTGAACTATACCCTCAGCCCTTTTTATTTTTTATTTTATGAAAAGGCCCCATCCCCACCCCAAGTTGTGTAGGTCCTTGCTAAATTGTCGAGGCTAGCCTTGAGCATGCAATCCTACTGCCTCAGCCTCCTGAGTTACTGGGATTTTAGGCATGCACCACTGTGCCTGGCTGATTTTTTTCCCATTTTACTAGAACTGGATTCTTAAAACTCTCCCATCCTTCTCCCTCCCACTTCATTTCTAGACTGTGCGGAGCAACATTACACTTGAATGAGCAGGGTCTGTTGAGAATTCTGAAGTGTCACTGTTACTCTTGCTTGCCAGTAAGCTCACAGTATAGACAGTTTTTGGAAAGAGAGGAATCTAGACCTCTGTTGTAGGGACTCAAATCATTATTGCGCTGCCTTATGTAGAGAATTGTTTATGTTTCCATTCTTAGTCTTCCTGGATCTTGTTCTGCCGTCTCATTGCTGATGTTTTTACTCCACCAAGCCTATTTGTGTATCCTGATATATTTGCTAGTCAGTTTCTTTCTGATTGGTGATATATTGGTAAATAATCACGTTTATTTTGTAATGCCCAGGAGTAAAGGTCAGTAGGTGATTATTAATTGCCTATGGCAGTGCTTCTCTGACTTTGGTGTGTATCAGAATCACCTGGAGGACTTGTTAAAAAAACAGTTCTATGCCCCACTCCCAGAGTTTTTGATTCAGTATATCTGAAGTGGGGCTGGTAAGTACTTGTCAGTACTCCTGACAAGTTCCTGGGAGTACGGATGCTGCTGGTCACACTCTGAGCACTGGGCTGCTGTGACCCAGGCACTGT
Source organism: Urocitellus parryii (assembly GCF_045843805.1). Classification (NCBI taxonomy): domain Eukaryota; kingdom Metazoa; phylum Chordata; class Mammalia; order Rodentia; family Sciuridae; genus Urocitellus; species Urocitellus parryii. Next base: position 177,734,145 of record NC_135536.1, read on the forward strand.
ATGAGGAAGAAACTGATGCAAGACATCGTCTCTGTCCTGAAGAACCTTCCTTCAAGTTAAGATATGTATGTATATGAAGGTAAACCTAAATGTGGAGTTCTGCAGGCCAGGTGCCAAATGAATCTGAGGAGTTCAGAGCAGACTGAATTTGCTAGTAGTATAGAGGCCAGGAAGCTTTCACAGATCTGTTGTGGTCATTTGAGCTGACCACGTAAGGATCAATAAGTGGCACCTTCCAGGCAGGAAAATATTTTGATAGATGTGGAGATGGGAATGTTAAGGGCACTTTTAGTGAATAGCAAGTCACTTTGAGTTGGTGGGTATTTGATGCTAGTAAAGACAAATAGTCTTGAAAAATGGGCTCAGACTGTGTTGGACTTTGAATACTAGGGTTGGCTAACTATTGACAAGCTTTGTTTAGGACAGAAGGAAATTTGATGTGGGGAGGGAATGCACTAATGAGGTAAAAGCTGGGCATGGTGGCAAGCACCTGTAGTCGTAGATACTCAGAAGCCTGAGGAAGACAGATCCTTTGGCCCTAGGAGTTTAGGAGCCAGCTTGGGCAATATAGCAGACCTTGTCTTTAAAAAAAGAATAAAGAAAAAGAGCAACGTAACCAGGAGATCTTAAATTCCTTATTGCATTCTTCTGTTCCCACTTGTCAGGGATTTTTATTAGGTGGAAAATCAGTCCTGAAAATTGAACCATGTTTACTAATGGTAAACCATTACATAATTACCAGTTGTTAACTGGTAATCTTGAGAAGATTAACTGTGACTTTTTTTTTTTTTTTTTAAATCTCTGCGAGTTTGGGGGGAAGGAATACAGAATTAGTTCTGCTTCTAAGATGCAAAGTTTTGAAAGCTTTGGTTTGTGTGCAACTAATGAGAACTGTTGTAGTTGAATTTTTATTTGGGAAGATATGAATATTTGGTGGTTGGGGATGTAGTCTAGTGGTAGAATTAGGGCTTAGCATGTACAAGGCCATAGGTTTGATCCCTAGCACCCTCCCCCCACCGCCAAAAAAAAAAAAAGTGGTGGTGGGGGGAGTGATCCTTAACAATCTCTTCTAATGGAAATAAAATAAAACTGATAGTAGAGCAGGTAGCATTTAGTGTTTTGGCTAAGTCTCTTTTCAAATACCATAATAGGAAGTTAATTCATATGGATTTTAAGATTAATCACAGAAAACATACTTTTAGCAGAGTTTTATTTCTTGGGGGTGTGGCTCAGTGGTAGAGTTTGTGTTTAGCATGGAGGAGGCCCTAGATTTGATCCTCAGTATCAAAAAACAAAACCAAAAAGATGTTACTGCCCCCAAGCCCAGAAAATAAATATTAAATTACAAAAATTAATAATTCACCAAGGAAAAAATAAGTCTGCATTTTCCTCACATTCTTAATTGTTTTACTTTTCTTTGTTTTTGGCCTAAACTCAGTGCAGACTATTTTTATTTTAATGAAGCATTATAAAAATTAGATTTTTTTGATAGATTTTGAGTTTAATAGATAAAAATTAAACTGTAATCCTGACTAAGAAATGAAGATAAGCATGCTATAATCTTGTAACATAAATAGGATAAAATTGATTTTTTTTTTTTTTTTTTTTTTTTTTTTGGTGGTGCTGGGGAGTAACTCAGGGCCTCATTCATGCTAAGCAAGTGCTCTACCACTGTGCTACATCCTTAGCCTTGAATGTGATTCTTAAAAAAAAGTTTTTAAACTCACCTAAATGTATTATGTGGTTGAAGCTCTCTTGTGTTTATGCTCTGAAAAATTGCTGCTTCCATGAAACTACAAGTTAAAATAATATCTTCTTGAATTTTAGGTACTTACACTGTGAAATTTTATGATGGAGTAGTTCAGACTGTCAAACATATTCATGTCAAAGCTTTTTCCAAAGATCAGGTGAGAAATGTGGTTTCGTGCTTTGTGTTATGAATAATGCTAACTTTGTACTTTTGTTTCTTGAATAAAGACATTACATTTGTTTATGATGGCAAGTCTTTATTTCCTCCACCTGACACAGTTTCACCGGAAAGTAATACATGAGTTTTCAGACGTTGTGAATATTGTCTATCTTTGCTATTTCTTTTTCAAATTGTCTTTTTCAGATTGTCTTTTTCAAAAATGCTGAATATTTGAACACTACTAACTGATATCTGTTTTCCTCATCTTTTCTCAAAAGTGTCTGATTACTCATCTTTTTTCTTCTTCCTTGCCCTTCTCCCATGGTTGTTACCCATCACAGGGAACCTGTCATAACACTAGAGCAGACCTGGAACATGTTTTCCCCTGTTCTACCTTTGTCCTTTACCATGACTTAGGACCATGACTTGGGTGGTTTACACACTTATCCTTTGCTGTGGATTTAGCATTCACTTGTGCTCAATATGTCTGATTCAGGAATTTAGTGTCCTGGTGTCCCATGCACCTTGTATGTACTTGGCTTGAGCATGGGGTATGAGTTTTGACATTGGAAATATAGTCTAAACAGATAGGAGCCTGTAGATTGTGTTGCCTACTTTAATCATGATTTTTTTCCCCTGTTAATTTCTGTCATCTTGATTAAAAAAAAAAAATATATATATATATATATATATATATATATATTTAGTTGAAGTTGGACACAATACCTTTATTTTATTTGTTTTTCTTTTTGTGTGGTCTCTGGGATGGAACCCAGTGGCTCACACATGCTAGGCAAGCGCTCTACCACTGAGCCACAACCTGGGCCCCATCTTAATATTTTAATGAAATAGGTGAGAGGAAAGTAGAGATCAAAATTTGGATATTAGTGTTTTTAAAAATTCTGTTACTGGTTTAGTTGTTAAGACAGCTAAAGGAAATTAGTAAAAGATTTTATTACTGAGACATTGTAATTGGCTACTCACCTTTCAGTGATTGTTGATGGGATAGTATTTGGTGATTTTTTTTTTTTTTTAACCCCCATCCTGTCTTTTCCTATGATGAGCAAATGTTTTGACTTATCACAGATTTTAACAAATTCTTCTATACATCCACTGAAGAATGAGAGATGATACCTTTAAAGGTATCCTCAAAAATGTTTTTACCTTCTGGGTTTCCTTTAAAAAAAATTTACAAAATTATAGAACTTTGGTCCTAATGATACTTTCTCTTTGATTATTTTTCCTTCAGGCATTTAAAGAACTATACGGTACTCTAAAATCTTATTTTTGCTTTAGATTTGGCATTTGTGTTAAGTTTGTCGAATGAGTATATTTGAATATAGATAAAAATAACTGAATTATGAGCTTGTCCAGAATTGGCAGATTGTATTCAGAACCTCCCAATTACCAGTTTGTTTTTCTCTCTACACTAAAATGGGGCTTTAGCATATGCTAGCAAACTGAGGTAGGCCTCTGAGAAGTCCTCAGTCTATAGAATCAGGCTGAGGACAAGCGGGTCAGAGCCTGAAAGCATTTTTTAGAACACCTCTGTCAGAAAAATTGCTTCCAGAAAAGATCCTAGGTAGTTGTCGGACCTTTTATGCATTCTCTAGTGATCTCATCATCATTCTTTGTCTCAGAAGAAATTGAACGCAGTAGTTGTTTTTATTTAGTATGGGTCCTCAAACTTCGGGGTGTATTTTCAGTGGTGTTTTGCATTATGTGACATGGCAAATGTCCTCTTTTAGTTTCTCCATAAATTTGCAAACAGCCTCCTAATTTTTGATTTGCAAATAATCACAAAGTGTGTTTCATCGCTATTTTGCTCATTTTAGAATATTGTGGGTAATGCTAGGCCTAAAGAAACAGATCACAAAAGTCTTTCATCATCTTCCGATAAACGAGAGAAATTTAAAGAGCAGAGAAAAGCCACAGTCAATGTGAAGAAAGACAAAGAGGACAAAGCCTTAAAATCGGAAAAGCGACCCAAGCTGCCCGACAAAGAAGGAAAGTTAATCTGTGCTGAAAAAGGGAAGGTGTTGGAGAAAAACCTTCCCAAGAACGAGAAGGAAGATAAGGAGAACATTTCAGAGAATGACAGAGAGTACTCTGCAGATACTCAAGTGGATAAAAAACCTGAAAACGACATTGTGAAGAGTCCACAGGAGAACTTGAGGGAGCCAAAAAGAAAACGAGGCAGACCCCCTTCCATAGCTCCTACTGGTGAGTGTTCCAAGTGGGCTCTGCAGTGGGTGATGCCAGAATGTTCTTCTGTGGCCTTTTGCAGGTCTTTCTACCTTCTGCACTTCAGTTCTTCGTATTTGTGACTGACTTTGGCTGTGATTGAGAGCAGGTTGTACCAGGGACCTGGCTCTAAGTGAGGCATGTTCGGGAGTGTGTGCAGGACCCAGCTTTGGGGTGGTAGACTCTCCACAGAGACTTCAGCTTACATAACAAAGCCCAATGAGCCAAGACCTTTTGCTTGTCTATTCAGATGATCTCAATTTAAAGAAGCCTGATAAAACCTGGCATTAGGAAATATAGTTTTAATGAGACAGATAAGAAAGAGGAAAAGAGGGGGAGGAAAATGGGGTAGGCAGGGGCTGCGAGTGTAGCTCAGTGGTACAGCATGACCTAAGTATACATAAGACCCTGATTTCAATTCCCAGAACCCCCACCCCCCCAAAAAAAAAGGAAAAAGTGGGCCAGAAGGATGCTGGAGCTAGAGAGGCATAGGTACATTATGAAATCTATCTCTCTAGAGAGTGATTATTGATAGGAAATTTTCATAAGTCTAAATAAAAAGCTAAGGCTGAGTCTATATGGCTCAGTTGTTTTTTGGGGGGTTGGCTAACTTCATTTAGCATTATCTTCTCTAATGCCATCCATTTACCTGCAAATGTCATGATTCTATTATTGCTGAGTAAAATTCCATTGTGTATATATGCCACATTTATATAGAGTACTTACGTAGCATGTGAGAGGTCCTGGGTTCAATCCCCAGCACTACAAAATAATAAACAGTAAAATAAAAAGTTGAGATAGTTAATTGATAAGAGTCAAAGAGGATATAGATTTGGAGGAAGATATAGTTATTTTAAAAAGAAGTATAAGTTTGGAACTCCTAGAAAACCAAGGATGAAACAAATCTTGATTTCTTCCTAAGCCAAATACTCATTTTCCAGATTGATTGTGTAAATGAAGAATCTCCTAGGGTTCTAGACCAAACCTGTTCATGATTAAATATGTGGCGTTTGGTCTTTAGACATTCTTCCTTGCATATTCCCTATACAAATATTGAAAAACTGTGAATCTCTTAGCACATTTTTAAGTAATATCTAGTTTTTTAAAATGCGAGATTAAATAACTTCAAATAACTTTAAAATATAAAGTTTGACATAAAATATATTTTCATTAAAACTGTGAAACTACAGTGTTAGTTCATTCATTATTCCCTAATATAGTAGCATGCAAAGCCAATCCTCCTTATCAAACCAAAATGCCCCATCAGGGAAAAAGTCTACCTTAATTTACATCAAATAAATGTATTTTGTACTTACTCCCAATAGACTAGCTTCTCATATCTGAATTCTAATTTTATAGGAAATTAGATAATAGACTGATTTGTCCTCAGATGAAATAAGGGACTTCCCTTATTTCAGTAACTATAGTTGGATTTTATTCTCAAGAGCTGAGCATGCTGCTGGGCATGGTATTGCATGCTTGTAATCTCAGTGGCTCAGGAGACTGAAGCAGGTGGATTGCAAGTTCAAAGCCAGTCTCAACAACTTAACAAGACCCTGTTTCAAAATAAAAAATAAAAAGGGCTGGTGGTGTAGCTCAGTGGTCATGTGCCCTTGGGTTCAGTTCCTGGTAATGGGGGTGAGGGGGTGGGGGTGAGTATGTGGAGGTGGGGGCTGAGCATGCTGGACTTGAATAGGGGCTAGATCTGTGTATAAGGTAGCCACAAGCCACATATGACTTTTGAGCACTTGGAATTGAGATGTGTTGTATAAAATGAACACTTGGATTTCAAATACTCAGTACAAAAAAAGAGCACAAACTCCTTTTTTCTTTTGTGATGATGGGGCTCAAATTCAGGGTCTTGTGCATACTAGGCAAGTACTCTATCACTAAGCTACATCCCAATCCCAGTAATTTTTTTATATTAATTACATGTTGAAATATTGATTTAAAAATTTTTTTTATAGTTGTAGATGGACAGAATGCCTTTATTTTATTTGTTTATTTTTTTGTGGTGCTGGGGATAAAACCCAGTGCCATACATGTGCTAGGCAAGTACTCTACCACTGAGCTACAGCCCCAGCCCACATGTTGAAATGTTTTTAAATGTATTAATATGTTTAAATAAAATAAATTATTTAATTTGATTTTTTAAAACTTGTTAGTATGACTACTAAAATTTTAAAAATTATGTGTGGCTTCTATTTCTGGCTTTCATTGTACTTCTATAGGTCAGGACTGTCCTTAAATTTAGTTGCTTTCTAGACAGCCTTCTGGGAGATTTTCATAAGAAATACACCCTCCCCCCCAATACAGACATACCTTTCTTTTCCTTTTTCCTTTTTAGCCTCCACATATGAGAGAAAACATATGACCTTTGGCTCTCTGAGTTTGATTTATTTCATTTAACATAATGTTGTCAAGTTCCATCCATTTTCCTGCAAGTGTCATAGTTTTATTGTGGCTCAGTAAAATCCATTGTGTATATACCACATTTTCTTTATCTATCCATCCATTGACAGACAACTAGGCTGGTTCCATAGTTTGGCTATTGTGAATCGTGTTGCTGTAAACATTTGTATATATGTATCACTATAGTATGATGACTTTTAATTCTTTAGGATAAATACTGAGGAGTAGTATACCTGGGTCATATGGTGGTGGTTCCATTACTAGTCTTTTGAGGACACTGATTTCCATAGTGATTATGCTAATTCACAACCCTACCAACAGTGTAAAAATGTTTTTCTCCATGTCTTCTTGGCAATGTGAATTGTTAACAATACTCAAGTTTTGTATGGTCAGTTCTCATTTCTGTAAGGTATCAAAAGGAAAAAGGCTTGCTGGGCGTGGTGGAACACGTCTGTAATCCTAGCTACTCAGGAGGCTGAGGCAGAAAGAAGAGAAGGATCAAAAGTTTGAGACCAGCCTCAGCAACTTAATGAAACCTTATCAAGGTCAGCCTCAGTAACTTAGTGAGATCCTGTCTCAAAATAAAAATAAAAAGGACTGGGAATGTAACTCAGTGATAAAGAGCCCATTCAATCCCTAGCACCAAAAAAAAAAAAAAAAAAAAAAAAAAAGACTCAGTGGTAAAAAGTATCCCTCGGTTCAATCCCCAGTACAAAAAGAAGGCGACTTGCCAAATATCTCATACATAGTTCAAATCCCCTTAACGAAATTGCTTGGAAAAGTTTTCATTGATTTGGTAGAGCCTTGGGTTCCCTAACTTGTATAGAATTGATTGGGAATAGATTCTGAGCTATTTTGAGAGGGTTGCTTGTATTTGTGTTTAACTTGGAATGTGTGTGATCCAAGTTCTTACCACTTGGAACAGAAGAATGTTGGCATTGGGAAGTCTGAACACAGGAAGAGCCAAGAATGAGGGTGGCCTTGGAGCTCAACCCTGTTTGTGTTCAGCCATTTGACATGGCAGATATGCAGATATTGGACTTAGATGAGTTTTTTCTCTCTCCATTTCTTCTTCTCTTCATTCCTTTTCCTTCTCCTACCATCATTTACTTGCCTTCCTATCTCTTCCCCTTTCTCTCTCACTCTTCCTTACCGACTTTAGCTCTGTCTTCCTGTCAAAAGCTCCCCAGTTTCTTTTTCCCTTTTTTTTTCTTCTGTCTGCCTTTTGGATTCTCATCTTTTTTTTTCCAGATTCGGGGAGAACTTCATACATTTTTAGGCTTAAAAATAGCGAGCAGTCTTTGAGGGCTTTGTGTCTGCACTACTGAATTCTGTGACAGCTTCCTGCAACATTAACTGTCAAAAGCATGCTTTTCTGAGATTTGCCTGGGATTTTTTTTTTTTTAAAGAATATAAATGTTGGCATTCTTTTTAACCTTCAAAACTAAAACTAATGATAACAAATTCAGCAAGAAGAAATTAAAAACAGTAATTAAACCCTAGATATACATTTTAGGAGTTAGCATGCATGATGGATTTCAGGAGAATATTGGATAAGTCAGATTCCCCCCCCCCTTTTTCTCAGTAGATACAATTTTGAAGAGATGATTTAATAGTGACAAAAATGACTTTTCTGTTGCTCATGCAACTTCAGGTAAAAAGCAGTCATGTTGCACTGTGGTGTTCTAAGAAGAGGGTTTTAAGAAAGCTGGGTCATAAGAGAGAGTACAAAAAGAGATTTAGGATATCAATCTGCAGAGTGTCAGCATGTCCCAGAGGTAGTAATTTCTCATTTATTTCACTGTTTTTTCTTGTGCCTTAGAAAGAATGCCCCTTTTGAGGGTTTATAATGCAAGGATGTCTTCATATGTTAAGTAATTTTTATATAAAATGCAAGATTGGACACTGAGAAATTACATATCTTTTTTGTGTGGTTCTGTATACATCATAGCTGTGGATTCAAATTCTCAGACTTTGCAACCAATAACATTGGAATTGAGAAGACGGAAAATATCAAAAGGAAGTGATATCCCATTAAAACGTCCTCGACTTGATAAAAATTCATGTGAGTCTCCAGTTTGTGTATGTGTGGCTAGAATTGGGCATTATTTGGGTCAGCCTCCTCTAGGTCCATCCTGTCTTCTATGCCTTATAGGCTCTAATGATTGTTCCTGTGCTGCATGGTAATATACACCTGTAATCCCACTGACTCAGAAGTCTGAAGCAGGAGAATTGCAAGTTCATGGCCAGTCTGGGCAACTTAGCAAGCCTCTAAGCAACATAAACTCTGTCTCAAAATAAAATATAAAAAGCGCTGGGGATATAGCTTAGTGGTAAAGCATCCTTGGATTCAGTCCCCTTACCCTTCCCCCCTAAAAAGATTGTCCTTGATTGCATGAATTAATGTGAATGGGCTGTAGTTGAAACTGGAGTTTTTGCTTAGAAGAAACACAAAATTGTATTAGTGTTGGGTTCAGTGGTGTCATATCCATTTCTATAAACTACATTTGATTTGAATTCCTCTAGAAATTTAAAGGCTTAGGAAGGTATGGACTTTATTCTCTAAGTGAAACTTTTTAAAATACTATTTATTGGTTAGAAAAATACCCTGCTAAAGAATTTGTGATGCCTCTAAATAAAACTCGATTGCCTAGCATGTGAAGCCCTGGGCTTTAATTCTCAGTAACCTGCCACTCAAACAAATAAACAAAACTTCAATTGACTTTGGAAGTTAACATTATAGACTTTCATTTGGGAAGCTCCAAAATAGAACTTAATTGTCAAGACTGGCACATGCTTTGGCACATATTTTCAGACGCTCAATTCTTTTGTTTTTTAATTTTTGTTTTTTAGTTGTCAAAGGACTTTTTATTTATTTGTTTGTTTGTTGTTTATATGTGGTGCTGAGGATCGAACCCGGGGCCTTACACATGCTCTACCACTGAGCAACAACCCCAGTCCCTACACTCTCTTAATTCTTAACAAAATAAAATCTATACTGGCAGAGACTTTGCTTTTGCTTAAAACTATAGGGAAAGGTTAATAATTTAACATTCCAGAAGTTTCTCTTATAATTCTTTACGGAGGCACCTAACCCAGAAATCTGTAGTAACAATTATTTATTCCTGTTGCTCTCTGGATTACAACTCTCTTAATGGTTTATAGCCCAGGAAAAGTCAAAAAACTGTTCCGAAAACACTGACAAAGACTTGTCCAGGAGACGGTCTTCCAGGCTGTCCACTAACGGGACCCAGGAGATCCTAGATCCTAACTTGGTTGTACCAGATTTGGCTGATAAAGTCGATACGGATCCTTCACAAGACAAGTCATCTAGTACCAAGGAACCTGAAGAAGGTGAGTCAGAGACTGTTTTGAAATTGTTTTTGCCAACTTGGTGCTTTTCTAGTAAGAACCATCTCTAGCTTCCATGAGTGTTAGATTGTCTTAAAATCAAATTATTAAATGAGCTGCAGTATTCTCATATGGTTCTTCATTGATTATTCATTCAGTAGACAAGCTTTCTGGATGCATTTGTGGTTAGTTGTGTTTTTATATTATTTCCTGCTAGGTTGGAATACAGTACTAGAAGAACCCTGCCTCTGTCTTTCTGGTGCCATCTCACTCCACGCCTCTGCCTTTTGTTGACATTTGCAGTATTTCTCCTTTCACTGTAGCCTCTTTTTTTGTATGTGTGTATGTGTGTTGCTGGGGATTGAACCCAGGGCCTTGTGCATCTGAGGCAAGTATTTTACCAACTGAGCTATGTCCCCAACCCCCCAGCCTCATTCTTGAAATGTTTACAGCCTTGGCTGTATGTGTGGGGACCTGTGAATGTACCTTTTTTTTTTGGAGATAGGGTCTCACTAACTAAGTTGCTTAGGGCTTCACAAAATTGCTGAGGCTGGCTTTGAACTCAAAAAGTCCTGCAGCCTGTCCTCCTGCATCCTCCAGAGCTGCTTGGATTATAGGCATGCGCCGCTTTTTTTTTTTTTTTTTTTTAAATTTTTAATATTTATTTTTTAGTTCTCGGCGGACACAACATCTTTGTTGGTATGTGGTGCTGAGGATCGAACTCGAGTCGCACGCATGCCAGGCCAGCGCCGCTTTTTTAAAAATTTTATTTTATTTTTTTATTTTTTAGATGTCTATGGAGACAATACCTTTATTTTATTTGTTTATTTTTATGTGGTTCTGGGGATCGAACCCAGTGCCTCATGCATTCTAGGCAAGCACTCTACCACTGAGCCACAACCCCAGCCTCCATGCCACTCTTATATGTTGTGAGATTAATGGGGTTTCTCCAAGTCCCTGGCTTTCTTAGTCTGTTATGGGACTTTTGGTTTTTAGATTGATTGATTGATGAATGTGTGTGTGTGTGTGTGTGTAAAATATATCTCAAGTGCTTTCTTTATTTTCTTCTAGGTCAGTTGAAATCTCCTTTGGAAGCTGGCTCGGTCTCATCTGCCCTAACTTGCCACTCCTTTGGGGATGGATTGGGGGCTGTAGGCCTGGAATTGAATTGCAACTCAATGGGAGAAAACACTATGAAAACAGAACCAACATCGCCCCTTGCTGAGTTACAAGAGATTTCAACTGTGGAAGGTTCATATTTAGAGTTAACTCAATCTTCTTTTTACATATAGTTTTGCTTGTGTTTTGTGAACTAAAAAAAAAAAAGCAACAAAAAAACTTTTCTAATGACGTTTTATCATTATTTATTAATAATATTTTTATTTTAATCTCTAACCCTTTCATTACTGATTTTGGTAATCTGTATTCCCTCTCTTCTTGATTAGCATGGCTAGAGATTTGTCAATTTTGTTAATAGTTTCAAAGAACTTTTTTTGAGTATAAAAGTAGGATTTATTCAAGCATGAAGAAAAGAGACAGAATTCCCACAGGACAAGAGAGGGAGTTTCCCAAGAACTAACCTTTTATTTTAATTTTCTCTTACTGTTTTTCTTTTAAAAAATTTAATTTCTGTTTCGATTTTTGTTTTCTTTCAATCCTTTGCAAACCTTAGCTCAGTGATTTTAGGTTTTGTTCATCCTTTCTAGTAAAGAGTTTTTTAAAAAAATATATATATATTTTAGTTGTAGATGAACACAATATTTTTATTTATTTGTTTTTATGTGGTGCTGAGGATTGAACCCAGTTCCTCACACATGCAAGGCAAGTACTCTACCACTGAGCTACAACCCCAGCCCAAGAGTTTAAAATTATCAATTTCTCAGGAAGTACTACTGCATCCTATAGACTTTTGATATGTTGCCCCTCCCTACTTCCTTCTCTTCTTTTCTTCCCTCCATCCTTCCTGTACTCTAGGGATTCTGATATATATCCCTAACTATTCACAGTTTAGAGTGAATATTGAACTGCTCTATTTAGATTTTTGTGAGGTTCTATTAACTTCCCATTTTGTTCTAGTTCCATGAATTGTATTTACATATGCTATAGAATTCTCAATGCAGTATTATAAGTTTTGCTCTAAAACAGTTATGTCTATGTGTATGTATGTATGATGTATATCATTGTATGTGTGTGTGTGTGTGTGTGTGTGTATATATATATATATATATATATATATATATTTTTTTTTTTTTTTTTTTTTTTTTTTTTTTTTTTTTGCGGTGGTAGGGCCAGAATTAAACCCAGGAACACTACCATTGAGCTACATCCTCAATTCTTTTTATTTTTCATTTTGAGACAGAATCTTGCCAAGTTGCTGAGGGTCTCACTAAGTTTCTAAGACTGGCTTTGACCTTCTGGTCCTTTTTCCTTGACCTCCCAAATTGTTGGGATTACAAGCATGTGCCTCTACCACGCGACCTGCGCAGTGGTTTCATTAATGAGGTTCTAGGCATAAAGTTAGTTAGACGAGATCGAAATAAAAACACAAGACTCAGTTACCTTATTTCTATTGCTAGGTCCGAGACGGCTCACCTCTCTGGTTCGCTCCTCTAGCCGCCCAGCAGGGCAGCAGGGATTACTCAGGGCTAGCAGGAGAGAGAGAGAGAGCACGCTGGGGACTAGCCTTTTATTAGGGAACATGAGATTCAGGGGAGAATTCCATCCAATGAAGGTTGAGGGGTCGCTGCACTCCAAGGTCAGGGTCAGCGATTGGGTCCCCGGGGTCAGTGGTCAGGCACACCCCCACACGGATGGGCTCTCTCATCAGGAAAGGTTCGATTTTGCCAAAGTGCCTCAGGCCCTTAACGGGAGCTGCCCAATCACGTGTTAGAATGGCTTCCCACATGTGCCCCATGCCCAGCTTTGTCAGATTTTGATATTATTTCATAGGTAACTGAATCTCTACCTACTTTTTGGTTTTTCAAGTCTATCTTGTGTTAGAGGTTGAATAATTATTTCCCTCTATTTTGCAGTTCCTTTTCTTCTTTCTACTGTTGTTAAGCCCATCCACTGAATTTTTTTTTAACTGCTAGAACTTACATTTTCTTAGATCCAATTTCTCTGCTGAGATTTCCATTGTGTTTATTCATTATGAGCAAAGTTTTAATAGCTGTTTTGAAGTCTTTGTCAAATCCGACACCTAGATTTTCTTGGGATTAATACCTATCAAATGACTTTTCTTTTGACTATGGGGCCATATTTTGCCTTTGTTTATATGCCTGATATTTTGGATTGTATTCTGGACATGTTGTGGAGTTCGTATTATGTTTGTTCCTCTAAGGAGTACTGAGTTCTTTATTTTTTAAATGGCAGTTAACTTGGTTGAACTCAAAGTCCAAATTCTTTTTCTCTGTAATGGGCAGCAGGTGAAGTCTCTGTTCAGGTCTTTGTTCAACTGTTTGTAACTCTTTATTTTTATTTATTTATTTTTTTAAAGAAATCCGTAACTTTTTTTAAAAAACATTTTTATTTATTTATTTATTTAGTTATAGGTGGACATAATGTCTTTATTTTACTTTATGTGGTGCTTAGGATCAAACCCAGTGCCTCATGCATGCTAGGCAAGCTCTCTACCTCTGAGCCACAACCCCATCCAGTTTGTAACTCTTTATATTTTTAGAAATGAGAGACATAGGCAAAGTTTATATTGCAGAAATTGGGGCCACCTGCTTGTGATTTTCTTTTTTCTAATGGATTCTTCCCACCCCTCGCAGAAGTTGTAGCTGCACTGAACTTTGTATTGCTTTTTTTACCACCAAGACTGAAAGTTTCTATGTGAATTGTAGCTACCTGATGCTATTGACTAGAGTTTGAATTTGGGCAAAAAGATAAAAAAAATGGGCAACTGATCTAGTGCCCTTCCATTATCCCAAATGTCTGACTCCTTTTGTTTTTGCCATTTTTTTGGTGTTCCCCAGTGCCTTTCCCAGAGTTTATAATGATTATATATAGAAGGGTTGTTCCAATATGAGCTATTCTACCATTAATAAAAGAGAAACCTCCACCTTGTGTTAATACACAGCCTTAGGAAATGTTATACCTTTATATCATGCAGGAATTTTTTTTCTCTCACATAGTGATTGTTTTTTATACTGATGGGCATTTGAATGTAATTGATAATGCATACTTTTAATTTTAATAATGTTATGTTTGTGGCAAATAGAACCCAGGATGGTTGAACCTCAAATAAGTAACAGTCTTTATCCTAAAAAGGGAAAAGGATATAATCTACTTTTTTTGTGTATATGTGTACTTTTATTTTAAAAAAATTAATTAGGGACTCTGGCTGTTGCTGTGGCTCAGCAGTAGTGCACTTGCCTAGCATACGTGAGCCACTGGATTCCATCCTCAGTACTGCAAATGAATATATATAAAGTCCATTGAGAACTAAAAAAATATTTTTAGAGAATTAATTAATTAATATTCTTGCCTGAGGGATTGAACCCAAGGCCTCCTGTATGCAGGGCAAGTACTCTACCATTGAGCTATCCTGGACCCTTATTTCCTTTTTCTAAAAACAGTTCTATGGCATATACTTGTAATCACAGCAACTTGGGAGGGTGAGGCAGAATGATTTGAGGCCTGCCTTGGCAACTTAGTGAGACCCTGACTCAAAATTAAAAGTAAAAAAATCTGGAGAGGTAGCCACACCCAAAAAATATACAAATATTATATGCTATTGGCAACAAACAGTATAGAGGTACTTAGATTAAAAGTGAAAGATGTCCTCTGTTTTATTCTTGTACTTTGTTCAAGTTTTTTCCCCTCTGTGCATTTACATAGGAGAGCAAATAAGATTTATTATTTTTAAGTGTAATTGAGACATGTGAAGGCTTATTGTTCAGACTTATTTTTATAGCATTTCTTGGCTCTTTATTAGTAAATTTAACTTTCTTTTCTTTGTTTTTGATATGAGGATTGAGCTCAGGCCTTTAAACCACTGAGTCACATCCCTAGCCCTTTTTATTTTTTTGTTTTGAGACGGGGTTTTGCTAAGTTGCTTAGGGCCTTGCTAAGTTGCTAAAGCTGGCCTTGAACTTGAAATCCTCCTGCCTTCACCTCCTGAGTTTCTGGGATTTCAGGCCTATGCCAGTGAGACACTTCCTTTTTTTTTTTTTTTTTTTTTAATAGTTTTTAGTTGTTGATGATCTTTATTTTCTTTCTTTCTTTATATGCAGTGCTGAGAATCGAACCCAGTGCCTCACACATGCTAGGCAAGCTCTCTACCACTGAACAACAACTGCAGCCCAAGACACTTACTTTTAAGAAAGGATTATCCTGGATACTGATAGTTGATAAATGATGAACAACATTATTGGTTGATTTTAACCAGCTTCATTGTTTCTAGATCTGTCATAATATTGCAACTCTTTTTCCAAATGGAGTTTAAAGTACATCCTAATTATTGGTGTAGTAATTTTTTCCCAAGAATTCTGTTGGATTGGCAGTTTTAAAAAATATATCAAATATTAAATAGAGAATATTTTGAAAATTATTGCAAAAAAGGATTTTAGTATGTTTTCTAAGGCTAAATCACAGTTATTCATTGATGTTCTTCACTGAAAAATATAATAATGCATGAACATAAGATCATCCCATGGTGCATGTTGGCTTAGGATGCTCATCTTTTTCCCTGCACTGGAGATTGAATCCAGGGGTTCACTGAGCCACATCCCCAGTGCCTTCCTGCCCCCCCCGCCCCCCCCCCCCCCCCCCCGCTTTATTTTGGAGATAGGTTCTCTCTAAGTTGCTGAGAATGGCCTTGAACTTGTTATCCATGTGTCTTAGCCTCCTCAGTAACTGGGATGTGCCACTGCATCCAGATATATTCATCTGTTTTGAATCACCAGGAGAAAACAATGGAAGATTCTGCTTAATGTTGATTATTAAATGCAATTTGATTTTTCTTAGGCAAATATTCATTCAGGAAGACCAATTTCTATTTTTTAAAAAATATTTTTATTAGTTATTGATGGACCTTTATTTATTTATTTGTTTATATGTGGTGCTGAGACTTGAACCCAGGGCTTTTACACATGTGAGGCAAGCGCTCTACCACTGAGTCACAATCCCAGCTCTGCATACTTGTTTTTTTTTTTTTTAATTTTTTTTTAGTTGTAGATAGACACAATACCTTTATTTTATTATTTTATTTATTTATGTGGTGCTGAAGATAGAACCCAGTGCCCCACACGTGCAAGGCAAGCGGGCTACCACCCAGCCCTTGCATACTTGTTTTTAATAAATTTTCACAAGTTGTAGTCTCTGACTTAAGGCAACTAATTTTTCTTTTTCCTTCTATAAATTTCAATATATGCAAGGAAAAATTAAAACCAAGCAAAAGAGAGTGAAAAGATCTCCCTTATATAGCCTCACTTATTTATTTATCTCTTCACATATTATGGTACTGAAAATTGAACCCAGGGGTACTCTACCACTAAGCTACATCCCCAGTTTTTATTTTTTATTTTTTTTAATATATATTTTTTATAACTTTATTTTTTTATGTGGTGCTGAGGATCAAATCAAGTGCCTCACCTGTGATAGGCAAGTGCTCTACCACTGAGCTACAGCCTCAGCCTCCCAATTGTTATTTTGAGACAGGGCCTTGATGAATTGCCTAGATGTCCTTGAACTCATGATCATCCTGCCTCAGCAGTTGTTGGGATTACTAGCATGTGCCATATACCCAGTTATTGCCCTTTTTTCTTGAAGAAAACATGTTACTAGTTGGTGTTTGGTTCTATTCTTTTAGATATAGTCTGTGCATTTAAACGGTACATAACACATGGCTTTTTTTAAAAAAAAATAATGGGATCATATTATTATTCAGTGGCTTGCCATTTTCATATACAGTATTTTCCCATGTCAGTTCCTATCTTTTTTCACAGTGACATGATTTATTTCATTATATGGTTGTTCTGTAGTTTATGTAACTGGTCTCTGCTTAAAGTCATTCAAGTTATTTCTAAGTTTTCACTGTTAATTATTCTCCCTGTTTTAGTTCAATCTTTTTTTTTTTTTTGGTACTGGGGCTTGAACTTGGAGGCACTCAACCACTGAGCCCCATCCCCAGCCCTATTCTGAGACAGGGTTTCACCAAGTTGCTTAGTGCCTCTCTTTTGCTGAGCCTGGCTTTGAACTCGAAGTCCGCCTGATTTAGCCTCCCCAGCCGCTGGGATTATAGGCATGTGTCACTGCACCTGGCTTCTCCTTGTTTTATAGATAAAGAGCCTGATATGTGGCAAAAAGGAATGACCTAGCCAGAGTTGCACACTTTCCACTGATTGGTAATGCTAAGCCTCTAATTCCTATCTTCTGTCCGTGTGTCTCATTCCATCTAATGGGTGGTATGTACATCAAGTGGAGTTGCTGCCTTTAGAGACTTTACACATGTAATCCCACGAGTGCTTGATGGAGCAGTGTGTACATTTAGACCGGGAGGCAGAGAGGGCAGCTAGGTTTGAAAGGTAGTGTGTGCTGCACATTATGTAGTGTACTTCAGGACAGGCTGGCATCTTCAGAATTCTTTAATTTGAAGGGGAAATGTATTGATTTAGGAGATGAATGATGTTTCTTGTGGAAGAAGAGCTTGGTGGTAAATAGAGGAGGATCCAGAAAGATTGCTGTAGAGAGGCTGTTGCTGACAATCATTTACCAGGAATGTATTATGTAAGTGAGCAGGAAATGGGTCGGGATCTTTACTAGAACATCCCAGGGACCTTAGTCACTGCCCCAAGCTGCTGCTAAAACATTGATGTTTTCAAACTGAGATGGAGTCACTTGCTGAGAAATTGGTTGAAAGAGGCTTTTGCGCAGCCAGAGGAGGAGCTCTCGGTGGAGGCAGCAGATCTACTCCAGAGCTGCAGAGAGGCTGCTGGCTGCTCCAAACCCAGCTCTGACACATGGGGCAGCTCTGCCATCTTGTGGAATGAATGCTTAGTAAATTTTATTTTATTTTTAGGTGGGGACCAAATGCATTCTTGGGGAGAGCATTGAAATGTTCACCAGAACTGTGAGTTGTAGGATTGCTTTCCTTCCATCCAGCTATTTTGTGACCTCAAAAGTATTTTTGTTTTTCTTTCTTCTTCTTTATTTTTGCAGTGGGGTACTGGGGATTGAACTCAAGGGCACTCCACCACTGAGCCACATTCCCAGCCCTATTTTTTATTTTTATTTTTTTTATAGACAGGGTCTCACTGAGTTGTTTAGTGTCTTACTTTTGCTAAGGCTAACTTAGAACTTGCAATCTTCCTGCCTCAGCCTCCTGAGCCACTGGGATTACAGGCATGTACCATCATACCCAACTCAAAGTATTTTCTTTTTTTAAACCTTTATTTAATTAATTTATTTATTTATGTGGTGCTAAGGATTGAACCCAGGACCTCACACATGCTAGGCGAGCACTCTACCACTGAGCCACAACCCCAGCCCCTCAAAATATTTTCTTAAGTATAAGTCTATACATGCGTGCGTGCACATACACATGTACACACACACACAGTGTATAGTATATGTGGTATACATTTAGTGTACATATGGATATTTACATAGAATTTGGAGATATAGACATCTACGCACCTATATACACATATTTTATACATATATGCACACATATTTTATACATGTACATTTTATATATATATATATATGTACATATATGAATATATATCCGTATGTGTATATAAACACACAGAGACACCAGTAAAAGAGACAAAGAGATATGGCATCCTGACAGAATTCACTTGAAAAGGGTATGGATATATATGGATACACATATACACGTAAACTTTGATTATAGTATCATCTGATTTAAGTTTTCCACTGTAAAACTTTTATTTTCCCCTTTATAGTGAATTTCTTGTGAGAAGATACCTTAAGTGTAAGTAAATATCTTGTTTCTTTACCAAACTTTCAGCCACTATTTTTATAGCCACTGATATTTCTTGCTTGAAGCAGTTGTTACTCAGGTGGTTTTTTTTTTTAAATTTTTTTAAGAGAGAGAGGAGAGAGAGAGAGAATTTTTTTATTATTATTTTTTTTTTCGTTATTGGCGGACACAACATCTTTGTTGGTATGTGGTGCTGAGGATCGAACCCAGGCCGCATGCATGCCAGGCGAGCGTGCTTCCGCTTGAGCCACATCCCCAGCCCATTCAGGTGGTTGTTAAATGGTGATTTCTGCCTCTCGTCATTTCTTCTATATTTATTAAATTATATTCTGTCATACTAAGGAACTTTCCTTTCTTTTCCCATTTTTTCTCTCCTTATTTATGTCTGCATGGGCTCATTGATTCTTTTGTTTTATGGGTTATAATCTGTTCCTATCATTATTTTTTAAGATATCTATTTGGTTCCGGATTTGGCCAGTGGGAGCCCTTCAAATGGGTTTCTATTTCTGTTGTCATTCTTTGAGCACTTCCTTATTTTCTGGCATATTAATATGTTCCAAGCTTATCTAATACTTACCTGACTCTGCATTTACCCTATTCTCTCAGAAGTTCTGATTACTTTCAGTGGAGAATAGTATTTAAGAACCCAGGTTATCTGGATACAAGGTTTGTTCATTGCTCCTGGAATATGCAGAGAAAATGTAGAAATTCTTTACCAACTACCCTATTTTCCTGAACCCGTCTCCAAAAGTAACTACTGTTGGTAGTTTAATTTCTATTCTGCTTTCTTTCCAGTACCTTCTCTTTTTTTCTACTTTTAGTACTGGGGATTAAATCTAGGGGCACTGTACTACTGTACTACATCCCAGCCTATTTTAAATTTTGAGATAGACTCTGACTAAATTGCTGAAGTTAGCCTCAAACTTGTGATCCTCCTTCCTCAGTCTCCCCAATAACTGGGATTATAGGTGTACATGACTTCATTGTGCTTCAGTGCATTTTTATTTTATTTTATTTTTTGGTGAATTGGAAGATTATGTTCTTTTTAAAAATTTTGTTGGTTCTTTTCAGTTATATATGACAGTAAAATCTGTTTTGAGATAATTATTCAAGCATGGAATATATCTTATTCTAATTAGGATCCTAATCTTGTGGATGTACTTGAGTTGAGATTCACTGTACAAAGATCTTATTTTTTTATTCACCTCTAATCATAAATGGGTCATTCTGTACATACTGGTAACTTCTGTTTTCACTTATTAATATACCTTGGTTATTGTATCAGTTGATACAGGCCACTTCTATCTTTCTTTCTTTCTTTCTTTCTTTCTTTCTTTCTTTCTTTCTTTCTTTCTATCTATCTATCTATCTATCTACCTATCTATTTTTAAAGGGTTCGTTAGAATTACATAATACAGGTTAGGTGTGGTTGAGCATGCCTATTATTCCAGCAACTTGGAGACTGAGGCAGTAGGATGATAAGTTTGAGGCCTCAGCAATTTAACATGATCCTCAGAAACTTAGCAAGACCTGTCTCAAAATAGAAAACAAAAAGAAATAAGGATTTAATTCAATGGTAAAATGCCCCTGGATTCAACCTCAGTGACCCCCCCCCACAATTTTTTTTTCACATAATGCAGAGTTGCTGTAATTTGTTTAACTGCTCCTCCACTTGTGGAAATTTTGATTAATTTTCTATTCTGAGCATTTGACCAGGCTTATGAATATTTAAATCTGTTTGTGTTTTCCTTTGATTTTTTTTTTTTTTGTTTTTTGTTGCTTTGGAGCTAAGAAAATTATTTCTTTGCAGACTTGAAAAATATGTTCGTCATTATAATATTTGAGGTATTTGTCAAAAGGTATTAAACTGCTAGGCCATGTGGTGTCATTGCTGACTAGAAAAAAAAAACTATATGTGGCCTGGTGCTGAGGCAGCACAAGATAATGAGAAGTGGCTCTTTTCCTCTGGCTGGAGAAGCAACAGATAGCAGGATCCAGGAGCAGATGCTAAGTGCTAATGATGAAGCCCAGCAGATAGTTATTTGTGTCAGGAGTGAATGGCATGTGGTCTTCGAGAGCCAGGGCCATCTGGACGCTTTTCTGTTTGTGGAGAGAGCTGGGTCTGGATGGAAGTGAAGACTGGCTGAGCAGGGAGAAATGGCAGGGAGAGGACATAGGACAAGTGAGGTATGAGCTATGAGAGTATGAAGTAGTCACTGTGGCCAGTAGTTGGCTGAGTAGGAACTGAGACATTACTTTGAAATGATAATAGATGAGATTGAGAGCAGAATGACACTTAGGTTGACATGGACAAGGAATATGGCCAAACTGATACCATCATAAGCCATCTAATTGTGAAGTTCTGAGATAATTAATGGCAGTGGGCATTCAATAAAAGGATTAGGCAGGACTTTTACAGAAAGCATATTTTAAAGCTTTTATTTTTGTTTTAAGTATAAAATAATGTATGCTATTATAAAAGAAAGAGTATGAAGAATCATCCAGATATATAGAAAATGAGTGGGCTGCTGATGTCATTATTATCTATTACTGTGTAACATTTATTACTATATACATAGTGGACTAAAACAGTTTCTACAGCAGCATGGTCCTGTGCACTTTATCAAAGGGTTGACTTTTGCTGCATCCTTACCTGAAAACCTACTCCGGGGGAAGGATCTGGACTTGTATGGTTGTTGGCAGCATTCACTTCCTTGCAGGCTGGCAGACCAAGGGCCTCAGTTTTTTTGCTGGGGATATTTTCAGATCTTACCTTGGGTTCCTCTCTGTAGAGCAGCTGACAACCTAACTTGTTTCCTTAAGCCAGCAAAGGAGAATGTCTACTAGTAAGGCAGATATTATAGTCTTTTGTAACATAATTATGTAAGTGACATACTGTCACTTTTGTCGTATTGTATTAGAAGTTATGGGGTGCTGCCCATAATTTAGTTGGGTAAGGGAATTACATGGAAATATGAATACCAAGAGGTGAGGATTGTTAGATTCATCTTAGAGTCTGTTACTCATTTCTCCAGGAAAAAAAAAAAAAGAAGACATTCCTTAGAGTTATCTTTATTAAAAGCTAAATCTGTGGACCATTTTTCTCTCCACTTACCAGTGTATAGTAGGAATTTAGGAGCTGCAAAAACAAAGGGTGACTCTTAGTATTTTGAGCCTGGAATTTTGATGTCCACGAGAGAGCTCTGTGCTCTCTTGTTTGATCCCAACAAAAATCTGTTAAACATGCAGAAGAGGTTAGGAGAGCAGTGCAACCTATAATCCCAGCAAACTTATGAGGCTATGGCAAGAGGATCACAAGTTTGAGGCCCTGTCTCAAAATAAAAAATAGATAAAAAGGGCTGGGCATGTGGCTCAGTAAGCACACCTGGGTTCAGTCCTCAGCACCAAAAACTGAAAATGAAACAAACAAAAAGAACATGCAGAAGAGCACAGTGCATCTAAATGGTAATACAAGTAACTATTTGGAAATAAAGAGTTCCATACTACTTTCTGAAATGGGAATAAATTGGTTTTAGGAGTTTATCCTTTACTTCAAAAAAAATTCTGTTACCCCTTGCTTTGAACCAGACTCCCTTGAAGACTTAATTTATGAATCTTTTGTCCTCTGTCTCTTAGTAACTGCTCCCATCTTTACAAGGACCATACTGTCCAAGGAATGGATGATGTCAACTTAGCTGGTGCCATCAGTGACAGACTCTAAGCTGGTGAGAGTTCCAAATGAACTCTCTTCTCATTGGGGAATACCTGCTGTGTGAGAGACTTGGGATTTGGTAGTCTGGTTCCACAGGCTGATTCCAGTGGATCATCTAATTTCTTTTCTCTTTGTTTGATGCTGGGGATTGAACCTAGGGAGTTGAACATGCTGAGTATATTCTCCATCACTGAACTGTGCCCCCAATCCCTCTCCTGGTTTCCTGACCATGTTTTCATCACCATGTTTTTCTGCTCAGAGGAGCACTGTTCTGGGGAGAAGCAAAATATAATAATATAAAGGAAATGGTGGTTCTTTGTACTATGAAAATTATATGATTATTATATTAGAAATATAATATATGGAAATATATGGAAAATGGGCTGGGGTTGTGGCTCAGTAGCAGAGCACTTGCCTCACGTGTGTTACTCTGTTAAACATGCAGAAGAGATTAGGCAGAGTAGTGCAACCTGGGTTTGATAATCAGCACCATGTATAAATAAATGAATAAAGCAACTAAAAAAAATTTAAAAAGTTTTTTAAAAATGGAAAAGTACAAAAAAACCTTATTTTTTAAAAAAGATTTGTCATCCCATAACCAAGATTTCCATTGTTTAAATTCTTATAATTTAAGCTCTTGTTTTGAGTTTTCTTTAACATAGTAATACTGTATATAGTCTATTCTTTTCATTTGTAACCTTTTTTTGATGTGTACTGGGGGTTGAACCTAGGGCTATTTAATCACTGAGCCACATCCCCGGCTTGTTGATTTTTTTTTATTTTGAGATGGTCTCACTAAGTTGCTGAGGCTGGCTGCAAACTAGCAATCCTCCTTCCTCAGCCTCCCAAATTGCTGGGATTAGAAGTCTACACCACTGTGCCTGGTGGAAAATATTTTTGATAGTTATATCATTTTCCTATTCCTTTTGTTTTGCTTAATTACCATTACTACCTCATTGACCGAATAATAAAGTGAGGCAGTCAGATGTTTGAATTTTGCAGATTATGCTGTAGCTATATCCCCACTGGCTGGGATTACTCATAATTTTTGTTTGTTTGTTTGGTACCCGGTATTGAACTCAGGAGCACTCGGCCACTGAGCCACATGCCCTGCCCGATTTTGTATTGTATTTAGAGACAGGGTCTCTCTGAGTTGCTTAGAACCTCGTCATTGCTGAGGCTGCCTTTGAACTCGAGATCCTTCTGTCTCAGCCTCCCAAGCCCCTGGGATTGCAGGTGTATGCCACTGTGCCAGGCTGAACATCTTTTTCAACTTGGATTTGGATCCCCCCGCCCCTCCAAGCTCGCCAAGGACCAAATTCAGGGCCTTGTGTGTGCTAGGCAAGTGCTCTGGCAGTCAGCTAAATTCCCAACCCTTTTCAACAACTTTGATAAAGAATACATAGGTTGAAGCCAGGTGCCGTGACTCATGCCTATAATCCCAGCCTTTGGGAGGCTGAGGCAGGAGGATTGTGAGTTCAAGGCCAACCTCAGCAGTTCAGTGAGGCCCTAAGCAACTCAGTGTGACCCTGTTTCTAAATAAAATACAAAAAAGGGCTGAGAAGGAGCTGGGGTTATAGCTCAGTGGTAGAGTGCTCACCTATGTGAGGCACGTATGTGAGGCACTGGGTTCGATCCTCAGCACCACATATAAATAAATAAATAAAAAGTCATTGTGTCCATTTACAAGTAAAGAAATATTTTTAAAAGGGGGGGGGGCTGAGGATGTGGCTAAGTGTGGTTAAGCACCATTGGGTTTAATCCCTGGTGCCAAAGGAGAAAAAAAAAAAAGAAGAATACATAGGTTGATTGGCAGGGCACAGTGGCAGATGCTTGTAGTCCACCGATTCAGGGGACTGAGGCAGGAAGATTGTGGCCAACCTGGGCAATTTATTGAGACCTTCAGCAACTTAGCAAGAAACTATCTCCAAAAAAAATTAAAAAGGACAAGAGATATAGCTCAGGGATAAGGTGCTCCTAGGTTGAATCCCCAGTATCAAAAAAAGAGAGAAAAAAAGGAAAGAAAAACCAAAAACAAAAAAATAGATTTACAGAAACAAGTTAGAAAATTTTTAGACTAAAATTATCAGATGGAGTTTATTAGGGATAAATATAATTTCTGGTATATTGCTTCATAAAAGTGGGAAAAGTGAAAATGAATTTTTTTTTTTGGGGGGGGGAACCGGCGATTGAACCCCAGGATGCTTAACCACTGAGCCACATCCCAATTCCTTTTTAAAATTTTGAGACCTGGTCTCGCTAAATTGCTTAGGACTTTGCTACGTTGCTGAGAATGGCTTTGAACTTGCAATTCCTGTCTTTGCCTCTCAAGTACCTGAATTATAGGCATGCACCACTGTACCTGGCTGCACTTTATCTTTTTTAAAAATTTTTAAAAATAATTTTTAGTTGTCAATGGACCTTTATTTTATTTATTTTTATGCAGTGCTGAGAATTGAACCCAGTGGCTTGCCCATGCTAGGCAGGTGCTCTACCACTGAGCCATCCCAGCCCCTGCACTTTATCTTTTTAAAAGACAAAACAATATTCAAGAGTTTGGTGAGCCAAGCTTGGAACTGTCCTACCTCTTATAATGAGACTATTAAAAAATTGGACTTTGAGTATTGCTCAGTGGTAGAATGCTTGCCTAGCACACACAAGACCCTGTGTTCAATCTCTAGAATTGCAAAAACATGACCTGTCTCCAGTCATGTTCCAGAAACAACATAAGCCTTCTATGCTTATGCACAAAGTGATAATGACTTCCATTTATTGATTACATGCTTTATACCAAATACATACATTGTCTATAACTCTTTCTCCACCTCTTTGAAATAGATGGTATTTTCCCCTTTAGATAATTAGTCTAACTTGTATGCTTATTTATGTTTATTTATTTAAAGGCTAGTGCTAGGATTGAAAGCTGGGCTGTTTCTGTTGTACCGTTTTGCCTTTGGCATGAGTATGCAGTGAGGCTGAGGTGTTGGGAATATCTGCTTATGAGAAGGTTAATTCCTGAAAAACTATTTATAACTCTCATTTATTCTTTTTTGTGTGGGGGAGGGGGGTAGTGGGGACTGAACTCAGGAGCATTTGACCACAGAGCCACATCCCCAGCCCTCCCTATTTTGTATTTTATTTATAGACAGGGTCTCACTGAGTTGCTTAGTACCTTGCCATTGCTGAGGCTGGCTTTGAACTTGGGATCCTCCTGTCTCAGCCTCCCGAGCCACTGGGATTACAGGTGTGTGTCACTGCTTCCAGCCCCATGTATTCTTAAGTCCAAAATAACACTGTATGGTAATATTAGCTAATAACTATTGAGCACTTATTATATGCCAGGCACTTTTCTAGGCTCTTTGCATGTAATTTATTTAATTCTCATAACTCAGTGAAGATGTTACCATTCTCATGTGCACATGAGGAAACTGAGGCAAGGGGAGTAAATAGAGGAGTCAGGATTTGAAATGGGCCATCCAGCTACAGAATGCACACCTGTAGCCACTGTGCTGTGTTTGCTTATGCAGATGGCCAGGATGTTACAGAAGATTGCAGAGCTTTTAATAATTCTTCATGGAATTGGTTCAAATTCCTCACTATTTTTAACTTATAAACTATTTTTTAAATTCAAACATGCTTGTGTTTTATGTTCTATTTTTTTTCATTATAAACTATCACCCTGAAATAGTTACAGGCAATGTTGATTTTTTTAAAATGCTTTTTTTTTTTTTAGTTGTAAATGGACTCAATACCTTTTATTTTTATTTTTATTTAGTGCTGAGGATGAACCCAGTGCCTCACGTGTGCCTGGCCAGTGCTCTACCAGTGCTCTTGATGCATTTTGACTTTGGATCTTAACTTTGTTCATGTTCATGAAGGGGTAAATGGAGTTGTCTACAATGGTTTTTGAGGACTGTCATATAGAAAAGGGATTATTAGGGTTGAATCATATGGAGTAGCTAATATTGAATTTTTTTTGTGCTACAGAAATGGCAGATTTAAGTGGTTCGACCTAATATGACTAAGAGAAGGAAATTACAGAGAAATCATTGTTATTTTGTTTTTTCATTTTTTTTTTGCGGGGGTGGTGGGGTGTGTACCAGGGATTGAACTCAGGGCACTTGACCACTGACCACACCTCCAGCCCTATTTTTTTTAAAATTTTATTTAGAGACAGGGTCTCACCGAGTTGCTTAACTTAGCGCCTTGCTAAATTGCTGAGGCTGGCTTTGAACTGTTGATCCTCCTGCCTCAGTCTCCCGAGCTGTGGCATTACAGGTGTGCACCATAGCACCTGGCCAAAAACATTTTTTTAAAAATATTTTTTTAGTTGTAGATGGACAGTGTACCCTTATTTTAGTTTTATGTGGTGCCAGGGATCAAACCTGGTGCCTCATGCATGCTAGGCAGGCACTCTACCACTGAGCCACAACCCTGGCCCAAATCATTGATTTTTAAAAAAGACACTTAGGACAGGTGAGGTGGTGCATACCTGTAGTCTCAGTGGTTTAGGAGGCTGAGGCAGCACTATCATGAGTTCAAAGCCAGCCTCAGCAATTTAATGAGACCCTGTTTCAAAACAGAAAAAGTGCTTGGGATGTGGCTCAACAGTTAAGTACCTGGTTTGAATCCCCAGTACTACCAAAAGAAAAACAAAACAAAACAAAACCATTAGGTTGGTCTTGTCCAGTTTAGGGTATGTTAGAAGTTTGAGCTTTGAACTTCTTCTCTGACATTCCTTTCCTTATCTGAAAAGTATACATCACTTCATATTCCTTTTAATTTTTTAAGCTGTAAGCTAATTTATGGATCTTAACTTTGTTCATGTTCATGAAGGGGTAAAATGTCTTGATCTTTTGTCCTGGATAGAAAGTGATTTTAAGGCATTCTTCTTTGGTGTGTGTGTGTGTGTGTGTGTGTGTGTGTGTGCGCGCGCGCGCGTGCGCGCGCATGTGTGTGTTTAATTTAAATTGACAATATAACAACATACATTAGCCCATCAAACCTACTTTTGAAATGTAGTTTTTTTAAAATGTAGATTATAATTGTTTAAGATTAAAATTTTTTTTATTTTATTATAAAGTTTACAAAAGTAATCAAAATACTTAACCAGATGTTTATTTGTCTTGCTTACCTGCTTTTGGTGGAAATTATATCATTGCCTTTAGTGAAAATTTCATTCACCCAAGAAAGGTCCATTAAGGATATTCTTGGATGACCCTTTCTATAGAGGAGGAGTACCTTGAGTTTAAGGTGATTGCTGTTATTGGGATGAGGGTATTATGAAGGGAGTTTGTAACATGAGAACCTTGTGACAACTCTATTTATATTTTGTTATTGGTTCATTTCTACTGTTGCTTTCTATCTTTTTGGTTTTGGAGGGTCAAACTTTTATCATTTCTTTGAATTTGATCGTGAGTCCTTCAAGTTCTCCTCTTGTCCTGCTCCATTCATTTGGTTGCTTTTTTTTTTTTTTTTCTCCTTTGGATTCTCTGGGTTCTTTTCATTCAACAAAATACTTTGTAAAAACAAAGTATGTGGTGAAATTTTGAAGGCTCCATACTAAAACACTTGGAACACTTACATTTTTCTTATGCAAACAGGGTTGTAAAATTCCTTAGGTTTCATAAAGAGATTCTGCAGAGTGTTCCCTAGTTCTGTCCACACAGATGGGTACAGGGTACTGGTGAATATTAATCTAGTTCAACTCATAAGCAACAATGTTGGCTTGAAGTAACTGATTTTCTTTAGGATTTCGCCTTGTTCTTCCCCCAGTCAGTAAAACTCTGAGAACTTGAAAGCTACTTAAAATGAACACATTGACCTCCTGTTTCTAAAGATGAATCACAATTTTTATCTATGATTCCCTGCAAACAATAATTTGGGAGGTAATTGCAGTCTGCTTGATGTCTCGGACTGCATATTACAAATACCACAGTTTTACTTTCCATTGCCATATGCTAATGCATGTTTTGTAATAACCAGGATAAGCACATGGAATCTTTGCTTTTTTTTCAGTACCAAATACTTTTAAGAAAACAGATGATTTTGTGACATCTAATGCGCCAGCTGTCGACCTAGACCATAAGTTTAGATGCAAGGTTGTGGACTGTTTAAAATTTTTCCGCAAAGCTAAACTGTTGCACTATCACATGAAGTATTTCCATGGAATGGAGAAATCACTGGAGCCAGAAGACAGCCCAGGAAAGAGGCATGTCCAGACAAGGGGCTCTTCAACGTCTGACAAGGCCAACCAGGAGAGCCTCACCAGGAAGCGAGTCTCTGCCAGTTCCCCAAGTAAGTATCTTGGTTCTGCATTGTGCCGTAGAGGACGCTGCTGCTAAGGCCACTGTGCTTATGTTTGTGACACAGAAAGCAAACATTATGTTGGTCTTGTCCAGTTAATTCCACATGATTGAAAATGATAAGTCTTTCTCAGGTATTGTATCATGGAGCTGGGGCCCTCCTGGAGGAAGCAGAAATACTTAATTCTTATTCTTGTCTCTGCCTCTTGTTCCTCAAGTTATCTTCAGAGTTACCTAGCCTCTGTGCTCCCAATATGAGTGTGGACAATTGAGCAAGGGCGCTCCTTGAGAAGCTAGTGGGAGAACTCATGTCCGGAACATGCTGTCCTCCTCCCCTCCTCCCCTCCTCCCCTCCTCCCCTCCTCCCCTCCTCCCTTCCTCCCTTCCTCCCTTCCTCCCCTCCTCCCCAAACCTGTGTCCCGTCTCTACCAGCAGGGCAAAAGTACAAAAGAACTAAAAAACAATATGTGATTTTGTTAATGTGCAAATCCTTTTTCTTCTTAATTGCAGCTGAAGGCATTTTCAAAGAAAACTAGTTTATTTTGTGTAAAAACTACAATGGTGCTTGTATGGAGTACCACAAAATCTCATTTCATATTTAATTACAGAGAATCATTTTGGAATTCTATTCTAAATCATAGAAATTGAAAAATTGTGTTTCTAGGGAAATTTCAGAAAAAGTAATGAATTTCCAATAAACTCTACAATCTCCCATCTTGTTTTTAACTGAAATTATAATATCACTACATGTCTTTTTGGATTATAAAGCTTTTTCATTCAGATACATAGGTTTAAATGAAATGTGGAATTCCTAGCATCTGATAGCATCCCTAAGGAAGACAGATTAAGTGAGGTTTCAGGACAGTAGGTCAGGGCCATGACATCTGAAGGTAATCTCTGGCCCTCTAAGAGATCATTCAACAACCATGCTGGGAAGACTAATGTGTTAAGGCCAGTTTGGAGTTTCTTAGTCTTATGTGCTGTTATCTATCAGAAATATGTAAGCCACATGTATAATTTAAAAGTTTCTAGTAACCACATTGTAAAAATGTGAAAAGAAGCTAGATATAATGGAACAAACCTATAATCCCAGCAACTTGGGATGCTGAGACAGGAGGATGGCAAGTTCAAGGCTATCCTGAGCAACATAGTGAAAAGCTATCTCAAAAGAAAATTTAAACAAAGGACTGGAAGTAGCTGAGTGGTAGAGGGCTTGCCTAGCATGCATGAGGTTTATCTCCAGTACCACCAAAAAGTAAAAAAGGGCTGACCCATTGCTACCCAAATTATCTTCCTTCTGTCCAGCTCAGACATTCTCTGGGAAGAGAAAGTTGCTTTTTGAGCATGGGATCAGAATATTGGAGTTAGAATTGCCTCAGGCTAAAATAGATCAAGCTGTTTATTCAACAACAATTTATTACTAAGCTCTGACCTGAACATTGCAAAAGAGACATAATCTCATTCTGCCTTGTTGTTATTCTGGCACAAAGAAGCAAAGGACTAGTTCTATTCTCAGGCTCGAATATCCTCTTGCCTGGTTACTACTTGCTTTATTTAGGACCAAACACTGATTGCTCAGGGATGTTAATGTCTGTTACTAGCTAGTCCTGCTACCTTGGATGGCCATATTTATCTTTTAGGTGATTTTAGATTTCTCTGCTTTTGATTACTTGGTTAATTATGGGGTCAGATTTATTTCCTAGGACTTAAAGGATCTATTACTGAGATTTCCCCTCCTCACAAATAACACCTACAATATTTACTTGATCCAGATCTTAGCTGGAGCAGCATCCAGCCTTCCTGCATGGGAGTCACTGGATGACTTGTTAAAAACATAGTCATTCATGTACAACCAGAAGAATTAGAAATTATACTCCATTTATGTATGATGTGTCAAAATTATACTCTGTTTATGTATGATCTGTCATGTATAACTAGTTACAACAAATAAAAAATAAAAAAATACAATCATAAGTTGCTTAACCACAAGTATACGTTCTGAGAAATGTGTCCTTAGGCAATTTTTTTTAGTTGTGTGAAAACTATCACAGAATGTACTTACACAAACTGAGCTGGGTTCTGACACAACCCTAGCCCCTAACCTGGGATTTTATTCTCTCTGATAATGCCAGATTCCTTTCAGTAGGGTTTTGAAAATCTCTGGGTAAACTGGGAATTTTTGCCTATCAGTTTTTAAAAATAGCACCAGGGTGACAGGGATAGTCAAATACACAAATGCTTTAGGGGATACCTAAGGTCCCTTAAATTCTTGTGTTTTAGTTTGTTTAAAATGTTCCATAATAAAATTGATCCATTTGGTAGTAGATGCGCCACACAGGTTACTCTGTGTAACTGTCGGAGCTATAGCTGGTCATTTTTATACTTCTCAGGTGGAAAGTAGCATTTGTGCAGCCAGCAAGGAATAACAGCCCCACCCTCATATCAGGTGGATCCAGAACTCATAGACAGCTTGGTGACTGTCCAAATACGTTTTCTGCCTGATTGCTGAGATGCTTAGCAGTTACTATCAGACTGATCATCTTGCTGGAATCTATATGGGAAATTGAAACCTTGGCCACTAGTCCTGTGTCTACCATGAACCGGCAGGAACTTCAGGATCGTTACGTGAGGACTGGGCTCTTTAGAAAGGTCAGCCTTCATTATGTGGCTGACTGTCAGCCAGAGTGAATGTGGCAGAGCACTCTGAGTATTCCACAGTATGGCCACCTCATTATTCCCCAGCCCTCCTGAAGGAACTTCTGTTGTAGGCATCTCCCCTCACCTTTCTCTCATCAGAAGGTCCCTGGTGTGTCAGTTTGCCCAGACTTGTGTAATCTGATAATTAAATGTTCTAAAATTTGAAAGACCAGAACCAGGTTACAGGCTTCTAAGAAAGCCCTTGATCTTTGGAGTGCAATTTCAGATGGTGTGCGGAGTTCAGGGGGAGGGATGTTTCAGGGTGAGACTCTGATAGTGGGTATTCTGTTTCCTAGTTCACAGGCATTTGACATGAGTGTGGACTTGACTTCTGCATAAATGACAAATAGACACCACTTCAGTGACAATAGTGATGCTTGGGGATAGTGACTATTTAAAACACACACACACACATCCTTTTTATGCTGAATACTCTTATTTGACTATAGCAAATACTCTTAAGTGGATTTCTCTGATGGAGCCTGGGGATTCTGTGAGAACCATCAGGGCTAGAAAACACCCTGCAGAGATTTTTTTTTTTTTTTTTTCTGGGAGGTATGATCCCCTCAGTTTCTGGGTGGACAAGATAGAGCAGAAGAAGCAGTTCTGAGAGTCTTTTGAGCCATCTCAGTAACAGTGAACACTGATTCTGTGTGACTTCACACAGATCTCTTCGAAAATCTGATTTCTTTTTCTTTTTTTTTTAAAAAGAGAATTTTTTAATATCTCTTTTTTAGTTATCGGCGGACACAACATCTTTGTATGTGGTGCTGAGGATCAAACCCGGGCCGCAAGCATGCCAGGCGAGCGCGCTACCGCTTGAGCCACATCCCCAGCCCAAATCTGATTTCTTTATTACTCAAAGTGGTGATGGAGAACTATGTGATTGAGGCAAAGCCCTTTCATGTGGGGGGAGAAATACATAAATAGTGAAAAGGGCTCAGTTCTATTTTAGGAACACATAAAATGCTCTGGGAACATAGATACAGCTTTTGCCTGTAGGGCAAGAGCTGGAATGAAAGGAGGTGACATTCAAGTTAGGCCTTGCTATGGTTGAATTGTGTATCACAGATCCCTTCCCAGTCCTAGAATTCCTATGTTGAAGTCCTGTCCTCTAGATATTGGTATTTAGAGAGGGATCCTTTGGGAGGTAATTAAGTTTAGATGATGTTATTAGAGTGGGGCCTTCATGATGGGGTTAGTGTCCTTTAAGAAGAATTCAGAGAGGGATATCCCTTACCCGCTTCATGTGGGGATACACCACAAAACAGATTGGCCAACACCTAGAACTCTGGGAAATAAATATTTATTGTTTAAGCCACCCCATCTGTTTTGTTTTAGCAGCCTCAACTAAATGTCCAGGCTCTCAAGGCTCTCAAAGTTAGAGAGAAGCTGCCCCAGAAAGCAAGGGAAGAAAAAAGACATTCTTGTGCTGGGACAGGCAGGGCAATGATTCTGAGGTCCCAAGGAGAATAAACTGGTCACCTGTCCTTAAGATCGCCTTCTTGGGCTGGGGATGTGGCTCAAGCGGTAGTGCACTTGCCTGGCATGCATGCAGCCCGGGTTCAATCCTCAGCACCACATACCAACAAAGATGTTGTGTCCGCCCAGAACTAGAAAATAAATATTAAAAAAAAATTCTCTTTCTCTCTCTCCTCTCTCACTCTCTCTTTAAAAAAAAAAAAAAATCCCCTTCTTACTCTAGCCATCTGTAATTCTGTTACTCACATGCCTCCTTCCCCTTAGCCAGGCCTTTAGTGAATAAGCAGATGTAGAAGGTTGAAGTAGATTGGTGTTTCCAAGTAAAGTTTTGCAGTATACCAGCTCTGATGTCTTGCAGGGGTCAGCTCAGGCTTCCTTGGTCTTTGGGTTTGTTTCTACTAATCAATTGTATGACTTATTTCTCTGGGTTGTAATTTCTTGATTTAAAAAAATGAGTGTTTTTGCAAAATGGATGAAATTGTTTTCTAGATATCTTATTTATTGGACTTTCTTCTTTAGTTGTGGTATATTTCAGCAGGAAAGCTGCCCACAGATCTATCTGTAAGTCCGGTATGTTCCCTAGTATAGAACCCAGATGTGTAAGCTAGCTATAGCCCATCATTCCTCTCTGAGAGTTCCTAGATACCCATCTGGGAAAGGGACTGGGGCCACAGTGCTGATATGGTCCTCGAGAGTCAGATAGATCTCCTTTTAAATGTCTTTGAGACACAGAGACACAGAGCCATGTGTGCCTGTAGTCTCAACTATTTGGGAAGATAAGGTGGAAGGACACTGGAGCCCTGCCTGAGCACTGGTCACGGTGGCGCACAACTTGGGAGGCTGAGACAGTAGGATCAGAAGTTTAAGCCAACCTCAGCAATTTAGTGAGACCTTGAGCAACCTTGTCTCAGAATAAAAAACAAAACAACAACAACAAAAAACTGGGGATGTATCTCAGTGTTGTAAAAGCCTTTTATTTTTAAATTTTGAGACAGGGTCTTGCTAAGTTGCCAAGGCTGGCCTTAAACTTTAGATTCTCCTGCCTAAGCCTCTGGGATTAAGGAATGTGCCCCTGAGCCCAGCTTGTTTGTTGTTGTTTTTGTGCATACTTGGCAAGTGCTCTGTTGTTCAGCTAAATCATTAGGTCTTTTTTTTTTTTTTTTTTTTTGAAGCTCCCTATTGATTCCAGACAGGGTTGAGGAGCAATGATCCAAGTAGGGTTGGCAAACTTCTCTGTAAGGGACAGATAAGAGTAGCCAGGTGTGGTAGCCCACATCTGTGATCCCAGCTACTTGAGGATCGCAAGTTCAAGGCCAGCCTGGACAATTTAGCAAGACCCTGACTCAAAATAATATAAGAAAGTCTGGGGATATAGTTTCCCAATAGAACCTTGTCTAGCATGTGCCAGACCCTGGTATTTAATCTCAAGTACCAAACAAATGGGCTGGGAGAGGACTAGATAATACTTATTTTCAGCTTTGAGGGCCCTAAGGCCTTTGTCATTACTTCTTAACTCTGCTGTTGAAGCATGAAATAAGCCATAGGCAACATGTAACAAATGAGCGTTGCATGTTTCATCAAGACTCATTTATAATAGCAGCCTGCAGTTAGTTGTCTCCTGGGCTCTAGAGGCCAAGTGATGGAAGAATGACTGTCCTGCAGCCACTATAGAGCCCTCAAAGGCAAGAAAGGTGATCTCACTGGCACAGCCAAGGCAAGAACTTAGTAATGCATGTTCTATTTCTTCCCATTGGACGTGCTTAATTACTTAAGAATAAACATCTCTGTGTTGAAAAAACATTAAAATGCTAACACATAAACTTGTGTTTAATTGTAGCTGCAAAAGACAAGGAAAAAAACAAAGAGAAGAAATTCAAAGAGTTTGTGAGAGTGAAGCCAAAGAAGAAAAAGAAAAAGAAAAAGAAAACCAAACCTGGTAATCTTCCCGAGGGTTTCTTAGATTTCCTTGCCGTGGATGGGGAGGGATGACTTCCTCCTGTGGTAGCCTCTGAGCCTGCACTGAGGAGAGGAAGGACCAGCAGGCCTTTCCCAGGGCTTGTGGGCTGAACCTAGTAGGGCCCTGGTAGGGGTGGCCTGGGGTGGGGTACACTCCCATGTCTTACAAGGACCAGCTGGCATTCTTTATTATTTATTTATTTATTTGTTTATTTGGCACTAGGGATTGAATCCAGAGGTGCTTTACCAGTGAGCTACATCTTCAGCCATTTTTATTTATTTATTTTTAATTTGGAGACAGTGTTTTACTAAGTTGCTGAGGTTGGCTTTGAATTTGTAATCCTCCTGCTTCGCCTGATGAGTTGCTGAGATTATAGGTGTGTGCCACCATTACCAGCTCTGACTGGCGTTTATGAAAACCCTCCCATTAGGCTCATGGGCCAGTATATCTCCTATTACAGAGCCATATACATGGAGGCAACGAAGTCTGAGAGGATGTGTAGATGACTGATTGTTCACATATATAAATCTTAAACATACATCTCTAAAGAAAGAATTCATTTCTTGAGAAGTATGTGTGTACCCCAACAAAAATGTTTAAGAAAATCTGTGTTAAAACCTTGGCAGTTAAAGAGATGCCAGGTTTTCTTTATTTTCATTGTAGTTTCTTTTTTTTTTGGTACCGAGGATTGAACCCAGAGGTGCTTAACTACTAAGCTGTATACCCAGCTCTTTGTTATATTTTATTTAGATTCAGGGTCTTGCTGAATTGCTTAGGGTCTCGCTAAGTTGGTGAAGCTGGCTTTGAACCTTCTGCCTTTGCCTCCTGGGATGTTAGGATTACAGGCATATGCCACTGCTCCTGACTCATTGTAGTTTCTGGCTTAGAGTAAAAAAAACTTACCAGAAACAGGTGAGGAGGGCGGGTGATGGTGAGAAGGAATTGTTTGGAATTGGAGTTCTCAGAGGTAGCTGGAAGTATGAAATCCTAAATCTTCCCTCATTACCTTATACCTTTTCTTGGTTGAATTGACCCCAAGTTTGAGCTATTGGAACAGGAGGCTTACTAATTGGATGAGGTTGGTTCTGGAATGCCATGATAATGTCTGGAGTTGTCAGGTGTGGTGTTACACACCTAGCAACTTGGGAGCCTAAAGCAGAAGATTTGCAAATTTGAGGCCAGCTTCAGTAACTTACTGAGAACCTGTCTCAAAAAAATTAAAAAGAGCTGGGGATGTAGCTCAGTTGGTAACATGTCCCTGGGTTCAATCCCTTAAACCACTGCCACCCCCCCCCACAAAAAAATAATAAAATATATAATGTCTGGAGTTGCTCATTTCTTTCTCATGCTGTTCTTCCAGAATGCCCCTGCAGTGAGGAGATCAGTGACACCTCCCAGGAACCTTCTCCACCCAAGGCATTTGCTGTTACCAGGTGTGGGTCTTCACACAAGCCTGGGGTCCATACGAGCCCACAGCTCCATGGCTCAGAATCTGGAAATCACAAAGGGAAATTGAAAGCAGTTGGTAAGGGTGCTCGCTGCTGGCCTGATCATTTATTAGAAAGTAATGCTTGGAACAGTGTCTGCAAAGAATAAGTGTGTAGTAAATGTTGGCTTGATTATAGCTAATTAGGCACCAAGACTCAGTGATTCTGTTGCAGATTGTTCCTGGGATCCTCTCCTTCCTCTTTCCCCACTGTCTGCAGAACTTTAAAGTGACTGTGGACACAGCCTTCTTATGCATGAGGGCTGGCTTCATGGGAAGACTGAGGAAAATTTTAGTTCTGAGGATTAACAGACTGTGTGGTTCATAAGGAGTTGAAGCTCACTGATAGATCTGTGACCTCGAGCAGCCACTCACCTTGGGCTTCATGCTCTCTCAGTGAAGTGAAGAAATGGATTTCAGTTCATTGCTAGGCAGTATACTCCATTTGGTCTAATGATAACCCCAAGGAACAGATTAATTCCTGATTTCTCAGCCCTGGAGTAAGGTCATTTTCTACTCAGGACACACTAGGGTTTTATAATTTTTATAACTATAATTTAAAATAGTGACTGTTGGTTTCCCTCACCTTCTAGAAGAAGAGAATTTGAGTGAATCCTCTTCTGAGAGCTTTCTTTGGAGTGATGAGGAGTATGGCCAAGATGTTGATGTGACCACCAACCCAGATGAGGAACTTGATGGAGATGACCGCTATGATTTTGAGGTGGTTCGTTGTATCTGCGAAGTCCAGGAAGAAAATGACTTCATGATTCAGGTGGGTTGAGCTTTCAGAACACAGGTGTAGGTATAGAGAAGTGCAGACTTATCCCTGGGGAGAATGTTAAGGCCAGGAACAATGGAGGGTCATGTCAATAGCACCAGACTGAGTTTGCCTTTTGGTTCAGCTTTCTGGGTATTCAGGGTGCCATAAATAGCCTATTAATAGAATAAGAGAGGACTTATAAATCCAAACTTCTCATCCTCTGCTGGAGGCATTTGGGGCCTGCAAAGGGGACAGGTTTTGGTTACACGGTAAGAAGCTAAATAGCAGGGACTCAAGACCTGGGGTGGCAGTTCAACTTTCTTATGGACCTATCTTGTCTTTGAGGTAAATTTTCTTTGTGGTATAAAGAAATGGAGACTGGTTTTATGACATTTCTCTTTCCTGTCATTTTCCTAACATACCTTCATCATCTTTATCTTTGGGATGTGCCTGTGGGGTGGGACCTCTCTACCTGTCTTGGGGAGACCATCATTGTCCCCTGGCTCTGACCCCCTCTGCTTGCCTTCACCTTTCACTTTGTATTTCAGTTCTGGCAGAGGTGGCTGCTGTTTGGTTAACTCTGAAGGCCATCATAAATACCATGGATATATATTGGCATCTGACTGGCCAAGAAACCTGAGTTTTCTTTAAGTCACTTATGGTTATATTGGTTAGCATCTTTTTTTTTTTTTTTTAAAGTTATAAACAATACTTTTTGGGGCTGGGGGTGTGGCTCAAGCAGTAGCGCGTTCGCCTGCCATGCAGGCGGCCTGGGTTCGATCCCCAGCACCACATACAAACAAAGACGTTGTGTCCGCCGAAAACTAAAAAATAAATATTTAAAAATTCTCTCTTTTAAAAAAAAACAAACAATACTTTTATTTGTACATATTTTATGTGATGCTGAGGGTCGAACCTAGTATCTCACACGTGCTAGGCAAGCATGCTACCACTGAGCCCCAGCCCCAGCCCCCTATTGGTTAGCATCTTTTGGGAGCAAGTACAAACATTTTTGGGAAAATAGTCAAGGTCCTAGAACCCAGAGGCAAAATTGCATCCAGGCTTAGCAACTTAGAATTCCATCTTCAGGGGCTTAGTTTTTTTTTTTTTTTTTTTTTAAAGAGAGAGAGGGGGAGAGAATTTTTAGCTTTTTTATTTTTTAGTTTTCGGCGGACACAACATCTTTGTTTGTATGTGGTGCTGAGGATCGAACCCAGGCCGCACGCATGCCAGGCGAGCGCGCTACCACTTGAGCCACATCCCCAGCCCCCATCTCCAGGGGCTTAGTCTAGTCTGTTTCCTAATTCTTCCTGGAGTTGATTTGGTTCTTTTAAAAAATCTTTTTGCTACTTGTTAATTTTCTTGGAAATTGCAAAGTGATCACCATCCATGGTTCCTTTACACCTTCCCTGTTTTAACTTTTTGTCTTCAAGAGACTAGCTCTGTCCAATTCTAAATTCATGGGCCAGGAATTCCATCTGGGTTTAGACCAGGTATTAGCCTTTGGAATGATCACCTGTGGGGAGGGGGCAGACGTCTATCCTAGGCCAAATGCCAACCCTTGGTCTAATCATCTGGCTGGTGGTGGTGAAAGTTGTGGGTATGTGTGGTTCACGATATACAAAAAGGCCGCCTAGGGCCTCCCTCTGTCATTGTGTGGAAGGGGTGAGGGGTGTTAACCAGAAAAGAGGGTATCTGTGGTAATTATGAGAAAAATACTCAGCCTTTCTGTTATGGAATATTATTTCCTTGTCCTTAAGTCAATATGTGCATCAATTTTTGAAATTAACTTTTGCACTTGTCTTTTTTTACTCAGCAATCTCCTTTCCTTTGATTTCTTGAAATATTAAGCTTGCCATAATTTAAACTTTCAGAAAGTCCAGAGTGACTAGGCACCTTACATTTTCACCTTTAATTTATCAAGTGTTTTTTTTAAAAACTTTTTGAATAATTATAGATCACAGGAGGTTGCAAAGAAATATACTACTAATGAGAAGTCCAGTGAACTATTGCCCAGGCTTCCTCCCATGCTAGGAACGCACACAACAACACAATATCAAAACCAAGAAATTGATATTGGCATAATCTCGCAAGCTTATTCTGATTTTACCAGCTACATACATGTACTGTACTTATATGTGTATGCATATAACTTGCACAGTTTGTCACAAGTATAACAAAACTGTCACAGTTTTTTCACAAGTATATATACTGTGTAACCAGTACTACAGTTAGGATACTCAAGTACTATCATTATTAATAATTGAGAAGTAAAGCAAAAAACAGATTTGTTTTTGAAAGTCACATTGTCTAGGCTGGCTAATGAACTGTTCTCTACCCCAACCAGTATGTACACATAACATACTTCAGGTGAAACACTTCGTAGTCTTCATAGTAATTTCTTTGATTTACAGATACATAAATTGTCTTCAGCACTTCTTGATATTAGTGCTTTTCATACCTTTTCGGCATCAGAATTCCTGTTCCTAATGGACTTTTTTGTAGAACCCCAAAGTGTCTTACTGGTAAAAGCTGTAGTTTTATTTAATTTGTGGTAGTGGGTTTTGAAGTAAGGGCCTCACTTATGCTAAGGCAAGCACTTTGCTACTGAGGTATATATCTTCAACCCCACAAAGCAATAGTTTTAAATGTTTAAGTTGAAAAAAAATTCAAAATAAATAAAAGTTTAAAATGATTAATCTTCACTTTTAAGGTTAGAAATGTGATCCGCACACGTTCTCATGAATTCTGATAATATAGTCAAAGTTGTGGCCCTTAGTGAAAACCTGTCTCAAAATAAGAAAAATTTAAAAACAAAAGGGCTGGGGACTGATGATTTGGAACACTTCAGCATATTGCTTGTTTTTCTCTATTTGGTTCTGTCTGTGAGACAAGCTTGATGCACGTGGCTCTTGTCAGAATGACTTTTCCTAAACAGCATGCTGTGTTGTCTCTTTGAATAAATACAAGTGGGCGGAAAAGCTTTGTTCTAGGACAGAATTATGTGTGCAGTACAAAATAATGTGTACTGGTGGGCTCTGTTATCTTAACATTTGGCCTGAACATTTTTAGTGTGCATTTTTTGTTTTGTTTTTTTAAATTAGTTTCATCCAAAAACATGTACTTTTGGGGCTGGGGATGTGGCTCAAGCGGTAGCGCGCTCGCCTGGCATGCGTGCGGCCTGGGTTCGATCCTCAGCACCACATACAAAACAAAGATGTTGTGTCCGCCGAGAACTAGAAAATAAATATTAAAAATTCTCTCTCTCTCTCTCTCTCTCTCTCTCTCTCTCTCTCTCTCTCTCTCTCTCTCTCCCCTCTCTCCCCCCTCTCTCCCCTGTCTCCCCTGTCTCCCCTCTCTCACTCTCCCCTCTCTCACTCTCTCTTTAAAAAAAAAAAAAAAAAACACATGTACTTTTGTAAAACCTGTGGGATACAACTGGAATTGTTATATAACAAGAAGACTGTTAGGATTTTTTAGTAGAAATTTTTTTGAGGTATAAAATGTTTATTTATAAAAACTGATTCAGCCAGTTTAGCATTTTGAAATAAAGTTTCTACCACTTTACTCTACCACTGAACTACAACCCTAGCCCTAAAATTTGTTTTTTCCAGGGTGGTTTCAAGGAGAATATATGCCAGTACTTTAACAATGGGAAGAATACCATATGGCATGTGTACCCTTGAGGAGGGGAGCTGTAAGATTGCCATGTAGCCTTCCCCCAGGGATGCTGAGTTATCCTGTGCTTCATTTAGTGTGAGTGTTAAGGAATAGCAGTTCACTTGCCAACTCTGTGACATAAGCCATAGCATTTAAATAGGACATGTTACATTAGGCATTGTAATTGAAGTTTATTCAGAATTTCTGATTTGTAATTTTTCAGCAGGGATTACTTCTCTTTAGGAACAAAGTAGCAAAGCATTAGCTTGAATATCTTAGATAACTAGTGTCTTAGAAATTGGGAATTAGGAGCGGCTGAGGTTGTGGCTCAGTGGTGGAGTGCTTACCTAGCACGTGTGAGACACTGGGTTCAATTCTCAGCACCATATATAAATAAATAAAAAATAAAGGTCCATTGACAACTAAAAAATATTAAAAAAGAAATTAGGAAGTGAGAAATATGCAAATGAATTATTTTAAAAAAGAAGATTTTTAGTTTCAAAGTTTCAACTTTGTTTCTCTGGGCATATGCCTTGGTAGCCTGATCAGATTTTGGCCTATGAGGATATCTAAAGTGGGTGAATAATTGAAAGCTTCTCCTGGCAAGACCGTTCCTCCTGAGCAGTATGCGACCCGTTTTTGATCCTTTGTAGTAATCTCTCCATTGATTTTTCTTTAAGTAGTAAGGATCAAGGGGTATTTGAAGGTAGACCTTA
This sequence comes from Urocitellus parryii, assembly GCF_045843805.1. Taxonomy (NCBI): domain Eukaryota; kingdom Metazoa; phylum Chordata; class Mammalia; order Rodentia; family Sciuridae; genus Urocitellus; species Urocitellus parryii. The sequence continues at coordinate 177,775,786 of NC_135536.1, forward strand.
AAGTACCATTATATGCTATATGAAGACAGTATGCCTGGGGCTCTTGGGTTCACACCAGCTGTTACGTGGCAGAGTTGGGAGCCGACTTCCTATCTCTTCCCCCAGCTCTCAGCTCAACACTTGGCTCAATATTGTGGTGTTTAGCTCACATCAGAGCACCTTGGCTTTTATTCTACAGGACATTCCTCTGCTGTCCACTGGAGCCAAGATTTTCCAATTGGCGTGTCTTATGGAGGGGCAGTTTCTGTCATTGGGAGCACTATACCTGTTCCATTCAGTAACTTTAGCAAAAGGCACAAATTTAGAGGAAGATAACTGGAATAAATCCAGTTAACTTTAAAATGTATTGATCATCTAGTTAGAGAAATAATTTTCTTTGATCTTATTTAATATATCAACATTACTTGAGTATATTACTATTTAAAAAATGTTAATTGTTGATGGGCTTTTATTTTATTTATTCCTATGTGATGCCAAGAATTGAACCCAGTGCCTCACACATGCCAGGCAAGCACTCTTCCATTGATCTACAACCCCAGTCCTGAGGATATTATTATTTGATTTTATTAACCAGTACTTATTTAAATCATTGAAGGTTAAAATCCTGCTTAATAATCATGAGTATTTGAGAAATCTGGGTACCACATGAATACAAGAAAACACATTTGATATTTAAATTATTTTAATTGCTCTAGAGCAGATTTTGGCAAACTGTGAATGGCTAGATAATAAGTATTTTAAGCTTCAAGGACCATACGATTTTGTCACAACTATTCAGAAGCTGCTGCAAACAGTTATAGATGATATGTAAAACATGGATTTGTTCGTATAATATTTTATAAAAACAAGATTCTAGCTGAATTTGGCTCATAGACCTTAGTTTGCTGACCTTTACCCAAGAGCAATAAATATATATTAGGTGCCAAACTTCAGGGAAAATTATGTTACAGCTTTAACAAGAAGCCCTTATTTATTTGTTTCATAGTACTAAGGATTGAACCTAAGGGTGCTCTACCACTGAGTTACATCTCCATTCCTTTCATTTTTATTTTTAAAATTTTTCAACTTTGAGACAGGGTCTTGCTATGTTGCTTAGGGCCTCACTAAGTTGCTGAGGCCAGCCTTGAACTTGCAGTCCTCCTGCCTCAGCCTCCCAAATTGCTGGGATTACAGGCATGTACTTCCATGCCTATCCAAGTTTTGGTGTAAAAAAAAAATTTTTTTTTAAATTGTATATGGACGCAATGCCTTTATTTTTATGTGGTGCTGAGGATTATACCCAGTGCCTCACATGTGCTAGGCAAGCGCTCTACCACTGAGCTATAGCCCAGGCCCCCCATATTTTAACTTTTTTTTTTTTTTAAACTGCACTCTCATAATTCACCAAAGAAAATTTTATCTCTATCTCATTCCAACTTTGTGTTCTTTGTGTATCCTTCCAGAAATATTCTGAGGCTAAACTAACAAATATATAACATAGAAGTTACTATTTGAACCATTTTAAAGCATATAGTTCAGTAGCATTAACTATATTTACTTTGCTGTATATTTATTTACTTTTTTTTTTGTCTAAACACAGTGTTAGTTTTTTTTATTTTTTTGTTTTTGGTTTTTGTTACTAGAGATTGAACCCAGTAGTGTATTACCACTGACCTGCATCGCCAGCCCTTTTTATTTATTTATTTATTTTGTTTTAGAATACGGTCTCACTAAGTTGCTGAGGCTGGCCTCAAACTTGTGATCCTCCTCTCCCAAGTTGCTGGGATTATAGGTGTGTGCTACTGCATTTGTAGTAATAATTTTAAATTATTTCATATTTGTGTAAGCATATCTATCAGAACACATTTTGGAAGTAGAACTCCTAGGCCAAAGGGTATATATATATTTACTATTTTGACAAATAATTACTAGTTGCCATAGCAATATTTTTTTTGCAAATATTTATTTTTTAGTTGTAGTTGTCAGTAACTTTATTTATTCATTTATATGCCTTTATATTATTTTCATTTATTTTTATGTGGAGCTGAGGATGGAACCAGGGCCTCCCACGTGCTAGGCAAGGGCTTTACTGCTGAACCACATCCCCAGCCCTGCCATAGCAATGTTATATATATACTCTTTCTGATGATTATACCAAAGAACTGTCAAGAACCTTTGTTAATTTGGGTATTTTGTCTTTGTCTTTTAGATTAATGAGAAATGGGTCTTTTAGTATGGCCATTTTGAAACTTACTTTTAAATAATCTTCTGAAAATATCATAATTGTAGCACTTAGGAGACATAGCAAGTCACAATGAAAATAAGAGTTACATTATTTTTGCCCAGGGATAACTGCTGTTAATATTTTGGAATATAAGTGTGTGTGGAATAGAAACAGGCTTTCAATGAGAATAACATTCTTAGAATAAAGTAGTAAATATTTATTATAAACACTTCATGAGATTCATAATACTATAAATAATTTACTGATATTTACCTTCTTTTTTTTGGTACCATAGATTGAACTCAGGGACACTTGACCACTGAGCCACATCCCCATACCTTTTCTGTATTTTATTTAGAGACAGGGTCTCACTGAGTTGCTTAGCACTTTGCTTTTGCTGAGGCTTGCTTTGAACTCTTGATCCTCCTGCCTCAGCCTCCCGAGCTGCTGGGATTACAGGCGTGCGCCATGGCACCCAGCCCTTCATTTTTTTTTTTTTAAATTAAATACGTGACAATAGTGGAATGCATTTTTTAAAATATGGACACAATATCTTTATTTTTATGTGATGCTGAGGATGGAACATGCGAGGCAAGCGCTCTGTCACTAAGCTATAACCCCAGTTCTCCCAGCTCTCCAGTTTTAAAACCTAGAAAAAATAATTTATATACATATATTTGTCTGGTTTTATTTTATATTAATTTATATTAATTCAAGTTGGTTAATATTAATTTTAATGGTTGATCTGTACATCTTTTTATTAAGAATTAACCTTCATCCTTTAACTATATTTTTATATCCTTTAGGCCGAGGGTTTGTCATTTTCTTACTAATTATATAGGCTTTTATTGGGGATACTGCAGGCAGATTGAACCAGGGCCTTTGGATGTTCCAGGCAAGTGCTGTACCACTGAGCTACGTTCTCAATCCCTCTCCTGCTTTTTTTGAGTAGGGTCTCACTAAATTGCTGAGACTGGTCTTTAATTTGCAATCCTGCCTCATCTTCCCAAGTAGTTGGGATTACACGGTATGTGGAATTACATGTGTGTGCACCATACTCAGTTGTATAGGCTTTTTATAGAGGTTTTGTATAGGCTGTAGTAGGAATTACAAATATTTTTTTTCCATTTTTTCATCTGTTACAAAGTTATGTATTTGCTATTTTGTTGGGGCTACATTATTTTTATCTATGAACTCAAGGAGTGTTGATACCTTTATGATACTGACTCTTGTTCTCCAGGATTAGGATGCATTGTCTTTGTTTTCTTCAAATAGTATTTTAAGATTTTCTTCATAGAAATCTTGCATATTTGTTATGTTCATTCATAGATATGTTATCTTTCAGGTTATTCTACTTTCTTTTTTTAATATTTACTTTTTAGTTGTAGTTGGACACAATACCTTTATTTTATTTATTTTTTTATGTGGTGCTGAGGATCAAACTCAGGGCCTCACACATGCTAGGCAAGCGCTCTACTGCTGAGTCACAACCCAAGACCATGTTATTCTACTTTCTAAATTTAAACTTTTTTTTTTTTTTTTTTTTTAGAGAGAGTGAGAGAAAGAGAGAGAGAGAGAGAGAGAGAGAGAGAGAGAGAGAGAGAGTGTTTTTAATATTTATTTTTTAGTTCTCGGCGGACACAACATCTTTGTTGGTATGTGGTGCTGAGGATCGAACCCGGGCCGCATGCACGCTAGGCGAGCGCGCTACCGCTTGAGCCACATCCCCAGCCCCTAAATTTAAACTTTTTAAATGAATAATATATATATGCCAGACCCATATGAAAATTCATCACTATGAATTTTGAAATTTAGCTGTATTCGACTTATTTTTGGTGAGTCCTAGTTCTCATGATACAAAGTCATTGGTGAGGCAGATTTTCTTTTTCTTATTTTGCAAATTCACATGCTATTTTATTTTTTAAAATATATTTTATTTGTTCTAATTAGGTGTACATGACAGTAGAATGCATTTTGACACATCATACGTAAATGGAGTATAACTTCTCATTCATCTGGTTGTACGTGATGTAGACTTACATAGGTCGTATAATCATATATACCCACAGGGTAATAATGTGTGATTCATTCTACTGTCATTCCTACCCCCATGCCCCCTCCCCTCCCATGAGGCAGATTTTCTTTCTTCTCTTTTCAGTATTGGAGATTGAACTAGGATCACTCTACCACTGAGCTACATCCTGACGCTTTTTATTCTTTATTTTTTTGAGACAACATCTCATTAAATTGTTGAGACTGGCATCAACTTGTGATCCTTCTGCCCCACCCTCCTGAATAGCTGGGAGTACAGGCATGTGCCATTGCACTTAGCCTGACTTTCATTCATAATTATTAATCATAATTAGTTTCTGCTACTAATTGCCTTTATTGTCTTATACACTTTACTTTTCCTCTCAGAGCTTTAGTTTTCATAGGGGTAAATTGGAGACTCTTATCTGAGGTCTCCCTTCTAGTTCTGCCCATGGTGATTTGGTGTGGTTAGTTTACTAGTAGTCTTATATTTGCCCAGGGAAGCCTTCTTGTTGCTGAGACTTATTGACTTCAAATGGTTGAGGATTGTCTAAGCTTTGATTTTCTATTTCCTTGTTGCTGGACTGGTGGCCCACCATCAGAGTCATATCAGAAGCTCACTGTCCACCCCAGTGCTTATCTGTTGGTTGGGTAATTAAGATTTAGGAATTTAGATTGGAATTGTTTGAAGTGTCCTTGTTCTCTGTCTCTGGAAGACTGCCTTTTCTCTCCATTCCTTCCTCTGGACCTTTAGCTTCAGACTGTGGCTCTCTACTGTCTCCCAGTGCCACCCTCATTAAATCTTTCCTTTCCTTTTCAGCTTCCTACCACTTTACCTCTACTCTCCAATACCCAGGGAAGGCAGTAGAGCCTAGGGGTTAAAACAGTTAGTTATACAATTAGCCAAGTTCATGTTCTCATCCACCTTTGCCTCTTAACCAGTTGTATGATATTTGATAATGTTTGGATAGAATAAATGTGAAATGTTATCATGATTATCCCAAGGGGATCAAAGTGAATTGGTTGTCCATTAGTAAAAGAAATTTAATACATAAAGCCGTGTGCTAGGCTCTATAGTGGGTGATTTGTATATGAATCATTGAATCCTCACAGATGTATATAAATAGTATCCCATTCTACAGATGGGGAAACTGAAGCCCAGGGATAAGTGACATGTGCAGAGTCACACAGCTGATGAATGAGCCGTAATGCAAACTCAGCTTTTTGTCACTCCAAGTTAGTCTAGTTCTCTAAAGATCTAAATGATTTTCATTCAATTCCCATAAAGTAATCAGGAAAGTAAAATCCTCTAGAAATGGAAGTGAAACCCTCATTATTTTGAGGTCAGCACTATTTAATATATCTAAATGTTCTTTATCTATACTATGCAGTGTCTGCTAGCCTCATGTATCTGCTGGGCATTAAAGAGGTGGCCTGGGGTACTGAGAACTGACTTTTTAACTTATTTATTTAACTATACAGCCTCATGTGGCCAGTGGCTACCACATTAGATAGTGGTTTAGAAGTCAGTATAGGGAGTGGAGGCTCCCTCCCTTCTCATTCTACCTGTTCCTCTAGCAAGTGGATCATACTTTTTGTTAGAGGACACCTTCTGAGTTTAATTTTTGTTGCTTCTTTAATTCTAACAGTGTGAAGAGTGCCAGTGCTGGCAGCATGGGGTCTGCATGGGATTACTGGAAGAAAATGTGCCCGAGAAATACACCTGTTATGTTTGCCAAGACCCTCCAGGTAGAGATTTCTAAAATCAGGGGTATTAACAATATATAGCCTTTTCCTTAGCACAGCTGATCATGAAACATCCTAAGTGTATGTGATCTTGAGACTCATTTCTTCGTTATCATTTGGACTCTGATTCCTCCTCACCTTTTTAGCACATCTGGCGGCCAGTTCTCCTGAACTTACCTATGAGAGAGTATGTGTAGAAGACCTGGCCTTGAGTTAGAATTTTTTCTTTTTTTAAATTGTGGTTGGAAACAAAAACAAAAAATATCTACTTTGCATTCAGTACAATTGTTCATGATAAACACTTTCATCTGGCTTGATTGAAACTCTATTATAAGAATACTGAATGCTCTATGAATTAGCATTTCATCCTTGCTCAGGGCCCTGTTAATCTTCTGTTAGTGATCCAAGTTTTAGCATATGTGCTTCTGCATGGGCACCTTTTCCTTTTCTTGAGGGCTAGTGAGGAATGACATGTGGGTTCCATCCTTGGCTTTTTGGGGATACTGGAGGATTAGAAACCTGCCTCTGTTTCCTGTGGTGTCATCTCCCACCTGTTGGGTCATTGCCACCTGGAAAGGAGAGGTGCCCTGGAGGGTAAGGGCAATGGCATGATTGCTTAGGACTTATTGCCACCCAGAGCAGTGTCTTGATAGCAGGACCACTTAATTTTGTGGTTACAGGGGCCACCTGTGGCTCTTGGATGCCTCTTTCCAGACGGGAGGATTGTAAACCTCTCTGTCATCCTGCTGTCAGTGAGATGGTGACATAATCTCCCTTTACCACCTCTGCCATCTCTCCGTTACCTCCTGTCCTTCAAATTCCATTGTAGGTAGACAATGCATGGGAACCTCTATTTCTGTTATTTTGCTTGATTTTATGAGATGGCCAGGTGGGTCTTCTACTCTCATTTGCTCATGAGGAAAAAAATTGATACAAATGACCTTCCTAACCTCATAAAGTAATTGGAGTTAGAACAGGTTTGTGGTGCCAAATCTCTTGATTTTTCTGGTTATATAGGGAGGAACTGACCACCATTGTTCATTTCCAACAATCAGATTCTGAAGACCTCTATTGTGACACTATCTTTATTTGTACAAGATTAGTGCATAGATAGAGAAGAATCTGCCTCTGTTTGTCTCTTTATCCCCAGGAAAATATATGGTCAGGTGGTTAGATAGATGAGCAAACACAAACCTGGAAAAAATCTGATTAGCCAAAGATCACTCCACCAGTTAATGCCAGACAGATGATGAGAACCAGAGACAAAGGTTTTGACTTTTGTCTTATAAAATAGGAAGTGCTGTTCTGAATCCTGCTACTAGAGCCCTGCTACAGCAACTGCCTGTGAGGTTCTCCCCATAATCTCAAAGGCTCCCTAGGACACCCTTTAAATGTCTTTTTACCTTGTCTTTCTCTCCACTTTTCCCTCTTTAGAAATTGCACACACTGTTTTCAGCATGTCCTGTGAACTTTCTGAACTTCTTGTGTAAGTTTTTAATTGGCAAGACTGTGGATAGACTCTTCCTTGAACTGAGCCTTGAATATCTGTCACATGTCCATTTTTTATAGACTATTTGACTCTGAGTAGGTTGGACCAAAGGTTTAACCTAACAGATTCAATTCTTAAAAATGTTTTTAACAGAATCAAGTTGTCTCTCTACTGTGTGTGTTGTAAAGGCCAGAAGTCCAAGGATCTTGATAAGAGATTACCTGGGTTACTTCAGGTTTTTGTAGTTATTGACAGATGAACAACCCACAATCTGGTTAGAAGCTGTATCCTAGCCTTTTGGATTAGAAAATGTTACTGAGTCACCTGTGCTTATGGTTTTAGTTTTTCCTAAGGAGGCCTTTTAATGAGTAGGACCACTGAAGCATCCCTGTTGTGTAACAGATGGGAAATAGAGGTCCAGAGAAGGGAAGGACGGTACAGTTGTAATAGATGGTACAGTTGTAATGGGAATTGGAGCTTCTTTCCATTTTTTTGGTAAATTGATTCAAGGTGATTTTTGCTAGGCACTATAGCTACAACCTTGAACTTGATGGTTCCTATTCCTTTTGATTCTTAGAGGGATTGAGAACAGAAACAGATGTTAAAAAAGAGGTAAATAAACAAAATTTTGTTAGGTAGAGATGAAACTGTGGTGGGGAGGGGGGCATTAAAAGAGGGAATGACCCATGGTTCTGAAAAGCTCTCTTAACTTTGGGAGGTGTAGCAAGAGGCCTTTCTGAGGAGATGGTAAGAAACCACCCCTGCAGTGTCCTAGAGGAATAGTGCTCCAGACCGAGGGGGTGCTAGAATAGAACCAAGAGGCCAAGCCTCGGAAGAGGTTTTTGTGTGTGTGTGTGTGTGTGTGTGTGTGTATTCTAGAAACTAAGAGGAAGCCATGTAAGGTTGGGGAGAAGAGGGAGGGAAGTTGCTGGGTACTGAAGGCCTCCATTAGCCAGAATTAGGATTTGGGGTTTTCTTCAGTGAGTAGCTGAAAGTAGCAGAAGATTTTAAGTAGGGAAGGGAACGACATGATTTAAATTTAAAGATATAACTCAGGTTCATATTCCACCTCTGGCCAGTTCTGTGAGATCAGGGAATGTAGATGCCTCATCCCCAACACCTAGCGGAGAGTCCAGCATGGAGTCAGTGTAAACTGAGTGTACACTGGATGAATAAATGAACAAAATGAACACAGCGGTCCATCTTTCAGTAGTTCATGCAATGATTATCTAATGATGAAATGACCTGGATTTCCTCCAGGCCATGCTTAACCCTTTCATTGTCATTGCTTTAGGTCAGAGGCCTGGCTTCAAGTACTGGTATGACAAGGAGTGGATGAGCAGGGGACATATGCATGGCCTAGCATTTCTAGAAGAGAACTACTCCCATCAGAATGCCAAGAAGATTGTGGCCACCCACCAGCTTCTTGGTGATGTGCAGAGAGTGATCGAGGTTCTGCACGGCCTGCAGCTCAAAATGAGCATTTTGCAGTAAGTATTGTACCTGAAACTTTCAGGAGGAGTCTGGTTTGGTACTGAATGGGGGTGGGATAAATTTGAGAAGTAGAAAATTCACAAAATCAGGCACAATGTTATATTATCAACATTCCTTTTTAAAGGTATCGACCATTTTTAAATTTAATTGTTAAATTTAATTTAACAATTAAATTCATCTATTTTAAGAACTTATTGAATTCTGAAAATATATGCACCCATGTAGCTGGCGCCACTATCCAGATATAATGTATTGCCAAGCATAGTGGTAGACGCCTGTAATCCCAATGGCTTGGAAGGCTGAGGCAAAAGATAAGAAGTTTGAGGCCAGCCACAGCAACTTAGCAAGGCCCTTAGCAAGTTAGCAAAACCTTTTCTCAAAATCAAAAAAATAGAAAGGGCTGGGGATGTAGCTTATTAGTAAAGTACCCTGGGTTCAATCCCAGTCAAAAGAAAAAAAAGATATAGCGTGTTTTATTTTGGTGCACATTCTGAATTTTTTGTTTTTAATTGTGGTAACATATACGTAATATAAAATCTACCACATTAACCTTTTTAAGAAAAAGGGTTTTTTTTTTGTTTTGTTTTGTTTTTGAGATGGAGTCTTGCTATGTTGCCCAGACTGGTTTTTTAATTCCTAGGCTCAAGCCTAGTAAAGTTGAAAGCTGGGTTGAAAGCTGCCAAAAGAGTGACTGTTGGCAAGACTTGCTCTCTAGCATGATTAGTTGCTTAATATATTTGTTTCTTGGTGACTTGCTCATATGGAAATTTTAGGCTTTTTGGATCTAGACTTCTTGCTTTTAATGACCCAAAGTTTGAGGAGTGAAACTAAAGTGTGAATTTCCTTCTGTGGTTATATTCTACATGTCAGATGACCTAAGTTCATGTAAGCTCTGAAAAAGATGTATAACTCTTACTGGAGTGTGTGGGCTTTTATAACCTACCCTTCCCCCATTTTTTTTTTTTTTAACCAAATACAGCAAGTAGGCCCTTGAGTAGGGTGGCCACACTTCCATGCTTCTGAGGTGGAGCCAAGTCTATAACCCAAGTCCTGGCTCCCATCACATATTGTCCTCAATCTGTTTCTGCTCAGAACTGAAACATGGCTGTGTGGACTTTCTTTTGGTCTTGCTATAGTCTGGCAGGATCTGCTTCTCTTCTATAAAGATTGCTTCTTAAGTCCTCCCATGAGCCTTAATATAGGAAGTTAGTCCTATAGGACTTCTTATAGTGAAGTTATGAGAAAACAATGACAAACTAGTGCCCTGAGAGTTAAGATGTGGTAGACCACTCCTTGACAAGATTTCCTTCATGTTGATTAGTTCCGAAGGCCTCCTGGTGCCAGGCAAGTGCAGTGTCAGGGATCTGGAATGGCAGAATGGAAGTCTGCTTCCTCTTGTGCCCTCTGGAACTCGGAGGCCTGGCCTCAAGTTCTGGCATGACAAGGAGGGTTTGAGCAAGGAACATTGAGCAAGAATCTAAAGTGGTTTGGGTAAAAACTAAGCCACTATAATAAAGAGCCCCCAAACAGAGACTTTTTCACATAGTGAATGCTTAAGCGAAGGCAGAATTCTATTCATGGACTTGGAGATTTGATTTCCATCTTTCTGTTACCGTGGCATTCTCCTGGGGTTACCCTCGTCTGCATGGTTTCAGTTCCCTTCCATCTGATTGCTTGGGATTTTCCTCATCTGTGTGGTTGAGGCAGTCTCGACTGTTCTTTGGCTCTGTCCCTGTCCCCAGAAGAGGAAAAGAGAAAAAGAGGAGGGCAAGCAATTTTATGGACTCCTGACTTCAGGAAAGGCTAGCCAGGTAGCCGTAGGCCCTGCTCAAACTCAAGAATAGGGTTGGGTGTGGTATAAGAGTAGTGCAGGAGGACGGATGCTAGGGACAGTTAGAAGTTGTTGTGACAGGATCTGTTGACTTGAACTGAATCAAATGACAGCTCTAGATATGATGTCAGAGACTAACTATCCCTCACTTATATAAGCTAGGAAAGTATTACTCCGTATAAACAAAATGAGTTTATTCTTAATGGGATGCCAGAAATTGAAGTAGGTGGAAGGTGGTCTAATGTGAGGCCCTGGAAAACATCAGGTGATGCTCTTGGTTGATTTCCACCAGGTGGTATTGTTCTCCTTCTTAACAAAATTCAGTGCTCTGTTTCTGTCCCATATTCTGGAGCTTTGTCCCTCTGGACTCTGTTTTTTGAGCCTTTACCTTTATAGAAGTGACTTTGTTCAAGATGTCTAACTTAAGAGGATATGGGAAGATCTTTTTAGTCTTGATCCTGGGAAAGGTAGAGATGGCCCCAGTTATGTCTGTGTACACCAGGATAGTCTCTGCTATCAGGGGCACTAGGTATTCAACCTTAGAAATAATGTTTCCAAGTGACCTGGTGAATTTATTCTCAAAGACAAACAATAAAACTGGGAGTAATTTCAGAGCATCTGTCATCATAAAAAAGAAAAAAAAAAGCGACATCATAAAAAAGAAAAAAAAAAGCGGCATGGGTGACTATACATACCTTCTTCAGAGGTAAGAGTCAGTCATCCTTGCGAGGAATAGCTGAGGCTTCGGATCTTAGCTGGGAGAGTGAACATTATAGAAGGGAGGTAGCAGAAGACTTCTGTGGTTTTTAAAAGGGCAAGTCTGTACTGTGGCTCATGTGCTCCATGTTTATGAATTTCAGATGTCAGTGGACCTGGAAGTTATCAATGACTTCCATCTCCCCTATGTAGCTATGATTTCAGAGGTGTGCTGTAATCTTGGGTGGGTTTCTGGTACAGGGTCTGATATCCTGCCTTGAGGTGACCCAGTGACCCAGGCTGCCTTGATACCCGTTGTTTCCTCTCCTTCCCCAGTGGATGGGAGTGTCATGGGATTGCTGGAGTGGGAAAGCTGAGAAAATCTAGCAGGCCCTAGATTTTTAGGTTCTGCAACATGGCTCGATATCTCCATGTCCATGTCCAATTCCACTTCTGCAGGAAGACTTCAGGTAAGAGCCAGGGTGTCTCCATATATGTGAGTTAAGTTACAATCTACTTTCAGTATTTCTCACTGAGGGCTGGGAAGGCTCTGTTGGCAGTTCTGCAGAGACAATTCTTTGTGTGGGATTGCACAACCATTTCAGGATGTTGTATCTCTGGATTCTGTGAACTAAAGACTAGTATACCTCTCAGGATTGTGATAACCTGAAAGGCCCCACATGTTCATAAATACATTTCTGAATGAACTACATGTAAGTAGCACCTCTGTGTTCTCTCACTTGTTCATAATTATGCCCTGGAGGTTATTACCATCCTAACCATACTGAATGTCCTGGAGAATCCCCCTGTTTCCCACAGCATCTTCTTCCCCTCTCCCTTTTTTTCTTCCCTTCTACCTTTTGTTTAATGGTCATAAGTTGTAATGGAGGTTCTGGGTGGTAAAGAAGAATTGAAAGGTGAATTTTATATATTGACTTTTAAACTTTTAGAAAATATATATTCTGTGGAATAAATTTTTATCACATATATAAAACTGAAGCTAAAATTTCACAAAATACCTATTTTTACATAATGCACTGTGTTATTTTCTGTTCTTTTTATTTATTTATTTATTTTGGTACCAGGGATTGAACTCAGGGGTACTCAACCACTGAGCCACATCCCCAGCCCTATTTTGTATTTTACTTAGAGACAGGATCTCACTGAGTTGCTTAGTGCCTCATTGTTGCTGAGGCTGGCTTTGAACTTGAGATCCTCCTGCCTCAGCCTTCCGAGTTTTTCTCTTCACAATGGTGAAAGTAGAAGATTTTAGAAAAAATTTTAGAAACTTCATTATTTGGGTGTGCTCATACACACCTATAATCTTAGCCACTAGGGAGGTTGAGGCAGGAGGATTCCAAGTTCAAGGTCAGCCTGGGCAACTCAATGAGTCTATCTTTAAATTAAAGTGATTGGGAGTATAGCTTATTTGTAGAGGTACTCTGACTTCAATCCCTAATACCAGGGAGAAAAAAAGAAACTAAATTATTATTTTTTTTAATATTTACTTTTTAGTTGTAGTTGGGCACAGTACCTTTATTTTCTTCATTTTTATGTGCTGAGGATGGAACCCAGGGCCTCACACATGCTAGGTGAGTGCTTTACTGCTGAGCCACAACCCCAGCCTGAAACTAAATTATTAATGGTCATATAAGCATGATAGTTACACACCCTGTTGCCAGTCATGATGGTATTTTGGTAATCAGGTGCCATTTCATGCCAGGATTGTTATGACTGTTTATTAAGAGCACTTGACCACCAACAGAGTGCTTCATCATTCACTTAGTTTTTTGTTTTTGTGGTACTAGAAATTGAACCCAGGCGTACTCTTATCACTGAACTACATTTCTGGTCCTTTTTAAAAAAAAATTTATTTTAAGACAGGGTCTCATTTAATTGCTGAGGCTGGCCTTGGACTTGTGATCTTCCTGCCTTAGCCTCATGAGCAGTTGAGATTACAGGCATGTGCCACCATGCCCAGCTCTTCTGACCATCTTTGAGCTGAGACGTTGGTCTTTTGCTTTGGATTATTTTGTGCTTTGTTTTTGATACTGGAGATTGAACCTAGATATGCTTTACTACTGAGCCACATATCCAGCTTTTTTTTTTTTTTTTTTTTTTTTTTTGAGACAGGATCTTGGTAAAGTAGCTGAGATTACAGACATATGCTACTGCACTCATCCAGTTCACTTTATAAAAACTTTATAAAACTCAGAGTTGCTTGCAGACAGATGACTAGCCCAGTTTCTGAAGAAGGAAGCAGGAGCCAGGCAATAGAGCACACACCTGTGATCCCAGTAGTTGGGGAGACTGAGGGCAGGAGGATTACAAGTTTGAAGCCAGATTCAGCAACTTAGTGAGACCCTGTCTCAAAAAGTAAAAAGGACAAGGGATGCGACTCAGTGGTAAAGCAACTCTGGGTTCAATTCCTAGTGTGAAAAATGAATGAAGGAAGAAGCAGAAATGCGTCTGGTTGAGGAAGTTGTCCCAGCTGTGTCAGCAGCTGTGTCCAGGCATATTCACTGGTGGCATGTGTCCAGACTGGGAGTTCTCAGGAAGTGGTTGCCTAAGGGACCAAGGATTTATGTTCCTTCTTGTTTGGAAAAAGGTGGCATGTGGCCAGATGGCCCAAGTGGAAGCTGTTCTTCTTGGGAGAGTGTTTGGGAACTGAGAAGTCCTGCAGTCATGCCGTTTACCTCATAGCCCTTTCCATGTTCACCCAACAGAAGCAGGGAGCATCCCGATCTACAGCTGTGGTGCCAGCCTTGGAAACAGCACTCAGGGGAGGGCAGAGCTCAGTCCAGACACATCCATGGCACGGATGCCAGGAGCAAGGAGGAAGCCTCAAGCTATAGAACTTTGAATGGAGTGGTGGAGAAGCCTCTGCCACTGCCCCTGCCCCTGCCCCGGTCTGTGGAAGAGTCTTATATCACCAGTGAGCACTGCTACCAGAAGCCACGCACCTATTACCCTGCTGTGGAACAGAAGCTGGTGGTAGAGACACGGGGCTCTGCCCTTGATGATGCAGTTAACCCCCTTTGTGAGAATGGTGACGATTCCCTCTCCCCTCGCCTGGGCTGGCCTCTAGACCAAGACAGGAACAGAAGGGACAATGACCCCAAACCTAGCTCCCCAAAGGTATGTGCTTTGCTTGTACTTGTTCTTCCTTCAGTGTTTGAGTGGGAATAAGTTTTTAATAGAACCATATTTAAATGTGCTTGTCATAGATTGTGTTTTGATCTGCTAAAATGGCTATCAAGTCAGGAGAGTCCAAAGATCATAGGTTCCAGGAAACCTTACAAAATGGCACTAGTGAGTGGAGGTGACAGGTGGAGAGGTGGGAAATAGCAGGAGAGTAGGGTTGATTGGAACTTGAAAACATGAAACTAAGAAAAATTTATATATATATTTTAAACATAATTGTCCTAGCAATAATAATTGTTAATTGTTATAAGGCATACTGTTTTTGATAGAATTGTGATATCCTTATTTTGACTTTTAACTTTGCCACTGTGTCATAAGGAGGATCCCTTTCATCAGAATATTCACTGCTTTCAATAGTTTTCCAAAGAACCTTCTGTCTTTTGTATATTAGCCATTCTCTTTGGAACCCCTTTGTGTCATCCTGTAATTGCCAGTGTTTTCATCTTTAACTGTTCACCAGTCCCATTGTGCCTGTCCTTAGATTGTCAGTGAGGCTTTGTGTGATTTTAGAACTTCTCTGCCCTGGTCATGCTTGCTTTCAAAGACTTTGTCTGGAGGGTTGGCATCATCAGCATTAAGTATAGTGCTGCATTCTGCCAAGAGGGAGCATCCTAGACTATGCCTTCCAGGGTGGGGATTACACCTCATTTATCCTTTGCCCTTGTTTGTGTCTAAACAGTGTGGTAAGGACAATCTTTTCAAACAGACCCAGTTTCAAGTCTGGTATTGGCCACTTTGTGATTCTGATTACTTCACTTCCTTCATGAGATCCTATTTCCTCATTTGTAGAATGGGGCCCCCAGACAGGGCCTCTCAGTTATTGTGGAATTTGTTTGTGAAAAGCTCTGAGAACATTGCTTTTCACATAGTAAGAACTAAATCAGTATTAACTGGAATTTGTTTCATTTTGAATGAATGAAAGGTTGAGATTTCAAACTCCAGAAAATGTTTGCAATTCTGAGGACTAGGTCTGCTTTCTATTACAAAATCAGAAAATACCTGGCAAGGCAACCAAGGGTTTCGGTTTCTTCAGGCAGTAGTGAGCTTACTAAAGCCATCACTGTGTTTACATATCTTATCCTGTTTGATCCTCATGAGCCTTCAAAGTAGGTTTTACTACCTCTGTCTTTGAAGAGAGGGCCTGGAGGCTCAGAGGGGAAGTAACTCACCAGGCCACACATTCAGCAAGAGTCAGAGCCAGGATTCTCCAAATATGTATTGACCCATGTGCTATCTGTCATCCACATTAACACTTCTCTAGTAAGCTCCCTGGTCCCTGGGCGACCCACTTAAGGCCGGGGCATTGAGCTAGCTAGGGGGAAGCATATTCTGGGCCACCCCAAGGAGGTGGTATTGGTGCATTGGGTAGGCTTCTGCTCAGTATCCACATGAGAAGGAGGAAAGGGAGATGGGGGTTTGGAGTATTCAGATGGCAGCTGGTTTTTCCAGAGGTTTGCAACTTAGTAACTTGTCATCACATCCTCAGGTGAGAGACTATGTCTCCAAAAAGGTCCTACCAGAGGAAGCCCCTGCTCGGAAGCTGTTGGACAGAGGTGGAGAGGGGCTGTTGAGCTCTCAGCACCAGTGGCAGTTTAACCTGCTGACACACGTGGAGTCTCTTCAGGATGAAGTCACTCATAGAATGGATTCCATTGAAAAGGAGTTGGACGGTAGGGCTCCTCCCTTGGCTACCTGCCCATTGACATGAACTCTCTCTTCCATGAGCCGCTTTCTTGGGTTTTCTTGATAATTTCCCTTTTGAATTGGGGTCTCACTATGGTGCCCAGGCTAAACTTGTGGACTCAAGTAATCCCTGCCTCAGCCTTTAGAGTAGCTGGGACTACAGACATGTGCCATCACACCAGCTTGAGTTGCTTTTGTTTTCTTTTTTAAAGTATTTTTTAGTTGCCAATGATCATTTATTTATTTATATATGGTGCTGAGAATTGAACCCAGTGCCTCACACATGCTAGGCAAGCACTTTGCCACTGAGCCACAACTCAGCCCCTTGAGTTGGTTTTTTCAACACCACCACTACCATATCCGTGCACACAACCCCTTCTCTGGCTGCATGTATGCACACTCAGACAGACAGACAGACACACACACACACACACTAAAACTAAAATCTGGCTATCCAAGGATATCTATATTATTGCTTCTTCTTTTTAGCCTCACCACCCCCAAGATATACAAGCCTTACTTATAGCATTATTGGGTACTTGTAAAGTCCAGTAATATCAGAAGCCCTCTTTCTTGTGCCCAATCCCTTTTGTAAAGGGTAGGATGCAGGGCTGGAGGTGTAGCTTAGTGGTACAGCATGTGCTTAGCATGAAGGAGGGCCTGAGTTCTACCCCCATTACCATGAAAACACAAACAAAAGGTAATATACAGAAGAGCAGCTGGATCCTGCTTCTGGGAAATGTGTAATCTGAGCAAATCTTTACTAATACATTTCTCTGGAAATTAAAATTTTGACTTGAATTTTTAGTATGTTTAAAGATATAATCTGAAAACCTTTTATTTCAATCTTTGATAAATTCTAAAATGAAGCCTTCTCCCCTTTAGCTAGTAGAGAATTAAGAAATTGGCTGAGTCATTTGTGTAGCCCAGGATATTTCTCTCTGTTGTTGATGGTGATGGACAGGCTGGATGGACTGAGTTTAGAATTATGTACATGATCAAGTTTAGTCTCTCTTGACCCTCAGGAAATTGCCAGTTTTGGTTTTGAAGATAAAATTCTTTCTTGATTGTTTATTTATTTCCAGATTATTTTCTTCTTAAAAACTGAGCCCAATTAAGAAATAAATGTTGAGTTTGAAGATTCTGGTTATAGTCAGGCTAGGATGTCTTTACTGGGGGATACAAAACATACAAGAAATATTACTCAGAGAAGAATGCCAAGTTAGGTGAGGAATGACCAGGACCTGCATGTGATTGAGGCCACACCAGGGCTGGAAAATATTGACAGGAAGCCTTCTTGGAACTCTTGGAACTGCTGCCAAACTTTGAAGGGAGTGGTGATGTTTTCTGCTGGAGAGGGGGTGATTTGGTTGGTGGTTGATGAGAGCACTAGGTCAATGTGAAAAGGGCTTACCTGTTGGAGAACAGAAAGGAAGAGAGAGTGGGTGGAGAGACAGATCAACTGACTGACCTGCACATCCTCAAGCTCACATCCTGCCTCTGAGGCAAGCCCAAGGGCACATCTGGAAGGCTTATATCTCTTTTACTTCTAAGATGTTTCTTAGGTTTTTAAAATTATAGTTGATGCTACTGTATGTAAAAACCATACTAAGAAGATTGATTGCCAGACTGGAAATTGTAGATTTTGAGAGAATGGCAGAAGTGTCTTTGGGTCCCTGAGAGGAAGCTTAGCACCATGGAGACAGGATGAATGTCCTGTTGTTGCCAAAGGAACCACCCTCAGGGGAGAAGTTGGAGCCTATGCAGATCTTATCTTCCTTGAGGCCTGGACTCACCAAGTGGGCATTGTGGCAAGATGATAAGCCTGGGCTCCCTCTGGTCTCCCAGCAGACCTTTACTGTGTCCCACTGATCGAGACTCACATGTTCTTATGTGTTTCATCACTCCAGGCCCTGAGAGGCACCAAGTATGCAAGAAAATCAATTTTATTTAGGTAAATAGGCTTTTTATTTAGTTAACACACTTTTGCATTATATGTAAGATTCATCAGAATCCTTTTTTAGGGAGATCCTCAGGTCATTTTATATCTTTACTTTGTTAGAAGAGACAAATATCAATGATATCATCTCATTACATGTAATTACATACCATAGTAAGTGCTCAAGGAAGAATGTGTGATAGCACCTGTAATACAGGGACCAGATTCCGGAAGGAGAGTTGGGGAAAGCATCCCTAAGGAATAACTTGCAGGGAACAGAGAATTTAGGAGAATGAAGAGGTAAGTTAGGGCTCATATTTGAGGAAGGGAGGGGATTGTGTGACAAGTGACAGGTTGCTTGAGGAACAGGCATCGGGAGGGTCTTCTTTCTGCCCTCCAGAATCCAGAAGGTGCTCAGTGTAGATTGGTGCATGGACTAGAAAGGCTACAGGCAAGATGGGGTAAGCACAGAGTGTAAGTGGAAGGTTTAAGTGGCTCTTGACAAAGATGTAGAATTCCTAAAGGTCTCTCCACCAAAGCCAGAGTTTTGTTAAGGGGAAGGCAAACATCTTTCTATAGAAAAATCCTTGTCTCCTAAGAAAAATAGCTTTTTAGATGTTGAACCAATTATTAAGTATATTAGAACCTAGATATCTTATAGTAAATACTTAAAGACAGAAAATAAGAGTATTTTATGCAACCAATAACTATGTGTCAATCAAGAATAAATATGAGGGCTGGGTTGTGGCTCAGTGGTAAAGTGTTTGCCTAGCATGCATGAGGTACTGGGTTCGATTCTCAGCACCACATACAAATAAATAAAATAAAGATCCATTAACAACTAAAAATAATTAAAAAAAGAATTAATACAAAGCAAATTAGAATTGATGGTGATAAAAACTGACCTTTTCAAATCCCTGTAAATTTTTTTGGTACTGGGGATTAAACCCAGGGGCACTTAGGAGCCACATCCCCAGCCCTTCTTATTTTTTTGCTCAGAGCACAGGCTGGCTTTGAACATGTGATCCTTGTGCCTCAGCTTCTGAAGTAGCTGAGATTATAGGTATGTGCCACCATGCCTGGCAGATTTTCACCTTTCTTGACAGGAGGCTAAAATACCAGGATATTTACAACACTGGAAAACTTTAGGAAGAGTGGGCAGTGACACTAGGAACAGTGAATCCTTTAAAGCCTTCTATAGTCTGCACTAACACAATAGCCAGTAGCAATGTGTGGCCATTTAGTTAAAATTGAATAAAAAAATTTTTTTTAATGTTTATTTATTTATTAGTTATTGGCGGACACAACATCTTTGTTTGTATGTGGTGCTGGAGGATAGAACCTGGGCCGCACGCATGCCAGGCGAGCGCGCTACCGCTTGAGCCACATCCCCAGCCCGAAAATTGAATAAAATTTAAAATTCAGCTTTTCAGTTGTACCAGCCTTGTTTCAAGTGCTTAGTAGCAACAAAACAATAGCTAGTGGCTACTGTTTGGGATAGTAGAAACAGATCACTTTCATTGTCAAAGAGTTCTTTTGGACTATGCTGCTGTAAAGCACTTGAGCTCTGTCCCAGGAGTAATGCTTTGTGGGGCAGGTGTTGAAGCAACATTGGCTGAAATGGCCCTCTTCCCTGTCCTCCTGAGATAAGGAGCTGAAACTCTTGCTGAGGTTCTTGAAAATCAAGTGTTGGGGGCTCACTGGGTTTCGTCTCTCTCTTCTGCCAACAGTGCTGGAGAGCTGGCTAGACTACACTGGGGAATTGGAGCCCCCAGAGCCACTGGCCAGGCTTCCACAGCTCAAGCATTGCATCAAGCAACTGCTGACAGACCTGGGCAAGGTGCAGCAGATCGCCCTCTGCTGCTCAACATGAAATTGGGCAACCAAGACTAATGGGGACACAATCCGGGGCACCTGCAGAAGGAGCTTCGCATATTTAAATAAATAAATCTAGCATGCTGAATGCACGTGACACCGACTAACTTCAGGGATCTGGCCAGGAGTGTGAAGACATTGGACAAAGAGGCCATTTTGGCTGCTGGAGGGCAAGGCACTCTGATCTGGAAGCCTACCAAGAAGGTAGCAAATAGACTCTTGGGATTCCCTTCTGTGCACATCATTGAATGAAGAGAGTCTTTTTGCACAAACTTCACTTGAAATCGTGCCACTGATGATAAATGGAATGAGAGCCAAAAAAGTTTGTTGGAAACAGTTGTAGATTCAATTTACAGTTTATTTAATTGACTTTTCTGACAGGTTGGGGCACATGCCAAACCTTTTGATTTCTGCCTGGCATGTTTAGGCAGCAGGTATCATTTTCATTTTCCAGCTTCATGGGAATGTTGGGACTTGACTACGCTGCGGAAGTTGGGAAGGAGCAGAGGCCTCAACTGCCCTGCTTTCTCCTTAGGACTCTTCACTTTTCTCACCACATCTCTTGCATGACTTTATGGTACCAGGGACAAGTTTTATATGTTTCACCCCAGAGTTGGCTGGGTTTTGGCTTTTCATAGAGGCCATACAGCTGAAGGAACTAGAATCTTGATGTAAAAGAATCTAGGAGGAATTCCAAACTGAAGCAGGCAGGGTCTAGAACCCAAAGGACAGCATTTTCTATCCACTTCTTAATATTAAGACAGCTTCCTAGTTCTATTTAAGGTTTAAAAAAAAGTTTCCCAAAATGTCAAACTCTTCCACTGTAAAGATTTGTTACAAAGAATATGGTTTGGGGAATTACTTTATTTTGTATTGTGGTCAACAAACTTCCGATTCTCTATGTGCCACTTTTCTCCTTCCCTGAAAGGTATGTTCAATAGTTGGCATTTTCAGAATTGTTAATATACTTTAACACTTTAAATTTCCTGTTTATATTACTCTGTGAGATCAAGGTGATTATGCTGCTTAAGGTCCAAGTTTCATCTATTTGTACCTTTTGAAACAATATTTGTGTTACTTTTGCAGGTTACAGTTCCACATGTAATTGCTGTATTTTGTTTTGTTTTTATTGGGCAAAGTTAAAACATTCCTTGCTTTGAGGAATGACCTGATTCACTGATTTTCTTATCACTAAAGATAAAAGTCAAAGCACAGCTGTCCATTAACACAATTATGGGTTTATGAATCTGTAATGTTATATGCTGCAAATATTTACTATGTAAACGTATAAGCCAATATCTCAATAGCAATGACAGTATCTCCAGCAATTGTTGGAATGGTTGGGCTTTAAGACACAGGTCATTGTCTTCGTAAATTCAGGCCTCTGGACCTAAGATGTTTCAAGGAATGCCCTGTCTATCGATTTATCCATCATTTGATATAAAATATAGGACAAGTTGACCTGTGTAACTGATCCATGTGGCTGTAACATCTGTAAGGAAGCTGACACAATTCCTCTATAAGAGGCTGTTTCACACTGCATTGGTGTTTCTGGTGTGGGAAGAAATGGCTCAGTGTTGTGTGGCATCTGTGTTCTGGATTATTTATCAGACAGCTGCATTTTTAAGATTTGTGTAATGTTTATCTGAAAAGGGAAGAAACAGGATGATTTTCTATAGCCATAACTGGGGCTATATCGATTGTTGTATTATTACTGATTTTTTCTGAAACTACATTTGAGTATCACAATTGGGGAAGCTGTAATTTTTAAGAGTCAATTTAATGTCTTGTTCAAAGATGGAAGTTGAAACTGAATTATCCTAATTTTGTCAAGTGGCCATTACTGGACTTATCATTTAGGTTTTATAAAATAATCCCGTTTCACTCATTGTGACTTTTGTTCTTAGGGAAGCAGGGAAGACTCCCCAAAGTTCTGATAACCTCAGTGTGCTTCCCTAATTTAAAGCCATGTTGAGGGGCTCCATTCCCAATTCCTGGGTCAAGGTGAATTAACCCCAAGTTGGAGCACTGGAAACTGTTATTTGCAAACATTGCTGATTACCATTTAGAAGTATGTGCACTACCTAAATTTTGTCTATTGAGAAAAGCTATCCACCTATAAAAAACTGCCTTGACAAAAACAGTTCTGGTTTGACTAATCATTTTGCTTAATTGATGAGTTTATACAAGGTGGATTCTCAATGAGCCAACATTGCACTGTGGATACATATCTATGTTTACGCGCTAGTAGAACAGAAGGCGCTGTATATAGAAATGTTGCTTTGAAGCAATATTTGCAAAGACATGCAAACTTCTGTATCTGTATTTGGAAAAAAATAAAACAGGTTCTTGTTGCTGTTTCAGTCACATATTACTGAATTACAAAGTTCTTTTTCTTACTTTTTAATATGTATTATCTAATCTTCTGTAACTTTTTTCTTTGCAGTACTGGGGATTGAACCCAAGGGTGCTTTACCACTGAGCTACATCCCCAGCTTTTTTGAGACAGATTCTCTACCTTGCTGAGGGTCTAAGTTGCCAAGTCTGGCCCTGAATTTGTGATCCTTCCTCCCCAGGCTCCCAAGTTACTAGGATTACAGGCCGTACCCTACTTGTAACCATTACCTTTTAAATAAAGCCTGCTTTTATCTTTTAAACACATCTATGTTTTGCAGGAGGCAAACCCAGACTCTGCCAAGAAATCCCAAGAATATACAAATGCTTATTTTTATACAAGATCTCATTAAGTTCCTGAGGTTGGCTTTGAACTTGCCATCTTCCTGCCTCAACCTCTCCCGAGTTGCTGGGATTAGGAGCCTAAATTTTGACAAGGAAGTCAAGCAGTTTTAATAAGCAAGTCCAATGGCATAAACCCTGGCTCACAAAACAGACCTAGTCTCTCCGTAAGGGCAAGCAGTAAATAAAACATTTGACATGAAAATAGCCAAATAACTTGGGAAACTTATGCTCAAAATGCAGGTGGAGCAAGTTGGTAGCTGTATAGGTACAGAGGTAGCCACTGAAGTGAGCATTTAATAGATTCAGCTATTTTGCCTTCAGAATCCCACAGCCATGAAGTATCCCTATCTATCTTTTCAGGTAGGAAACAAAACTCAGGTTCTAGCCATTAAGAGGCAGAGGAGGAACGGAACTGCTGAAATCTTCATCAAACAGCCTTCCACCAAACAAAGGAAACCCAAGAGGGTTCTTGGGAGTCCAGAAGAAAAACTTCACAGATGAGGTGGAGGAATGGTCCAGGTCTAGCCAACATTTAAGGATCTCACAATAGGCAACGAAAGCCCAGGGAACAGCAAAGGCTTTATTCTCGTGGGCTTCCAGCTTCCTTTCTCTAACAGCAGAAAGGAGGTAGGAAATAAACTCAGTGAAATAAACCCAATGAAGGACGAACAAAATAGACACATTAAGGCCACGGGAGCTGTCAAAACTCGTTTTTCATTAACATGGGGTGGGGTGCCAGGCTCTGACCCCCTACCCAACATGGCCCCAGTCTAAGAAAGTGCTCAGCCTCGACGTTCAGCCGGTGATGCGCACGTCCGCGCGGCGCCGGAGCCGCCGGGCCCGAGCTGCCTCAGGTAGAATGGCCAGTAGCTGCTCCTGCACCAGCATCTCCACCATCTGCTCCTTTGTGCGGATGTCGGGCCGCAGCCACTGGCGAGAGAGCTCCCGCAGCTGCCGGAACGCCTCCCGGGGGCCAGCCGCATCCTGGTAGCGGAATTGCCGGAAACGCTGGCGGAACGTCTCGGGGCCGGGCCGGGAGCCACTTGGACCTGTAGGAAAGTGCGGGGCAGCTTCGGCTTGAGGCGCAGAACCCGGGGGTGCGGGCCCCAGAGGCAGCTCGGGGGCCGCGGGGGCCACAGGATTCACTTCAGGGATCGCGGCGTTGGCGCTGGCGGGCTCAGGGGCAGGCGGAGACGACTCTGAAATCCAGGATCCCGCAGAGTTGGGCTCAGGGTCTGTTCCCTCTTGCAGCTCGGGCGGCGCAGCTGCTGGGCTCCCGGTGGCTGCTAAGCTCGGCTCGGTCGCCGCCATGACTTCGGCTCCCGGCGTCACTCTTTGTCCGGCAACTGTGGGCTCAGCACTGCGTCTGCGTGAGGTTGGGGTGAGGGAGATGTTTCTCGCTAAGAGCGGAGCCCGCACCACCCTTGCTAGAGGCGGACTCGAGACCCACCGAAGCTCGCCGAGCTTACCTGCACCGGCGAAGCAGCTGGAGCGACCGGAAGTGGGAGTCTCCTCTAGCTTCTCTATGATCAGGTCAGCGCGAGAGCACCCGGAAGCCGAACCCTGGCTTCCGCAAGCAACGCCCCCTAGCGTTGTGCAGTCACGTCAGGAGGTCACTGAGAACGTATTGCGGCCGTCGAATTTCAGCATGCAGGGAATCTCGCTAGGTGGTAGCACCCCTTGACTTCCATCGGTGTCGAAGCATGAGTTGGAATGCGAGCTGAAAAAGGCGCCGAAGGGGGAGTCCAGAAGAGAAGAGGTAGACTTCAAGTTCCGGTGTCTCGGCCGAAAAACTAATACACTCTTGCTCTCCTAGGAAAATTTAAATTACAAATGTGACTTACAGTATAATGTTGTTGATCTGCTCTGGGCTGAAGTGTTCAAGTCAGGCTGGCTTGGAATTTCCTTTGCAAGAGTTCTTTCCCTGACGGCCCCTGGCAGTGATGGTACCTATCTCAGAATTGTTGGGAGAATTAAATAAAGCCCTTGGAAAGATAGAGCTTTAGAAATGTTTGCTGTGTAGGGGCTGGGGCTCAGTGGTAGAGCGCTTGCCTAGCATGTGTGAGACATTGGGTTCGGTTCTCAGCACCGCATATAAATAAATAAAAATAAAGATCCATTGGTATTATATATACATATATAATTGAATTATATATATATAAAACACACACACATATATATAAATATAAAAGTTTGCTGCTGTTTTCATTAGGTAATTGCTTATCATTTCTTATTTGCGAAATAAGAGATATGGCGTGAATTTAAAAGATGCAGGTAATAGTGTGTAGCGTTGATAGCCCTTCCATAAATGTTATTACGTTCTGTTTGACAGATGATTCATAAACAGGTTTTGTATCTACATTTCACAGAAAGAGAAACCGAGGTCCAGAAAGGGACGCCTACCCCATATGACCCTTGCTGTGCCTTTGAGCTCTGTGGAGGATGAATGGGCATATTTAACAATGATCAACACACATTGGCCCTTATGCCAAACTTGCCCTTCCTGTAGGATGTCTCCCTTGCATGGGTAGAAGTAAATCCAGTGGATTAGATTTCAAACCCTTGAAAGTCATCACAATGGATCTTTCATGGTATTTAGCTGCTGCCATTAAATCTTGGGAGATTTCTACCTTTTTTTTTTTTTTCTTTTTGATAAAGTAGAAGAGCTGACCACTGTATACAAAGGGGTATAGTGAACGGGAGCAAAATTTTGTGCAAACTACAAGCTAGACGGAGTGGTTAGGACCTAGAGAAGGGGTGAGATGAGGTTGAAAGGTTGGTGGGAGGGTAAGTCAAAGGTCATAGAGTTACATATTTAAAATTTAAACCTGTCCCATTGGAAAAGAGTGAAATTTTATGGTATTTGGGATCATGAATCATGGAACAAATCATGAAATGTCACATCTCTAGTCCATTTCTTCCATCCTTATTGGAATCATGGAATATTAGAGATAGAAGAGGGATCTTAGAGATATGTTAGAAAATGGACTGTTAGAATGAAAGACTGTTAGAAATTGAATTGAAAAATCCAGTTCAGTTGTCTTAAACCTTTATAGAATAAAAAATATATATATACATAATACCTTTTCCTAGGACAGAGATACTGTTATGTGCTTCTGCACATAATTTCAAGTAATTTACTTATACCCTAGAATTTACCCAGAAGCCCTAGGTTAAATTTAAAATACATATTTATAGGTGGGTGCCTAATCCCAGCAGCTTGGGAGGCTGAGGCAGGAGGATCTCAAGTTCAAAGCCTCAGCAACTTAGTGAGGCCTTAATTAACTCAGCAAGACCCTGTCTCTAAAATATAAAAAAAGGGCTGGGGATGTATCTCAGTAGTTGAGTGCCCCTGGGGTCAATCATTTCTATCAAAAAAAAACCAAACAGGCAAAAAACCCAACATATTTATATATGTTCTATTCCGTTTTGCAGATTAAGAAATCAGCATGCCAAAAGGTGAAGAATTGGTACAAAATCAAATGTCTAGTAAGTAAATTCAAAACAGTAATTTTTTTACTTATGTTCCAATGCTTTTTTCATATCCTCTTTTTCAGTTGTTGATGGACCTTTATTTTATTTATTTATTAGTATGTGGTGCTGAGAATTGAACCCAGTGCCTCACACATGCTAAGCACTTTACCACAGAGCTACAACCCCAGCCCTATTATATTCTTTTTATTATCATTAGATTGAGAGCTCACTTCAGAAGGTTTCATAAATAATTGATCTTATATAACTTAGCTTCTGATACAAGGCCAGACATCCAGTAAACCCTTAGTAACTATTGATTTAAAAAGAAAAGAGGATGGTCTGGGATTGTAGCTTGGTGGTAGAGCACTCGCTTAGCACTTATGGGGCCCTGGGTTTGATCCTCAGCACCATAAAAATAAATAAATAAAATAAAGGTATTGTGTCCAACCAAAATAAATAAATAAAAAGAAAAGAGGACATGGGCTGGGGTTGTAGCACAGTGGTAGAGTGCTTGCATAGCACATGTAAGGCACTGGGTTCAATCCTCAGCATACATATAAATAAATAAAATAAGGGTATTGTGTTCATCTACAACTAAAAAATATTTAAAAAAAAAAAAAAGAGGACAACAACATGGATTGCAGACCATCTCTGGAAGGAAGAGTTCTAACATGATTCTTAGACTCTGAAAGAGACTTTAGTGTCTTGATGATATACTGGTGCTGGGAGTTGTGTAAAAGAAGCCTGAATATTTTTATAAAAATCTTTTATTTTGAAATAATTATAGATTTATAGAAAGTAGAAAAAATAAAGCACAGAGTGGTCTCTTGTACTACTCACCCAGTTTTCCCTTATAGTAACATCTTATATAATTAGAGTACAATAGACCTTATTATTATGATTGCTCAGTTTTGCAAGTACTTGTTTGTGTATGTGTAAATATGTTTATGAATATAGGTCTGTGTTCTGTGTAATTTTATCATATATTCATGCGACTATTAACCACGATCAGTATTAGAACTATTTGATCACCACAAAGATCATTCATGCTATCTCTTTATAATTGTACCTGGTTTTCTCCCTTCCCCTCATTCCTAACCACAGACAATCACTAGTCTCTTCTCCATCTGTATAATTTTGTCATCCAGAAAAATTCTCTGAAAGATTCATCCAGGTTGTTGAATGCAACAATAATATATTTTATTGCTGAGTAGTAATCCATGGTATGGATATATCAAGGTTTTTTTAGCCATTCACCTGTTGGAGGACAGTTGGATTATTTCCAATTTAGAGATATTACAAATAAAGCTGCCGTGAATTATTTTATTATTTATTACTTTATTCATTGTTGTATTTATATGTGGTGCCTGCAGGTGATTACAACTAAACAAGATAGCTCTGCATAGTCAGTGAATAAAGGAACTAGTACAGGCTCTGGCAGAGAGTATTCATTTAGTAAATTTTAAAAATGGTAATAGTTATTAAGAGATAACACTTACTTGAATGTATAAGTTTTTTTTTATGTGTGATATTTTTAAAAACTGACGGGCAGCTGGATGTGAAGCTCAGTGGTACAGTGTGCTTAGCATACACAGGCTTTGGGTTCAATCCTCAGCACCAAAAATGCTCAAGTAAAATTTTGAAATTCATAGGCATTGCATTTATTAGCCATTCTTAAGCATCTCTATGTGATACTTTATTTATTGATGAGAAATTAAGGTCTAAAAATATTAGTTAACTTTCCCAGGTTCAGCCAGCGTTTTAGGATTGGAATTCAGCTGGTTGACTCTAGATCTAATAGGAAGCCATGAAAGGAGTTGAAACAGGGAAGGGGTGATTTGTTATAGGAGACCAACTCTGGATAAAGAATACTGCTTTATTGCTGACTATTTAGGTTATTTCTTACTTTTTCATAATTAAGATAATATGACAGTCATCTAGTATTTGAAGATCTTTCTGTATCTTGGATTACAAATATTATTGCTATCAAATTTATTTGGTTTCTGATTTTGAAAACAAGGGTTCTAATAGCACGAGTTTGATGAGTAATGCATATCCATGTTCCCTTAAACTGTAGTCCTGAAAGAGGACTGAATTCTTTTTTTTTTTTTTTTTGCTATATATTGCCACATTTTTAGAGTTGTATTTTATTCATAGATCCTTACGAATGAACAAAATAAAGTTCAGAGAGTGCAAGTACTAGTTAGGCTAGAACCAGGGTCCATCGATGAATAAGAGCTGTTCTGTTTCCTCTTTGGCATTGATATTGTCATGTTTTTGAAAGCCATTCCATAGATAGTTAGTGGTATCTCATTGTGGCTTTAATTTGAATTTTCTCAATAACTTAATGATAATAAGCACATATGCTTATCTGCCATCACTGTGTGTTCTTTGGCAAAATGTTTGTTCTTTCTACATTTTTATTGTTGTGATATCTTATTGGTGAGAATTTTCTTTTAACTTTAATTCAGTTTTTTTAAAAAAATTATAAAATATACATAACATTCAAAATTATCATTTTAACTTTTTCCCCCTTCAGTACTGGGGATTGAACTCAGTATTATTGAGCTATATTCTCAGATCTTTTTTATGTTTTATTTTGAGACATGTTCTTGCTAAGTTGCATTGCCAAGGTTGGCATGGCACTTGCAATTCTCCTGCCTCAGCTTCCCAAGTTTCTGGGATTACAGGCATGTACAGCTGTGCCCAGCTCTATTCTAACCATTCTTAAATATGCAGTTCACTGGCATAAAGTACATTCACTTTATAGTACAACCTTATGACCATCCATCTCCAACTTTTTCTTTTCTTTTTTTGGTACTGGGGATTGAACTCAGGGGTACTTGGCCATTGAGCCACATCCCCAGTCCTATTTTATATTTTATTTCACTGAGTTGCTTAGTGCCTCACTGTTACTGAGGCTGGCTTTGAACTCGTGATCCTCCTGCCTCAGCCTCTTGAGCTGCTGGGATTACAGGCATGCACCACTGTGCCCGGCCAGAATTTTTTTTCATAATCCCAAACTGAAAATCTATGCCCATTAAAGAGTTTCCCATTTCCCCCTCCTATTATTCCCCCGTAACCACTGTTCTACTTTCTGATATTTTGAATTTGATATTCTTTGTTCCTTATGTAAGTGGAATAATATATTTGCTCTTTTGTATCTGGCTTATTTCACTTAGCATAATATTTACAAGGTTCATCCATTTTGAATAATGAGATAATCAGAATTTTATTCATTTTTTTAAATACCTTTATTTTATTTTTATGTGGTGCTAAGGATCGAACCCAGAGCCACACACATGCAAAGCAAGTGCTCTACCACTGAGCCACAACCCTACCCCCCAGAATTTTATTCATTTTTAAGGCTAAAATTTATATATATATATAATGTATTCTTCTGAATTTTGCAGATTGCAGTGTCAAAATATCAAAATATGGGGCTGCAGTTGTAGCTCAGGGGTAGAACGCTTGCCTTGCATGTGTGAAGCACTGGGTTTGATCCTCAGTGCTACATAAAAATTTTAAAAAAAGGTATTGTGTCCATCTATAACTAAAGAAAATATTTTAAAAAATGTTGAGCAAGCTTTGAAAAAAAAGATGTCAAAATATGAATAATTAGTCCAAAATAAAAAAATTAGTGTTTCCATTTTATTTATTCATTCACCTGTTGTGGTCACTTTGATATTTTCCTGTTATGGATAATACTGCCTTGAATACTGTTGTATAGCTATTTGTTTGAGACCCTGTTTTTCAGTTAATTTGGGTGTATCTCCAGAGGTGGAATTACTAATTACATATAGTAATTCTATATTTTACTTTCTGAGGAACCACAATACACAGTGGCTTCACCATTTTACATTTTCATCATCAATATGGGAAGTTTCTTGTTTTTCTATATCCTTGCCAAGAGTCATTACTTTGCATTATTTTTTTAATGTGAGATATTCAGTATAAAATTTTAAGGTATGTTACCAACGGACAAGAAATTCAGATTTTTCAACAGGTAATACGAAATTAGTAATACTATGATTTTATTTATATATACCACATAAAAATACCTCATTCCAGGAGGCCAGTGGGGATCATGGGGAAGGGAAAATATGGTTCAGATATAAAGACCCCAGTATGTTCTTTTTTTTTTTTTTTTTAAGTTTAAAAGCTTGCACTGGTTTTTATTGCTGATTTCATTTTGATAATTTATTTTATCAAATATGTTTGATCCTGGGGTAAAGATGTTTTGATGAACTGGAGCTAACAATCTAGCTAGACTATCTTTATAATTAATGCAGTTATTAATAATTCCCATGCTAGGTAAACTGCCGAAGTCTGGCTGGGCACAATTCATGAGCCACTTGTCAAGCAGAAACGAACAGAACACACACACACACACACACACACTGCACCACACAGCTCTTCAGGAATTCCCTCAGAGCCCAACTGCCACCACCGGCTTCCGGTGAGCCTCTCAACCCCCCACTCTTCCTGCTCTTGAGGCCGATTGGCTGGGTCGTGTGGGCGGAGCCAAAAGAGTCCCCCAGTGAGCCGCTCCTTGGTCTGAAAGGGCGGGGAAACAGCCCAATGAGCATCACTGCAGAGGAGCCAATCAGCTGGCAGCTGGAAGTTTGGTGGGGCCATGGTGAGCCAGTCATCTGGAAGTTTGCTGGGGCCCCTTCGGCTGTGGCTCTCAACAGTAAACCAGTGTAAATGTAAGGGCTTAGATACTTTTCCTTTGTTTTTTTTTTCACCAGTTTCTGCTCTGTTGCAAATCTCTGGTTCCTTTTTTTTTTTTTTAATTGAACTTTGGTTGTCAATGGACCTTCTATCTATTTATTTATTTATTTGGTTGGTTTTTTGTTTGTATGCATGAAGTACTGAGGATCGATCCCAGGGCATCACTCATGCCAGGCAAGCACTCTACCACTGAGCAACAACAATTCCAGTCCAGTTCCCTTTTTTAAGAAATATTTATTTTTTAGTTGTAGGTGGACACAGTACCTTTATTTTATTTTTATGTGGTGCTGAGGACCAAATCCAGAGCCTAACGTGTGCTAGGTGAGCACGCTACCACTGAGCCACAACCCCAGCCCCTGGTTCCCATTTTTTATTCCTTAAATTTGCATATAATATGCTGGGCTGTAGCTCAGTAGTAGAGCACTTGCCTGGCATGTGTGAGTACTAAGTTTGATTCTCAGCACCACATATACATAAATAAATAAAATAAAGATTGACAACTAAAAAAAAGGATTATAGTACAAAATTCAAAAATCAAATAAGGGTAATTGTTATACTTTGCTTCTTTCCACACAATCTCCATTATTATTGTTAGTTCCATATATATATATATATTTTTTTTTTTTTTTTCCTTTTGTTTGTTTTGGTACCAGAGATTGAACTCCAGGGGAGTTTATCCAGTGAGTCATATCCCAAGCTTTTAAGACCAGGTCTCTCTAAATTGCTGAGGCTAGCCTTGAACTTGCCATCCTCCTGCCTCAGCCTCCGAGCTGCTGGGATTTAGGTATGCATCACCATGCCCAGTTTCTTTTATACTTTTAAATATGTGTATACATCTGTTTCTTAGTATAGCAGTTTTGGATGATATCTTAAGACTTAGAGCTATGAAAATTAAAGAATCAAAGAATCCATATTCTTTTTTTTTTTTTTTTGCTACCAGGGATTGAACTCAGGGGTGCTTAACTATTGAACCACATCCCAGTTCTTTTAAATATTTTATGTAGAGACAGGGTCTTGATGAGTTGCTTAGGGCCTCACTAAGTTGCTGAGGCTGACTTTGAACTTGTGATCCTCCTGCCTTGCCTCCCAAGCTGCTGGGATTAAAGGCACCGCCATGCCTGGTTAAGAATCCATATTTTTATATCACCTCTCTCCTGTACTTGTTAGCTATATTATTTCTTGGCTCTTTTTTTAAAAATATTTTTTTAATTGTAGATGAACATAATACTTTTATTTTATTTATTTTTATGTGGTGTTGAGGCTCAAACCCAGTGCCTAGCACATACAGACAAGTGCTCTACCACTGAGCCACAATTGCAGTCCCTCTTGGCTCTTTTTTAATCTTTCCAACTCCTTTACTTGCTCTTTCAATCCTGTCTTCTGTTTTCAACCAGACCAGCAGCATCCTTTTTGATGTTTCTGAAATGATCTTGACTTCTGAGATGCTTTGGTTTTTTTTTTTTTAATTTTATTTATTTTTTTATTAGTTGTTCAAGACAATACAATGATATTGACATATCATATATTTGATTCAAATAGGGTATGAATTGTCATTTTTCCATGTGTACAGATGCTTTGTTTTTTAAAATACTTGTTTCCCAAACTCTGCCAGTGCCATCTCCTCCATTTTTAAAAATTTTTATTCTTTATAATATTTTTTTAAATATTTATTTTTTTTTAGTTGTACACAATACCTTTATTTTGTTTATGTATTTTTACGTGGTGCTGAGGATTGAGCCCAGGGCCTCACACTTGCTAGGCAAGCACTCTACCGCTGAGCCACAACTCCAGCCCTATTCTTTGTAATATCGTGTCCTTGCTTTGATCTCATTCTAAAATGTCCTGAGCCCTTTAAGTTCTTTTTTTTAATGATTATCATCTATTTCATGTTAATTTTCGTCTTTTTATTGATGTCTTTCATCTGTCATTTGTTTTTCTTATTCCCTGCCTACCCCTCCCACAATTTTTTGTAATATGTATACATAGATTTGGTGCTATTTCTTTTTGTTATAATTCCTTTTGATAAAATTATTACAGAATCTTAGGTGTGAAAATACTACAGAGAGGTCTCTGGTATTCTTCACCCAGTTTGCCTCCAAAATAATATCTTACATGACTATAGTATAATATCAAAACTAGGAAATTGACATAGGTACAATCCACAGACCTTATTTTTCTAAGCCCTCAGTTTTACATGCACTTGTTTGTGTGAATAGATATGTGAATGTATAGGCCTACTATAACTCTTCTTTAGATGCATGCTAGGCAATTGGTATACCACGGAGCAACACCCCCAGAACCTGGGTCTTTCTTCCAGTTGTCTTCACTGCATTACGTATCCTCTGTTTCTCCCTTGGTTGGCCAAGGTGTGAGTAGCAGATAAACCAGCTAAATAGGAATGGCAGATCTGGTGATATTTGAAATCAGTTTTCCACTGAGGATCCTGTTGCAAAAGCAAACTGAGGTTCTGTATCAATTGCCATCTTTAATCTAGAAGAAAAAAAATACTTTTCCCCTGTCTTCTTTATTTTTAGAAGAACCCTAGAGTCATTTCTATCACCAAGGCCCTTCAACATTTTTTTGTTTGTTCATTTTTTTATTTTTTAAACATTTATTTTTTAGTTGTAGTTGGGTACAATATCCTTATTTTATTTCTTTATTTTTATGTGGTGATGAGGATTGAACCCAGGGCTCTGCACATGCTAGGTGAGTGCTGTACCACTGAGCCACAATCCTAGACTCTATTTATTTTTTTGATACCAGGGATTGACCCAGAGGTGCTTAACTACTGAGCCACACCCCCCTTTAAATAAATTTTTATTTTGGGACAGGGTAATGCTAAACTGCTTTGGGCCTTGCTAAATTGATGAGGCTGACTTTGAACTTGCAATCCTCCTGCCTCAGTATCCTTAGCCACCAAAATTACAGGCATGAGCCACCGCACCTGTCTCCTTCAACATTTGATGCCTCATTAAGTTGAGGGCTTCCATTTTGCTGAGTTGGCCAGATTATCCTGATTTAACAAGACTTCAGGGACAATACCATGCACCCATTCTTCAGGGTCTAGCAAGCTCTTAGTCTCAGAGTGATCCCAAGGCTAAAGTGGATGTTTCTACCTCTAGCCCAGAAACCTGCTTTTCTTTAAGATGGCTCCAAGACTCTTGCAGTCATTTAGCCACTTTGAACCCTAATGTCCTTGAGCATGAAGTTGTGATTAAGCTCACTCACTACCTTGTGTTATTTGTGAGGATTAATTGACATGAGTATTTTATAATAAAAGATTCACAGATTCAGTGCCTTTCCATTGTCCCCTCCTCCTTCCAGAATCTCATTATGACATCAGTAGATTCTGAGAATGAGGCTTCCAGCTGTTGTGGCAGGGTATAAGGAGAGGAAGAAACTCTTTCCATGCCACTGAAGGAAGTTGTTTGTTTCTAGTGTAATTGGATCCTTGGGGAAAGATTAGTCATATTATCCTTGAATGCATTGTATCATTTGCCAACTCAAGAACCATGAGGAGACGTAAGGTGTCTCATTACTGGCAACTCCTGAAGGAGGAACTGGTAAGGAGGATCAAGGGTTCTTGAGGGAATTCCTGAGAGGGAGATTAAACAAACAGGCAATTTGGGGAACAGGCAGGTAGGAGGGACCTTGGTTGAGTAGTGGCCACCCTCTACCTTTTGGAGTCACAGCATGGCACAAAGGAAGGTGTTCCAGAAGGAGCTCAGAAGGACTAAATTCTGACCACTGCCCTATAGCCTCCTATCTTCTGGACACTGGGCAAGCACCAGGCCACACTCTTGAGTCTTAGAGTCCTGTTCTGTACCCAGTCTTTAGAGGCAGAGAGAATAAGACAGGGTAGCAAGGTAAAATAATAGAGTAAGCTGTGGACTTGGGTTTAGAACTCCATTATCTATTAGTCATGGCAAGTTCCTCCGTTTGCTGTGCCTTTGTTTTCTCCTCTATAAAAGGGCACTGATAATATTAGGACCTATTGTATAAATTTACTGTTGAGGATTAAGTGAGTTAATACATATTAGAATAATGCCTGACATTACTAAATTATACTCAATAAATATTAATCGCATTAATAAATTACCTTTCCCCATATTTCCTTTAGATATCTAGTTTTTTAATGAGATAGAATACTACAGATGCAGGAAAAGCCCTTCTATTTCTCTTCACTGGTAATCACTTTCCTGAGTTTGGTGTTCATTCCTGTTTACATTTTTGTTATTGTATATGTATATATCCATAAAAAACATATAGTGTACATAGGACACTTTTTTTAAAAGGATACCTTAAATGACATCATAGTTCACTCCCCCCCCCCATTCAAAATGATTTCAGCTTTATTTACATTGATACACACAGTCTAGTGTTATGTTCAATCCTGTGACTGTCCCTTAATGTGTCAGTCCCTTCCTCTACTGATGGACATTTAACTTATTTTCAGCCATTCACTTAACAAACAGTGCTGCCATGAGCATTCTCCTGGCTCTCTTCTTGTACGCATATGAGTTTCTCTAAGTATGTATATAAAGTGTATAATTTCTTGATGGTAAATTACACATATCCTCAACCTTATAAGATGTTGCCACATTGCTCTACAACATTGTCATACCATGTTTCCCATTTTTGCAATATGTGTAAAATAGTATCTTATTATTTTAATTTACATTTCCTTTATTTCTAGTGATGTTAAAAATCTTTTCATAATTTATAGTTGATTAGAATTTTCCTTTGAATTACTCATTCATAGTTTTTGCTTATTTGTTATTGGATTATTTATATTTTTTGTATGATTGTGTATTTAAAAAAATTCTACGTAGTTATCCTTTCAGTTATATGTAGGGCAAATATATTCTTTCAATCTGCAGTTTGTCTTTTCACTTTGTTTATGATGTGCTTATTAATAGAAGTTAGTAAACAGAAGTTTTTAATTTAATTTTTGCATTTTTTAAATGAAAATTTTTAAGTGTAAAACTTGAAAAAAAATGTATAATGATTATATATTAGAACTCTCAATCAACATTTTGCCATATTGGCTTTTTTGTGTCACCCCACCCCCCACCCCATGCTGTCTGCAGTTACTTGTGCCCTTTATTTTCTGGATAAAAGTGAAAGACTTCACATTTAGGTAGTAGTATGTTAGTGTTTATAATGCTGATTTCTAGAGTGAAGAATGCCCTTATTTGTAATAGTTGCCAATTTCTGTGGCATTAATACTCTCACTGTGGCTAGTTTCAAGTTACCAACATAATTTCAACAGGCAACCATTTCTTCAGCACATCATAGCATTTAATCCTGTTAAATTTCATCATGTTCAGTGCCATCCAGCCTTCTTTTGACTGTTGATAACAGATGATCTCCATTGATCTTGTTCGCTTTGTTTCTACAGGGGCTGTACCAACTTACCATGGACATCATAATGATGATCCGAGTGTGTAAAATGTTCCGCCAAGGACTCAGGGGATTCCGAGAATATCAAATCATTGAGGTCCCTCACAGAAAGCATCCTCTCTTCTCCTTCTGGGATGTAAGCATCTGGCTTAGTAGGATTGTTAGGATTTAAGGAGGTCTAATAAATAGCACCCCATTTCCCAGCCCATGCTCAGAATCAGCTGAGAGAAAAGACAAAGGACAAAGCAGATATGAGATCCAGCAATCAGTTTTTATTATTAATGACAGACTTATATTGGAGAAGGTGGGACTTCTATCATGAAGCAAGAGAAGTTACCTAATACCCTCAGAATTAGCCTTTCATGCCTTGTGGCAGGCAATGCTGAATGAGGCAGGATTCCAGTGCAATGTGTTTAGCAGAATGTGAATTCAGAAGAAAGAAAAAGGAAATGATCACACCAAGATTCTCCTTCCAAACTTACCAAGGAATTCGTCCTTCCTTTTCCATAGGTATATTAACAGTGTTCTACTAATACCCATCTTTGCATATAGAAAGAAACATAGAAGTGAGGAAGACATGGTCTGATTCCAAACATGATCATAGGAGCCAAAAAGAATCTAGGAGCCACAACAGAGCCAGGGTTTTCTGAATACCACAGATTATATACCATCTTTACTTTCTTTCCTATCGTCCCAAAAGGGAACATTTTCAGGGCCATGTTCATTGTGG
The DNA here is from genome assembly GCF_045843805.1 of Urocitellus parryii. Lineage (NCBI taxonomy): Eukaryota > Metazoa > Chordata > Mammalia > Rodentia > Sciuridae > Urocitellus > Urocitellus parryii. The sequence continues at coordinate 177,813,057 of NC_135536.1, forward strand.
TGACCCTGCTTTTAGACTTTCTAGAAGTTCCCACTTAAAAGTATTTTATCCCAGTAGTAGATCAGGGGTCTTTTTGGCTCAGAAATGGTGAAAATTTGGTCACCATTCTGTTAACTTGACCTGGTTCCCTGAAGATATGTCATGTCATTACTGTGTTCCCATTGGTGTGTTCCCAGGCTTTAGCATTTCCCCAGCTAATACGTGGAAAAGCCCTGCCCATTTTCTTCTTGTGCCAAGAGTGATAGACCCAGAACTCCTCTCCACCCCTCACATCTTGTCCAAGAAATTTCCCACAGTGATTTCTGAAAGATAGTGGCTAAAGAGGAGAATGAGGATGGTAATGGGGGGAGTAGGAAGGTAGCCTTCCGTTGGTTTCTAAGGGGTCAGCAGGTGATCTAACTGATGTGTGTGGTAGCTAAGTTAAGATACAGCAGGAAAGCCAGCCCAGTGGCATATGCCTGTAATCCCAGCAGCTTGGGAGGCTGAGGCAGGAGGATCATATGTTCGAGGCCAGCCTGAACAACTTAGCAAGACCCTGTTTCAAAATAAAAAAGGACTGGGAATGTAGCTTACTGGTAGAGTGCCTTCAATCCCTAGTACTGGGGTTGGGGGGCAGGAAATGGATAGATAGATAGATAGATAGATAGATAGATAGATAGATAGATAGTAGGGTGTAGAGCTTATGAGCCAGTTGGAGAAGGAAGATATGCCCTTTCAAAATATATTCAGGTTTATCTATTTTTAGATATGCTGGACAAGCCAAAGAAATCTATAGCCACATGATTTGGGCCATTAGACAGGGAAGAGATGGAATAGAAATATAATCTGAGAGACTCACGTTTGCTCCCAGGAAGGACAAACTGATTCTCAGGGTGGCGTGCTGTGGTGAAGCAATGAGCCCTGGAGATCAGGGGGCTCCCCAGGAGATGCAGGCTGCTGCATGCTTAAGTTGGAAGCTAAAGACCCAGATTTAGGCTTAGCATGAAGCTAAACCTAACCACATTGCAACGCGGAGTGACTTTGAGCTGAGCAGAAGCTTTGCAAGGGCAGTCTACCAGGGGTCAGGCGGAGAGCTAGGGACCAGAGCACAAAGTAAGGTAGACAGCCAGAGGCTGGTTTTCAGTTAAAAGTAAATTGATATTTTAGAGCATCACCACTTCTTTCAGTGGCCTCCCTGAGAAGCATTGCATGGATACAAAAATGCTAAATTGTGGTAGGGTGAGGAGTATGCAGGGATCTCAGCGGGATGTAGGGAATAGTATGAGATATACCCCTAGGAGAATGAGCTTCCTGATTTGACCCAGAATGATGGTCAGGGCCTTGTTTTTTTCCTTCCCCGCTTTCTATTTTTCTCTACTCTCCACATCCTCTATCATCTGTCAGAAGGTAGGGTTGGATTAGCTCATCCCTGAGATATGTTACCCCTTCTCCTGGCCATGCTCCAGGAAAAGCCTTGGGTTCAGATCCACCTGACCCACTTATTTGCTGTGAGGTCCTTTAAAAAGTTCCTTCACTCACCTCAAGCCCTATAAAATAGGGCTTTGTCCTAATGACTAAACAGAGTAAGGTAAAAAAGGTGTGTCATGCATGGCTCACTGTACACATTTTACAAAGCTTGCTTCATTTGTTCCTTTTTATCCCTGCTCCTTTTCTATATGTATTTTCTTGTTTGTTTTCTTCTTTTCCCTCTTCCTTTTCTCTCTTAATCATCTATTTTCTCTGTACCCTTTCTTCCTTTCTCTGCCTTCACAATAATGTTGATGGCTGTGGCTGGAAAACAGTGTAGTGCTGAGTTAGGGCTTCTTTTTTTTTTTTTTTTGGTACTGGGCATTGAATCCAGGGGCACTCTTAACCACTGAGCTACATCCCCAGTCCTTTTTATTTTTTGAGACAGGGTCTTTTTATATTGCTGAGGCTGGCCTCGAATTTGCAATCTTTCTGCCTAAATCTCCTCAGTTGTTGAGATTATGGGTGTATGCTGAGTTGAGGCTTTTTACATAGAAGGGCCAGCTGGTAGGGCATTTCTTATTGCTTCCTGCCCACTGTAGTGATTCAGGTACACAGAAGGATCTCAGATACAGAATTCCGGGAGTAGTCTTACTGACTCTCCTTTCTCTCCCTGCCTCATTTCTTTCAGAAAAAGAAGCAAGGCCGAATTATATTTGATACCGAGGACTTTGTTGCTGAGGAGGTATGCACACCTGTAATATAGTAGGGGGATGTTCTGTTTGTATTATAGCCAAAGAAGCACTAGGTATCAAGAGAGCCGGTTTTGGTGCAGACTCTGCCACTTATCCATTATGTCACCTCTGAGCCACTTTACTTTCCTCATCTATAGATGATTTTAGTGACCTTGTCCAGCCCTGCCATTCTAAGACTGTGAGCACCTCTGAACCTGTTGTCACTGAATAGCAGAGTTTCTGGGTTTGGACTCATGGGAAATCAGAAGAAAGCAAAATAGGATGTGAGAGACCCAGACAAAGGAGAAGGAAGCCAGGTGGTGGAAAAATTCTTGACCTGAGTGAGAATTCTGGTTCTGTGATGAGCACTCTGAGAGATGTCTGGCACACCTGCCCCCATATGGGTGTTGGATGCCCTTTAAGTTTTTTCATTCTGATGAGGGAATGGCTTTATATCTGTGTGAGGCTTTACACTGTGTGACTTATTCTCTAAATTTCAGGCATCATTATTATCTTCCTTACTTCTACCCACCAAATCTTAGATGTTAAATTAAAATTAAAATTCCAGTTTAAATTTCAAGGAAACTACATAGTTATAGGAAGATTTGAAGTTCTCATTAATGCAGCCTAACTTGACCCTGGTCTTAGAGTAGCCATGTTGATTTTTCTCTCAGGGAAAGAGGAAAAAACAGAACCTTAAAATTGGTACTAGAACCACCTGTGCCCATCCTTGTTTTTCCCCTCACCCTTTTGGAGCCAAAGTATGGTTTCTATTGTCTGCTTCTCCTGGACATAATCTTATTTCTTAGGTCCTCTCATGAATGAAGCATAATCAGGTAAGTCTTCTAAATTCTGTATTTCTTTAGATTTCAAGACCAGCCAGTGTCTGACATTGGGCATTGAAGATTACCCAAGTTTTATGTGGGGTCCTGTCTTGAGAGCCACAGAACTCTAGAACTGAGGGCAATTCTGGGCAAAGCAGTTGATGGATAGAAGAGGGCACACAGGGAAAAATCCATTGTTATAGGCAAGGCTTATAGGTGGCAATCTAGTGAGTCATGTGTGATTAGTTCCAGTACTGAGAACATCTTGACTAAGACATGAGCAAAGTTCTCTGATTACCAATGTGCTTGTGCTGAAAGGATGCTACAGGGTCCCTGGAGTTTGAGGAGCCCAAATTGCCTGGGAGTTTTGAACTTTGGCATGTGGCAGATCTGCTCATAATTCTGCCTGAGTATTTTCATTTTTCAAATGGGCATAATGATTCTTGGACTGAATGGGGATGCAGTGAGATGAGTGTGTAAGATGCTTGTCCCAATGTCTGGCAAACCCTAAGCATTCAGTATATGTCAGCCATTATTGTATGGGGATACAGGAAAGCATATAAGCAGGAATGTGGGGAGAAACTGCTTGTCCTCTGTCACTCTGGGCCTCTCTCCTTAGGGTCACTTCCCTCCAAGGGCCATTCAGATCACGCAGAAGAAGCCTTCCTGGAGGACAGAACAGGAGATCCAGGCTCTCTGCAATGTCCTACAGGTTGTGGATAGCTACCGGAACTACACAGAGCCCCTACAACTGCTCTTGGCCAAGGTCATGCGCTTTGAAAGGTCAGAGAGGGGCATACCTCTGACCCCTGGGCTTGGGTGGGACTGGGCTGGGCAGGAAGAGCCATGACTGAGAAGCTGTGGCAGGTTCTACCCACCCCTCTAAAGAGTATCAGCAATGAAGTCTGTCAGTTTTCCTGGGTGCTTACTGTTATGGTGACAGCACAGCTTATTTTATTCACTTACTGAATCTTAGATTTAATGAGCCATTGAATCTGAAGAGGCTTTAGGAAGAACCCCTGAAAGTCCATTTCCTTCATTTGTCAGATGAGGAAACTGAGGTCAGTGAGGGAAAAGACTTATCCTAGACACCCAGTGTCTTAGTCCATTTTATGTTGCTAATAAAAATACTACAGACTGGGTAGTGATCTAAAAAGGGAGGGGTCGTAGTCTGATCTAAATTCAAGGGGCCACATCTAGTGATGATGACCTTCTCTTTGGCAAACTCCCAAGGAATCATATGGTGAGAGACTGGGAGAACATATTTATATTTTCCGGGCTCTCTCATAAATCTACCAATATTCTGTCATGTTGACTCCATCTGTATGACTTTATCTAATCTTTTTCCCCCTGTGCTGGAGATCAAATCTGAGTCTTGTACATACTAAGTGCATTCTCTACCACTGAGCTATACCTCCATCCCAATCTTATCTAATTTTAATCACCATCCAAAGGCCTTACATCTAACCATCATAGTAGGATTAAGTTTCTATCCTCTTATTACTCCACATTGGAATTAAGCTTCAACATGAATTTCAGAGGGGACAAAAGCAAATTTAAACCAAAATTTGTACTAGATAGTAAGAAGCAGAGCTGAAACTCAAATCCAGGCTTTGAAAACCAGAATGGAACACAGATGATTATGCTGTATATCCAGGTAGGTCTTAGAATAGGGTCTGTTAATTTCCTTCTTTTTCTTTTTTCTTTCTTTTTTTTTTTTTTTTTTTTTTTTTGGTACTGGAAATTGAACCCAGACGTGCTTTACCACTGAGCCACATCCCTAGTCCTTTTTATTTTTTATTTTGAGACAGTGTGTCACTAAGTTGCTGAGCATCTAGCTAACTTGCTAAGGAAGGCCTTGAACTTGTGATCCTCCTATCTCAACCTCACAAACTGCTGGAATTACAAGCATGGACCACCATGCCCATGGAATCTTAATTTTAATGACCAAAAAAAATCTTTATTTTCATTAATCTCTAAATGAAATATATCAGTGTATCATTTTCTTCGTTTTTTAAAAATGCTTGTTTAGTTTAGATGAACACATAGTATTTATTTATTTTTAATGTGGTGCTGGGATTGAACCCAGTGCCTCACACATTCGAGGCAAGCACTTTACCACTGAGCTACAGCCTCAGCCCCATTTTCTTCCTTCTTAAAGGTAAGCAACAACATACTTTTACATTAAAGAAATTTGATTTTTCACATCATGTTCCAGTTATGGCAGATTTCTTTTTTAAAAGTGTGTGTGTGTGTGTGTGTGTGTGTGTGTGTGTGTGTATACGTATATACACATGTGTATGATTAGTTGTAGATGGATATAATACCTTTAGTATTTATTTTTTATTTATTTTTATATGGTGCTCAGGATTGAACCCAGTGCTTCACACATGCTAGGCAAGCACTCTGATTTCAACCCCAGCCCTATAGCAGATTTCTTGAAAAATAATTTATGTTCACATCTTTAAAATCAAGGTAGTCATTTATCTTCTGCTAGATCTTGTTATTCACTGCTTTAGCAAAGATACATATATTGTTATATCCAAAAATTGGGTTTTTAAGAATATTTGTTAGCTGTCACTCTGCTGGATTTTATTTTACATACTTAAAACATCATTCTATGAAGATTTCACCAGACTATCAAAGGTCCGTGACACAAAAACTACCATGTAAATAACTTGTACTAAAGAAGTCTAAGGGGTGGGCATGTGGAAATATTGCCATTTCCAGGACATCTCAATGGCTTCATGGGGCAACCTAACAGAATATTTGAGGTTAGGCCTATTTTGAAAATCTAGGATATAAGATTATTATAGTTCATAGACATCCTCCTTCATGCTGGTCAGTCTATGACATAAACACAACAAGTCAGCTTTTTTTATCACTGGTGCAGGATACTTTATGCCCAGTGAAGTTCAGGGCAAAGCTGGCTTGGTCACAAGTTTCAAGAGGAGATAATTGAACAGTTTGACTTGTAGATGGAGGTATGGACCAGAACATTCCATGCAGAGAGGACCATTTGCTTTGTTCTAGTCCAAGGAAGAAAAGTAGGTTACCACTGTCTGTAAAGACTCCACAGCAGAGTGTTGCCAAAGGTACTTTGCTTGAAGCTCAGGAATTTGATGCCCCATCTGCCCCAGTGTGATCTCAGCCAAGCCACTTAACTTTTCTGAGCCTCAGTATCTTCATCAGAGAAATAAGGATGATAATATGGATTTGATTGAGGATGGTAATAAGATCTGGGGGAAGATCAAGCAAGTGGTGATCATTAAAGCCCTCTGATGGTTGTTGATTATTTCTGGAACTGGAATTAGCAGCTTAGACAGGATTCTCTCCCATTTGCAAATCTGAGAAAACAGCCCAAGGGAATGCATTGGTGGCTATGAAAAGTCCTGGGATGTTTCTTCAGCTTCAGGCTCAGCTGGATTTAGGGACTCAGTGTTATCAGGATCCAATGTTTTTCTGTCTCTCTCCCTGTCTCTTGATTCTTCATTCATATAAATCTCCCTGTCAGGGGCTAGAGTTGTGGCTCAGTGGTAGAGCACTTGCCTAGCATGTGTAAAGCACTGGGTTCGATTTTCAGTACCACATATAAATAAATGAATAAAATAAAGGTTCATCATTATCTTTAAAAAAAAAAAAAACTCCCTGTCAGTCACCCTTTCCCCTCATCCAAGCAAGTTGGCTGCCATAGTCGTAGCTTCTAACTTCTATCCAGTCTTACTCCAGTGGGAAAAAAAAGAATACCTCTTCCCAGTCACTCAAAGTCATAGCCTTGGCATTAGTTCTTCCTGAACCAGATTGGCTTTTCCTGAAACATCTGTGGGGTCTGAGTTTAAGAACTGAAATCCTAGTTTGCTCTAGGCCAGGGTACTTCTATCCTAAGGGTGTGCAGTTGGGTAGTAAGCTACTGGGGATCATAATAAGACTACTGACCTCTCTCTTTCCAGACATGCTCATTTGTATCTTACAGATAAGAGAAACTGAAGGTCAGAGAGGGACCCTGAGCTTCCCAGTGTCACACAGCCAAGGTCATACATAGGATTTGGATGCTAATCTGACTCTGAAGGGCTCATAATCATTTAGCTTCTCTGTTGACCCATCCATTGCTTTCACGTCTCTTTATTACTCAACTGCTGTTCACTTAGCATTTACCATGTGTCTAAGCACATACAGCATGAACAAGTCTGGCCAAGGCTCTGCTGTAAGAAGACTTCAGTCTAACCAAGGTAAGCAGCTGGTTAGGTATTAGTGAAGGGGTCTAACTTGAAGGACAGGAATTGGGCTGTTCTGAAGTTTCTTCTAGTACAGAGCAAAGAGCACAACCAATTCAGAGCTTTTCCCTCTTGCTACTGGGTCAACTGGCCATGGTTTTTTTCCCAGGTTTGGCCGTAGGCGTGTGATTCTCAAGAAGGGACAGAGGGGTAGCAGCTTTTATTTCATCTATGTGGGTACAGTTGCAGTGACTGAGGATGAAGATGGCAGCAGTGCCTTCCTAGACCCCCGTCCAACATTGCTGCACAGGGGCAGCTGTTTCGGGGTAAGTCCAGGGGAAGGGTATGGCTTCCTGACCTGGGGTTAGGAGTGTGGCAAGAGTCTTGCTCAAAATTCTTGACCAGGCCCTGTCCTGCCTTACACTCTGTGCAAGTCACTGATCCACGTGGGTGTCAGTGTCCTTACATGTCATATATATTATGAGTGAGTTGGACCAGGTAATGTCCAAAGTTAACCTTTTTGTCTCATGATAAAGGAGCATGTTCCCCATATAACCTCTCAGAAATTCAGTGACTGGATGGCCTCCATGAGGCCTCTCCAGTTTCCTCGCTGGCCTATTTAGACCTGTTCCCTCATTTTCTACAAGCAGCAAATGAAGAGTGGGGCACAGTGAAGGAACAAGCAGGAGTATGGAGGAGGCCAATGAGCCTGCATTCTGGGGAGGAAAGAGTTCAGGGGGAAATGGAAAATGTGTACAGGGGGTATGAGCAGGACACTGGAGGTGCTCATGTGTGCCCTTGTCTCTAACCACCCAACAGGAAATGGGCCTTCTGAATACAGGAACAAGGAGGGCCACTGTGGTCTGCTTTGAGGACACAGAGTTCCTGGTTGTTGACAGGGAGGATTTCCTGGCTAATAAGCTGGATGAAGAAGTTCAAAAGGATGCTGAGAGTCGGTTTGAATTTTTTAGGTAACTCCATTCAACATTTTTCTACCCTTCTTTGTTTTTAGTGCTTGCCTTTGTCCTAGGCATGATGGGAAACATACAAGAATACATAATGAAGATTGAGTTCTTGTTGGGTCAGGCAGGGTGCCAAGAACTTTGTACCACTTGTTGCATCTAATCTTACATTTAAACCCATGAGATTGTTTCTCTTACTTTCCTCAGTTTATAGAAAACCAAGTTTCTCAGTTTTATGAGAAAGCCAAGGCTCAATTTGATGATATGCCAGCATGTCTGATTCAGAAGTCCCTGAGCTTCACTAATTCACGCCACCTTTCCTTGACCCAGAATAGAATGGATGCTCCATCTGTGCTTCTCTTGCTTCCTGTTTAAAATCCCTGTCTATACTGTAATTCTTTCGTTGCATGATAGTTTTTTTATAGCTTATATGCCCCATCAGACTATAAGCAATGTGGTGGCCAGGACAAGATTTGTCTTTTTCACTGTTGTATCCTCATGTTGTCATGGTGCCAGACACATTAACAAATAAATATTGAATAAAATGAATAACAGGATATAAATAATTACAACCACATGTGGGTGAGAAAGTACTATAGGTACTCTATATAACAACCTAAAAGCAGAACTCATATATAGCACATGATTTTTGTTTTGTGTACTTTCTGAAAGACCACATAAAGATGTATAAACTAAACCTTATTTGTTCTTTGGTTATTTGCTTTTATGTGGAAGAGAGGAAACCCAAATGACATTATCTGCACTAGCTGTGAAAATACAGATTGCAGGGTTGCACAGCTATATGGAAGTGTTCTGGGCAAAGGGGTCTGGTCTTCTTTGAAAGAGGTAGTGTCAAGAAGGGTATGGAGCCTGGAAAAATGGAGAATTAGTTCTGAAAGGAGATGCAGTTCATCTTCTTTTTTTTTTTTATATTTATTTTTTAGTTCTCGGCGGACACAACATCTTTGTTGGTATGTGGTGCTGGGGATCGAACCCGGGCCGCACGCATGCCAGGCGAGCGCGCTACCGCTGAACCACATCCCCAGCCCCGCAGTTCATCTTCTGAAACTGGAAAAATATGTCTGACTTCCAGTTTCAGCTCCTAGGCTTTGTGTTAGTCAGCTTTTCATTGCTGACATTGTTGACATAACATTGTTTTCTGACAAAAACAAGTTGGGGGATGTGGGGGAAAGAATATAGAAGGTCATTGGATTAGGCAAAGAAGAATGAAGGGAAGGGAAGGGGTGATGGAAATAGGAAAGACAGTAGAATGAATCGGACATAACTTTCCTATGTTCATACACAAATACGTGACCAGTGTAGTTCCGCATCATGTACAACTACAAGAATGGGAAATCATACTCCATGTATGTATAATAAGTCTAAATACACTCTACAGCCATGTATATCTAAAAAGAATTTTTTAAAGACCTAAAAAAAAAGTTAGAAGAGGCAAATTTTATTTTGGGCTCACCATTTCAGAGATTCAGACCATCATCAGAAGACTCCATTGCTCTGAGTCTGAGGTGAGGCAGAACACCATGGCAGAAGGGCATGGCAGAGGAAAACCGCTCAGCTTATGGCAGCCAGGAAGCAGAAAGAGAGGTGCCAGGGACAAAATAAAACTCCAAAGACGAGCCCCCAGTGACCTCCTTCCTCCAGCTTTACCCTACCTGCTTATAGTTACCACCTTGTATAGTAGTACCTTCATATTATTAATCCATCAAATTGGTTAACCATTGATGAGGTTACAGCTCTCATAATCTACTCATTTCAACTATGAACATTTTTGCACTATCTCACACATAAGCTTTCAGGGACATCTCGTATCCAAACCATAATAGGCTTGTTAAAAGGAAAATTCCCTAGACCAATTAAATTTAGTAGAGATTATTTGAATGAAGCAAAACAAAAGAAAAACAGTTTGTAAATCAGGCAGCTCCCAGAATCAAAGTGGGTTTTAAGAACTCTAGTCACCAGTATGAACAGACACTATTGATAGGAAAGCAGAAATGAGGCATAGAAAACTGGCTATATACCCTAGTCAGTCAACCAGTCAATTGAATACATTTAAAATAATTATCTATAGTGTAGTAAGTTAACTGGCTAATATAGGGCCTTCTGCACCCAGCTAAAACTTGGTTATGTAATTAGACTTTATTGGGTTGGTCTGTGGATCCATTGTAGGAGCCCAGTCCAAATTCTTTTTAGATATACATGACAGTAGAGTGTATTTAGACATATTATACATACATGGATTATAATTTCCCATGGCCTTACACAAATTCTGTTTAACAGGCTTATCAGTAATGTGACTCTGGGTAGTTCACTTCATTTCTCTGAGCTTTAGCCTTCTGTTCTATAAAATGGGGGTAATGATTCATTGTAAAAGGGGGTAAAGTTCATTGTAAGGATGGAATGAGATGATCATGAGAAGGTTGTGGTCCTATACATGGCACATAGGAGGTACTCTTCCTATGGTGGCCCTACTTTTCTCCTGTCTCTCCAGGCCCTTGTGCCTTTGAACATGGCACTGAACCTCTTCTCATTGGCACTAGAAATGAACTCAGCACTTTTGAGGCCTGAGTTATTTTGAGTTAACCTGAATTGACTAATGTAGTCAATTCTGAGCCCATAACCTGTTGGGACTGAGAACAGCCTGATGGGTCACATGTGAGGGAAGGCAAGCCCATAACTAGTGGTACACAAGGTCAGGGGAAGAAGCTATCACTGTAGGATAGGCCTTCAACCACAGGGAGCAACTGGCAAAGAGAAGAGTTCAGATGTTCCCTGTTTACCCAATCTAGAATTGAGTATTTGAAGCCATTAAGGCAGAGGGAGATGGGTTTGAAGCCAAAGGTAGGACCAGGACTGCTGGGCAGGGTACCAGATAACCTGTGAGCTGAAGTAAGGAACTATCCTGGAGGATAGTCCTTGGAATGTAGGGTTAGCTTAGTGAGCCACGTGGTTGGGATGGAACAGCAAGGATGGACTAGGGGAGGAGGTTCCTGAAGGGAGGAGCAGAAATGAGAAAAACAGAGAGCTGGATCACCCAGAGGTATCTGAATAGCAGCAAAGGAGGGGCACTTATCTAGAGGGGAGGCCTTGAGAAGATGTAGAAGATTGGCTGTGGGCTAAGGCACGGAGTGGGTGGTGGTAAAATCTTCCACCTAGATATTTCAAGAATGGAAGAGTGAGGTGAGTTCCCTTTCTGGAGAGTATTAAGATCTGGGAGCCTTGTATGATAAAGGGGATTTTTTTTTTTTTTTTTGGTACCAGGGATTGAACCCAGGGGCACTAAATCACTGACCCACATCACCAGCCCATTATGCATTTATTGAAAATTTTTTATTTAGAGATAGGTTTTTACTAGTTGCTTAGGGCCTTGCCGAGTTTCTGAGGCTGGTTTTGAACTTGCAGTCCTCCTGCCTCAGCCTCCTGAGCTGCTAGGATTATAATCATGTGTCACTGTGCCCAACAAAGGTGATGAATTCTAACAGCCATTTCCCCTCAGAAAGCTGGATCTTTTTCAATCGTGGTCTGATGAGAAGCTCTGGCAGCTAATAACCTTGGGGAAGATAGAGAAGTACTCATATGGGCAGCTGATCGAGAAAGACTTTGTTGAGTCCTCCTTCGTCATGTTGATCTGCAAGGTGAGAAGTCTGGGGTTGGAGATGAAGCTGGGAAGTGTGTATCCAGCATAGTGGCCTGTGGCCAGACAGGCAGTGTTTGAGTCCTGTTCCTTTTCTGACTTACCATGTCCTAGCTGGAATAGGCAAGCATCAACTTCACATCAAGTTGGATGTGAAGGGTTGCTGTAAACTTTAGGATATATAGTAGTACCCTATTATGGGGGGGAGATACATTCCAAGACCTCCAGTAGATGTCTGAAACTGTGGATAGTACCTAACCCTCTTTGTATTGTGTCTTTTCCTATACATATGATAAAGTTTAATTTATAGATTAGGCACAGTAAAATATTAACAATAATCATAAAATAGAATAATAATAACATACCATAATGAAAGTTATGAGATTGTGCTCTATTAAAATATGCTATTGTACTTATGTAACTCTTACTGTGATGATGTGAGATGGTACTTTTAAAAAGCTCTTTATAGATTCTCTTTAGCATATTTGAATTACCAGCATCACTTCTCTTCTGCTTTGAGACTATTATTAAGTAAAATAAAAGTTATTTGAACACAAACACTGTGATTCTGGGACATTCAATCTGATAACCAAGACAACTTACAAGTGACTAACTGGGTAACATGGAAATGCTGGACAAAAGGATGGGTCACATCCTAGGAAGAACAGAGCAGGACGGCAAGAAATTTAATCATGTTACTCAGATTGGTATACAGTTTAAAACTTACAAATTGTATATTTTTGGAAATTTTCATTTGATATTTTTATACTATAGTAAACTGTAGGTAACTAAAACTACAGATAAGATCTTTGGCCATGCTTTACATGCTTTAAATCATTCCAGTCTCACAATAACCCAAAGAGGTTAATATGGTCATTATTCCCATTTAATAGAGGAGGAAACTGATATATGGGAAGGTAGAGTGGCTATCCAATGTCACACGGTAGATGTAGTAGGGTTTTTTTTTGTTTTTGTTTTTGTTTTTGTTTTTTCAGCATAGTCTGTGACTCCAAAGCTCTTCTCAGGAGCTGGGATTTGAGTTGACCTGTCATTCCTTACATGTTAAGCCACTACAGATATTTGTTGAGTCTTTGCCAAGGTCATGACACATTAGTACAGGATCTGAAGGGCTACAGAGAGGAAAAAACTGGTTCTCTCTTTTATATAATCTCCTCCACTAGATCAGAGCATAGACAAAGTTGTCAATGCCAGTACCAAGCGACAGGTGCAAACTGAGTTCTAAGAATTCAGAAGAGGGAACTCTCCAAAGGCTGGAGGCCTTAAGTCAGGCTTCCTGTAGGATGTAAGGAAGATGATGAGCCTTGAAGGTATTGAACAACTGGACAAAAGGAGGAGGCAAGATTGGGTGTGTACTAGAGTTGGCTTATACCTGCCTGTAAGAACTGATTGTCAAATTTTCAGAGTTGGTAAACACAGTACTTATTAAAATTATATAAGCCTATAATTAAATAAATTATATTGGAATCAAAGGTATTACCAAGAACTCACCATTCTCTAATGTTGCTGCATTTTACTATTATCTATGCTCTTTAGGTCATGTCGTCTATATCTGTATAGTAGAAATAACTTTATAATTGTGTGCCTCTTCCCAACTCCACATTCAGTAACTCACATTGCTAACTTAAAATCAGGCATGGTGGTACTATTTATACAGTGAGAATCAACAAATACCCTAAGTCAGGTCTGGTATACTGGTATACATTCCCAGTATTTTATTCATCATGGAACTTACATCTTTAGTGAACAAGTGAAATTCTGAAATACATAGTGTTAAAACTAAAACAAGTTTCAATGTAATGAATATAATATATGTGAAGATGGGAAATAGTTAAATAGTAGATCACAAATAAGATTTAGTACCATTAAACTTATTGGGAAGGGTGGATTGGGATGCAGTTTCATTTGTCAAATCATAGTTGAACTTCAACTATAGTTTGGTCATCAATACAGGAGTCCAGCCAGTACCCACAAAAGCATCCTTAAGAATTGATTGGTTATATGGAATTGCCAGAAAGACTGTAGTATATTTTATTATAAATTGTGGTGATACATCACTTATATAGCAGTAAAATTTACAAACATTGTTATATTTTTCCAGAGAGCCAAGTTGTTAAACCTACCACACCACTAGGAGTGTGTTATTCTGGGTTCAGTCCTGGAGAACAGAATCAAGTTTATCTAATATAAATAGAAAGGCATTTTATTGCAGGATGATAAATTGTAACAGATTTGCTGGTGAGTGGAGTGGTGGGGAACTATAGAAACAGACCATGGACTAAAAATGACTCCAAGACAACTCCAAATCATAGGCCAGAACTGGACTGTCACAGGTACTACTGCCCTTGCCATGTTCAAGAAGCCACTCCTGCAGGCCCCACCTCCAGTAACAAGTGGATTGCTGGTACCTCCAAACTCAAACCTGGTCCAGGTACACTGAATTGGTGGAACCCAAATCACATCCAGAACATTTACTTCAAGGAAGCTTGGGAAATTAAAAGAAAGATTGGCTTTCATTCTCTACAAATTAAAAAAGAGTTGGGCCTTTACAAAGGGAGGTGGGATGAGGTCATTGCCAGCTGAGGGGAATAGTGTGGAGCCATACACACAGTAGGAATATGCCTGGGGTTTACCTAAGTTTGGAAACTCCTAATGGTCATCTGAGGAGAGGTGGGAGATGGGTTGAAAAGTCTAGAATCAGAGAACCCTGAAAGCCAACTGAATAATTCACATTTTTTTCTCCTCTCTGTTATCTGCTACTTCTTTACTAAAATTTTAAGGTAATCACCTCTGCAGCCATGAAATGCCACAGATCCCCAGACAACTCTTTTTTTTTTTTTTTTTTTTGTACCAGGGATTGAACTTGGGGGCACTCAACCACTGAGCCACATCCTTTGCTCTTTTTTGTACTTTATTTAGAGACAGGGCCTCACTGAGTTGCTTTAGCACATGGCTTTTGCTGAGGCTGGCTTTGAACTCTATCCTGAGCCACAGGGATTGCAGGCATTACAGGCACAAGCCTGGCTTCCTTTTTTTTTTAATATTTAATATTTTTTTAGTACCAATCCCGAGCCTTCTAAATGGATTTTATCAGATTTTTTTTAATTTTGTATTTCTTTGGTACCAGAGATTGAGCCCTTTACCACTGAACTGGATCCCCAGCTCTTTTTAATTTTTCACTTTGAAATGGGGTCTTACTAAGTTTCTGTTGATGTAACTAAGTTGCTGAGGCTGACCTTGAACCTGTGATTCTTCTGCCTCAATCCTTCTGAGTCACTGGGATTACAGGTGGGCACCACCATGCCCAGTTTCAGCTCTTTCCATAGAGCCAGAATAAATTGAGGGGGGGATGAGTGATGAGGAATATAAAATTCAAGACTTCTTTTAATTAGTATGTTGATTACATTCAAATTAGCACATAGATGGGGGTGGTTCTTAATCTGTTTTTACCTCTATTCCTTTATCTGTAAAATGGGACCACTCACCTCATAAATTCTGGTAATGAAAATTAATTTAGCACATACTTACTCAGTTAACATTCATACACTAGTTCATTGGCTCTGAGTGACTAGACCATCAGCATCACTTGGCTATCAGTATCACTGATTAAAACTGCAAATTCTCAGGCTCACACAGGAGCAATGAAATCCAGAACTCTGGGAGGGAGGGCTCAGTAACCTGTGTCTTAACAAGCCTTCCAGATGACTCTGATGCACACTTAAGTTGTAGAATCCCTAATCTAAGGGAGGTGTTTTCAAATTTTGGTAATGAAGAAAAGGCTTTTTTTTTTTTTTTTTTTTTTAATGTGGTGCTGAGGATCGAACCCAGGTCCCGCCTGTGCTAGGTGAGTGCTCTACCGCTGAGCCACAATCCCAGCCCCTCAGGTGCTTTTTATTTTTTAATTTTTTTAAAGAATTTTTTAATATTTATTTTTTAGTTTTTGGCGGACACAACATCTTTATTTGTATGTGGTGCTGAGGATCAAACCCGGGCCGCACGCATGGCGCTACCGCTTGAGCCACATCCCTAGCCCCCCTCAGGTGTTTTTTAAAAAGGCAGATTCCTATCTCTGCAGAGATTTGTTCATTACTGTGGAATCTGCAGTGGAGTGAGTGCTACAGGTGATTCTAATGGAGGGGAGCTTGGGCTTCATTCTGTTAAAAGAAATACAGAGGTCACAGAGTGACAGCAGGTTAGGGGGTTCTTATTTCTTAGCCAGCAGATGAGTTTGGTTTGTCCTTTTGGGTATATTACTAAAATCTGATTTAATCATTCATGTGAAGCTTGTACATAAACATTTTGTTTACTAAATTTGAAATTCAGAAGATCAGGAAACACCAGGATGTATTCTGGTATGGCCCACTATGGTTGGAACTGAAAAGTGCCTGTGCCATCTAAAAGGACTTCTCTTTTTTCTCACTTTTATTTCCTGCCTGGTCAGTGCCTTGAGTGTTCTTCCTCTGGGAGGGAGACTCCGCAGTCCTGATTACTGTACTTTACTTATACTGCCACCAGAGGGCGAAATCAGCAGCTGGGCATCCTTCAGACTGCAGAAAGTCGGAAAATGTGATTTCCTGCTGGCGTCACAAATATAATGTCCATAATCAATTTGTTCTGAGTAGCTTATCATTTGGGGACACATGGTAAAACTGATCTCTCCACAGATACTGCTGCAATTTTAAGACCCACAAGAGACTTTTCCAAGAGCAAACTGTTCTCATTTTTTGTAAGGCACCTATAGTTCCTGGGTGATGAATGTTTGTTGAATGAATGTTGAGTAAAGATCCAAGCACAATGCCTGGTATATAATAAGGCTTATTAAATGTTTATTCCCTTCTTCTTCCTTGCCAACAGTAATCTGTCTTGAAACTTGCTCCTTTATAATGTGTCTCCTAGAGTTTCAACTAAAATTTTTTTAAAAATAGGAAATTAAAAAAGAGATGACATTTCTTTCTAACCTGTCAGATTAGCAAAGATTAAAAGGATTGTAAAAACCTAGTGTTGGCAAATATGCAATGAACTGTTTCATGGACTGTTGAGGGAATAAACAGAGCTTATCTTTGTGGGAGGCAGTTTGGCAATGTGTATCAAAATTTAAAACACACATACCTTTAGGAATTATTCTCAAGAAGATAATAAAACATGGGGTATTATTTAGGATATAATTCTCAAGTCTCAGGAGCAATGAACCAAGGTTTTCTCCATTACACTACTTGCCCATAGCGTGTCATCAGGGAGGTCTTGCTCCTTTTGGTCACTTAAGGGCCAAAGCCACTGGAGACTCATAGACTCGTGCTTGCATGATCAAGGAAGCATAGACATTCTCAGGAGAAAGGAATGTTGAGAATCAGCAGTGGGGCTAGGGTTGTATCTCATGGTAGAGTGCTTACCTAGCATGTGCAATGCCCTGGGTTTAATCCCTAGAATAGAGAAAGAAGAGAGATGAGAATCAAGCACTGACCTCTAAAGTTTCCACTCAAGAGTATCATGAGTCCTTTTGCTAGAAAATCTAAGAAAATTGACCCAAGCTAATAAAAAGGCTATGCCCTAGGCCCAATTCATCAAAGGGTTAAAAAGTCCAATCCTGCCATGTGCCTTCGAGAAATTGAGTATTTGTAAACTGTTTTAATGTCCTCCTGTAGGACACAGAATATCTGTTAGAATTGCTCTCTGATACAGGCCACAGAAGCCAATTGCAAGTGGCTTATTAAATAGTAATTTATTTTTCTCATGTACTAGTCTAGAATGAAGCATTCTGGGACTAGAACAACTGTTCTAGGAAGTCATCAGGATTTCAGGCCCCTGCTAGCTTTTCCCTTCCTGATCTCTAGCTGTGGCTTTCTTTTCTTTTAAAATATATTTTTTAGTTGTTGATGGACCTTTATTTTATTCATTTATTTGTATGCAGTGCCGAGACTCAAACCTAGTGCCTCCGCACCTGTGGCTTTATTTCTTTCTTTCTTTCTTTTTTTTTTTTTTTTTTTTTTTAAAAAAAGCAAATAGGGGATTCGAGCAAGCATGAAAGGCAGAAGGGTGGGAAGTGTGGAGATCATTTTTTTTTTTTTAAAGAGGGAGTGAGAGAGAGAGGGAGAGAGAATTTTTTAAAAAATATTATTTTAGCTGAAGATGGACCCAATATCTTTATTTATTTTTATGTGGTGCTGAGGATCGAACCCAGCGCCTCGCGCACTACCGCTTAGCCACATCCCCAGCCCCTGGCTTTATTTCTAACGTTCACAGTATGGCTGTTTCACCACCAACCATCACATTTGAGTTTCAGGCAGAGGGAAGGAGAAGGACAATAGCTTTCCTGGAAGTCTTATCTAGCAGTCTTTCACTTATATTTCATTAGCTAGAACTAGGTCATTGGCACCCCACTAGAGGAGTCTGGAAAGGTGATTGAGTTCTCTCCCCTCCCCATTTAAACTTGGGACTTTTCTGTCCTAAACAAATTATAGTTGTATATAATACTGACCAATTGAGACAATCAAATATGAATCTTGAAAAAAATGTTTTCTAGAGAAATAACCAATATGCAGTAAGATTTCAAATCTAAACTATACAACTTGGTAATTTTTTGCATATGTGTTCACCAATGTAATCCTTGCCCCAGGCTAGCTAAAGAACATTTATAGCACTACAGAAGGCCCCCTTGTGCCCTTCTCAGACAGAATTCTCCCATGGAGATAACCACTCTTATGACCGGTGTCATCACAGATTGCTTTTGCCTGTTTTTGAACTTCATATAAAATAGAATCATACAGTTTGTACTCTTTGCATTTTGATTGACTTCTTTTGCACAATTGAGTATTTGTTTTTAATTTTATAAACTATAGTATATATAGAATAATATCCAACCATTAAAAAATCATGATGCATAAAATATTTTTGGCATGAGAAGATGTCCTTGATATATTATTGATCTTCCAAAAAGGTTACAAGAGTCTGTGTTACATAACTCATTTATGAACTAATTATGTTTATAATTCGTATGTGTTCATAGAGAAAAGTTTGAAATAACATTTCATAATATATTGCTAACTAGTTATTTCTGGGTGTTAGGATTAATGTGGTTTTAACTTAATCTTATTCTGCTTGGTTGAATAATTTTATTTAATTTTGGAATAATTTTAAATTTATAGAAAGATTTCAAGAATAGGACAAAGAACTCCTGAAAAACTGTAATCCAGATTCACCAGTTAATATTTTGCTACTTTTGCTCTTATATGTATTTTTTTCCTCACCTGAAACTTTTAAAAGTTAAGTATCATTCATAATACTTAAATGATTATTTTCTAAGATAAAAATTAACTACAGAATAATTACCAAAATTAGAGACTTTTTTTCAGGGGTGGGGATACCAGGGATTAAATTTACAGGCATTTGGCCACTGAGCCACATCCTCAGCCCTATTTTGTATTTTATTTAGATACAGGGTCTCACTGAGTTGCTTAGTGCCTCTCTTTTGCTGAGTCTGGTTTTGAACTTACGATCCTCCTGCCTCAGCCTCCCAAGCCACTGGGATTACAGGCGTGTGCCACCACATTGGCCAAAATTAGGGACTTTTAATGTTTATAGAATATATAATCCGGAGTTCATAATCAGTTTCACTGACTGTCCCAGTAATGTCCTCTGTGGTGATATTTTTTCCCCAGTACCAGCCTGTATTTAGTTTCTATGCTTCTGTAGTTGTTTGGATTTTTTCTGATAAGTAAATAACATTTTTATTAAGGAAAAAAAAACATGAAACAACTTGCATTAAGCAAATACAACAAACTGGGGTAAGATGCAATATAGAGAGCTTATCTTTAAAGCCTGGCTTGCCTAGAGTATTGGGGTTTAGTCCTTTGTTTGTGACCTTTGGTGTGTCCAGGGCAGCTGTGAAGTCCTGCGGCTGATAGACCTTCAGACCTCCCCTTACTATTACAAGTGGATCTGGCAGCATCTGGAGCTGATAGATGACAGACCTCTAGGGACTCATCTCAATGGTAAGCCAGATGGCCACCTCTGGAAGCTGACAGCCATGGTAAGGGAGCCCCTGGGCCCTATCCTGGTTCCAGTTCCCTGTCCCTAGATTCCTAAACATCTAGATCTCGGGGTAGGGTTGTAGCTCAGTGGTAGAGCACTTGCCCAGCACATGTGAGGCACTGGGTTTGATCCTCAGCAGCTCATAGAAATAAATAAATAAATGGGGGCTGAGGATATAGCTCAGTTAGTAGAATGCTTGCCTTGCATGCACAAGGCCCTGGGTTCAATCACCAGCACCACCAGGGGGGGAAAAGGTATTACGAACATCTACAGCTAAAAATAAAAATGAAACATTTAGAGCTCTAAGAGCCAACAGGTTGTCTGATTCTACCAGTGTCAAAACCTGGTCCACAGGCCTTGCCTCCTTTCTAGCCTTCTCTCTTCCTCTCTGCAGGTTCTGCCATGTAGCCATCAACTCTTTGCTTCGCACATACACATCCCTCTTTTTGCCCAGTTTTCTTCTGCTTTTTTAGATTTTAGACTAAACATCTTTTTTTTTTTTTTTTTTTTTAGAGAATTCTCCCTGATTTCTCATGCTGGATCAGCATCTTCTTTTCCTCATTGTATTCCATTTAAATACCCTGTATTTCTCTTCTGTCGCATTTAGCCCCACTGAAATAATAGCATTGAATCTAAAATGGTTCTTGAATATGTTTTTCCCTAGAATTTAAGCTCAGTAAGGATTTTGTATTCCTAGGGCCTAGGACTAGCCTGGCATCTAGAGGCTAGTCAGAAGCAACTCATAATCAATGGATTAACATATCCTAGGTGCTACATTCCAAGTTGCAAAGTGCGCACACACTACAGAGCCTTATCCAAACTCGTGTGTCTGCTCATAATTATGAGGAACAGGTATCAATCACTGAGTTCTGATTATTTGTGAAGTATCCAGGTGGCTGTTTCTACATATTACATCATTTTCATAATAGCTTTTCAAAAAGATATGATTGTATTTTCATTTTACAGATTTGAAAACCAAGGCTCAGAAAAGTGAATTTCTTGGGCTGGGGATGTGGCTCAAGCGGTAGCGCGCTCGCCTGGCATGCGTGCGGCCCGGGTTCGATCCTCAGCACCACATACCAACAAAGATGTTGTGTTCGCCGAGAACTAAAAAATAAATATTAAAAATTCTCTCTCTCTCTCTCCCCCCTCTCTCACTCTCTCTTTAAAAAAAATAAAATAAAATAAAATAAAAAAAAGAAAAGTGAATTTCTTATTTAAGGATCACAAAGGATAAAAATAACAGTGGAGAACTTCAGAGTTCTGGCCTGATTCCAAATTGCAGACTTTATTCTTCATAAATATCTCCAGTCTTTCTCTTTCTCCATTCCCACTGTTGGACACAGACATTGTCTGATAATAGCCTATAGAACTGGCCAAGGTTCTGACCAAGTTTCCTTATTCAAGGGCAGGATTTTTCTATTCACATCTCAGTTATGGTGTTTTCCTTTCCTTTTCCAACCTCTGGAGATTTTTGTTTTGTTTTGTCTCATCCACTTGGGTCAGAAACCCCAGCCCTAAGATGTTTGTAATGGTTCAGGTGTTTTACATCTTACCTTGGACTAAGTACTGACATGCTTCCCACTAATCCTTTTATGTTATAATTTCGGCATTAACCTGGGCTCTTCTCCCAAAGGATCACCTCACAGATGCAGCCAAACCTCCTAAATTCTAATCTTAGGAGGTCTGGCTATGGGGAGGCTAACACAGGGAGACAAAGGAGAAAGGTGGGGAAAAAAAGCTTGGAACTGAATCCCACTTACTAGCTGGGTAACTTTGGTGAATATTCAAGGTTTCAGACCCTGGTTTCTTTGTATCTATCATGGCTAATGTTGTAGTTAAGATGGCGGCCTCAGGAGCCACATCACTTATGTTTGAATACAGGGTCCTTCTCTAATTATCTGTGTTATGCTGGAAAAGTGACTCTTTGACCCTATGCATTATTTGATTCAAAATACATTTTTAAATTTTTTTTATTTTTTAGGTGTAGATGGACACAACACAATGCCTTTATTTTTATGTGGTGCTGAGGATCGAACCTGGGTCCCACCTATGCTAGGCAAGCACTCCACCCCTGAGCCACAATCCCAGCCCGATTCAAAATACTTCTAAATTTCCCTTTCGATTTCTTCTTTTTGAACAATTGAGTGGACACAACATCTTTATTTTATTTTTATGTGGTGCTGAGGATTGAACCCAGCGCCCCTGCACATGCCAGGCGAGCGCATTACCGCTTGAGCCACATCCCCAGACCAGTACATATATTTAAAATGTGTAGTTCAATGAATTGTGATAAATCCATACCCATATGTAACCACCAAAGCCAAGTTATAGAACATTTTCATTGCCCCAGAGAGTTCCCTTGTGCCATTTCCCAGTTAATCTCCACCTCTTGCACCTGGCCGTAAGCAACCACCAATATGCTTTCTGTCACTATAGGTTAAATTTGTCTCTCTTAGAGTTTCATAAAAATGGAATTATGCCATGTAAACTCTTTGTCCTACTTCTTCATTAAGCATAGTGTTTTTGAGTAGTTGGCTTGCCTTCTTATTTTTAAATAGTATTTCTTTGGAGATCTTTTCAATAATTTGCATAGAGGTCCTATTGTATGCTGGTACTGTGCTGCTAGGCATCTCATACTTTATTGGCAACTCTTAAAATAACCCTACCAAAGCTCTAAAAGAGATTATGTGACTTGTCCAAGGTTCTGGGACAAGTCATCCAGTCATTCATTTATCTTTTATTGCTCTTCCTGCCCCAATCTGAAAGCCCAGTTTGAAAGCTGAGATAAGTGTTATCTATTAATCTGAAGATATGAACTTTTTTTTAAAGAGAGAGGGAGAGAGAGAGAGAGAATTTTAATATTTATTTTTTAGTATTTGGCGGACACAACATCTTTGTTTGTATGTGGTGCTGAGGATCGAACCTGGGCTGCACACATGCCAGGCGAGCGTGCTACCGCTTGAGCCACATCCCCAGCCCCAAGATATGAACTTTGAATCAAATAGATTTAAGTTCAAATCCAAGCATCAGCCCTTTTATCAGTGATTGAACTCTCGGTTCTTCATCTTATGTCTAATTAGGCTAATCGCACTTGCCTGGATGAAGTGTCTAGAAAAGGTCTAGCACAGAGCCAGCCATAGAGGGACATTACATAAAATCCATGTATTGCACGTTGATTTATTTATTTATTTATTTATTTATTTATTTTTGGTGCTGGAGATTGAACCCAGGGGCACTTAACCACTGAGCTACATCTTCAGCACCCCCCTCCTTTTAGTTGCTGATGGACCTTTATTTTATTTATATGTGGTTCTGAGAATCAAACCTAGTGCTTCATACATGCTAGGCAAGCACTCTTACCACTGATCTACAACCCAGCCCATCCAGCCCATTTTTTTTTTTTTAAGAACAACTTTTATTTTTTTTATTTTTATTTTTTTAAAGAGAGAGAGAGAGAGAGAGAGAGAGAATTTTAATATTTATTTTTTAGTTTTCGGCGGACACAACATTTGTTTGTATGTGGTGCTGAGGATCGAACCCGGGTCGCACGCATGCCAGAGCGCTACCACTTGAGCCACATCCCCAGCCCCCAGCCCATTTTTTTTTTTTTTAAAGAGAGAGTGGGAGGGAGGGAGAGAGAGAGAGAGAGAGAGAGAGAGAGAGAGAGAGAGAGAATTTTTAATATTTATTTTTTTAGTTCTCGGGGGACACAACATCTTTGTTTGTATGTGGTGCTGAGGATCGAACCCGGGCCGCACGCATGCCAGGCGAGCGCGCTACCGCTTGAGCCACATCCCCAGCCCCCAGCCCATTTTTTAATATTTATTTAGAGACAGGGTCTCACCGAGTTGCTTAGGGCCTCACTAAGTTGCTAAGGCTAGCTTTGGACTTGTGATCCTCCTACATCAGCCTCTCAAGCCTCTGGGATTATAGGCATGTGACATTGCACTGGGCGAAGCCACGCATTTTTTTCTTCTTAATTTCTTCATGTACCAGACTATGCAGGCAGGTTACTATGCTGTATTTCCACCACCAACAGCACTACCACTGTCATATATGCAAAGGTCCATTAATGTGCTTTTCTGTGCTTTCTCTAACAGAAACGAATCCTGTAATGAGATTTAGGGAATTCCAGATCAAATCATATCCTCTACAGGACTTTAGCTGTTTGAAACTTCTACATCTCCAGGAATCCTGGAAGCAACAGGAGACAAGCTTCAATAAGACAATCAAAACCTCAGGAGATAGTCTCCCCAAGTTGCTGGGCCCGAAGATCAAGTAAGCTCAGCTCTTGGCAGATAGAGGGGCCCCGATTGTGGTTATAAAAGGGGGGGGGATATGACTTCCTTGGCAGAACATCAGGGATGCTGAGGCGGAAATATAAATGGCAGATCCAGGTTATTCTCAAAGGAGTAGGTGTGTCCCTGAGGCAGCCTAGACAGGTCCTAGGCTTAATACCCAGGCCTTGTATTCTCTGCTTCTAACAAAAAGGTACACTTTAAGAAGTCAACTACTTCTTTTATCAGGGCCTCAGTAACCCATTTAAGGAAGAGGAGGCAGAAAGTATCTTCTGTATCTGTGTGTTGTTAGGTCTTTTCTCTGAGTTTCTTCAGAAAATTCTACCTAAGGGAGGCAGAAATACAGCTGTTTACTGTTTATCAAAGGAGTCTGTTCCATTTTCAGACAGCTTTTTTAAAAAATATTTTTTTTAGTTGTAGATGGACACAATGCCTTTATTTTATTTTATTTGTTTGTTTATTTTGTGGTGCTGAGGATTGAACCCAGGGCCTCAAATGTGCTAGGCAGGTGCTCTACTACTGAGCTACAATCCCAGCTCCTCAGTCAGCTTTGACTGTTAGAAATTTTTTCCTCTAGGCTGGGCATGGTGGCACAAGCCTATGATCCCAGTGGTTCGGGAGGCTGAAGCAGGAGGATTATGAGTTCAAAGCCGCTTCAGCAACTTAGGCCCTGAGCAACTTAGTGAGACCCTGTCTCAAACTAAAAATAAAAAGGGCTGGGGATGTGGCTCAGTGGATAAGCACCCCTAGGTTCAATCTCTAGTAGCAAGAAAGAAAAAAGAAAAATTTCTCCCTCCATATGAGCTTTGAATCTCATAGACTAGAGCTGCAACCGGTTCTTTATTGGATAAATAAACTCTGCCTAGAAAGAAGTCTAATAAGTCTGGCTTAGCCGTATAGGATCATCAACCCCTTCACATAACAAACTTCAGGTGTTTAAAGGGAACCTCACATCTTTGTTTTTCAAGTCTTCTTCCTATTACACTTCTAATCCCTGACAATGGGCTTGATTTTTCTTACATTCTGGAAGGTGTGTTCTTCAGGGAGGGAAGCTCTCAGTATAGAATAGAGTAAGGGCTGATTATTTAGGGTCTCATGAACTGGCTGTGTTATAAATGAGTTCTCTTTAACAAACTGTCATGTTTCAGATCCAAGCTTGCTCAGTCGATCCAGTGTCCCATGGTTAATACCCAGTTTGGTGAGCTCCCCAAGGAGGCTGTGGTGGGGGCCTACATGAAGATCCACACTGTGGAGGAAGGAGAAATTGTGGTAAGTGTACAGAGAGCTTTGTTCATGATACAGTGTGTAACATGAATGGGCTAAGAGTGTTGAATATGAAAGTAAAGGTTTAGAAACACCCCTCTCTGTATTTAATGAGATTAAGATATAGTGTTGATTTTTAGCCAAGTGTGGTGGCATATGCCTATGATCCAAGTGACTCAGGAGAATGAGGCAGGATGATTGCAAACTCAAGGCCAGCCTCAGCAATTTAGTAAGACCTTATCTCAAAAAATAAAAAAGGCTGGTAGTATAGCTCAGTGATAGAGCATCACTGAGTTCAATCTCCAGTACTGCACCAAAAAAAAAAACAAACACAAAAATCATTGATTTTTAAGATATGATAAAAGTATTGTGGCTCTTGTTTTTAAGGAGTTCTATATTGAAGAAATACATATTAAAATATCTATAAATAAATTGACTTGTCAGCTGGGAGCTTTAGAATATCCAAGAGTGTTAAGGCAAAGATGTGCCTCTCATCACTCCTATTCATCATTGTATTCAAAGTCTGAGCCAGTAGTACAGTAAGACAAGAAAAGGAAATAAAAAGGTATACAGATTGAGAAGAAAGAAAGTTGTTTTTGTTTGCAGATGACATGATTGTCTGCGTCCACAGTTCCAAAGAATCCAAAACACTTCTGAAAGTAATAAGAGATTATAGCAAGATGGAAAGATACAAGGTTAATATATAAAAGTCAGTTGTTTTCCTTCTACCAGCAATGAAAACTGGAACTTAAAATGAAAACCATTTATAATAGCACAAAATGAGGGGCTGGCATTGTGGCTCAATGTTAAGAGTGCTTGCCTAGCATGCATGAGACACTGTGTTTGCTCCTCAGCACCGCATAAATGTCCACCTAAAACTAAAACTAAAAAATAAATATTTTTTAAAAAATGAAATGGATAGGTATAAATCTAACAAAATATATGCCAATCTACGTGCAGGGGCTGGGGATGTAGTTCAGCAGTGGAGTGTATGTGTGGCATGCACAAGGCCCTGGGTTTAATCTCAGCAACACACACACACACACACACACACACATATAGAATCTACATGCTGAAAGCTATGTAACTCTAATGGAAGAATTTAAAGAATGCCTAAATAAGTGGAGAAATATTTCTGTATTCATGGATTGGAAGATTCAGTATTGTTAAGACATCAATTTTTATTTTATTTAGAGATAGGGTCTCACTGAGTTGCTAAGTGTCTCACTAATCTGCTGATACTGGCTTTGAACTTGTGATCCTCCTGCCTCAGCCTCCCAACTTACTGGGATTACAGGTGTGCACCACTGTGCCTGGCTAAGAGTGAATCTTAAAATATGCAATTTTAAAAGAATCATTTAGGAGGTCAGTGGATTTCAGGAAGGAATGTGGACTATGATAAGAAAATCTAACATTACAAATGCATGAAACATCCTGAAGAGGTTGGGGGAAAGGGTATTAACATTAAGTAACTTTGGAAATGAGTGGAGTCATTACAATTAAAGGTAGAGGCTAGGGTTAGAACTCAGTGGTAGAGTGCTTGCCTAGCATGTGTGAAGCCCTGGATTCAATCCTCAGAACCACATACAAATAAATAAATAAAGTAAAGGTATTGTATCCATCTACATCTAAAAAAAAAATTTAGGAAAAATATTAAAGGCAAAATGAATTTGTATGTGAACCCTGTACTCTAGTTGATAAGGTTGTTTCCCATGTAGGTATGTATTAATAATCCTGATATTACTACAGTATATATTAAAGTGGATCAATTAAGTAAAAACTGGCAAATGGTGGGATCTAGGTTTTTCACTAAATGAGTAGAAATTTACAGATGAGAGGCAGCTAGAAGGATCCATATGATAATGGGTTAAAGACATCAGTATGAATTCAAATTTAGCTCAGATACACTTACAGATGGTTACATATAGAAATATTTATCTATGTGTGTGCAAATTGATTGAACCCAGGGCCTTTCACGCACTAGATGAGCACTCTACCGCTGAGCCACAACCCCAGCCCCATATGGTATTTTTTTTTATAATGAAAACATTTATATCTAATCTCTTAGGGATTTCCAAGTGTATATACATTATTATTATCTATAGCCACCATATACAATAGATGTCTTGAACTTATTCCTCCTAACTGAAATTCTATTTCCTTTGACCAACAACTCCCCAAAACATCTTCAACCCACAGCACCAGACAGGCATTCTACTCTACTTCTAGAGTTCAGCTTTTTTTGGATTCCACATATATGTGAGATGTGTGTTATCTTTCAGTGACAGGCTTTTACTTAATAATGTTCTCCAGGTTCGTCTGTGTTGTTACAAATGACAATATTATCTTCTTTTTAAAGAAGTACATATGCCAATTATAGATATTATTCTGATCTATAATTGGCATATGTACCACATTTTATCTGTTCATCCATTGAGGTCCACTTAGGTTGATTTCGCATTTTTTTAATAACTTTATTTTTTAAGTTAATTAATTAATTAATTTGTTATGTGATTCTGGAGAGTAACCCAGTGTCTCATATATGCTAAGCACTCTACTACTGAGCTACACCCCCAGCCCTTTGATTTCACATCTTCACTCTTGTGAATAATGCTGCAGTAAACATGGAAAGCAGCTATCTCTTCAACATACTGTTTTCATTTCCTTTAAATATATATCTGGAAGTGGGATTGCTGGATCAAATGATTCTTTTTATTTTTTTAATTTTTTAAGGAACCCCTCCATACTATTTACATATTTATTGGTTATGTTAATTTACATTTCTATCAACAATGTACAAGGATTCCTTTTTTTTTAATATTTATTTTTTAGGTGTAGATAGACACAACACAATGCCTTTATTTTTATGTGGTGCTGAGGATCGAACCCAGGTTCCGCCCATACTAGGGGAGTGCTCTACCACTGAGCCACAGTCCCAGCCCAGGATTCCTTTTTTTAATATTCTTACCAATATTTGTAATCTTTTTGATAATTGCTGTTTTATAACAATAGGATTCAGTAGCTCCTTGATACTGAATTTTTACTTCCTTGATGCTTAATGATGTTGAACACATTATAATTATACATAATGGTGGAATTCTTTTTTTTGTACCTGAGATTGAACCCAGGGATGCTTAACCACTGAGCAACATCCCCAGCCCTTTTTATTTTGAGACAGAGTCTTGCTAAATTGTTTAGGGCCTTCTAATTTTCTGAGGCTGGCTTTGAATTGGTGATCCTTCTACCTCAGCCTCCTGAGCTGCTAGGATTACAGATGTGCACATGCACCTGGCACTTTGCCCATTTTTTAATCAGGTTGTTGTATTACTACTAAGTTGTTTTTCATGTTTTGGATATTACTCCTTTATCATATTGTGGTTTGCAAATTTTTCTCCCATCCTATAGGTTGTCTCTTTATTCTGTTCATTGTTTCCCTTGCTATGCATAAGTATTTTAGTTTGAAGCAATCTCATTTGCCTGGGTTTTGGTGTCATTTCAAAAAAAAAAATAAAAAATAATTTCTCAGGCCAATCTCAAGAAGCCAGATCTTGATTTCTGATAACATTTCCCAATAAAAGGAACAGTGGTCTATGTAAGATGAGCCTAGAACATTTTATAGTTCTTGAAAATAAAGGAAATGTTGGTGGGGGCAAACTTCAGGGCATGTCAAAGGGCATAGGCCACTGTAAAGAACCCCTGCTGGCCAAAGGTATTTGAGCAATAAAATAAAGCAGTACAGGATTGTAAACCTAAAGTATAAAATAAACGTCCATGACATACTGATATAAATGAATGACATACATTCATGATATAAATAAATCAATAGTGAATGAATTAGTAGATGGAGAAAAGACAAATCTCCCTACAGAATAATTCTGAAGCATGATACCCTGCCCTCAAGAAGGGAGAACATTACATTATAATCCCTGTTCTTTAGATTGAATTGTGTACAGTGACTTCCTTCTGAAGAGTACAGTAAGGAAAAGGGCTAAATCTAAGAAACACTGCCTCAGCCAGGTTATCAAGGAAAACATCAACAGTAATAAATCATGTTGATAATGTTGCCACCGGATATGGTGTGATGAAAATGGCACTGTGTCTAATGGTCATTCTCTCAGTAACCCCAAAACCCCAGTATAATTGTGAGAAAAATATCAGACAAATTCTAATACTAGAGCATCCACAAAATTCCTGATGTATACCCTTCAAACTGTCAAGGTCATCAGATACAAGGTGTGCCTGAGAAACTACCACAACTGTGAGGAGACTAAAGGGACGTGACAGTTATATGTAAGTTATATATTGGATAGGATAATGGAACAGAAAAAAGACATTTGGTAGGCTGTGGATGTAGCTCAGTGGCAGAGGCCCTAGGTTTGATGCAGCACCATCACCCCCCCCCAAAAAAAGTGCATTACATTAAAAACAGGAAATCTAAATAACGCATTAACCTCATAATAATAATATGTCAATATTGGTTTGTTCATTTTAACAAAGATATCATATAATGTAAGATATTAATAGGGGAAACAGGTTGGGAAATATATGAAAATACTATACTAGTTTCTCAGTTTTTTTGTAAATCTAAAGCTGTTCTAAAAAATAGACCATTAAAAAATTAATCCAATAGTAAAGGGGTGAGTATGGATGAACCAAGACTGGTCATAAGTTAATCACCATTGAAGCTGGTGAAGGGTGCGGAGCTGAGTGGCAGGATGAATAGCATGGTGGTAACAGATATGGAGCAGTGGGCCTCAGCCTGCCTAAGGAGAGGTTTTCTTTTGAAACTCTGTGTGCACTCATGCAGAGTCTGGGAACCTGCCCCGTGCCCTTTCTACTGTGCCTCGTTACAGTTGCTCCAAGACCGTCTTCACGCCCTCCTTCCCCATGTTTGGTCCTGTCTCACTAGTTGGTGTAACAGGAAAGTCAGCCCAAGACTATCAGAGAGCCAGCCTCTAGAATGAACCCTCTAAGCTGATTTGAATATTTTTGAACTCTTAGAAAATTCTTCCTTTTGTTCAAGAAAAATCTAACTTCTGTAACTTTTCCCCCTAGCCCCCAGTCCTGGGGATAGAACCCTTCCTTTACCCCTGAGCTACATCCCCAGCCCTTTTTATTTTTTATTTTGTGACGAGGTATCACTAAGTTTCCCAGGCTATCTTTGAATTTGTAATCTTCCTACCTTAGGCTCCTGAGTAGTTGGGATTACAGGTATTTGCCAGCTGCCTTTTGCAACTTTAAAGTAACTCTACTCCCATGGTCTCTACCTCCCAAAAAAGAAAATAGAAGAAATCAGCTTCCTTACCATGTGATGGCCCCATTGATATTTAGAGAATGATGTTTTGGTTTTCATTCAGCATTTCTGTAGCCAGGCACAGTGCCAATGTTCCATTAACTATTTTCTTATTCAGGCAAACATCCTCCATTTCTCTAGTCATTCTTCATGTGATGTGTTCTCCAGCCTCTTTACTGCCTGCTTCTCTTAAATTTGTCAGTGTTTCAGAGAGTGCTGCTCAGAACTGAACAGACACAGGGAACCAAGGTGGAAAAGCTAGGCATGCTTGGGCACCCTGGGTGGAATCAAAGCATGGAGGGCAGGTAGATGGTGATCTTGATGGGAGGCTGTGTAAGGGACATGAGCAATAAGGCCAGTACTATAGAGGACTCACGATGCCAGAATGGGGAGTTTGGTCTTAATTCCTTAGGAGGCCGGGGAAGGTTATGAGTAGGGCTTAGTGCAAGGACCTGGCCACCTCTCCCCCTCTATGCACAGGACACCACATACACAGAAGGCTCTCTACAAATACTTGTTTATGTGACCCTTTTTGAAGAAAATGTTGGTGAAAGTCTTAATGAGGTGCTTTTGAATAAGACTCTGTACTGCTTTCAAGGCCCTGGCTTCATTTAAGGCAAATGAGTGGGTAACAGCTCTGAGTATTCACTTACAAAAGGTAAGAATCTATCATGTTTCCCTTACCCTTGGAAGCAGGAGTATGGGAACAGCAGAGGTGGGGGCCTTGGAGCAGAGAGACCCAGATTTTGAGCCAAGAGGTGTAGGAGAACCAACTTTCCAGGGAATAGGCAGGCCTAGGCCTAAGAGGTAGTCAGGACAGGCCAGAGCCATGGACAGAACAGCAAAGAGGTGACAGATGGAGGAATATTATTCTGATTTTGTTTCTAATTGCTAGCTGTGCAGACTTGGGCAAATCACTTTGCCTCTCAGAAAATGAGGAAATTCACCAGGGTGAGTTGCTACCTTGAATGTTGTGACTCCATTTGTGCACTTATTTAACAGATATTCCTTGAGTATCTATTGTGCTCCCAAGCATGGCACAAGGTGCCATTGTGAGTGAGTTAACCAACATAACTCCTGCCTCATGAGGTATTTGATCTAGTTGGGTTACACATAGTATACAGATTTCTAACAAGTACATGAAAAATAGCAAATTGCTGTTGGAAAGTACTGGAAAGCAGAGTGGGGAGGTGACCTTCTTAAATGAGGTCTCTGAGGAAGTATGTTTAAGCTGAGACCTGAATGATGAAACAGGACAAGGGAGAAGAATATTTCAGACAGAAAGACAAGCAAGGAAGGAAGGAGGCAGGAAGGCAGGAAGGAGGCACAGCATGTTGAAGAGACTGGAAGGGAGGGCAGGATGGATGGAACAGAGTAAACGAGGTAGGGTAGTGGCAGCAATGGACCAGGCTAAAAAGCAGAGCAATGGTGAGATAGATAGTCCATGCCTTGGCAGCCATGATGAAGTATTCTGTTTTATCCCCCGTACTTTGGGAAGCTTTTTGAAGGATCTAGACAGAGGAAGTGACCTGACTCCAGCTATGTGCGTGTGTGTGTATGTATGTGTGTGCGTGCCCACGTGTGTGTTCATGTGTTCATGTGTGATGGGGGATGGACCTGGCAGTGGAGAAGAGTGCCAGTACTGCTCCTGAATAGATTCCTCAGTTCAAATCCTGGCTTTATTTGGCTGAGGCAGGAAGATTATGAGTTTGACATCAGTCTGGGCAATGTAATGAGACTGTCTCAACACAAAACAAATGCTGGCTTTGCCACTTTGTGTCTTGGGCAAGTTATTCAACCTCTTCATTCCTCAGTTTCCTCATACCATAGTGGTAAAAAGTGTGGATTCTGAAAACAGACAACTTGGGTTCAAATCCTGGCTTTAGCTGAGCATGGTGGCATGCCTATAATCCCAGTGGCTTGGGAGGCTGAGACAGGGGATCTTGAGTTCAAAGCCAGCCTCAGCAAAAAATAAGTTACTAAGCAACTCAATGAGACCCTGGGGGATTTGGGGATTTGGCTGGGGATTTGGCTCAGTGGTTGAGTGCCCCTGGGGCTAGGGTTGTGGCTCAGCAGTAGAGTGCTTGCCTAGCACTTGTGAGGCCCTGGGTTCGATCCTCAGCACCATATAAAAATAAATAAATAAATAAAGGTATTGTGTCAAACTGCAACTAAAAAATAAATATAAAAAATGTTAAAAAGAATGGTTTTATTGCTTTAATGCTGTATAATGTTGGACACTTTTCTTAACCTCAGCATCCTCATCTACAAAATAGGGAACCATGCCATTGTGTTTGTGAGACTTAAATGACTTAATATAACCACAAACTGGAGAAAAGGGTACTCTTGTACATTGCTGGTGGGACTGCAAATTGGTGCGGCCAATTTGGAAAGCAGTTTGGAGATTCCTGGGAAAGCTGGGAATGGAACCACCATTTGACCTTGCTATTGCCCTTCTCGGACTATTCCCTGAAGACCTTAAAAGAGCATGCTACAGGGATGCTGCCACATCGATGTTCATAGCAGCACAATTCACAATAGCTAGACTGTGGAACCAACCCAGATGCCCTTCAATAGATGGATAAAAAAAATGTGGCATCTATACACAATGGAGTACTATGCAGCAATAAAAAATGACAAAATCATAGAATTTGCAGGGAAATGGATGGCACTAGAGCAGATTATGCTTAGTGAAGCTAGTCAATCCCTAAAAAACAAATACCAAATGTCTTCTTTGATATAATGAGAGCAACTATGAACAGAGCAGGGAGGAAGAGCAGGAAGAAAAGATTAACATTAAACAGAGACATGAGATGGGAGGGAAAGGGAGAGAAAAGGGAAACTGCATGGAAATGAAGGGAGACCCTCATTGCTATACAAAATTACATATAAGAGGTTGTCAGGGGAATGGGAAAATAAACAAGGAGAGAAATTAATTACAGTAGATGGGGTAGAGAGAGAAGATGGGAGGGGAGGGGAGGGGGATAGTAGGGGATAGGAAAGGTAGCAGAATACAACAATTACTAATTGGGCATTATGTAAAACTTTGGATGTGTAACCGACGTGATTCTGCAGTCTGCATTTGGGGTAAAATTGGGAGTTCATAACCCACTTCAATCTAATGTATGAAATATGATATGTCAAGAGCTTTGTAATGTTGTGAACAACCAATAAAAAAAATAAATTAAAAATAAAAAATTAAAAAAAAATAAATAAAAATATAACCACAAACTACAAGAGGCCCTGTAATTTAGTGGATGCTTAATAAATGTTAGCTGGTGCTACCTTCGTTATTGTGTTAATCAGGTTTTGTGATGCTGTGATCAAAATACCTGACAAGGATGAATTGGAGGAGGGAAAGTTTATTTTGGCTCAAAGTTAAGATGTTTAGTCCAGGGACAACAGAATCCATCGCTCTGGGCCCAAGGTGAGGCAGCGCATCCTGGCAGAAAGGCATGGCAAAGAAGTGCTACTCTGCTCATGGTGGCCAGAAGCAGAGAGAGGCAGAGGGGTAAGTGGAGAAGAGACTACAGGGAAGATGAACCCTTCCAGGGCACTCCCCAGTGAATGACCCTCCTCCTCCAGCCACACCCCTACTGTTAATTCTATGGCCTACAGTTACCACCCAGTCAGTCCATTCCAACTAGGATGGACTGATTAGGTTACAGCTTTCCTAATCTTATCAGTTTACCTCTGAGTATTCCTGCATTAACACAGGAGCTTTTGAAGGATACCTCATATTCAAACCATAACAATTGTTGTCAGTGTTATCGTTGTTGGGAATATAAAATACATGACTGTGGACAAGTAAATTTTCTTTTCTGAACCTCATTTTCTGCAGCTAAGGAGGATGATCCCTATACAATAGGACAGTTGTGAAGATTATATTTGTATGTATTTTCTTCACATAGTAGGAGCAACATTTTTGCCCCCTGCCCACGCTCCTTTCCCCACTTCCTTAGTACTGGAGATTGAACCCAGACTGGCCTCAAACTTGTAATCCTCTTGCCTAGCCTCCTGAGTGGCTGGAATTACAGATATGTACCACCACCACTGTGCCTGGCTGTCACTTTCATTTCATAGGTGAGCAAACAGCAGCCCAGGGAGGTATCGCTTGCCCAAAGCCACAAAGCAAATGAAAAATGTAGATATCCTTTTGGAAGCCAGGATTAATCTTACCTGGCCTCCAAAGAGCAGGTCTCTTGATTTGGGAACTCTTTTGTTCTTGAGTCTTAGAAAGCTGGGTGCTGGAGGCTCTGGGGGGCCAGTAGCCTCTTCTTCCCTCCCTACCTGAGTCTTAATTAACCAGCCAAGAAGCTAAAGTGTGAGCACTGGATTTAAGAGTATAGCAACAAGGGTTCTTGGCTTTGCTCAGCCAGTTCCAGAGTGTCTCCTTATAAAGAGGCTTACTCTGTAAAGCAAGCAGGTATGCCTATGGCTCTCCATCTCATTTTCAGATACAATAAGGTATGAACCAAGCCAAAAAGCAGGGGGTATACTAAGCTGCAGAGAGGACTGGGGCCTACAGAAAAGGATGGGGTAAGGGGTGGCTGAAAAGGGGGATGTCTAAATAAGGACTAGCTTTTTGGTTTTTGTCCTAAGTCCTGAGGGAGAGAAAACAAGCTTGCTTGCCAAAAATGAGTTGAAAGCCGAGTGAGATGGCTAGTTCTAGCTAGTCCAGGAGGCCAAGGCAGAGGATCACTTGAGCACAGAGTTTCAAGGCTATCCTGGGCATCAGAGTGAAACCTGTCTCAAAAAAGATAGTTGAGATTGGATATTGGAGAAAGCTCAAGAAGCAGTGGTATGAGTGTAGTTCTTGGAACAGAGCCTGCTCTGTGGGGGTGGGACCATGGAGAAAGCACTTAGGGCTTTCTAATTCCAGGAATCAGAAGACTGTCATGTCAAGTAGCAAAAGTAGCCCTGGACTTCCCCTCCCCATCACAAGCTCAGTGACTGCAGTGGATTCACCTCTTATTTGAGGCCTTATTTTGCTATCTAGAAAATCTGCTGGTAGAACTGACTGGTTTCTGAGGTCCAGTTTTCTGTGATTACTTCTTTCTAGGGCTTTCACCAGGCCTTCCTTCCAGAGAGCCGTCGTGACATGCGGCCCTTGATTCTCGTGAGCCTGGGAACTGAGTTGATTCGATTAAGGAAAGAAAAATTTTATGAAATGATTGATGAAGAGACAAGAGAGAAGTTGTTGAGGTCTGACATTGAGTACCCCAGGTCAGTATTGGGCAGTGTGTAAGTCCCATCAGATCAAAGGAACGAGCTTTTGCCTGTTGTTATAGTAAAAGAAAGAAAGAAGGGAGGGAGGGAGGAAAAAATCAGTAATACTGAATGCTGACAATAGTGAAATGAAACTGGTAGTTATTATATTCTAAATTGGCTCAATCCTTTTGATGATAATTTTAGCTTCATATTCCTTTTGACATGGTTAATTTTAGCCTTATATGATCCTACCCTTTGAGGCAGTGATCCATCCCTGAATTTGTCCTTAGGAAGCCAAAATGTGGGGAAAGCTACAAGCATTAAAATGTTCATAGCAGTCATATTCATAATAGGAAAATCACCACCATTACCTCCACCTGAGCCACACATAAGGAGATAGTAAGAAAAGCAGTACATTCCCTTGATAGAATATCCCTGTCTTATTAAAAGATGATAAGTTTAATGACTCCATAACTGGAATGTTAAGTGGATAAGCTAGTGATACATGGAAGGAGCAGTACAAAATTATATATATGCTACCACTATGTCTTTGGTAGTATACATAAACTTACCTGGTTTTGCCAGCAGGTGTTGGAAGCAAGTGCTAGTCCAGTGGTAGAGAAAGAGGAGGTGTGGAGGCAGGCAGATCTGTAGAATCTTTTTCACCACTGAGCAACTTCACTAGTCCTTTTTATTTTTTATTTTGAGACAGTCTCACTAAGTTACTGAGACTGGCCTCAAACTTGTTTTCCTCCTGCCTCAGCCTCCCACGTTGCTGAGAATTACAGGTGTGTGCCACTGCAGCCTGCTCAGATCTGTAGATTCTTGCAGTGTGTCCAATAAGTTCATAATTCTATATGAGAGCTCTGTGATCTTGGGCAAGTCATTTCCTCTCAGACTTCAGAGTCCAATCAGCAGAACAAGAAAAAATTGACTAGATCATTGTTTCCCAAAGTATGAAACACATTCCACAGAAGGTTTGCAAGATGATGTTCTATGGTGCACAGATTGACATGTTTAACCTTGACAGTGTGTGTTAGAAAAATAACAGGATGAGCTTACTAACCTCGAGATTGGTAGATTTTGTTGCTCAGGAAAGAGCTAAAGTAGATGTTTAAGTAAAAGAAATGAGTGGATTTAAGAATAATAATGAGCAAATTTTATGTGACAAAAAATTGAAGGAATTTTATGAGAAAAACAAGTGGAGACTCACTGTTGACTTCTCCCAGTTCAGAGGTGCTGCATCTCTGTTTTCTGTGCACTACCAATATGGAAAATGGCTGTTCAGACTGACCTACTTGAAAAAGATCTAAGCTCCTCGAGTGATAGCTGGCCCTGGGTGGTTTCAGCTAATTTTTGTGGAATTGAAATTCTGAAAAGATTCACATAGACTTGCCTCCACAGATGTTTGAGCACTTGGTGCCTGTACTGCCAAGTCAGCGCTTTGCTTTAGTCATCTCTAATGCTGACAGGCAGGTTGAACTCATGCTTTTTTAGACTGCCAAAGCAGGCCAGAAACATATCCATTATGTAGCTCAAATCTCTTAAGTTTTAACTAAGGACTTGAGGTCCTAAAATCAGTCAGGCAGAGGCACCAGCCCTATGAATGCCATGGGCTAGAAACCTAAAAATCACCCATACACAACCCAGGCCATTGCATGTAGAACAAAATGGAGATCTCAGTTCATAGGAAAGACAGAGGAATCCTCAAAGGCCAAAATGAAGAGGCTCCTCCAAATCAAGTAAACAACAAGATTCAATGCTGGGGTTGCCCCAGAGTGGTGAAAAGCCACATGAGCTAAAGTGTCAAAGCCTGTGAAGACGTAAGAAATCATTAAGTGAGGCAGGGGATTGGAATGGAACTCCCAGGCAGAGGACTCTGGAAAGCTGCCCTGCTTAGTAACAGAGTAGACTAGAAACAAATGTGACCATCATCATCCAGACATGATGTGGAATCTTGTCTGTATCAACTTGGACTCTGGGTCCCAAAATAAAAGAATCCCATGCTTACCCCTCATAGATTTTAGTGAGTTCCTTAGCCCTTTTGAGCCCTAACTTTCTATATTTATGAAATAGAGATTAAATGAGTTAACCAATATAAAGTGCTTGACACTTGATAAGTAGTAGGTCAAAGTCAGATACTATTATTCATTTTGTAAGAAATTGGGAATTAATGGGAACTTTTTAAGTAGAAACTAGAAGTATGCTGGTACCAGCTCTCCAGGAGGCTGGAGAAAACCCTGACTGGCAAGGCTTGCTGATTTTTGTGGTGTACATATGCCCACCATGGCCAGTTTCAAGCTACCAACCTGATATCATTCAACATGGAGTTGAGAAGAGAATTCACACTGTTAGCTTTTGTGAACGGTTATGAGCTGGTTTTGGAACATCACCGATACCAAAAGGACCTCTACATGTTTTCTTCGGTGGATCTCTGGGATCACAATTGACTTTATCTTGGTCATTATCATCTAGCCAGAAGAACCTTCTAGGTTGTTAGTTATTAGGCTTGTCCCTTTAGGTAGGCAAGCACAGGCAAATCAATGGAAGTTTAGCATCCTTCCCTTGCTGTGGTCTCAGAAGGAAATAAATCAGTTAATGCTAAGTCCATTCCATTCTATGCATGTTTGCCCCATTCTCTATGGGGAAAGGGGCCTGGGTAGGGCCAGAGCACCATGACCAGTCCAAGGCAGCCACCAATCTATGATATGTCTCTCTAGATTTGACTGTTCTGGACATTTTATATAGATGGAGTCATACAATATGTATATATCTCACCTTATTTATATATTTACCAGTTGATGGGCATTTGGATTATTTACACTTTTTAGCTATTATAAATAATACTGCTATGAACATTATTGTACAGGTTTTTTATAGACATATATTTTCATTTCTCTTATATATATACCTAGGAATGAATTGCTGGGTCATATGGTAACTTGTGTTTAACCTCTTAAGGAATTGTCAGGCCATTTTCCAAAATGGCTACATAGCAGTTTACATCCATACAGCAAAATCCTCATTCTAATATCTGCACAATCTTCATCAATATTTATTACTGTCTTTTTTTCCTCACTTTTGGTGCTGTGGATCAGACCCAGGACCTTGTGCACGCTAAGTAACCACTTTGCCACTGAGCTATATCTCTAGCTCTCCTGTCAGTCTTTTTTTTTTTTTTTTTTTTGCGGGTGCGGGGGGTATGGAGTAGGATGGGTACCAAGAATTGAACTCAGAGGCACTCGACCACTAAGCCACATCCCCAGCCCTATTTTGTATTTTATTTAGAGACAGGGTCTCACTGAGTTCCTTAGTGCCTTGCCGTTGCTGAGGCAGGCTTTGAACTTGTGATCCTCCTGCCTCAGTCTCCCAAGCCACTAGGATTTCAGGTATGCGCCACCACACCTGGCATTGTCAGTCTTTTTTGTGGTAACAACCCTAGTGGGTATAGGTGGTGTCTCATTGTATTTTTTTTTAAGATTTTTTTTAGTTGTTGATGAAGTTTTATTTATTTTATTTAAAAGTTTTATTTATTTTATTTATAAGTGGTGCTGAGAATTGAACCCAGTGCCTCACACATGCTAGGCAAGCGCTCTACAACTGAGCTACAACTCCAGCCCTCATTGTGGTTTTGATTTATATTTCTTGGATGGCTAGAAATCCTATATATAATTTAAATGTTTCGAAAACCACATTGTAAGACATGAAAAGAAATAGGTGAATAATCTATTTTTAGATTCAGTATATCTAAAGTATTATAATTTAAACATTTTATCAATATAAAAACTATTCATGAAATATTTTCCATTCTTTTGTGTTATAAGTCTCTGAAATCTAGTGTATGTTTTATACCCAAAGCACATCCCTAATTCAGATTGGCCACATTTCAGGTACTCAGTAGCTGCATATGGCTTGTAACCACTGCAGGGGAAAGCATAGGTCTATGCAAAGAAGGTCATAGAAAGGTAGAGTAGGAGACAGGAGCCTGGAGAAAGGCAAAGAGCTAGAACTGGGTTCCTGTATTTAGGGATGGGAAAGAGTGGCAGGAGGAAAGGCTGAAGGGCAAGAGTAGGGAGGAGCTAGCTAGAGACCTCAACTTCTGTCCTACCCTTCAGTGATGATGACATGTGCCAGAGATTGCTCAAGGAGAACAGCTGGAATATCTTTCGGAAGGACCTAGTACGGCTGCTCGTGGAGCCTCGCAAAATACCACCATTTACCCCAGTTGGGCCCAAGAAGAAAAGCATCTACAAGCCAAAGTCTCTGATCCTGGATTTGTGTAGTGTCAACAAGAAAGTTAAGCCACATCATCCCGTTTTTATGGCATCCCAGAAGTACCTCCCCCCACTGAGGATCGTCCAAGCCATCTCAGCACCCCGGCACAAAATCCAAGAACTCCTTCCTCAGTATAAGAATGCAGGAGTCCTTCTTTAGAATCAATAAAAGATGTCAGATTCTTCTCTGTGTTTTCAGAATGACCACCATGGGGGTTATGGGGCTTGGAAGGGAGTTCCTAGAGGGCTGGGCCAGGGGTCTGGAGAGGTATTGGGGGCAGCAACTGGGGCACAGATTCCCCTGGCACTTGTGGGCTAAGCTGAGGGAATAGATTATGAGGCTGTTGTGGGTGGTGGACTGTCAGTGGGAGTCTCGGGTTGGGAGGATTTTATCCAGTGAGAGCTGATTGGGAGGCACAAGGCTCAAATCAAAGTGGTCAATAATATGGTTATGAATACAAATGCCTTCAAGGTTGGACAAGTTTGAATAAAGGAGTAGAACTGAGAAGCCATAGAATGATGGGATGTTGGGCACCCAATTTGACAATTCTCCATCCAGTTGGAGCAACTGTTCCTTCAGCCCAGGCAGTTGATGCCATGCCAGAAATTAAAGCAGGTCTGCTCTTGCCAGTCTGTAGATTGTTCAAGAGAATCAAGAAATCCATCATTTTAGATGATTCCTATTGGTTTCTAAACATAAGCAGCTAATTCAAATTGTTTTTGGACAGTGTCATTCAAACAAAACACACATGACTGTGTTGGACCTGCAGGCTACAGACTGATCCTCTCTGTCACTTAGACAGGGTCTGACTGTGGGGGAGAGGAATATAAGGAGGCAGATCAGAGGTTGATAGCATGACAGGAGCAGGCATCCTGGGTCAAGGATGAGGATCAAGCACCCTGGGAGAGTGGAAGCAGGTCAGATACAATGAGGCAGGCAGTAGGGTTACAGTTGGAGAGGGATCCTCAGTCCCTCTGGGGGCCCTCAGTCTGGGGCTATTACTTACTTACCTGGGCCCAAAACTCAGGGTTCCTCTCTCCATCCAGCCTCAGCACCAGAGTCCAAGTGCCAAGCAACCTCCCTCCTTAAGAAACCTCATATGTAGGCTGGGGATATAGCTCAGTTGGTAGAGTACTTGCCTTGCATGCACAAGGCCCTGGGTTCAATCCCCAGCACCACAAAACAAAAAGAAACCTCATATGTTAGCTTATGAGCACTGTAGGACCTGGCAGAGGCCATGGTAGCACAGGAGCCCTCCCATACCCCCATGTTCCACCCTTGGCAAGGAACAGACTGAGCACTGAGTTGGGAATCAGGCTCCATTTCTATCTCTGTGGACCCCCTTGAGCACCTTGCAAACTTGTCTGAACCTTAGTTTCCCCGATGGAAAAATGCGCAAGTTTGATGATCAGTGGTTTTCATGAATGAGGAGTATAGTTTGAAAGCATGTTCTTTATTATTATTTAAAATTCTTTATATACTGTAAACCAGAAAAGGAAGAATATGAATTTATTTCCCCCTCAGACTTGCATGTGGATGTCAGAAGGCAGAGAGGTAGTGAACCTATAGACACTGACTAAAGTTCAAGTTCTAGTAGGGAGCTCCGGGGATTTCTGAACAGACTTAACATGGCCAGAGCCAGGGAGAAGAGCTAACCTGTACAGAGCACTTATTATAACATTTCAGCTACCTGGCTATGCGTCTGACCATGAGGTCCTGCCAGATTTGCCACTTAATGACTATTGAGTATTAAAAGAGGTGGCATGTATATAACATTATGGAAGATTTCATTCTCCAAGATTCCTGGACTCCCCTTCCTGGAAAGTGAGAGAAAAACCTTCTAGAACGAAGGCAGAACATGTTTTCTGTGGGAGTATCCAGTGAGGAAATGGACTTGAAGGACACCCTTGGGTGAGGACCCTGCTGAAGAAAAATGGTAGGGTGTTGGGCTTCAGGAACTCCAGAGAGAACAGAGGAAGAGCAAAGTGCCACAGAAGTACTTGAGTGGGAGGGAGCCTGCAGAG
The DNA here is from genome assembly GCF_045843805.1 of Urocitellus parryii. Classification (NCBI taxonomy): domain Eukaryota; kingdom Metazoa; phylum Chordata; class Mammalia; order Rodentia; family Sciuridae; genus Urocitellus; species Urocitellus parryii. Next base: position 177,855,302 of record NC_135536.1, read on the forward strand.
GTCCTCAGGGAGCTGTTTGTGCCTGAGAATGTGTAACATTTGAGTGACTCTTAATTACAGTGATGTGGTGCTACTACTTCTGTGAATTCCCAAGCAGGGAGTGGACAGCCTGATGCCTGCCCCCATTATATTTGGGTTACAAACGTGAAGTCCCATCACACACAGGAGTATTCAGTACATGTTAGAGGTTATTAGCATCTTTTTGATGAGGATCTATCTGACTATCCAGAAATCCCTTCCCATTCAATGAAATAGGCAACTGAGCCTTTAGAGGTTGGGAGGGGCGTGGCTAACATCTCACCCACATCCTTCTCTAAGTGAAAGGCTAATGTCTTAATGTTGACATTAGCCTGGGGGTGGGGAAAAACTGGCTGGCAGGGAAAAGCAGAGGTCTTCACTCAACTATTAATAGACACTGAGGGGGAGGGTGCTGCTTAAGAGAAGATTGGGAAGGGCAGTGTAGGGAGGTTTCATCCTGTAAAGATCCTTACCACTAATGTAGTCATGGATCAGAGGGTCCAGGGAGTCACAGTGTAAAGAATCAAGGAGAAGGGTCAGGCATGGTACCTATAATCCCAGCAGTTTGGGAGGAAGATTGTGAGTTCAAAGCCATCCTCAGCAATGGCGAGGCGCTAAGCAACTCAGTGAGACCCTGTCTCTAAATAAAATACAGAATAGGGCTGGGGATGAGGCTCAGTGGTTAAGCCCCAAGTTCAATCCCTAGACAAAAAGAAAAAGGAGAAGGACTTGGGCTCAGGTATGGAGTGCCCAGTGTATACCAGGCTTTATATGAAGCACTCTACAGAGGTGCATTAGGCCATTTTTCCATTACTGTAATGAAATACCTGAGGTGGGTAATTTGTAGAGAAGAGGTTTATTTAGCTCACAGTTTTGGAATCCAAAAGTTCAAAGAGCATGGTGCCAACACTGGTGAGGGTCTCCCTGTCTGTGTCAAATGGCAAATAGCATGACAGAGGAGGGAATGTGCATGAGAGCAAAGTGAGCAGATAGGAAGCCAAAGAGGGAGGGGCCAGGCTCTCTCTTTTAAAATAACTTGCTCTTAGAAGAACTAACCCTTGAAAACTAACTTAATCCCTTTAGGGCAGCACCCCTCAAATAATCCAGGGACTTCCCACTAGGCCTCACCTGTTAAAGGTCACACTACCACACTAGGGACCAAGCTTCCCACACGTGAAGAACCTTTGGGGGACACATTCAAATTGTATCCAAACCATAGCAAAAACCTATCACTTATCCTTAAAATATTTCCTGGCAACCAGCTGGGCAGTATTATCGCATTTAGTAGGTGAAGGACTTGAGGCCCAGAGAGATAAAGGCCTTGTCTTGGCTCACTCAGCTACCAGGAGTTTTTGCGGGAAGTCCACATGCTATTCTGTACTCTGGCACCTTCTTAGTTAAACAGCCCTGCAGTCTGTGCACTGTTAAGCCACTGTTACTCATCAATCCCAAATGAGCCACCTGTTTTCAAAGAAGAAATTCTGTACACACAACCCTGGTACTGTGCTAGAGAGAATATACTCACCCTCTGCAATGAGTTTCCATATGTAAATAGGCATAGTCATACTTGGAGAGGCGTGCTCAGGCCACACAGCCTAAAATAGAGCTCCCAGCACTAAAAGCCTCCACTGTTTGGGGAAAATGAAAAAACCCATTTGAAAAATAAACACAGGGGATATTGCCAGCATTTATTATAGGAAATGTTCAAGATCCCATCTTGAGATTGGAAGCAAAAGCATTCTTTGAATCTTCTTTTCCTTTTTTATAATCATGGGAAAATTTTATCTTCCAGTTATGGAAAGTCTAGGGGTGAGTTGGGTCACTTCCTAACTCCAGAAGGCTAAATCACAGAGAAACACTTTTAGGATAACATACCTGAGGCCGTTTGGCCCCATTGCCCTTGTGCTATTTGGGGAGTTAAGACTTAACAGCTTAGCAACAGGGGCATTGAGTTGCCTAATGGATCTGCGCTGGTTCATAGCAGGCAATGAGGGCCAAGTTACAGTTTCTAGTTGGCTGAGAAGTAGCACCAAAGCTGGAACAAAGGTTTTCCACGGTTGCTGCAGGGCTGTGGGTTTCGGGGATAGTCACTAGTAGGAGGTAGGGGGCAGTGAGAGGTGGCAGTCAGACATGTGCAGTATGATTTTTAGCCAGGCTCCTTCGTTTTCTGGAGCGTCAACACTATCCTCTGTAAAATTGAAGATGTACATGAGACATTCCCAACCAACCCTTTCCTTTTTCCCCTCCCACCCATTCTCCTTCCATGGCCTCACCATCCCAAAAGAAAATCAGGAACAAGAAGAAAACAGCTGGGTATGGTGACACAGGCCTGTAATCCCATCAGTTTGGGAGGCTGAGGCAGGAGGCTTAGAGTATAAACCCGTCTCAGCAACTTAACAAGACCCTGTCTCAAAAAAAAAAAAAAAAAGTAGAAAGGGTTGGGATATGGCTCAGTGATTAAGCACCCCTGGGTTCATCCCCCAGTACCAAAAAAAAAAAAAAAAAGGAAGGAAGGGCAGCAGGGCCAGGGGCTAGGAAGAGGAGAAAACAGACTGAAACCCTTGGTAACCTGAGCAGATGAACAAAATAGAATTGTATTTCCAACAGAATCTCCTTGTTCTGGGGAAATACACATAGTACTTGGTTTCTTCAACTTACTTTGAAATTATTTAGAAAACTCAATGTGTATTTAGAGAGAGAAAATATAAGCAAATGATAACAATTGGCAAACCTGAGCAAAGGGTATTTAGTTTTTTTGAACCATTCTTGCTATTTAAAAAAATATTTTAAATAAATACAGCAGCACCAAACAACTCTTTTGAATATACAGTGGCATTGACAATTCACATAGTGTGCAGCCATCACCACCATCCATCTCCAGAACTTTTCTCTTCTTGCAATACTGAAACTGTACCCACTAAATACTAACTCTTCATTCCCCACTTCCCCCAGCTCCTGGCATCCACCCTTTTACTTTCTTTTTTTTTTTTTTATTGTTGGTCGTTCAAAACATCTTTTTTTAATATTTTATTTTAGTTATAGTTGGACACAATACCTTTATTTTTATGTGGTGCTGAGGATCGAACCCAGGGCCTCGCTCACACTAGGCGAGTACTCTACCGCTGAGCCACAACTCCAGCCCTCACCCTTCTATTTTCTGTCTCCAAAATTTGATTACTCTAGGTACTTCATGTAAGTGAATCATATAGTAGTACTTGTTTTGTTTGTGACTGGCTTATTGACTTAGCATGATGTCTTCAAGGTTCATCCACGTTGTAGCATGTGCCAGAATTTCCTTCTTTTTATAGCTGAATAATATTTCATTGTATGGATTAACATATGTTTTAGCCATTCATCCGATGATGGACATTTGAATCACTTCCATTTTGGTGCTATTGTAAATAATGCTCCTAAGAATGTAGGTGTACTAATAGCTCTTTGAACTTTCCATTCTTTTGGGTGTATACCTCACAGTGGAATTGCTAGCTCTTATGGTAATTCCATTTTTAACTTTTTAAAGGAACTACCAAAACAACTATCATTGTCGCAATTTTAAATGTAAAATTATTTTAAAACAAAATTACAACCAAAAAAAGAAAGAAAATAAGGGAAGCTAGTGTGGATATACATTAGTATATTTATTGGCTCTAGTTGACTTTATAATTAGGTGATAATTGACTTTTAAATTTGGCAAGCAACTCCATAGGCAGTGAAAAGGGAAACATTGTTTCACTAAAAATAAGACCATAACAAGCAAAAAATGGAAGTCAGTATGATTTGTTACATGCCCTAGCCATGATGATTATAAAATCTTTTTTTTTTTTTTAGTTGTAGTCAGATACAATACCTTTATTTATTTATTTTTGTGTGGTGCTGAGGATCAAACCCAGGGCCTTGCACGTGCTAGACAAGCGCTCTACTGCTGAGCCACAACCCCAGCCTCCAAAATCTGACTTGTATACACCTATTAGAGTGGCCAAAATCCAAAACACTGACAATACCAATGCAGGTGAGGATGTGGAGAGACAGGAACTCTTACTCATTGATGGAAGATTGTTTTCAGTTTCTTATAAAACAAAACACATATTTGCCGTGTGAACCAGCAGCCATGATACTTGTTTTTCAAAGGCCTCAAAATCTTAAGTTCACACAAAAACCTGCACACAAATATTTACAGCAGCTTTATTCTTTTTTTTTTTATAGCATTGATGATACCTCCCTCAAAAGGTGGTTCTTTTTTTTTTTTTTTAATATTTATTTTTTAGTTCTCGGCGGACACAACATCTTTGTTGGTATGTGGTGCTGAGGATCGAACCCGGGCCTGGTATGCGTGCGACCCGGGTTCGATCCTCAGCACCACATACCAACAAAGATGTTGTGTCCGCCGAAAACTAAAAAATAAATATTAAAAATTCTCTCTCTCTCTCTCTCTCCTCTCTCTCTCTCTCTCTTTAAAAAAAAAATTCTCTCTCTCTCTCTCTCTCTCTCTCCTCTCTCACTCTCTCTTAAAAAAAAAATAAGCTTCAGATTTTCTTTAAAAAAAAAAAAAAGAAAGGAGAAATGTGCTGAGTTCCTCGAGAATAACAAAGTTTTTCTCACCCCATGAAGTTGAGGAAGTTTTTCTTCTCTACCCTCTTTCTAATGTGCCTCCTATTCAATTTACTGTACTCTTCCCTTCTTTGCACCTTAAATTAGATACCTTAAATTAGGGGTTTGCTTATCTCCTTGTCTCTGAACCTCTCAGCCTCACTTCTCCTGACACCATGGAGTTGGTATCTAGAGAGGTGGGCTGTGGGTGAGTGCTGTTCTGCTCGCTCCCTCTTTGAAGACTGGTTCAGAGGAAGGCAGTGGACTTGTGGTCTTTCAGCTTAAAAACACTGATCACCTGACTTTTTGTCTGACATCTTGACGAGGCTTCAGTAGCTGCTGCTGCTCTCCAAGCTTTGTGATGCCACCCCCCCCCCAAAAAAAAAGAAAAAGAAAAAGGATGACATGAATAAAGATGCTGGAAAGTTGGCCAAGAAAGACAAGGACCCAGTGAACAAATATGGGGGCAAAGTCAAAAGGAAGAAGTGGTCCAAAGGCAAACTTCGGGACAAGCTCAACAATCTAGTCTTGTGTGACAAAGCTACTTATGACAAACTCTGTGAGGAAGTTCCCAACTCTAAGATTATTACCCCAGCTGAGAGACTGAAGATTCTAGGTTCCCTGGCCAGGGCAGCCCTTCAGGAGCTCCTTAGTAAAGGACTTACAAACTGGTTTCAAAGCACAGAGCTCAAGTAATTTATATCAGAGATACCAAGGGTAGAGATGCCCAGCTGCTGGTCAAGATGCATGAACAGGACCAATCAACAGTACATTTGGAAAACTAAAACTTTATTAAAAACAAAAACCCACTGTTCACCTGTGTTGATATTGGTTCAAAGCTGAGGCCATCTCTTGCCCCAAGCAACTTCCTATCTTGAAATAGAAACATTTAGGAAATCCATTCTGTCATAACTTAACTCATGTTACTGTTAATGACTTTTCCTTCTTGTTTTATAAGTGGACATGGGGAGGAACTGCTAGTCACTCTTCTGGAAGCCTCCTTCCAACTAAACCAGTCCCTTTCCTGCCCTTTTGTCTGATTATAGTGACATAACAGAGCCATGATGGTTGTTTCTCAGGGATTCTAGACTTGGGCTATGCTCCCCAGACCAGCTATGTGGCGTTAGGCAAGTGGCCTCTCTTTGCCTCAATTTTCTCATCTGTAATATGGGAATAATAAAAGCACTGTTAGTCCATGTCAAGCACTGAATTCAGAGTTGACCTCATAAAGCAGAGGCCTGGAGTGGGAGGATCAGGAGCATAAAGGGACAAAAATGATACAGATAATAGGTCTGTGAAAACTGTCCAGGGATGAAGTTGAAGCATCCTGGGTGTTCTGGCATTTCTCAGTTTAAAAGATGACAGCTGCAGAGCACTTGCACATATTAAAGGCTCTCATCAGTGAATCATCCTGCATTTGTACTTTGTTCAGTTATTGTACCTGCCCTCATCTGCTTTGATGATCACTAATGCATGGTATCCTCCTCCTCTCTGAGATAAGAGTCCTGGAGCCTGTTGGCTGCTTGCCTGTTCTCCTCCCTTCACCCCAGTGCTTGTTCTCTGCGTCTCTCTTGATCTTCAGCCTTCAGGTTCCTGGGTATCTCCCCGAGACAGGGAGGCCTAAGGGAACTGCAGAACTCAACCTAAAACTTAGGTGATTCCAACCAGAATAACTCCACCCAATAGATGTGCTCTGGGGAGAAGGAGCTGCTTAGGATTTAGAGAGAGCACAGAGTCGAACAAAATCCCCACTTCAAGAAGCTTATGTGCTGGATCAGTGGTGAAGGAGCACAGGCAAGAAATATGCAAGAAATATCAGGGTAAGTGGAAGATGGAGGTGGGTTGGAGTTAACTACTTGGTAAAGGGCAGTCAGAGAAGTCTTCTCCAAGAACATGACCTTGGTATGTACACCAGAGAGGAAATGAGCCATGCTAATACAAGGACAATGTTCCAGTAGAGAGAAACCATGCTCAGCATGGCTAATAACTGTAAGAAGGCTAATGTGGTTAGAATGGAACCAAAGGAGGTAGAAATGGAAAGGAGACAGGGTAGAGGGGTACTGAGGGCTAAGTCACTATCACAGAACGGAATCCTTTAGAAACTTCTTTGCCAAGAAATTGTAGGCTCTGACTAGGAAACCACTTGCATTCGATTTTTGTTGCTGTGACAAAATACCTGAGGAAAATAACTTAGAAGAGGAAAGATGTATTTTTTATTTTTATTTTATTTTTTGATTTGTTTATATATATATATATATATATATGATAGTATGGTATATTTTGACATATTATACATACATAGGATATAATCCATTACAATTTTGATCCCATTCTTGTGGTTGTACATGATGTGGAGTTACACTGGTTGTGTATTCATATATGAACATAGGAAAATTATGTTCAGTTCTGTCTAAGCTTTCCTATTTCCATCCTCATCCCTTCCCTTCATTCTCCTTTGTTTAATCCAATGACTTTTCTTCCCTTTCCACCCCCTGTTGTGTGTTAGCATCTGCATATCAGAGAGAATATTTGGCCTTTGGTTTGGGGGATTGGCTTATTTCACTTCGCATGCTCTATTTCCATCCATTTCCCCATAAATGCCAAAAATTTCATTCTTTATGGCTGAGTAATAGTCCATTGTGTAATAGTCCTTTTTTAATCCATTCATCTGTTGAAGGGCACTTAGGTTGGTTCCATAGCTTAGTTATTGTAAATTGAGTTGCTATAAACACTGATGTGGCTGCGTCACTATAGTATGCTGGTTTTAAGTCCTTTGGGTATATGCCAAAGACGGGATAACTGGGTAAAATGGTTATTTCATTCCAGGTTTTCTGAAGAATCTCCATACTGCTTCCCAGAGTGGTTTGCACCAATTTGAAGTCCCCCCAGCAATGCATGAGTCCACCTTTTTCTCCATATGCTCGCCAACATTCTTGATAATTCTTGATAATTGCCATTCTGACTGAAGTGAGATGGAATCTCAGTGTAGTTTTAATTTGCATTTCTCTAAGTGCTAGATATGTTGAACATTTTTTCATATATTAATTAACTGTTCGTATTTTTATTTCTTCTGTCAAGTGCCTGTTTGGTTCATTTATTGATTGGGTTATTTGTTTGTTTGTTTGAGTTCCTTATATATCCTGGAGATTAATGCTCTCTCTGAGGTGCAGATGGCAAATATTTTCTCCCATTCTGTAGACTTTCTCTTCATATTGTTAATTGCTTCCTTGGCTGTGAAGAGACTTTTTAATTTGATACCATTCTATTTATTGATTTTTTTTTTGTACCGGGAATTGAAATCAGGGGCAATTGACCACTGAGCCACATCCCCAGCCCTATTTTGTATTTTATTTAGAGACAGAGTCTCAACGAGTTGCTTAGCGCCTCACTTTGCTGAGACTGGCTTTGAACTCACAATCCTCCCACCTCAGCCTCTGGAGCCCCTTGGATTAACAGGCATGTGCCACCATGCCTGGCTCATTTATTGATTCTTGCTTTTATTTCTTATGCTTTAGGAGGCTTGCTGAAGAATTTGGTTCCTAAGCCAACATGATGGAGAGTTGGACCTACATTTTCTTCTAGTAGGTGCAGGGTCCCTTGTGCAGGGTGAGAGAGAGGGGTTTTATTTCATTTTGCTACACATGGATTTCCAGTTAGGAAAGATTTATTTTGGCTCAAGTTTCAGAGGTTTCAGTCCATGATCAGCTGGCTCCATTACTTTGAGCCTAAGGCAAGGCAGAGCATTATGGCAGAAGGCTGTGGCTGAGGATGGCTACTCACCTTATGGCAGCCATGAAGGAGAGAGAAGGGAAGGGGCCAGGAAGAAGATGAACCTTTTCAGGGCATGACTCCAGTGATCCACCTCCTCCAACCAGGCCCCACTTTCCAGTTTCCATCACTTTCCAATAGTGCATTCAATTATGATCCATCAATGAATTAATCCGATGATGAGATCAGATTCCTTATAATCCAGTCACTTCCCCAAAAACCCACCTCTGAATATTGCTATGCTGGGGACCAAGCCTTCAATACCTGACCTTTAGGGTAGATTCCAGAGCAAAACTATAACACTACTGCAATAAATTAAGTAGGGGATTGTGGATCATCTAAAATATATATAATGAGAACTGAGTTTTCTGCTACTTCACCCATCTAATCTCATCCCACAGAAATAACCCAATTAGCCACTTGGTACATAATCTTTCCAAAAGCTTACATACTCATAATCCCTCTTTGCATTTATTTTTACCAAAACATTATGCTATATCACTGCTAGCTGATAGAATTTTCTGCAATGATTGAAATATTGTATACCTGCATGTTTACTAGTCACATAGGGCTACTGAGTTCTTGAAGTGTAGCTAGTGTGAATTTAAGGTCTGAATTTTTAATTCTAAGTAATTTTTATTTAAACAGTCATCACATTGGCTAGTGGCTACCATAAAGGATAATACAGTGTTATACACATTTTGGGGTTTTACTTAACAGAATATAACAGACATTTTTCTTTTCTTTTTTTTAAATATAATTTATAAACTTTGAAATGATGTCACTTAGAAAAAGATGGTGTCAGAGTACAAAATATTTTTTCCTGAATCATTTGAGAGTAAGTTGTGACCTAATGCACCACTGCATCTAAATAGTTTCATGTTTATTTCCTTCAAATGAGGATATTCTCCTGCATAGCTGCAATATAGACACTAAGATCAGGAAATTAACAATACATTATGACCATCTAATCCTCAAATCCCATTCATATTTTGCCAGTGGTTCCAATAATGTCCTTTATAGCAAAGTTTACAATCTTGCATTGCATTTAGTAGTCATGTCTCTTTGGTTTTCTCTAATATAGTTCTCAATCTTGCTTTGATGTTCATGACTTTGACACTTTTCAAGATTACAGGCCAGCTATTTTGTAGAATATCCTTCAATTTGGATTCATCTGATGTTCTCCCATGATTAGATTTAGTTTCTGCATCTTTGGTAGAAAACTGCAGAAGTGATTTTCTTCTTTCACTGCATCTTATCAGATGGCACAGGATTTGTTTTATCACTTGTGATATTAACTTTGAATGTTGTATTAAAATGGTATCTCCAATGTCTTTTTTCTTTTTTGAACCAAGGATTGAGCTCTGGGGCCCTTAACCACTGAGCCACATCACTGGCCCTTTTTTATTATGATACAGGGTCTTGCTGCCGCAAACTGCCCGGCCCTGGGCCGGCTGAGTCCCGCTCCTGCTGCCGAGCACTGCCTGCGGTACCCCTGCTGAGCGATTCCCTGCTGAGCTGTCAGTGCACGCGGGCTTGCAATCTTGCAACCCGGTTGGGCACAAAAACACAAGCCAGTCAAACTGAGACAAAGTTTTATTTAGAGAGAGGCCGTGTGCATCCCCTAACAGGTGGGTCCGCCACGTGTGTGTTCTACCTGAGCCGGGGGGTTTCCCCTTCCCCCGGAACACCCTCCTACCATCCTTTCCCAACCAATGGGAACTCTCCCATTACAAGAGTGACATGAGTAACCTGAGTCCTGAAAATGGGCCCAGCTAGACAGCATGAGTCCAATTACCATATGAATGTGAATTGCTGGCTGGCAGTCATAAAATCCAAAGGTGCCTGTATCAATATTTTTGCTGTGGCTCCTAACATCTGCCCCCTTCTGTTTAAATAAACAACAGGCAAATGTGGCTAGGGACCGTGCCTGTTAGGTATGTCCAATTCACATATGGTTCTTACCCGTCATGGGAAAACTGACCTTATTGCGTCAGTCTCCTGGCTTAGGTTGATACCACTGTAACCGAATCATACCCGTCACTGACTACCGGTCCAGTATATAGCCATACCTGTGTAATAGGCCTATGCACCAGTGGGGGGGTAAGGTTCTTGCCTCACCTCTGTTGGCCCCCAAATTTAACCTTGGTGCCAGTGGGGGGGTGAGGTTCTTGCCTCACCTCTGTTGGCCCCCAAAATCAGACCATCACTAGCAGAAGGGAGAAAGACGCAGAATTGCCACGACACCAAGCCAATTGACGGCTCCTTTGGAAACACTGGTGACACATCGGCTAAGATATAGCACTACCAGTTCGCTGTATCAACAAATAGAGCACAATGCATACAGGTGATACATAGTCCAGGCAAGTTGTGTAAGCAGTTCAAAGTGGAGGAGTCTATCAATATGTCCATTTCCTCCCAAGGTAAATTAAGTCCTTGATTGAGCAGTTCAAATTGGAGGAGTCTATCAATATGTCCATTTCCTCCCAAAGTAAATTAAGTCCTTGATTGAGCAGTCTTATTGAGTTATTTTGATTGATGTATCAATTTATACAGTTTATAGTGATAGCTATCATAAAAGTTGTAGTTTGGTCTTAATCTTCACCGGCACTGGGATGGAGATGGGAATTATGGCCATGTTGCTAAAGAGACATTATCCTGAACAGAATTATGAAATATAATGAAAAGGAAAGGTGAAAGTAAACAAACATATCTGTTAACCACCTTTAAGAACAAAATTTAATAACAGCTGTTTACCTAAAGTAAATTAAACCATATAAGTCACGTGACTAAATTTTTTTTTTTGAATACTTGTATCTATATATACATGAGCGCTCCTTATAAATGAAATATGGACATACACACATACAGACATACAACACAAAACAACATACATAACATAGAACATATAAGACAATAGTAAATAAAGGCCTTGTAGCTATAGCTAGGTGAAATCTCCATTGCAATGTTTAAAAACTTTACAGTTAAAAATAAATAAATAAATAAAAAAAACACAGTCAAAAAAATAAAACTGATCAGAAAAACATTAACCTAGGTTTGTATGAGCTTAAAAAATAAGGTAAAATAAAATAAAATAGAACTTTATGATGTGGGAAAAATGCAAATAATAAAATAGATATTGAAAAAGGCACCGTGGTAAATCACTGTCACAGATGCAAGAATAGCCAGGCTGGAACTCTGGATATCAGCTGTTATGGATTTGAGTCAAATCATCTTCTTTTTCTGTAGAAATTGTTTTAGTTAATCTCTCTGGAATCCAAATTGGTTGCTGTTCCTCCTGTGGAAAAACACAGACGGAGCCCCGACTCCAGACTATTACTGGGTCCGGACCTTTCCATTGTCCTGTTAGAATATCTTTCCAAAGTACCTTAGGCTTATGTACATTTTTCGGATACATATGTCTTTCCGCAGCACTAAGTCCTGATGAATCCAAATTTAGAAAGTTTAGAGTAAAAAGGGTTATTTTAAGTTTATCTTTGGGGGATATATACCCCTTACTAATTCCCTCCCTTTGCTTTAATAAGTACATTTTTATAGTTTGATGAGCTCTTTCAACTATGCCTTGTCCCTGTGGGTTGTATGGGATTCCTGTTATATGAGTAATGCCAAATGATGAGCAAAATTGTTTAAAAGACTTGGAGATGTAACCAGGACCGTTATCGGTTTTTAACTGTTTAGGAACACCCACAGTGGCAAAATTTTGTAAGCAATGAGCTATAACATCTTTAGTTTTTTCTCCGGGATGAAGGGAGCCCATCAAAAATCCAGAAGAAGTATCAACTGTAACATGTAAATATTTTAATTTTCCAAATTCTGGCAAGTGTGTGACGTCCATCTGCCAAATATGGTTAGGTATCAGTCCTCTAGGATTGACTCCAAGATTAACTTGTGGCAAAAATGTCACACAATTTTGACATTGTTTTATTATATGTCTGGCTTGTTCTTTAGTTATTTTAAAACGTTTTTGTAAAGTATTAGCATTGACATGGAACCTTTTATGAAAATTTATAGCTTCTTCTATTGTGGAGAAAATATGTATGTCATGTGTAGATTTATCTGCTAGTTCATTACCCAAACTAAGGGCTCCAGGCAATCCTGTATGTGCTCTGATATGTCCTATAAAGAATGGATCCTTTCTATCCCAGATTAGACTTTGTATAGCAGAAAACAAAGAGAAAACAGTAGAGGAAGGAGAAATCCTACCAGCATCTTCAAGAGATACGATAGCATTAACTACATACTGACTATCAGAAAATAAATTAAATGTAGAATCTTTGAACATCATAAAAGCTTGCAATACTGCATTGAGCTCTACCTTTTGAGCTGATTGTTTGGGTACTAAAAATGTAAAAGTTTGATCAGGAGTAACTACTGCTGCTGTACCATTATTTGACCCATCAGTGAATATATTTGGAGCATTTATGATAGGGGTTTTTCTTGTCATTTTTGGAAAAACTACAGGATGCTTAGACCAAAAGGACAACAAAGGATTAGATGGCAAGTGATTATCAAATGCAACACTAGATTTACACATGATTATTGCCCAAGTATTTAACTCATTAGCTAACTCATCAATTTGATCCATAGTATATGGAGTAATAATTTTATTGGGAGAAATCCCAAACACTCCTTTTGCTGCTTTTATTCCTTTGAGTATTAATTGCCCTACAGCCTCAGGATATCTAGTAAGAATAGTATTAGGAGAATAAGATAAATGTATCCATAATAATGGACCTTCTTGCCAAAATACCCCTGTAGGAATATTTTTTGTCGGTAATACAATAAATAATAAAGGCAAACTTATATCAATTCTATCCAAATGCATATTTTCCATATATGTTTCAATGATTTTTAATGCCTTTCTAGCTTCAGGCGTTAACATGCGGGGTGAATTTGGATCTGATGGACCTTTTAAAATATCAAATAAAGGTCCTAATTCTCCTGTTGGTATGCCTAGATAAGGCCTTATCCAATTTATATCTCCCAATAACTTTTGAAAGTCATTAAGTGATTTGAGTTGATCTACTCGTATTTGAATTTTTGGTGGACGGACCATGGTTGAGGATAATAGAACTCCTAAATAATTAATTGGAAGATTTAATTGTACTTTATCTATTGCTATCTCTAGATTATAATTTTTTAATAAGTTTGTAAGCGTGGCATAACATTCTAGCAATGTGTTTTTATCTTTATGTGCCATTAACACATCATCCATATAGTGAAATCTCTGTAGTTCAGGGTTTTGATTTCTAAGTGGCTGGATTGCTTTATCAACATAAATTTGGCACAAAGTTGGGCTGTTAGCCATCCCTTGAGGGAGTACTTTCCATTCATATCTCTGATCAGGACCTTCATGATTCAGTGCAGGGATAGTAAATGCAAAATGTGGACTATCCTCGGGGTGAATTGGAATTGAGAAGAAACAATCTTTAATATCTATAGCTAGAACATGCCACGTTTTTGGTAAAGCAGACAGTTGGGGAATCCCTGATTGAGCAGGTCCCATAATAACCATCTCATTATTAATGGCTCTTAAATCTTGTAATAATCTCCATTTACCAGATTTCTTTTTAATAACAAAAATGGGAGTATTATGGGGAGATACGGAAGGTTGTATATGTCCTTCCGCTAATTGCTGTTTGACCAGATCATGGGCTACTTGTATTTTTTCTTTAGTTAGGGGCCACTGAGGAACCCACACTGGTCTTTCTGATTTCCAAGTAATTTTGATTGTCTCAGTGGCCCTTTTTGAAAACCCAATCCATGTTTATCTATCTCTTGATCTACTTGAATTGGTGCTGTTATATCTTGTTCTTGATTTCTTAATCTCTTTTCTTTTCTAAAGCCTTGTTTTGCCCTAGTAGTGGGCGCGTTAGGATTGACGTTATTTGTTAATGTCAATCCTAATTGATCTAGGACGTCTCGTCCCCATAAATTTATGGGGAGATGGTCCAATACATAGGGCTGTATAGTTCCTTCACATCCTTCAGGATCCCTCCAATCTAATACCATTGCACTTCTATGGGGATTAGTTGCCACTCCTAGGCCTCTAAGCGTTTGGGTCGCTTGCTGTAATGGCCAATGTTTAGGCCATTCCTGGCGAGATATGATGCTGAGGTCAGCGCCTGTGTCCAGCAGTCCATTAAAATCATGCCCTTGAATATTTAATTTTAGCATAGGGCGAGAATCTAAATTTAAAGATAGCATAGCCCAATCTACACCTGTGGAGCCTAATCCCTTGGAACCTCTTTCTACATTACAACTGGAAAATTTATCATGTAGGCTTGGTATTATTAATAACTGTGCTATTCTATCTCCTGATGAAATTACTGATATACCTCTTGGAGAACTAGCTATGATTTTTATTTCACCCTCATAATCGGGATCAATTACCCCAGGACTTATCATAAGTCCTTTAAGTGTAGAAGAACTGCGTCCTAATAATAAGCCTACTGTTCCCTGGGGAAGAGGTCCTTTTACTCCTGTGGGAATGATTTGAACTCCCATCTCTGGAGTTAATACTGCTCTGGCAGAGGCACAGATGTCCAACCCTGCGCTCCCTCTAGTCTGTCTGATGAGGGATCTGATGGATAATGCGTCCTGGGCACCACCTTGATGGTGCTGCTGGGTTCCTCCATTGCCCCGTATATTTGTGGTTTTGGGCCCCGGGGCATTGGGCCCTCCAATTCGTTTTTTGACAACGGGGCCTGATGCCTTTCTCCACGATATCGTGGGTAGACATTTGGTCTTTGTCCATTTTTTGATAACGGAATACCCTCTATGGTGGTTTGAGAATGGCATTCATTAGCCCAATGTCTCCCTCTATGGCATCGTGGGCAAATACCCGGGATTCTACTCTTTTGATACCTAGCTTTGTTAAACCCTCCTCCTATGGGGCAATTTCTTTTAAAATGCCCTTCTTGATTGCAATTATAGCATGTTTTTGGCTTGGTACTTAAAGCCTGTTTTACTTCAGCTGCCATGACTTGTCCTTGTTCATTAATGTCTCTACATAATTTAATATATGTGTTTAAATCTTCCTGTTTCCATGGTCTAATGACCTCTTTGCAGCAACGATTTGCTTGATCGTAAGCCAGCTGTTTTATAAATGGCATTGCCTGTTCTGTATTTTCAAATGTCTCAGAGGCTGCTTCAATAAGTCTAGCTACAAAGTCAGTGTAGGGCTCATTAACTCCTTGTATTATCTTAGATAGTTGACCTTGAAAATCCCCTTGTCCCTTTAAAGTTTTCCATGCCTTAATTGCATTTATAGCGATCTGAGCGTATACGCCAGGATCATATCTGAGCTGTTGCATCTGCTCTTGAAATTCCTCTTTTCCCAGTAACATTTTGAGGTCTCGTTCAGGGTAACCTGCTTCTGCATTTCGCCTAGCTGTCTCCTTGCAAAATTCCTCATTGGCAATTTTCCATAATAAATACTGTCCTCTATTTAGCACAGAATTACACACGTTAGCCCAATCTGCTGGTGTTAAGTTCCAGCCGGTAATAGATTCGACCATACTGACTGTGAAGGGAGCGGCCGGGCCGTAGGCTGCTACAGCTTCCTTTAATTGCTTTATTATTTTGAAATCTAAGGCACGGTAAACTCGTTCTTTTTCTTCTCCCTGCTCAACTACAGGGCATGCTAGTTTTTGGGGTCCCGCCTCAGGATTCCGTTCATCATCTATGGAGGCAGGTAAAGCTGTTGGTTGAACTATGCCCTCTGGTGGTGGAACGGAGTTAGTAGCAGCCTCCCTATCTGACGACCGTTTTTTCCCTGAGCTTGCCTTGTTCAAATTTTCTTCTATCTGACTAGCTTGAGAGACCTTTTGTTTTGCTTGACCTAATATGTTTTCTGCCATGGCCTGGACCTCTAACAATTTACTTAACAGTTTTTCGGTTTGTTTTTTACTAGATTCTAATCTACTATAAAGGTAACGTAACCCAATAAGATAGGATAGAAGAAAGCCAAAACAGAATGAAACAGAAACGGAGAGGAGGAAAATGATTATGTCAATTTTCTCTCTCTCAGGGCCGAATAACTTCAAACCTTGAGTTAACCATTTATCCCAACTCGTCTGAAAAAATTGTAAGGCTAGAGAGCCTGAAATAAGAGCAGAATAAATCAAAACAGAAATACCCATTCTGTCGCCTTTCCTTAGGGGCGAGCGATATTACTCACCTTTAAATTTTGGGCGTTCCCGGTACAGGGCCACCAAAATGCCGCAAACTGCCCGGCCCCGGGCCGGCTGAGTCCCGCTCCTGCTGCCGAGCACTGCCTGCGGTACCCCTGCTGAGCGATTCCCTGCTGAGCTGTCAGTGCACGCGGGCTTGCAATCTTGCAACCCGGTTGGGCACAAAAACACAAGCCAGTCAAACTGAGACAAAGTTTTATTTAGAGAGAGGCCGTGTGCGTCCCCTAACAGGTGGGTCCGCCACGTGTGTGTTCTACCTGAGCCGGGGGGTTTCCCCTTCCCCCGGAACACCCTCCTACCATCCTTTCCCAACCAATGGGAACTCTCCCATTACAAGAGTGACATGAGTAACCTGAGTCCTGAAAATGGGCCCAGCTAGACAGCATGAGTCCAATTACCATATGAATGTGAATTGCTGGCTGGCAGTCATAAAATCCAAAGGTGCCTGTATCAATATTTTTGCTGTGGCTCCTAACATCTTGCTAAGTTGTTGAGGCTGGCTTTAAACATGTGATCCTCCTACCTCAACCTCCCAAGCCTCTGGTATTACAGGCATGCCCTACCGCACCTGGCTATTTCCAATGCCACTGCAACTTCTGGTGTCTCCAATGTTAAGTTGCTCTTGTTGCTTATTTCTTTTTAAAACATTTTAAAATTTAACTATGATAAAAACACATAGCATTACCATTTTAGCCATTTTAAGTGTTAAAGTTCATGATATTAAGAATATTAACATTATTGTACAACAGATCTCTAGAACTTTTTCATCTTGCAGATCTGAAATTCCATTATCCAGTTCTTTCCCTTCTCTGATGTTAGTGATGTTAAGCATCTTTTCATATGCCTGCTGGCTATTTCTAAGCCATCTTTGAAAAAAAAATGTCTATTCAAGTACTTTGCCCATTTTGTTGTTGAGTTATGAGTTCTTTATATATTCTGCATATTAACTGTTAATCAGATATGTAATTTATCAACATCTTCTCCATTCCTCAAGTTGTCTTTTCACTCTATTGATTTTGTCCTATGCCCTTTAATAAGAATTTTGTGAGGTGGTTCTTTGAAAAACACCTCCTTTCTCATCAAACTCTTCAGTCATCCATTTATTTATATCAGAATGCGACTTACGACTTCCTGTTTTATTCTATGTGTTATAATTTGTATCACTATTTAAATTGTTTCTATATTTTGATGTTAAGTTGTCGGATTTGGCCAATGGAAGTCACTTTATGCTGGCTTCTAGCGTTCTTTAGATATGTACCCATCATCCTTTGAGCTCTTTCTTGTTTTCTTCCACAAGATATTCCAGAACAATCTTGTACTTTTTCTCACCCTAGAATTAGCCATTTTTACAAGTCCATTCTTCCTTTTAGTAGAGAATGGCACTTAGAAGCTTCTGGTCCTGAGGATTACCTCAGTAACGGCGAGTAAACAGGGAAGAGCCCAGTGCCAAATCCCTGCCCCTCAGTGAGGCACCGGAAATGTGGCATTCAGAAGACCCACTCCGCAGCGCCGCTCGTGGGGGGCCCAAGCCCTTCTGATGGAGGCCCAGCCCGTGGACCATGTGAGGCTGGTAGCGGCCCCTGGTCTTCTCGGAGTCGGGTTGCTTGGGAATGCAGCCCAAAGCGGGTGGTAAACTCCATCTAAGGCTAAATACCGGCTGGAGACCGATAGTCAACAAGTACCATAAGGGAAAGTTGAAAAAAAACTTTGGAGAGTTCAAGAAGGCGTGAAACCATTAAGAGGTTGACCAGTTGGCCAGTGTGCCCCAGACAGACCAGGGTTGACCAGTTGGCCACACAAGGACTTTGATTTATATGCAGATTTTTGGATGACTTCCTTTTCCCAAGGATGGTGGAACCATGACAAAGGTGATGGTATTGGAGATTTGGAACTTTTTTTTTTTTTTTTTGGTGGTTGTTTTTCCTAGGTGACTGTCAAACCTGCAGCAGCACACACCATCTTGCAGTGGAGAATCTCTAAAGGATCTTCAGGGAAAGCGTAGACAAGGAGGATTGAGTCCCGGGAGACTCTTGCCATGAGATGGGAAATCCACACACACCCCACACTCATTTCTTCTGGAAAATTTCTAACCAATAAAGACAAGACAAAAGAAAAAAAAAAAAAAAAAGAAGCAGCTTCTGCTCCTGGCTTCTTCACTGATGAAACTTTTGGCTTTGAAAGGCCTAGCATCTGATCTGGAGAGGCAAGCCCCATCAATGAGCCAAAACAAACCCCATATTTTAAGGGGTGAGAAGACGGAGGCCCAGACTAGGTCAGTCAAGGCCCCCAGCCAGTGACAGAACTTAGTACTAGAGCTGAGACCTCTGATGTTTGTCCAGTGTTCTTTCCCTAGGAATATGTATTGCTAGTAGAGGCATGATCCCAGCATGTCTCTGGCCCTCTTGGACCAACTGTACTTTTAGCTGTCATCTACAGAGGGTTAGCTTTGCTGTAGGACTCCAGGACTACCTTTCTGTGAGCTGCCCTTCTTTCTTAGATCTTTTCTGAGTCATACTCTCCTGGAGATCTTTATGGGCGAATTCACCTTCAATTACAGAGGCCACGCTTCAGCTTTTATCTCCAGCTCTGGTGGATTTGCAAACCAGTCCTAGACTGGTATGGAGCATGTTGGTGTTTAACCTAGGTGGACACCTGCTAGACCAGAGAGTCCTGAAGTCCGTCAGCTAACACCATCACATAGAGGCATCAATAGGAGAGAACACTGGGTCCAGGCCTGATGCTCAGTTTGGAAAGCATCTGGAAGGGCCTCCTCCACCTGCCCTGGGGTTCCCTACCCATGCATGTTACACCAAGAAATACACTATGTTCCCACATTTGGAGGCCACTGTTTCTTAAACCTTACATCCACATTTAAGAACTCCTGAGCTATTCCATTAGAAGATATTTCCTGTGTCTGATTTTGGGATGAGTGGTGCTATCTGACCTGTACCAAGATAGAAACCCACCTCAGAAGCCTTGACTTTTATTCAAGTCATTATTCAGTCATCCAAGAACAGTTCAAAAAGCTGGACTTTATCTCCTGTATTCAGCAGACATTTCCTGAGCACCTGCTAAGTATCAGACATTATGCTGCATCTTGTAGTTGCAAAAGTGATTCAAGTCTAAGATGAATTCAATAGACTTTCAGTTAACACAAGTGGATTCCAAATACAAGAAAACAGCTGGGGATATAGTTCAGTGGTAGAGTGCTTGCCTAGCATGCATGATGCCCCAGGTTCCATCCCCAGCACCCAAGGGGGGAAAAAAAAATTGTTAGAGGCTGCAAAGTAAAGGACATACTTTGATGTGTCAGATTCCTACAGGCAAAACTGTTCAAAAACTTATAGAGTTTGTGTTGAACCCTGAAGGATGATTTTTGCCAAGTTAACCATTGTGGAAAAGACACTATGGACAGAATGGCATTAGCCCCTGTGGAACCATGTAAGTGAAAGATGACCTTGAAGAACAGGAGGTGGTGGCTACTATCGCAGGAAAGAAGGCAGAGACCTTCATCAAGGAATGTTAACACTGGTTCTATGGAGTGTGCTAACTTCATTTCACAAGCAATTACTTCATACAGGTTTTTAAAATAATTTTTATTTTTAAAAGTAAATTGTACATTACAGGGGGGAAAAAAAAACACAAGCAAAGAACAAAGTCATCCAGTCACAAGAAGCTTAGTTGGACGTGTCCCTCTAGGTTGTGTGCATATATACACAATATCCCATTTTGTGTGATTGAGATTGTGGTGTGTATTATGCTTTTCCACACATTATGAATATTCACCAATTCAAAATCCTGAAGCTACATGAGTATTTTTTGATAACCAAGAATACACCAACTCAATCTGTTATCCTTTCTTGGGGACAAAAATTTCACTGAAGACAGAAATGGCAACAGGCCTCTAGATAGACATATTGGCAGAGTTACAACTAAAACAATTCATTCCCTTAATGCTCAATGTAAAATGAAACAGCAACAGAATACACCAAGCTTGTTAATCATTAACAGATTTCTACTACTAAAATATTAGCAAGAATGCATGTTCCCAGTGAATTAAAATATTCCTATAGTACAGCCAGAAGATGCACACACACCAGTGGCTCACATCAAAATGTAAATTTTTTGAGCACTTGCTTCCATCTTTCTGTGTGTCTCCCTGTGCCCCTCTGCTGCCAGCCTAATGAACAAGTCCTGATACACAATGCCCAGAGATAAAACAATTCCATGTCCAAGATGTATCTTTTCTATTAATTATAACAAAAAGATATTTACAAGTTGGCTAATTCACTAGCACTACTTTTTATGACTGTCACCTCAAGCATCTAGAAAGCTTAAATATTGTGAAATGAAGTATGAACTTTGTGCACAAAAACACAATTTACCAAAAACGTACATATAGATATATGGTTATAATCTAAACCTGTCTTCCAAATATGGAGACTTTAACAAAGAGCACTTCCCCTCCCCCTTCCTCTTCACCACTCCAGTGACTAAATTCAGGTCTATCCCTAGCTCCAAGAGCTGGATTAACAAGGGTCACTCTCAGAAGACGGTTCTTTCTAAAAGCTAACAAAAGGACATTTATATAGGGATTATTTTGCTATTGTTAACAAACTTTGGGCATTAGGACTTATCCTTTAATACCCAGCAAGATTAACTAAAATGCACATATAACAATGGCTAGACAATCTGAACTAATCTAAAGGGCACCCATTGCTTCTCTATGCATACTTTCTCCTTCCCCTACCCCAGACCCAGTGAACCTTCAACCTACCCTCCAAGACATCAAGTTCAACAATTCCATTCCCCTAAATGGCAACCATTCCTAAGTAGTAACAAAACATACTTAAAGGGCATTACTTTAGCTCTCTACTTTTCCCATGTGTTGTGCACTTTTCAACATCTAGAAACACTAGATGTTCCCAACAAGGACTTAAGTTTCCAACTATACATACAGTAGCACTGAATAAACTGCAACACTTACTTAACAAAGGCTATACTTTGAAGCAAAACTCCCCCCCCCACACCCCTTTTTTTAAAGGCTAGAATTTGAAAGTGTCTTCCAAACAGTTAACATTCTGGCCTAGAACCCTTCCCCTTCTAGTCTTATCAACCAATAGGTCAGTATATGCATCTGTAATGCTTAGAGATGACTTTTAACAAATTTCACTTTCTAAGTGGTTTTAATTAGTCTTTCCTATGAATTTAACAACATGTACTCGGTATGTTAGTTTACTAACTCTACTTTTGTCATACACTGGCAACCTCTTTAGCATCTAGATAGACTAGATGTAAATTAGGACTCATTTGTCCTTTATATACACTATTTACACAGAATAATAAAACAAAACCCACAAATATAAGGGACAATGGTCAATTCTACTTCACAGAAAATACACTGGTATAAAGCCCTTTATCTTTTCCTTCTTCCTCTCTGAACCAGCACAGATATAATATGTACTGTTCAGAGAAGTGTTTTGATCATTCCATTTCCAAAAGACAGTTATTTCCTCATGAATTTTTTAAAAAAAGATATATAACAAAATGTTTTATTTACTACCTCTACTTTTAACATACTTTGTGCACTTCTAAACATCTAGAAAGACTAGATGTTTCAAATAAGGACTTAAGTTTGTCCACTATGTACATAGTAGTGTTAAATAAACTACACACATGTAACAATGGTTATATCTGAAAGTGTCTTCTAAGTAGGATCATTCTGGCCTAGAATCCTTCATTTCTTCTACTTCTTTCTCCTGTTGTCACATGTGTCACATCTGAGTGCCACATGATATGTTACAATTTCACTTCCAAAAGTCCTTTTTAGAAGACTGCCTTTCTATGAATTTTAACACAAAGTGTACAAAATGTGTGAGTTTACTAACTCTACTTTTGTCATACATTGGCAACCTCTTTAATATCTAGAGACTAGATATTATAAAATTAGGACTCCTTTGTCCAGTATATATACAATATATACAGTACAGCAAAGTTAAATGAAATGCACGGTACAAGGCAATGGGTAAGCTGAAGTTTTCTAGCACACACTAACAATGTTAAACACCTTTTGCAACTTCTTCCCTCCCACCTCCCTCAACCCAATCAACAAGTACAACAGACAGTATTCTGTTAAGAGGTGGTTTAACAATTCCAAACACAATATTTCTCATCAGTTTTTAAAAGCTATTTACAAAAAGTTTCAATTCTACTACTTTTACTTTTAAATATATCAAGCACTTCTAAATATATAGAAGGACTAGATATTCCACATAAGACCCTGTCCACTTTTCACACAGCACTGGTAAATAAAATTGCACACGTAGCAATGGTTAAATATGAGGTATCTTCTAATATGACCATTTTGTCCTTGAACCTCTCCCTCCTCATTACCTTCTATTTTCAGTCCAGTGGACAAGTACAGGCATATGTAACACTTAGAGATGGTCGAACAAATCCATATCCAAAAGTCTTTTTACAGAGGACAAGCTTTCCTATGAATTTCAACAAAAAATGTACAAAATGTTCTAATTTTACTAACTACTTGGTCATACACTGGCAACCTCTTTAACATCTAGAGACTAGATGTTGCAAAATTGGGACTTATTTGTCCATTATATACACTATATACACAGCAAAAACAAAATGCACAAAACATAGAAAACTGATGTCTGAAAATGTCCAAATATGAACACACTAACCTTTTGCAATTGCTTCCCTCCCACCTCCTCCACATCACTGAGCAAATACAGACAGTACTATACCGCTCACAAAGGTGGTTTAATAGTTCCATTCCCAAAAGACTATTTCATATGAATTTTAGCAAAAAGATATTTACAAAGTGATATTTTACTACCTCTACGTTTAACATACATCGGGCACTTCTAAACATCTAGACAAGACTAGATGTTTCAAGTAAGGACTCAATTTGTCCACTATGTACATGACAGTCTTGAATTCACTGCACACATGTAACAATAGTTCTAATTTGAAAATGTCTTCAAAATATGAGCATTCTGGCCCTTCACTGACCCAGTGGGCTATAATGCTCAAATTTTCAGAAGACAATCTTTCCTAGGAATTTTAACACAAAATATTCAAAACTGGTTTACTAATTCTACTTGTCATACACTGGCAACCTCTTTAACATCTAGAAAGGTTAGATGTAGATTAGGAGGACTCATTTGTCCTTTATATACACTATGTACACAGCAAAGTAAAACAAAACCCATAGACAACTCTTGGCTCTCAGTAAGCACACTGGCACGGTGCTCCCCAGGACCAGCACACAACTGTACTATTCAACAGGGGTTTGGCTATTGCACCCCCCCCCCCCGGAAAAAAAGAAACCATTTCATAAGAATTTTAACAAAAGAAATTTACAAAATGTGTCATATATTTTAACACTTCTACTTTTAACATATATCAGGCACTTTAGAACATCTAGAAAACCTAGATTTTTTTTTTAGAAAGTATTTAGCATTTTCAACGATATATACACTAATGAGGAATAAAATGCACACACACGCGCAAAACAATGGTTATTATATGAAAAATGTCTTTTACGTAAAGCCAGTCTGGCACAGGACCTCCTTCTCATAGTCAGTCTCCTCCATGTCCAACAACCCACTGAACAAACGTGGACAAGTGTCGCTCCTAGAGGTGGTCTAACAAATTCATTTCAAAGTCACTTCCAGAAGACATTTCTGATTTTTTCAAACAAACGGACATTTACAAGGCGTTATTTTCTAACTCTATCATCCGTCAGGCATCCTCTTTACAAATTTAGAATGTCCAGATGCAACACAAGTTTTAAAAGGTTGGGGGGCAAGTTGAGAGCAGCTTTTTCATATTATATACACAGGCCTTTTACAAAGGGCCAGGAAATCTTCCCAAAGGGTGGCGGCGTTTCCAACTGGGTAGATGCGGCTTGTGACTCGACCGTTTCTCTCTTTGGTAGAACGAACACCAACCGCCCCAGGCCGCTAACCGTTCCACCCGTCGCCGTCTTCCGGGGCTTCGCTCACCTTCCAGGACGGTTCCGGTCTTTGTTGGCCGACACAAGGTGCGGTCTCCAGGAGCCGGCACTGAGCGCTCACGGGGAGTCCTGGTCTGTGCGGCTCAGCTGTCCAACGCGTGGTCGAGCTTTCAGACGTCCATCCTCCTTCTTGGGATCTTTAAGCCCCTGCCGGCCTCCGCGGCGTTCGGGCGGCCGCCATTCTTCTCGCCACATGCCACGCCCGCCGCCACCCAAAGGCGCCACGTCCCGGGTGGCGGCTTCAGCTGGGACGGGCACGATTGAGCCAGGAGACCCGGTAGCCCTCGGGGTCCGGGGCCCGACAGGTCGCTGCCGCCATCAGGTCATCCATCTGGGTGGCAGGCTCACCGGTCCTTCACAGCCAGGGCCAGCCAGTGGGCACTCGCAGCAGGAGCTCCGGGGATCTGCAGGAGAGGCCGCGTCCTGTCCTCGGGCCCCCCAGCGCACCAGCCGGCCTGGGGCCGGGGGCCCCAAAGGGCCCGGGGGAGCAGGCCGCACTCCCCTTTCTCACCACGCTCTCTGCCGGAACTGACTTGGCAGTTCTCTTTGCGGGCGAGAGCGGAGCGGCACCGGAAGTCCCCTCGCGCCAGGGCCAGAGAGCTACGGTTCCGGAACTTCAACGTTCCGGTGTGGGGGAAGGGGAGAGAATGTAGTCACTTGGACTCAGGACGCCCTCCTGGCTTGCCTTTACTAAGGATAGCTGTTATTGGTCTCAGAAGTGCCCGAGCATACATATTTTTGCATTCCCTTACACCCCACCTTTGCAAGAAGAATTTTCGAATATTTAATTAATTCACCACACATTTATTCAGCACCCATTGTCTGCCCCATAAACATCCGGACATGAGTAGTAAAGGAAAAGGTTAAAACAGGAAAATATTTACTCTCCTGAAATTACATTTTAGTAAAGAAAACAAATAATATACAATCCCCTAAAAGGGCAGATAGTGAAAGTGCTATGGAAAAATAAGAAATGGGCAAGAATAAAAAGAAATGTGGGTATGGAATGTTATAAATGATGGCCAGCTGACTTGGGAACAGAGACCTAGCAGCAGGGAGTGAACTATGCATGGAGATGCGTGGTAGAAGAGCCTCCCTAACAAGGAAACATCCAGTAAACAGGCCACAAAGCTGGAATATAATGGGCCTTGCCTGCTCCAGGAACAGCAAAAAGGCTGGGGAGGAGAGATGAGGTCAAACCTTGTGTGAGGACAGAAATGATAGCTATTAGAACTTGGAGGAGAGTTGAAGTGGGGGAAAGAGCAGAATCAGGGAGCTCCATAGTATACCATTACAGTGAACCAGGTGAGATATAATAGGAGCTTTATGATAGTCACCCTTACAGTAATGTCTCTTTCCAGTTTTAGTTACTCAAGGGTGAACTGCTGTCCAGAAATATTAATAGATAATTCTACAAATAATGCATAAGAATTGCACACCATTCTGAGTGGCATGATGAAATCTCCTACCCACCCATTAGTCTCTTAGTAGCCTTCTCTGTTGCAACTCAACTGTAGTGGTATCACAGTACTTGTGTTCAGGTTACCCTTATTAACAGTGGCCTCTAGACACAAGAGTATTGATATTGGCAAATCAGATATGCCAATGAGAAACTATAGGTGCTTCCTTTAAGTCAAAAAGGTGCATTCTCAACTTACTAAAGAGAGGGGGAAATTATATATTAAGGTTGCTAAGATCTGTGGTGAGAATAACACATTATCTTTTTTTTCCTCTCAGTGCTGGTGATGGAATCTGGGGCCTTGCACATGCTGGGCAAGCATTCTACCACTGAGCTACAGTCCTGAATCTTCTATCCTTGAAATTGTGAAGAAAGAAAAAATTACTTCTAGTTTTGCTAGCAAAAAAAAAAAAAAAATGCCTAAATTGCCAGGCACAGTGGTACAATCTGTAATCCCAAAGACTTGGGGGTCTGAGGCAGGAGGTTTACAAGT
Source organism: Urocitellus parryii (assembly GCF_045843805.1). NCBI lineage: Eukaryota > Metazoa > Chordata > Mammalia > Rodentia > Sciuridae > Urocitellus > Urocitellus parryii. The sequence goes on from NC_135536.1 coordinate 177,881,881, forward strand.
TTGAGGCCAGGCTGGTCAACTTTTCAAGACCCTGTTTGAAAATAAAAAATAAAAAGGACTGGGGAAGTAGATCAGTGGTAGAGCACCCCACTGTTCAATCCCCAGTACAAACCAACAATTACCCTCCCCGCCCCCCGCAAAAAAAAAAAGCTGCCTGAATTACAAATTGCAAGAGTTACAGCCACAGAGCATGAAAAGTACTTAGTTAAGATGAAAGACATTGAATTGTAGGGTTCAGTACTATCCATAGTTTCAGACATCCTCTGGGAGTCTCAGAACATATCATCCTAGGATGAGGGAGGACTATATGCCAGGATAATGACAACTAAGGGGGCAAAAAGCAGTTAAACTCAGGGTATTAGGCCAAGCCTACAAGACTCACTGAGAGTCTGGATGTGAATTGTGAAAGAAAGTGAGGAATCAAAGATGAGTCCAAGGCTTTTGGCCTGAGCAAATGAAGAAAGTTGCCTTTAACTAAGATAGAAGAGACCATAGAAGGAACAAGTTTTGGGGAGAATATCAGGAGCTTGGTGTTGGATGTGAGATGTTAAGATGCCAGGCCTGTTTGACATTCAAGTGGAAATGTCAAGTATACAGTTGGATTTATGAGTCTGGCATTCAGCGAGAGTCTGAACTAGAAAGACGCATTTGGAAATCATCGGCATATAGATGCCTGTAAGACCCTGCAGCTGCCTGAGAGAAACAAGGGAGGGCAGAGAGAGGAGAGCCTGGAGGCCTGATCCCTGGACAGTGTTTACAGGTCAAGTTGTTGAAAAGGAACAAGGAGACAGAGAAGTGGTCACAGAGATAGGAGAACAACCACAAGAGTGTTGTGTTCTAGAAGTGAATGAAGTGTGTCAGGGGAGATATATCAACAAATCAGGTAAGATTTCTGATCAAGTCAGATAAGATAGAAAATTATACTTCCAGCCTGTATTATTAATACTGTGATGAATATTCTTGTGAATTTCCAAACTTTGTGCAGTCTTCTCGTTTCTTTTGTAGGTAATTCTGGAAATGTAAAGAAAGATCAAACGATTGACCCAGGCTCGTGACTTTTTTTTTTAAAGCAGTTCTGGGGATCAAACTCAGAGCCCTGCACATGCTAGGCAAGTGCTCTACCACTGAACTAGAGCCCCACCCCAGGCTTAATACTCTAGATGCAGACCCAGAAAGGATTCCCAAGAGGAAAATCCCAAAGTCAGAAAGACCTCTCTGACAAAGGCCAGGGCTTTTCATCCACAGTGAAATAACAAGGGCATGAGCCAGTAGAGTTGCTACAGGACTAGAAAACAGGTAAAGTGCAGGTTTCTGCCACTGCAAAGGAAGAAACAACTGGGCTTAATGACTGGAGAGAAGGACAAGGAGGAAAACGAAGATCTGTGGATCACACAAGAGTCTTGGACACTAGAGCTGGGTAGATAGGTTTGTCAATGGCCCATTGATGATGATAAGGAGCAAGAGGGCTCTGCTCTCCTTTCTGGTTCCCACCTCCTAAGCAGCCCAACAAGTTGGTATTCCTAGAATGCAGAGATGACAATGATGACAAACATGCATTCTGCTTTGGACTTGACATCTCTACTTGAATGTACCACAGTATCTTTTTTTAAGGATAGCCTTTTTTTTTTTTTTTTTTTTGGTAGATGGACACAGTACCTTTATTTTGTTTATTTATTTTATGTGGTGCTTAGGATTGAACCCAGTGTCTCACATGTTGTAGACATGAGCTCTACCACTGAGCTACAACCCCAGCCCTCCACAGTATCTTAAACTCCTGTGAGAGTCCAAACTCTTAGTATCTCTCTGGAGCATGCTGTTTCCCAGAGCAGTAACTGGCAGTATCATCACCTGGTTCCCAAATTTAAAACCTAGTCATCTTCCTTGATTCCTGTTTTTTAAATTCCCCAGGCTCCAGCCATCACCAGTCCTATCTGTCTCCTAAATATATTTCAAATATAGCCAATTCCCCTGCTGTCCTTACAGCAGCCACTAAATACATGAGGTTATTTAAATTTTAATTAATTAGAATAATATGAAATGAAAAATTCAGTTCTTCAACCACACTGGCCTCATTCCAAGGGCATAAGGTTCACAGATGTCAAACATTTCCACCATTGCAAAAAGTTCTGTTGAACCGCACTGATTTACTTGTACATCCAAACCAGCAGCACTGCTCCTCTGATGCCTCTAATAGCCTCCGAATTATTGTTTTGATGGTTTCTACCACTACTGCTTTTGACTCCTCTCTCCCCTCAGAAGCCAGAGTTAACTTTTAGTCAGAAATCAAATCTTGTTATGCTCCTGTTTAAGCCATTGTGGCTTCCATCACACTTGAAACAAAATCCAGACTCCTTACCGTGCTATTGTCCTCCATGACCTGCCCGCTGCATCCCTCATGCCTCAACTTGGACCATTCTCTCCCTCTGTCATCCCAATCACAATTGCCTCCTTGCTATTCCTTTTATTCTCCAAACTCTACTCTGCCTCAGGGATTTTATACGTGCTCTGGACCTGGAAGGGTCCTTACTTGGCTTTTGGCTTCTCATCCTTTAGGTCTCAGCTCCAATTGTGTTTATTTGTTTGTTTATTTTTTGTGGTGCTGGGGATTGAACCCAGGGCTTCATGCATGCCAAGCAAGCACTCTACCACTGAGCTGTGGCCCTATCCCCCAATTTTAATTCTTTAGAGCCTTTTCTGTCCTACATCTCAAGGAGATCTCTTCCAGTTGTCATCATATAGCCCTACTTGTTTCTTTCATTCATCACAATATTTCATTACTTTATTAATAATAATGAGCATTTCTGTTCATTCCTTATATGCAGGGCTTTATATCAGAGACTTAGCTTTATATGCTTCACTTAATCTATCGATTTACTAGTTTATTTTCTGTTCTTGTTTTCTTGTATGTCATCCACCCAATACAGTATATAGTAGACTGATATACAGTAGGCACTTATTAATTATTAAACAAATGAATTAATTCATTGATCACATACTATGGGCCAGACACTTTATTAACTAAGCATTTTATGTATATTGCCTCATTTAATTTGCACAGTAATCCTGTGAAGTAGATACTATTACTCTCCCCTTTTTATAGCTGCAAGGCATGTAACCTGCCTAGTTCTTAGGAAAAATCAGGATTCTAATCCAAGTCATCTGACTCCAGAGCTCCTTGGAAGGCACATAGAGGATTTAGAGGCCTGAGTACCCACTAGCATGCAGACTCCCACAGCTTGGATTAGATGCAGGGAAGCTGAAGGACTCCCTTCTTAAGGGGCTATTTCAGATCAGGCCTGAGATTCTGGTGAGCCATTGCTCTATCAGGAGGCATATTTGGGGCCTGGGTCAAGGGTTAGAATTGGACAGTTAGGAATTCTAAATGCTGCTATCGATTGTGAACATCCCAGTGAGGCTGGAAGTGTGGGCAGGAGACCCCAGATAAGACCCTGAGCCAGGGTTGCACCCAGAATGACTACTGAAACTGCTGTGTCCTATTGCCTGTCTCAGATCAAGGATGACACAGGTAAAAATAATACCCCTAGCACTTCTCAGGAAACATCACATGTCAGGCCTGTGACACACAATGTGTTTTTTAGGCCAAAGACTCTAAGCTCATTAGCAGGAAGGGTGCTGAACTTCAGTCCACCCACACAGCCTGCTTGGGAAATGCTGCAAAGTGCATCCTCTCTAGGGGGCCTCGGCATGCAATCTCCAGCCCCCTTATCAACATCCACACGCATCTGCAAGGAAGCAGAGAAGGCAGATCTGATTAGCAGCAGACAGACTGCACATAATCCTTATCATTCTTCTCATTGCTTGAATTTGGGACTTAATTCTGTCATTGCACAGTTTCTCAAACTTGAATTACTCTCAAATCAGCTTAACAACGTCCTACATATCTGTGTACCCCAATGTCTTAGTCTATCCAGGCTACTATAACAAAATAGCATCATTCTGGTAGCATATAAACCACAGAAATTTCTCACAATTCTAGAGGCTGGGAACTTGAAAATCAAGGAATTAATAGATTCAGAGCCACAAAGGCCTGATTTCTGGTTCATATTTGGGGTCTTCTAGCCTTTTTTTTTTAAACTGAGGATTGAACCTAAATGCAATTTACCTCTGAACTACACTGCCACACCTTATTATTTTTTATTTTGAGACAGGGTCTTGCTAAGTTGCTGAGGCTGGCCTTGAACTTGTGATCTTCCTGCCTCATCTCCCTAGTAGCTGGGATAACAGGTGTGCACCACCATGCCTGGCTCTCTTAGCCTCTTTAACAGGGTCACTATTCTCATTCATGATGGTTCTGTCCCCATGATTGAATCACAGTCCAAAGGCCCAGCCTGTTAATATCATCACTATGGGGGCTTAGAATTTCAAGATATGAATTGTAGGGTCACAGGCATTGGGTCCAGAGCACCCCAGTATGAGTTTTTACTTAATGCCTATGAATTGACTTGGCATGACTTTGGCTACATTAGTTTTGTCCTCACTAGTATTTGTGAAATCACAAAGTTGACATGCTAGTTATGTTTTCCTAATGTATACTGAAATGAATATATAACTCTTTATAAAATGTTCTTCTGGCTTCTTCTTAAAATCCTATTAATAGATGCAACCAATGGGGACCCAAGTTGCATGGGTAAAACACTTTGCAAAAATAATTGAGGTCAAAGGGATATAGGGGACAAGCTAGAGGAGCTCCTGGTGGCCAAAGCTGAAAGAATTTGAGCAATAAAATAAAAAAACATTGGAATATAATACAAGATATAATAAATATCTATGAATCCATACTGGCATGAATGATTGAATAAATAAATGGAAAGACAAACAAATCATCCCTATCAAAGAATTCCAGGGCTGGGGTTATAGCTCAGTGTTGAGTGTGTGTAAATAACTCAAAGGGGGAGAAACTTGGCAAACACGACCTTGGTCAGGTGATCAAGGTGATTAAGCCATGTTAATAACATGTAACCCTGAGATGACGTGATGAGAAGAGCACTTTTCCTCTGTAAGTCCTCCCAAACCCATAACTCAGATTGATCATGAACAAAACATCAGATGAGCACAAATTGAGGGATTTTCTCTAAAATACCCGAGCAGTGCTCCTCAGAACTGTAAGGTCATGCCAGGTGTGGAGGTACATGCCTCTAATCCTAGCAACTTGGGAAGCTGAGGCAGGGGGATCACAAGTGTGAGGCCAGCCTCAGCAAAGAGCAAGACCCTGTCTCAAAATAAAAAATAAAAAGGACTGGGGATGCAGTTTGGTGGTAAAGCACTCTTGGGTTTAACCCCAGTATGGGGGTGGGGAAGAAAATTCCAAGGACATGAAAAACAAGAAGACCCTGAGAAAGTGTTATAGGCCAGAAAAGACAAAGAAGACATGATGGGAATGTAGTGTGGTGCTCTGGATAAGACTCTGGAACAGGAAACAAGATGTTAGTAGATAAGCTAAGAAATCTGAACAAAGTTTAACTAAGAGGAATGTATAAGTATTTGTTTCTTAGTTGTGACAATGTCATAATAATGCAAGATTTAATAACAAGGGAAACTGATTCTGGAGATTAGGACCTGATAGCTGTAGGTGACTGTTATTCAGGTCCTAATCTCCAGAATCAGTTTACTTTATTATTAAGCTGTAGGTGACTCTGAAATTTAAGGCTTCTATAATATTAATAAGCTTCCTCTATAATTGAAAATAACTATAAAACTATTTTAAAAATTGTTCACTTGGATCCTAAAATCATCTTGATGAAGCCACACTTTGCAAAACAATTGGTAAAAGAGACTCATTTTGGAAATCAGATGGTTCTAAATTCTAAACCTGGCTCCACCACAAAAGCAACCTTGGTTGAGTCGATATAATTCTTTTTTTTTTTTTTTTAATTATTATTATTATTATTTTTTTTAATATTTATTTTTTAGTTCTCGGCGGACACAACATCTTTGTTGGTATGTGGTGCTGAGGATCGAACCCGGGCCGCACGAATGCCAGGCGAGCGCGCTACTGCTTGAGCCACATCCCCAGCCCCGAGTCGATATAATTCTTGAAGGGCATCCCCTCATCTGTACAAGAGATGTGAGCCCCACCTCCATGTCAGAACTCCTGTGACCATGCAGCAGATGCCCAACAAATGGTCAGTCAACATTCTCTTCCTTCTCTTTCCATTTATAGAGTATGTGTTACACTTCACATAGTATTTTCTACATATGTTAATGTTTGATCTCCATGAAATTTCACACTGTGAGATAAAGCTAAAGTTTTCCTTCTCATTATATAGATGGAAAAACCAAGCTTCCATATTAACTAACTTCAGCCAACATTACTTAACTATAGGACTAGAGAAAATTGATCTCTGAAGACACAATGGGCAAGCACAGAGAGGAAGATGTCCCCTTTAGATGAGACAGATGTGCCAGTCTGGTCTCTTGACTCATTTTCATAAATTTCATTACCTCTATAGGCATTTGAGTTTACGGCTCTTCAAGTATTCCTCACCCCTGGTTCACACTGCTGGGACTTGATCACAGATCAAGCCATACTATTTAAGCCATACTATTGAGGTTCCCTGTCAAGCCCACCCAGCTTTTCGGTAACCTCTTGTCCCTGGCTTCTCTAACTTCACAGGTCTTCCCTTCTCAGAGCCTGTGAGATACATCTAGTGTGTTCCTTGGTTGGCTAAGTCCTTACTGCTAAAGGAATTCAAGTTGTGTCCTTGGAAGGTCACAAGGAGAGGACACAAGGTATTTTGGGGGATTTATTTAATTGTTTTTGTTTTTTTTCCAAAATGTGATCTTGCTGTGCTGCCCAGACTGGCCTCCAGCTTGTGGTATTAGTGATCCTCCAGCCTTCTGAATAGCTGGGACTACAGGTGTGCCCCTTTGTGCCACCAGAGAGTTGAGGACTCACATGCCAACATGGTAGGAGGTAGACTGTTTGGAAGTCCTGGCATTTGTACCTGGCTCTGGACAAATCACTAAACAAATCTCTTTGTGCTCAGCTTTCACCTGTGAAAGAGGATTCACACAAGGAAAAACGTGATGCACAGGTGAACTACGCTAAGCTTTGTACTAGGTGTACTAGGTGCTTGGTGCTAGGTGAATGCTCGCCCTTGCTCGCCTTTGTCATTTATTAACCCCAAGTCCTCTAATCACATCACTGCACAGCCTGTTTTCTCTTTCGGTTATGCCTTCTCTGTCTAGAGAAATTTGTTCCTGGGGGCCATTCAGGGCTCAGGACAGCTGAGGATCAGAGGTTCTAGTCTCTGTTACTTTCGCTGTGTACCCTTAAATGAGTCATTCCCAATCATCCCCGTCTGTGAAAGAGGATGATGAAGGGTCAACCCTTCAATCAGGACTCTGCTACTGTAAGGTGCACAGCCAACTGAACTCCCAGGACGCTTCTAGAAAGTCCGCCACAGGACGAGAGCTCCATCCTCAGGCCCGGGGAACGGAAAGGAGGATGGCGACCCGTCCAGCGCCGGAAGAGCAGCGAGCCCGCCCGCTGTCAGGGCGGGAGTCCGCAGCTGCCATGGCAACCCCGAGGCAGTAGGCTGGGTGAGGCGGGGAGGACCCCCGGGCTCGGCAAAGACCAAGACCCGCCCCAGCCCCAGGCTCCGCCCGAAGGCCGCGGGGACTCAGCCTCTAGACTGGCTCCACCCAGCTACAGCTGTCCGCCCGACTGTGTCTGGCCACAGACACCATCGCTGCCTGATAATCCGAGTGTGCCTGACTGTATCTGACTGAACACAGATTCCATGGGTCCCTGACACAGACCGCAGGATCAGCCCACCTGGCTGACTGTGGTTACCTGGCTGACGGCCAGGTGTGCCCTACCCAGGCAGCCTGACTGCCCCTGACTGATCAGACCCCATCTGTACTTGACAAGCTGAATCTGGCCATGGCCGCCTGAGTTTAGTTTGACTGATTCCATCTGTATCAGGTGCTTGGTCATGGCTCTGCTTAATGGACCAATGGACTACCTCACCTCAGCAGACCTCAGTGCCTTGGATGGCTTCAGGACACTACCACCACCCTGCCTGCATGCCTCAACACAGCATGGAGGCATAGTGGCTGGCCACATTGCCAGATGCTCTGCTCATATCTGCACGGCTGCAGACTCACTACCTCAGAGTCCAGCTGCACCTCATGGACAGAGACTTTTGCATGACTGAGCCTGATCCATGTCCATTCCTGGCCACCTGTCTGAGCCAGCTTGACAGACAGTGTCAGTGTGTGACTACACCTGCCTGATGAATGTGATGGCTGACCACAGCTGGCTGCATCTGTCCTACATGGAATAGCCACTTGGTAGGCCTTGGTTCAGTCAGATGAACTATCTAAAGGGTCACTGAGCAGCTGCCTCAGGCTGACTGGGCCCCTAAAATTCTTCTCCCTGACTCATAGTTTCTTTCACCCCAGCTGCCCAATGATGGCTTCTGAAGTGTTGCTTATCCAGGGTCTGTGGACTGAGATCTTCAACTACAGTACTGGGCCTTGGGTATCCAAAGCAAATGTAACAACAAGGAAGGGGGTTCAGGATGGGGGCCCAAGGGTAGGGCAGGCAGCTGGAGCAGGACCTGGGGCCAGGTAGGAGAAGTACTGGGGCTGGAAGAGGCAACAGGGCTTCAAGGCCCCTGAGTTTAGGGATGTAATTCTGTAAAAGAATCAACACCTGGAGGAGTTGGCTTGGCACATGGGAGCCTCAGGACAACTATGTTGCAAATATTTTATTCCTTTTTGGGAAATCTCTGTCAGTGCCTTGCTGCTCTGCAGATCTCAAATCTCCTCCTACACTTAAATCTTTCTGTGTGTGTGTGTGTGTGTGTGTGTGTGTATGAGTGTATAACACAACAACCCCATGGAAAGGCTTACCCTCTTGAATGAAAGGCTCTGCACCAGAATAAGGGGGAAGGAAGTAGAGGGAAAGAATTTTAAACAAGTATGTGAACTGCATGGATATGCTATGAATTATATCTATTGCTATTAGTACTAAGAAAACAAGAGCACTGGACTAGTTTATCTTGGTCGAACTCTAGCATGCTAAGATGTTGTCTCTCCATTAATAACAGGGGCCTGGCTGCCTCACTGATTTCATTATAAGCCCGGGGAGGAATAGGAGGAAACCAACAAATGGCTTCACTCCCAAGGGATCACATATCATGTTTGGATCTAAGCCAGTGTAGGCAGTGGGGCTTCCAGGGGGTTGGGAAAAGAGGCAGCAGCAAATTTTATGGAGCACTTTTTAACCTTATTTATTCATACATTAATTCAACAAGTATTTATTGAGTGCAATGTGCCAGGCATTGCACAGATTTGCATCTTGTTCTCATGGAGTGTAGACTCTTGGGCTCCAGAAAGATTTTCCTGTGCCCCTGAACTCTGGTCCCATCAACACCAAATACTCAGTTGCCTTCTTTCTGGGCTACCTGCACAGCCAGTGAGAGAGCTAGTAGAGAGAGTAGAAAGTATGGGCCTAGACCAGCAGTTTTAGGATTACCTGGGAACTAATACAAATTCTTGGGCCTCATAAGAGATGAACTGAATCAGAAACTCTAAAGGTTGGACAGTTACCTATATTTTAAAAGACCTCCAGGTGATACTGATGTGTGAGATCTGCTGGTGTAGCAATTGTGATGACCCTTGAGTCAGACTGTTCCTCTTGGAATCTCTATAACACAAGAGCTACATGACTTTAACCAAGTCATTGAATCTTTTTTGTGCCTTGATTTTCTCATTTGCATAATCAGCATAATTATAATTCTCTTAAACAGTTGTTCTGAGTATTAAGTCGCATGAAGAACTTAGCATACAATTTCTATTCTAGTAGTGTATCCCGGGGACGTATTCCTACATATTCTGAATGATGTATGTCCAAGGTATGCAGTGATACATTGTTTATAATAGAAAAAAAACCTTAAATATCTATTGGTAGGGGACTAATAACTCATGGTCTTAACACATATGGAAAGATGCAACTCTTTAAATATGTGTGTGTGTGTGTGTGTGTGTGTGTGAGTGCGCGCGCACGCGCGCGCATGTGAGCACGCTAAAGACTGAACCCAGGACCTGAGGCATGCTAAGCACATGCTCTATCCCTGAGCTACACCTCCAGCCCAAAGCAGCTCTTTTTATACACATATGAAACTATCTCCAGAATTTCCAAATTTAAAAGAAGTGCAGAACAGTGTGTTTAGAATGCTCCCATTTCTGCAAAGAAAAAGAATCTACAGAATTTTTTTAACCCGTCCCCTTCTCATTTATTTATTTGTTTACTTTTGAGACAGGGTCTCAATGTGTTGCCCAGGCTGTTCTCAAATTCCTGGACTGAAGTGACCCTCCTGCCTCAGCCTTCCAAGTAGCTGGGACAACAGGTATGTCACCAAGCCTTCTTTATAAGGGTGCAAGTTCATATACACGTAGAACCTCTCCAGAAGGATACTCAAGAAATTGATAACAGTGGAGAAGAAATGGGTGGCTGCAAGTAGGGGAAGGAAATTTATTTTTATACTTGATCTTAGCCAAAAGGCTGAGAAGTGATGGAAAACTTATTTTTACCACACATGCATCCTTTCATGACTTTTTAATTTTGCAGCGAGCATATACATTTCCTATTTACAAAAATGAAGTTTTAAGAAAGGGGTAGTTCCTAGCACAGTGCCTGGCAGTGGCAGTGGTGATGGCTACTCCACAACTCTGGGCAGATGATTTACTGCAGAAACGCAGTCCAGAGATATCTGGAGTGTGGCCACAGGCTGCCCTCCCATCCTCTCATTCTCTCCTCTTTGTTTTATACAGTCTCTGTTTCCCCATCAGAGAAACCTTGCATTTTAGGAATAGAAAGGGGCTTCAAGATTATCTGGCATAATCAATCCTTTCATTTATCTTTCTTGTGCTGGGGATTGAACCCAGGGCCTCACTCATGCTAAGTATGTACTATACCACTGAGCTACACTCCCAGCCCCTGAACCATTTTATTTTATTTATTTATTTTTTGTGTGGTACTGGTGATCAAACCCAGGGGTGCTTTAACACTGAACTACATTCCCAGTCCTTTTAATTTTTTAATCTTTAATTTTGCCAAGTTGCCCAGGCTGCCTTGAACTTGTGATCTTCCTGACTCCTCCTTCCAAATCAGCCTCTCAAGTAATTGGGATGACAGTTGTGCACCACCACACCCAGTTCTGAACCATCACCTCTGCTTTTTTTTTTTTTTTTTTTTTTTAGGATTAAGAAACCAGGGCCCAGAGAGAGGTCATAATCAGCCCAAGGCTATCTGGAGGACTCGGGCTCAATCTAGGGCTCTTTCAGTATATCCTAAGATTAAGCTTTCTGAAATTCTACTTTTGTCCCTTTACAGTTCTTTCCATAAGCAACTTGGCCCAACATGGCTAAGACTAGTTATGGTTTAATTCCCATCAAACTTTCCAGCCTGATTTCCCACCTTTCCTATGTGAATTCTCTACTCTAAGCAGATAAGTGTCTTTGACCCCAAATGCTCCTGTTTTCCAGGTGCCACACCTTATTGGTGCTGCCTGAGTTTCCTTCCTCTTTCTTCTTCCTGTTCATTTGTGGAATGTCTACCTATACATGGATGCTAAGCTTGAATCATACTTCTTTCTTGATTACTCCACCTCACAAAGCTCTCTTCCTCTTCTGAACCAAAAAATTTCTTGTCAAAGTCCACCTTAAGAGGAGTATAGGATAGTTGTCTGTACTTGAGCAATGGGAAGTGACTAGGATGGAGCCAGCTCCTCATCTGTGATTCTCTCTTTCTGAAGCTATAAAATTTGGGCATGTGACCCTAGTCGCCCTCCCTATTGTCTAGAGAAGCCTTGGGTAAGGATTCCCATTGCCCGCATGGAGCCAGGAACTGCTCTGCAGAAACTGCTGGGCCTGTTCCTACCCTGATGTTTACTTGGCCCAGAGGATCAGTGTGATGAAACCCAGTCCTGTTGCTGTGCACCTTAGGAGGCCTCCTTCCAGGGTCCCTCTGTGTTCAGACAGTGGCCCTTTGTGGAGCAGAGGAGCCAGACTGAAAGCGGAGCTGCTGGAAACACTTCCCTCCCCCCTGCCTCCAGCGTCTCCACTGGCAGCCATGGACCATCCTGCTCCTGGGTGGCCTCTGCCTTAAGTCAATGGCTGGTGGAATGAGGTAGGGCCTCCAGGCAGCCAGTTAGACTGGGAGGGTGGGGGGTGGCGGTCCCCACTAGGATGGCCTTCTGAAAAAATGTCCCTTAAACTCAGTGGAGGCTGTTTACCATGAGACTCTCCAAAGAGGAGACTGGTCCCCCTTCAGACCAGACTGACACTCTTCACCATCTCCACCACCTAGGATTTAGGGCCAGACCTTCTGTTTCTTTCTGCCTTCACTTTACTATCCCCTAGGGGCACTAAGGGAATTGGGGAATCAGAGGTGATTCCAAGTCTGGTGTGGTAGGAGTCGGGGTAAAGAGAGGCTGGGCTGGGGCTCAGCAGCAGAGTGCTTGCCTGGCATGTGGGAGGCACTGGGTTCAATCCTTAGCACCACATAAAAATGAAACAAATAAAATAAAGGCATGCTGTCCATCTACAACTATAAAAAATAAAACAGGAGAGAGTTCCCAGTGCCAAGTGGAAGAAAGGATGCTCATTTGTATGGGGTGCAGGAGACGTGGCATTGCAGTCCCTGCTGAGCCACTTACATGAGGGGTGACATTAGCTAGTTGCATCCCTGTTCTCTGCCTTACTTTACCAGCTATAAAATTTTAGAGTCAGTAGATGGATATCAAGGATTTTTGCAGTTCTGTCTTTCCTAATTCTTTGATCAGAAGGAGGAAAGGGAGGAGCCGGGGTGGGTTGGAGGTAGATAACTGGCAGGTTGAGCTCCATGGATTCACCAGCAGTCGCTAGGCAGCCTCTTCTCTGCCATCAGGATCCCTTCCCCCTCCTCTCCTCCCCTTCTCCTTTCTACTCCATACTGTGGGCTTCTTGTGATGTGATCTAGAAGCTGTTTGATTTAGATTTGTTCCATCATCTTTTGAGCTCAGGGGGAACGACTGGGCACATCCATAGATGGCACTGGCAGGTCCCTGGTAGAGAGGCAAGCAGGTCAGAAAAATAAGAGGAAGGAAAATTAAGAGAGAAGGGTGGGATAGGGAGGGAAGTGTCAAAAGGAGGGCAAAAAAGGAAGGAAAAGGGAAGAGAGAGATCATCTGAGAAGAGATAAAAGTGAAAGGCAGGGCTCAATGCGATAGAGAATGAGGAAGGCCCAGATGAAAGAGAAAAACAGGAAGAGAGACTGGGAGAGCCCCCAACCTGGCAGCACAGGCAAGGGGCAGCTCTGGGGAGGGGCCAAGACCACAAACAGTTCAGTTTGGCTGGAGATGAGAATGTGTAGGGTAGACAAAACTAGGGGCCTGTAGAAGGTCTTCAATGCCAGGCTAGTGATTTTGAACTTTCTCATTTTCTTCTGCTCAAATCCCCTGTGATAAACTGGGTTAGGTCCAGAGGAGCATTTTCATTCATCCAACCATTCTACAAGGGTTTTGTCTTACCCAGCTCCGTATCCTCAGAGCATAACACAATGTCTGCACATAAAGGTAGTCAGAAAATACTTGTTATAATTGAGTGCTTGGAGAGAGCAGTAGATGAAACCATCATACAGAGAATATAAGAATAATTATATTACAAGGGAGAAAGTGCTAGGCTCCCCAAGAGAGGTCTGAATAAGGGTTATGAGAGGTCAGAGGAAAGCAAGAAAACCTTGCCTGCTACCGTTAGCAGAAAAGTCCCAGAGAAGATTATAATGGGGTCAGTTCAGGCCGCTTGAATTGATTAATCTATGTGACCTGCAATATAGATTCTGTTAGAGGACACAGGGTTCTATCTATGAATGAAAAAACATAGTTCTCCAAGAAAAAGGAGGAATTATTATCAGAAAAAAAAAGGGGGGGAAACTGGAACTAAGCATGGTTTCTGCAGACAGTTGTAGTGGAACAAAGCAAGGGCTGTACAGGAACAGGGAGAAAGTTATGGATCTGCTCAAGTGTGGTAGAAGTTGAGGGCTGGGGCTGTACCTCCAGAGTGTAGAGTGTTTGTGGAAAGCCCTGGGTTTGATCCCCAACACCATACACACACACACACACACACACACACACACACACACACACACACACACTGATAGGAGTTGAAAATAGGGACATACCACAGAATACCTTAAGAGAGGTTCCAGTTGGAGTTGTGCGCTTTGGGAGAATCTATCAGTCCACCTAAGTATGGAAAGAACTGCATTTCCTTTTTCTTTTCTTTTTTTCTTTTTTCTTTTGCAGTGCTAGGGATCAAACTCAGAGCCTTGCACATGCTATCCATGAATTCTACCAGTAAGCTACACCCCTAGCCTTTTTGTTTTGTTTTTGCAATATTGGGGATTGAACCCAGGGCCTCATGCATACTAGGCAAACACTCTTACACTGAGCTATATCCACAGCCCTGAATTCTCATCCTTTTTAAAAATATATATTTTTTAGTTGTAGATGTACACAATGTCTTTATTTTATTTATTTATTTTTTATGTGGTGCTGGGACTGAAACCAGGGCCTCACGCATGTGGCGAGGAAAATGCTCTACCACTAAACTACAAACCCGGCCCATGAATTCTCATCTTTTTTTAAATTTTCTTTTTTTTAATATTTATTTTTTAGTTGTAGTTGGATACAACACCTTTATTTCACTTGTTTATTTTTGTATGTCATGCTGAGGATCGAACCTAGGGTCTCGCACGTGTGAGGCGAGCGCTCTACTGCTGAGCCACAACCCCAGCCCTTTTTTTTGAATTTTCATTTTAATTTAATTTAATAATTTATTTATTTTTTATTTCTTACATATATAACAATTCTCATCTTTTGTCAGCCAAAAGTATTGTAGAGATTTCCTCCCAGTGTGTCTTATCCTTTCTCTTTAGGCTTTTTTTTTTTTTTTTTGATACCAGGAATGCTTAACCATTGAGCCACATCCCAGCCCTCTTATTTATTTATTTAGTACTATGGATTGCACCCAGGGGCACTCTACCATTAAGCCACACCCCCATCCCTTTTTGTTATTTTATTTAGAGACAGGGTCTCATGGAGTTGCTTAGAGCCTTGCTAAGTTGCTGAGGCTGGCTTTGAACTTGCAATCCTTCTGCCTCAGCCTCCCAAGTTGTTGGGAAGCATCACTCTTTTTTTTTTTTTCTATTTATTTTTTAGTTGTAGTTGGACACAATACCTTTATTTTATTTATTTATTTTTATATGGTGCTGAGGATCAAACCCAGGGCCTCGCACATGCTAGGCAAGCTCTCTACTGCTGAGCCACAACCCCAGCCCGGGGTTGTACCATTCTTTATGGCATGTTATTTTTAATTTTTATTTATTTTTTGGTACTGGGGATTGAACTCAGGGACACTCAACCACTGAGCCATACCCCCCAGCCCTATTTTGTATTTTATTTAGAGACAGGGTCTTACTGAGTTGCTAAGCATTTCGCTGTGGCATGTTATTTTTGATTTGTGTGAAGGTTAATTTTATTGGTCAACTTGAATGGGCTGTGGGGTGCCCAGATCTGTGGTCAAACAGAATTTATGAGTATGTCTGTGAGGGTGTTTCTGGATGAGATTAACATTTCAATTTGTCAACTTAGTAAAGCCAATTGTCCTCCCCTGGCATTGGCAATGGATTGGTGGGCTTTATCCAATACACTGAAGGTCTGGATAGAACAAAAAGGTGGAGTAAAGAATTATTTCTTTCTTCTGACTATCTATTTCTTCCTTTTTTTTTTGTTCTGGGAACTGAACCCAGGTGCATTCTACCACTGAGCTACATCCTCAGTCCTTTTTATATTTTTTAAATTTTGAAACAAGGTCTTACTAAGTTGCCCAGGATGGCCTTGAACTTGTGATCCTCCTGTCTCAGTCTCCCAAGTAGCTGGGATTATAGGACTATGCTATCATGCCTGGCTCTTCTAACCACCTTTGATCTGGGACATTGGTTTTCTGCTTTAGATGTTAAAAAAAAAAATATATATATATATATATATATATATATATATATATATATAGTACTGGAGATTGAACCGAGGGCGTGCTTTACAACTGAGTAACATTCCCAGTTCTTTTTATTTTTTATTTCAAGACAGGATCTTGTTAAGTTTCAGAGGGTCCTACTAAATTGCTGAGATTGTTCTTGAATTTACAATCCTCGGGGCTGGGGATGTGGCTCAAGCGGTAGCGCGCTCGCCTGGCATGCGTGCGGCCCGGGTTCGATCCTCAGCACCACATACCAACAAAGATGTTGTGTCCGCCGAGAACTAAAAAATAAATATTAAAAAAAAATTCTCTCTCTCTCTCTCCTCTCTAACTCTCTCTTTAAAAAAAAAAAAAAAAGAATTTACAATCCTCCTGTCTCAATCTTGAGTTGCTGGGATTGCAGGTGTGTGCCACCATGCTCAGCTCTTCTGCTTTGGAATTTAACTTGATCTAAAACACATACTCTCCTGGTTCCCAGGCCTTTGGACTCAGACAAGAACTAAACCACCAGTTCTCCTGGGTCTCCAGCTTGCTGACTGAGAATCTTGGAACTTCTTAGCTTCCATAATCAGGTGAGCCAATTTCTTATAAGAAATTTCTCTTTCTTTGTCTCTATATATTACATCCCGCATAAACACACACAGATCCTATCAGTCTATTTCTGTGGAGAACTCAAACCAATACAGTGATTTCTTGCGTCTTGCTGAAATATTTCCCTATCTTGATGTCCTGAAGGTAATTGTCTTGAGTTACTTCTAAAAATTCTAAAGTTTTAATTTTCAATTTAGGCCTTTCATTTAACTGATGGTTATTATCATGTATGCTATGAGGCAGGAATCCAATTTTGTTTGTTTCCAAATGAATAACCAATTGTTCAGTATTATTTTTGAAATAATCCATCTGTACAACTTTGCCATGGCTGTCATAACAAATTACCACAAACTAGGTAACTTAAAACAATAGAAATTTATTTTCTCACCATTGAGGAGGCTTAAAGTCAAGCTTGTCAGCAGGCTTGGTTCCTTCTGGAGACTCTGCGGGAAAAATCATTTTATTCCTCTCCCTAGCCTTTGGTGCTGTCAGCAGTCTTGAAAGGGTTTGTAGACACATCTCTCTAAGTATTACCTCCATCTTCATACTGTCTTCTCTGTGTCTCCATTTGTCTTTTCCTCTTTTTATAAGAACAGTGGTCAATGGATTTAGGTCCCACCCTAAACCTAGGATGAGTTATTCTTGAAATTCTTAACTAATTACATCTGCAAAGACTGTATTTTCATATAGGTTCATATTTTTAGTTTCTAGGGTGACGTGAATGCTTGGGGAGACTCTACGCAACCCACTAGCCCATCTTTTGCTACTCTTTTGCAAGTGCCATTTGTTATTAATCAATTTTCATATATATGTGGGCAAAGTAATCATTTTATGATGTAAGTCTTTGGTGAAATGATTATATATTTTTCATGCAGTATTCTTATTAGTTGTTTGGCACTGGTGATTGAACCCAGGGGCACTGTACCACTGAGCTACATCCCTGGTTCATTTTTTATTTTTATTCTGAGACAGGGTTTTACTAAATTGGTGAAACTGGCCTTGAACTTTCCATCCTCCTGCCTCAGCCTCTGGAGTCTCTGGGATTATAGGTGTGTGCCATCACACCCAGAGAGGTAATTTTATTAGATCCTCACAACAGTACTATGTAGTAGGTAATACTGAAATCACCCACACTCTAGAGGGGTGAACCCATCAGCATTTACTATGTTATGATGTGAATGACCCCAGACCCTCAGTGGCTTACAACACTGTTTCCCTCTTCACATTGCATATCGGTGGCTGCAGCTCTCCACTATGTGTCTTTTCATTCCTGGATCCAGGCTGAAGGCATAGTTCCTATCCAGGACACAGCATTTCAGTGGGAGAAATGAAAGAGTAAGGTTTTAGATTAAAATATGGAATGACTCTTCTAGTTTCTGCTTAGAACTGACATAGGGCTCTTCCAGCTCCTATTTCATTGGCCAGACTATGTCACGTGGTCAAACTTGCTGATGGGCTAAGGAAGTACTCTCCTTCTGGAGGGCACTCAAGTCCCATGGCAACTGGCTAGGAGATATAATCTACTTACTGGATTATACTAAAAGCAAGAGCAAATAGTAGAGAATAACAATACCTGGACCACAGATGGGAAAGGGTGGAGCCTGGATTCAAACTCAGTTTTTCTCCACCCCATAGTGTGCTCCATGGCTCCCTGTTGCCTGCTAGATGAAGTTCAAATCTATTCAAATTGGAGGGATGTAAATTCATGCTACCTGAGAGCACTGTCATTTTTGTGATCTGAACTCACTCTTTAATTTCAACTCTTTTGGGAGCTCTCAACTCTTTCTCTCCTTGAAATTAATCACCATGTGCCCCCATCAGTCTTTATAAATATATACAGTCAGTCCTTCATATTGGTAAAATCTGCAGATTTAACCAACTAAAGACTGAAAATATTAAAAAAAGAAAGTTGTATCTGTACTGAAAATGTACAGATTTTGTTGTCGTTATTCCCTAAACAATATAGTAATTTTTATGTAGAATTTACATTGTATTATGTATTATAAGTAATCTAGAGGTAGCTTAAGGTATACGGGAAGATGTTCACATGCTACATGCAAATACTACATCATTTTGTATAAAGAATTTAAGTATCCACAGATTTTGGTATCCTCCAATGGGGGTTCCTGGAACTATTATTTCCCACGGATCCTAAGGAACAATAGTATTACTTTGTTCTGCTTTGTTTTAACTTTCTAAAGGATGGGATGCACTTTTTGTCATATGGCCCCTCTGCCTCCAAGGCTTTGTACAACATTCTCCGAACATTTATTATATTTGGGGATAAGACAAGTAGGTGACAAAAGATGCAAATGGCTCATGCTCTGGGAATGAATATGCACAGCATACTTTTTCACCTCTCTAAACTAAGCTTTGCACCTTGTGCTTGGGTGCCCTGCATGACTCACTGTGTAAGCCTTCAGTACTGTCACCACAAAGCCCTGGGCTGGGGTGTGTGTGTTGGTGCTGGTGGTGGAGAGGTGGAAATTCACTTTTCACCTTTCAGAAATCTTTTGCTTCCCTCCCGCAACCAGGAAAAGGACAAGTAAAAATCCTTCCCTTAAATAGGCTGGGCAAGTCTCTATACATCAGGCCTAGAAGGATCAGAGAGGCCCTGGAAGGTGCAAAGAGGAAAAGCTGTGGATAATGGAACAAGCACCAACCTGCACTATGGGAGGGAGGCCTTACTAATTCATCTACGTGACTGAATTTAACCTCTCCCAGTGTCACTTTCTCCAGCTGGAAATTGGAGACGACACTGATCTTGAATTCTTCCCTAAGTTGTTGCAAAAATACATAGTATAGTGCTGGAAGTCTTCAAGAATGCAGCCTTGAAATCATACAGGCTTGTATTGGAATCTCCCTTTGAAGTTTTGTGGCTCCCAGAAAATTAGAGATTTCCATGAGCCATGGTATCCTCATTTATAAGATGAAGATAATAAGTAGAACTACCTCCCAGGGTGAGAAAATGATGTAAGTAAAGTGCTTACTATATACTAAGTGCTCAGTAATGTTGGCTATTTCCATATAAGATGATGACTTATTTATGGACAGGTCCAGACCAGGGCTCATTTGTGAACATTAAAAAGAGGGCTGGGGGTGAAACTCAGTGGTAAATAGTGAGCTTTGCATGTACAAAGCTCTGGATTCAATCCTCAGTAAGGGAACATGCACAGGCGCGCGTGCACACACACACACACACACACACACACACACGCAGGAGGGGTGACAGAGTCTAGTCTAACTTTTCTTAGGACTGGTTACTTCTTTTAGCCAAGTATGGGGTGTGGCTCAAAGGAATGAGGAAGCTGTTCACGAGGTGACAGGGCACAGAACACTGTTTGTCTTCAAAGATCTTGGGGAAGGGATAATATTAGCTGACCCTCCCAAAAGCTCAGAGGTCCTTATCTCTCATCTCCCCTATGTTTGCAGCTCACTTGACTCTTCCTGTCCCCTCCCTAAGTCCAGTTACTAAGTCCTATCAGGCTGCCTTTGGAATAATAATAATAGTCATAAGACTAATGATACTATTACTTTGAAGCTTATAAGGCTTTCTAATACATTATTCTGGTTATCCTTCATTATCTCTGCCATATATACAATCCAGAGTTAGGAGAGACTTTGGAGATTATTCTGTGTTTCACAGATAGGGACACTGAAATCTGGAGAAGGAAAGGGATTTATCTGAAGTCACACAATAAACTAATGGCAAAAGCAGGACTAGGACCTGCGGCTCCTAACTCCTAGCCTGGTGCCAGTGCCCCTTTCAAGCCATGCCTGTCCTTGGTTTTCCATTCCCACTGATACCCACCCAGTTTGTTTTCTTCTCTCCTAGACTACTGCAGTGCTTCCTAATTGGTCTTTCCTGTTTCTGGCTCCTCCTCACCAGTTTGTTTTGTATATCCAGCCACTTGGTCTGGAAACTCACCCTTGATCTTGTCTTTCCCCTCCTAATAGAACTAGCCCAGTTTTTCAACTTGAGGGATCACCTGGTTCCTGGTTCAGCCTTCCAGTGGAGGGTCTTTTTTTGAATATGTTTATTAACAATATTAACTCCCAAGGTGGTTCATTCCATTCTTGGGGAGTGCTGACTATTAGAGAGTTCTTTATAGAGAGCTAAAATTGTCCTCTGGTTGTCCATCCACTGGAGCTAAAGTGGAATTCCTTCATATTCATTCAGTTAGCAAATTTATAGTCACTGTTCATATGAGCCAGGTCTTTGATGGAACAGATGCTGAGGGAACAGAAAGATAAATTTGATATGAATTCTTCCCTTAGAGGATCCCTAGAGGTTCACTTACATAGAATTTTTGTTTTGTTTATTAGTCCTAAATAATAGAAAACACATCACATCTCCTTTCTATATGGTGGTCCTTTATAAGGATAGCCACCACATTTGCCTTCTCTTGGCTACTTATTTTTTAAAATATTTTTTTAGTTATGGGTGGACACAATGCCTTTATTTATTTATTTATTTTTATGTGGTGCTAGGATTGAACTCAGTGCCTCACAACATGCCAGACAAGTGATCTGCCACTGAGCCACAATCTTAGCCCTAGGCTACTTATTTATTCATCACATCATGTGATATCCATGTCCCCAACATTCTGGCCTCTTCCTTTAAACATGCTTGAGGGTGATGGAATGTGGGGCCTAGAGATGAACCCTCTGGTCCAGCTGTAATCTATCCAGGACAACACAGAGCTAGTTTTACCTCTGTTTTCTGTGGATGCCACGGATCACTTTCTTTCTTCTCTCCCTCTCTCTTTTCCTTCTTCCCTCCTCTCCCCTCTCTCTCTTTCCAGCCACTTTGCATTATTGAGTTCAAGATCAACTAAAATCTCTCTTTTTTTAACTTTTAGTTGCAGATGTTCATAATACCTTTATTATTTTTTTTAAAGAGAGTGAGAGAGGAGAGAGAGAGAGAGAGAGAGAGAGAGAGAGAATTTTTATTATTTATTTTTTAGTTCTCGGCGGACACAACATCTTTGTTGGTATGTGGTGCTGAGGATCGAACCCGGGCCGCATGCATGCCAGGCGAGCGCGCTACCGCTTGAGCCACATCCCCAGCCCATAATACCTTTATTTTGTTACTAAAATCTTTTAATCATTTTCACTGAAACTGCTCCTAATCTAGGTTCTTCTATCATTTGGAACTGCACTGTCTAATATAGCAATCACTAGCTCCTATATTGTGGCTATTATGTGGCTAAACAATATGGTTATTTAAACTTAAAGTACTTTAAATTAAATAAAATTAAATATGCAGTTCCTCAGTTGTACTAACCACATTTCAAGTGCTCAGTAGACATAGATGGCTAGTGACCACCATAACAGTCAGTATCATCAGGACATTTTCATCATCTTAGAAAGTTGTATGAAACTTCTCTGGTTTGGACCTAAGAACCTAAAAGTTCGCACTTTGTCTGTGTGGCACCTCGTCTTGTTAGTTCTGATTCAGTTTCCAAGATTGCTGAGATCTTTTGGAAACTTATGCTGGTTTCCAGAGTGTCTAGTCCTTTCAACTTCATGATTTGACGAGTGTTATATATCTTCTCTGCTTCATCTAAAACAACTGATAAAAAATCCCAGCAGAGGCGGGGGTATTGCAACCAAGTCCTGCACATGCATCCTGAACTCTAGCCTCGTAAATCAAGTAGTTAAGCAAATTAGGCCTATATAATGGGCTGTCCTGGATACCAGGAACCTACAGGGAGACAGAAAACACTAAGAAATTTATTCCTAATATGATGGTTGCTCTAGTAGTTCAAATACTCTTTTCCTTGCAAGTGTGACCATGTACAATGATGCTAACCTGTAGTTCTAGCTGCCCCGCAGTCTGAGGCAGAAGGATCATGAATTCAAGGCCTGCCTGATCAATTTAGTGAGACCCTGAATAGGAAAATGGCTGGGTATATGGCTCAGTACTTGAGTGCTTGCCTAGCATGATCAGGGACCTGGGTTTTATTCCCAGCAATACACATACACACACACACACACACACACACACACACACATACACACAGAATATAAGCTTGGGAATTGGCTTCCCAGGTTTGGATTTTGGCTCTTCCACTTTTTTTTTAAATAAATACCTTTATTTTATTTATTTATTTTTATGTAGTACTGAGGATTGAACCCAGGGCCTTGAATGTGCTAGGTGAGCACTCTACTGCTGAGCCACAACCCCAGCCCTTGGCTCTTCAGCTTTACAAGCTATGTAATGACTTGTGTTTCCCTTTAAATATGTGTAAAGTCAGGATAAGAATAACCTCTATCCCATGATGTTACTGTGTAGATTAAATGACTTAATGCAAGTAAAGCTCTTAAAACAGTGCCTGGAACATAAAAAGTTGTTCCAAACAAGTGTTATTTATTTATTCTTATAATTAATTACATCCCCACCCCACCCCCGGACTTTCTAAGGCATACTACAGAACAAACCTGGACAAGGCATGCTAAGTCCTGCATTAGGGTCTTAGCTCCTTTAATTTTTCCCTCTTAGTATATGGAAGTCTTTGGTAGGCTCCCTTCTCTGACTTATGTTCTCAGCTGCCAACTTCGAATCTGCCCTTAATATCTTATACTGGAGGCCAGGACCACAGTTAAGAATTAGAATCGTTGGGCTTCACATTGGCTTTGTGGGGCCTGGAGAAGAGACCTAGGATAGGCTTCCCACCTGCAAAATGGGAAGAATCATGGCTGCCACCTTAGACATGTTCAGGGCTAACTGGAAAAGGAGCCTGTATTTAGGAGGCCTTTGCATATGTCTGAACTTCCAGTAAAAACTCTGCAGGAGCGTGAAATTTTCTTCTTACTCATGTTTCTTTGCTTTAGAATCTGACAAAGGAGGCTTATTTTTCCTGCACTTCTGCAGGGCCTGGCCCTGGCCCTGGAGCCCTAGGTCAGGAATTCCCATGGTTTCTTCATCTATGGGATCCGGACACTAATCAGTGCCCTACCTTCTTCAGATGCTATCTTGGGCTTGCTGTACTTGGGTTAGTTCCTCCCTTGTGGTAGCCTCAGTCTATGTTCAGAGCAGGACCTGAACGGCCCTGTTCGGGCCCATGGTAGTTAATACCCTAGTTTAGAAAAGCCCTTTACTTTGGGCGTACCTTGGCCTGTGGAGGGTGGGCATCAGGGTAGGAGGGCCAAAGGCACAGCCTCTGGCAAGACCCCAGAGTCCAGAGGTGCTGCCACCTGAGGCGGGCTGAAGTGTGCGGCGAGTTCCTTCGCAAGCTCTGGCCGCGGGAACAATAGGTGGGCGGCGTGGAGGCGGGTGGGCGTCGGCCAGGTCCCCGCTGGAGGTAGACAAGGCCAGCGAGCTGGGCGCCAAGCCGCGGGGTTAGCCCGGGGCACCGCGCCTAGCTCTAGTGTCTAAGCCAGGGAAAACGAGGTCCGCGCTGGCAGTGGACCTGAGAGGAGGTGGGGGCTGGGACTGCGAGGGCTAGGAGGCCCCGGGTGGGGTCTTGTTCAGTTCTTCTGGCTGCCAGTCCCCAGCCTCTGAGGTCCGCGGCGGCTCAGGTAAGAGCCTGGCCCACGTGGGGAAGCAGGCGGCGAACCTCTGCTCCAGGCCGGCTCAAGGGGCTCAGCCCCCTCCTCTGCTCCCCTCCCCGGGGGCCGGCGCGACTCCCCCCCGACGCGCGGCTCCAGCCCCAGCTCCGGCGATCTGGCGGCTCCAGCGACTCCGGCGGCTGCGAGCTTCCCGGGCTTGTGGCGGTCACCGTTGCTGCTGGCCCGCTCGTCTGCCCGCCGCTGCCTGGGCAGCCGGGATCGCGGCCGCCTCCTCCGGGGGAGCGGGCCGGGGCGGGGCGGAGGGGGAAGAGGGGTGTGGGGGGTGGCGGGGAGGGGGCTGAGCGCCGGGGGAGGGAGCGAAGGAGCGAGAGAGCGAGCGGGGCATTTCTGCGCAGCTCGAGTGCGCCTCGGAGCCCGCCTGGGCGGCCGCCGGACGCAAGAACCGAGGGACACACAGCGCCCGGAAGCAGCGCCGCTGCCGCTGCCAGGTTAGCCTCCCTCCTGCCGGCCCCGGGGAGCCCACTGCGCCCGAGCTCGAGAGCGCGGGCAGGGCGATGGCCGAGGGCTGCGGGCTCTGGCCCGGACCCTAGAGCGCTGACAGGCGGGCGATGGGCTCGGGGGCGGGCGCCGGTGCTGGGAGCTCGGGGCTTCGATTTCTGCCTTTCGATACTGGCGCGTGTACGCGTGTCGGAGTCCACGTCTCTGGGTGTGTGTAGGGTGTGAGCGCGCGTGAGCACGAGGATCTGTGCAAGTGGATATTGGTGTGCGCGCGTGCGTATGTGCGCTGTGTGTGCATCAGTGAGGGTGTGTGCCCAGCATGTCTCCGCGCGTTGGGGCTGGGTGGTGTGTGTATATCTAGGTGAGGGTCTGTGTGTTTGCGCGTGCCTATCTGTGAATGTGCCTGCGAGAGGGTGTGTCCGAATGTGTAGCAGTGTGTGTACATCTGGATGAGGGTGTGTGCCAGTGGCTTCACTTAGGGCTAGAGCCTGTGGCGGTGTGTGTGTGTGTGTGTGTGTGTGTGTGTGTGTGTGTTTGTGTGTTTGTGTGTGTGTGCGCGTGTCGCTGTGTGCACGCCAGTGTGACTTCCCGTGAGTGAGCGTGTGAGGGCGGGTGTGTACCCGCGTAGCCCCCGTGTGCGTGTGCGCGGCTTTGTCTCCGCACTGCCGGGAGGAAGGGGTGGGAGCGGCGGCCGAGGCTCTGTCGTGGCCCAGAGCTGGACACCTGGCCCGGGCTGTGGGTGGCTGCGGTGGCAGGGGCGTCCCAGCCGGGCGGAGACTCCCTGCTGGCAGGTGGGCAGCCACACCCTAGGGGCCAGAGGAAGCTGGGCTGGCTGACAGTGGAGCCCGCGTTCTGTGCTGAGCTGGAGCGGAGGGCGTGTCCTGCTTGAATCATGGGTGTGTGTGTGCTGAGAGGGTGGGTGGATAGGTGTGGAAGGGTGGGTGTGTGGAGGCGTGGGTGTTGGGTGGTGGTAGTAGCGACAGCGGTCTTCAGGCTGGTAACCCAGCCAGTTCAGAGATCAATTTCCTTGTCGTGGCAAAAAGACTGTCACCCAGGGCCAGACCCAGTCTGGCCAGGTCAGCAGCTCTTCTACCCTCACCCATGCCACCGTTGGGCAGAGCAGCAGCTCAGGTGCCCTAAAAGGACTAAGAGGGAGAACCACTCTCTTAAAGGGCCCTCTCCTCCACTCCATGGAATCCCATCTCCGGAGACTTCTCTAATTTAAGAGACATGTCTCTGGGTGTGTCTACACCTTTCCCTATGTATTGGGGCATGCATGCATTTCAAGATCTGTATTCTGTGTGCATGTTGTGTTCCCCCTGTGTGTTTGTTGTGCATTTTGAGTGCATATGTATCTTTTATCAATGAACAGTGAATAAGACGTCTTTGATGTATATTTATCTGTTTTCATATTTGTTTTTATGTATGTATAGCTGTTTGTATATTAGCGAGTGAGTCTGTGTGTGGGGGTTTGCAAGGAAAGTGCCATTTTACTGCCAACTGGAATAGAACAGAAAAATTCTGCCCAAGGCCACTCTATTTTAGAAAAACTGGGTGAAAAGGAAGTTTGGGAATGTAGTCCCTGGCTTTGTGGGTTTTAGATACTGGTGCTGAAATGTAGATAGATTGGAGTTTGACAAGGATACAAGGATGGAGAGAAACAGAGGGTCTTACAGAAGGAATTGTTCTGGGAGAAGGCAGTACAAGTGCAAGAATTCTTCCTTCACTTCCACTTCTTCCTCCTAACTTCACCTCCCCCTTTGCTGCTTGGTTTGCCAGGATAAGTGCACAAGATTTGAAATGTAAAGGGAAGGAGCTGCTAGTGTAAAAGGAAAGAAGGTGGATGGGTGATAGATTTGGGGGCCAACAGCAGATTTCTGCAATTCTTAAAATGTATCCCTGCCAAAGACAGCAGAGGCTGTTGGAAAGCTGAGCTTCTGTTTCCTTCCCTGAATCCTAGGACATGGGAAAGGCTCTGTCCTGCAGCTCAGGAGCCCTGCATTCTGGTCTAGGGATCTCCTTTTGACTTTGATTCAACCCTTTATGCGTTTATCTGCTCAACCAGTACATTTTATTAAGCATCTCTTATGTTAAAGATTCTAAACTCCCCAATCCTTAGTTTCTCTGGCTGGGCAGCTAGGGGGCTGGATTTAGGATCTTTGAGGCCCCTTCCCTTACTTGGACTATTAGTTTGTCTGGTTGTTATACAGATCTAGGAAATCACCCTTTTAGTCTCCAAGGTCCCCACTTATCTTCTGCAATTCCTTTTACTCTAGCCTAGAGCAATGGTTCTCAAAGTGTGGTCCGCAAGGTCACCCAGGAGTTTATTAGAAATGCAAATTTTAAGGACCTGTGCCAGACCTACAGAATAAAAAATTCTGTGGGCGGAGCCCAGCAATCTGCGTTTTTACAAAAGTAGGTGGTTCTAACATAACTCTAGAGCAGTGCAGGTAGGGAGCCAGGACCCTCCTCTAGGCTGAAACACCTGGAAAGCTCCACCCCCACCTGTCCTCTGCCACAGGTACCTGAAGTAGAGTCAAAGTCCTGCCTGGTAGGTAGGGGTTCTGGTTTCAAGTCCCACATCTTCCTTTTGATCTTGAACAAGTCACTACTTTACTAACTAATGCAGTGACTCGACAGTGTCTGCTCTTGGCCAGGTTTCTCAGCATGGGATTTCCTGCTCTGCTCAGTGTCTCCAACCCTTACCTTGACCTACAAAGCCTTGTAAGATCCAGTCCCTGCCCACCTCCCTGAAATCAGACACTCTGGCCTTTTAGTTCACCCAGGCACCAAGAACTTTTGCCTTCGGGATTTTTGCACATGGTTCTTTCTACCTAGCACACTCTTCCTCTGCTGCTTATCTTGGCGGACTCCCCTGCTCAGATTTCAGCCCTCTGGTCATTTTCTGGAGTGGGTGGTGTTTGCCAGCTCCCTAGGCTTTCAGTTTCTCCTGTTATATAGTCTTTGAGCTTTCTGTCTTATGGGGCTTATGAGAGTTTGTTATACAGGAACTTGTTAGTTGTCTGTCTTTCCTAAGTAGACTGAAAATGCCATCTGGACAGAACTTGCTTATTAATCTTCCTAGTGTCCCCCATAGTGATAGCTTATGATTTCTGTTCAATAAGTTTGTCCAGTGAATTGATTTATAAAATGGGAAATGTATAAAATGACACCCAAAGTTTCCCCTCAATCCTTGACAATATACTATCTAAGCAGGGTCCAGACTTTTCTTTTTTTTTAAACACTCACGTTCTATATTTTATTTTAATATTTATTTTTTAAGTTGTAGTTGGATGCAATACCTCTATTTTATTTATTTTTATGTGGTGCTGAGGATTGAACCCAGGGCCTCGCACATGCTAGGCAAGTGTTCTACTGCTGAGCCACAATCCCAGCCCCATGGGTACAGACTTTTCTTAACCACATTTATCTTTTTTTTTTTTTTTTAACTGCTCTATCTCCTGGCTATAGATCTGAGCCTCCCACCCTGACCAGTGTTCTCCAGGCTATAGTAAAAGCAGTAGAAAGCTCTTTGGGAGACACAGCCTAGCTTGTGTTCTATATCTTCCTGGATTAGGATTCTGGAGGAATGAGAAGAGGAAGAGCATTGAATGAGGAATCTAAAGATCTGAGTCCATGCCTTGTTTTTTTTTTTTTTTTTAAGAGAGAGAGAGAGAGAGAGAGAGAGAGAGAGAGAGAGAGAGAGAGAAATTTTAATATTTATTTTTCAGTTTTCTGCGGACACAACATCTTTGTTTGTATGTGGTGCTGAGGATCCAACCCGGGCCACACACATGCCAGGCGAGTGCACTACCGCTTGAGCCACATCCCCAGCCCTTATGCCTTGTTATGTGACAAATCACACCCCCCCTTTTTTTTTTGCATGTTTCCTCTTTTGTCAAAAGAAGGTATTGGGATGGATGTTGTTCTTAGTACAGTAATTACCCTCTCCCCCTGCCTTTTTTTGGTACTAGGGATTAAACACAGGGGCCCTTAACCACTGAGCCACATCCCCAGCCTTTTATTATTATTATTGTTTATTTTTTAATATTTATTTTTTTGGTGTAGATGGACACAACACAATGCCTTTATTTTTATGTGGTGCTGAGGATCGAACCTGGGTCCCTCCCGTGCTAGGCGAGCACTCTACTGCTGAGCCATAATCCCAGCCCTTATTTTATTTTTTAAACAATATTTTTTTAGGGGCTAGAGTTGTAGCTCAGTGGTGGAGCACTTGCCTAGCATGTGTGAGGCACTGGGTTCGATCCTCAGCACCACATAAAAGAAAATAAATAAAATAAAGCATTCTGACCATCTACAGATTTTTACTACAAAAAAATTTTTAAAATATTTTTTAATTGTAGACGAACATAATACCTTTATATTATGTATTTATTTTTATGTGATGCTGAGGATTGAACCCAATGCTTCATAGATGCTAAGCAACTGCTCTACTGCTGAGCCCCAGCCCTAGTCCTCCAGCCCTTTTTAATAGTCTACTTAGAAACAGGGTCTCACTGAGTTGCTTAGGACCTCAGTAAGTTGCTGAGGTTGGCTTTGAACTCATGATCCTCCTACCTCAGCCTCCCAAGCAGCTGGGATTACAGGCATGTACCACTATGTCCAGCTCAGGAATTCCCTCTTATCTACCAGAGTTATATACCAAGATCCTCAATGGGTTCCTGAAAGCAGGGATAGTACCAAACTCTGTGTGTTTGTGTGTGTGTATACACACATATATGTATGTATATATACGCAGATATATACGTGTGTATATGTATAAAACACTATGGGTTTTTTTCCTATTAAGTCTAGGGCTTTCACCTTTTCACTAAAAGGAAGCATTTCCTGGTTTTTCTTTGGCATATATAAATTGCCAACATCACTATTGTGCTTTGGGCCATTATTATGTAAAATAAGGATAGAATACAATTATTGGGATACCAATACAACAGTTGATCTGATATTAGATGGCTGCTAAGTGACTAAAGGACAGGTAGCATATATAGAGTGGATACATGGGACAAAGAGATGATTCACATCCTAGTCAGGACAGAGCCAGGATGGTGTGAGATTTCATTATACTACTCAGAATGCCCTCCAACTTAAAATTTATGAATTGTTTATTTCTGGACTTTTAATTTAGTATTTTCAGACCATGGTTGATAAAGGTAACTGAAACTGTGGAAAGGAAGGGAGACTACCTTGATTACCAGCATTGGCTCTGGATTCATTTAGTCTTTGCCATGTACTAGTTGGGTGGACTTTAGCAAGTGATTGCATCTCTTCATTTTCCCACCTGTAAAGCAGAACCAATAATAGTCTGTGTTTCAGAGCACTGTTCTGAGAATTAAATGAGACAACACATATGGAATGCTTAGCACAGTGTGGGCACATAGTAAACATTTGGTAAATGTTAGCTGTTATTATTATTATGGTTGCTCCACAATCTAGTTCAACATTCTTGAATGCCTTTGTACTGGGCCTTAGACCTATGGAAAGAGATATGACCATAACAGTGTTCACAGACTGAGGGTGGGGGCAGACATGCAAAGATGCAGTACCACAAGGACAATGTACAAGATGCCAGGGTGTGGCTACTATGAGGAAAATTCTTTATGGAAGAGAAAGAGAGATGGTGTTTGAGTTTAATTTGGTTTCAAGGTGGTTGCAACAGCATATGCTAAGGCAACAGTTCCATGTCTTTGGAGCGGAAGGTGGCTAGAGGTGGGGACAGGTGGGGTGAGTGGCTGGAGATAAGGCTGAGAGGAAGGTTGGGGCCAGATTTGTCACAGGCTGAAGAGCTTGACCAAGTTCAGCAGGTGGTGGGGAACTAGGAAGAGAATTAAGCCAACCCGGAAGGATCAGATTTGCATTTCAAAAACATCTCTCCAGGTGGTGGTGGAGAATGATTTAGGATAGAAGCGGAGGATTATTGACTGGGACAGAGGCTGCTAAACAAATTCAAAGGGAGGCCCCAGCAGGGTAGATAGGGGCCTAGAACATCAAGAAGCCTGGGTGAGGGACTTTTCACGAGTCCCCCCTTAAATCTCCACAGCTGCCTAATAAATGGAAATCTGAAAACCAGAGTTTGAGAGCCCCGGGTCTACTACTCAAAGGACACATGGTGTGTTAATTTCCTAGGGCTGCTATATGGGAGTATCACAAACCCGGGAATTTGGAGCCGCAGAAATTTATTCTCACAGTTCTGGAAGCTAGAAGTCTGAAATCAAGTGTCAGCAAGGTTGGTTCTTTCTGGAGGCTCCCAGTGGGCAAGTCTTTCCATGCCTCTTACCTAGCTCCTGCTGGTTGCCTGCAATGGTGATCCTTCACTTGCAAAAAATGCATCTCTTGTCACATGGCTTTCTTCCTGTGACTCTGTGTCATATTATAAGGACACCACTCATATTAAGTTCAGGACCTACCCTTACCCTAATCCTAATCCAGTATGACCTCATTTTAACTTAACTAATCACACTTGCAAAGACCCTATTTCCAAATGAGTTCATATTTTGAGCTTCTATATAGACATGATTGGTGGGGGTGGGGTCACTATTCAACCCAATATAGATGGGAATAAAAAGAGCATAGGCCTTGGAGTCTCACAAACCCTGGCCCAAATTCAGGCTTCGAACAGAACAGTCATGAGCTTTAGGGTAGATCAGTTACTTTTTTTCAGTCTCTGTTCTCTCTTCAATGAAACAGGGACAGTAGTACCTGCACTAGTGTTATAGTGGTAAGATCTGATCAAGATAAGTTGTGAGCAATCTTAGTGAGGTGGTACACAGTAAGCACTCAATACTTACTACTTTCTCTTCAGCTCCTCCTTCTCTGTCTTTAGCAGTTTCAACAAGTTACTTAATCATCGGGCTTCACTTTCCTTACCTGCCAAATGTGCATAAACATCATCCAGCCCTACCTACCTCCCCAGATTGCAAATCTCAGGAGATAATGAGAAAGCTCTTTGTAAATTGCTTAAGGATTTGTTGCTTTGATTTTTAATTATAACCGTCATCATCATAATAACTCTTGGCCTTTGCTACATCCATCCTCTGCACTCAGCAGAGCCCAGCGCAGCCCACTCCTCTCCAAGGCAGGTCCTCTTTCCACTTTGGGACTGGATGCATCACATGAGGTGTAGCTGCTGTTAGAGCTGGGAGGATCTTAGAGATGGTCAATGTCATTGCCCTCATTAGCCTGGGGAGGGACAGTGATACCTGGAAAGAAGTGACACCAAAGGTTAGGGGGCTTTGGAATACCTTGTTCATGGCTCCAGTGTATGCTCCCAGTAATGCTTTACCTTAGTTGCAGATTTAGTCTCTGAAGCAGGAGCTTGGGGCTCATAGAAGCCTAGAGGGCTCTGTATAGGTCCCAAAGGTGGGGATCCAGCAGAGAAGAGTTCTGCTGAGTCTGGATCAGAATTGCAAAATAGGCAGTGCCTTTGTGGGTTGAATGGTAGGTTGTTTTGTTGTCAGCCTGACCGTGGCCATCTCTGTCAGTTCCAGCTGGAGGGCAGGAGGCCACTATGTACGGGCAGCAGCTTGCAGAGCCAGAGCCTGGAGGTAACCCAAAGCTTCAATACCCTATTGACAGCCAGGGCAGTGCTTCTCAGCAGGCTATTCCTAGGCCTTGTGCTGCAAAGGATCTGGAAAGGAGAGAGGGCTTATCCTGTTCTGGCAGTTTCCATCAAATCCTCTTCCTTTCCCTCAAGTTGGGGAGTCAGGCCCTTTCTGGGCCCCTGAATTCTTCCACTTTCCTTTTCTCTCTCTTCCTCTTGGTTTTCTCTCCCCCTTCTCTCTGCTGATCCCTTCCCCTCCCCTACCTTCTCTCCAGATTAGAGGTCTACAGCTAAAATTTCCAGACCTACTTCAGGTGGCTGGTTTTGAGGCCTCTAAAGAATTAGACCCTCACAAGAGGCCCACTCTAGTGACTGAGAAACTGCTGCTTGCACTTACTGGCTTCCTCTAGCCAGGACCTATGCTAAGTGCTACACGTATCTTATGTTATTTAATTCCTGCAACTGCCTAGCAAGGCAGCGGTTATGGTGCACAGTTCATCAAAGTAAGTAAAATGAGTTCCTCAAGGCCTGCCCAGTCCTCAGCCCTTGGGAGGCACAGCTGGAATCTAAACCTCTCTTTGCCCAAAGCCCATGGATTCTTCTGGGCTTTTAAGAACAAAGGGATGTGCATTTGCTCAGGTTCTGAGGACAAATGCTTACCTCTGAGAGCAGGGTCTCCAATCCAGGGATCCAGCACTCTGCCACCACTTCAGGGACTGGCCTTCTCATGGCACCAGCCTTGGAGCTGGCCAGGGCTCTGGCTTCATTTGGTACTAGGCAGCTAGCTGTCCACCTTTGGGAGACACCTGGCATCAGGAAGAGTTGACAGGTTAGGTCTGAAGGTCCTTTCCTGTTTTCCTGTTGACCATCTTAGTTTTTCATGGATGATTTTGAGTCTTTCAGTTAAGGAAGCTTATGATTTGCAAAGAGCACTAGTGTTCTGTTTTGTTTTATTGGCTTTTATAAACCATACAGAATGTTGGGCTTTATTGTGGCATATTCATACATACATATAACACAGTTTGATCAAATTCATTCCTTATTACCTTCCCTTGACTCCCACTCCCCTTCTTCTTCATTGATAGTCCCCTTTTACATTCATGATGTCCTCCACTTTTTTTTCTTTTTCTAGCTTTCATATGAGAGGAAACATGTGATATTTATCTTTCTGAGTCTGGCTTATAACATAATGCAAAAAGCATCAGTTTTGCCTGCTTAGAAGGTGCTTGGGAGCTTGGGAATCCTCCCTCAGGGTTAGTGATGACTGGAACTCTGGAGGAAATGGGCAGGGAGGCAAAGGCTGGAGCCTGGAGAGACAGCTTCTGTTAGAAAGGGGAAAATAGGAAATAGGAATGGCCCAAGGTCCAGTGAGGCAGCCTGGGCCTCCTCACACCCCAACTTCAGCCCAGGAGTCCAGACTTCCTCCCATTCAGGCCTTCTAACCTCAGAGTGTCACTCCAGAGTTGGGGCAGCTGCAGTCATGTGCTGAGCCTCCACCTACCCCACCAGCCTAGACAGCTGCTCACCTGAGTAGAAGGGACCTTGATGAAGGAGCAGTGGCTTTAAAACTCTTAGCCACAGAACCCACTCTTCATAGGCAAGAGAGGAGAAAATCAATATGTGAAATGGCTCAAGGGGAAACAGCCGGGCATCCCATCCCATCCCCCTAACTCCTGGGGTTCCTGAGGCCAGGTTTGTGGAACTTTGTTCCTGCTAAGAGCAGCAAAGGGGACCTGGCTAAAACACTCTGTTTCAGAACCCACCACAGAGGTTCAGACTCAGCTGTTTCATGGGGCTGGTTATTAGCCTACAGATTCCCTCTCACAGTGATTGGGATGCAGATGATTCTCACATTGCCCTTGAAGTACACTGGTCTCAGATATGTGTGAACTTCTGAATTGGCATGCACAATTTTGAGATTGTCCATTGTCCCCAGGGGAGGATCCTTTGGCTTCATCCAAGTTTTTGAATCATGACCCATAAAAGTTTAAAACCACTGTCTGCAGGGTTGTTTTATGGAGTTGAAGGTAAGGCCTAGAGAAGGGTCACCAGGGAGCTAATGACAGAGCCAGGTGGAGAAGGCTGGTTTCCCAAATCTCCATGTTCATTGCTGGCTCTGCTGTGAAGTGCTGAGGGCCTAGTTTTTCAACCTGTAAAATGGGAGTTGGGCAGGCTAATACTAAGATCTTGCATAGCTTTGATCTTGGGTTCTGGAAACTGGTCTTTGATTGCCCAGTCATGTTCTTTGCTCTTCTCCTGGCTATCTCCCCACAATCACCCACCTCTGGTGGGGCCACCCTCTTTAGCATCTTTATTCTCTGAGTTTCTGGGCAGAGTCTGGATTCTGGCTCTTCTTTGTCTCTTTCCTCTTGTTAAACCATATGTCCAGATGCTCAGGCCGTCTCACCCTTTCCCTGACCACTCACCGTATATGCACCAGATGCCTGTGAGTCTGGGGAAGCTCAAGGTGGCCTTTCTGCAGGGCTGGATGCTCAGACTGATTCGAAGGGAGGGGCTAGGACAACGCCCTGCCAGAGGCTCCTGGGACACGCCCATGGCTCACCTGTGTCTTTGCCCTTGCTCCCTCTGTTCCTCCCTGCCAGGAATGCCACCCCCACCCTTCCCCAATCCCTGTCAAAAGCCTGTCTGCCTTTTTAAGGCTGAACTCAGATGCCAGCCTGGTGAGCCCTCCCCCAACCTGCACAATGAGGTTCACTTTGCCTCCTCTGCATTCCCTTCCTACCTTATCTGCTCCCCTCTGGGGACAAGCTCTGCTTATTTTGGCTTTGTCTGGGGAGAGGGCTGGTCTCTCACTAGGCCATGATCCCTCTAAGCACTGGAATGTCTCATGTCTCATTCTTTCTCCCCAGCCCCTAGCGCAGGGCTGTGCACAGAGCAGATGCTTAATCCAGGCTTATGAAGTTTTATTAGCAGAATCTGCCTCCAGCCTTGGGCTGGGCTGGTTTCTTTGGAGCCCCTGTGGCCCATGTCACTAACAGGCTGCAACTTCTCACATATCCCCTCCTTCATTTATGGGTTGGAGAAAGGCCAAGGAGTGTAGAGGCTAAGAACTTAAATTCCAGTCTTGATGCAGCTGTTTCCTGACTGTGTGACCTTGGAGAAGTCACTTTCTCTTTCTTAGTCTCAATTTTCTCAACTTTAAAACAAAGGGCTAGGGATGGCAAGTTTTTTTTGGGGGGGGGGCTATAAAAATTAACTTAAATGCTATGTGTAAAATGTTGATATAGCATTATAAAGAATAAATGGACAATAAATTATAACTCATGATTTTTTAGTTAATGGCTACCTGTTGTTTAGCAAATACCTGTTGTTTTAGTAAATACCCTTGTTCAGAGTCATCCTCTGAACAAGGGGTACTACCTACGGTGTTCTGAGCATTGCACTGTGGGGGCCAGGGTGAGAGAGAAGAAAAATCATAATAGGAGTTCTGAGGTCTTAAGGTCAAGTGTGGGCATCAAGACCCTAGCTCAGGAATCAGGGGCTGGCAAATACATGGCTGAATGAGTTGAGAAATGAATGATTTTGTCGATTCCATGCCAGAGGTGACATTGAGCTAAAGGACATGAAGTAGGAGGGGCAACAAGAGGCTGGGAGGGGACAATGGGAGGCATGTATGTAGAGGTTACAGGATGGAAGAAAGAGCAGGATGGACGGATCTGCACACAGAAGGGACTTGGGGTCTGCATCTCAGGTGGAGAGGGAGCATCAAGCTTTGTTTTGCCAAGAAGAATTTGGGGGACTGATGGCTCACAAGGGCACCCCTGAGAGCAAGAGAGAGAAGCCTGGGATGTGAGGCAGGAAAATGAGAGCTTTCTGTTGGAGGCAGTGGGAACCAGTGAAGGCTGCAGCCAGGGGTGGGCAAGGGGGGGCCTTGGTCCCTTTCTGCCCAGTCGGGAGCTGAGAGTGGCTTCAGTTCTGGGCCTCTGCAGGGCTGCCTGTTTACCAGGCCAAGGTTAGGATTTGAACCCTCATTTGCTTGTAGTTAAAGTACAAACTGATCCCAGAAATATCAGAATTTCTAAAGATCAGAGTCAACTAGCAGAAGAAATGTTCTCTTAACCTTACACAGATGGGAGGCAGAGGCCCAGGACCGGGAAACACGGAGGGACCTGCCCCCTGAGCTCACAGTAGGCTGTCGACCTAGGCCTGTGTTAGGGGTTGGGGGAAGAGAACCCAAGGAGGGAACCCAAGGAGGATGTAAATGACAAGCTCACGTCAGTTTGGGAGCAATCTGTTGCCAGGGTGTGTGTGTGATCCCAGGTGAGTGGGAGGGGAGTGGGCTGCAGCTGGCATCATCATTCCAGGTTTTCCTTCCGGAGAAGGAGAAATGTAGGGCCATATAGGTGGGATCCAGGGGAATATTGCGATGTGGGGGAGATCAGGGGGTGGCCTGAGAGAAGGCGGCTGTTGCCAAGCAGCGAAAGACACAACTTCATTAGAACAGCACAGGCCTCTGAGCACTGTGGGCCTGGCACCGTTCACCAGCCCTAAGCTGGGGCAGGATAAACTTCATGACTGGAAGGAACCAGGGCTCCCGAGGTCACAGTTGGAAAGAATGGAGCAAGGAGCAGCGTCCAGTGCTGAGGTGCTTCAAAACCATGTCCCTGGCAAGCTCTGGGTAGCCACTGTTCCAATTTTGGGAGATCTTGGGGTCTAAGAGGTTAGGAGTTCCCAGCTCAGTGCAAGCCATCTTTCGCCTCCCTTCCTTGCTCCTCCATCAGGCTGCTCACCTAGCTGGCCTGTTTTATTCTAGTTTCCCCTCACCCCTTATTGGTTAAAAGTATTTATTGAGTTTCTGCTATGTGCCAGACACTACCCTGACCTCATGGAACTTAAGCCGTCACCTCTTAGCATAGACAACTGTTCCACATTTGCAGGGAGGGGCTGGGAGGAGCAGTTGGGGAGGTCACTAGATGCCCTTCTGTCTTCAGCCTTGCCCTCTTCCAAGTCCCCCTATTTTCAGATGGGACTTCTTGCTGGAATTAGCTCCTGCTTAAGTGGAAACCAATCACAGTTAATTGTTAAACCTAATCGCTAGTGAAAATTTCACCCTGCTGGACTGGTAGGCAGGAGCTGAGAGGGCGGAGCCACCCGGGTTTTTCTGGCCTGTACCTGCCACCTTTTCCCTACTATAGGCTCTGTCTCTAGGGCTCTCTCCTGTCCAGGGACAGGAGGCCACTTGGATCCTTTCCACATCCTCCAGCTGAGGCCGCCCTGGGAGGTTAGTCCTGGCTCCAGTCCAAGGGCCTCTGTGTGAGTGCTCTTGCAGGGCAGGTGGGAAAGAGCACCTAGTGACCCAAAGAACAGGCAGCCAGCGGAAGTCCTGACTTTGCCCCTGCTGGGCAGGGGCGAGGGGGAGGTAGGGAAGGTGTCATGGTGTCCCAAGCCCTCCACACGGGACCTCTGCCTAGCACAGCCCGTGCATCTTTCTTTTCTTTCCTTCCCCTTTAGCCTCTTCACTGGATTTCCTGTTCTGGGCCATTCTCTGCCACTAAATTGTGGGAGAAGGATTCCTGAGAAGAGGGCAAAGGATTGTTTCTTTCTCCAGAAACTGATTCTCGGACTAGAATGGGCCCCTGTCACACTTTAGGGACAGAGCCCATGTCACCTGGCCTGTCAAAGCTTGGACAGGTGGCCCACCTCTCTGAGCCACAGAGTCATCCTCTGAACAAGCAGTACTATGATTCCTTCCTTACCATCATTGTGAATATTATAGGCACCATATGCAGGCATTAATATTAGGCTCAGCCTAATTCTATTTTATTAAATGAATAGAAGCCGTTCTATTCAGATGCCAGTTTACTTCTGAAGCTTAGCTCTGGGTTTGAGCGAATGAGACCATCAGTTCACACCCTCAAGGACTTGACTTCAGAGCTGCAGCTGCTTTATACAGTAGCCACTAGTCATGTGGTGTTGAACACTTGAAATGTGGCTACTGTGACTGGGGAACTGAATTTTAAATTTTATTTAATATTTAGCCAGGTGAGGTGGTGCACACCTGCAGTCCCAGCAACTTGGGAGGCTGAGGCAGGAGGATCACAAATTTGAGGTCAGCATATATCACTTAGCAAGGCCCTAAACAACTTAGTGAGACCTTGTCTCAAAATAAAAATTAAAAAGGGGGTGTTGGGATTGTGGCTTAGTGGTAGAGCCTAGCACAGGCAGGGCCCGTGTTCCATCCTCAGTACCTCATAAAAATAAAGGTATTGTGTTGTGTTCATCTATACCTAAAAAATAAATATTTTTTAAAAAGGGGGTGGGAATGTAGCTCAATCTCCAGTACCAAAGTTTTTTAAAAACTTAATATTTAATTTAATTAACTGAAAATTAAAAAATGACACTCCATTGTGGACAAACTTCTACAATTGTTTGGGAACTTGGATTTGTGAATATACTTTTTCATTTGTAAAGGCTAAGATAATCTAAATATCTATTAAAAATTTAACATCTGTATCAAGGAGTGCTGTTAAGTACAAAGTATATACTAGATCTGATTTAGTATGAAAAAAGAATGTAAGATATTTAAATAGTATATATTTGTGTGTGTGTGTGTGTGTGTGTATATATATATATATATATATATATATATATATATATATATATATTACATGTTTAAATTGATATATTGGTTAAATATATTATTAGAATTAATTTCAGGGCTGGGGCTGTAGCTCAGTGGTAGAATGTTTGCTTAGCATCTTCAAGGCTTTGGGTCCAATCACCGATACCTCACACAAAAATTTTTTTTTCACCCATTCCTTTATTCTTTATAAGATGTGGCTACTGGGAATTTTAAAGTTAAATATGTGGCTTGCATTATATTTCTTTTTGTGTATGTGACACGGTCTCGCTATGTTGCCCAGCTGGGCTTAAGTGATCCCACCTCAGTTTCCAAGTAGCTGGGGCTACAGGCACGTGTCATTGTGCCAGGCCTCACATGATATTTTCTTGGACAACACTCTTGTAGCCAGAGAGTTGAGTTGGACACATTTGAATAATCACCCAAGACTATAAAAAGATAAATTTAAGGACAGAGCAGGCCATCTATTCCCCACTCACCTCTGGCTTTGGGCCGTTCCTCTTGGTGAAGTGTTGCCATGGGCAATCCCATAGCTTCCAGGTTAAGATAGCTTCTCACCTGCTCTGAGTGTGACTTTGGGCATTTTCCTTTGCCAAACCTCAGTCTATCATCTATAAATTGGTCCTAATGGTGATGAAGGGACTAACCTGAGAAATGACGTAAGGAAGCATTTAGTTCAGTGCCTGGCACTTCTGAGAAGCCCCATATTAACAGTGGTGGTGATTGCCACTGTGATTGGTTATGGGGCTGTTGTTATAACTGCTGCATCCATCGGGGTGGATTTGATTCTGCCACTTGTCTGGATGGAACATGGACCAGAAGGAAAGGAGGAGAAGTTAGAAGTTTAAACATGAGAGTCAGATGGGGGCCTGGGGGATGTTCTTTATGATGCATTAGGAGATTGCTTGGGGGTAGCTCCTTGGATCTTCCCTTCTGCTGGTGATCAGGAAAAAGTCCCCATTTTTCAGATGAGAAAGCAGAGACCTGTCAGAAAGAAGGTGCTTGGTTATACAGCCAGATGGAGAATGGAGGATTCCCCAATTCTGTTGTGGTAACATGGAGCCAGGGCTGGGAGGCCACCACTTGAGGCTGTAGCAGTCTCCTGTAACTGGACATCAGTTAGTACAGCCATCTCATTCTGGAGTTGAAGAGAAAAAGATGAGAGGGAGGAAGGAAGACGGGGCGCTGGGGGCAGACAGACAAGAGACAAGAATAAGACAGAGACAGAGAGAGGCCTAGGATCACATAGCAAGATGGTGGGCAAGGCAGAGCTGCTTCTGTTTGTTTAGATCCAGCTGCTGGCTCAGCCCTAGCAGGCAGGATGGTGGCCCTGCTTGTCAGCCCCCTCCTTTTCTGCCCAGTCCCTAGAGAAGGCTTCTGAGAAAGAAGCTTTTGTTTCACCAGCTCCTTCTGGTTTCCTCTCAAGGTAGCTGCACATGTGCACACACACACACACACACACACACACACACACACACACACCACCCTGATTTGCATTTGTCCCTGTTCCAGGTTTAGAGGGCCCTGAGATCTGAAGCTTCTCTGCACTCTGGATATCCACAGAGACCCTAGGTCTTTTTCACCAAGGAGGCTTGGGTTCAAGTCCCTTGCCTACTGTTAATTTTCTGTGACCTTGGGCAAGTCACAGGTGATATTTTTTTAGCTTTAACTTCCTCATCCAAAAAGCAGGGACCAAAATAGCTTATGCCTGGTCTAGTGTTGAGAACCACTGCCCCACAGCCCAGCAGCCTGTGTGGGGGTCTTGGCTCTGCCACTCACTCACCGCTTGGTGTTCAATGAGTCATTTCACTTTCTGGGTCTCAGGTTCCTCATCTGTAAATGGAGGTTGTGATGAGACATCAT
The DNA here is from genome assembly GCF_045843805.1 of Urocitellus parryii. NCBI lineage: Eukaryota > Metazoa > Chordata > Mammalia > Rodentia > Sciuridae > Urocitellus > Urocitellus parryii. The sequence continues at coordinate 177,922,554 of NC_135536.1, forward strand.
ACAAACTCTCCAAGTGCATCATCTCACCTAGTCCTCCCGTTGGGCCCAGAAGTTGACACTATTACTCCTAATTTCCAGGTGAGGAAAGGAAGTGACTTGGCCAGGCCACATAGTTAAAAAGTGGGGAGCCAAAATTCTCCACAGGCCTGTGTCACTCCAGAGCCCAAGCTCATTAACCACTGGGTGTTCTTCCTGTTTGCCTGATTGATCCTCATGTTCCAAGGGATGTGGAAACACCTTGTCCTGCCTGGAGATGGACTTTATGGAGCGTCTGAGTGCAGAGGACCTCCAGCTATCCCACCCGTGGAACACCAGGCTGGGTCTGTAGTTGGGGCTCCAAGAAGAGGGCAAAGGGCTTTAATACCCTGTGAGTGAATTCTACCAGCACAGAGTACCACGGGGTCACTGAGGCTGACCATATTTTTTTTTCCCAGATAGGGAGACTGAGGCAGGTTGAGAGGGCAGTGGGAATGCTTTTTCCTGGGGGCTGGACTGACATGGAAGGCCCCTGAGTGTTAGGGCCCCTGCCCTCTCCCACCTACCTATACAATTAAAAGTAAATGTCTCTCGAGTCTTGTCTTCTGCAGTCACTTCACCACGAAGCCATTCTTGTCCCTTTCCATCCCCTTCTCTACCTGGCGAGTCAGTGGCTTCCCATTGCTTTAAGATTCACCTTCATCTTGGCCTTCTCAGTCTTCTTCTCAGTCCCTTCCCAGTCTGGCCCCTGCGGGCCACGGCAGCCCCAGATTTCTCACCTTCCCGTTTGCCCTCTGCATTCAGTCCCACAGCTGTTCTGCTTAACAGGTTCAGCAACTTCCCTGACGTCCCTCCAAAGTCCAGAGCCAGCCTCCCAGTTGCCAGCATGCGCTGGGCCGGGAGCTGTTCTGAGGAGCTAATGCTGTCTCCTCCTTTTAGGTGCCTGGCTGCAGACATCTTCAGGGAGCCTGCGTGCACAGAGGGGTGAGTGTCCCAGAGGCACTGCCTAGACTCCTGCTTCTGCTGAGGTTGGGCAGAGGGGTCTTCCAGGCACCTGGTTTTGATCTATTTTAATGCTGGGGTGGTGTGAGGGTTTATTAGATCAAGGTTCCTGGGGGGTTGAAAAAGGGGACAGTACTGAGGGCTCTGCCCTGTTTAGGATTGTCTGAAGTAAGACCTGAAAGGCACATTCATTAAGTATTCTGTGTTGACAAACGACATTCTTTGCCTACCTTGCTTATTCAAGCCAAGGTTGGCGTCAGATGGTGTTGGGCTGGGAAGCTGGATCCGCAGGCCCTGTGGCCTTTGCTTTCTTGTGCTTACCATTCCAAGGTGTAGACTGGATTCGGGAGAGGGCGTTTTCATTCTGGTTCTGTCGCCGACTGATACTGTATGATATTCCTTTCTGATGACCTCAGTGTCATATATACATTCTTTGGGCAGGGGCTGGGAAAAGGTAGGGTCAGACTAAATGAGCTTTCTTTTTTTCTTTTTCTTTTTTAACTTTACAGTAGGGAAATCTTTTTTTAAGTGAATCCCAAAGAATCTCAGTGCACAAAATAGCTAAAGGGATTGTAGCCTCCATTGAAGTAGGGGTAGGATTGGTGGCTCTAATTGGCTAATTCCTCAGGCCCCAGTTGCCCCTAGACCTTGGCTGCCACAGACCTTGGCTTTGAGTAAGAGATTTGGAAACTCACTGGCTTGGGGCATGTTAGGAGGTGTGACTCTGGCAGGGCAAGGCAAATAAAGTTGTATTGATTAAGAAATTATAAATGCCATTGTGGGGTTATTAGAAGACATGACTACAGGGCTTCCCTTGGACTGGTAGAAAGACCCTAAAAAAATTGTCCCCTCTGCCACTGAGCTACAACAAATGGTGTTATCATTTTAGAATCCTGTTTTTTAGTTTGGGATAAATATGAGGGACCTCTGGCTTCGTATGGGGATTATTCCAGTGTGTGTGTGTGTGTGTGTGTGTGTGTGTGTGTGTGTTTGTGTGTGTCTGTCTGTCTGTCTGTCTGTGGGTGTAGGGGGCAGGGACCATGGGGGATGGGATGGGGCTGAGCCAAGCTGAGGCAGGTAGAATGAATGGAGAAGGGAGCTGGAAACATGTGATTACTGGGTAGTGGGGACAGGGATGGCTTTAGCTCCAGTTAAAAGGAATGATTTGGCTCTTTCCTGCCAGAATATGGGCCCCACAGAGATCTCTGGGCAGGAAGTACTGGGAACAAGGCATCCTCTGTCCACAGCCACAGTGCAGCCAGGACAGAGGAGGTGGATTAGGAGTTCCCAGGAGGAGGCCTGCCCAACTGTTCCCTGGCATTTGGGCCAATGTGCGGGGAGAAGGGAAACTCGGGATGTGTGTGCATAGGGGAGGTGGGGGCTCGGTAAGGGGAGGTAGAGGTTGGTTTGAACTTTTATTCCAGTCTCTCCTCAAGCTTCCTGAAGCCCTTCAAGGAAGCAAGCTCAGAGCAGAGAAAGATGAGAGTCTAAGCATTAACCATTATCAGTTTGCTGAAGGAAGGAGAGAATAGATTCTCACTGGCAGCCTGGTGCAGTGGAGGCCATCGGCCTGCAAGTCCAAACCCCACATTCAAGTACTTGCTCTGTGGCCTTGGTCTCGTTATTTCCCCCTTTCTGGGCCTCAGTTTTCCCTTCTGCAGAATGTAGATGAATACATTGGCTCTTCTGAGTGTCAGTTAGAACAATGTTTTTTAAATCCTTTTGGGCGCTGCAATCCCAACACGTAAGCATTTGTACCAGTTTGTCTCATTGAACTGGGGGTTAGTTTACCCAGACTCCTGCCTTCCTCATCACCCTTTGTTCATTGGGTGATTTTGAAGGTTCTTCTGCAAATTCCCAGGGCTGTAGGGAAGAGTGTCTAAAGAGTGCTAGGTCAGGATGCCTCTTGAGAACCTGCTTTGTAAACTGTCCCCTGTAGCCTGGGTGACAGGAATTGTGCCCAAGAACACAGGGGCAATTATTATACTATTATACTGGCTTCTACCTGGCCTTATCCTTAGCTAGCATGGATCTAATCTTGATTGTCCTGGGCCAGTTTATAGGATGGATGAGGAATCAGGTCAACTTTCCATCTCTCTCCCTTTACTCGTTGTCTCTCCCCTTTAAGCTGTCCACTGCCCCAGTTTAGCAGTCCAAACAGAAAGAGGGAACAATTTTTCTTCTAGGGTCTTTCTATCAGTCCAAGGGAAGGATTCTGATTGATTGGTTTTATCCTTGTTGCTGGGAGGATAGGGATATTCTGAGTGGTTAGGCCTGGGTCAGGTGCCTGCCCAAGGAGCTAATGGAGGGACAGAGCTACCACCTGATCAGTCGGGTGGAGGCTGCTAGGCAGACAGACCACCAAAGCATGTTAAGATGTTACTGGAGTATTGGTTATGGGAAAATGAACAGCTCAAAGGCTTGTAAGGGGCTGTAACTCCTCTCTCTCTCTTTAAAAAAATAATTTTTTTTTTAGTTATAGATGGATACAATACCTTTATTTATTTACTTTATGTGGTGCTGAGACTCGATCCCAGTGCCTCACACATGCTAGGCAAGCACCCTGCCACTGAGCTACTCCTCTCTTTAGTGACAGAAATACAAATACCAACAATGATCACAATAGCTAAGGCTTGTTGAATCACCTACTGTATGCTGGGCATGTTCTCTTGCATTGCCACGTATTATCTCATTTAATCCTCATGACAGTCCTTTGGGTAGGTAGTATTGTTACTGTTATTACCCCTGTTTTATACTGAGACACAGCTAGGTCCTCACTTTGAATAAGAGGAGTAGCTGGGGGAATCATGCCCATGGAGTCTGGCTTCAGAGCCCATACTCTGACCGCTACGTCTCCTGCCTCTGCTCCCTAGGTCAAATGGCTGTCCTGCATCTGCTTGCATGTAGCTCTGTGATACAGAGCTCCTGAGCCACAGAGGCAGCCCAGACCCAGGTGGCACTGCTCGACCTGTTGGAAAGGGCTTCCTGATGCTGCTCACAGATCTGCTTCCGTGTAGTCATCCATCCAGCGTGTGGCTCTGTGCTACGTATTTCAGGAGATGTCAAGAAGATCTCATAAAACTGCCCTAAAGGTCACCATAACCAATTTCACATTGCTAAGCTCTCATTTTGTGTAATGCTCGGTGCTGAGCCTTTTAGAGCATTACCTCTCCTCCCCCCTTTTATTTATTTATTTGTTTGTTTATTTATTTATTTATTTATTTAATGTGGTGCTGAGGATTGAACCCAGAGCCTCACCCGTGGTAGACAAGTGCTCTACCTCTGGGCCACAACCCCAGCCCGCATTACCTCTTTTAATTGCAACACAGGACGTACTGTTATTGCCTGAACTTTCCAGAGAAAACCGATGCTTAGGATAAGTGACTGCCCCAGGGTCATGTGGCTAAGAAACCACAAGCTGGTCTTTCAGTTCAGGACAGACTGGCTCCAGAGGCCATGCTAGAAACCAGTCATCACCTGTGTCCCCTCTAGGGTTGTCAATGTGAGCAGGTGTGACTGTGACACAGTCAGCATGCAAATTGCCATTGAGAGAGACTGGCCACGTGCAACCAGAGCTCAGAGGAGAGAGAACTGGGAAGAGTGGAGGAGGGGCTTTTGATGCTGTGCCCAAATCTCCCCCCATGACTCCAGGAGGAGGAAGCTACCTGAGAAAAGGCAGGGAAGTTTGGAAGTTTGGCGAGAACCAGAGAGCTGCTGGGGTGTGGGGTCACAGGCAGCTGTGCTTCTAGGCCTCACAAAAGTGTGGAGAGGTTCGATGTCTCTTGCTGAGTACAGATGCCCAGTTGCTTCCCTTCCTCCCCCGATATGAGGAGGGCAGGGCCCATCTGGATGGTGGATGAGGGGGGCACCAGCAGATGTGAATGCTTCTTCCCCGTCCTCCTGGTGGTGAGTGGAGGAAAAAGTGCTCCCCTTTGGTCCATTGCCCAGGGGCCAACCTTTCTCCAAACAATGTGGAATTCTGGGAGCCAGGATTTCTATCAGCCTCGTTGAGAGGGGGCTCCTCAGCCCTTCTGCTGATCCACAGAGGGGACCCTTCCCCAGCTCCCCTCATCCTTTGTCAAAAAAGTAGCTAATACCCCTAGAGGCCTGGACTCTGTCCCTAATGTGACTTTGGGCTTTTCTTCAAACAACTTAAGTGGAAAGTTGGGGGGAGAGTATGCTGTGAGGCCTGGGACCCTGCTGGATGTGGGAATGACAGTCAGATTCACCAAACTGGACTCAGAGGATGTCAGGGGCTTTTCCACCCATTTTACAGTTAAGAGTGCTGAGGTTCAGAGGAGGAAAATGACACAAGCGTGGTTGTCACAGGGAAGGTGGATGTGTCATTTTCTCCTGAGGGAAAACTTCCTTTCCCTCCCCTGCCCACCCATCCCTCCTCCTGACTCAGACTGCCCTCCAGCCTCTCCCCCAGCAGGAACAGATCATCCTCCTGGGGCCAGAAGAGCTATTTCTCGGGGGCCTGGGCCTCAGGAATGTTACCCAGATAAGGCCCAGATATCCAGCATTTCTTTTGTGTCTCCTTATTTCTGGGATTCTTGCATTTCTCTGATTCTTCTTGGAGGGATTTCTGCATTTCCATTTAGGAAAAGGAGACAGAGAAAGGTAGGGAAATTCTATTGGGGATTCCTTAATCTCACGACTCTCATCACCTGGCTCACACATGACTAGATCAAAGACCTTTATATTTTTCCTATGAGGAGCTTTCCTTTCCTTCCTTCTTCTCACTATTCCCACCCGCCCCCAACTCTTTTTTTTTTTTTTTTTGAGTGGGGATTGGACGCAGGGCCTGGCACATGCTAGGCAAGCACTCTACCATTGAGCTGTATCCCTAGCCCCCCCCCCCTTTTTTTTCCTTTTCTTTTTCTTTTGTCTCTCTCTTTCCTTCTTTTTTTTCATTTTGAGACAGGGTCTCACTAAGTTCCCCAGGCTGGCCTCAAACTTGCAATCTTCCTTCCTTCGCCTCCCAAGTAGCTGGATACAGGTGGGTGCCAGCTGGGATTCCAGGTGTGCACCACCTTGCCTGGTGCTGAAGGGTTTTTCAGTTCATCACTTTTCTCTGATTTTCCCCAAAATTCTGAGAAGAGAGGCAAGGAGGGGTTGAGTATAATTATCCTATTTTGTGGGTAGATTAACTGAGGTTCAGAGAAAGTAAGGGACTTCTCCAAGATCACACAGTGGCAGAGCAGAGCTAGAAGACAGAAGCCAGGAGTGTCCAGGAACCCCGATCTTTCTTCCCAACACCAATGCTGACATCTATCAGGACAGCCTCTGAACTGGCCTTCAGTGCCTCCCCACTTCAAGGCCTCCCTTCCCTCTTTGGTTCAGCCTCCTGTGTGGAGGTGGTATCACCATTTCCGAACTTCTCAGGCTTCTTAAGGTCTATGGACTAAAGCGTCACTCAACACTTCTGTATTCAAAGGTTCCCCAGATCCAGCCCCAACCCACTGCTCTTGCCAGTCCTGGCTGAGGTCAACAGGCTCGGCTTCTTCCCACAAGGTGGGGAGGATTAGCCATGTGTTGGAGGGAGGGGAGATTCTCTGTGGGAGGTGTAGTTTTTAGCATGTTGCCCAGGGAGTGGGTGGGGAAACTGAGGCCAGGCCCAGCACAATCAATACTTTCTGGGCAGGGGGAGAAGCCAGGCTAGGAAAGACTTGGGCTGGGCTGATGAGAAAACCTACAACTTTGGGTTCACAATGTGGGTCAGAGTGTGTCCTGAGATTTTACATTATATTCTACTTTTGTTCCAGATAAATTCTTCTGAGGTGCACCCTGGGCTTTCCCAGAAAAGTTGCACCTGGATCAAACCAGAACCAGAGACCTGGGATTCTAAGAGCATTGGTGATTCTTGCTAAGAATGACTGGGATCCTGGGATTAGTGGTGATGGTTGCACAACTCTGTAAATATACTAAAAGGCATTGAATTGTATACTTTAAGGTGGTAAATTTTATGGTATGTGAATGATATTTCAAATTTAAGAAAATAAATAACAGGAATCATATTAGAGCATGCCTTGCATCTGGTAGATGCTTAATAGATATTTGTTGAATAAGCAAAGTGTCTTATAAAGCACATCTCTTTGACTCTTTAGCAGCCTTGAGGAGGGGACAAGGCAAGAATAATGGCCCCCCATTTAACAGATAGAGAAATAGAGGTCTGAAAAGCCTGAATGACTCATCTGGGCAGTTGAATTAGAGTTTTATAGAGTTGGGATAGGTTTTTATGCCATGTCATCCAACCACCCTTGACTGAGTACCTCTTCCACATTTGTGCCACCCCTGGGGTTGCTGAGGGGTGGATTAGCAACGTGACCAGCCCTTTCTCTGACATCTAGTAATCTAGTCACTCAAAGAACTAAGTACTGATGAAATAGAATGGTTCCAGGAAGGTGCATGTAAGGGCTGCAGGTGCCCAGAGGGGCCCTGACCAGGCCTGGGGAGAATAGGGCAACTGCCCAGGAGCATCACAGCTAACTGGGCTTGGAAGTCTAGCAAACAGGGTCTCAAAAATGGGCAAAGTGGAAGAGGGTGTCAGCGGGCTGGCTTTGATTCAGAAGGGATTGGAAGCCCAGCTTGCCTGGGTGGGAGGATAACTCGATCCCAGCCTGGGCAAATTAAAAAAATAAAATAAAGTAAAAGGAAGAGCCTGGGAAGTGGCTGATAAATTTTAAGCAAGGGAGGAACAAGAGATTACCCATGGCCTGGGGCAAGCCCATCCCAGCATTCTTCAGTACTGCCCTCCCCCTCGGTACCCTGGCCACTGGCCACGGAGGGGTGGGGGCACCTGGTAGAGCTAAACTCAAGCCCAGGTGTCCTGCCTCTTGTTAACTCAGCTTGTTATTGCTTCATTGCCCCAAGCGGCCCTCCTTGGTCTGAGTCAGCCCCTGACATTGCTGTCCTGGTCTTGGACTGATCACAGGGTAAAAGCTGCCAGTAACATTATTAAGAGCTAATAATCATTAAAGCTGATGACTATTTATTAAGTCACTACTCTATGCCAGGCATGGATGTAAGTGAGTATGTCTGTCTCATTTCATTTAATCCTCACCCTGAGAGCTAGGTAATAGTATTATCCCTAGTTGTCAGATAAGGAAACTGGGACACAGAAATAATTTGCCTAAGCATTGGTGGAGCTGGATTCAAAGCCGGAGGCTGTGTTGAGCCTGTAACCAAAGAGGAAGAACACACACACACACACACACACACACACACACACACACACTAGTTGGGCCACAGAGATTTCCCTAACCAGCTGATCGAGTGTCATAGACTAAGTATTACCAAAAGGGAAAAAATCTCTAAACTGCCTCAGATCAGAGAAGAAAGGAAGCAACCAGTGTGTGTGTGTGTGTGTGGTGGGGGGGTCACAGAAAGCTTCTTCAAGGAGGCAGATTGGAGATGGACCCTGAAGTCGTGCACAGTGTGATTCTGCAGGCACAAGGGGGATGCTGTGGACGCAGAGTGTTGGTTGAGGTCCCAGCTCTCTCTCCCCAGCTTGTGCACAATCTGGAGTCAAACCCTTTCCTCTCTTAGCCTCAGGCTGTCATGTGGTATCAGGCACAATGATGGTCCCTATCTTGGAAGCTCTCATCAGGCTTAGACCAGGGTGCCTTGGGACTGGAACATGGAACATACTCCTGCTTCAGAATAGAGGGCTTGAGAGGACGCTCAGGAACTTGCCCCAGGTCACAGTGTTGCCAAGGAAGTCAACTGTACCCTGAGGTCTCCTTGGGACAGAAGCGGAGGCATCAAGACTGGCCTCTTAGACTCTATTGGAAGTGGTGTTGACCTCTAGAACTTGCTGTTATCTCATTTGGTACCTGGGGAGATTAAGACCCAAACTAGAAAAGTAATTCACTGAAGCCAGCCCTGGATGCAAAGGGGGAGCTAGCCATGGAGGAGGGTCAGCACTGTAAAGCTAGAATCACCAACACGGGCTTCTTCAAGGCATGTTCTGAGAACCAGGCATGGAGAAGGTCTCAGGAAAGGTCTGCATTGAGACCTGAGTGGACCTTCTCCTTCCTTGTTTCCCCTTCTGGATCCGCTCTCTGCCATTCTTTATATTCCCGGTTTTCTTTGATCAATGAATGAAGACACCTGGTTGTCAAATTTCCTGGGGGCTCAGTTTTCTTATTCTTTGAGTAGGAATAACAAAACCAGCCAGTTCTCCCCCCCTCAAAGGTGACTACTGCAAGGGTCAGTGAGGTGCCACATCACCTCAGGCTCATGTCAGGCTTTGGAGAACCAGGAGTCACTTCAACAAGGTGACCTGCTCCTCCCTTGGCAGTGGAGTGCAGTTGAGCAGAGTTCCAGCTCCATTCAGACTCACACGGGCCTGCATGTGGCCCCTCTGCACCCTGCAGTATGGATCTGAATGAGCTGTTTCTCTGTGCCATGGTTCTATCTTCTGTAAATGGAGACAGTCATGGTCCTTACTTCAGAGATCGTGAAGCCCAGATGAGGGAGGCAGAAGACATGCTTAGCACTGTGCCTGGCACACAGTCAGTGCATAATAATGCTGCGTGGTTGGGAACATGGTGATGATGATGATGATATTGATCACAATCAAGATCACGATCATGGGGGCTGGAGATGTGGCTCAGCGGTAGCGCGCTCGCCTGGCATGCGTGCGGCCTGGGTTCGATCCTCAGCACCACATACCAACAAAGATGTTGTGTCTGCCGAGAACTAAAAAATAAATATTAAAAATTCTCTCTCTCTCTCTCTCTCTCTCTCCTCTCTCACTCTCTCTTTAAAAAAAAAAAAAGATCATGATGATTGACTTTTTTTTTTTTTTGTATCGGGGATTGAACTCAGGGGCACTTGACCACTGAACCACATCCCCATCCCTTTTCCCTCTTTTGTATTTTATTTAGAGACCAGATCTCACTGAGTTGCTTAGGGTCTTTCTAAGTTTCTGAGGCTGGCTTTGAACTTGTGATCCTCCTGCCTTAGCCTCCCGAGCTGCTGGGATTACAGACATGCACCACCATGCCCAGTGATGATTGACATTTAGATGTCAGGATGCAATGGGGGTCCACTAGGCAGTGATGACAATATTTTTGTTATTGACAGCATCTTTTACCTGACACTTTACAGTTTATAAAGCATGCTTCCTTCCATCCCTGTATATGCCTTCAGAGTGTTCCTTCAGGGAGGCAGAGTGGCGTGGGCACCATCTCCATTTTACAAATGTTGTCCTGACTTTTAAGAGAGGCCAAGTGGCTCATCTACAATTTCAGCTCAGGTATTCCTGTTTGGGGAGCTGAACTTCAGGTCCAAGGCGCTGTGGTGATCCACCTCTGGGTCTGGCAGCACTGACACAAAAATAGAGGATGATTGTTATTCTGGTTTTCACTCTGAATTTTGGAGGTCCCATGGCCTTGCCAAGTCAAGGAAATACACACAGGCCTTGAGGCTCTGCTTTCAATGTGGTTGGGGCAACCTCTCTCTCACCTTGGATTCAGGATTTCTGAAGCTCTGGGCCAACAGTGTCCTTGCTTGTTCAGTACCCAGACAGCCAGATTTAAATTTTCTCTCTCTCGTCTGTTTCCCACTCTCTCACCCCCTACCCAGTGCCAGGGCCTAGTAAAGGAGTCTGTTTCCAGTTGCTCTTCCATTAGGCATTGATTTAGTCAACAAATTTTCTTGGAGTGCCTACCACATACCAGGTATTGTCCCACATGCTGGGATCAGAGGGAAAAGCTGCAGGGAAACATATACTAGGAATGCTTATGTCACCCACAAAACTTAGGTGTTGAGATCCCAGCCCCAAGGTAATGGCTTTGGGGGCAGGGCCTTTGGGAGGTGATGAGGTCATGAGCCTCCTCCCTCATGCACGCTCTGAGGACCCAGGAGGCCAGTTTGACATTGTGAGAATATGCTGTGTGCCTCTTTCTCCCCATCTGCTGAAGGAGGGGATTGGTTGAGATATGGGACAGTTCCTAACATTTGTGGGTGCTTGTGTCCTGTGGTCAGAGGAGTCGAGGCTAACAGAAAGCAGGTCTTCACCAGACACCGAATCTGCTGGCACCTTGATCTTGGTCTTTCCAGTCTCCTGAAGTGTGAGAAATAGCCAGCTGGGCGTGGTGGCGCACGCCTATAACCTCAGCGGCTCAGGAGGCTGAGGCATGAGGATTGAAAGTTCAAAGCTAGCCTCAGAAACTTAGAGAGGCCCTAAGCAATTCAGTGAGACCCTGTCTCTAAATAAAATACAAAAGAGGGCTGGGGATGTGGCTCAGTGGTCAAGTGCCCCTGACTTCAATCCCTGGTACCACCCCTCCACAAAAAAAAGTGTGAGAAACAAATTTCTGTTGCTTAATATGCCACCAATTTATGGCATTTTTGTTATAGCTACCCTAACTAGTCAAGAGAATACGTGATCAGTATTTGGAGTAGAAGTTTGCAGTATTCTCTGGCAGTTTCTAAGAATTAGTGAGAAAGGTGTTTCTTAGCTCCTTGGTAGGATTCATGATTTTGAATTTGGGAAAAAGCCTCTGCTGTGGGAGGCAGCATGCACTGGGAGCCCTGAGTTGGGGGTCAGCCTTGGCCTGGGATGCCACCTCTACCTTGGCTTTGCTGTGTGATCTCGGGCTGGCTCCACCCCTCTCTGGTCCTCCTTCTCCCCATCTATTGAAGGAGGGGATTGGTTGAGATATGAGACAGTTTCTGACAGTTGTGGGTGCTTGTCTGACCCATGTATCAAACGGTCAGAGGAATCAAGGCTGACGTCAAGGGTCCTTCCTGCCCAACAGTTGGCCCCTGGGTCTGACAGGAGGTGACTTCTGAGCTGAAACGCCAGCCCTGGGAAAAAGTTGGATGGGCTTATTAGCTCCCCCATAATCTGACTTCTTCAGCTGGCACTAGAGCTGGGGAACAGGTTCCAGAAGCCAGGCCTGTCCAGCAGGGGCCCTGCACACTGATGGGTGTGACCTCCAGAGCTTTTCTTTGGGCAGGAGGTGGGGAAGGGTGGGGAGTGGGTGGTATGAGAGACCTGCAAGGCCCTCCCATAGGAAGGGTGGGGAGACTTCCCAAGGCCCCTGTGCTGCTCCTGGGACCCAGGTCTCCAGTCCCTCCCCCACATGCAGCTGTTTCCTGGCCCGGCTCACCAGGTGGGAGAGGGCCAAGGTAGTACAGTACACCTGCCCAGGTGGAGGGTGGTGGGACTTCATTCTGCTGCTGAGGTTGGGAGGGGAGAACGTCTCTAGGTCATGTTGCCACCTTCTCCTGCCTCCTCTCTCACTTCCCAGATAAGTTCCTGGGTCTCTTGGTCATGTGACACAGGCTGCTGATAGGTTGAGGGTCCAGAGCTGGAGAAAAAGCAGACGACCTGTCCTTGGGACCAATGGGGACAGAGGCTTGTGAGTCTTGCTGTGCCCAAGTCCCAGTGATAGAGTGGCTTAGCTCTGTGCACCTATCCTGTCCCCAGGCAGTGCCCGCTGACCTGTGCTGGCAGCCAAGTAGGTGCCTCTCTGTGTCCTCCTCGACCCTGGCACTTGGTGTCTGCTGCCTTACCCATGCCCTGGCTGCTCTGGCTCTGCCACTTGGTCCTGGCCCAGGGACTGGTTTGGCAGGTTTCACTCCCCTTGTGAGCAATGCAAGGGTTGGGAACTGGGGTGGGGCTGGCCCAGGAGGCAGCCAGCCCTCGCCTTGACCCCCGCCTCCATCCCAGCCTCACCTCAGCCTCCTTTTTCCCCTTTCTCCAGGGCGGCTGCCTGAGAGCTGGAAAGCAGAGGCCCCGCAGGCTGCCGGTCCTGCTCCCGGGCCTCCTCAGCATGTGACCACGGGCAGGTCTCATGCCCTTCCTGGACCTCAGCTTTATCATCTCCACAATGGGGCTTTGGGCCCAGCGATCCTCAGACAGACACATTCTATTATTCCAGTTAGAGCTCTGCCATTTTCTCTCCATCCCTGGACAAATCGTGGATCACTGATGGCCTCGGGTTGCGGGTGGGGAAGATGAGGCTGCAATCCTCCCTTGTTTCCAGGGGACATTGATAGGATCAGTTAACATCCTCATGAGTTTTAGTCTCCTTGGGACATATCTTCTTCCTAGAGTGTGGCCTGCCCTTATCTGCTTCAAGCAGGAGAGAGTCTACCTAGAGAGGGACTTGCTCTAGGCCCCTGCCCTGCCCCACTTCCCCTGAGTGCACTGTTTGCTGATAATCAGGCTTGCTGAGCCTCTCCATGATGGGGGATGGGGAGTAGAAAATGAGAACACAGGGGAAAGGTCCCAGGGCTTGCCGTCTCCTCTTCCTCATGACCTTCAGACCAATCCAGGGTCCAATTCAGGGGCAGGCAGGAAAGTTCCATCCTGTTGCAGCCCCACTATGTGACAGCAGGAAAGTTGCACCCTCTTGCTGGACCAATTGCCCTGCATAACAAGGAGGGGTATACTGGTTACATGTCCTTGGAAAATGTAAAGGTTCTGACAATGTGTAATTTGGAAGAAGGAACAGAAATTAAAAAGGATATTCCCAGTCTGGAGTGGGGAGTGGATAGAGAGATGAGGAAATGGAAATTAATGTTTATTGAGCATCTACTACATGCCAGCACTAAGCCAATTACTTTGCATACACTGCATGCATGATCTATATTCTCTCTTTCCAGGTGGCAGTCAGAGAATAAAATCTAAACATCTTACCATGGCCTGTAGGGCCATGAATAAATGGGTCCCTACCTCCCCTCCTCCAGCCATGAATCTCCTCACTGGTCACTTAATTCAGACACTGGAGTATTTGCTTCATTAGATTCCCCCACCCCACCCCACACCATTCTCTTCCTATGCCTCTGAATTCCTTCCTCATGCTTATAACAATTTGTAGCTATTTTGTAAAAACTGTCATGTTGGACTGGGAATGTAGCTCAGTGGTAGAACACTTGCCCATCATTTATGCAAGGTCCTGGGTTCTATTCCCAGCATTGCAAAAAAAAAAAAAAAATAGGGGCTGGGGATGTGGCTCAAGCGGCAGCGCGCTCGCCTAGCATGCGTGCGGCCCGGGTTCGATCCTCAGCAGCACCACATACCAACAAAGATGTTGTGTCCGCTGAGAATAAGAAAAAAATGAATAAATGTTAAAATTCTCTCTCTCTCTCTCTCTCTCTCTCTCTCTCTCTCTCTCTCTGTCCCCCTCTCTCTCTCACTCTCTCTTAAAAAAAAAAATAGTGGTGTTCATTTTTATTTAACATTTCAGGGCACATGATAGGTATTCAATAGGTATTAGTTGAACTAATAACCTGTGAGGAAATGAGAGTTCTGGCTGAGTGCCTCTTTTGGGACTTGGCACTTAATAGGTGCTCAGTAAATGGCACCTTTTAGGGAGAATGAACATGGCAGTGGTGAGTAAATACGCACTTATTCATTGTGGCTAGAGCACTTATGCATGGGGTATGGGGGACTAAAGTGGGTAATTGAGGTTGAAATGATGAACTAGTGTCCAATCCTGCTCTTCTCTGGTGCTCAGCCAAAAAATTTAGACTTTCTGAAGGACAGTGCCTAGAAATCATCACTCGGCCATTAAGGTAACAGCAAAGCTCTACTTCCAAGCTGTGCATTCAGCCAGTTTGTGTACTTGCAGGAACCCTGCTCTACTCTGGTGGGGGACAGGGTTGGAGACAAACCCAGAGAGGAACAGGCTGGGCCCTCTGTGATGTTCTCTGGGGCAGGCTAGTCCCATGACGCCAAGGGAGGCCTCAGTTGGGAGTTGGAGTATGCTGTTTTCTGATTCCAGAGGTTAAAGTGACCTCTGAATTAAAATATATATATATATTTTAGTTGTAGGTGGACACAATACCTTTATTTTTATGTGGTGCTGAGGATTGAACCCAGTCCCTCACATATGCCAGGTGAGCGCTCTATCACTGAGCCCCAGCTCCAGCCCTGACCTCAAAATGCTTGATGCTTGAATTTATTTGCTTCCCCCTTATCAACCATGTGATGTCTCCAGGCTCATTCCCATTTCTGATCCTGTTTTCGTGTCTGTAGACAGGCTGCTATCAGTGCCTCCTCACGGGGTCTTGATGAGGCTTAGTAAAGTAGTGCAGACAGGAGCTTAGCAGAAAGCCTGGCACCTGCTAAGCGCTTACTTAGTAAAGGCGAGCTGTGATTGTTCATTAAACAATAGTGGATTCAGGGAGGACATTGCAGGCAAAGGGAACCACAAGTCTCAGTAGTTAAGCACCCCTGGGTTCAATCCCTGGTACCACACACACACACACACACACACACACAAAGGGAGCCACAAGTTCAAAGAAAAAAATGCAGAGGCCTCAAATGGGCTGAGGGTACTTTGGATTTGCCCCGGTTGCTGGGCATGGGGGAATGGCAGAGGGAAAGTGAAGTGGCGGGCAGGCCTAGATCCTGCAGTATGTGTATATTGAGCCAGGAGCTGAGACTTTATCTAGAGCATGATGGGGGCCCTGCAGGGCCTTAGGTTGGGAAGGATGTGACCAGATTTCTGGCCGTGGCAGGATGGATTGGAGGGGCAAGGCTGGAGATCGCTGGCCAGTGAGCCAGCGGGCAGGCTGTTGGTGTGGCCCAGTGAGAACTGATGAGCTTACTTCAGGAACAGGAAAGTGGAGACCCGGGGACAGATCTGAGGGAGTGATGAGAGAGGACAGACCGTGGGGCCTGGTGGGTGTGGGGGAAGGGAGGGAAGGAAAGGGGCCTCTGCTTGGAGGCTGCGGGGCTCTGGGCTGGCGGAGGGATTTAGAGCTGAAAACATGGATGAAGTTTGTCCATTTTGATGTCAACAGTAGGACTTTCTGGGAAACATGAAGCTTCCTGAGAAACCTCTCCTTTTCTTCTGACTCTTGGTGTAGAAAATCCTTCCAAAATCTAAGTGATTGACTCCTCTCCTGGGCTAGGAGGGCCCTCTTTGGGGATGCTGTACACCTCCTAGGGCCGCAAGGGGGGTGGGCAGTGGCAATTTGGTTTGTAGGTGGCAAGGCTGAGGATTCTATCTGGAAGTTGGTTTTGGAGTCCATCAATTTTCTTGTGGTTTTCTTCAGAGTATGTACAAAGAGGCAATTCTCTTTAGTGGAATGTTCTGGATGGGGCTAGGCAACTTTTCAGAAGTAGTATAAAGCAAACTCCTGCCCTCCCACTTCTCCCCATTATCTTTTTGATGGGTGTGCACTAGGAACCGTAGGTCATTGATGTCCCAGTGGTTTCTCCTTACTGATGGGGAAAATGAGGCCCCAAGAGAACAGTGATAGAAATCTCAGATCCAGTTATGAATGGATGCCAGAGCTGGGCTGGGCCCAGCCATCTCACTTCTACCCCACAGGCTCTCCTGTGGCTCTGCAGCTGGTACTGCCTTGGTGGAGGAGTCTGTGGGTGATGAACTGATGAATATCTGCCCTGCCCCTGTCCATCCTGAGGCATAACCTGGTGGCAGGGGACCCTGGCAAGCTGGAGAAGGCTCAACCATTGTCCTGAGCCTCCAACTTCAAGCTCCATCCACACCTTCCCTCCGCATCTGAGATGGGCCCAGAGGCCTGACTGGAGGTTGCAAACTAAAACCAAAAGGACTGGGTGGTTTCCCCTCCTCCCGAGAAAAGAGAAACCAACTCTGTCTGGTAGGTGGAATCCAGTCTACATCCTTATCCAGCTGCTGGCAGTGCAGAAGGGATGCCTTTGTCTGAGTTGCCAAGGGAACCAAAGTTCCTGCCTCCTTCTGAGGCTCTGATTGGTTCCTGGTGGAGCTTGAGCTTTGGCGAATGGAGGGGCCTCCCTTCTGCCCACACCTTCCATGGGGTGAGAGATCAGATTGAAGCTGGGGTCCCCATAAAAACACCGTGTAGGGTCTGTGCTCCAGAGGTGATGGCTCCTCTGGTTTATTTAGTCATTCATTTATCACAGGTGGCATCTCTCCAGGCCTTTCCCTTTCCTAGGTCCAGGGAAGCTCACCTAAGAACTGGGAGAACTGCATCCTAATCCTGACACAACCATAGACTCATTTTTGGCTCTAACCACGTCCCTTCTCCTCCTTGGGCCTGTTTCTTTTCTGTAAAAATGAAGTCATTGGTCCTTCCTGCTCTGACTTCCCTGACCACACAAGCCAGTCTTCCACAGCCCTCATCTGGCCTCTCGAAAGGTTCTGGCCACATTCTTTCTTGAAGGTTCCCTGTAAGTTGAACCTTACAGGTTCACAGGGGGCTGCAGTCAGCTTTTAGCTTTGTTCTTTTCTCCCAGGCAAGTTGTATTCTCCGAAGTCTCTCCTGGAAGCCCTAAATCAGGCCTAAGGTCCCTCTTCTCCTTATTTCTTCCACCTGGACCCAGGCTCAGGGTCATAAGCCAAGGAGTAATGAGTGGTGGGCGCTCTGTTTCCACTCAAGGGAAGGAGGCTGGGCAACATGCAGAGCAGAGCATGTTGGAGGAGAGTCCTGGAATCAGCAGTCCAGGCCTAACTTGGCCCCCTGATGGCTGGGTGACCATATGAGGGTAGCTCAGCTGCAGTTCACACTTCAATAATACAGGAATAATAATGCCACCTGGTGGGTTTGTCACTAAGGTCGACAAGATGACATGCCTGCCATATAGGAAGCCCCCAGTCTCCTTCCCTGGTGTCTCTCTTATAAAAGGCAAAGAGAAGCTGCATGTGGTGGGACATACCTGAAATCCCAGCAACTCAGGAGTCTGAGTTAGGGAGGATTGCAAGTTTGAGGTGAGGCCAGCCTCAGCAATTTAATAAGGCCTTAAACAACTAAAGGAGACCCTGTCTCAAAATAAAAAATAAAAAGGGCTGGGGATATGGTTCAATCCCTGGTACACACACACGTGCACACACACACACACACACACACACACACACACAGGCAAAGAGATGGGGAAAACCAATGCTGAGGAGGGGTCCTGGGCAGCAGGACCTGTGGTGCTACATGCCTCGCCTCAGATACTGTTCCTTCTCGGCAGTGCTAAGAAGCAGGAAGGAAAAAGTATTGCCTTGGGCAGATGCTGTCTGAGTGGGGGAGGCCTGTGTCAGAGCTAATGTTTGAATAACACTTTTAAGATTCTCCAGGGACTTCTGATGAGGATTTTTCAGATGCGATGAAAATGGAACAAAGTAATGACACTGAGCTCACTGCCAGGAAAGGGGACAGCCTAATTGGTGCTGGCCTTGATTTGGCCCAGCCAAGCTCATTACCACAGGCTGACCTGGAGAATGACCCGTACATTTAGGCTGTGGGCTGCAGTACGCAATGTCAGTTTTCTGAAAATGGGCTGTAATCGGGGACATCTGGGAGTGACTCAGCCTTCCTTCTTGACTCACCAGATTGAGGGTCAGAGGTGGTTTCTTAGGTGCTTGGTCTTCAGTGCCTGGTGTAGCCTTGAGCTCTGTGGCTCCCCTGACCTCTGGGTTTTGCAGCAGTCCAGCCTGGCCGCTGTCCATCTCGAGTGTAGCAGGAGGCAGGGTTTGGACACTGAATTCGGACAGGACTTGCTGGGGTCCTTGCCTCCTATATTCACGTTTGCCTGGGTTCAGGGAAGAGGTAGGCAGAGATGGAGGAAAGAATTCTCAGAAGAAAGAAGGCTGGAGTGGGTTGGGGTGAATACGTGTCAGTGGGGATATGGTTCTCGGGGCAAGCTTGTGTAGCTTATTTCAAAGAGGCCCAGAATTTAAGGGACATGTCTCAACAAGGCTGAAGGATGGGCCAAGAAGAGAGCATTTGTGTGTGTGTGTGTGTGTGTGTGTGTGTGTGTGTGTGTGTGTGTGAGTGTGGAGTGTTTATGTGGGTTCTAGTGAAAACATAAGCACTATGACCTGCAGAATCCAATCCTTAAGATGTGTGCAAGTCCCATCCAGGCCCTTCAACAAGTCCCTCTCTATTTCCTGGTCTTGGTGAGGATGGCTGGGTGTGGCAGCTCTTGCTTCTTTTGGGTGCTTGGTTTATATTGTATATGCCACTCCTGGGGACACTGGCATGGTGAGGGTGCTCTGTCAGACTTCTCAGAGGGGAATGAGGAGTAGTTGGGGGCAGAGAGGCACATGACTCACCACTAGCGGCTCTTGGGTCACATTGACACCAGCCCCCACCCCCATGCTCCTCCTGAACTCCTCTTTTTGCTTGGTCTCCGAATGCCACACCCTTCTTTCTAGCTTTTTCTGTGTCTCCTGTGCCTCTCTGGCCCGCTGTCCCTTGCCTGTTCCTCCTCTCTCCTCGACCTCTCAGTGTATGGGTCCCTCAGGGATCCACTGCAGATATTGTTGTTTTTTAATACTATTTTTTAAATTATGAAAGTAATAACAGGACCTAGATTTCAGAGAACAGGAGGTGGAACAAAAAAAAAAATCACTCTTGAGTACTGTTGGGAATTTGGTGCATTTCCTTCCAACTTTTTCCCTTTGCTTTTTCCTTGCATAGGCATAATCCTGCCTAGTGTGGCCTCGGCATCCTGCGTTTTTCATTCCCCTGAAAGGGAAACCGCCATGTGTCCTCACAGAGCGTTCCATTAAATATTTGTTCCACTCATACCTCTTTCTGTTGATGGGCTTTCGGGTTGTTTTCAGCTTTGCACTCACGAATAGCACTGAAATGAGCACTGCATAAATGGCTTTCTGTGTGCTCCTGAGGTCTCTTAGGGCGGTGCCCCAAGAGGGGAATTCTGGGTCAAAGGCTGTGGACACTGTATGGGCGCTGGTTAACTTGCCAAACCACCGAGGTACTTCAAACCTCCGGCATCCAGGGGAATGGGCAGGAACTGGTTCTCCTTCTCTCAGGTCTGGAGAGCCTGTTCCCTTCTCCCCACCATCCTCTGCCAGCCCCTTATTTACTCTTAAGGAGAGACAGGAGAGGGCTGTGGAGCCAGGCTGCCAAAGTTCAAGGCAGGCCTGTCTTAACCACCTTGTGTGGCTGAAAACAACACAAGTTTATTATCTTAGAGGTCTGAAATCTGAAAATTTTTATTTTATGGGGGAAACATCAAGGTGTTGGCGGGGCTGCCTTCTCCAGTGTCCATAGCTGTCCCCATTCCCTGGCTCGTGCCCTCCTCTAGCAATGGTCTCCCTCCAGGCTCTGCGCCAGTTATCCTGTCTCCCTCTCTCTCACCCTTTGCTTCCCTCCCTTCCAGAGAAGGACCCTTGTGATTACCCTGGGCCCGCTGGGTGACCTAGGATGAGCTTTCCATCCCTTTGACATGTGAGGTAACATACTCAAATTCTGGGATGATCACATGTACACCTGGGGGTGGGGGGCATTATTCTGCCTACCATAGCAGCCAATTCCAGGGATCTCTGTGGATCAGTGGACCCCAGGTCCTGCTAGAATTGTACTACCAACCTTTAGGGTGGAGGGAGGGCTTGGGAACCCAGGTCTAATGTGCTGTGGTTGGGGAGGGGCATAAAGGTTTGTTCTACAGATTCTACATGATAAAGGTCCCTGAGAGAGGCCATGCACCTGTGATACAGGGACCATGCACCTGTGATAGTGTGGCACAGGTGTCCATGAGGCAAACATTAGGGAGTGTAACACCAGGCCTTCAGGTTAGGATTGGCAGGTGTGGGACATGTGTAAGGCATGGCAACAGGAAGGCCCTGCCCTCCCTCCAGCACCATCGCTGGGGTGTGTGTGTGTGTGTATGCGCGCGTGCACACTCATCTGTGACTCTGCATGAATACTCTTGGGAGGGCCAAGGAGCCACTCTTAAAAAGGTCCTTTCTGCTCTTGTTCTAAGGAAAATAATTACACAAGTGACTAATTTTATCCCTAATCCCATAATTAGTTTATTATATAGCTGGTGAGAGGTCCCTGAGCTGTGCCCACGGCGCCTCTCTGGCTACTAGCCCAGTTGGCCTGGTCCAACAGCATGGGGCCCTGCCTGCCGTCAGGGCAAGATTGCTCCATTTCCATTCTGGCCGAGGCCATCTACATTTTGATCTCTGGGGCCTGGAAGACCACCTTCCCTTCCCCTCAGATCTGTGTGCAAACACAGCTGCCTGGAGAGAAAGAGCCTGTATCAAAAGATTAAGTCAGTAAGAGTTGAGATCTGGGTTCTACTCAATCCGCATCAACTTGCTCCGTGACCTTGAACAAGTCCTCTCAATGACTGTTGTCTGTAAGGTGTCAAGGGTCAACTCTGTTGTCTATAAAATAGGACCCTCGACAGCTTTAACACCCCATGATCCATGAGGGGAACTGAGAGCGCTGGAGCTGAGACCAAGGCTCCTTCTTGGTACCTGCTAAAAACATGCCCCCTTTATCTTGGTGATAGAGCATGTGCTTAGCATGAGTAAGGCCCTGGGTTCAATCTCCAGCACCAAATAAATCAATAAAAATATACACGCTGGATGTAATCCCAGTGGCTCAGGAGGCTGAGACAGGAGGATCATGAGTTCAAAGGCAGCCTCAGCAACTTAGTGAGGCTCTAAGCAACTCTTGAGACCCTGTCTCTAAATAAAATACAAAAAAGGACTGGGGATGTGGCTCAGTGGTTAAGCACCCCTGGGTTCAATCCCTGGTGTGTGTGTACACACACACACACACACACACACACACACACACATGTCTATCTCCAATCAAAGATACCCCGACATAGCACATAGCATTACAGATAATAGTAAAAATAATAGTCATCACTTATTTGTGCTTACTTCATAGCAACCTCCTGTCTTTATATTTTTCTCATTCTATACCCATTGACTAGCCAAGACAGGCTTTACTGAAGAGAGAAACTGAAGCAACAATTGAAAGAGTGACTTGCTTGCCTGAGTGGCAGAGCTAGGATGGTAACCTAAGTGCTAGCCTCTGTCCATGTTGTCTTCTAATATATCAATAAATGAAGGAAGTGGTGGGGCTGGTATTTGAACCCAGGTCTATCTATCCCCAAAGTTCTTGCAACCTTCCAGAATGAGACTTACAGGGTAAGTAAGCTCTTCAAATTTGAATATAGAAACTTAAACTTGGCACCACAAAAATAAGGATGGCAAAATAAATTGGAGACTCAAGTAGACCAAGAGACTGGGTGCCCAAGGTGTGTGCTGTGTGTCCACCCCCGCCTTGGGATTGTTCCATCTCTGTGTAACTGTGGTCTCACTCTTTTAGTTCTCCATATATCTGTGGATTCTCCTCTTAGTCTTTTAGTCTCTTTTTCATTTTTCTGGCTAGCATTTTTAACTTTTAAAAAAATTTGGTAAAATACATATAACCTAAAAAATACAATTTTAACAATTTTTAAGTGAACAGTTCGGGAGGATTAAGTATATTTTCCTTGTGCAACCATTACCAGCACACATCTCCAGAATGTTTTTTTTTTTTTTTTTTGGGAGGTGGGATATCGGGGATTGAACTCAGGGGGCAGTCGACCTCTGAGCCTGTTTTGTATTTTGTTTAGAGACAGGGTCTCACTGAGTTGCCTAGCGCCTTGCTTTTGGTGAGGCTGGCTTTAAACTTGTGATCCTCCTGCTTCAGCCTCCTGAGCCTCTGGGATTACAGGTGTGTGCCACCGCACCGGGCTCCAGAATGTTTTTACCTCAAAAAAACTGCAACTCTATGTTCATTAAACAATAAAATTCCCATTTTCCCTTGCCACGGCCTGTGGCAACCACCATTCTACTTTCTGCCTCTATGAATTTGGCTAGATATTTCCTGCAAGTGGAATTGTACAGTATTTGTCTTTTTGGGAACAGCTTATTTTACTTAGTGTAATGTTCTCAAGGTCCATCCATGTTGTCGCATGTACCAGGATTTCATTCCTTTCTAAGGCTGAATAATATTCCATTGTAGGTATGCACCACATTTTGTTATCAACAAACACTTGTTTTTTTGCTTCCACCTCTTGACTGTTATGGAAAATGCTGGTATGGCATTGGGTATATAATATCTCTTTGGCACTCTGCTTTCAATTCTTTTGGCTAAATACCCAGAAGTGAAATTGCTGGATTTTTATGGTTAGCACTTTTTTTGAAAGCCACTATTTATTGTATGCTTATTGTGTGCCAGGAACTAGGTTTAGCACTTGGCCTCATTCTCTCCCTATATCCCTATATCCCCTGTGCATGTGGGTAGAACTAGCCCCAAGTTGCAGCTGAGAAAATAAAAATTCAGAGAGGTCTGGTTACTTGCTTAGCCTCACAGCTCGGAAGCCTGGGAGCAGACCGGAGTTCCGACCTGCTGCCAAAGCCCTACTTGTAACCATCGTGCTGTGCTGCCTCCTAGTGGCCTCTGCACCCACCTGTCCCTACACTCTGCTGTTTCTGTTGTGTTGTTTCTCACTCTCGCTCACATTTCCACTGTCTCTCTGACCTTGTGTGTGTTCTGATAATTTTAAGCAACTTACCTAAAGGCCCTTTAACTGCCATTGAGTTTCTGTGAGCTGGAAACCTACAGAAGCAAGCGTGTGATTTACCCTCTAATCATGGTCCTCTGGATTTAGAGCTGCCTCTGTCCCAGAGGCTGATGGGATCTCATTCCACCTTGTGTGGTGACTGGCCTGTGGATTCTCAGAGAGCCAGAGATGCTGTTCTCTAGAGAGACAGCGAGGGAAGGAACCTCCAGCCAGGAGGTTCTTCTGGTTCATTTGTTTTCTAGCCACAACACAGAGTATTTTCTCTAGAAAACTTTATAGAAAAATGGGCAAAGAGGCTACTAAGTGAATTCCAAGATGCTTGCCTTTTCCTGACCTTCAAAACTGTTGGAGAAAGCCTCACATGAAGAGGCTGAGGCAGAAGGATAATAAGTTCAAGGCCAGCCTAGGCAACTTAGTGAGACTCTGTCTTAAAGTAAAAAATAAAAATGGCGGGGATATTGCTCAATAGTAGAGCACTGCCCTAGCATGTGTGAGGCCCTGATTTGGATCCACAAAACAAAAACAAAAAATGAAACCCTGTCTGCAAAATATCCCTAGATCTGGCTGATTTTATTAGTTCAGGACAGACTTAAAATTTGCATGCTCACCAGCCACCTTTCTGACATCTTTTTTTTTTTCATTAACTTTTTTTATTATGGAAAACTTCAAATATATAGAAAAATTGAGAGAATAGTATAATGAATTCCATGAGCTCATTGATCAGTTTTAACAATTATCAACTTATAGAAATAGTCCATGTATCCAAAAAGGGGAGATTAAACTTCCCCTCACTCACAGCCCTATCTCAATGCATCTTACCTAGTAGTTGCTCAGTAAATGAATACATGTTGGCTGATTACATATCCCTTTCCTCTCTGGGTCTCAGTTTCTCCGTCTGTATAGTAAGGGAGTAGGACCAGATGATTTCTAAGAAACGCACTTGTCAGGACCTACGAGTTGGTGTCAGACACACTGGTTCAAACCCTTTATTACCCAGGTGTCTTTAGGCAAGTTAGGTCTCAGTTTGATTATCTATAAAATGGGAAAATTAGTGTCTGCTTCACAGGCATGGTTGTGAGGACTGAATAAAAATAATGGAAATTTTATTGTTGCTAACAGTTTTATTATTATTATTTTGAATATCAAGTATTGTGGTGGGGAAAATCCACGTATTTAAAGAGTAGAAAAAGAAATTGCAATTGACTAGAATTCACACCCTAGGATTTGGCTCATTTTTTTGTCTCAGTCAGCAGGTAGATTGTCAGAAGCTCAAGAAAAGGTCGTTGTGGCCGAAGCCAGTGCCCCACGTGTGGAGCTGGGAGCAGGCCCAGCGTGGGGGCTGCGCAGGTTGGTTCCATTTCTTGCCTCCCATCCCCCTGCCATGTGTGGGTACCATAACCCCCACGACAGGAGTCGGCCAGCTGTCCTCTCCCTTGGAGAGACAGGCCTGAGCTGGAAGAGCCCAGAGGTGGAAAGAGTGGCGCTGAAGGATGGCTCGTTGCTAGGAGACCTGACGAGGCAGCAAGGACCCGTTGCCAGAGCTGGGAGGAATGATGAGTTGGTGTGGAGAAGCAGGGCACACGGCCCCAGATGGGCTTGGTGGGATTCTGGCCACGGGATGGTGGTGTAGCAACTGGGAGCTCAGCTGGAAAGGGGCAGGAGGAAGGGTTCTGGTTACTTCCATAGACTGTGAGCTCCGGCTAACCCTGATCATTTCTTCCATATAACTCCTTTTATGTCAAAATCAGACCTGCATTTGAATTCTGGCTCACAGTGTCACCTTTAGCAAGTGTTGTGCTGCTATAGTTGCTGGGCTTCAGTTTCCTCATCTGTAGAATGGGCACAAGCCATTGTAAGGGCTAAGTGACATGTGTGTAAGAAAGTGCTGTATAAAAAGAAAGACAGGGTCTAAATGTGAGGGATCCCTACCACTCTGTGATCTTTATTACAATAATTATCTTTTCCCTCTGTAAAATGAGGGCTTGGACTCTGCCTGGAGTAGATTCATGGACAGGTAGTCCTGGAGAGGGCTTCCACTGTGAGGCTTGTGTCAGAGGACTGTGGGAATTGGCTGGATGGGCCTCCAATTAGTGAAACTCCAGTGGGCAACTGAGAAGAGCATCAAAGTTCAAAGCCATAGAGGAAGCCCAGAGGGGACCACGGCGGCTGAAAGGAGAGTGCAGCCAATGAGATTCCAGGAAGGATTTTGATTGGTTCAGGCCAGAAACTGGGGGTGAGATCAGAGTAAAGGGACTTTCTTGTTGTCATTCTTATATAAATAATGTCTGCTCACATACATGCACCAGAAAATAGATGACAAAACAAAATAAAATCCAAACAAGCACACACACAAAAAATGATTCCACTATTCTAACCTCTGGTAACATTTAAAAAATATTCCATTCCAGGTTTATTTTTCCTATGTATGCACAAACACACACATAATTTTATAGAAATTGGATTGTATATTTTATAATATTTTGTTTCTCTTTTCCTTTTTTTTACTCTGAATTATGTTATGAACATGATCATATGATAACATATAGATTGACATCATTTTTAAAAATTGTTTTTTAGTTTTTGATAGAACTTTATTTTTATTTATTTATATGTGGTGCTGAGAATCAAACCCAGGGCCTCACACATGCTAGGTAAGCGCTCTACCACTGAGCCACCACCCTAGCCCATATCATTATTTTTTAATAGCTGCATAGTATTTCAGCATATATAGAGAACACTGTTTGTAAAATTTAGCTACTATTATTGAACATATACATAAATTACAATTTTCTACTTCCCTCTTACATACAATGCTCAGACAAAATTTTCTTTCTTTTTCATCTTTTTTGCAGTACTAGAGATTGAACCCAGGGCCTCCTACATACTAGGCAAGTGCTCTACCTCTGAGCTATACTTTTTAATTTATTTTTATTTTTTTGAATTTTTAATATTTATTTTTTAGTTTTTGGCGGACACAACATCTTTGTTTGTATGTGGTGCTGAGGATCGAACCCGGGCCGCATGCATGCCAGGTGGGCGCGCTACCACTTGAGCCACATCTCCAGCCCCTACTTTTTAATTTTGAGATAGGGTTTTGCTAAATTGCCTGGGCTGACCTCAAACTTGCAATTCTGCTGCCTTAGCTTCTGGTATAGCTGAGATTACAGGTGTATGTATGCCACCATGCCTAGCCAGACAAATGTTTTTATGACCCTATCTTTTTCTGGTTTGTGTGCTGGGGATGGAACTCGGTCTCAAGCATGCTTTCTAGGTGCTCTGTCAATGAGCTACACCCCAGCCTCAGTCATTGTTAGACATTGTTTCCTGAAAATAAATTCCTGGAAGAGGAATTCTGGGTTAAAATATGTACGGTTTTAAGGCTTGGAATGTCCTTTTCCAAAATGCCCTCCAGAAAGATGAAACCAGTTGATAGCTATGTTAATAGTGTCCGAGTCTGCTCAGTTTCCTGGGTTCTCATTCCTCAATAACCAGATAGCAGAGGCAGCAGGGGGAACAGAAGAGGGTGAAGCATCGTAGGTACTCTAAAGGGACCTCTGGGTAGCCTGGTGGGCTGGGCTGGGCTGGACTGTGTTAAAGGAGCTTACCTGGTAGGCCATGTGGTTGGACCCTGTTGGCCTGACTGCTGGTCAGGGCAGGGGTGCTGAGCTGTTGGTCTGGGCTGGCTGCGCTGCCTCAGCCTGGCAGTCTTGCCCCTGGTGTGATCCTGTCCTCAGTCTGGTGTGATCAGTGTGGTCACCAATCCAAGACATGCATCCGAGCTGGTACGGCCTTCCTAGCCAGGCTGACAGACTGGACCATTCACGTAGTGGAGAGTGATTCATCAGAGCTGCTGGGGCAGCAGTAGCTCTGACGGCACTGTCTCACCCAGGTCCTGTCACTTACCCTCTAAAAATAACCCTTGTCTGTTCTGCGTGACCACACTGCCAGGTGTCCAGAGGTCTTATTGGAGAGAGGACATGTGCGTGGGCAAGTGTGTGTGTGTGTGTGTGTGTGTGTGTGTGTGTGTGTGTGTGTGTGAGAGAGAGAGAGAGAGAGAGAGGGAGATGGGTGGCATCAGGGAGCCTCTTTATTGGTTGGCCCTGAGCCAGGGATTCTAGTTGGGAAATGAGAGGCAGACCAGGCTCCTCCCCTTTTGCTTGCTCTCAGCTGGGGACAATCTCTCTACTCTTTGGGAAGGAGCAGAGACAGCCAGTGGGGGCAGGGGTGTCTATCAAGACCATGTGCTCACTCAGTGGTGAACAGGATGGGGAAGGAGAGCAGGGGGGAGATGCAGGGAATATGACAAGGGTGGGGGGCAGGCACTGGGAGGAAGCATCACAATTAGTCATTCAACTCCTATGTCCCAACAGAGCCCATTTCAAATCTACTTTTTTGGGGGGAGGGTATAGTCTTTAATGTGGGGTTATTTTAAATTAGATACAAAATACAAAGCAGACACAAATACAGCTATTAAATACTTTTTAAGTTGTAGCTGGACACGATATCTTTATTTTATTTATTCATTTATTTTTTATGTGGTGCTGAGGATGGAACCCAGAGCCTTGCATGTGCTAGGAGAGTACTCTACCACCGAGCCCCAGCCCCAGCCCCTACAGCTGTTTTCTTATCATGGGTGATTAGAGACCATCTAGTCTAAGGTTGCTTAACCAAGTGTCCAGGGACCCAGAGGTGATCTCTACATGAGCTTCATGAGGTCTCTTGATGTGTGATGTTATAATGTAGGTGTGTGTTTGTGCACGAGCATTATGTGTGTGTATCTGCACAAATGCCATATGCATTTGTTTCTGGGAGAAGCTCTGAGGTTTTCATTGAATTTTCAGAAGAAATCATGATCCATAAATGGCTAAGAATTGCTTTAGTCCAAACTACTCATATTGTCGGTGAGGAAATCAAATGCATAGAGGAAAATGATTGCCCAAGATCTCAGAGCCAAGGTCAGAATCCAGGTTTCTTGATGCCCAGCCCAGCACTCTCTGGCTTTCAGAATAGCATCCTCTCTAGCTGATTTCCTGAGTCAAGATCCAGCTACAATAGAACCACAATACCATTTTTCATGCCCTCTTGACTGATTCAGATTAGATGGAACAGGCTTGAGGATTTCAATAGCAGTGGGCAGCTGAGCATCCACCTCCAGACCTTTCCATATCCAGGTGGTCTTGCAGAAGGAGACTCATGGGGCAGCTCAGTTCAAATTAAATCCACCTCTTCTGCTTTGACTCTGTTCCTCTGATGAGATGTCCCCTTGACACAGAAAGTGCCTCTTTGTTCTGGGAGAGAAACCAACCTTATGGGCTTGAGAAAAGTAAATGAAATGGGTGCTGAGGGAAAGTGGGCTTGGGAATATCATAAGATGAACAGGAAGGAAGTCATGGCCAATAGTGAGAGACAGACGCTGGTCCATTACACATGGGAGGAATTAAGGGAGTTAGATGAAGTGGCCTATGAGGATTAAAAATGATAAGTAACATTCATTGAACTTACTCTAAGTCAGAGACTCTCTTTATAATAACCACGTAGGGTTATTTTAAGGAAACTGAGACACAAAGAGATTAAGCAATCTAGTAAACAGCTGAGCCAGAATGTGAAGCCAGGTCCTCTGACTCCAGAAGATAAAGTCACTCTGGAGCCAAAGTGTGGGCTCCGAGACCCTGTGTGACAGACCTCAAACTTGAACATGCATCAGAATCATAGGAGGTGCTGATCAAAGCTCATGTTGCTGCTCCAAATCCCCTAGTTTCTGGTTCAGTAGGTCTGGCTGGGGCCTGAGAATTTGCACACTAAAAGAGTTCCCAGGTGATGCTGCTGGGCCAGGGACCACATTTTGAGAACCATCCCTCTGCTTACTGATAGGAAAATAAGAATAGAAGGAAGAGAAGTGTTTCTCTTATCTGGATTATTGTAATGTCCCACTCTGATTCCTGAATTTTCCTACCTTCTAGCCAATTTCTGTTAATCAGGGACAAATTAGTCTTCCTCAAGGCCAGCTCTAATCATGTCATGCCTCTGCCCCAAGGTCTCTGGTTTCTCTGCCACTGTCTCCCATTGCTGTCCAGTAGAACCATCTGTTACGATAAAATGTTCTAAATCTGCAGGGTCCCATATGGTGATCACTAACTACATGTGGCTATGAATTTTACATTTTATTCCATTTCCTTTAATTTAAATGTAAAAAGTCACATGTGGATAATTGCTAGACAGTGCAGGGAACCACTTGGTATGTCATTCAAGGCTCTCTTTGGAACCATCTGCCTTTCCATCCCCAGCTTCAACCTCTATCATCCTAGCACCAGGCCATTGGCAGCCAGTTTCCGGATCCTACCCTGTCTTTCCCTACCACTGCATCTTGTTTTATGCTCTCTCTTCAGTCTGACTTGTTCTTCTGTCCTGCTTTTAATGTTTAATCCAAATGCTGCCTCTTTCTTGAAATCTTCTTTAACATTCTATTCTTTTCTTGTAACTGTTAGTGCTTTCTGTTTTATATTGTAGTTGGCGTATCAGAATTCTATTTCTTTTATTGAACTATGAGCTTTTGGAGGGTAAAGATGTGTTTCCTATAGCGAGTCCTCACTTCCTACCTCAGGTCCCCATGGTTACAGAGGAGCCTGATACATGTCACGAACCTTTGCACTGGGGCAGTGGGGATACAGAGAGGATAATTTGAATATCCTATCCTCAAGCTGCTCGCAGCCTCCCACAAAAGTCTGATCCATGCCCAGAGAACCACTGAAGCCAATGGTTATTTTGGGCAGGGAGATAAAAGCCACAGAGGGCCCCGTTGGCAAGGGGAGTCCAGCAGGAGCTGCCTAAGCAGAAGGCTGTGTTTACACACACAGACGGCTTCTCTGCCCAGTCTGGCCTGGTGAGAGGAGACGAGAACATTCAGACATTGCTGCCTGGCTTCCTTGTGAAGTTGGGGATTAACTGGTGGTGCAGAGGCTGATCTGACCGTCTGGTCCCTGCAGATGGATGGATGAGGAGAAGGTTGCAAAGACTACAGAGCAGCGCCAGCTTCTGGAAGCAGAGTGTTGCCTGGGTGGCACCTGGCCCAGGAGTGTCAGTGCAAGTGCATTTATGATCTCAGCTACTGACAGCAGGTGAAATTCGACGGGGCCTGGCTTGCGGGTTTAATAGGTCTTCAGACCAGTCCCTATTTGAAATGAAAAGATGGTTGAAAAGCAAAAAACAAATAAAAAGCACCTTGCAAGCTTCAGACTCTAATGCTAAGAGTATTTTACATACTGAAAATCCCTAGCATACATTCATCCCTGGGACAAAAACATATTTTAAAAATAAACATGTGTGTGTGTGTGTGTGTGTCTGGGAACTGAAACTCTCTTTCTTTCTTTTTTTATTTTGAAACAAGGTCTAGCTAAGTTGTCAGGGCCAGTCTTGAAGTTGAGATTCTCCTGCCTCAACCTTCCAAGTTGCTGGGAGTGCAAGTGCCACCAAGTCCATCTAAAATATACTTCTTTATCGAACTTATAACATAAATGCAGAAAAATGCACAGATCATAAATTAATACATACTACACCAGGTGCAGTGGCACATGCCTGCAACATCAGCAAATTGGGAGGCTGAAGCAGGAGGATTACAAGTTTAAGGCCAATCTCAGCAACTTAGTGAAGCCCTAAGCAACTTAGTGAGACCCCCATCTCAAAATAAAAAATGAAAAGGACTAGGGATATGGTTCAGTGGTAAAGCGCCCCTGGGTTCAATCCCTAGTACCAAAAAAAAAACCCCAAAAAACCTATTTGTGTAACTGTCCCCTGACAAGAACTAAAACATGCCAGTGTCTCCACAGTAAATTTTTGTAAAGCCAACTTTTATGCAGGGTTAATGAGGGTCAAACACAAGCTCTGTAGTCAGGTATGCCTCTGGTTGAATCCCGGGTCCACTGCCCACTAGCAGAGTGACCTTGGACTAGTGGGTATATAATTTCCATCTAACAGGGAAGTAAGAGATTTAAAATGGAAAATCTAGGTAAATTGCAAGGCACAGTAGCAGTTAGTGGGGACTCTAATGCTGTCTGCAATGCTGATGCTGATTAATGGTGACGCGGCAGCCTCTTCTGACTCCTGGGACCACAGACACACACACACTGCTTTTCTACTGTTGCCTCCCCGTGCTTCCAGCCTGTGTGTGGTGCTCTCCAAGATCTCTTCTGACTGCAAGGAGTCTGTGATGCTGTGACCATGAAACCTTGGCTGACACCTCAGGCTCTCGATGGCAGGCTGGGTGGACATCTATATCTAGTGGGAACACGACTAGATCTTTCATGTTCAGGCCCTGGGAATGTGGTTCCCAGACCTCTTAGAGGAGGGCTGATTTCCCATGGGGTGCTGGAAGTACAGGATCCATTAGGAAATGTAGCAAGGAAGAGTCTGGTTGGCAGAACTCAGCCTCAGAGGTGTCCTGGCATCCTGGTGAACTCCTGACTCCCACTTGCTCCCTGGCCTCTGGCTCTAAGAGTGAAGGTGACCCAAGGGACACTTATTATGCACATATTATGAGCTGGAAACTGAGCAAATCGGGAGGCTGAAGCAGGATAAAGGGTGCAGAGTGGCCTTTAAGGCTCATAGTGCAATGGAAGGTTGAGACCCTTCAGTACACCACACAACCAGCCCTGACGGGCAGGGTGCGGGGGGCAGGAGAGAGGCCAAGAGGTCATTTCTAACTAGAGGGGTTGCTGCAGAGAGGAGGGGAAGAAAATAGGCTTCCTGGAGGATGCCTGGAAGAATGGCCGTGGGAAAGTCTCCCAGGCAGAGGGAAGAGCCTGTGTGAAAGCGAGCGGCTGGGCAGGGCCTCGTTTGACAGAGCACATCACATGGGGTCTGAGGACGAGGCTGAAGAGCCTGTAGAGACCAGGCTGGGAAAGGTCTTAGAGTCAGGCTGAAGTGCTGGAGTTGCCTCATCTGAGTGGCCAGCCACTGAGGCTCTTCCATCGGGAAGCAGAGTGGAGCAGCTCCTTGATGTGCCCTGTGGAGACCTGCATTGTATTTGGGCAGCACTGTATGTAGTCGATTGCCCAAGCCACCAGAGCAGGTGGTGGGAGCCTTTGGGATGAGGAGTGTGATGTATGGGTGGCGGTAGGCGTCCCACCTTTGAGAAATGACAGTCTTGTGGAAGTCAGACAACTGAGCCCAAAATATAGAAAAGGAAACAAGGATGAGAGGAGGGTGTCGCAGGCCAAGAGGCAGAGATGGGTTGGGGGAATATGGGTGGAAGAGGTGGAGAGGGGTGCGGTCCTCCTGGGGGAAGACAACCGTGAGGATGTGAGCTTGGAGAAACTAAAAGTACTTCAGGGGCATCATAGGGGAGCTACCTGTGGTGGAGAAGGAAGCACTGAGCATGTCAGTCACGCTCTGTGGGTACTCTTTCATGTCATCCTATAGCAGGGTTAAGAGGGGGTGCTGCTATTATTCCCACTGTACAGAGGGAAACTGAGGCTCAGACAGGGTAAGGCCTTGCCCAAGGTCACACAGCTCCTGTATTAAAGAGTGTCCCCATCTCTAGCCCAGCCCTCTTCCTAGGGAAATCACTGCCCTCAAAGCTCTCCTACCACACTGCACTAGGTATGGAGAGTGCTTTGTGTGGCCCTCGGCGCAGTTTGGAGGCATCATCAGCATCCCACACTAGAATAGGATCTCATGCAGGAGCATGTGGTTCTCACAGTGTAGCCTGGAAGGTTCCTGGGAAAGGTGAAGTCCTTGCTGGCTGCAGCGTTTTGGGAAGGTTTCTTAGAGGCATCAAGAGGAGCTAGATGGGGGCTGGGATTATAGCTCAGGAGCAGAGCGCTTGCCTTACACCTGTGAGGCACTGGGTTCGATCCTCAGCATCACATAAAAATAAATAAAATAAATAAAGATATTGTGTCCATATTTTTAAAAATCTTAAAAAAAGAGGAGCTAGATGGGGAAGGTCCCTGCCAAGTGGGTGCTGCTGCTTGTCCACCCTGCTTCTTTCCCCACCCGGACACAGCTGCCCTGCAGTCCTTCCAGAGAGTGCCAACAGTCAGCGAGAACAGCCTTGCCCAGGCAGAACTTGCTAGGCCTGTGGGTCATGCTGCTCTGAAAAGTTTGGCTCTGGTAGCTTCCTCCCTCTGGCCCAGCTCTCAGCTGCCTGGGGCTGCAGCTCAGCCCACCCAGGCCCTGCTGCCCTCTGGGAAGGGGGCCAGATGCCCTGCAGCTCTCTTGCCCTAGAATACCCTCTGCCCCATGACCCCTTCTTTAACTCAGCTGGGCTTAGCTATCCCCTCCTCCAGGAAGTCTTTCCTGATCCCCATGGGCTGGGTTAGTACCCACCCAAAGAACTATAATGTGACCTCACATGCAATTGAAAATTTCTAGTAGCCACATTTTTCTAGCAGCTAGGCATGATGGCCGGTGCCTGTAGCCCTGTAGTTCCCAAACTTGGGAAGCTGAGGTGGGAGGAGCCAGAAATTTGAGATAACAACCTGGGCT
Organism: Urocitellus parryii; assembly: GCF_045843805.1. NCBI lineage: Eukaryota > Metazoa > Chordata > Mammalia > Rodentia > Sciuridae > Urocitellus > Urocitellus parryii. The sequence continues at coordinate 177,956,317 of NC_135536.1, forward strand.
ATGTAGTGAGACCCCCATCTCAAACAAAACAAAAAACAATAAAACATACACATGACTAAAATGGAACAGATAAAATTATTCCAATGATGAATAGGAAAATTATTGAGATATGTTCTTTTTTATTTTGCCACGAAATCTTCAAGATCCAGTGTATATTTTACATTTAAGCATGTTTTAGTCTGCACGCCACTTTACAGGTAGGTGCTCGACAGCCACCTGTGGCTGATGACTACCATATTGGTTAGCATAGCTCTAGAGGCAGGGAGAAGTTTGTAAGGGTTGGAGCTCAGAGAATGGCATCAGGTGGATCTGGCAGTCACATCCTGGTCCTGCCATTTACTAGCAAGGTGAACTTTGACAAGTCATTAACCCAACTGAGCCTCAGTTACTTCAGCTGTAAAAGGGATTAGCAAATTCAGTGCCAGAGAATTGTTTGGGTGATTAAACAAATGAATGTGTGCCTAGTGCCAGGCACAGAGGAAGTGCTCAGAAAACGGCAGTAAGATGAATTTTACTCTTTGATGTACTGGGTTATTTGCCTTTCTCCCTGCTGGGTTGATTGTGAATTCAAGGGCAGAGACGCTCCAGTTCCTCTTTCCCTAGTGTCCAGGGCTTGGCTCTGTGTGACCGTTACCACTTGCTGAATGACAGATTGAGTCCTTTAACTGAGACTGCCCCTCACCCCACCTGCCCACCCAGAACAGAGTGGCTGGGAGTCCTGAAGCCACCGACTACCTCTCTGCAAGTTGCTGCTTTTCTCAGGGCCTTGATTTCCTCCTTTGAAAGGTCAAAGGGTCGCCCTGCCTGAAGTATTCGGTTGAGTCTTGACCCCACCAGCGACCTTGGGGCCCTGTGGCTGACAATTATGTGTTTCACTTTCCCAGTGGAGAGAATTACTTCCATTCATCTTTTCCTATATTCTGGACTTTTGCACCTTCAAGTTCCATCATGTAGGTTAAAATTTAAGAGGAAAGAATTTCTCCTACCTCGTAGGCAAGAGCAGAGAGGGGACAAGGGGTCCTGTCCTTTCTCATCTGGCAGTACTTACTCCTCCTGTCACAGTAGCCCAGTGACAGATGTGGGATAGGGAGAGTTTCCTCCCAATTTATAAGTGATAAAATGGGCTCAGAGAGGTCAAATAACCTGCCCAAGTAACATAGAAAGAACTGGTATAGCTGGGTACTGTGGTGAATGTCTGTAATCCCAGCAACTCAGGAGGCTAAGGTAGGAGGGTCGAAGGTTTGAAGCCAGCCTCAGCAATATAGCGAGGCTGTAAAGCAACCTAGTGAGACCCATCTCTAAATAAAAAAAAATATATAGGGCTGGGGATGTGACTCAGTGGTTAAGCATCCCTGAGTTCAATCCCTGGTACTGGGAAAAAAAAAATAACTGGTACAGGCAGGGTTAGAAGCAGAATTCACATCTAAGGAATGGAAAATCCCTTCTTTGTGGGTGGACTCCTCTTCCCTTATGTGGGCCCCTGGCATTTCTCCATGGGGAATTGAGGCTTTCAAGAGATATGGTCTTGGGTTGAATCTTGTTCCTGTGCCTCATTTTCCCTGCATAGGAAAACTGGATAATAGAAATAGAAAAATAATCATAGAAAATAACAGAAATAGAACTAATAATAATCACAGAAGAAGCTCAATTTTTGGTGTGGTCCCATTGACCGGAAGTGAATTGAGTCCTTTGGGTATAAATTCAGAATGAAGTCTGAGAACATCCTGCCTTGGTCCTGGAGTTATCCTGGGAAAGTGAGAGGCTCCTTGTGGCTGAGGAGGATGGGAATGCAGCCCTGCCCCAGGGGATGAGGGGCGTGATCCTGTCTGGGGAAGGGAGAGGGGAGGGGAACCAGGGAGAATTGAGTAGGAGGAATGGGGAGGGCCTTGGCTGTGTGGCCCAGAGCCTCCTGCCCACAGGAACTTGGGAGCCCGTGGCTGGCAAGGCCAGCCAGCAGAGGAGAGGAGAGTGAACCTGGAAACAAAATACCAGCAGGCAGGCAGTCGGGAAGCTTTCAGCAGACATGCATATGGAACAGTAAGTTCACCTGGTGTAATTCCTAAATTTGATGGATTCTTTCATTCATTTGTTTGAATAAAGGCATGTGAACTGAACTCACTCAGCAGGTACCCAAGTGACAGTGACTTGCCCAAGGCCACACTTCTGAGGGCCTGTGTGGGGCCTCCTGAGGTGCTGAATTTAAAGGCCAGGAGATAAAAAGGAGATCTTTTAAGGATGCCTGGTTCTTTGAGAGTTGGCCTGGGCCGACTGGACCATCCTCCTGTCTGGAAGGAGGGTGAGTCCTCCAGCGCTAGGAGCAGCTGGCTTCTTTCCACTCTTGCCCACGCCTGAGCCTAGTGGGCAGCAGGGAGAAGCCATGCTTGGGATACCTGATGAAGGAGTTTTTCATGTTTATCTTGGAGGGGAGAAGGCCTGCCTTGGGGTTGGAGCAAAAGGACACAATGGCTATGTTGAGTTCTCTGAGGGGTTCTGGGAAGAAGGCATAGCCTCATCTGTGGAGGCCCTGGGGTTGGGACCAGCACTTAGGGAAGGGCACCATAATGGAGCAGCCACTCTGAGAGGGAAGTGAGGAAGGAGGGAGAGCCTGTTCCTGGAGTGTGGGATGAGCAGAGCAGAAATGGATAACCCCCTGGTGAGGTTGAAATTGAGCCAACTGCAGCATGGGGGGGACAGATGGCTTTGAACATATGGATGGCTTTGAACCTCTGTGGCTCTCAGTGCTATGTTGCATAACAGTGGCCAGCACACAGTAGGTATGCAGGAATAACTGGAAGAATGAAAGAAGATATGTGTATGCCTGGGGCTGGTGTGATGGTTAGGGGGTAGGGGTCTGTGGGCTGCCAGTGTGGGCAGAAATCTTTGAGAATGTTGTGGGTTGACCCCATCTTCCCCAGGCCTTCCCCATAAACTGGGGCCCTAGGGACAGGCACATCCCACTCCTTTATTTTTGCAAACTGAAGCTGAAAGCATGGAAGCAACTTGCTAAGGGTACTTACTCAACCAGGGGCAGAGCTGGACTGCCACCCAGGACCTCTGCCCTCCAGGGTTCTCTACTTAGAGGCCCCTGCCTGTGGATTGAGTAAAGGTGGATGCCCTGGTCCAGCTGGGTTTTTGAGTTTTAACAGTGCTGGTAGACGGGAGGAGCAGGGCTTAGCTTGGTTTTGAGCCATGACCTGTGGCACAGACCCTTTGGCCATCACTTACTCCTTCCTGGAACCTGGGCGCATACCCAAGGTGCCTCCCTCCTCCACGGGAAACACACCTTTACACAGGCCCTGCCCCTACTAGTTCCCTAACGTTTAGGGTCATTGTCACCAGCTGCAAAGGCTCAGAGGATTCCCCTGATAGGGGAGGAGCACCGAGTGAGTCCCGGGCAGGTTCTTGTAGGGGAGGTGAGGGGCTCTGACTCGGGTGGGATGGGAGGCCCACTGAGGCTGAGTCACCCCTTCTGAGTCAGGGATCCTCCCCCCTTCCTCTCTCTTCCCCCTCACTCTCTCCAAGGAGCCCCCACCGGAGCTTGGCCTGGCGAGGAGGCCGGGTGGCCAGGGTCCGGGTGGAGGGACCGAGATAGCCCCGCAGTGGCGGCAGGCACCAGGAGGGGGTGGCCTGGGTGCCAGGGAGGGCGGGGGACGGACGGAGAGGCGGCGGAGAGGAGGCGGAGGCAGGGGCCGGGCTGCGCGAGTGTGGAGGCAGGCGCACGGCCGCCCCTGGGCTGGGCGCGGAGGCCGGGCGGGGGCGGGCCGCGCGTCGGGCGCCGGGCCCGGGGCTGTGGGCACTGTGCCCAGCCCCCGGCGCACGCCGACCGCCGCCGCCGCCGCTGCTGCTGCAGTCGGCATCCATCAGCGGGCGGGGGTGTCGCGAACAGGCTGCTCCGCAGAGCCCGCCGCGGCCCGCGCGCCGCCCCGCCCCGCGGCCTGCCGGGCCCGAGGAGCCGAGGGGCCGCCCCTCGCCCAGCCGCCCGAGATGGGGACCCCCAGGCCCAGGTAGGCACGTGGGGGCGGGGGGCTCAGGTGGCATTGAGGTGGGGGCGCGCTCTATCTAGGCCCAGCCTCCAGTCCCGGGAATCCGGGTGCGCCCCAGAACTGAGTTTGCTGACTGTTGGTCCCCTGGCCGGTGTGGGGGTGGTCCTTGTTGTTCCTCCCGCCCTGCACCCGTCCCCCGAGGAGGTGGACTGACTGGAGGACGAGCGGTTGCTGGGTGCTGGGCTCCGGCGGTGGGCCCACTCTCTTCTGGAAGGCCACTCTTGCTGCCTCCTCCGGAGGCCCAGGGTTCTCTGGATTTCTCCTCCAGGCTTCGGCTGCTGCAGTTCTGCTATCTTGGCTGGAGGTTGGATGCTGGGGAGCTCTCGCCCTCATCCTCACCCTCAGCCTTTGGTTATAGAACCTTCCACACTCTGCACTCGGCTTCCCATCTCACCTCCTCTCCAAGTCCCCCAGAGCAGGGGGCATGTACCTTTGCCCTAGGACTTTTGTGACTCTGGCTTGGCTCTGCCCTGGTCAGCATCTGTCCCCACTGATTACAGGGAGAGGACTTGTGTCTGGTGCCAGTTGTGCCTGGCACCTACCTTCACACTTGGGGAGGTCTGGGATCCCCAAGAGGCTGGGGTCTGGGGGACTGGCAGGTGGGGGGGGTGACTATAGCTACCAGAGTATTTATTGGATGCTGTGGCCATGAACTGGCACAGCTATATGGGCCAAAGTGGTCCATGGGGACTTCGAAGGACTGGACAAGGATTAGGAAGGAGTTCTGGGATGCTGGCCTCTCTCCACTCCCAGCCATGATTTGTGCTTTAGCCCAGAGCTCTGAAAAGCATTGGTGGGGAGAAAGCACCACCGTGTGTTCCCACCGTCACTCCTGGACCCACATGTCACCTCCTCTGCACCCCAAGGTGGGTGGGTAAGAGGGCTAGAATTAGGATTTCTCCAGGACTGTGTGGGGTCCAATGCGCCATATCTCCTCTCCCCCGCAGCATTTAGGAGTCTTCCAGAATCAGTAGCAGTTGGGCCAGGTAGAGAACCGAGGACCAAGACGGTGCCCTTAGAAGCTCCTGTCCCAGGCAAGGGTGTGGAGCATGGAGGCGCTGTGTGCCTGCGGCCCACCGGTGCCTCCAGATGGAGCCTGCGGCAGAGGCAGCCTGTGCCAGCCTCCTTTCTGAGCCTTTGTGGCCCAGCCAGGCTCTGCCAGCCCCAAGCAGGGATAGAGCTGGCTTCTGCTGACTGTGCTGGTCCAGAAACTGTGTACGATATTTGTGGGGTCTGGTGCATGATCACTGGGATCTCAGGGCCACCTCAAGGCAGTCCAGGAGGGTATTAGTGTTGGGGGCATTGTTCCTGTTAAAATTTTGTGGCAGTTCCCTGGGCTCAGCTCTGTGAGCTTCTTGAAGTGTTCCTTCCATAGAACTCCAATGAGAATAAGGCTGGGTCCTAAAATCCTCACTTCGTAAATATTGAAAGGTGGATGGAGGCCTAAGGAGGAAGATTGACTTGTCCAAGGTCACATAGCAGCTGAGTGGGAGAGCCAGCACTAATGTATCCAGGACTTCTGCCTCTGATCTGGGGTTCTGACAGCCTGCTTCCCTGCTGCTGTGGCTGTCCCCCACATAGACTCTGCCAGGGATTGGACTTTATAGCCTAGAGCCTGAGGCTGCCTCTTAGGAGTGGCTTCATTCTGCCCTACCAGCCGTCCCCTCACAAGGTGAGCAAGAGAGGACAGAGCTGCCTCCTAGATAATGGGCCAGGGCTGAGAGAAAGGGCAGCCAGTGGCCCTGGACCCTCTGGGACTACACAGAACCTAGAGGATGCCCTGTGCCCAGGGAGATGTTCTAGACCTGAGCCTCCAGAGGGCAGTGGAGAGGGTACATTGACAGGCTGAGACAGGAAGTACCTCTAATAGGCTCCATCTCTGTGGGCCCCTTTCTGGGTTTCTTTGCCCCAGTTGTTCAAAGGGGATGATAATCTCTACCTGGAGAGATATCAGTGATTATGCAGTCAGAGCGATGGCATACATTGGACGCTTACTGTATGTCATGCGCTGCAATACATGCTTTGCATCCTCTCACGGCAACCCCATCAGATTGCTGCTATTTTTATCAACTTTTTACAGATGAGAAACTGAGGCTCAGAGAGGTTATGTTACCTGCCTGAGGTTTCACAGCTGGAAAGTGCCGCTGTCTGAGTCCAGAGCTTCTCTATTATGACATTATACCCCGGGGCAGTGGCCTGGAAGTACCAGTTTGGTGTCCAGCAGGGCCGGGTCATTGACTGGTGGCTCAGGGCAGGTCTAGGTGGAGAGGTCTGTGTGCTGGGTCTGGTGAAGTAAGGGTGGTTCTGTGGCCTGAATACTATTGAAGTCCTGGGGGATAGAGATAGAGATACTGGCTGGGAACCCTCAGAGAGGAGCCAGCATTGGCCTGTGTTGTGGCCAGAATCCCCTTCGAGTGGGGGTATTTCAGACTGTCTGCTTCCATTGCCTCTCAGGGTAGATAGATTGGCCACTTGCCCCCTACCACATTTAGTAGGGTTTCAACCAGCAGAAATCACCTGGGTAGGAATTTGGGGGCACCAGCCAGAACTGTGAAGAGGAGGTCCCGTTGTCAGGGACCTCCTGGGTGGATGGGTGGAGGTGGGAGCAGGCTGGCACTGCTTCCTTTGTGGGCAGGAGGCTGTAGATAGAATAGTGACAGCTGGAGTTTATTGAGCACTTACTATGTGTAAGTGCTGGGCTTACACCTACAAGTCATATAGTCTTCACAAAACCTGTGAGGCAGCTATTCTTCTCATTTTATGGATTGAAGAATTGAGGCTTACGGAGGGAAAGACAAGCTCAAGGTTGCACAGCTAGGTGGTGGGGGAGGCAGCCTGGGTCAGAGCCACGTTCCTGATGACCTGCACCTTCTCAGAGGTCATATTTGGTTGTGTTCACTTTGAAACAATCACCCATTTAAATGCATTCCATTCCTCCGAGGCCTAGCTGGGAGACCTGGACATGACAGGGCAAAGATAAAGAACAAACTATTGTACCTGCTCAACATGGATTCCTGTTTTGGTGCTCAGGAAAGCCTTCAGGAAAATGGGAGCCGTGGAGCTGTGTACTGAAGGCTTAGTAGGATTTGGTAACTGTAGGGAAAGGATGCCCACTGACCCAGGTCAGAGGGGAAAAGAATCAGGATGCCTTTGAAGAAGAGTGGGTGGTGTGTGTGTGTTGGGGGGGACAGGTAGTTTAGGGGAGAGGCAGGGAAAGCAGGGAGGTGACTCAGAAGGTCAGCTTGTGTTTGCGTCTTCAATGAGGTTCTGGTCACAGCCCTCTGTGTACTAGCAGTGTGGCCTTGGGCCTCAGTTTCCTCATCTGTGAAATATGGATGAACGCACCTATCTCATAGGGACTATGCTGTGGCTGTTACATAAAGCCCCTCATACAGTGCTGTCACATTGCAGGAACTCAATAAGCATTACTCCTCTCCCCTGCCATCTCTCTTAAATGTCAGGCTGAGGTGTTTTGGCTTGATGTGAGCCTGGAGGCTCTGGGGACCTTTGTAGGGTTTTGGTCTTCAGAGAAGCATGACAGAACTGTGGTTTGGGAAGGACCTTTAGGCAGTTGTATGACCTATAATGAGGGGGTGAATTGTGACCTTGCAGAGAAGCCTTATCTAAGGGACATGGAAGGCTCAGGAGGGAAGAAGGTTAAAACTTGCACAAGATGTTCCTTGGATAGCTTGCCAGGATGTGGGAGGAGCAGGTTGGAGTGGGGAAGACCCCGGGTCAGGAATTCAGTTTGAAGCTTGCAGAGTGTGAGAAGACGGTCTGGTCTCCCTTCAGTCTTTGGGAAGATCAGGCGGCTCCTTCTTTGAGCATCTGGGTTTTTTTTTTTTCTTTTGAATTATTTCCTTTGGATAAATCCCCATCAGAGCCTCTCCATAATAGCAGCAAATTGGGACTAAATGTCCAACAATAGGAAGATGATTGAGAACGTTTTGGAACATTCACTGGATAAAATAATATGCAGTGGCGAACAGCCGCAGAAATCCTTCTCGCAGAATATGCAGCCATATCCTGGCAGAGCTCTTCTGCATCCTTTGTTCATTTCATGCTTTTATGACTGCCTGGTGACAGAGGCAGGGGTGGGGGGTTAGATGCTTACTGTGCATGAAGAGTTGAGGCTAACCTCTAATCTCGAGGTCAGGGTTTTATTCGTGGTCCTCACATTGATGATCAGCAGATGCTTATCCGGTGAATGAGTGAACCAAGCAGAGGGGAAGCGACTTGTTCAAGATCATACAAGGTATATAAGACTCAGTACCTGCCACATTCTTGCCATATTCTTCTTACTACTTGGTACAGATGTTTCTCCATTTACAGTAGAGTTGCATTCCAATAAACCTATCCTAATTTGGACACATTGTAAATTGAAAATGCATTGAATATACCTAGCCTACTGGGCAACACAGTGGACTGTTGAGTATGGGCTATCCATCCTCGTGATCAAGTGGCTGACTCGGAGCTACAGCTCGCTGCTTCTGCCCAGCATCCCAAGAGAGTATCCTATAGCGTATTGCTAGCCCAGGAAAATATCAAAGTTCAAAATTTTAAGTGTAGTTTCTACAGAAGGCATCTTGTTTTTGCATCATTATAAAGCAAAAAAAGAAAATCACGAATTGAATGTCATTAGTTAGGGACCATTTGTATGTGTGAGGGGAGTAAGATGCAGAGGTCCCAGTGAGGACTTGGGATTCGCACAGACCAGCACTTAAGTCTTATTTCTGTCCATACCAGTTGTGAGGCCTTGGCAAAACAGTTCTCCAAGCCTCAGTCTCTCCTTCTGTGATGTTGATAGTCCATGCACTGCTTTTGGAGTTGTCGTGAAGACTTCATGCATTAGGCACGTAAAACTCTTGACATGGTACATAGCACCATGGTACATGGTACATGGTACATGGTACAAAGCACCTCGAACCTTAGCTGTCATGGAAATGATGTCATAATGTGAAAATATTTCTGGTACAATTAATGTTAAGTGGGAAAAACCCATAAAATTGTGAGCATTCAGGGCTGGGGTTGTGGCTCAGGGATAGAGCGCTCACCTAGCACGTGCAAGGCCCTGGGTTTGATCTTCAGCACCACATAAAAATAAGTAAATAAAATAAAGGTACTGTGTCCAACTACAACTAAAAAATTATTTTAAAAAATTGTGAGCATTCAGATTACAGTGGTATAAAATTAGGTCTGACCATAGATGCAGACTGGAAGAAGTTGAGCTATGGCAAGTATCATGGAATAAATAAGACTTATCCAAACAAATCTTTCTTTAGTGTTATACTTATTTTTCCTTAGTTTTAATTACAAAATAAATTCATGAAAAATCCTAATAATTTGGAAATGTATTTTCCCTTGAGCTATACCAAAATCCTGCTCTCCAGAAGTAGCAATGATAAAATGCATCTTTCCAGGATAGTGTCTATACTTACATAAACATGGAAACAAGAATGGAATTATGAATTGCATTACTTTTTATAACTTGAATGTTTAATCCATGTATTGATAACCTTTCATGTCAATAAATTTGTATTTTCATGTCATGAAAGTCTATCTCAAAAATTCTCATGGCTGGGGGTGTGACTCAGTGGTAGACTGCTTTTCTAGCATGTGCAGGTACCTGGGTTACATCCATAGTACTGCCCCCCCCAAACCCAACAATAGTTGTGTAATGCTCTATGTGTGTGTGTGAGTGTGTGTGTGTGTGGGGGGGTATTAGGGATTGAACCCTGATGCCTGCTAAGGCAAGTGTTGTACCACTGAACTACATCCCTAGCCTTTTAAAATTTATTTTATAGGTTCTTGCTAAGTTGTCTAGGCTGGCCTTGAACTTGTGATCCTCCTGCCTCATCCTACTGAGTACCTGGGACTATAGGCATGTGCCACCAAGCCCAGGTATAATAATTATTATTTTTTGTACTGGGGATTTAATATAGGGATGCTTTATCAATGAGTCACATCCATAGCCCTTTTTATTTTGAGACAGGATCTCACTAAGTTGCTTAGGTCTTGCTAAGTTGCTGAGGCTGACCTCAAATTTGTGATCCTTCTGCCTCAGCCTCCTGAGTCGCTGAGATTACAGGCATGCACCACTGCACTGGCTGTAATTAATTTTTAATGGATAAATCCTAGATAATTGGGCCAACCTTCTGTTGATGGAAATTTAAACTTGCTTCCAATTTTATTCTGTTCTAACTAACACTGACAATGAACTCTCATAGTGTTTAAACAATTAATGAAAATCAAGTGAGAGAAGAAGTTTGAAACCATGAGACTATGAGAGTTGCCCTTGAAGGGTTGCTGCTTCTGCTCCCTTCTTTTCTCTCCTCTCCTCTCTTCCCAGTGGAAGATGGCCTGCTTGGAAGAGGCTGTGTGTCTCTGTTACCCTCAAAGGGTGTGGATATTCCTTCTTTCGGACCCCTTCTTTCCCTTACCCAGTATAGAGCTCACCCGTGAAAATTTCAAATTCTCTTAGGATACTGTAAGCTGCTGGGGTCTTGCTGCTGCTCAATCTCTAAGTGTCCTTGGACAGATTCTTTGTGTTCCCTGGACCCCAGTTTGTCCATCTGTATGGTAGTGATGCCTTGCTGATCAGAACCATTGCTACCACCTGCTGAGTATCTGCTGTACGTCAAATACTGTGCCAAGAGAACTTCATGTACATTATCTTGTTTCATTCTCACTAAATGCCTTTGAGATCCAGGGGTTATTATTCTCATTTTCCCTGATCACATTGGCTCTCAGAGAGGTTATGTACCTGTCCAATGTCACCAAGCCTGTGGAGTCAGGATTCCAGCTCTGCCTCCAAAGCGGTTGATTGGTGAGGTCTAAGCAAAATGGGGATTATAAAAGATCCTTTAAATTGTAAAGCACCCTGCATGTGGGAGGGATTGATACTGCTGTTAGGATTTCTACATCCAGAGCAACGGTAGCTTTGGTTACATGGTTTATAGCAAGTTGGAGGTCGTGGGATGTAGCAGGACTTGGGGGGAAGAGTGCTGGGCTCTGGGCCAGTAGACCTGGATCCTAGTCCTGGCTGTACTCAAACTGAGTGGCTTTGTGACCTTGACCAGCTGAGTTGACCCGGGGAATAAAGCCCCTCTGCCCTGAGTGGTCCAAGAACAGCAGGATGAGTTAAAGCCCGGAAGGGAGTATTCACGTAGCTTCTTAGCTTCGCCTGGCTCTCTGGGGATGCCTTGCCAGAGGGAGGTCTGGGCTGCCTCCTGTGCGTCATCAGCATGGTCCAAGCAGGAGGCACTTCTTCTTTCTGATGTCGTTACTCTGCAGATCTGGGCTGTCACGTGGTCCCCGGCCCACAACTGCACCTCAGTCTGTGGCTGTGCCGAGCATGTGAAACTTTTGGGCAAGAAGCCAGTGCTGACGGTAGCAGCCTCTTCATATCACTTGGTTTTATTTAATGCAGTGCCCATGGGTACTGCAGGCCTTGAGAAATTGTCACCTCTCTAGTGCCATGTCCAGCTAGACCTGAGCACCACTGGTAAGCGGACTGTGGTTCAGCTCCCTTTTAGATCCTTGGGGCCTGACTGGGAGGGGCACAGCCAGCACCCTCCAGTCATTTCATTCACATTCATCCAGAGAGGGTGACTTGAGGAAGCACATGTTCCATACAGGAGGAGCCCCTGTGGGAAGGGATCATCATTAGTGTTTGGGAGAGGAGAATAAGTCCCATAGTGCACTCTCTGTTTTTTCTTTTCATTCTTGTTTTTCTTCTCTGGCTTCTAAAGTAATACATAATAGTAGAAAAATTGGAAAATACAGAGAAGAAGAAAAACAATCCTGCATTTCCTCCTCCCAGGGAATGCAATAGTTAATGTTAGTCTCTGGACTTAAAAATAAAGATGAGAGGATCTAATGTCTTGTAGCACCAACTAGAGGGTTTGGTGACATGATCCAACTCCATTTTCACAGTGAAATTGTCAGGTATGCAAAGTTATCCTCATGCTTTTACAGATGAAGAAACTGAGGCACAGGGAGGTTCAGGGACCTGCCAAAGGTCTTCCTTCATCATCTTTATCTTCCCTTTGTCATCCTAAGTCTCTTAGACCGTGCAGCCTCTTCCCAGGCTCCCCTCCCCGATTCATACACACTTTGTGCCAGGTGGTGTATCAGCAGACTCTGGCAGAGAACAGAATTCTCCTCAGATGCTTCAGCTGAGGAGATGTTAATGCAGGTGTGAGCAGGGTTGAGAGAACCCTCGGGGGTATTGAGGCACCCACAAACTAGCAATGACAGAATCTGTCTTCCACTCCCAGCCTGAATGAGTAGAGAGAGGGAACAATGTTACCTGTATTCCATGATGGCTGGAGCAGGGCAAGGAGCTGTCACAGTGGGGCTTGGGGACAGGGAGGGGGAGTTGGGGAAGGTATACTCAACACATTTCTTCTTCTGCCCTCTGCCCTCCTGCCAGCACCTTCTGTTGGTCAAACTCAAACAGAAGCAGCAGGAAAGAGTCTCAAGGGACAGTTCAATGGGTCAGCCTCCACTTCTTTAAGCAGGACATGGATCTGAGGGTGCAAATGGAGGTACCAGCCTAGGACGTGTTTTTGCAGGGGGATGGAAGAGATGTACCCCCTGGCCTCCCAAAAAAGAAAGCAGAGTTGTCTTGGTAACTGTACTTACTGAAAACATCAAAACAAAAGAGTTTTTTCTGCCTGGCATTCTCTTGGTACTTGGTGCCTCCTGCTCTCTGCCCACTCCCCCCACTCCTGTTTCTCCCTACTTCCTTCTTTCTGTTCTCTCTCCTCTTCTTCCTGTTGCTACCTCTATTCTCATCTGGTTCAGAATTCCCAATAACATCTGGGCAGAAGTCTTTGGAGGCTTCCATGTCAAAGATTTATTTTTTTTTATTATTTTTTTTTAGTATTTTTTTTTGAGAGAGAAGGGGGGGAGAGAGAGAGAGAGAGAGAGAGAGAGAGAGAGAGAGAGAATTTCAATATTTATTTTTCAGTTTTTGGCGTATACAACATCTTTGTTGGTATGTGGTGCTGAGGATCGAACCCGGGCCGCACGCATGCCAGGCGAGCGCGCTACCGCTTGAGCCACATCCCCAGCCCCCCATGTCAAAGATTTAGAAGAGACAGCCTTTCTGTATAGGGAGTGACTTCTCATGGCCGTGGACCCACGCGGCTGTGTGACCTCATGTCGTTCTGCTCTATGTGTGTGTGCAAAGACATGCTTCTCAGATACCCGTCATAAGCATCTGTATCATTCTCTCCTCTGTATTTGGTGGGACTTTAACCACAGCTCTCAATCCTTCCATTCTCTGTAATACCGTTAGCACCATGGCATTACTCTGTGGAGGACCGGAGTTCTTATTTCTGTTTGACAGATGAGGAAACTAAACTGATAGTGAGAAAGAGGTGATCAGGTAGGAAGTGGCAGCATGGAAACAGGAAGCAGTCATACAGATTCCCAATGCAGCTCTTCCCAATGAGTTTGCTTTTCAATCCTTAGCTAGCTTCTCCCCTGGGAGAAATTAGTGAGTTGTGCCACTGAGGCTGCTGAAATGCCATCTAGTGGGAAGGACTTGGGAGTCAGAGAAACCTGGCATGGCCCTATGACCTTGGGTAAATCATTTTGTCTCTTTGAGCCTGTGTGTTCTCATCAGTAAAATAAAGAGGATAATGTTAGGGATTTGGATGGAAAAATTGGGTGCTTAAAGAGCTGAGAAATCTTCGGGAGAGGCTGGCTGGCTGGGAGCCATGAAGTTTTCCCAAGGTGAATGCAGTCCTGGTGAATGCATCCCAGAATTCTGGCACTGTCATTTATTAGCCATGTGATCTTGGGCAGCTTGCTTAACTTCAGTTCCTCCTTTTGTAAATTGGAGATAATAAGAGTACCTATTATAGGTTTTTGTGAAGATTAAATAAGTTAATGTACTTAGATCAATGCCTGGCAAATAGCAAACTGTATAAATGTTAACTCTGTAGACTATCAATTTAGTTGTTGTGTTTTGTTTTAAGACAAGGTCTAACTATGTTGTGCAGGCTGGCCTTGAACTCCTGGGCTCAAGTGGCCCTTTTGCCTCAGCCTCCGGAGTAGCTGGGACTAGAGTTACACACTGCCAGGCCCAACTAAATGTTGACTTTGTTGTTGTTATTTGTGAAGAACTGCTTTAAACCCTGGAGAGAATGGCAAATGAGACAGAGATCTTTCTGGAGCTTATATTCTAAAGGAAGAATAGAAATGAGTAAGTAAATTTGTCAATACGTATAAGTTCAGTTTGTGATGATTCCTATGAAAACAGACAAGCAAACCCAACATGCTTACTTATAATGGAGACAGAGTTTCTGTCTGAGATATTTAAATTTTTTGGAAATAGATAGTGGTGATTGTCGTACAACCTTGTGAATATGATTAATGCCCCTGAAAAGTGTTGTACTTTAAAATGATTAAAAATGGAAAAAAAGGCAAACCCAAATAAACAATTTAGCATGCTATAACCTAAAAGATAGGGAAGAGGGATCCATTTGAGACAGGGTGGTCAAGGGGCACACATAGATTTGCGACTTGAAGGTGAGAACTGTCACACCAAGAGTCTGATGAGCTCACTATCCATCCAGAGGGATCATTAAGGACGAAGCCTCAATGCAGAGGCAAGCCTGGCACAGTTGAAGAACAAACAGAACGCCAGTATGGCAAGCTCCCAGTGGTGATGGCGGGGTTGGGAGGCCGTAGGGGACTGGCAAATTGGACCTGGTGCTGGAAAGAGAGACAGGGCCATATGCAGAGGCCTACGGCTTGCTATTGTGTTTTATTTTGATGCAAAGCCATCAGAGGGTTTGTTGGTCATTGTTGTTGTTTTGTGGTACTGGGGATTGAACTCAGGGTGCTATACCACATCCTCAGCCCTTTTGATTTTTTATTTTGAGACAAGGTCTCCCTGTGTTGCTGAGGTTAACCTCAAACTTGTGATCCTTCTGCCTCAGCCTCCAAAGTAGCTGGGATTACAGGTGTACACCTGGCCGGCCATTGGAGGTTTTAAGGAGGACATCCACCTGGAGTTTTGAAAGAAATCCTTGTGGATGCTCTCTGAAGAGTAAACCCTTGGTGTGGCCACAGGAGCAGGCTGGGACAGCCATCCTGGTGTGAGCCAGTAGTGGTTTGGACCTGAGCAGTAGCTAGGAATGGGCAATGGAGAGAAAGACCACATCTGAATTACTGGGCTCAGAGATGCTGACTCATGTTAACCCTGATCAGAAGGCTAACCAGATGCCCTTGATTCATTTTTTAAAAATATTTATTTTTTAGTTGTAGGTGGGCACAATATCTTTATTTCATTTTAATGTGGTGCCGAGGATCAAACCCAGTGCCTCACATGTGCTAGTCAAGCACTCTACCACTGTCGATTCATTTTTTTTTTTTAAAGAGAGAGGGAGAGAATTTTTTTAAATATTTATTTCTTAGTTATCAGCGGACACAACATCTTTGTTTGTATGTGGTGCTGAGGATCGAACCTGGGCCACACACATACCGCTTGAGCCACGTCCCCAGCCCCTGTCGATTCATTTTTAAGAAGAGGTACAACTGCTGGGCCAAGTGGGTATTGCCTCAGCGGGGCTGGGACACCCTCTCCCTGCAGGCCACCCAGATGGAGATCCACAATGTGATAAGGCTTCTTAGTGCCCTGGAAGGTGAACCAGAGGAGCCAGATGGTGGCTGCAATGTTGCAGAGTCTCAGCTGCTGGCAGTCTGCTGGGCCAGCCCCAGCCCAGGCCAGGCCAGCACCCCTGACAATGCTGGGCCCCTCTCCCCAGACAGGACTGGCGCGGGTGCTGTCAGCATTCACTTTTCTGGCTGACCTTTCCTTTTTCTAATCCCATGCATTCAGCCTTTCATACATTGGTGTCATCAGTCTGGCCCTGCTGGCCTCTGTCTCCGAGTACATCTCTTGCTGCATCCATTTCTGCCTTCAGTTTGCTGGCCAGTGCTCACTGAGGCTTCCATTACTCGTTTAATTCTGTTTTCCTCTGTTTTACTGGGTGGACACTATGCTAAGTGCTCTCTGTGTTATTTTCCTGAATCTCTATCCCTACCCTAAGAAGGAGGGAGGAGGATCTCTATTTTATAGACAACACAACTGTGGCTTAGAGAAATGAAGTCACTTGCCCAAGTTCACAGAGTGAGTATTGGAACTTGGCTTTGGGGTCTCCCTGTGCCTGACTCCAAAGTCTGTGCTTTTAACCACCGAGCAGCAGGGCCCCCTGCCCTGCTGTGCTGTGTGGGATCTGTGAATGACTGTGAAGTCTCTGGCCTGGCTCTGGCCCACAGAGGTGCTCAGTGGTGGGAGTTCCATCCTCCTCCAGCAGTCAGAGTGACATTCTTGACTCTTCTAAGCTTGACTCTTCACCACCCCAGCTCTTTCACTTCTCCCAAAGTCCAGCCTGTCCCTTCTGCCAGGACGGCTGGAGCTCCCCTTTACAGGGTTCTCAAGGTATCAGAATGCCAAGGTCTCTTCTGTTTCCTGCACAGCCCCCTTGGCCCATCTCTAGGCCTTTGCCCAAATGGTGACTCAGCTCAAAAGCTCTCTGCCATCTTCTGTCTAAACACTCCTAATGTCACCTCTAGCCCCTATCCTAGATGTCATCTTTGGAAACTGCAGGCCACATTATTAATCATCAGGTCCAGTCTCTTCTGAGAGGCTGATACATACACTAGCAAATCTAAGTCACAACGTGCCATCTCCTGGGACAGTGTCATCCTCTTGTTGCAGCAAGCTCCATGGGAACCAGCATGTGCTTCCCCCAAGGATCCCCACTGGGACCTGGCCTGGCCTGCCACCTAGCAGTTTCCATCAGTCTGTGCTGACCTGGGCCTGAGCAGATCTGTGCTCATGTGGCCAGCTGTGTCAGAAGCCAAGGCCAGGTCCTTGGCCCCTTCTTTGTGGCCTAGTGAGAAAACCATGTTGCTATCCTTGGATTAGTCAAATAGAGATTTCATCATAGGTTTTAGAAAAGATACTGCATTTTTCTTTTTTAATTCCTAAATTAAAACCAAATTTTAATCTCCTTCTAATCCTGTGATACCAAGCCATGTACATCAGAAAAAAAAAATTTAACCTTTAATTTTTAAAACAATTATTTAAGGAGCCCTGCAGGCATGGTGATGCCTGCCTGTGGTTCCAGCTACTCAGAAGGCTGAGGCAGGAGGATCATTTAAGCCTAGGAGATCAAAGCAAGCTTGGCCAACATAGTGAGAACCCCATCTGAAAAAATAAATTAATCAATAAATAATTCAAGGAATCTCCAACTATAGTAGAAAAATCAAGAGCTACATTTAAATTGAAAGAAGCAAAAAATAGCAATCTGTATCCAGAAATAACCATGGGTAATATGTTTTTACATTTTCTATGTAGATGTTTCTTGACATAGCACAATATTATAGCCTGAAAAACCCAGTGTAAGTTGAAAATATCATAAATAAAAAATGCATTCAAGGCCTGGGGATATAGCTCAATGGTAGAGCACTTGCCTAGCATGTGTGAGGCCCTGGGTTCAACTCTCAGCACCACATATGAATAAATAAAATAAAGGTACATCAACAACTAAAAAAAAAATTTTCACTTACTGAATAGCTTAGCTGAACCAAACTTCAGTGTACTCAGAACACTTACATTAACTAACCTAGAGTTGGGCACGATCTTCCAACACAAAGCCTATTATATAATAAAGTGTTACAAATCTCCTGTCATGTTTTTTAAAAAAGATAGGGGAGAGAGAGAGAGAGAGAGAGAGAGAGAGAGAGAGAGAGAGAGAGAGAGAGAGAGAGAACTTTTTAATATTTATTTTTCAGTTTTCGGTGAACACAACATCTTTATTTTATTTTTATGTGGTGCTGAGGATCGAACCCTGCGCCCTGCCACATCCCTAGCCCCAAATCTCCTCTCATTTATTGTATACTATACTGAAAGTAAGAAGCAAAATGGTTGCCTGGGTATGTTTTCACATTGTCATAACTTCAAAAACATGTAAGTTGGGGCTGGGGTTGTGTCTCAGTGGTAGAGTGTTTGCCTAGCATGCACGAGGCACTGGGTTCGATTCTCAGCACCACATAAATGTAAAATAAAGATATTGTGTCCACTTAAAAAACTTAAAAATAGATAAATCTTTAAAAAAAAAACATGTAAGTCGAACCATCGTAAATTGGGGACCATCTGGATCTGTGTGTGTATTTTAATTAAAATAGGACTCATCTGTATAAACTGTCATGTCCTGTGCTTTGTCATTCAAACGTTGTCCAGGATTTTCTGTATCCTTTTTTCTTCCACTTGCTGAGAGGATGAGGGATCATCTATCCCCTGCCCCTGGCTGTGGGTTCAGCCTGCACATCTTGGTGTTCAATTGGGCCTGAGTGCTTTTTCCTTCTAGGTGTGTCTGATGGGGTTTGCTTGAGGCAGCCAGGTGTAGAGGAGAGAAAATGGACCTGGAGTTAGGAACTGGGAAGTCAGGCAGCTGGGTGGGGAGGAGGGTGGATGGAGGAAGAAGAGGAGCCCTGTCTGAGGATGTGACTGTCATTCAAGTTTCTCGCTCTCTGGGTGTCACCTATAAAAGAAGAGGAATAGATTTAATTGTCTCAAAAGACATCCAGCTCCTCTTATCGGTGGCACTGTCTGCAGCAGGCTCTGCTGGAGACACACAGGGAAGACGGGGTTATTTTTTTAAGATTGCTTTCCTGGTTATTTCCAAGGACACTCAGACCTGGGAGAAAGTTCTGAGGGTCTGAGGGCCTCCAGGCAAGAGGCCACCAGGAGTGGGGGAGTGGATGCACCCCTGCACTGCCTGGCATGAGAGTCACAGGGATTCTGCTTCTCACCGCAGAAAACAGGCACATTAATCTGTGGATTTTTTTAAGTGAAATTAAGTAAGCATTTATTTCGAGGGTTCTTGCCTATTGGTCTTACCTAACATGATAACTCGTATCAAGCGCAGGTCTAGGAAAGATCCTGAGCCTGGCAGACAGGTCTCAGGTTGACCTTTCCTAGGCTGCGAGCTCCCCCAGAGCAGTTTTTGTCACTTTGTGTCCTGGCCCAGAGTCAGCACTTAATGTCATGTGAATGATGGAGCGCTTTTATGTAACTATGGCTTGAAGATGTACCCCTAGGGCCCAGTGTAATGGCTGGAGGGAAAGCCTTTGTGGGTGGGAGTGAGGCAATGTGGCCAAGGCCCTCCCTTACTCCACCTCTTTCTTCTTCTCCTTGTTCTTCTGGTACTGGGAATTGAACCAGCGGTGTTCTATCATTGAGCTACATCCCAAACCCTTTCTGTGTGTGTGTGTGTGTGTGTGTGTGTGTGTGTGTGTGTGTGTGTGTATATATATATATATATATATATATTTAAATTTTTTTTAAATTGTAGATGGACACAATACTTTTATTTATTATTTTTTATGTGGTGCTGAGGATCAAACCCAGTGCCTCACATGTGCTAGGCAAGCACTGTACCACTGTGTTACAACCCCAGTCCTTATTTATACTTTTCATTTTGAGACAGGGTCTTACAAAGTTGTTTAGGGCCTCACTAAATTGCCCAGGCTGGCCTCAAACTTGTGATCCTCCTGTTTCAGCCTCCTGAGTTGCTGAGATGACAGGCGTGCACCCCTCCAGCCCTCCTAATCTTTCTTCTTAACAGTAGCATCTGGGGGCTGGGGATGTGGCTCAAGCGGTAGCGCGCTCGCCTGGCATTCGTGCGGCCCGGGTTCGATCCTCAGCACCACATACCAACAAAGATGTTGTGTCCGCCGAGAACTAAGAAAAAATAAATGAATAAATATTAAAATTTAAAAAAACAAAAAACAAACAAACAAACAAACAAAAAAAACAGTAGCATCCATAACAACACACCGTCTTATTTGTGCTAGAAGCTCCAGCTCACAAAGCTTTCCACTTGTGACAGCTCTGTGTGGACTGAGGATGCCATGACCCCTCCAGAGCCCTGGAGTGCCCCTGTGGCTGAGTGGGGCTCTTAGGGTTCCCGACTTTCTGTCCAATACTTTTACTTTGGGCCACACAAGTGCCCACAGGAATGCAGAGAGAGAAACCAAAGAATAAAAAGAATGGGCTGGGGTAGGAGAGCCCTTGCCTAGGACGCATGAGGCCCTAGGTTCAATCCCAGCACTGCAAGGAAAAGGAAGTTGGGGCAAGGACTCTGCATTGCCTAGAGTGGATTCAGTGTCTACTTGGCAGTCAGAGACCTACCCTGGTGGATGGGGTGGAGAGAGGGGCCTGATGGGTCTAGTCTGGATCTTTCTCATACACAGTAATCTGATGGATTTAGAGGAAGGGCCTGTATTTAGTGGTGAAGGTTCCTGCTCATTTCTCTGTTCCCCAGGTTTTAGCTACAAACCACCCCCCACCCCTTTTGAGGATCCACTAATTGGGATCAGGTGAGGGTGCTTTTGCCCTTAAAATAACACTTGTAGGTTAATATCTGTCTATCCATCCATCCACCCATTTAAAAAGATACAAGTTAACTCCAAATGATATAAAGTGAAAAATCAAACTTCCTCGCTTATCTCACCCCATTCCCCAGATCTCTTTCACTTTTCCTTTAACCTCTGGTGAGTGTCCTTTCAGATCTTTTCCTAACTGTGTAAAACACAAACATATGGTGCTGAGGTTATTATTTATTGTTTTTTAAATATGTAAATATGACTATGCTGTTCTCTCTCTCTGTCTCTCCAGTTGACTAATTTCAACAAAATAGTTGAACACTAGGTCCTTGATTCTCTCTAGAATTTCATTTAATGCTTCGAGGGGGAAAGAACTAATAGTTTGTCCCAGAAATAATACCTTAAGTCCCTCACTTTGTAGAGAGGTAAAGTGATTGCCACATTTGTGGCAGGCTTGGGCCAGAGCGCATTCCCCTGACTTTGCCATGGGTAGGGTGGTGTATTTTTAACAGGTGCTTACCTGCTGTTATCCCTGTGGGCCCATCCTGACAGCATCCCTGGGGGTGGGACTGAGATGTATGTGCAAGAATTATTGCAGCTTGGGGCATGAAGAGGCTTGTCCAGACTCAGTGCCCAAAGGGCCCGAAACTCAGGGTTCTCTTGATTGAGTTCAGTGCATTCAATGTTTTTGAGGGAATAGCATGTGCCAGGTACTGTGATTGGAGACAGCCTGGCCAGGGTCCTGCCTGAGGCTAGTTACCCTGTGCTCCTTGGTAGAGTGGGGGCTCTCTGAAGAGACCCTCATTATCCCTAGAAAGGGCTCAGATTCTAGGTCTAGGCTGAGAGATCAGAGTCCTTGAGGATCTATGGGCACAGGGTGGGAGGGGGGCCTATGACCTCAGCTCTGCCACTAACTCCTCACTTCTCATGACTCCATCCTCCCTTTCCCCCATCCCTCCCTCTCCCTCCTTCTCTGTCCATTTGTCTCCATCTGTCTCTCTCTGCATGTGGTTCCTGCCCCCTCTGTTACACTATCACCGTCCCTTTCCCCTGTCACATGCTCTCCTTCATGCCAATGCAGGCGTGCTGGTCACCATGACAACAGAGACAGGCCCTGATTCTGAGGTGAAGAAGGCTCAGGAGGAGGCCCCACAACAGCCTGAGGCTGCTGCTGCTGTGACCACCCCTGTGACTCCCGCAGGCCACGGCCACCCAGAGGCCAACTCCAATGAGAAGCAACCGCCCCAGCAGGACGCTCGGCCTGCTGAACAGGTATGCACCTGAGGGCCTGAGGGCCTTCCTCCTGCCCAGCCAGTCCTGGGGGTTCCAGTTCTTAGGGACCCAGTGTTTCCTCATCAGGAAGGAAGGAGGAAACTAAGATTTATTTGTGACCCATTATGTGCTGAGCACTATGCTGGGAGCATCGCGATCCCATTTATATTTAATTCTCTGAACTTCAGAGGGTAGCTGCTCATTTCACCATTTTACACTTGGAGAAACTGACGGAGTGGAATGAAGTGAGTTACCCAAAGTTACCTTGCCATGAAGTGATAGAGGCGAAAGTCAAACCTAGGCCTGACCTCCAAAAACTGTTCTTTCAACTTTATTTTCCCACCTTTGAGCCTTTTCATTCTAGCTTAGCAAGCCCAATGTGACCCTGGAGCACCTTAAAGTTTTGGGGTGATTTGAAGGATCATCTAGCCCCCAAATTCATACCTCCTTACTTTACAATAGGCCCAAGGAGGGCAGGGACTGAACCAAGGCCATTGAGGGAGTCAGGGTTGGGCTCTGGCCCTTGCCTCCAGGTGATCCATCCACAGCTGCCAGCCTCATGCTAACCCTGTGACAGCCGAGAAGGAGGAGCCAGGTGGTTGCCCCATAACTCGCACACTATTCCAGGGAGGCAGGAGAGCTCTAACCATGGGCTTGGTTTTGTGGGAAACTCCTGCCTGAAGATGCTGCCCTGTTAGCAGCAGCCTCCAGGGAAGACACAGATGAAGAGCCCTCATTGCCCATGGAAACTTGAGTTCTCCTACACACACCAAGCCATGGCCCCTGGTTACCCTGTGGATCACAGAGGGCAGTGACTCTCATGGTGGAGTCTGTCCAGCCCCAGCTATCCCTGATTGCTTTTTGTTTGTGTGAAAGGCTATGGCTTCAAGTTTAATGACCAGACTCTTTCCTGTTTGGACCTACAGAGTCTAGACATGGAGGAGAAGGACTACAGCGAGGCCGATGGCCTATCAGAGAGGACCACGCCCAGCAAGGCCCAGAAATCACCCCAAAAGATTGCCAAGAAGTACAAGAGTACCATCTGCCGGGTCACTCTGCTCGATGCCTCTGAGTACGAGTGTGAGGTGGAGGTAGGGGAGCACCCAGCGCCATATGTCCTGTCCCTGGCTGGCTGGCCTCAGAGCCAGGGCAGGCTCCTATGTGTCCTTAGCCTGGCCAAACCAGAGGAGTCCTGAGCCAACTGCAGTGTCCGGGGAGATGACCTGGCCTGGCCCTTCTTTGTACAGATGGTGACAAGGCCCAGAAAGACCATTATGATTGCAAACAGAATTAGACATGGCACAGGGCTGGCACGAGGAAAAGGTGGCTGTACCCTGGCAAGAATGTTACCATCTAAGGGCTGATCTGCATCACAGGGGCTTAGAAACTGGGCTGTTCTATCTCACCTTAGCGGATACCTACATTTAAACTAGAATCCCCCTTTATTTTTTTGGCGGGGGGATGCTAAGGAGGGATCTTCCTTTCTTTGTGAATACTCCTATCCAGGGCATCATCTCTAGTCTCCAGGACAAACTAGTTATCCGTGGTAAATGTGTCACCCAAGCCCAGGGAAACAGCCCCTTGGAAGGATGCTGTCATCCATGTGGAAGGCCCTGTGACAGGTCCCTGCCTCACAGCAGCAGCATAACAGATGCCTCCTCGCCAACCCTCTGGCCCTACATTTAGTGTCTCCCGTCCAGTAAGGGCTCAGACTTGCCTCACCCTGAGCCCCTCCTTCCTTAGAGGTTTGCTTCTGCCTGGGCCCTGCACTCAGCCCTTCTCTACATGTGTGGAAGAGTTCAGATGGTGGCCCCAACACTGAGATCTATAGGAGCCCTTCTCCCCCATGCCCTGGTTTTAAGGGATGTGGCTTCTTCTTTTTCTTTATAATACCTTCATTTTTAAAATTTATTTTTATGTGGTGCTGAGGATTGAACTCAGTGCCCCACAAGTGCTAGGCAAGTGCTCTGTCACTGAGCTACAGCACCAGCCTCCGACTTACTTCTGAACTCTGGTAGGCCTGGGTCCCTCTTCTCCACAAGCTTTGGTTCTGTTTGTTTTTATGTGTATTTTTTTGGTAGGAGGGTTTCAAGGTGAAACACCTTCCCTGCTCCTGGGCAAAATAAAGGGCTCTCTCTTTCCCTTTCTTTCCTGGCCCATGGTTCCCAGGGACTGCTTCAGCTTGCCCCAGAAGTGCTTGGAGTGTTTGGCTCAACCAGCTCACTCTCTCAGATGGGCTCCTGTAGGCTCAGGAATTCTCCTGTCCAGGCCTGGTCCCTGGAGAGATCTCATTCTTTGTCTGGAGTTCCCTAACTGGGTGGCAACTGCCTCGTGTTCCTCCTGACCTGGATCCCTTGACGGGTGCTTGTCTTCACACCTGTGGGTTTGACTTACTAGGCTGGCTCTGGGCTTTGTTGTGCTAAATCCTCATGCTGCGACTGTGGTTCAGAGTAGTCCCAGGCCTCCTTGCTTTGGAGTGGGAGAGGTGAGTCCAACTGTGTTGCTTCCAGTGGAGCTGGTTTAGGTCCCCTGAGCCTCTCTTCCACCTTACTTGCCACCTGGGGAGGCGGTGGCCCTCCAGACTAGTCTCGCATGGCTCTCACTTTTTAGGGGATTCTTCTCTTCCTCTCCCACCCGAAGCTTAGGACTTTGGTGTTCCACTCCTTCTCTTGATTGATGTAAGGAAGGAAAAATCAGTCACTCCCCACACTTCCACTTCTACTTGCCCCAAGCAAGTCCACGATCTGGAGAAACCCCAGCAGGACTTGGAAGAAGGCTTGGCTGGGCTGAGCACTGT
Organism: Urocitellus parryii; assembly: GCF_045843805.1. Classification (NCBI taxonomy): domain Eukaryota; kingdom Metazoa; phylum Chordata; class Mammalia; order Rodentia; family Sciuridae; genus Urocitellus; species Urocitellus parryii. Next base: position 177,980,842 of record NC_135536.1, read on the forward strand.
GCCCTGTACAGCTCAGCAGAGCCATGCGGCAGGAGTGTTGAGGTCCTGTCCAGACACTGGAAGCCTCTTGAGAACTTTCTGGGTGTCCAGGTGGAGCCAAGGGCAGCTCCCAGTCCCACCCTAAGGTGTTTTCTAACCTCACTGCCTCTCTGTTTTATCCTTTAGAAGCATGGCCGGGGCCAGGTGCTGTTTGACCTGGTCTGCGAGCACCTCAACCTCCTGGAGAAGGACTACTTTGGCCTGACCTTCTGCGATGCTGACAGCCAGAAGGTACCTGGCTGGGGGCCGGCCGCGAGGGTAGGCCTCTCCCCAAGGGTCTCTGTAGTCCTGGCCATATCCCATGACTTCCATCAGACCTTCATTAGGCTCCTTCCACTTGCATGTCCCCAAGGATCAGCCAGCTCTCTCCACCCTCTGTTCTGTCTCCACCCCACCCCCAGTCCTTTCTTGATGACTTGTAGTCACCCAACATGGGTATCTGGAGAGCCACAGCACGGCCATGTGAGTTGCTTAGATGAACTGAGGAGCCCGGCCAGTGTTTCTTCCTTCCCTTGTGGTTGCAATACCTGGTCGCTGTGGCTGCCCCGGGGCACTGGGTTCTAACTCTGGCAGGGAATCCAGACCTCAGTCCCCTCACCTTTCTGTCCCAAAGGAAAAGCTTCTTTTGCCAGGGAAGGGTGTTCTCCACTAACAAGTTTTCCCAACTGGCAGTTTCAGGACATTTCTCCCTTAACCCCATCTGGCCCTCTCCTCCATCTTTCCTCCAAAGAACCCTGTTTTCTCTTTCAGAACTGGCTGGATCCCTCCAAGGAAATCAAGAAGCAGATCCGGAGTGAGTGGCTTGCTGTGGCTGGAGATGCAGTAGAAGGGTGGGCTGGGTGACCTGCTCCCTCTGACTTTGCTCAGCATGGCAGGTCTTGGGGAAGACAGGGCAGGAATGATGTTGACATTGTTTCACAGATGATGAGACTGAGGTCCAGAGAAGAGAAATGACTGTGCAGAGTCAGGCAAGTTAGCAGAGGAATCATAAATGCATTTAGGACATTAGTCCTAGAAGGTACCTTGAAAGTTATTCAGGACAGGGGCAAACAGATGGCCTGGAAACAGTCACCCTCCTGCCCAGAGCTAGTGCAGACTTCAGTAACCAATGCCCCTTTCCTCAGAGGCTCAGAGAGGTGGTTACTTACATTACGTTGCAGAGCCAGGTGTTGGCTGAGCCAGTTGGGCTCTGGCCTCCCAACCCCGTCCTTCACTCTGTTCAAGGCCCTGTGAAGGCAGACAGCAGGCCTTCAACTTGTCCTTCCTGGCCTAGAGACAAAGGCATGTTAGGAGGGCTGTGGCAGCTTTCAAATGGAAGAAGGGGGAGTTTGGCTGCCTCCACAAGGGGCCTCAGTCTTTAAATGGATACAGAGCCTGGAGGCAGAGATGCTGCCATTAAGGGTCCCTCCCCCTGGCTGTGGCGCTCTCTCCTGGACTCCCTGGTCCCCTGGCTGGAAAGCTGTAGCAGAGCCTGTTGCCATGACAGCAGGCAGCTGGGCCCAGGGATGCCAGCTGACTCTGAGGGAGGGGGCTTGAGGAATTCTTCCTGTAGGTTCCTGTCAGTTGAAGACAAAGAGGCAGGCACACAGGCAGAACGTGCTTCTCTGGGGCTGACAGGGTCCTAGGCCTGGGATCTAGATTGTCCTTTAGCAGCCCCAGCCCTGCTCAGAGGCCTACCTCTCATGCTTTGAAGGAATTGAAAGAAGTACAGGCAGCCAAGTGTAGAGTACAGTGTTTAGTGAAGACCAAGGGCTTGGGGAAGAGGCAGTCAGCTGACTTGAGTCCTTGGCCTCCCCCTGAACCTTCCAGATCTTGCCCATAGCCTTCCAGCGCTGCCCAGGCATGTAGCAGTTGTTCCTTGTGGCACCTTAAACCATTGAGGAGTACGCTTGGTCCTTAGAAAGTGCCTCCTCCGGTGGATCCCCAGTCTCTGTCCCTCCTCCTCTACCTCCCAGCCGTTCATCCTACGCCTGCCCTTTGGCCTCCTTTCTGTTGTAACAGCCCCTCAGCTTTCTGAAGGTGGCTTCATGGGCCCTTGTGTCCTGAGCTTCAGCATCAGGTGTAGCTCCTCCCGAGCCTCAGGGCCGTCACCTAGGATGCCTGCAGCAAGTCCTCTGGGCCCTTGCTTCTCCTTGGCATGTGGACTAATAATTCCTGTCTCATATGGTGGTGGGGAGTGACAGTTAAATGACAAATGCATGCGTAGTGCCCAGCACAGGTTTGTCGCTCACTTTTTTCTTCTGGCTTCCCTGGGGAAGTTGGGGCAGACACTGGGGCCAGAAGGCTTGGATTTGAATCCTGGCTCCAGGTAAGGCAACCAAGGCAGAGAATAGTTCAGCAGCACAAGAAGTAGTGAGGTTATCATAGGTACAGCACCCACCAAGGTGCCTATACATAGTACACCCAGCATGTACTAGCTATTGTTATTATTTATTATTACTGTTATCCCTGAGACAGTGATATCCCTTGGGGCTGCTTTTTCCCAGGAGTCCTTGTGGTCAGGACCCTGGGTTCTGGGATCAGATGACCAGAATTTGGATACCTGTTCTCTGCCACCAACCAGGAGAGTGACTTAACCTCTCAAAATCTTCAACTATAAAAAGGAAACTTGACCTCAGGGTGGTTATGAAGATTAAATACTACAAATGCACATGAAATTGAGCCTATTATCGCCTGGGCCTCCATGTCCTCACCTGCAAAGTGGGGCTAATCACAGGACTTCCAGGGTTGTTGCGAGGTTAAGTGAAGTGATATTTGTGAAGTAATTCACAGTGTGCCTGATATACAGCAGTAGTTCTCTTTCTATCTTCCCATTGATAGCTCACAAGGCTCAACCTGGGACTCAGTTTCCTCATCTGTCAAGTGGGAACAATGATTAGATTATCTTGAGATTTAGAGATAGGAGAAGACTTTGAGGACTTGCTGGTAGGCTGGTGCATCTGGGCCACTCTTTGGAGTGATGTGGTCTCTCTGATCTCTCCCCACCTTCTCCTCTCAGGCAGCCCCTGGAATTTTGCTTTCACAGTCAAGTTCTACCCCCCTGACCCAGCTCAGCTGACGGAAGACATCACGAGGTGAGGGGTGGGCCAGGAGTACGGGCTCTGTGGGATTATGGATGAGGGCACTTGGCCTGGGAGACATGGAACTGTAAACAACAGCAGATTCAAACGTGGCTATCTGCCGGGGCCAGGCCATTGGCAAAGGTAGCAGGCTGTGTGAGAGAAACAGGGAGGCAAATGCAGTGGCCAGTGGCAGCTGACCCTTGACCTCAGAGAAGGCGGTCTCACAGTGGTCTTTATGTCCCATTGTGAACTTAGAGAACTGACTCCATTGAAAACAGTGCTCTTTAGCCACTGTTGTCCCATGGGAATTGGAGAGTGAAAACTGCAAGCTTGAAATGTTAGCAACAGATGCAAACTTTTAAAAAGTGGTGGGACAAACCCCACACAAGTGAAGGCTGATGTGCTGGTGGACACCAGTTTGCAGTGTTGGAGATAAGGAGAGAGTAGAGTGCCCGTGCCACGTGGGGGCTTGGTCCTGTGTGTCATTCTGTGTACATGTCAGGCATGTGGAGATCAGACGAGGCCGGTGACCACCATGGAGGGGAGGGCAGTCTGGGTGCCGGGATGAACATGGTTGCATGCCCAGTCTGCTGCCTCGGGCCAGTAGATAAGGTGACCTGAGGGTATATCCAAAGGAAGAGCCCAGCATCCTTCTGAGTGGGAGCTTCCATGGGCTTCTCTTGTCTCTAGGAACCAGAGCAAGAAGATTCCCCGTCTTTATCTAAGCCCCAGCCAAAGAGATGCCCTCATGTCAGGCTATCCTGGGACTGTGTCATTCATGTCATAGGCCCTATACCCCCAAAATAAGAATGGGTTTGAAGTTCTTCTGAAGTGGGAGAGGCTGCTAAGCCATCTCCTCTGGGCCCTCAGGTCCCTTTTTAAGGCCTGCTGCCTATTTGACAAGCAACAGACCAAGGTCAAGATGCTGACTCTGGCCTTGGGAGAGAAGACAGAAGTTCCTGGAGTAGATCAGGCCCCAGGCCTTGGCCTCATTAGCCCCACTCTGGGCTCTGAGATTAGTTCAGTGCCAAGGTGACAGCAGTTGGATCTGAACTCTGTAGCTTTAGGCCAGCACAGCCCCCATCCCCTCTAGTCTTATCCCCTGGTACCTCTCCTCTTTGTGCCAGACTCTGGGCATTGGGCTTCCAGGAACACCAAGAGGGAAGTTAGCCTTGCCCAGCACAGATGGCCCCTGGAGGTGGGGTGGTAGGAGCAGCTGATCTAGTCAAAAATAGTTGGGCCCAAAATAAACTGGTCAAAATGACAAATTGATTGAAATGAAAGATTGGTCAGAGAGTTTGGCAGTGATTTCTGAATTTTTAGACTTTTGAACAAAATGTCATAGGCCCATACTTGATGCTTATGACGTTTGAGCTACTGATCCTGGATCTACACCTTGGCCCAGAGCACACACTGAGGCCACATGTACTTTTTTTTGACAAGGCTTCAGTTTGACTCTAAAATGTCACAGAGTACTAAAAATTGGACTAAGTAAAAGCCACTTGAAAGAGAAATAGGCAGTTGAAAAAAAGTGGTGAAACAGCAAAAATGGGCAGGAAGGCATCGCTGGCTGAAAATATACTAAAAAAATTTTTTTGAATGCACGATAACCAAAAAAGCAATAACAAAATGGTTTTAAATGGTACTAAAAGTTGTAAAATCATCCAAGTGTGCCTACAAGTTATAAAAAAAATCATGGCTTGGTGGTCGGAAAATGTTTCTTTAAACCAATTTATTTTTTAGATAATTCATTTAGAGCTGGAGGCAAAATAAAAAGTTTTGGGAAAGCATTGGCATGCAGGTCCATCTGGGCTGTAGAGTAGAGTGCAGAGGTTAAAATGAATGAGGTAGAGTCACTGCGCTCACATACGGCATGTCATTGGTGAGACAAAGTGAGCTGCAGAATCAGATATACCATTCAATACCATTTACAAGTTAAAAACACCCATCCATCAAAACCACATACATTTTTGTGTGTCTGTGGTGGAGAAATGTCTAGAATACAACATGGATAACCGTGTTGACCTTGGGGAGGAGATTAGGAATGAAAAAGGGCACTAACCTCATAAGTTGTATTTTTTCCTTGTAAGACTATATTAATTGTATAATTAAAATCACAGGACATTTTTAAAAGGATAAAACCAGCAAAGTAGTCCTATTGAGCTTGAAAATGAATTAGACATTACAAATGCTCTTTTGGTAGAAAAAAGACCCTTTAAATTTAGAAATGCGCCAAAATGCTGAACGTGGTGTGAAATGTCACAGAATCATCTCACAGGATACAGCCAAATGATCAACCCATGAAGTTCCAGTGTCTAGGGGTGTCCTTTTCCACAGAGCCACGTGTTGAGCCTCTTGGTTCCAAGGACCCAGCCGGGCTGGGGGGTCTGAAGGCGCAGGCCCAAGCCCACATCCTCTCTCCTGTCTCCAGGTACTACCTGTGCCTCCAGCTGAGGGCAGACATCATCACAGGCCGGCTGCCCTGCTCCTTTGTCACACACGCCCTGCTGGGCTCCTATGCTGTGCAGGCAGAGCTGGGCGACTACGATGCCGAGGAACATGTGGGCAACTACGTCAGTGAGCTCCGCTTTGCTCCTAACCAGACCCGGGAGCTGGAGGAGAGGATCATGGAGCTGCACAAGACATACAGGTAAGAGGGCCTGTTGGCCTTTGACCAGAGGACTCTTTGCAGACCTGAAAGTCCTAGACTCCTGGTGCTGTGCTCTCTGGACCCCAGCTGCCTCTGCTCCTAACCTGAGATGTGTCTGGGAGCAGATCATCTCCATCCGACAGGAATGACAGTGACTAGCTATGTGACTTTAAGTGGTCTCTTGGGGCCTCAGTTTCTTAAGTTCCTGTATGGGTGTGATAATTCCCTGCCAGGGTCTCTGAAAACCAGTTTATCCGCCACTTAGAGATAATAATAACTATGTAGAGTTATTGTGGACATAATAATAACTGCTGTGTGCCTCCAAGTAAGCATCCTGATGTCTGGATCTTGGCATAAAGTTCAAAAGTTTGGACTCGAAAACCAGCCTGCTTGGGTTCACCATCTGGCTCTGCTGCTTTCTAACCAAGGGATCTTGGCACACCATTCTACTTCCTTGTGCTTTGGCATGCTCATCTGTTCAATGTGGTGCTAGTAAACCCACCCTGTAGGGTTGTCAGGAGGGCCACATGGCACATATTAAAGACACACTGAATGTTGGCTCTTAGGGTTGCTATCTGTGAGTTGAGGGGTTGAGTAGTTGATTGTGCTGTGGAAAGCACCTTGTTCTAGGAGTTAGAAGATAATTAACCAGATATGTGTTTGTGGCTGATTATTTAGTCTCTGAAAACCCTATTTTCCACCTATAAATGCACAGAATTAGCCAATCACTGTTTCTCAACTATTGCTGTTTGGGGCAGGAGAATTCATTGTGTAGGATGTTTAGCCTCCCTGGGTCCTAGGCTTTAAGTGCTCACAACACCACTTAGTTATTGTAACAACCAAAATGCTCCCCACCACCATTTCCAAGTGCTTTTTCTATAGGGCATCCTAACCCCTGGGGGTAACCCCTGGATCAAAATGGATCTAGGGTCCTTTTAAGCTAGAAGTACTTCAGGCTCCAAGCTTAAGGTTGTTAAGGGAACCCAATGTGATAAATGATTTGAAAGTGCATTTATGAACAGTGAAGTGCTTTGCCTGTGGGAAGGGCCATGGTGATGTTATCTTGTTACTATGGAGGATGGAGAGAATGATGAGGGTTGCATCTGTGGGCTGCATCTGGAGAGGAGGGGTGGAAGATGCATAGAAGAGCCTGCTGGAGTGTGATGAATGCTGGGTCAAGGGCAGCAGCAAGTGCATCTCTCAGAGACTCACAAACCCACCATGCTTGGCTAGTACTGACTGCTTGGTGTTGTGTTGAGTAGGATCTGACTGGTGAGCCATGGTCATCTGGGCACAAGAATGAGGGGCTGCCTACCATCTGTCATCCCTGTCTGAGATAGTAAGGTACCTTGGGGATTTGCAAGAGTCATAATAATTCAGAGAAGGATATTCAGATCAATATGGGCTGGAAATATGCTAAAGGTTGTCTCTATAGCTCTTTGGACTTAAAGCACATGGACATCTAGCATCCAGGTGTCCCAAGCACATAGTGGCCCAGAGGTAGACAGGGGAAATTAAACAGGCTTAGAGGACAGAAGAGAAAAATGTGATGAAGTGGTTAGTAGTATGAATTCTGGAGCCACCTTGTCTGGGGTTAAATACTGACTCTGTGACTTAATAGCAGTGGGCCCTTGAGCTAGTTATTCAACTTCCCTGCTTCCTCATCTGTAATATGGGAATGACCATGATACCTACCTTTTAGGGTTGTGATAAGGATTCTGTGAATTAATATACATAAAGTACCTAGAACAGTAACCGGCACGTGGTACTCAAAAAACAGTTGCTGTGACTAAGTACAAAATGTAGCCTGAGTTTCCCGACAGCCAAAGCAAAGAAAGAACCTTGATTAATTACATAACTTTTATTTTCAGAAAGGAGAATGTGTACTTGTTCTCCAGGAGAGATAAAGTAGCTTCTCATACAAAACTCTGAGAGACCTATCTTATGTGGGTAATAATTTAGGAGCCTTGGGTGATTATAATGAGCAATGTCTTCGGCAATAGTGTCACAGTCATGAAGGAAGAAGATTTATAGCTCTTGCTTAATTCAGTAGCAAATGAGATAAAAATATGACTCTGACCAGCCCTTGTCTGCTTTTTTGGAGGAAATGAGACTGGACCAGAGCTTTGTGGGAGATGGGGATGGCTGGACAGAAGTGGGGATGATGGGCTCACCTTCCTGCCCTGAGGACAGAGGGGAAGGACTCAAATGAGACTCAGCTACCCAGTGTCCTAGAAGCATGGGTCTGATGGTGGCCACCTTCAGCCAGCAGGATTTGGCCTGGAGAATTCATGGTGTAGGATGATCTGGGTGATCACTTTCTTTCCCTCAGGGGCATGACCCCAGGAGAAGCAGAGATCCACTTCCTCGAGAATGCCAAGAAGCTTTCCATGTATGGAGTTGATCTGCACCATGCCAAGGTACTGCATTCCCCCTGAGGAACCATCAGGCCCCTCCAGAGGACTTGGTGTGCCAGACCCTGTGTTACCTGCAACTTGGAACATTTTCATTTCTTGTTCCTCAAAGTTCATAACTTTTTATTTCCCCTGATCTTTATAATGCAGGACTCTGAGGGCATTGACATCATGTTAGGCGTCTGTGCCAATGGTCTGCTCATTTACCGGGACCGGCTGAGAATCAACCGATTTGCCTGGCCCAAGATTCTTAAGATCTCTTACAAGAGGAGTAACTTCTATATTAAGATCCGGCCTGGGGAGGTAAGCCTGCCCTGGGACCCCTTGCTCCTCCTGGGACTGACCAAGTGCAGCTTGCCTGAGTTTTTCTTACCCAGGATACATAGACTGGGTGCCGGGGATCATGGGAGACAGAGAGATCCCCTCCTTGGCTCCCCACAGACATCACACTTTGGATATATGTGCACACGTGCACGTGTGCACACACACATACACATACACACGAGCATAAATAAGGTAACTACAGTTCACTTTACACAGATAAATGAGTACATGTGTGTGCACACATGTTGGCCTGCATGTGGTCCTCCAGCATGTATGTGAATGCACAGGTGTGAGACCACACACATACAGATATGTGTCCACACCTCTTTCCCTTCAACTCCACATCTCTCCCATCCAAAGCCATTTGGTTCTACCATTAGAGTATCTGTGACCCACCTGCTGCTCTTCTTCCTGCTGCACGAAGGCTGCGACAGCTGCCATTTCTCACTGACATCTTCACATAACCCTTTTGCTGGCCTCCCTTCCTCCTCTTGTGCTCCAGGCCATTTTCCTCTGCTGCTAAGAAGATCTTTAAAATCCTTTAAATTGAATCCTTCCAACCCCCAGCCTCAACTTCCTCACCTTCGTTGCCTGAACTTTCAGGAGCGCTCTTTAGCTATAGGGTTGAAGTTGAATTCTCATGGCCACCTACCTTTCCCACCTCTCTCTTGCCACTCCTCCCCATACCCACGATGCCCTAGCCCCTCCAGCCTTTCCTGCAATCCTTGAATAAATCAAGTTCCTTCCTCCCCTGTATCCTTTGCATGTGATGTTCCCTCTGCCTGAAAGTCTCTTCCCCCTCTTCTCACATGGTTGGTTCCTCCCTGTGATAGTTTCTGTTACTGTAACAAAATTTCTGAGATAATAGACCTATAAAGAGGAAAGGCTTATTTTGGTTTATGGTTTTGGAGATTTTAGTCCTTGTCTGATTGGCTCCATTGCTTTGGACCTGTGATGAGAGCCCCAACATGGCAGGCATGCAAGTAGGACCAAACTTAATTTCAGGGCCAGCATACCAAAAAAAAAAAAAAAAAAAAAAGGAAGAAATGCTTTTGACGATCCCTAATGACCTAAAACCTCTGCTAGGCCTCACCACCTAGCATCATGCTGGGAACTAAGCCTTTAACACACAGCCCTTTGGGGCACATTAAGATCCAAATTCTAGCATGTCCCCATCCTTCAGATCTCAGCTCAAAGCACATCTGGCTAGAGGGCAGCCCTAGTCACCTTTTCTAAGTCACCCCAACCCCAGGCTGCTCAGTTGTCCTCTCCTCTTGCACATCTCCCTTTATTCTCCTCATAGCCCTTGTTCATATCTGCAGTTACCTTGTTTACTCATTTATTATCTGAGTCCCGCACTCCCTGGAATCTTCTGTCTTGTTCTCCACGGTGGCTGTGTATTTAGCACCAGGTCTATCCTAGAGGAAGGGCTTGATCCTCCTTGTTGATTACATGAATGAACCAGCCAGAGTTGCACATGCCCCAGAAGAGGTTCAGACAGGATGGGCTGGTGGTGGGAGTGGCCCAAGCCTGCTTTTCACCCACCTATCTTGGTTTTTAGTACGAGCAGTTTGAGAGCACGATTGGCTTTAAGCTCCCAAATCACCGGTCAGCCAAGAGACTGTGGAAGGTCTGCATTGAGCATCACACGTTCTTCCGGTGAGTTGACCCTGGGCTGGGGTAAGCAGGTATGAAGCAGAGGCCATACAGGTAGAGGGGAGCAGGAAGAGAAGTTAGTGGAGATGGCAGGGAAGCACCCGCTTCGGCCAAGTCTCCCTCTTCCTGGACCTCTTCATGGTGTTGTAGATGATGGGGCAGTGGGACAGAAGGCCTGCTGTGGTCTAACCTTGGGCCTGGCAATGCAGGTCTGATCCTCCCTCCTCACCTCCATCCTTCCACTGCAGGTTGGTGTCCCCTGAGCCTCCACCAAAGGGCTTCCTGGTGATGGGCTCCAAGTTCCGGTATAGTGGGAGGACCCAGGCACAGACCCGCCAGGCCAGTGCCCTCATTGACAGGCCTGCACCCTTCTTTGAGCGTTCTTCCAGCAAACGGTACACCATGTCCCGCAGCCTTGATGGAGGTATGTCCTAAATTGGAAGTGGGAGAAGAGTGTTTTTTAGAGGCAAGTAAGGGAGTGGACATGCCAGGTTCTGCAGAATGAGTAGTGATTCTTAGTGAGCAGAGTGAGCAGTGAACACATTGCAAGTTCGTTCACACCAATCATGGCAGCCCTGAAGCACCACTGTACCTAGGCAGCTCTTGGTGATTCAGTGCCAACTTTCCCACTACCACTTGGGATGTGCCACTGCTGCTCTTGGGACTTCCCACAGCTTCCCTGAGTCATGACCTTGTGGGCTCCTAGGTTCAGCCAGATGGTTTTCTGGGCCTCTTGCCTAAGAAGCTCAGCAATGTGCAGATTGACATCCTACAAGGAGAATGCATGTGTGGTTCATGCAAAGGAAACGACGATCTCTGCTTCCCTTCTGCATTACGATCTCTTCTTCCTTCTGCAATACCATTCCTATTCCAGGGGCTAAATGAAGCCTACTTTTTGGAGAGCAGAAAGCAGCACAGGTTATCTCATAGCTGGCAAAGCTCGTCAGAGGAGAAGCAGAAGTCTGGACTCTAAGCCCAAAGTCTAGGCTCTCATCCAGACTCACTGGAAGATCACCAGTGGGACCTTTCCTGTTTTGAGGGTCTCAATTTATTCTCTGTAAAAATAGGGATAGTAATCCCCATGGTAGAACACAGAGTATTGCACAAATCAAATGAAATAGTGTGCAAAAATGGGTACTTTGCAAAGTGAGTATGCATGAAAAGAAAGGATGATTAGCCAGGTGCAGTGATGCATGCCGGTAATCCCAGTGACTTGGGAGGCTGAGGCAAGAGGATCACAAGCTAAAGGCCAGCCTCAGCAACTTAGCAAGGCCATGAGTAACTTACAAAGATCTTGTCTCAAAATAAAAAAATAAAAGGATTGGGGATGTGACTCAGTGGTAAAGTGCCACTGGGTTCAATCCCTGGAACAATAATAACAAAAAAGGATCATTATTCTCTCTATTTTCTCCTTTTAGAGGAGGCCAACCCCAAGGATAAATATCTATGATCTAGCTATTTTAATTCAGTGTTTTCGAGCCTATTTTTCACCAACACTCAATCCATGAGTGTGATTGGCTTATGCCCAGTGCCTAGTGTGAGATCTATAATCCTACCCCAATTTTCTATTTCAGAAAAGTATTTTGAAATACCAGTTAGTGAGAAAGATGTTTACCCTAGGGATCTCCTTGAATTCTCACTAATTTATAAAGAAGATAAGTAATTTGCAATCTTTAGGACTTTAGTTTTCATCAGTAAAGCTAATCTTACGATATCTGTATATTGCTAAATAATGATCAAGGGAGTATTCTGTCACAAGTGACCACAGCCCAAACAGCAACATTTATGGGCCAGCATCAGTGGAAGGCTCACTCCTTCCTGAATACTCTCTTAAATGCTTACACACATTAGCTATTTGTTCCTCACCCCAAGTGTCTATAGTAGGTACTATGTATGGATGAGAAAACCAAGACCCGGAGAGATTGTGTAATTTACCCAAAGTCATAGAGCACAAATTGGATTTGAGATTTGAAATCTAGCATTGCAGAAAGTAGGAAGGGGCCTGGCTGGGAGACAGTTCTGCTACTCACCAGCCGTGGGACTAGGAGTGGGCAATAGGTTGGAGGCTTGGAAGTTGGCTCCACTGAAAGCATGGTTAAGCAGCAGCTGGGCTGCCCTCCTGTGCACGCACAGACCTCTCACATACTCATCTTGTCACCTCTGCCCACTTTAGCGGAGTTCTCCCGCCCGGCCTCAGTCAGTGAAAACCATGATGTAGGGCCTGATGGTGACAAGCGGGAAGAGGATGCAGAGTCCGGAGGACGGCGGTCAGAGGCTGAGGAAGGAGAGGTCAGGACCCCCACCAAGATCAAGGAGCTAAAGGTACGAGCCTGGCTTTCCTTTACCCTGTGCACTGGGGATCAAGAAGCCAACCCATGGTTTAGATTTACCTCTAGTTATGGCCAGTCACCTTTGCTGTGGGGTGCTCAAGGCCTTGCCTTTGGGCCTTCCTGGGTTGGGAGCAGGGGTGGGCATGCTGTCTGACCTATACTCTTCCCTCTTCTTGCCCAGCCTCCCTGGGGGGCCTCGTGCCCTGGAGGACTTGGGCCTCCTCTGGTTCACTCCTTGTCTGCTCCTTTATAATCTGGCTCTGCATTGCCTGCTTCCTCCCCAGAGCATGATCAGATGTCACCATGGGCCTCACAGGGTGAGGTACAGGTGTGTCCCCTTCCTGATGCCTTAGCACCCCACCCTTGGTGCTCCTGCAGTAATGCACAATCTCAGCCTTACATGCACTCACTCTCAGACACCCCCGCACCCCTAGACTGACACATACGGCTTCACACACAGGCATGGGCACACATAGACCAGGCATGGCTTCCTCTAGGAGTTATTAAGCAGGGTTTTTTTTTTTTCCATCGTTTAGTTTTGCCATGTGAGCATAGGCCCCTGGACACACCCACTGCAGCAAGAAGCATGAGGCCCCAGACACCTCAAGCCCCACAAACCAAGCGTGGCTCTGCCTGCTTTCCTCCAGAACCCTGTGCCCTTCTTTGCCTTTCTGGGGCAGTACCCTGCTTCCCATCCTGCACCTACTCTGGCTACCTCACTACCCTATGGGTGGCCCAGCAGCTTCCTGCGCCCGTGCTGCTTGGTGGAGTGTGAGTGTGCTGGGCCACCTTGCGGGACCAGGCCAGTCGCGGTATCTCTAATCTGTTTGCTCTACTGACCCTGATGGTTCCTTTCCCTCCTGCCATGTCCCACTAGCCGGAGCAGGAAACCACGCCGAGACACAAGCAGGAGGTACTGCATGGGACCTGTCCCTCCCTACCCAGCCATTCAGATCTCCAGCTCATGTGTAACCATCTCACAGTCCTTCCCCGGCTCATTCCCCCGACACCACCTCAGCTTCATCTCCGCTGGTCCTGCCCTCCTCCTTCCTGTGATCCCCCTCTCCAGTCACCCTTGCTTCTGCCTTTATGGAAGCTCATCTCTCCAACTCCCTTCTTGGACTCTGCTCCCAACAAGCCATCTGTCCCTCCCTCCTCACCCCTGCCACCCTCCACCTAGCTTCACCCTCTACCTCTCCAGCCCACCTGATGCTCCATGCTTGCTTCTTACCTGACCACCCCACCTGTGTCTGCCAGCTCTTCCAGGCCATTCTGTGCTTCCATTTAGCTCATCTCCCTGCATCCCCCACTCCGACCCTTCCTTAGATTCATCTCCCCCACAGCACTGTTTGGTCACTCCTCCATCTCATCTGTGTCCTCACCTGAAGTTTCTTTTGGTTTCTCTTGGCAACCAGATGTGTGTGGGGGCGGGGGGGTGGGAGGGGGGAGCATTTGAGCACATCTGCCTCTGCTCAGACTCCAGTTCACTTCCCTCCAGGGCAGCTGCTGTTGCAGCTCCACCAAAAGCCTCTTCTCCTTTTCTCTTCCTCTTCCTGTTAGTTCCCACCCTCAATTTATTCTTCCTGTGTTTACTACTGTTTCCCTTTTACAATTTCCAAGAGGAGGAGGTTTATCCTTGGGCTACCAAGGGAAAGGGCCAGAGGCTGGGCCATAGCAAGGGCCTGACCTGGGAGCCCTGAGATCTGGGTTCCAACCCAATTCTGCACTGACTCTTCGAAGGTCTTAGGAAAGTCTCTTCGAGCCCTAGCCCCCATCTGCATAGTGAGGCATTTAGACTAGGTTTCTTTTTTTTCCTTTTATAATGGTTATGGTATTTTAAAATAATTATTTTATTTATTTTTATGTGGTGCTAAGGATCAAACCCAGTGCCTCACACATGCTAGGCCAGTGCTCTACTGAGCCACAGCAGGCCCATGGACTAGGTTTCTTCAATGCCCTGACCGTCAAGTCTCCCAGGTTCCCAGATTCCCACTCTACCATGTTCCCTTTGGGAGCATGACATGCCCACAGAGCCAGCAGGGCAATTTGGGGTCCTCCTGGATTGGGATCCATGAAGTACTATAGCCCAAACCCACCCCTTGTGCAGATTCCATCAGATTTGACTTCTTAGGCAGATTTTTCCTGTGGGAAGTTCAGTCTAGGGAGAGAGGCCAGAGGTAAAGGCAGGTGTCTGGAGGGATGCAGAAGCCCCAGTGGGATCAGTCTCCTTCCTGAGGGAGCTTAGGAGTCAACCACAGTGGCTCCCTGGATGCCATGGATAAACCCAGAGAAAAAATCCAGGTTTGTCCCAAGTGTGCTTAACTCTCAGGTTGTTCTCCTAAACCCATCTGATCTGACTTTAATAAGCTGAGATTGTCCATTTCTTGCCCTTAACAGAGCTATCACGAGCCTTCAAACAGCCTCATGCATGGGCTGCTGGCCCACTGCTGTGCCTAGAGGCAGGCAGTTAAACAGCTTTGACAGGCCACCAGTGGCTTGTCCTCGCTGGACCTAGGCAGAGTACTCCATCATGCTGCACCGACAGAAGCTCAGACTTGGTGGATTAATTGAGGACACACCCATGACTCCAGATATACCTGGCTCAGTTCTTGCGCTCAGCTTTGGGACTTACCCCTCTTCTTCCTGGTCTCCATTCTTTTTGAACATCCCGCAGCATCCTAATCTGTAACTGGCCATGTCTCAGCCCATCTGTTATTGGTGTCTATACACAAAAGGCATCTGGAGGATCCAGGTGGTTGGGAAGATAGTGGCTCACAGCAGAGAGGATTCACAGTCTTTTCTTGGCCCCTGGTCCCAGTGAGGGAGCAGCCCCGTTTCTATGGATAGCACTAGCTTTAGGCATATCTGCACTCTGGACCTCCTTAGGGTATGAGCAGTTGCGCAGGTTGGACCTTAGAGGGACCTAGACTGAACATCCTACTAGGTATGGTGGTTTAAATCTCCACCAAAAGGTAGGAACTAAGGTCCCAGAGGGACCTGGAAGGCTAGCCTGCAAGCTAGAACAGTCCAGGACACATGACAAGGGAGTTCTTGCTCTGGTGGATGCTGTGTGCTATGCCAGAGGAAAGCCTTCTGTGTGCCTGACTACCACTGGGCTCACAGATCTGAGGGGCTTTGGTTGAGTTGCGTGTTCAGAGGTCAGGGAGCCAGGCAGGAGAGAAGAGAAGATGGCTTGATCTGGAGTCTCCTCTTTGTCAGCACAAGTGCCCTGTACCTCAGTCAGTGTATCTATGGGGGCTGATGCTCCTTGGCTCACTTGGCTCCTGGGGCTGCTGTGAGAGAGAGGCAGTGTTGGGGAGATCACATTGCTGGTTTTGGGGTGGTGATGGTGATTGCTGCCACCATCCCCAAACCCTGCATCCCCCACTTGGAGTTGTTCGCCTAACTCTGCTGTCCTGTCTGTCCATCTCTAGTTCTTGGACAAGCCAGAGGATGTCCTGCTGAAGCACCAGGCCAGTATCAACGAACTCAAGAGGACCCTGAAGGAGCCCAACAGCAAACTGATCCACAGGGATCGAGACTGGGAGCGGGAGCGCAGGCTGCCATCCTCACCTGCCTCCCCCTCCCCCAAGGGCACTCCTGAGAAAGCCAACGAGGTAGGTGTCACCCTGAAGTCCTCAACAGGGACCCTGGGTAAAGAGGCAGTGGGAGGTTGCAATGTAATGATTTACACTCATTCTAACACCAACATGCTTCCCCCAGTGTGGCCTGGCTGATGGGGGTGGGATGGCAGGTTAGGCTCAGGGGGACACATTCACTAAATCTTGGAATCCTGAGTCCCAGAGACCACCCTGAAACATGGAAGCTCCAAAGACTTGTGGTAGCTTGGTGTACTCTTCTTCCATCAGCCAGAGTATGATGGGGAAGGGGTCCTTGTTAGAAATGTGGGTTCCAGGGCCCCTTCTTGGTTCTGCTGAATCAGATATTTGGTGGTAGAGCTCTGGAACCAGCATTCTAATCAAGAGTTCTAGGTGATTCTCTTGCACAATAAACTTTGAGAATCTTGGTAGCCCTATCCAGTAACCAGACCCTTTTGCACATGTTGTAAAAATGCAATGTGTGTGTCGGGGGTTGGTCCCTCCTAGAAGGAGCCCCGGAATCCACTAAAGGGGATTGGGTTCACCACACAAAGCACACCTGCTTCTTGGGCTTCCAAAAAGGACCCCACACACTCTGACTTTTACAGTGGAAAGTGTGGACAGTGTTTTCTCTGTTGCAAAAGAGATAAAGATAGGATTTGGGAAATTCCTATATTATAATCCCAAGCATTTGCAAAATCTTGGCAGTTTTTACCCCAGTTTATACATAGGTATTTCTCCCTAGAGAGGCTGCTGATTGGCCTCAAACCAACTGTGGTCTAGACTTATGCTGCCTGGGTTGAATTCTGACTCCACTGCCTGGTAGCTGGAGGACTCTGAGTTTGTTATACCTAATCTGTCTGAGGCTCCGTTAGGCAGAAATGTTCATAGGGATATTGTGAGAATCAAATGAGATAATTCCTGGAGAGGGACCAGCATGGCACCTCAATGCCCAGTACAAGTTACTTACTGTTTTGTTTTATTTAAATTAAAGTTTGGAGGATCTTGAAACACTTGGTTCAAGGTCCTTTTACAGATAGGGGTACTGAGACTCAGAAAGAAGAACTGTTCAGCATTGTAGCTAAAAGAAGAGGGGCCATAAACCACTTTTATAGTGTGGCAGGTCATTGTATTTACTACCAAATCATATCTGCCTTGGAGCAAGACCAAATCATGAAGACCAAGTATGGAGTCCATTGTGCATGTGCTTCCCTCTAATGATTTGAAAATGGGTTTTGCAGCCATGATCTAATTTGTAGAGCACTTGATTGAATCAGTACTAGCCATGGTCTGAGCCTGCCAGATAACAGGGCTTTGCCTAGCGTGTTGTAGCAGAGCTACTGGGATTCCCTGATTGCTGATTCACAAAGTTAGGGATGCTTTGGGGGCTTTCACGACGGCTGCTCTTGAAGGAGGGAAAACCTCTGCATCTACTAAGGGCTTCTGTGGTCCCTGGCACAACCAACACTCTGACTGGAAATTGGGGAAATTGGTGTCTGGTTTAGTGATCTGGCGCTTACCTCCCCCATCCCCTGACTCTCTAAAGAGAGACTTGGCCAAAATGGCTTCTAATTGTTCCTGAGGTAGGCCAATCCTTGGCCTGGCTGGAGGTGAAGTGGGATGCAGAGGCTACTAAAAGGGTCAGACTCCAACAGGGAAAGGAAGAATGATTACTGGTGACCTGGGGTCTCAGAGCAGCCTGGCTTGGGGATGTGCCCCACCTGCTGGTGATGTCTGGAACTGCTAGAAGATGAGTCAATAATAAGGTAAAGTCTGTTCTGCTGCCTCCTTAGCCCAAGCTGTGTGGTCTCCACTGCTTTAAACAGTTACAGCCCAGGAGGTCACCTTGGAGCTGTGGGCATTTAGAAATGGCTGATAGGACGTCTTGCTTTTAAGAGCGAAGATTTGGGAGATGGGGAGGAACTGTAGAAAGGATTTGACTGGGTCCTTGGGTGAGTGATTTCTGAACTTCATTGCCTAGTCTGTCTAAAGAGGACTGGAATTGCCACTCCATAGGAAGGTCGTTGGCAAGATTGAAGGAAATAATGAAGAGTAAAGCACTTTATCAACCGGGAAGTGCTAGACAATTACGGAGCCATTACTGATGGTGACTAGAATCCCTGACCCAAATATGTGCTATGTGGGTGACCCTGCAGAGAGCTATCACCCAGAATTTCTAGTAGTTTCCTCAGAGCTTTTTGGGTCCCATTCAGGCCATGAGGAGAGCAATAGATCCAAGTTTTAAAGATAACTCTTTAAATGGGGCTGTGCCCCAATTGCAGGATTGAACCATTAGTCTAAGCCAATAACACCCAGTGGGGGGGGACTCAGAATCAGGGTCCAAATGGTGTGGTTCCATAAATTCCAGAATGTTAGGGGGCAGGCCACAAGGGACAGTCTGGGACCTCAGTACTGCCTTGTAGCTGACTGTGGGACTCCCTCCCTTAAGTGTCTTAGAAGGGCTGTCCCTCTCTGTCTCACCCACAGAGTGGCTCCTTCCTGACTGAATGCACAAGTCCTAAGGAGGTGGGACTTACAAAACTGGGCTATTGATGGACTTTGTATGTCTCTCTCTCCTGCTTTCTCTCTCTATCTCTGTCCCTCCTTTCCTTCCTCCCCCTCTCTCTTTCCTCTGGCCCTGGGCCTCCCCTGCAGTCCCAGAGGACCCAGGACATCTCTCAGCAGGACTTGGTACCCGGAACAGCCGCAGGCTTGGAAGTGTTCATTCAGAAAAGCCTCGCAGCATCACCTGAGGTTACTGTTTTCACCTCCCGTACCCCTTCCTCCTGGGGCCTCCAGCCCAACCTGATCACCCACTAGGGGTTTTAGAAAACCCTTTCTCTGGGGTGAGGGGAACCAGACTCTGCCCTGCAGAAGGGAGCTGTGGGTGGCCCATGCTGTCCCCATGCTATGACCAACAAGCATCCCATCCCAGAGATCCAGAAAGGGCCAGCCCCTCCCTCATCCATGTTTCTCAGGAAGGACAGGAGTGCAGTCATCCTAGGAGGGCAGAACAGCCAAACTGCCCCTGCCTTAAAGGAGACATGGTCTCTTTTTCTCAGGCACTTGTGAGGCTGCGGAACCTGGAGGCAGGTTCTGACCACTGAGCATGGGGGACTAGGGGTCATGGCCCCTAAATACGTTCTACCCTAACATCTTATCTCTGAATAAGGTCTAGCTGTGGCTAGTTAGGGCATAGCATTTCATCTCTCCTGGCTCCAGCTCTCTACACTCCTCTGGGGTTTGGATCTGTCTGGGTTTCTAAGCAGGCAAAAGTAGACATATTTTTTTCCAAGAGCATCCTTGGTCAGGCAAACATTCTAAATGAGGAGGGCACTGCTTCTGGGCCTGGTATAACAATGAGTTGAGGGTTCTTGGAATTTTCTGTGGCCCTGCATGGGTACTGAGGATAAAATCTAGGGCCCAGCAGCAAGGGTCACATTCTTCTTGTCTACTGGGATTTCGTAGGCTGTTGGGGCTGGGAGGTACTGATCAGCTGGTTTCTGCACCTCCTCTGTTGGCATGGTGTCAGGGTGGGGAGGGGCATATATCTTTCTCTTTAATCAGAGGAAATTTCTGGGGCTACTGCAAATAAAGACATTATGTGAGCCACGAATATGGTAAAACATAAATCCTAATTCTCCATGAATTTTTCTTCTATATAAAAATAAAAACTAAACTATCATCACCGTCAGTTGAGGAAAGTCGGACAGGAGTCAATAGCATCCCCCCAAGACCAGGGACATAGTGATGCCCATGACCATGGATGCTCCTAGAACCAAAGGCATGTGCCTATAGTGGAAGCAGAACCCAGCATACACCCTTCATCCACCTCTGGCCAGCAGCCATCAGCCTCCTCCACAGAGGGACCCTCACTGTCCCTGACCACAGCCCATTTTGTCTTCTGTCTTCAATTAGGAGGTTTCTTTGTACTGATTTAAAATCTGCACTTCTGCATCCGTGGCCTGTGGCCTCCTGCCCTTTGGTACCTTGGATCTGCTCTGCAGCCCTCCCCAGGCCACCTCCCACAGGGCTGCACACCTTTCCTTCCCTGAATGCTCCTGTGCCCCTCAGCAGTTTCTCCCAGGACATGGTTTCTAGAGGGTCCCCCATCCAGCACCCCATCCTCCTATGAAGGTCAAGGCCCAGATGTTTCGCAGAGTTCTAGGGGGAACCTGAGTGGCCTGGAATCAGCAGAACTGTCTTTTGGGGAGAGTTTCTTCTGTGTGTAGCTCATGTGGGAACCAAACTGGCTCCTCTGCTCCCATTTCCAAGACTGGAGCAGATGCAGAGCCCCTCGCAAGTGGTGCTCTAAATGAGGCACTGAAGGTCCCCAGTTGGGAAAAAGAATAGCTGCAGGGCGGTGACAATCTGGGGCCGCCCTAACATTGTTCCATCTTGCGATCTGGGCCAGATGTGCCTTTACCAGTGCATTGATGCTGGCAAAGTTCTCTCTTTCTCTCTTTTTCCTCTTCAGGATCCTACCTATTTGCTTATTAGAAGTAGAATTCCTCCTTCTTCCCCTACTGTTCACACTGATCTTATGCAAGGCCCTTCCCTCTGAGACCCTCAGTTTCCCCTTCTGAAATAAGGGTACCAATGCAGGCATCACAGTTGCCAACTCATAACTTGGAGGACTGGGGAATAGGTCAAAGACAAAGTACTTGCTGAATGTGCAGGGGGCCTGGGTTCAATCTCCCAAGTACCCCTCCTCCCCCCCAAAAAAACTACTTGGACAAAGGGCAGCATTGCCTGGCACATAATAACCAAATATCACTATGTGCTTCTCTTTTCTGCCTGTAGAATCTTTCTTCCATTCTGTGCCAGCTCTCGCCCTCCACACTGTTGCTTATCTAGCCCAGTTCTCCTTAGAAATGGAGCAGGAAAGTTCCAGAAGGGGCCTCACTGACCAACTTTGGCTTTTATTGCCAGGCTCACATGTTGGTAAAGCTGAAATGGAAGCATCAAAAGGAACAAATTCCCCAAAGAGATGAGGAGCCCTGGCTTCCATAAACTTTGGAAGCCAGTCCTCTGATAGTTCAAGTGCTGGGGTCCTGAAGACCCTAACGACCTGAAATAAAATCTCAGAAACCTACGCTAGATTTTGTCTAGGCCTCCCCACTTTCTACTCTCTCTTTCCTGTTGGCAGAATTCTTCTAATAAGGTCTTGTTCTCTAACATGGAGACATGATTTGATAAAATGGAGTATTGAGGTGGAGAGTTACAACGCTCTTTTGATCCTTCAAACTCCTTCAGATCTTATGGATTCATAGACTTTTTGCCCAGTCATAAACTAAAAAGGAGCCTAAGGCCATATAAACCTTCCCCCTCCTATTGCTAGAAACAGCTTTTGACAAATACTGCAGAGGTGGTCATGGTGGGGCGGAAAGGACATAGTTCACAGAACTCGGAGTTAGGGACTGGATCCTAGGCCTGCCTTGCCTTTGCCCCTGGCTCACTCTGTGACCTCGGACAAGATGCCTTTCTTCACTAGTCCTAGGTAGGGTTTCCATATCTGTTCTGAGGGGCTTTAGTCAGAGCAGTGATTTCAAAGGAGAGTGATACATCAGGGTACTGGGCTGCCCGATGTTTGTGTTACATACTAGATGAACTTCCATTAAGATTTTGTGGGAAACAAGTCTTCTGTGGCTCCAAGAATATTAGAAACCCAATGGCCTTCCTGCCACCTTAATGATTCAGAAATCCATCGTTCCCCCCAAGTACTGTTTGAAGACCCCTTGTGGCAGGTAGAGGACCATTCAGTAGACAGTTGGGTATGCTGGTCCCTCTGCCCCATCATGATGCCTGGGTCTATAAGTCTTTTCCTTCTGTGATGTATTCTGGTCAGTCCTTTATTACCCTATGAGTTTTGTTAGAATTCTCCAAGGATGGACCCTGGTATTTATTTCTTTGGGATGGAAATCCATTGTATTCAAACTTTTTAAGCCATTGTGTTGACTGTCACTAACCTGGCCATTTGGTATTTTTGCTAATAATCAAAATCTGTTTCCTTCCCAGAAGCTCTTATAAAAAGGTCAGATTTTAGACTAAACCCTGTGGGACTCAATGCTTCCCTTACCTTGGCAGTGGATCACGGGTGACACCCATCTTCCAAGGTTGTGAGATAAGTCAGCAGAGATTCCAGGCACTGAAAGTCAGGCATTCTTATCCTGACTCTGTCATCAAAAGTGGTAGCCACGACCAAGTCACTGACCTTCTCCAGGCCTTGGTTTCCCCACTTACACACTGAGGAGATTAGACCGAATAATGTTTTAAACTCTTTCAGCTCTAACATTCAGAAGTTCCCAGTGATCTAAGTACTTTCTCCTCTGAAAGTGGCAATTGTCTTAGTAAAAGAGGAAGAGGAAGAGTCCTGGCCCATCCATGGATCTCACTTTCTCCATTGTTAGCACGGGGAGAGCATGAGAACCCATCCTGTCTTATCGAGTGAGGGATGGGGTTGAGGAAGGTCAGTCAGTTATTTTGGGGTGCCTTAATGGGAAGAATAACCTGTGAGAAGGACTGGCATAATCATGCCTTTCTCTCCCCCACCCGTTCTGGGGACATGCCATCCCAGTCCACACTGGACTACCTTTTGGTGGTAGATTGGTCCCTTTTTACAGAGAGAAGGGTGACCCGCCCTTCAGGTGCCTGCTATTTCATGTTAACTCTTCTTGCTCCAATTGTAACACAGGGTTCGGAGCATTGGGTATTTATAGAAAGACAATACACTAGGCCAGAAGAACTCGGTCTCAGTCTCCTAAAAGTGGCCAACACACAGCAGGAAGAAAGTGAGGCAGGCCTCGCTGACGTCCTTGCCGATGGCAGACTCTCCAAGGTAGACATTCTGGTGGACAAGTTCAAAGTCGAAATGGCCACAGAAGAAATGGTGGGAACCAAAAATGCCAAAACTCAGCAGCAAGGGAGGATGATTGCAAGTCCAGAAGACTTTGAGTCGGTGTGGGAGGAAGGCCCCTGGGTCAGGGCAGGTACTGGAGGGGTTGCCCAGGCTACGGGATGCACATTGTCAGACAAGCTCCTTGAGGGCTCCGAGCTCAGGGTTGGCATCAGCGAGACACCCATCAGGAACTTCCCAGTCTCAGATGGTCAGTTGGAGGATCGTGCAGAGCTAAGGAAGAGGCTGGAGGAGCTCCAGACGTGTGGAAGATCCACAACTCCAGGAACCAGGCCAGCAGAGGTGGACATCCCCTCTCCAGCCTCTGACAAGGGAGGCCTCCAGTCATTTCTGTTGGATCCTGTTCATGGTGAAGCCAGAGCTGACTCTAGCGATGAGACTGATACCTCCTTTGCAGAGAGGAGCTTCTATCTAAACCATGGAGAAAAAGATTCTGAAGATCAAGTTCTCCCTCTGCCTTTGGAAGAGAGAGAAGAGCGCCTGGATGCCCCTCCTGGAGGACACATCAAGCTGGAACTGCTAGGGGAGCTCCCAGAGAGCTCAGAGCTGAATGCCACAGACCCGAGGGCCTCCGCCACAGCTGCCGGCAGGAACAAGGATGAAGCCCATATTGCCTCCTCCGAGGAAGGAACCAGGTCTCCCCGGAGCCACGGAAGACAGGATGACCAGCAGGGACCTTCTCCAGGACACACATTTGCTGAGGACTGGGAAGAAGCACAGCAGGAGGTGGAGGGAGAGTCTCACCCGACAGCCAGGGCAGCTGAAAAGGAAGAGTCCCCTGCCAGTGGGAACTTGAGGGAAAAGGCCAGATCAAGTCCCTCAGCAGGATGGAAGGACCACTCCACTAATGAAGGAGGCAGGGTGTGCCTGGACCCGCAGGCCCATGCCCTTCTGTGGACCATCCCTCCTCATGTCAGGAAGCCAGTCAAACCAGACAGAGGCAACTTCCTCCCCACAGAGAGGGGAGCCATTCATACCCAAACCGGACAACCTAAGATGGGGGACCAGGAAGCCTCAGCATTTCCTCATACGGAGGTGGTCACCTCCCTGCCAGCCTCCCCTGGTCACTCTGAGGCTCTGGAAGCTCTGGAGGAAGCTTCTCCAAGCCCAGCTTCTCATGGATCAGGGGAGCCTTCAGAGCTCAGGGATCTCTTTGGAGATCAATTCCCTGTATTTCTCAAACATGTCCAGCTTCCTAAAGACAGCCCAGAGCCCAAAGACCAAGTTGGGTTAATTGTGCCCCCTGACACAGGAGGTGAACGCAGGGCACCTCCAGTGGCCAGCAGAAAGCCCAGAGTTGTTCCTGAGGAAGCCGAAGGGGTCGTAACTCCGGGGTTGGTGTTCCCTTCGGGAAAGCAAAAAGAGACGACCTCTTTCCAGGATCGGGGACAAGAGGGCTCCCTGGAAGACATAAGCAAGACCTCAGTGGCCAACAAAATTCGGATATTTGAGACCCATGGAGCTGAGACTCGTCGAGCTAGTCAGAGTGAAACAAAGGCCCTTCCAAATGAGTTGACTTCAGAGGCCTGCATGGGTCAGTTAGAGCAACAGCGGAACAAGCTTTTAGACCTGGGCTTCGTCCAACTCCAGCCCCCCGGGGACTTTGCCAGTCCCCAAACCTCACATTCCTCAATGATGCCTCTGGCTACCAGACACTTCAGGGAGGGCATTTCTACCACATTCCACCAGGAAAGGCGCACAGAACTAGAGCTCGCGTCCCCCGATTCAGGCTGCGAAACCACGCTGGAGGAAGCGCCTGGGGTAACTGGCTATGTGAGCCCCCGCCCCCATCGTGCCCCCCACCGACCGCATGCCTGGTAGCCTTTTAGAAGCATGATTCAGTGGCCGCTCATCATTACTGCAACCCAAGGCTGCTTGTCCATCCCTATGAGGTCTTTTCCCCAAATGCATCTATGAGTAGCCCAGGCTGAAGGATGGGGTCATCTGCTTGGCCCACATTAGCTTGGCCACAAAGACCTTCAGCTTTTGGTATGACCTGGTGCCCAGAGGGTCACACACACTCCCGTGGAGAAGGTGCCACCACTACCAGCAGATTACATGCTTGCCTTGCTGCCCCTCCCCTCTCGATTCCTACCTGTCTTGCTTGGCTTATCCAGTGATCTTTCTTCATCCTGTCCCTGGTCTCCTGCCTTGTGGAAGCTGACAGTCCAGAGGTTTCCATTCTCCGCTCTGGTTCCCTTTCAAGTTTCTTTCTGCCTCCTTAAGACTAACTGTCTTCTCTAATCCAGAACAAATCCGAAGATGCGGTCAGGGAAGAGAAGCGCTTCACCAGCTTAGCCGCGAACGCCCCTGGGAAGGGGGGGCACCTGAGATTCACCAGCCCCTCGGGCCCTCAGGTCTCTACAGTCCCTCTATGTCCCGATGACCTAGTTACCTTCACCTGGCCAGGATGCTTCGCTTCTTAGATTCCCACCTGCTGTAGCAGCGACCCCCTGTGGCTGCTCCACTCTGGCTTGTCGGGAATGTATTCCTCACACCTCTCGACCTTCCAGAAACTGGCTAAATGGAGGCCCGTTTAGCAAGTGAATTTCTAAGCACACTGAATCTCCAGAAGCTAAAGTCAAGTTCCTTAAAAAAATATATTGTGGGTGTTAGATTGTTTTTTTTTTAAAGAAAACAATGTCATGGACCAGCCAAAAATGTGTGTGTGGTGTTTAATCCCTGACAGGCCAGTTGAGAGGTATGTATAGTGGACAAGAGTTGCTAGCATCTCCTTGGCCTGCTGTTGTCAATTACATTGATGGGACCAGAACCTCCTGTCCATGGCCTGCCCATGGCCCACTCACGGAGCTAAGGGTGGATCTGGTGTAGCACCCGGCTCCCTGGAAGCTCGTCCCCAGAGGGCCTGGCCCTGAATTGTTCTTCCCACTGTTTGATGCTGACCCTGTCCACGGAGATTCAGTGGAATTGACAAGCCTTGCTGGCTTCCTCTGTGTTCCTCAAGCTCTTGGCTCCAGCCTCTCTGCCTCCTCCCCTGGGTTTCCTGAGTACCTAACCTCCCTCCTAAGTTTGTTTCTCGACGCCGCCTGCACGGATGGGCCTGGGGTCCGGGATTCCATCCCTGCCTTTTGCACAGTGCCGCTTCTGATAGGCTCCTCCATCCAAGCCTTGGATGGGGCCTCCTGTCCAGAACTCACTGGCAGGATATTTGCTTTGAACTCGCTTTTGCCATCAGTGTGAGATCCTTGGGAAGGAGCATCCCTCCTCTTGAGAATTTTTTTTCGTTTTTTAAGCCTGTTATGATTTCAAGGAACCTTTCCTGGGTTTGTTTTGTTTTATTTTTTGATTTTTCATTTCCTGACCTGCTCCATTCAGGACCTCAACACAGCCTCAAGATTTCTTCTGACATGCACCATCTTGATGTTCTCTCTCTCTCTCTCCTTTTTTCTCTCCCCCTCCCTACCCTGCATCCCATTCCTCTGGTTTTATCTGGCCATAGAGAGCAGGGCTGAGGGAGGGATCGGAGGAGAAAGTCAAACCACCACGTCCTCGGGCCCCAGAGAGTGACACAGGAGATGAGGACCAGGACCAGGAGAGGGACGCAGTGTTCCTGAAAGACAACCACCTGGCCATAGAGCGCAAATGCTCCAGCATCACGGTCAGCTCCACATCCAGCCTGGAGGCTGAGGTGGACTTCACGGTTATTGGTGACTATCATGGCAGCGCCTTCGAAGACTTCTCTCGCAGCCTGCCTGAACTCGACAGAGACAAAAGCGACTCTGAAACTGAGGGCCTGGTGTTCTCCCGGGATCTCAAGGGGCAGGATGATGAGTCTGGGGGCATCGAGGACAGCCCAGACCGAGGGGCTTGCTCTACCCCGGATATGCCCCAGTTTGAGGTACAGTGGAGCTTCATCGAAGCCTGGGCCCAACCAGGCACTGCATGCTCAGAGGGCCCTGGGCCTTGCGGGAGAAGACTGAGCAGCCAGCTGCAGCCTGAAGCTGTCTCATGTTGCATGACTGTCCCTCCACAGAACAGCATGGCTCTGTGCTCGCATGTTGCCATATCGGTTTACCCCTAACACGCGCTCCTTGGTGTTTTAACCCTGTGACCCATTGCTTGCTGAGGTCAAGCGATTACAGGTGGTCTGTTCTCACTCAACTCCTCATCTCCTGCCTGTGTTGCATGGCACCTGCAGAGAGCATGTGTCTGTAGACTCTCAGGCTGTGGAGCCTGGTCTGAAACTTGAATGGTTTTTCCTCATTCAGGCTCAGGCTCATCTCCCTGGGCTTCCTGGGGAAGGGGCAGTAGTTTAAGTTCATCCAGCCCTGGGGTCTCAGGATGGTAGTGGGAAACACCTGGAGAAGAGGATACATAGTCATTGAGAAGGACACAGGGGCTAACTGTGCCTGAGCTTCTCTGTTTTGTGGCCCTCCTCTGTAGAGCTACAGAGAGATCTTTCTGAAACTCATCTGTGTCCATGTTGCTCCTTTGCTTCCTCACCTCTTCCAGCCCAGCCTCCCTCCCATGCTCCCAGTAAAATGCCAGCTCATCCATTCTGGGTTCTCACTCCACGCTGTACCCTTTGGGTTGAAGGTTGTCCTCCCTTTCTGTGCCTTGCTCTGAGATAGAGCTCAGATGTCAGTTTCCTAGCATATGCTTTCCTGACTACCCTGTGCAGAAGTGTCGCTCTTATTGCGTCCCCCCCACCCCACACACTCTGTAACGCCTCTGCTCCAGGATTCTCCAACAGTCAGTGACTGACAGGCCTGCTCTGCCGCCAGGTGGCAGCTCCTCTAAGCCTGGCATCTTCTCAGCACCAAGAGATGATTCATTGAATGAATGGCTAGATGGCAGGGTTACAACCATCTGTAAGAATCCCTTTCCCCCCAACAGCTAGATGACAAGCTAGTGTCCATTCATCCATTCAAGTTGTGTGTGAAAACCTGCAGTGGGAATAGCACAGCCTGGTGGAGGACTTGGATCATTTAGCTTAAGACTTCTAGAGTAAGTTTGGAGACAGGTGGCCTTCAGGCCAGATCTACCCAGCAGATGTGTTTTCTTTAACTCTGGTTTAAAAATCATGGTATTAAATATAAAATCCAGGGGTTTATTATATCATTGTTTAAAAAATCAGATGGTCCTGTCTCTAGAGGCCGTGATAACAGTTGGCCAAACCTGAGTGGAGTCCACCTGCTCTCCACCACCTCCGCCCTCAGCCCTCAACCAGTCCTTTCACTTATTTACACCTTCTGCCTCACCTCTTGCAGGCCTCCGTGTGTGTGGCTCCTGCTCTAGTTCCAATGAAGCAGTTGGAAGGTGCAGGCTTAACTGTGGAAGGCCTTCAGGATTCAGCAATATTACGTGCACAAGGAAGACATTTAGCATGGGGACCAGCACAGGGCATATTAGTAACGTCCTCTTAATGGTAGCCTAAAAAGGCATACAGCCCCCTTGCAGGGACATGGAACAGGGACACAAGGCAGGCCTGCCTGGAGTGCCAGCAGCTCTGGCTCTCCCTCTGGGCTGTTTGTCTGTGACTTCACACCATGCCTCTTCTGCCCTGACCTCACACCCTCCCAGAGACCCGGCCAGCTGTGGGGTAGGACACAGCTCTTAACCTATTCCACAGTTACCTGTAAGCAGACATCTTATGGGTCTTGAGTTAAAGTGTCCTTCTTTGTTTCCTTGTAGCCTGTGAAAACAGAAACCATGACTGTCAGCAGCCTGGCCATCAGAAAGAAGATTGAGCCAGAGGCCATGCTGCAGAGCAGGATCTCCACTGTGGACCACACCCAGGTAGTCTGCACTTCCCACTGGAGCCTAAGCATGGGGATTGGGCGCTGGGTGTGGGTTCCCACTGCCATGGTCAAGCTCCTTGGCTAACCTTCCCACCTCAGCTTCCCTGGAACCACCATTTTAAGCCTGATGCTCTTTTGAGCCTCAGAGTCCTCCCCAGACTCTGGGGGTGGGAGGAATAGGGCCGATCAGACTTTTAAAAGTCTTGATTTCCCTATCTGTAGGAGTGTTGCAAGGTCTAGTGGCTAGTGGGTTAAGACCTCTGGTTTTTTTGACTACTTGATGGAATTGGAGGGGTTTTTCCCAGAGATGGCTTGGGGAGACCAATCTCAATTTGGTCAGAACAGTTCATCGTGGGTAATTTTTTTTTTTTTTTAATGTATGGAGTGTCCACGTTAGTTTGGCAAAATGAACAAACTAGGTGGGGAAAAAAGCACCAGAGCCTTTTTCTTAGCATCCTAGCACCCTGGCAAAAGCCAGGCACACTGCTTAGGGTGTGTTTACCACATTCCTTCTGTGGGTTTTAAACTTTGAAAATTGAAGTTATGGGCCTAAGAGATGCCCTCGTGATTCTTTCTGGCCAGACAAGCTGCAGTTCTTGCAGCTTTCCTGTCCTAGAGACCAATCTTTGTTTCAAGAACTGAAATAAGGACTGGGGATGTAGCTCAGTGGTAAAGTGCTTGCCTAGGGTGCACAAGGCACTGGATTTGCTTCCCAATAATGCCAAAAAAGCAAAAACAAAAACAAAAAAATCTGAGATGAGACATAAACCAGAAACATAAGCAACAGTGTTATTTCCAGAATTTTCTCTCCCACTTTTGTAAAAATGCTACGAGTTATGAGGCTGCCTAGCATCCATCAAGACTCTAGTGCCCGTTAAGACTCTTAAACCCCTCTTTCAACATCAACCACTCTGCTCTGCTCCCTTATCCTGCTTTTGGGCACATCGGCTGCATGGGGCTGGGGCTGGGGCTGAGGCTCTGGGTAGACAAGGTAACAAGTGCCTGATCCAGGTATGATCAGAGTTCTGATGAGCTGTGTGACCTTGGGAAAAATGCTTTTTCTCTCTGACCTGCTTTGTTTTTAATAACTTGTATTTTGTTTTCATACAGAAAAGTAAAAAGAAACTTAAATTGACTCTAACTCTCATAGCCTGATAATTCTTATTGACATTAAAACAAAACAACAAAAAATTTCAATTATAAAATTCAAACAGAACCAAATGAAAATTTTCTTATGTTGCCTCCCAGGGGAAAAAAAAGTATGCATATCCCAATGTAGATACCTTCATCTCTATATACTTAAAGTTATTTCAAAAAGTGATTATTTTCTTTTTTTACCTTACTTTTTAAAATATATATTTTGAACGTCAGCATACATTAACATATGGGTCCCTAACTTACTCTGGAATTGGGACCTAATTTGTTTTGTTGTCTCCCACTGATTACCCTATCATGGTTATTGTCTTCTGCAGTTAATACTCAGTGCTGTGGTGAACTTCCTTGTTCATATTTCTGGGTGAACTTTTGAAAAATTATATCCACAGGATAAATTTCTATGGATTGCTAAGTCAAAAGTTACATGCACTGAAATTCGGATAGAATGTGTCAGATTGTCTTGGATTATATTTCATTTGTCAAAGAAAAATGTTGAAATGGGCGGTGCTGTGTACCTTCTCTATGGCTTTGTGTGTGAACTGCTCCCCAATGCATGCTCATTCCACAGCCTGTCACTCTGTAACTGGAATGGTATGAGCCCAGGTGACAGCTGAGGGCTCTCTCCATCTCTAACAATCCCTCTTCTGGCCAGCAGGTTGATGGGAGTACCCCAGTGGGGAAGGAGTTCATGACAACCACCCCCTCCATCACTACGGAGACCATATCCACCACTATGGTAAGTGGAACCCAGAAGGCATCCTTATGACCAGCCCCCTCACCCCACAAAACAGCCAGATAAGTGAATGATGCCCAGGCTGCTTCAGGAAGCTTGAAGCTGCCCTGTCCCCATTGGAGTGAGACATACAATCATTTACTGTCTGGAACCTAGGTTGCCCCAGGACATACTCTCAGACCTCAGTTTTCCAAACTGAATGATGTGGGAGGTGGAATCCCTGAGTCTGTTATCCGGGCCATCTCAGCTGTGCAGGGGAAGAGGGAGGATGGTACTTTTTGATTCTTAGCATGCAAGAATCTTATCTCCAGATTCTGCTGACTAATCTCACCTCCAGGCTGAGAGCCCTTCACCAGGGCCCACATTGGAGGCTACTCTTGTCTCAGGCCACTTCCTCACCATGGTCAGTAGATGGCAGCAATGAACCTTAGTTTGTAAACTCAAGATTTTGTACACGTTCCAAGAAACCTTAGGGTTCTGTTACCTATTTACTGTCTGATTCATGAAGGAAGGTCCTTGGCCACAGGTGTCCTCATCTATAAAATGGGAATACTCCCCATTCTGCCTCGTTCATAGGTTCTTTTTTAAGTTTTTTTTTTAGTTGTTGATGGACCTTTATTTTATTCATTTATTTATATGTGGTGCTGAGAATAGGACCCAGTGCCTCATACATGTGAGACAAGTGCTCTACCACTGAGCCACAACCTCAGCACCTCATAGGTCCTTTTAAAAACTTTCTTTAATATATAACTTTCAGTTGTAGATGGACACAATACCTTTATTTTATTTGCTTATTTGTTTGTTTTTTTAATGTGGTTCTGAGGATCGAACCCAGTGCCTCACATGTGCTAGGCAAGTACTCCACCACTGAGCCACAATCCCAGCCCCTGGTTCATAGGTTCTTAAGAGACTTCAGTGCCTTTAATAATGAAATAGAATAAATAGCATTCAGCACACTGGTTATGGTGTCAGGCAATAAGCTGAGAACTTTGAATAGATTATGAAACCAAAGCGGATGTTCTCTTTTACATCCTTTACAGATGAGGAAACTGAAGTTCAGAGAGGTAAAGTGACTTACCCAAGGTCACACACAATAAGTAACAGTGCCAGGTTAAGCCCAGGCATCCTGACACCAGAAGCCCCCCTTTCAACATCAACCACTCTGCTCTGCTCCCTTATCCTGCTTTTGGGCACATCGGCTGCATGGGGCTGGGGCTGGGGCTGAGACTGTGGGTAGACGAGGTAGCAAGTGCCTGATCCAGGTATGTCATGAGCTACTGAGAGTTGTATTTAGATACTTTCTCTTGCCAAACCCCTGATACACACATCAAATGAAAATTCCATTGATTTAGAGTGTTCCAAAGGTAGGTTTTGAATAAATAAAAATTTTAGGATCAATAAACCCAAACCAGTTACCTGCCTGCTTACTTTTCCCTGGTCACTCGGTTCCTCTGCTCCGCCCAACCCTTCACCATGCAGCATTAGGAAACTTGTAGGGCTAAATTTAAATTCAACCTTAGGTGAGTGGACAGTTACAGCATTCATTTACTCATCCATCCATCTATCCATTCATTTGTTCCAAAAGCATCAATAGGTCTCTACGGTCTGCCTGAGGGGAATACAGAATCAAAGAAAATACACTGCCTGCTAGGATTCATTTGTTCAGTCATCATCATGAGCATCTGTAATGTGCTGTGCCCCTGTATGTAGGTCCTGGGCACACAGTGGTGAACAAGGTCCAACTCTCCCACTTCCTGGCTGGATGACCTTGGGCAAGTCACCTGAACCTCTCTAAGCCTCAGTTTTCCCCTTCTATAAAATGGGGTAGGGGCAATAATAGCACATATCTCAAAGGGCTCATGTGAAGATGAAAATAATCTGTGTGAAGCCCTGAGAACAATGCTCTGCACACAGTAAGGGGTCTGTAGATGTGAGCTGCTGCTATTTCTTTCCTTCCCTCATGGAACAGCTAGCCTAGGGACCACTGGGAGGATAACTCTGGGTGACACCTCTGGCAGCAGGAGCTGAGGAAGGCATTATCTAGTCAGGGACAGCTGAGCTGTGCATGAAGGATAGATGAAGGTATGGTCACAGCAGAAGCCATTCTAGGCAGCAGGCAGAGTAGGGGTAATGGTGGGCATCTGAAGGAGAAGGCAGTGGTCAGTGAAGTCAGACGTCAAGTGTATGAGGAGCTGGGGGAGTCTGAGGTGCCTACGGGACATTTCCAGGGGAGAGTCCAGGAGACGATTGGCCTTGAAGGCCTAGTGCTGGAGAAAGATCCGGTCTACAGGTTAAAATGGGGGAGGAGCGGCTGGAAAGAGGGCTGGGCCAGAACCTTCAGGGCCTCCAACATCATGTATGAAGTCCAAACTTCATCCCAGAGACAATAGGGAATCACTTAAATTTTTAAGGTAGGAGCATGATATCATCAGTTATGTGTTTTGTTAGGAAATTAGCCTCTGTGTGGAGTGTGGACTGCAGCAAAAATTCCCCCCTCCCCTTCCTTCCTCCCTCCTTCCTTCTTCTTTCCTTCCTTCAATAAATATTTATTGAACACCCAGGACATGTAAAGTACTATGCCAAGCACTGAATCCAGCACTGGAAAGGACAGTGTCCCAAGCTCTGGGGCTCACACTGGGAGAGACAGAAAGACAAGTCAGGGGATGGGCATAGGAGCCCGTATCCAGAGGGGCCTGGCTGGAGCTTGAGGAGGTGGATGTAGAGAAGGTCCCTGGGTTAGGGAGGTCTGGAGGGAGGCAAATACAGGATTCAGTCATCGGTAGAAGATTCTGATGACAGGAGGAAGGAAGGGGTGGGGATCTTGTTCACTGGCCAGTGGTTCTCACAGTGTGGTCCCAGGCACCTACAAGAAAGGCAGATTCCCAGGCCTGGCTCTAGACCTCTTGACTCAGAAACTCTGGGGCAGGGGCAGCAATCTGTGTTTTCATAAGCTCACCAGTAATGCCCATCAAGTGCGAGAACCACTGATCTAAGCAGCATGAGAGGAGGGTGCTCTCTGTGTGTTGGGGTGAGGAGGCAGCCAGTTCCATTTGGGATCCTATGAGTCTGAGGTGCCTACGGGACATTTCCAGGAGACAATAGGCCTTGAAGGCCTAGTGCTAGAGAAAGATCTGGTCTACAGGTTAAAATGGGGATTTGGGTGTTTTTTTTTTTAATATTTTTAGTTGCAGATGGACACAATGCTTTATTTTGTTTATTTAGTTTTATGTGGTGGTGGGGATCAAACCCAGAGCCTCACACATGCTAGGCAAGTGCTCTACCACTGAGCTACAACCCCAGCCCGGGGTTTGGGTTTTGATGAGGCAGCAGAAGTCCCTAAGGTTGAGGGTGGCCTGTGAGGAGAGCCCTGAGTGGGAAGGAGGAGAGACAGTGGGATTGCGTTGGCCAGGGAGAGGACCACTCCTCCTTGAGGATACAGGAGGTGCAGGGAGGAGGGAGGCTGCCTTTGTTTTGAACAACTTGGTCCCATTTAGTGTTTTCGGTGTGAAGATAGAGGAGTGGCTTGACCCCAGGAAAGGGAAAGAGGATGCCATGAGAGAATAAGCAGCTCCTTCACAGCATGGCCCTGATTAAAAGGGCTGGTGGCTGTTCTCTAAGCCAGAGAAAGGATAAGAGCCCAGAAGCTACCCTGACACTCGGGGATCCCAGGTGCTTCTGAGAAAGTGCCTGGTGATGGTGTGCCAAGTGACCAGGTCACTGACAGCCTCTGCTCGAGGCAGGTAGAGGGGAGGCAAGGAAAAGGCAAAGGGTTTCTGTTCTCTCCTGTCCCTTGGCAGACAGGCAGAGGTCCAGGCCAGTGCCCTGCACAGAGCAGGACCAGGGGTCAGTCAGCTGAGAAACTGCAGAACTGGTGGTTCTGGGCTCCTGGATAGACCAGGCTGAGCCTTGGGATGGTACAGAAGTGGGAGGTAGCAAAGAGCTGGGCCTCTGGTCAGATATGGAGCACTATGTCCAGGAATGATTCCAGGAGGACCTTGTAGTTATATCTCAAGGTAGGACCAGGAGAATGGGCCTGAGAATGAAAGTCCCAAGGGCAGAGTGGTGGCATAGAACATAAGCACCTGTCAGACTTGGGGTCTTCCTCACGTGGGGTGAGCTTCTGGCTGTACCATTAACTTGCTGGGGGACTTGAACAAGCCACTTAACATGCTTTTGCCCTCCTTTTTCTCATCTGCAAATCAGGAATATTAAAAATGATTTCCCACAGTTGTGAGGATTAAATGAGGTCATGCATGTACTAGTGTCTGATGCCTAGCACATAGCAAGTACCCAGAAAGCAGTAGATATGATATTAATCACCAAGCTATATGTCTATATTTCTCCTACAGATTTTAGTTTGTGAAATCCTTTCCCCTCTGTTAACTTCATGAGGTCTCCATGGGAATGAGCATGGGTCCCTTTTTACAGAAGAATCCATGAGACCCAGAGGGAGGAAGTGGCTCTGCCCCAAGTCACATAGCTAGAATGTGGCAAGGACAGGACAAGAACCCGAGTGTCCCAATTTCTCTGTTAGTGCTTCCAGAGAGCAGTACTGTGTCTTGTTCACCACAGTGTCCCTCAAACCAGGCACTCAGTAAATGTTCGTTGAATGAGTGAGTGTGTGGGTGTGCACGTGTGTGTGAATGAGGGAGTGAGCTCTGAATGATGCCTTCAGTTCTCTGCTTCTAAGTTACTACTCAGCCTTGTGGCCATGAGAGCCATGTGGTCACGTGCCCCGGCCATCCTGGGGCCTACATACCTGAGACCTAGCCATCTGAGCACCATTGTTTCCCCAGGAGAACAGTCTCAAGTCCGGGAAGGGGGCAGCTGCCATGATTCCAGGCCCACAGACGGTGGCCACGGAAATCCGTTCTCTTTCTCCGGTAAGTGGGCAGTGCCAGCTCAGGCTAGGGGACTCCAAGCTGAAGACATGGGCATGGCCCCCTTGTGGCCTGCAGAAAGTGCAGGTTGGGCCCAAAAGGTGCCCTTTTAAGTGCAGAGCCAGGAAACTGGATCACTTTCAAATGCCCGTAGGCTCCATGGTGCCCACTAGAGTCTCTGCAGTTTCCCCCCCATCCCTGTGGCGCTCACACAGGGCACCGGCCGTGTGGGGTGCAGCCCTCACCTGTTGTGCCTGCCCTCCTTGCCCACTAGGAAGAGCAATGAACTGGGAGTCCAGAGTTTGGATTCTGGGCCTGGCTCTGCTGTGGCTGCCCCACCTGTGACCCTGAGTCTGTCACTCTGAGGTCTTTTCCAGCTCTTTGCTTCTCTGTTTCCATCCTCTAGCCCCTGGTTGCGACAGGATGGGGGATCAGGAGGGCTCCATCTCCACCTCGGATCCCTCTGTTCATCCTTCTAAGATGCCAGGAATCTCAGATTCCAGGGTGTTGTTAGGATTCTGGGCCTCAGGAATCTCAGGCTCTAGGAATCTCAGATTCCCAGGTTTGAGAGTTTTATGGGTCTAGGATTCTGATGATTTCGGGATTCTTGGATTCTTAATGGTTCAAAGTATCTTGGCTTCCAGCCTTCACCTTCACAGGGCCCCTGCTTGTACCTGGGTTCCCCCATCCCGCCCGCCCCTGCAGAGCCCAGTGTCCTGACCTGCTGCCCGGGGTGGGGGTGGTTATATTCTGCAGATCATCGGGAAAGATGTCCTCACCAGCACCTACGGCGCCACCGCGGAAACCCTCTCAACCTCCACCACCACCCATGTTACCAAAGTGAGTAGCAGTAGGTGCCCGGGCCCCAGAAGGCTGCAGGCGGGAAGGTCACTACCGTGGCTCAGCTTTGGCTTCTCAGTCTGTAAGGTGGACAAAGGAGACCTGTGGCGCTGCCATTTTCTAGAGTCTGTGCGCATTGCCCTGAGCTACTGTTGTCCTAGGCCCGGGCCCTGCACTCACAACCTTGACAGCCAGTCTAGGGGATGAGACCCTCTCCTTCAAAGGAACTGTGAACTGTGGCATTTGCCTTAAGTGCTGGAAGAATTTAGAGGAGGTACATGAGGGTGGCTCCCCAAGAGTCAGAAAGCATCTCCTGGGACAAATGTTTTGAGCAGGGCCTGGGGTTCCAGACAGGACCCCTGAAGGAGGAGAAGACAGTGGCAGGTGCTCTAAGCAAAGTAGAAGATGAAGCTGAAACTGCGTGTTTGCTTCCTTGTTCATTGAGCAAGTGCTACCGAGCATCGACCTCACGCTGGCCTCTGTGCCTGGGGCTGCCGGAGGTGGCATAAGTGGGGCATGTCTGTGGGAAATGGGGAGCAGCATGTAGAGGATGGAACAGGAAAATTAGGCCGGCTGGGGGCAGGGGAACATAGAACAGAGCAAATAAGGCAGGTACCAGGAAGTATCTAACTATGGGAGGTCTGAGTCTAAAGGAAATTAGAAAACCATGGAAGTTTTCAAACTGAGCAGTGGCCGAGTGAAAACAAGCTTCAGAAAGGACCTTAGGTCCTCCAGGAGGTACAGATAGATGGAAAAAAGAAGGAGAGTTAGGAAGAGAGCTTGAAAAAACAAACAACAACAACAATAAAACCAAAGGCTTGGGGGCTAGGGCCTGGACCAGGTGGAAGTTGGAGCTGGGAGGAGGAAAGACCAGAGGAGGGAAGCATTCCTGCAGGTAGCAGCCATGAAGCAGCCAATGAGGACAACAGATGGGGGAGAGGAGCAGGTGGCCACACAACCACCTCTGAGTTGTCAGGAGGGAGACAGGAGAGGGCTCATTCAGGGCTGCAAGCCTGGAGGCGCCAGGCTGAGCCCTGGGGGTTGTGACTGAGGTCCTACAGAGCCATCCAGTAAGTCTGATGAGTAGCACTGGCCTTTGTGCACACAGACTCTGTCCCTGCCTGCTCCCACGCAGGACTTAGTACTTTGTCATGTTTCCCCGAAAGAATCCTTGCACCAAAAGCTTTAGTGAGCAGCGTCAATGGCTCTGCAAGCCTTATGGGAAGGGCTTATATCACACACCCCACAGCATACAGTCCCTCTTGGCCGTGCCATTTGGGAGCCCCCTCTTTCTGTCCCACCCCCCCAACTCCAGCTGGGATTTCCCCCAGCCACATCCTCCTTAAATATGCCAAACAGTTAGGTCCTGCCCTTCTTCTAAACTTGCTTCCAGACCCCAGCAAACAGTGGAGGTAATAAGTATCATAGTACAATCTTCTCTCGTAGTATTGTTCAAAGTCATTTAAGGTAGAACCTTGTCACCATTCACATTTCATTCATGTGTTCATTCAACAAACCTACATTCGGCACCGCCCTGGTCAGATTGGGCAAGGGAGTTGGGGAGGAGGGGGTACAGATATAAACAAACTACGGGCCCTGCCCGCAAAAGCCTGCAGCCTGGTGAGGAGCAAGCCCATAAAACCAGCACAGTCAGAGAGGCCCAGAGCCAGAGAGATACAGACTTAGCTCCCCCCGGGAGTAGTGTGACAGGACAATCTGAGGCACTGCCAACCAGGATGAGGGAGGCAGCTTCTGAGCTAGGCTTGGAACTGTGTGGTAGTTGGGGAGTGGTGGCAACCGGGCGAGATCTGCTGTCTGAATTCCCAGAACTAGCAAAGGAAAATGCCGAGGAAGCCAGGAGAGAGGGGCACACTGCTGGTGTCTTGCCCTTAAGAGATGCTTTGGGTAGGTTTCCAGTCATGGCCCGCTGCCCCAGCAGACTCAAAAGAGACCTCACCTGGCTTTTCCTTTCCTTCTTCGTTTCCCTTGTAGACTGTGAAGGGAGGATTTTCTGAGACAAGGATTGAGAAGCGAATCATCATTACTGGGGATGAAGATGTGGACCAAGACCAGGTATGGGGACAGGGGATGTCATTTCTGGCAGCACTGCCCAGTCCCTCCTATAGTGGGTGACCCATGGATGGCCACTGTTTTGGGCAGGGAAAGTGTCTACTTCTTGCTGACCCTTTCAGAGAAGGAGCCCACAAGGAAGAGTCATTGAATAGGAGACAGAAGGGGCCAGAAGATGGGAGCTGTAGTCTATCTAAGCATTTCACTCTGCCCCCCACCCTCCCCACCCCCCCACTCCCCCCCACTCCCCCCCACTCTCCCCCCCCATTTCCCCAGCTGTGCACTAAAGAGCTTGTGTTCTCCAGCTTCCCTCCTCTCACTGGTCCATGGCGCCTCACTGTGTTATTCTACCCACCAGGCCCTGGCTTTGGCCATCAAGGAAGCCAAGCTACAGCATCCTGACATGCTGGTAACCAAAGCTGTCGTATACAGAGAGACAGACCCATCCCCCGAGGAGAGAGACAAGAAGCCACAGGTAAGGCTCCAAAGTACAGTGGCTGCCAGAGGAGGAGGTAGCAGTAGCAAGATCCTCAGGTGGTCATTTCAACCTGCCAGCCCAAGTGGCTTGATCCCTAGTGCAGCTTTGACCCCTCACCTGCCTGATTTGCAGGTCAAAGAGAGGGGCAGCTCCCCCAAAATGGGAGTCAGAGGAAGGAGGGGATGGAGTATTCTCGATTCCTTCTTTTGGGGTTCCAGGCCTCAAACCCAGAACAGTAAATCCAGAAGTGGTAAGAAAAGAGGACAGAGGAGTGACACTTGGGATTGTGGGGAACAGAGGGAGGTTCACATGACCTCACTGGACACTACCTATAAGCTGGAATCAGAAAAAGTCCTACCAGGCCCAGTGTCACATTCCTGTCCTCGAGTCTCTGACTCCATCACAGGTCACTGGATGTTGCTAAGGGGACATGATACCCAAAGCCCTTGATCCCATCTGTCTTTTGGGACTGCAAAGCCTTGACTTCATAGGCTTCCTGAGATTATAATCTTACAGCCCCCAATGTCTTCCTGTTTCTTTGTGGGCCCTCAGTGCCTTGGAATAAGAGAAATGAGATGGTATTAGGGAACATAAGGCCTCCAGCAGCCTAAACTGGGAGTGATGTTTTTCTGGCACCTCTTGAAGCTTACCACATTTTATCAGACCTATAAAACAAAATCTCACAAATATTGAGTTGCATGAAATAAGGCAGACACAGCAAGTACATGTCATGATTCTATTTATTGGAAGTTCAAAAACAGGCAAAACTTTGATCCCAATGATGGTAAAATTCAGAATGGTGTTACTTCTAGGATGCAGTAGTTACAGTAAAGAAGTGCAGGGGAACCTTCTGGGTGCTAGGAACGTATCTCCTACTGGTTACATGGGAGCATACACATAAAAATTTGTCACAATCTTATTGACACTTGGTTTGTGCACTTTATACATTTTTACACAATGAAAAAAAATCTATGTCAAAGATCCCATAAATAACAGGTGGTCTCCTTTTTTTGCCCTTTTCCCTAAATAAATGAAACTAGCATACTTAAACATTTTTCTGCTACATTGAAAGGCTGTTAACCTTTGGTCTAGAGCAGACTTGTCAATAGAACTCTTTCTACAATAATTGACATGTTCTTTCTGTGCTATTTAATAGGGTAGCCACTAGCCAAATATGGATGTTGAGCACTTGAAATTGGCTAATCCAAAATATATTGTTCTTTTTTTTTAAGTTGTAAATGAACACAATAACTTTCTTTCTTTCTTTCTTTCTTTATTTTAATGTGGTGCTGAGGATTGAACGCAGTGCCTCACACATGCTAGGCAAGTGCTCTACCACTGAGCAACAACCCCAGCCCCCCAAAAGTGATCTTCTTTAAGTGTGAATAAATGTAGGAGTTTGAATATTTAATTTGAAAAAAGGTAAACTATCTCAATAATTTTTACAGAAATTGTAATGGATATATTGGGTTAAGTTTTATGTATCTCTCTCTCTCTCTCTCTCACACACACACACACACACACACACACACACACACACACACACTGAGGGGGAGAGAGATCTTTTATTTTGTTTTTCTATGTTTTGGTGGTGCTGGGGATCAAACCCAGGGCCTTACACATGCTAGACCAGTACTTTACCACTGAGCTACACCTCCAGCCCCCAAAATATATTATTAAAATGAATTTCACCTGTTTCTTTCTATCACTGTTTAATGTAAGTTAAAATTAAAATTTTTATTTTGGAGTTAAAGTGTTCTATTTACCTAGAAAAGTTTAGAAAAATTAATAAATATCATCTAGAAAAGCTCCTGTGTAGAAAAAAAACTTTTATACAAGTCATTGTCACTCTTGTCCTCTCTGTTGTCTAGTAATTCTTACTTTCTCTCCTCAAATCTCAGAGTGGCAGAGGGTAGGTCACTTCCCAAGCTGGTGCAGAACTGGCTGCCTCACCTGGGAACCTTGTTTAGTATACAAGTACTGGAGAACCCTCTGAGTTGGAGAGGCTGGAGGAGACCTGGGTACTGGAGTACCTGGGAATCCTAGGGAGGCCCTGTGCAGTCAGGTGTAGGAGCCACTATTGCTAAGAGCTCTGTACTGGGAATCCAGGGACCAGCTCTAGCCATTCCCCTGACCAGCGTGTGACCATGGGTCAGTTTTTTTTTTTCCTTGTGGGGGACTCAGGGTCCTCATTTTCAGAGTGAAGAGGTAGGGCAAGCCCCCTTCTGGTTGTGTTCTTCTGGCTGTTGTGTGACCCTGGGGGTCCCTTGTGTGTTGCTCATTTCTTCTTCATTCTCTTTCATTCCTCATCTTTCCCTGGGGATTCCCAGCCAGCCCCCGCCCCCAGGCTCCGGCCTTCCCCTTTCTCTGGCCTTTCAGGGTTCTTGTCCCAGCCTCCACATCTGGCCTCTTCCACCACCTTGGAGTCTCTTACATCTGCCCCCTCACTGCTCCTAAGCTGTCTCATTCCCTCCTCTTCTGTTCTTTCTTGATGTTTCTGCCCCCACATACCACCATTCATATTCATGCTCTCCCCCTCCCTCCCTCCATCCTTTCTGGGGATCATTCTGTAAAGGTCACCTTGTTTATGTTGTCCTGGAGAGCCAGTTTCCCCTTGCCTTTTCCACCCCATGCTTTACCACCCCTGATTCTTAGGAGAGTAACGCCCACCAGGTCTAGGGGGTGGTCTTTCCTGAATTAGAAACTCTTCCTGAAGGTGCTTCAAAATCATTGTTGTAGTGGATAGATATATCTTGTTACCCCAAAGAAAAGCCCTGCAGTCCTACAGGCCTGATTCTAATCACAAGCCCTGCTCTTTATTGTCT
The DNA here is from genome assembly GCF_045843805.1 of Urocitellus parryii. Taxonomy (NCBI): domain Eukaryota; kingdom Metazoa; phylum Chordata; class Mammalia; order Rodentia; family Sciuridae; genus Urocitellus; species Urocitellus parryii. Next base: position 178,022,575 of record NC_135536.1, read on the forward strand.
ATATAACCTTGAGCAAGCAATTTTTTCTTCTCAGACTGTGTTTCCTCATCAGCCAAACAGCAATGACAATCATAGTAATAACTAAAAATTGCTATCATTTATGGAGTGCTTATACTGACCCAGGCACCAAGCTCTTTGCTGATATAAGTACTATTGTCTGCTAATTCATTTTACAGATGAGGAAACTGAGGCTCAGAGACATTAGGTGGCTTGTTCACCATCAGGGAGCAGGGACCATGATGGATTGATTAGGCTAAGCCTAATCTGTTAGACTCCATATCTACCCTATGGTCTTAGCCTCCTCATCACACTGACTTTCTGTAGTCTCTTTCTCACAGGGTTACAGAGATCATACATAGGTGGTACTTAGCATAGTGCCCAATAGAAGTTCATTATGATCATCATTACCATTAACTGAAAGTAGGCTAAAAAACGCTGCACATAGGCACTCTGCTGTAATACACCTGGAAGAATAAATTGTAATACAGTAGTGTTTAGATGCCCTGGTGCTTCTGAATTGCCTGTGGTCTTTTGAGGACATCTCACATATCCATTAGCTTGATTACACTGACTTATAGAGCAATCATTAATCAATGAGCAAGCTTAAAGTGTAGCCTGCTGATCTAAGAAACAACAAACAAACAAATAAACAAAAACCTAGTTAGGAATCGAACAGAAAGAATATGCTCAGGTTTTGGAGCCAAATATACCTTGAGAGCTGTGTGCCCACTGGAACCTCTCTGGGCCTCAGTTTCCTCACTGGTCCAGTGGTGTTCATTTATAAATAGGAGCTGCTGAAATAATTCAACAGCATCTGTGACATATAGGGACGGCATCTTGCAGGAAGAATGTGCTCAGTAGGGAAAACCTGCTCTCTTGTCCCTCTGAGATCTTGCTGTGTTTAGGGGACCAGGAGAGCCCTAATAAGTCAGACCATAGACTTTCACCACCAGCCTGAGACCCTGTTCCCACAAGGGTGTTCATCTTGCTGGTCTTCCTCTTCTCTTTCCTGATTCTTCCAAAAACATCTGTCTCTGCTCCAGTTGGATCTTGGTCTTCCATCTTAAACTTCCTCCTTGAAGTTCTTGCTGTGAGTGTGAAAAACACATCCATGTCACACGAGTCCTCACCTTCTCTCCTGAAACCTCACAGACCAGATGTGTGGTTTCTGCTCCATCTTCTCCCTCTGGCCCACTTCCTTCAGAGAGCACCTGCCTTCCAAACTCTGCCAGCAAGGGGGTGGCACTCACCCAGCTCCTAAAGCTGCCATGCCTTCAAAAATTTAACTACATGGGGGAAAACTGACCTGTTCTAAAACAGGAACCAACTTGCTAAAACATTGACTTCCTCTGGGCCTCAGTTTTCCCATCTGTCAAGAAGGATCCAAGCAAGATCTTGGATGAACAAGAAGGATCCCTTTTTGGCAACTTCTTTAGCACTTGACCTTCTGTAAGTGGCAAAGGCAGGGATGATATTCCATGTGCTAAATGGTTTTGAGTCATTGCCACATGGCAGGTACAGTGTTGGGCACTGGTGCCCTTGCCCTTCAGGAGATCAGGGCAATAGTAATAATGAGAACAGCTGCTGTATATTCAGTACTGACCATGTGCTAGGTCCTTGATGAGACTCCTCTTTATAACTGTGTGGGGTGGGACCCATTGTATAGAAGCAACTAAGGCTTAAAGAGGTTAAGAAATGCACCCATGATTTTCAGAGCCAGGGGGTGGGTTTTGAACTCATAGAGTCTGATTTCAGAGTCCAGCTCAGGGGGGTGGGATTTGAACTCATAGAGTCTGATTTTGGAGTCCATCTCCTTAAACTCTGAGTTGTAGACTCAAGCCTGAGCTGGAATCCAGGCTTTGGTTTCTTTATTTAAACACTGAGGTCTCACAGGGCATGGTGATGCATGCCTGTGATCCCAGGGACTTGAGAGGTTGAGGCAGGAGGATCACAAGTTCAAGGCCAGCCTCAGTAACTTATTGAAACCTGTCTCAAAAATAAATAAATAAAAGGGCTGGGGATATAGCTCAGTGGTAGAGTACCCGCAGGATCAATCCCCAGTACCACAAAAAAATACAAATAAAAAATAAACACTGTAGTCTAGGGTTTCATCTCCAGGGCACAACAGACTCATGGAGAACAAAAGAGAAAAACAAAAAAAGACAGAATGTCTGTAATCATAACCAAATATTTCATAGAACTGAGTCAAGATAGGAAGAAAAAGTGAAATGACTGTGATCTTAGCTCCCCATTGTTAGAGGACATCTTAACAAATTTTCAGGCCAAAGTAAAAAATGTGTCTCCCGGGAAGCAAGTCGGTGAACACACATGGACTCTGGAGTCGGGCGAATGTGGGTCGGTTCCCAGGGGCCACACACAAGCTGTGTGGCCTTGCACAAGCCACTCTACCTTTCTGAATCAAAGCAAAGGGCACGTGGTAAAGGGTAGCTAAAGTAACTTCTTGCCTTGTATTTATAGGTGAGTGACAAAAGTTACTAAATTTCCTTGTCCTCCTCTTTTTCCTTTGTGCCCCCCTGCCTCTGGCTGCCAGGAATCCTGACCTCCGTGAAGGGGTGCTGGCATGTCTGGTCCAACCCACGCCAGAAAACCATTAAGAAGGGGCCTTCAATCTGGATTCTCCGACACCAACACTCATGTCCCAGCTGCAACGTACTGTCACTGATGAGAGACTGGGAAGGGAAAGCATATATATATAGATATATATAGATATAGATATATATACAGGAAACACCGCGTCCTTGCACTGCTGCTGGGGCTGGCGGAGCAGTCGGCCGACAGCAACAACCAACATCTGCCACAACCTACATTTCCTTTGCAGACAAATTGAATAATTGGTGGGATTTTTCAGGAAAAAAAAAATGACAACAACCATAATCCCTTCCTCTCCATGTTCTTCTGCAAACCACAAAAGCAAGCCAGACCACGATGATTGTAGAAGTTCCATTCAACCCTGGTTGTGCACAGTCCAGTCCGTGGACGAGCGTTCCATTTGTTCTTCTCCATCAACTGTTGCCCCCTCAAATGCAAAGGAAAACAATCATGCAGCCAAGCAAGAGAAGTCGCAGCAGCAAGTCACACACAGGCAACCATTCTCCAAGAAGGAAAGAAAGAAAATCTCCCACTTGGAAAAGAGGAGCAGGAACACTGGATTATTGTTTTCTGGGTCTTGACACTGGGCTGCAAAATCCACCTTCTTTTCTTCCGCCTCCCCTCATCCTCAACTCTCACACGTCTTGTCGTCATTTTTTTGTCTCGGCTCCCTCCTGCCCCTATCCTGCCCCATCTCCCCCTCTGTGTCCTGGTCCTGCTGAGGGCCACTGCAGATGACTCTCATTTGAAACAAGAAAAAGAAAAGAAGAGAAAGCAAGAACAGAAAATGAAGCCGCGGAAAGGGAAGTAGACATTGTATGTTTCTGGTTTCTCTTGATGAAGGTGCAGCTCGTAGGAGATTTGTATGGATGTGCTTTTAAGTTATGTATATTACATATAACAGGAAACAAATATTAAAATAAACAGTGATGGTAAGTATGAAGCTGACATTTTAAAATTATAATTATCTGACTGTGATTGATGTATCCCAAGGTCCCTAGATCTTGCTGAACTAGCCCAGCTGAGGAGACCTGGACTTTGGGTGCAGCGGCTCCCAGTTGGGGCTGATGGGTTCAGTGTAGTAATACTGTGTGTGGTGTTTGTAATTGGGTGATTGGTGGGGAGAGTGGGGCCCCCAGTGGAGACATGGGGGCTCACCAAGAAGGAAATAACAGAGGCCTGAATATGCCGGTCCAAGATGCCTTCTCCCCCCAGCAGTAGCAGCCAGGACCTGCTCTGTGCTCAGATCCAGTGTCCAGAGTTGGGACTCTGCTGCTGAGGTCCCCACAGTAGAGGTCCCCTAGCTCAGTCCTCCTACCTCCCTAGGGGGCTTGCCTTGATTTTCAGTCCTCTCTTTGTTTTATTATGATGATTTTTTTTTTGCCATGTCTTGCCCTTCCCTGATGACTAGCTCCACACCCGAAGGGAGGTGGTGCCCCTGGCCAAGGTAGAAGATGGTGGCACTAACCTGGCTCCGTGAAATGCCCAGCTCAGTCTTCTCCTCTTCTCCTTTCATATTCTGAGTCATTCTCTTTTTCCTGGGCCAAAGTAGCCATGATGAAAAGGCCATGAACACAGGACAGACCCCAGTAGGTCAAAACTGCATTTCCAAAGGCCTCCCCTACCCCTAACAATGGAGAGCAAAGGGCAATGTTATCCAAAGGCTCCGTCTCTGTGTAAGATCCTGACCCAGGAGACCTCCTGCTCAGTCTGCATCTGAGCTCTGAGCCTTTGCCCTGGAAGTCCCAGCAATTGTCTTGAGACCACAGAAGCCCTTGGATAAGCCCTGTTACAAGCTTGGCATTGCCCCCTGGCACACATGAGCTCCCTCAGGCTTGCCTGCTCAGGGAGAATCTCCTTCTGAGAGAAAATGTCCCACAGCACTTTAATTTCTCAGCCTTGCTTCTAAAGTGGTCAATAAATTCATACAACAAATATTTATTGAGTACCCATTTGGGCCAGGCACTGTTCTCAGGAGGAAAGAGAAAGTGTGAAGGAGAGGAGAGATCTGGAAAATCACCTTGACCAGCCTTATGTTCGCAGCCGTGCCTGGCCCATCTGAGAGCCTTTTCCCAACTCATTTGACATACCCAGGGATGTCCTCCAGAGGGCCCAGCATAGATGTACCCCACTTGGCTTCTCAGTTAACCCTATAATGTATACCTTAGCAATTTAACTGGTGCTGACCTGAAATAGAACAAGAAACTAGAATATCTTTTGTCTCTGTGGGCAAATGGGAAGTAGAGCAAATCTCTCAGATTGCAGGGTTGACCATGTCCCCCACTGCTGCCTGGTGCAGGCCAGTGGATCCACTGAACTCCCTCTAAGTGCAGCAGCACACTCTATCTACCAGGATTTGTAGAGAAGCCACAGAACTTTCTTCCTGTCCTTCTCAACCTAAGAATTCCCACTCTTCCTGGGCCAAGAACTGGAATGGCTCCATCCTCTCAGAGCCACTAGGATTTTGGCTCAGGCCCCACTGTCTGCAAGAACCAGGCATCATGAGCACACTGGAGACACCTCAAAGGGAGGATATTTGTTCTGGGTTTTGCACCTGCCTACAGACACTGGGCTTCAGGGTGGGGATGAAGTGACTGGGCTTAGCTTGTGGGCCACCAGGGTTTGGGGAGATCCCCATCCCATGGATGCTGTGACCTTCCTTCTATGGAGTAGCAAGCAGGGACACCAGGGAAAAGGGAACCTACAAAGCTGAAATCTAGGGCACTATTTCCTCCTCCTCTCCATAGAGAATAGAGACGTTTGTCTTGTCTGTCTTCAACCTATTTTTCCTTTTTTATACTTCTCATCCTTTCTGTGCTGCCTCTCCATCTGGGAGGCTGGGTAGCATAGCGGGAAAAGTCCTGGAGGGCAGTCAAGGTTCTAGGTGACCATTCTGACTCAGCCCCTGACTCACCATCTGACCTTGGGTTAGTCGCATTCCTCCTTTGGCCACTGAGCCCCACTTGTGAAATGAGCAGGGTGAACTAGATACTCTCCAGGGTTTATTCCCACTCTGCCATCCTAGCAATCTTTATTTTCTCTTATTTTGCTTTCTCTGGATCTTTTCCATCTGAGGGTACAGAAAGTGCCAGGACCTGTTTCAGTTTTTGAATCCTGCAAGTACATTCCAAGACTGGCCTGAAATTGCATGAGCAACATCACTCTAAATAATTTTTTTTTCCAAAGCACCTTACCAACCAACTGCGATGCTGTCCTGTTCCTTTTTACTCACACCCCTTCTCCTCTCTCGTCCCCACGCTCCCCCACCTCAGTGCTCCGTGCTGTATGCGTGTGCTCTCTGTTCTTGTATACTCAATAAAAGTGAAATAAATGTGTTTGATGCTGAATCACAGACTTCCTTAGTCTCCCTCTCTCTCCCTCTCTTCGACCTTGGCCACTGGTATGAGTAAGTATTATGGGAAGGACTAAAACTGGAGCAGAGATACCTCAACTTAGAATACTTGTATTCTACAAATGTTTGGAGCTCCCGGTGTGGCCCAGGACTGGGCTTCGGTTCTGTAGGTACAACAAACGAGGCAACCTCCTTGCCATCCAGGAGCTCAGAGGCTAGTGGAAGAAACAGTCAACAAAACAGGTAACCAGACCAAGACAACTGCAGATGGTTAGCACCAGCAAGGAAATACACAAGAGGGAGAGGATGGCGGGCCACTGAAGGAGGTCACTTTAAAGTGACCAGGGCTGAGTGAGAGAGAGTACATGTTTAGCAGGTGTGAGGTCCTTGGTTTGATCCCCAACACCTCCGGGTCGGGGCAAGGCAGCCAGCTGGGGCCTCCCTGGGGTGGTGATTTTTGAGCTGAATGAAGAGAAAGATCAAGTAAAATGAAGAATGTGGGTGAGAATGTTTTAAGCAGAGGAAACTGTAAGTATACATGCCCCAAGACCTGGAGGGTGTGTTATATGGAAGAACAGCATGGGGTCCCTCCTCTTCTTGAAAGAAAAGCACCTCTGCTCAGGTCTTTTCCTGCAACACCCACCTCACTGGGAGCCTAAGGAAGAGTATGTTCAGCAACCCCCAACTTCAGCTTTGCTTACAACCTTCATATATACTCCATACCCTCACACCAACTGCCCATTGTTGACTACTCTTTCCTTAAAATGACTCACTTTGGGGAAACAAACTAAACTTATTTTAAAAGGAAACTATTACTTCCATAAAAAAATTAGTGTCACTTGCAAATAAAGGAGGTTTCCATAAAAATAAATGCAAAAAATATAAAAGTCAAAAACCATATCTGGGTAAAACTTAAACTCATTCCTTGTGCCATCTGAGGTACATATAGCACACTTTCCATTTTATTCTATCAAGTGACTCTCTACTCCACCTTTTTGTATTGTCCAAAATCTTACAGGCAAGTCTTTTTTCCATGTATATGCTCTTTTTCAGAGTTGAAGTCATTTTGTGTATACAATTCTAAATACTTTTTAAAACTTATATCCTAAGTATTTCCCTATAATTTCAAATACTAAATATGATTTTTTTTCTTTGTAAAGGTAATTCATTAAATGACACAAAAGGCAATGCAGTAACAAATAATTCTTCAATATTCTTGGAATTCCTGTCCCTTGTCAAAGGCAATTGTTGCAAGAAACTTTGTGAACCCTTTCCTGAGTTTTTATAGGTTCCCTCTAATAATTTGTCACCTCTAGGGTTCTGGAACACAACTTGGTTTGCAAGCATTGAGTCCCTACATAACTCCTAAGGACCCCACACCTTCTGGATCAGTACTTTTGTCTCCCATGGATGCAGGGCTATCCTCTCTGCTTCTTGGGAATAATCTAGAGTGCTTCAACTAGAACAACATTTCTCAACTGAGTAAGGGGAATGATTTCTTCCCCAAGGAACATCTGGCTATGTCTGAAGATATTTTTGGTTTGCAGATCCAAGGGATGTGCTACTGGTATCTAAAAGTTAGAGCTCAGGATGTTGCTAAAATCCTACAATATGCAGGACAGCTGTGTACCTCAAAGAATTATCTGACCCCAAATGTCAACAGTGCCAAGGTTGGGAAACCTTGATTTGTATGGACATGCAACCCCACAAGGTGGGATCCCTGGGTCATCATCTGTTCGATGCCCTGGAGTTGCTGAGAAGATGGTGAACCCACCTGGATTAGGAGGCTCTAAGACCAGACCACAGAGTTCAGCACCTAAGTTGGAGTGGGGAAAGAGGGAGAGAGCTGAGGTTCTATGTGCAGGAAATGGAACTGACAGAATTTATGTGCATAACTGCAAAGGCAACCTCTGATTAATCTGCAGCAGTTCACTGTGATTAACTATGCTTCAGGACCTGGCCCAGTCTGCAACCTCCTAAGAGATGAATTTTGACTTAGACAGATTGGTGTGTTGAGCTGGCACTGAGGAAGCGTGATTGACAAGCTAAGGAGGAGCAGCACAGGGACAAGAATAGCCAGGTAGATACTGGTTTGCTTCCCAGATCTGCCACTCTCTGACTGCCTAACCCTTCCCTGAACCTCAGTTTTTTATTTTGTAGATTGGGAATACTAATACCTATTTTCTAGGTTTAGTGTAAAGATCAAAAATATCTGAGTAGCTTGCTGTACAGATTTTGGTGTTGTTTTCCTAGTCCTCACAATTGCATAAGTCAATTCCTTGCAATAAATTACCTAATATCTACCTCCTACTGGCTCTGCTTCTTTGGTGGTCAAACCCTGACTGATACAATCACCTAGCACAGGAATATCATATTGCTGTCATTATTAATTAAATGCATACTTTTTGTACCAAGATGACTTTGTGTTAACTGGGCAGCACCAGTACCTGGGAACAGGGGAAGAGAGGCTAGGCTATGATGGCTCAATCAGAAATATTCTGAATTAATTTGGTAGGAAAATAGGCTTTATTCAAAGCCAGCTTTGAAGGAAGACCACCTAGTAACACCAAGTTCCAAGAGAAACAGTGCAGAACAAGACAGGCAGTTTCTGTCCCTCAGTGTACATTTATAGCCTGAATAAGATATCAGTTTAGGCTTGTAGAACACTGGGTGATCACTACCAAAGGGAGTAATGTGGTGATGGCTGCTGCTGTTGAGACCGACTGGACCTCTCTGGGCTGGTGACTGAGTTTCTGAGGCTCTTTCCTGGGGCTGAATGTGACTAGAAAGCTGGGACTGGGTGATAACGAGCCAGTTCTGACACTGTGACTCGGACAGACATTGAGGAGGTCAAAGACTGAGGTCTGGCTGGTTCCTGGGTAATCTTAATATAATCCATCCTTCAGTGACCATGACTGCTTGAGACCAAAGGACTATTACTGGACATGTTTCTGGGAGGCGATGTCAAAATCATAGTTTAATGAAAGTTGTTATCCACAATTCAGTGGATAACCAAGTGTAGCAAAAAAGCAACATTTGATGAGGCGGAACTTGCAGGCACGGATCAATCCTTCAGAGACCAGGGGCTCTACCGGACTGCTTTCTCCGTCGCTCTCATCCGACGCCAAAGGGGCGGGACTTCCGGTGTGTTTCCGCGGTCCCAGAGCGCGGTGTGAGGTGAGTGAGGCCTTCTGACCTCTTTTTCGTCTTTTGATTTTATTGTGTGTGCGACCAGGCTACCCTCTTTTGGCTTGGAATGTGGAATGCCCTGAACTAGGTCCGTGTCGCCGTGGCGACCGAGGGGACCGGCGGTGGGAACTGTCTTTGAAGGCTTTTCTGTCTGACAAGACGCCTCTACAGACAGCGTTGCTAGGGCTTCCCGAGGCACACGGATTAACTTCTCTTTCTTCTTAACTAGAGACTTTAGCTGTACCTGACTTGGTTCAGTCCTACACTGCGTGAGTTAGGGTAAGGGCTTTCCCTAAACTGACTCTGTTTCTAGTATACAAAACGGATATTACATTTGTGTTAAATATGTGTTTATTAAGCGCCTGATATGTTTTAGGGGTGCAAAAAGATTCAGGTTTCGTGGGGAAAGGGGACAGCCCTGAATCAAACATGCAAAGTTGCAACCGTATAATTGAAATGGAAGAGTACAAGGCACCTTGATTGTATCACAGGGCATCTAACCTAGTCCTGGGTCAAGGAAGCTTCATTGAGATGAATATTGAGCTGAGATCAGAAATTTTTGACCGTTTGGTGGAGAGAGTTTTCTCTAATTTGAGGTTCTAAAAAAGGCCATTGTGGTTGGAACAGAGAGCCTAGCATCAAACAAGCTGGAGGGGCTGCCAAGCCAAAGCGGGTGCAGGTTTTTTAGGTCACAGTAAGAATTTTGGTTTCCTAGAGCTACAGGGGAAGCCATTCAGGGGACTAAGTGTGGGTGGTGACCTGATTAGATGGATATTTTGAAAAGGTCTCTTTGGCTGTTGAGTAGAGAATAGATTGAGGGAAAATCATTCTCTGAGTGAGAGCTGATGCTAGTTTGAAGGCACTGGGTGAATAGTTTGGATTAGGGAAGTGGAGAGAGTTGTGATCGATAGTTGTGATCTTCTGCATGCCAGGACTGTGAGAAACTCAGAGCTGTAGTGAGGCAGATTGGTACACTGCAGAGTTTTGTGCGTATTCAGTAAACCTTTTCCCAGCCTCTCTGTGCCAGGCCATGTACCAGCTGCTGGAGATAATAGTGAAGAGGATTGAAGGATGGTGGAATTAGAATGGAAAAAAAAGTCATTATCAAGGAGGAGCACACAAATGCCACAGGAAGGGTGGCTAATTGGTGAGCAGTTATTCTAAATGGAATATCTGTTCATTCACAAGTATTTATTAAGCACTTTTTGAATTCCAGGTTATGGATAGGAAAATGAAGATACAAATATTTAGAGCAGTGGTTTCCAAACTTTTTTGACTGTGACCTGCAGTAACAAATACATTCATGTCATGACTAGACATGCACACAAACACACAGTTTCAGAAAATAATGCTCATCCTTACTACTTATAATGTATTCAGGTATTTTAAAAATTATACTCTTTTTTAAAACAAAATTTTTAGTTGGAGATAGACACAACACCTTTATTTTGATTAGTTATTTTTATATGGTGCTGAGGATCAAACCCAGTGCTTCACAAATGGTAGGCAAGTGCTCTACCACTGAACCTCAAACCCTGCTTCAAGAATTCTGCCCTTTTTATTTAAAAATATAGTGCTGATCAAAACCTTCTAAATAGACTTCTTAACTCATTTATGGGTTGTAACTTACAGTTTGGAAAAAAATGCTAATTTAGAGTGAGAGTCATTTGTTGTCATTTTTGAGTAAAGGCAATAAAATATGCTCCCAGTATTTTTGGAAAAGTTTTGGTCTTCCCACACTGTTTTATTTGTTTAAAATAAAAAGCGATATCTTGGTGTAGTGATGCATGCCTGTAATCCTAGTGACTCAGTAGTCTGGGGTAGGAGGGTCCCAAGTTTGAGGTCAGCCTCTGTGACTTAATGAGACCCTGTCTTTAAATAAAAAGGACTAGGGATATAGCTCAGGAGTAGAGTGCCCCTGGGTTCAATCCCCAGTACCACCAAAAAAAAAAAAAAAATAGTAAACAGAACTAAACAAACAGTTGGTTTTTCTGTTTGTGAAAATTTGAGGTCTTGTTTGTACTTCCAGCTAGATTGGAAGTACCTGAAGGGCAGTAACTGTCTTATTCTGTGGATTTTAGGGCCTAGCAAAATGAGGGTACTTGGTGAATATTTGTCAAATTGAATAGGTAGGTGAATCATGAATAGAAGTTTAGATAATTGGTTGGAACCATTCTTAGAAATACCATTGAGGCATCATCTGCCTACAGAGATTTTTTTTTTCCAGTTTTGTTTTGTTCTGTTTAATCAGTGTGTCCTCACAGGAGGTTGAAGTAGGCAAAATAAGTTTTCTAGCCTCCTTTGTCTCTAAATACTGATCCTAGGCCACTTCTGCCACCTGTATTCATTCTGCCACAGAATGTGCCTCTTTGGGAAGTTGCTTCACTCCTTGGAGTTTAGAGGGTTTTATGAGTTAAAAAAAAGGGGGGGGGGATTTGTGGTTGAAAAGCTCTACACTCCTCAAATCTTTTGTGCCTTGTAGATGCTGATGGGAAATGGGATATGTACTTGATTTAATCATCCTTCCCAAATCTGGGACTCTCAGGGATATGTTTTGGACAGAAATATAGCTTAAAATGATTTGGGGGACTGGGGTTGTGGCACAGTGGTAGAGCACTTGCCTAGCATGTGTGAGACACTGGGTTTGATCCTCAGCACCACATAAAAATAAATAATAAAGGTCCAACAACTAAAAAAAATTTAAAAAGATGATGTGGCCATGGTTATAGTTTAGAATGAAGCATTCAGGCTTTTCCCACCTTCAACCTCTGTTGGGATAGAGATATCTGAGAACAGATCATCAGAGTGGGCAGTAGAAATTACCCTGGCCTGCCAGGCTGAGAACACAGATTTCATTTTGGGCCTTGTGTAACCTATCACTTTTTTAAAACTAGTGACTTTCTACCTGTGAAATTAGTGTTCTTGCTTCTTAAATTAAAACACAAAAATCCTCTTCTATCATCCTCATTTTCCTCATCTGTAAAACAGATACAATGAGGTTTAAGGGAGACAATTATGTCAGGGAGTATAATTCAACATCTGGCACATAGGGAATACTCAGCAAATGAAACAACCTTCCCCAAGTTCTAATGAACTCTTATTTCTTTAATTTTCAGCTATTCTAGAAGACAGGGAAGAAGGATTCTCCTTTTGGTTACCTACCACTGGCCTGTGGCTGCCATGCAGATGGATCCTGAGCTGGCCAAGCATCTCTTCTTTGAAGGGGCTACTGTGGTCATCCTGAACATGCCCAAGGGGACAGAGTTTGGCATTGACTACAATTCCTGGGAAGTGGGGCCTAAGTTCCGGGGTGTGAAGATGATTCCCCCGGGAATCCACTTCCTCCACTACAGCTCTGTAGACAAGGCCAATCCCAGGGAGGTTGGCCCTCGTATGGGCTTCTTTCTTAGCCTGCAGCAGCGGGGGCTGACAGTTTTACGCTGGAATGCCATCCGGGAAGAGGTAGACTTGTCCCCAGCCCCAGAGGCTGAAGTAGAAGCCATGAGGGCCAATCTTCAAGAGCTGGATCAATTTCTGGGGCCTTACCCATATGCCACACTCAAAAAATGGATCTCACTCACCAACTTTGTTAGTGAGGCCACGATGGAGAAACTACAACCTGAGAGCCGACAGATCTGTGCCTTCTCAGATGTGCTGCCGGTTCTCTCCATGAAGCATACCAAGGATCGAGTGGGGCAGAACCTACCCCTCTGTGGCACTGAGTGTAAAAGCTACCAAGAGGGCCTGGCCCGGCTACCTGAAATGAAACCCAGAGCTGGGACAGAGATCCGCTTCTCGGAGCTACCCACACAGATGTTTCCAGCAGGTGCCACACCAGCAGAGATAACCAGGCACAGCATGGACCTGAGCTATGCGTTGGAGACTGTGCTTAACAAGCAGTTCCCCAGCAGCCCCCAGGATGTGCTTGGTGAGAAGCAGCAATGCTCTAGGAATGGGCCCAGGGAATGATGTTAGTATGGGTGTTTTAGAATAGGGGGTGAATCTTAGGTTTTCTAGTTCAGTGGTTCTTAAACCTAGGTGGGAGGTGGACTCACCCAGTATACTTTTTAAAGGTATAAATATATGTTTACCCTACTAGTTAAAGATATAAATGTATGTTTACCCTTATCCTTGGAGAGTTTGAGTCAAGAGATAAGGAGTGGGACTCTAGCAATTTATCTTTCTGGCTAACTGGCCATCTTTCTATCTAATAAGCCCCCTATGTGAACCTGTATTTGGGAACTATTGATATGATCTAGCCCTGTAGAGGGAAGGGATTTGGTTAACAGAGTGGTCAGACTGAGACCAGGGCACAGGGCTCCTGGTTCCTAGGCCAGATTTGTGCTCCTAATAGCCCCCGTGCCACCTTAGTTTGATCCTCAGTCTTTTAAGATACTGGTCTACTACTGTCTTAAAATTGGATAGTGGTTTTTATTTTAATTTTTGTCATTTTTATTGTTGCTTCCCCCCCTTATTACAAAAAATACATATCATAAAAGAAAAAACAAAATTCACTTCACATCCTACATCCTAGAAATAACCATTTTCACATTTACTTTCCTTCTTTTTTCTCTGTATTTCTTTTTTTTAATATTTATTTTTTAGTTATAGTGGGCACAATGTCTTTATTTTATGTTTATGTGGTGTCTTGAGGATTGAACCCAGTGCCTCACGAATGCTAGGTGAGCACTCTACCTCTGAGCCACAATCCCAGATCCTTTCTCTGTATTTCTTTGTATTTCATTTTAATATTTTCTCTATTTCTGAGTATTATAATCTTTTAAAAATTTAATTTCATGTTTAGGTATATTCTGACTTTTTAAAAACAGTATTAAAGTATGTTACTTTGAAGTCAAAAACAAAACTTTTTTCATGTTAGTGAAAGGATCAGCCATTTTTAGTGGCTGGTTAGTGTTCAGTTCTCTGTTGATGGATCTTCAAAAAGTTTCTTTATTTTTCTATTGTGGACTTATGAACATCCTGGGTGTACTTACACATGTTTATGATTGTAATTGCTGGATCAGAATGTGCACATTACCAAGAGATTTGCATCCTCATTATCTGGTAGAAAGCTATTGCCCACCTCCTTTGGATAGTATTGAACATGGTGTTTTAGCAACGTCCTCTTTGAATTAAATGGTTGAAAAGTGGCACCTCATTTCTGTTTATATTTCTTCCAGTTGTCCAAGTAATGTGCATGTTTTCCTGTTGGAAAGTTGGTGAGAAATTTGATTACGGGGCTTTTTTTTTTTTTTTTCTCATTGACTCAGCTGATAACATAAAAGAACATCTTTTATATCTTTTTTAATTGTAATTGGACACAATACCTTTATTTATTTATTTTTATGTGGTGCTTAGGATCGAACCCAGGGCCTCGCATGTGCTGGGCAAGTGCTCTACCGCTGAGCCACAATCGCAGCCCATAAAAGAACATTTTTAATGGATATATCTTCATGCATTACATACTATTTTCATGTAAAAAGTAACACTTGGAATCCTAGCTTAAAATGAATAGAAGTTCTATTATCTACCTTGTAGGCTTTTCAATTTTTCAAAATACATCCTATGAAAAGATCTGTTATAACAGGGATAGCTTTGAATCTGCATGACAGCTCCTTAAAAATATTTCTGATATCATAATTTAATTGTAGGCAAGATTGGGAATGTACAAATTTAAATATCCTAAATGCAAAGAATAGGTCAATATTTAGTTTTGCAAATTAAACAGGTAAAGCCAACTAGAGAAATCATTGCACAAAGAAAATTTGACTGTAATTGGTGAAACATCCAAAACACCTAGACTAAGAAACTATTCACACAATTCAGACTTGGATACACAAGCTTGGGAGCTGGTTTTTCTAAAGGTGACAGATCAAATGCCATACATTTAGCTAGTTTTTCTAAAGGTGACAGATCAAATGCCATACATTTAAGGAGGTATTTGGTGTTGTGCTTATCTGTTCTTTTTATGGCCCACATGTATCTACTCCTCATTAAACTTACAGCCACCTTGGAAACCAAGGAGAATGCCTTTGGTCAGCCATGATATATCTGTGGCAGCCAGAGACCCAGTTGCTTGCCCATGAACAGTGGCTTCTAGATCAGCAGATCTCTTATGTTTGAGACAGGCTTTCCTGGAAATTGGGAATAATAACTATTTTTTTTATTAGTTCTGCTTTGGGCCAGGTTTTATGCTAAATGCTTTACAAGCACTACATTAATTGGTTTAATTTTTACTATAGCTCTCAAATAAGGAAATTGAGGCATAAATAGATTAAGTAACTTGCCCAAGGTTACACAGATGCTAAGTGGTAGAGCTAAGATTTGAATCCAGGCAGTTTGGCTCCAGAGCCCATGCTCTTAGCCACTGAGCTGCTCTTAGAGATTAAATCACAGAGCCCTGTGATTAAATAAACAAAAATAAGCTGACTGGCAGGCTAGCCCTGGAATAAGTACTCACAAATTTTCCTGTTCTAAAAGTGTTCCCACCCAGTAGAGAATCGGTTTTATCTTTCTGTTATTAATGTTGCAGAGCATTGGATGTATATGCAATCTTAGGCAAGTCTTTGACCTCATCTATAAAATGGGGAAATACCACTTTCCCTGATCACCTTGTGGAGATGGATTGAAGGTTTTATGGTGTAATGCTGCATTTCTCTGACCTCAAGCAGGGTCATCTGCATTGGAATCACCCAGGGAGCTTATTAGAGTTACAAATCTTCAGCCATCATGTCTCCTAATGCCAAAGTCTCTGAGGGTAAGACTTGGGCAGCTTCACTTTTAATGAGCTCCCCTAATTATTCTGGTGGGCAGCCAAATTTGAGATCCACATATTTTGTAAACTTTTACAATGCCAGGAAAGTACTAGGAAAACCTTTTATCTTGCAGTCAGATTTTACAGAACTCCAAAGCAGTTTAGTCTCCCATGGCTTGAATTTATAGCGTTTAGCAAATATTTACTGAGTACCTACTAGGTGTAAAATCCTATACTAGCCTCTGCTGGAATGCCAGAATAGAAGACCTCCTTATTGCTGAGTTCCAGTGGAATTGATGGTCTTGTGAACCACACAGGGTAGAGTCAACTGGTGCTCCTTACCCTCAGGATCATTTCTGTTCTCTACACCTTTCAGGTGAACTCCAGTTTGCCTTTGTGTGCTTCCTGCTGGGCAACGTGTATGAAGCATTTGAGCATTGGAAGCGGCTTCTGAATCTCCTTTGCCGATCAGAAGCAGCCATGGTAAAGCATCACACCCTATACATCAACCTCATCTCCATCCTGTACCACCAGCTTGGTGAGATCCCTGCCGACTTCTTTGTGGACATTGTCTCCCAAGACAACTTCCTTACCAGTACTTTACAGGTGAGCAGTTTTTTGGCTGATACCCATGTGGGTCAGAATAAAGGCAAGGGTATAAAAGCATCCTAAAGAAGATTACCTTACTGTTCCTTGCTGTTCTTCCATGACCCAAAAGTTTCTTAATTGCATTCCCTTTCTTGAGGTGTTTCCTGGTTCTCTTCTACACTAGAGGCCCTGTCCCTATACCACCTTCTCCCACCTCATTCCCAGAGGGCCTAGCATTGGGGTACTTGGAATTTGAATCTTCTTCACCTCTTTGGGTTACCCAGCTGTATCATCAGTCAGTTTTTTTATCTGAGGAAGACTACTAAGTGAAGAAAAAGAGATTTATTTGTGCAAGGTATTGGAGGCTGAAAGTCCAAGATGGGGCAACACTATTGTTTTGGCCTCTGGTGAGGGCTTAACAACAGAAGGCCTCATGGTGGGAGCACATACAGGAGAAAGAGATCGCCTCCAGACAGGAAGCCAGAGAGTATAGGGCATGGCTGAACTTATTCTTTTATATCCTCTCACAAGAATTACATTAATCTTCAAGAGCACTACCCTAGTGACCTAAGGACCTTCTGCTAGACCCTGCGTCTTAACATTGCCACTCTGGGACCAAACTTCCAATACATGTGGTTTGGACAAACCACATCCAAACAAGAGCAAAACAGCTTTTCTTTCTCCCTGTAGCTGTGAATTGCTACAACCCAATAGGGCAGAGTTTTGAAGCCTGTTATTCCCAGTGAAACATCTGCAGCTCCTTAGATCTCATTTAAGCATTAAAGTAACTTTGATTTCCTGTTCAAACAAAATGTGCCAGTTTCTGCAGAGATTCTCTGACAGAAAAAGTGAAATTTGCTTTTAACTTGGCAATTAAATTTTCATTATGAGTGGTAATTAGGGAAGAAGCTTCAAACAACTTACAATCTTCATCCTGTGCTATTTCTTCCCTTTGCAAACAGATTAGTTTCCTTTATGTACTTGGGACAGCCTCTGTCACTCATATTTTGTAACTTTCTCAAGTATAGAAGAGGAAGAAGCAGCTTGCTGTCAGTTTCCATACTTTTTCTCCCATGAGCTGCTTTCTTCTTCTCATGAGTGAGACCCCCTTGAGGCCTATTCCATACAAGGTGGCTCCTCATTGACCTCCCACTCCCATCCAGGGTAAGGGAGGAAACTAGCATCCACTAAATGCCTGTTGGTCTCAGGCATCAAGTTTATCATGTTATATGGGTTCCTTCATTTAATCTCTTTGGAATCCTGTAAGGCAGAGGGATTATTCCCATTTTACAAATGAAAAACAGATTCAGAAAGGTTAAATCACTTACTTACGGTCACACGGCTGGCCAGGGGAAGTCAGGATTCATACACATGCTTGTGACTTTGGTGCATATTCTTGTGCCCCCATTGTACTGAAAGTAGTATAGATTTCCTAGAAGGACTCCTGATTGACATTGGTGGAGACACTATCGGGGCATGTTTCTCAGATACAAAACACTTTTCTAAAACTAACAGGCTGTTGGAAAAGTTCCTGTGATTAGGCACCTGACTTGAAACTCTGGTAGTTGGAGGACCATGGAGATGAGTCAGTAGGCTGATGACTTAAGCCTGGTGCATTCCACTTCAGAAAAATTATAAAATTGCCCTTTTATTGGTTCTTGATATAACAAGAGATATTAAATCTCTTTATTCTTCCTCTGTGGGACCCCACACCTCACCCTCAAAGTTACTGGTCCTGGCTTGCATGTGAGGAGACCTCCAGCAGTGACTACAGCCAAAGGGAGTAATTTTCTGCCTTTGCATTGTGAGTGGATGCTGTTGCACAAACATAGGAGGGCCACAGTACCGTGGCTGTCCCTGTCAGCAGAAGCAGCAGCTGAGCTCTCGTTGTTGAGACTTTATTGTCAGCAATGATCAACAAAGCAGACAGAGCCCAGCTGGATTGCTAGATACCCAGGTGAATTGGGAAGGCTGATAGTTGGAAAAATTCTGTTTGGACTTTTCACTAAGACAATTTGATATCATTATTTGGAAAAATTCAGGACATGTGCCTTTAAAGAAATAAATCAGCAAATGGTTTTGATCATTCTTTGTATACAACTGATTGTATTGAGGAATACATGTTGGAGTTAGCCAGGGTTCTTGCCTTCAAGGGATTCGTTCATGGATTTAGTGGTCATTGACTGAGCACCTGATCTATACAAGGCTCTGTTCTAGAAATGGGAATATAACCTCAAGCAAGAGTTTCTAATGTATAACTTAATTTTGATGGAAAAGTAAACAGATGAGTTAACCAGGTAACTCCAGATACTAATGCATTTTAGAAGGCAGTCCTGCCCCCCACACCATTGCCCTAGCCCAGGCCTTTTGTTCTCCCCTAGATTACATCAGTCTTCAGTCTCCCTGGTTAGCCCATTTGTCACTGCCATCTGAGTTGCTCCAGAATACAGATCTGATCCTACTTCTCTGTGGCTCCTCATTACATAGAAAATTAGAAGTCCAAACATAGTCCCAGGGCCTATTCTGATGTGGCTCTTACCCTGTTTTCCAGTTTCTCCTTTCTCTCCCTGTTTTACCCATGAATCTAGTACTAGTGGTGGTCTCCTTACAGGTTCCCAGACAATCAAACCATGTTTCATGCCTTTTTTTTTTTTTTTTTTTAAAGAGGTGGGAGTCTCACTGAGTTTCTCAGGCTGGCCTTAATCTCCTGTGGTTCTTCTGCCTTAGCCTCCAGAATAGCTAGGACAACAGGTGTGCACCACCAGACCTAGTACTGCCTTTTTTATATATTGTAAAAAGCACATCACCTGAGATTTACCTTTTTTTTTTTTTTATTTTTTTTAAAGAGAGAGTGAGAGAGGAGAGAGAGAGAGAGAGAGAGAGAGAGAGAGAGAGAGAGAATTTTTTTAATATTTATTTTTTAGTTCTCGGCGGACACAACATCTTCGTTTGTATGTGGTGCTGAGGATCGAACCCGGGCCGCACGCATGCCAGGCGAGCGCGCTACCGCTGAGCCACATCTCCAGCCCGAGATTTACCTTCTTAACAGATTTTTTTAAATTACCTTTTTTTTATTTACTTTATTTATTTATTTTTTATGTGGTGGTAAAGATCAAACCCAGTACCTCACAAGTGTGAGGCAAGCGCTCTACCGCTAAGTTATAACCCCAGCCCCTAATTACCTTTATTTTTTTTTCAGTTTAGTTTGTTTTTGTGGTGCTGACGATCGAACCCAGTGCCCCAAGCATGCTAGGAAGTACTCTGCCACTTAGCCACAACCCCAGCCCTCTTTAACAGATTTTTAAGTGTTTGGTATTATTAATCATAAGCTTAATGTTGTCCAGAAGATTGCTAGAACTTTTTCACATTGCATAACTGAAACTTGGCTTTCATTTTTTCTGCCTTCTGGACTGAACCTGGACTTCTCTCTACCTGATGTATATTTGCTCATCCTGCAGCATCCCTCTCTGTGAGGCCAGCCCTCATCTCCCTCATTTCCATACTCTTAGCCTGCTTTGGACTTTTCCCTAGTATATTGCATGGCTTGTTCTTCCTGGAATTATTATTTTCTGCTTGACACCTCCAACAAGCTATGAATTCCCTTTACACAAAGCCTATTTTTTTTTAATCTGGTTATTTTCCGCACCTAGTCAAGGCCTACCACTTATCTCACTTTTTGTTATTGGTTGTTGTTAGATGGAAAAAATGCATAGTTCCCTTGGCGATATAATATAAATATAAACAGTGAAGTTTGATCAAAGGGTATTAGGATCACGAAAGAGGGAGTGATTAATTCTGACTGGGATTGAGATTGAAGGGATAGAGGATCGGGAATGGCTTTATGTAAAGGGACATTTGACCATGATCGTGAAGGATGATTGATACTTCAAAAGTCACAGTGTGAACAAGGGTATTGTAAAACTTTTTATTATTATTTTTTTTAATGGAGAGTCACATTGATGTCATCTTGGCAGTAAGAATCTAGTCCTCTACACAGAGGCATTCAGTCAGGGTGTTTGTGACTGAATGAATCAGCCCATAAAAGCCTTCCTCAGCTAGCAGCCTGCTCTCACCCCAGGTAGTCAAGTAAGTGGAGTTGGCTTCCTTACTTAGGAGCTTAAATGGCTATTGCCCATGGAGAGGGACTGGTGTTTGTATGTGTAAGCACTTAAAAGACATTAAAGATAGCCGCATTAGCATGGATAAAATCAGCCCCATAATGGCCTCAACCATTAATTTTTTTTTTCATCTTTCCCATGTGAGTAGATGCCATTGATTTTTACAAATCCCTTGGATTTAGTTTGAATAAAAATTATTTGTTTTACAAAAATAGATGCAGTTTTATATAAAGTAACTTAAATCACCATAATTTGTTTAAAACCAGTGAAGGGATAATCTGAATTTAATAGCAGTATGTTAGAAAGAGTTATGTACAAATAAGGATTCTTATTGCTGGTTGTATAGCATTTAGGCATATAGTCATAAAACATGGGGTTTGTTTTTGTTTTTGTTTTTGTTTTTTAATCTTAGTAGACCACAGATGCTTTCCAGCTGAAGGTCTTGCCAGTACTCTGGATGCTAATGTCGATCTCTAACCTTAAGGAAAACATTGACTCTAACAGTGATGTCTGTAGTATTTTTATCATAACACCAGCTATGATGAATTTACCTACTGATATACCTTCTTTCTTCAAATGCTGCTTTAATGCTCAGTGTTGCCTCATTTAGCCTTCACAACAATCCTAGAAGTTAACCATATAATCCTATCATACAAATGAGGAAACAGCCTGAGAGAGGCCATACAATTTTGTCCACCATTATTTCGTAGCTAGTGTATGACAAGGCTGAGCTGTGGGTTCTAAAGCCTATGATGTGCTCCCTTATATGCTTAGAGCCCCAGATGAAACATCCTAAATTCTTTTAAACTGTTCTCAGAAGTCATGATTCCTGTTGCTGTTCATCTTTCTGGTCATCACTGACAAGTGTGATAGTCTTATGTTTAACACCACTTCCTCTAATAAAATGTTATACTTCTAGTAGTTTCATTCTAATTTAATAATCATTCGGGTACTGAAAAAACTAGGAAATTTCTTTTTTTTTTTTTTTTTTTGGTCTAGCCAATGAGCTAAAATAGCAACTCAGTTAGCTTCTTTCATATTTTGAATTTCTCACAATGACCTGACTGAACTCAATTTATTTAACCTGGGTTTAAAAAAAAAAAAAAAAAGCTTTCACATTAATGACTAGAGTAATTTAAATTTTTATAACGGATTTAATGATTGACGTGTTTATACATTTTTTATATTTGAAGAAAATCACCAAATGGCTGTGCTTTTTATTTTAGATAAATGCATTTGTTTGTAAAATGTGATTATCCTATTTAAAGGTATTTTTTAATATCTAAGATTAATCTGACCAAATTAAGGTGATTCATTTCTCAGTGATGTTTACTTGATTTCACCTTAGTGAATAAAATGGCCAGATCATGACTATTTTCTAAAGAAAGCATGAAATTATTCTGAAAATAAAAGAATCAGGATAAATGATTGCTTGAAAAAGAAGTACTCTTTAAACATCTTTTCTGAAATGTTTTTAAAATATCAAGAAGATGCCAGGAGCTGGGAGTGAGGGGAGGTTTTAACTGCCAGAGGGCAGCACCAGGGTGGTTTTTGAAGTGACTAAACTGTTCTGATTGTGTTGATGGATACATGCATCCTTTTTGGTCTTCAGACTCAGAACTGATTCCAAAAGAAAACACTAGATATATATCATATGGTGGTTATATGGTTATATACATTTGTCCAGATGAATTAAACACTTAAACAATGGTTGAGTTTAATTATATGCAAATTATACCTCAGTAAAGCTGATGTAAAACAAAACAGAACAACAACAACAAAAGAGTAGACCTAAACTGTGCTCTGGGTCTTAGAGGCCCACAGAGGACACAGTTTCAGAATCATCTTACAGGTGTCCAACAGGGCAGTGCTGAAAATTTAATTTCAGGGATGCATTTAGTCTCTGTCAATATAAAAGAAGGTCTTGGTGGGAGAAAAGAACTCAGCTGAGCTATCCCTGTGTGGACTGGGTCTTGCTCAGCACTTATCACTGCATGGTGCAGCATACCTAGTGTCCTGGTCCATACAATGGGAATAGTAATTGTCTGTCCTCCTACCTACTAGGTTTGTAGTAAAGATTGAAGTGACAAGTTCTTTAAAAAGGACAAAGCACTTTTCAAATTAGAAGCCTATTTTTTAGACCAAAACCTTCTGTCGTACCCACTTCTAGCTGACTTTACTCTCAAGCATCTTTGAAAGGTGGGTGGGGAGGGTGGATGATGACTGTGAGCCCAGCTTGTTCCAGCCTCTCACTTCCGGCCATTGCCAAATTGGGGCATTCTGTGTTTCGTTCTTACTGTGAGCATCCTGTGGACCCTAACTCCTGGCCAAGCCTGGGTGGTGTGCTATGGGAGACACATTGATAATTAGGATTAATTCCCTACTGTTTAGGACACACTGTGATGATGCAAATACTATGCCATAAGGGAGGCTCAGGCTCTGTACTAAAGGAAGAGAGGCTGGAGGAGTTCATTTCAACCCTGGCCTTTACAAAAGGCATGACACAGGGGTTAGTTTAAGAGCGAGTGGCATTCAGGGGCCTGGTACACAAGCCTCCTCCTTTTCTCTCCAGCACCATCACATAATTATTGAGCATTCATTTTGGTGCTAGGTACTACGCAAAAGAACCAAAAATGGATTTTCCCTGAACCTGTGGTTGTCTTCATTCTTTTGTTCATTAAACATCTCATGGGTCCCTTTTATTTTATATGTCACTGCCAGGTGTGTGGAATGCAGATATGAAAGGGGTCACTGCTGGGCTGGAGTCGTGGCTCAATGGTACAGTGCTTGCCTGACATGCATGAGACCCTGGGTTCGATCCTCAGTGCTGCATATAAATAAATTAATTAAATAAAAGATCCATTGATAACTAAATAAATAAATAAAAAGAAAAGAAAAGAAAGGGTCACTGCTTTGAGTTGCTCTTTTGGGGCAAGATCAATAGTAAATGGCCTATTTTACTGAGATAGAGGCCATGATTGAGATACCCTTGATATGGGGGAGCCAAGGAGCACCAAATTCCACCATTGGCTTGGAAAGATAGACCAAAGAAGGTGGTGTCTGGCTGAGCTTGAGTCAGGAGAAATTGACAAGATGAAGAAAGAGAAAAGGTGGAAGAGTGAAAAAGCAGAGGGAAGAAAAGCATGGGTGCACAGAGGAGGCAATTGAGTATGTTTGGGCAGCTGCTCAACATGGCTAGAGAAGAGGGGCTGCAGGGAGAATAATACAATTTACTGTGTAAGGAAGGGGAACAGGAAGAGGCTTTTGTTCATTCAGCCCAGCAGGCCCCCCATGACCTCTGGAGACAGATCCATGTATGTGCAGGGCCTCTAGAGCTAATGCAGTTTGAAAGGAGGCTTCTCTGTTGTCCCTCCCAGGCTCTCCCCCAGAGTTCAGCCATGCTTCAGGGCAGGCTCCATTAGCTGCCTTCAGACAGGCCAACTGCTGGTTTCTCCACTGCCCCCTCACCACTGAGATCACACAGCTCCTCTAATTAGTTATTGATCTGGTACTTTGTTGTGGACACACTTCCTTCTCCTCTGTTTAGTCAATTCCTGAGTTAATGAAGCCAAATTCTGTACCTTGTGCCTTCCCCCTCCTCCTGCCCATCACTTCTGCCTCTGCTTCTGTTGCTACTCTTCCAACAAAATGACTCTAAACAATGATCATTGAAAATGAGCCTCACCCTCCTGCTAACAGAAGGAAGAATGGTGGAGAAGCTGGTGGGAGCGTATTGTCCCTGGAATCCATTTCAGAGAATGCCTTTGGCCTGTGTCAAATCTGGTCTCTGGAGCTCAGGGTCCTTGTGTGGCCTGAAGATGATGTGGATTTAACAGCTGCTTTTGCCCTCATGTCCATGTCTCAGGGTGGTCCTCCTGTAGTGTAGCAGATAACAGTCTGGGAAAAACCATTTCTTCTTTCTGGATATTTAATTCTTCTCCTTCATTTAACTCTTCTCCATCTCCATGTCCTTAAAATACACATTCAAGTGTATATTCCCAAGGGATGGTGAAGAGCCAATTGGATACTGTAGTAAGAGTGTTAGAGGAATAGTGAGTTTGTTGTTATTCTTAAAAGGAATTGAGATCCAGGATAATGGGTTTTCAGATGTGGAGAAAATTGCTGTGCTACCCCACCCATGTTTGCATGAGATGAAAATGAGTTCATGAGAACATCGCAATAAGGGACAAATATCTAGAATATATAAAGAACTGCTATAACTCAACATACACACAAAATAAAAACCTAATTTTTAAAATGAGTAGGTATTTGCCAAAAAAAAAAAATACAAATGATCAATAAGTACATGAAAATATGTCCAACATCACTAAACAGAAATATAAATCAGAACTACAGTGAGGCTGAGCACAGTGCCATACACCTGTAATCCCAGTGGCTGGGGAGGCTGAGGCAGGAGATTTGCGAGTTCAAAGCCAGCCTCAGCAACAGTGAGGTGCGAAGCAACTCATTGAGACCCTTTCTCTAAATGAAATTCAAAATAGGGCTGGAGATGTGTCTCAGTGGTGGATTGCCCCTGATTTCAATCCCTAGTAAACCCCCACACACCAAAAAAAAAAAAAAAAAAAAAACTACAGTGAGATACCATCCCACACCCATAGTGGCTATTGATAAAAAACAAAACAAAGTAGTAGGTGTTGACCAGAATGTAGCAAAATTGGAACCCCTTGTGTGTTGCTAGTAGAGATACAAAGTGGTATAGATGCTCTTAGAAAACATTGTAGCAGTTCCTCAAAAAATTAAACATAGAATTACCATATGATCCAACAATTCCACTTCTGGGTCTACACTCAGAAGAAAGTAGGGAGAGTAGGGACTCAACAGTGTATTTATACAGCCATTTTGATGGCATTTTATTCACAATATCTAGAAGGTAGGAATAGCCCAAGTAGCCATCAGTAGACAAGTAGACTAACAAATGTGATATGAATATTGTTTTGAAAAGAAAATTTTTGACAATTGTGTTAACATGGATGAACCATAGAGACATTATGCTAAGTGAACTAAGCCAATCACAAAAGGACAGATGTGGGCTGGGGCTGTAGCTCAGTGACAGAGCGCTTACCTAGCATGCGTGAGGCACTGGGTTCGATCCTCAGCACCACATAAAAATAAGCAAATAAAGGCATTCTGGGCTGAGGTTGTGGTTCAGTGGTAGAGCGCTTGCCTAGCACATGGGAGGCCCTGCGTTATCCTCAGCACCACATAAAAATAAATAAATAAGGATGTTGTGTCCAACTACAGCTAAAAAATAAATATTAAAAAAAAATAAAGGCATTCTGTTCATCTACACTACAAAAAAATTTTTTAAAAAAGGACAAATGCTTGCGATTCCTCTTATGTGAGACATGCATAGTCATAGTCATAGAGACAGAGAGTAAAAGTGGTTGCCAGGGACTGAGGGAAGAAAAGAACAGGGTACTCATTCAATGGGTACGGAGTTTGAGGGAAGATGAACAAGATTGGCAATGGGTGGTGGTGATGGTTGTACAACACTGTGGCCCCACTTGGTACCACTGAACTCTATATTTAAAAATGGTTTAAATGGCCGGGCGTGGTGGTACACGCCTGTAATCCCAGCAGCTTGGGAGGCTGAGACAGGAGGATTGCAAGTTCAAAGCCAGCCTCAGCAATGGCAAGGCGCTAAGTAACTCAGTGAGACCCTGTCTCTAATAAAATATAAAAATTGGGCTGGGGATGTGGCTCATTGGTTGAGTGCCCCTGAGTTTAATCCCTGGTACACCCCCCCAAAAAAAAAAGGTTTAAATGGTAAGTATGTATATTTTTCCACAATTTAAACAATGATGATGTTTTTTAAAAATGAACATTAAAGATATCTTTTAAGGGGGTTAGAAGCCTCAAACTGGCAGTCTCTGGCCCACAAAGGAGATTATGGCAGCAGTTTAACCACTTGGCTAAGGCCTGGGACTTTATAGGATCCCAGGGCTTACATGACCCCCAAAGCCTTTCTTAACACATGCTAGTGAAGCTACTATCTCTTCTGATTTTCTGCCCAGGTGCCTCATAGATCTCCACAGGGGTGGAGCCATGTGATGGCCTTGATAGCCTTACTCTCCGTGGGTCATCTCTGCCCAGCATAGTAATTTTCCATTCCAGTCCTGTTTCAGCGACTCAGCTGGGTTTGGACCTTCTTTCTTGGTGGGATGGGGGTGCACAGCAGGTGTCCTGGGCCTGTGCCAGCAGCAGCTGATCCACCGCCCCAGAGAGCTGAGCACCAGGAGGAAATTTCCACAGCTTTCTAGTCTCCTCTGTTCTCAGAAGTGACTTACCCTCTGTTTTCTGTAGGTTTTCTTTTCCTCCGCTTGCAGCATTGCTGTGGATGCCACCCTGAGGAAGAAAGCTGAAAAGTTCCAAGCCCACCTGACCAAGAAGTTCCGGTGGGACTTTGCCTCAGAGCCCGAGGACTGTGCCCCAGTAGTGGTGGAGCTCCCTCAGGGCATCGAGACTGGCTAATTCTGCAAATGTTCAAGCCATGAGAGGCCTCTTCCAATTTGGCTGCAGCCCTGGACTCTTCTTCACCATATCCCATCCTGGAACCCTCCGGGCCAGTGATCCTACCAGGTTTTGTAGAGATGGAGCCAAAATTCACTCCTTCACCAATAAATAAGTTCCTTCATTGCCAAAGAGGCTATATACATTCTGAAAGCACATTTGTGGGTTCCCTGTCAGCCTGGCCCTGGTTCCAACCTGATAGGCTCTTTTAAAAGCTTTTGGGAGAGACCTGCTTCAACAGCAGCATAATTCCTTCGGTTGAGAAGAAATTGAACTGAAGGTCCATGAGAACTAACTGCTTGTTCCAGAGGATGATTAGAAAACAAGAAGCCCCAGGGTTCCAAAATGTCAGTTTGTGATTTTTTTTTTTTTTTTTTTGAGTTAAATGTAGGGTCATGAGCTGAGCCAGAATTTCTGCCTGCCTCTGGTTGAATGGGAGTCCCTGACAGAAAGTGCGGGCCCTCAAGTGCCCAGTATCAGCAGGGGTAACAAAGAAGACAATTAGATTGAGTGACAGGTAATCAGCATTAGCTATTCTCCCTAAATCCCATGCTTCTGTCCAGAGGCCTGGTGGGTAATCTGAAATTGATGTGGTTCCTGATCTCAGGGGCCCAGCTGGTATCACCTCCCATTCATTCTACTCTGAGATCTCAGACCCAAAAGTGGGATGTGGCAGCCCTCAGATGTCCCCATTCCTTACCAGAGCCACCATGACTGTTTCTGAGGACCTGGAGATTCTACCATTAAAAAAAAAGGGTTTTGTCCATGCAGGTTTCTTAGGCCCTGTTGACATTTCATGCTTTTTTCCTGAGCTCTGAAGATGATCTAGTCGGCCTAAATCTTTCATCCCTGCTATGGAGTCTGTCATCAGAGTAATGATGCTTCTGATTTCCCAGGAGTCCCAAGGGCATGCCCATCGTGCTATGTGGGCAGAGTTTTACCTTTGAATGGACACAGTCCCTCTACTCTGACCTCACACTGTTGTACTCTTGAGTCTGGGTGCCATCCTCTCCAGTGCTGGGGCTCACAGCAGGTTTCTGAATGAGAATTCCTGCTGTTTAAGGCTTTCGGTTTTTCTTGTTTCCTTGGAGATGATTTTCCAAGAGCATAATGTACATTAAAGTCTGAATCGAGACTAATCCACTTGTGTGATCTCTCTTACAGATAATCTCCCCACTTTCTGAGCAGCCAAGATGCTGTCTATAGATGTACATCTCCCTGCAGAGTGCCCAGGAGACCCTGTCCTGCCCCTGGAAGGGGCAGGCAGCCAGTGTGACCTCTGTTCCTAGTGAGCATTGGAGACGGGCACACCTTAGCTTTGTAAAATCCTGCAGTTTCACCTCATGTGAATTTACTATTATTTTCCTCCTAAAAGCCCACTCAGCAGAAGTATCTGGGGAGCTTGTTAAAAGTACAAATTCCAGAGAATAAAGTTCTAATACATGCTTCAACGCAGATGAGCCCTCAAAACTGCTAAGTGAAGGAGGGCAGATCCAAAGACCATTCCATTCACATTGAAATGTCCATAGAGATGAAAAAGTTCATAGAGATGGATCGTCAATCACTGGTTGAATAGGGAATTGAAAATGACGGTTAATAGGTTTGGGTTTCTTTATGGGGCAATGAAAATGTGCTGGAATTAGATGGTACTGATGGTGGTAACAATCTTATGAATTCAGTATGCTAAGAACCACTGAAAGTCTACATCTTAAAATGGTGACTATTATGGTATATAAGTTGTACCTCCAAAATAATTTCTAAAAGTGCAAATTCCCATCTCACCCTGCAGGGATTCAGAGGCAGTAAGTTTGGATGAGGCCTGGGTTCTGAAGCATGCTCATTTTGAGTGACATTACTGAGCAGTAACAAGCATTGTGCGTAGTACCTACAGTTGGGAAGAATTTCCCTCCTACTGCACTGTCAGGGCGGTACTTGGAAGTTGGACCCTGTGACCTCGGTCCCCAAGCTCGTCAGTATTCCTCTGTCTACTCAGACATACCCCTGACACACAAACACACTGAAACAGGTTAAATGAGACTAGCCACGTACAGTAAGTGGCCTGTTCTGTTATTTCATTAAATCCTTACAACATCATATGGTAACTATAGTTATCCCCATTCGTCATATGAAAATGTGTTCAGAGAAATTAGGTCATTTTGCCAGGGTTACACAGCTAGTAAGTATAGTGGACAAGAGTCAAGCCATGCTCACTGGTGCCCATAGTCCACTCTGCTGCTGTGATCATAGCTACAGTTTACTCCTGAGCTGCTCCTGTGTGCCCAGGGCAGTTTTCTGCTCTACCCTGCTCCCCAGCTCTCACCTTGGCTCTACTGACAGCCAGCTGTGTGATCTTGGGCAAACTGATTGTATTTGCTGGGCCTCCGTCCCCTTATGTAGAAGAGAGGTGGCTTGGATTTGGGGTTTATGATATAGGTTCTCGAGGCTTCCTTGGCTACTTAAAAGTTGACCTTGTGTTATTTTAAATTTTTTTCAAAAGGAAAACTATAAAGTAATGTGGCTGGGCTGGCAAAAATACAACCCAGTATGTCTCTTGTTTGGGGCTGGAGTGATATCAATTTTAGGTCTTTTGCATGTTCCAGTTGGCAGTTCTGTATGTGCCTTTGATGAATAAAAAATGTGAAAATAAATTAATTATTACTTAATAGTTTCAGTAGTTTTGGAAGGCAGAAGCCTTCGAAACAGAACTATGGGTGTGCTGATCTCGAAGTTCTTTCCAGTTCTAACACATCTGAAAATGAAGCTGTTGGCAGGACCTGGCCTGATTTTTAAATCACCTCAATGCAGCCTCTCGGAGTCTGGCTCTTATTTGCAAGGCTGGTTTATCCTATTAACAGAATCAGCAGAGGTAGTGACTTTCCAACCCCTTCTGCTGTCCCCATGACAAGCCCTCGCTGCTCTGAGCCTCATTTCATCTAATTTCTCACCACTTGAGCAGTGGAGGAGTTCCCTGCCGTTGATTGCCTCTTACCATCAGTAATTATTCCCCCAACGTCATCCTTTGTAAATATTATTTAATATTCCCAGGGCTCCATGACATGCTGGTCTCTAGCTAATCAGACTTTGGTTTGGCCGAGATACCATCCCCTGCTGAAATGGGGGCTGGAATGCAGAATGAACACTCTGGTCAAAGCCAACTCAGAGCTGCATCTGTCAGCTTTAAAGCAGAACAGGATGGGATGTTCACCTGAGCTACCCACGAATCCTGGGAGCCTGTGTGATCCTGCAGACCTGCTTTTTTCTCCAGTTCCCTGCTGACCGTGACAGCACTTCCTCACCTCAGATTCTCTATATCTCACCCTGGCAGGCTTGGTTTCCGTTCACCCTGCCTAGACACTTCTATTTCCGGATATCCGAGGTCTCTGGTGCTGGCTCATTCTGCCCCCAACCCAGGACTCCTGCTGGGAACTGGCCTTCCTGCTAAGATGTGGGAGAAGAGCCAGAAATAAAACCAGCCGCTGAAGGCCTGCAGTGATGGGATGCTCATTGTCATGTTCAGCCCCCTCCTCTGCTGGCCAGACCTACTGTCATGTCCCTGTGTAGATTCGCTAGATTTCTCTGGGAAACCGATATCCCAAGAGAGTGATGAGGCTGCCTGGTAAGCTGCTTGGTGGGAGAAGGGTAGAAGTCACAGGGCTTCTCCGTGGAGTTGTCTAATGTCCAGTGGTCTGTATGAGAGAAAAGCTATACAGGTTCCTTTTCCTTGGATCTTTCTCTGGCTTCTTCCTTCCCCTAATTCCTCCATTTCCCCTCTGTCTACTTCCCTGAATGTTTACATGGCTCAGGTCTGAAATCCTTTCTAAGGGGATGCCAACAGATGGAGTTACATCTTGAGAGTGAGCAGCAGGTGAGGAGCAGTTGGAAAAAAATTGCAGCACCAAAGAGCACAGAGGTGGGGCCTGGGGAGGACTGTCTGGAAGGAGGTCTTTGCATACGAGTGCAGAGTGGGGAAGTCACAGAGTGGCAGTAGTCAGCCCCACTCTTCTATCCGTCCAAGCTTAGTGCCTGCCGTGACCAGGGACCATGCGTGTCCCTGTCCCTTGGCAGCTTACATTCTAGCCAACCAATAAGCACACAAGGTAAATTATAGAGTTAGCTACATGAAATGCTCTGGGGGCAGGGGAGATTAGAGCGGCACAAGGGAAACTGAGAATCTTGTCAGGGTAAAGGGAGATGCAGCAATTCATCATCTTGCGGTACTGAAGATTGAACCCAGGGGCTCTCTACCACTGAGCTGCATCCCCAGCCCTTCTCATTTTCTTTTGGGACAGGATCTTACTAAGTTGCTGAGGCTGGCCTTGAACTTGAGATCCTCCTGCCTCAGCCTCCCAAGACACAGATTACAGGTGTACACCACCACAGCCAGCTAAGATGCAATTTAAACAAGGACATTTGAGCAGAGATTTGAAGAAGGTGATCAAGTGAGCATGCGAGTGTCTAGAGGAAGTATTCAGGCAGAAGTGACAGCAAATGCAAAGGTCCTGGGGCAGAAGCATGTCTAGTATGTTGAAGGATCACTAGGCAGTCAGTTTGGCAACAGCAGAGTGATCAAAGCTGGGAATGGTAGAGTAAATCAGAGGTTACAGAGGCACCAGACCTTCCAGAGCTTAGACTATTGTAAGAACTCAGTGAGATGGGTACCATTTTCAGCAGGAGAGATACATGATCTGACTTCTATTTTGACAGCATTACAAGCTGCTACGTTGAACATAGACCACAGGGCATAGGGTGGGGGCTAGGAGACCTGTAAGGAGCTAGTGCCACAATCCAGGTGAGAGGTGATGGTGACTCAAACCAGAGTGGAGTCGGCTGCATGCTGCACAGATGAGGACAGATTGGGAGCCTTTAAAAGGCCTGAGGGCCCCAACATTAGCTCCCCTTCTCTCTTGTCCTTTTATGGGATCTGTCAGCCCTTCCTGTTCTCACATGTCCACAGTACACTGGAGGGGTGCCGTCACAGGTCTTCTGGGTGACAGAGTGGCAGCAGGGAACTCGAGACGGCTCTGTTGAGAAGCAATGGGTGAGTCAGAGACCTCCAGCAGGCCATGGTCATACCAGTGACACCTGCATGGATGTCCCTGCTGTTGAGGGACAGTGAGGAGGGTCCACTTGATGTTCAGGTGTCAGTGTGACTAACAGAGTTGAGGCAGCTGAAGCCTCTGCAGGTACCAGTGTTTCCTTGTCAGGGGTCCCCTCCTACCATGGATTTTGTGGACTGAGAGGTAGTGAGTCGGAACTGGCATGTGCCGGGCCCCTCCTCGCCACCTGCACCACGTGGGCGCCTTTCTTTGCCGTGTGCAGTGTGGAGCGCCAGCTCTTGAAGCTCAGTCTCTCCTCTCATCCAGCCAAGGGAGCCAAGGCTCAGAGAGGTGGAAGCACTTCTCCCAGAGACAGATGTGAACCTAGCCCTGCCCTTGCCACCATATGGCACTCCTCAGTCAGGACAGTTATATAATTACCAGTGGGACCAAAGCCACCAACTGGAGATGGCCAGTGTCAGTCATTTGCAAGGGTGATGGGCACCCTGCTCCCAATCCCAGTCTCTTGGGTGGTGACAGCTTGCTTATGTTTCAGCCCAGACCCTCTGGGTCCATCTGGCCTGGAGGCACACTGAACCAACTGGTTTGGGGCACAGTGGCACCTGGGTATGGTGTTGCCTCCAGATGGGAGGAGGGGGCAGCATGTGAGCCAGAAGCTGCCTCTGTCCTCCCTCCTCATGGATCGCTGGGGCTGCCAAGGGCTGTGCAGGCTGGAATGCACCCAAACAAGGCCTCTCCTCCATCCTACCACGGTGGTTGAGTTTTACAAAAGGCATTTGCTTTAGAGGAAGATGCTGCCAGATGCGGGGCCTCTGAGGGGTTGATCTAATGCCAGCATCCTCTGCGTAGGCCTTTGCCTCAGTGTCCCCTTTGTGAATTAATAAGCCAAGCACCTGTATTCCAGGTGGAGCATCCTAAAGGTGGGGACAGGCTGTGGGAGTGAGGGGAGGCCCCGGGGTTTTGAATGAAGAAGCTATACCATTGTTCCCTTTTGGAAGTTGTCTATTCATGTCCTTTGCCCGTTTTTCTGTTGGGGTCTTTGTGTGTTTTGTGAAAGTATGCCGTTATCGATCATAAATAGCTTCATATTGTAAATATTTCCTCTGGTTTGCCATTTGCCTTTTAGCTTCATGATATTTTGAAATGTATGTTTGACTTTTTTCTGTCACATATGGCAAGCTTTTTCTTTGTGATCTGATTTCCCCCATTGCTTTAATGCTTAAAAGTCTATTCCCATCTCAAGATGAAATGTATATTAACCTATATTTTGTTCTAGTTTCCCAGTGTTATTCTTTTTCATTTTATATTTTGCCACAGTAAAAATCGTGTTTCTTCATCCTTGCTTAATCCATCCCCACTGCTACAGCTCCTGCCTCACATCTGTTCTTGATTTTTCCTGTCCACATTTTAAGTCTAATGTGCTGCTTCACACCTCTGTCCTTGTCCACCCAGGGCCCCTTAGGAGCCTCTCTGATCCTCTCACGGTGCTTACAGTTGGACTGCACACAGCCCCCCTGGGGACCACAGTCTGGTGGCATTGGGTGTGTGTCCTGCCATTCCTCAGGGGCTAGAATCATTCACTCATGGTTCTCAGCCCCATCTCCAAGCACAGCTAAGTGCATAAATACCACATTGCCTGGAAGATCCCCCTTCCTCTTTCCCTGCTCTAAAGGCCTCTGAAGTGGCCACTGGTTGCTGTTATTTCCCACTGCACAGCTCATTTCTGTTCACCTCTCTTCTGACATCAGTGTTTCTTTGCTTTGAGAAGGACTTTCCTGCTCCATGTCATCCTTGGTGGGGTGCCAGTCATAGCAGCGTACCCCATTCTTCCACCCACAGAGACAGACACATGATTGCAGTGAGCTCAATCAACATCTTTGCTGGGATGCTTCTTTTAGAAAGTGCAAAAGGACATCATTTTCTTTTAGAGTTACGGCACTAGAAGAATCTCTGTCAGACATAATAGGGCTCATCATCCCCATTACCAAAAATTCCATATCTGAGATGAGGATGAGGCCAACACAGAAGGAAGTTGAGGTGAGAAATGAGAGCAAGAAAGAGCTGACAATATCAGTGGAACACCTGGATCCAGCCCTCCCTGCAGCCCACAATCTCTAGGCTTCCTCCTATATGAGCCAATATAGTGCCTTTTAATTTGTGCCCCTTTGTAACAGATTTTTGCCTCTGCAAACAAAAGAATTCTGATTTACTCCTGCATTGTTCAGTTTTAGCCTTCATTGCCTGCCCATCTGAAAACTCCTAAGATATAAGAGGTCTCAGAAACCAGTCTTGGGTTGGGGCTGTGGCTCAGAGGTAGAGCGCTCGCCTACTATGATGCCTGAGGCACTGGGTTTGATCCCCAGCACCACATAAAAATAAAATAAAGATATTGTGTCCACCTATAACTAAAAAATAAATATTAAACAAAAAACCAGTCTTATCCTACAGTTAGTAGAATGAGATCTCAGGAGGAAAAAGAATTCATCCAAAGTCACATGGTGCGTGGTTCCCTGCCAAAGGAAAAAAGAGCTTGCGCTCACCCTCCAGCAGTCTGGTCCTCCAGCATGGCACTGGAACACTTAGTGGCTATTGATCTGTTGTTTTTGGATGTGCTACCCAGACAGGATTGCCGTGGCCACATGAGTGTGTGTGCAGCCAAGGGAGAGCTCCGGGGCAGGGACAGAGCAGGGTGGGGAGGGCTCTGAGAGCGGCTGCTGCTGCCTCTGACTTGTCAGCCCCTGTTGGGGAAGGATGGTAACAGTCCAGACCCTGGTGGCGTTTGCTGAGTGCACACCACAAGCCAGGCACACTTAACCACAGCAGTAGCTTCAGGTGTGTTCACTCTTCAGGGTGTTGCGGTGTCACATGCAGTGGGTACTAGCAGGTCCCACCTCACCAGCAGGGAAGCAGGCCTGAGACATATGGCACTCTCCAGTGGTCACAAGGCAACTGAGGCATGCATTTGGACTCACCCAGGTCAGCCTGACTCAGGAACCCAAGGTTCTTCCCCAGGGGAGGCAAACTCAGCTGCCAACAGGGGTCAGGCCGCCTGTGTAGATGAACCCAGGAGCCTGTGGGGACAATGAGCCAGCCTGTCTCCGCTCCCCACTCTGCCCAGGGCAGCCCATTTGAGGCAGACTCCTCAGAGCTCCCAGTTTTTCAAAAGAAGTCAGAAATCTGGGTTTTTATGTGAAACTTCTCTATTTTTAAATGTTGGCAACAAATTCAGATTTTTAAAAAAATCACTGCACAAGCCAACCAAGACCACATTTGCAAGCCAGTGGATGGGAGCTTTGGGGCTTTACTCTACTCTTTCTGTGACTGGAGGAAGATGCTCAAATCTGTGGGTATCTGTCCATCCCCTGGCAGGAGAACTGAGCTATCTGGATGTGGATGGGATTCCACTTCATCCTGCCCTGGCATCCATTCCTTCCTGAATGTGCCTTAGAGGCCCACTGACACCAGAAGCAGAGGGCAGGCCAGGGGTTGCAGGGCAGTGCCAGAGAGCAGAGAGAGAGACCAATTTCACAGGTGAGGAGATTGAGACCCGTGAGGCAGTATCTGTGGCTCAGTGCCCCTCAGAGACTCCCAAAAGAGCTGTCAGGACTAGACCTGGGCTTTTCTGAGCCTTAGGTGTGGTCCTCTAACCACACACCAGCCTGCAGATGGCCATTTGGTTAAGTGAAAGGGACATCTGCATGTTGGGACGTGACCAAGCCCAGTCTTGCCCTTGCTAATGGTTGTTTTGGGGAAGCCACTGAATCTCTCCAAGGTTCAGTTCCTCCTCCACACAGTGGGGTTGGTGCCAGCTCTCAGGATGAGTGTAAAGAGCCGTCATACACAGAAAGTGAAATGGCTTGCTTCCTTTTCTTCCCATATATCCAGGACACAGCTCAGAGCTGGGAAGGCAGAGAAAGGCCTCGCTCATGCACTGGGCTCTGAGCTTAGTCCTTCATTCCTCCAGAGAGCTGGCCAGCATAGGGGCTGTGTGACAGCTCAGTGGCCTCTGGGGGCAGTATGGGGCCATAGTGCATGGTTCAGGGTACTGCTCAGAAAGAGGATCTGTTTCCTGCCACCAGTAGGGCAAGACAGGACCTCAAAAGCCATTTGAGGAGACTGTCAGTCCCATAGCTCACAGGACACTGAAGCCAGGAGGGCCCTAGAGGGTCACAGACAGACACACACACACACACACACACACACACACACACACACACACACACACACATCTTTGCATCTCACTGCAGCTCCCCGGGCAGTCATGGCTAATTCCAGGAAGCTTCGCCTAACAGACAACCTGTTTGTCTTTCCATATCAAGTGCCCTCATCTTAGAGTAGAGGGGGGACAGGCCCAGAGAGGGTGCATGGGCTTTACCCAAGGCCACCCAGAATGTTGTGCCAGGGCCAGAATCCACACTATCCTGTGTCCAGGCCGGAGCTATGCTGCCAGCCCCCTCTAGCCTGAAGTAAGCACTGTGGGGGTAAAACTATGCAGTGGGCAGGTGTCTCTGCTCCTCATCTGAACTACTCAAGATTTTTGTGCAGGGCCTGAAAACCTAGAATGTGTTCCCATTCGTAAGCACATTGGGAGCCTTGAGACTGCTGTAGCCCCGGGCCTCATCCCTACATTTCTAATAGGGCTCAGTGTTCTCCCCAGCAAAGCGGGTATTGGCTCTGCACCAGGCTCCTGTTAACCTCAGCACTGGCTCAGTGGTGGGCTGACTGCTCCCCACCTCCACAGGCGGGAGCCTGAGCTCCTTGCAGCATCTTCTGAGCATGTGGGGCAAGATCTGTGTGCTGGGGCATCCAAGTCTCTCCCCTACCTGCCCCATCCCGCCCAGGCAGGGGTACAGGCTAGGAGCAGGAGGATTGTCCTTGTTCAGCTCTGGGTCATCAGCCCTTGGCCCTGGGCCCGTCACAGAGGAGAACCAGTGAATGAATGGTTGCCTGGATGAGTAATATCCTAAAGCAATTCCCATCAGGCCCTTTTGTGTGCCAAGCTCTTAGCACATGTCATCCTTCATCCTGGTGGCAGTCTTGTGCTATGGAGGAAGCCACACCCGCTCCCCATCATCTGTTCACCTTCAGGACACACCCTTCTCTTCAGGCTGTGGTTCCCAAATCTCCCCAGAGCTCAGGGTTGCCTCTGAGACCCTGATCCAGGCCTGGCCAGGCTTCCCGGGGACCCTAAAGTATTAACTGCCCCCACTGTCATCCTTGAACTGGCAGGTGCTGGGGATTCTACCTCCCCAGCTCCCAGCAGATTAGTCCTACCTTGGCCTTCCTATGTCTGGTCACAGTCCCCACAAGGCTTTGTATTGAACCCTCTCCACTCAGTAGGAATGACCAAGGCTGAGCCTTATAGGTCCCAGAGGCAGGGCTGAGAGAAGTGGGGTGAAGCCATGGGAACAGGCCTAAAACCTTAGTGTGAGATAAAATTTACAGTCCAACTGCCTAGAATGGAGTAGACTCTTTGCAAGTGAGTGAATCCTCTGTTCCCAGAGGTATGCAAGTAAAATCTGGAGCCTAATGGGGCTAACAGACATTCACTAAGAGATAGCCTCACTATGTGACTGTGAAGCTCCCATCCAGTTCTTAGACACAAATCTCCTTTCTACATTTTCTCCCCGAGCTAACCCCTAAAACAGACACCAGCATTAGCAGGCAAGGAGGGCAAAGGAAAGGGGAGTCCAGAAGCTTAAGGTGAGTTGTTTTGAGCACACAATTGGCTCAGGACTAGGGATCCTGGAACCCAGCTGTCCTCATTGCTCCACTGGTCTTCCATGGATAAAGGGATGAGGCTAAAGTAAACCAGTCTAGGGGTTCTCACAATGGTCCTGGATGATGGGGTCCAGCCACTGGTTTGGTGTGGGAGCTGGGGGCTGCAGGTTCAACTTGACCAAATGGGGACACCCACAGGGGCAGGCAGTTTTCAGGGGCCCATGGCCCTGGGACTCTGAAGGCCTATAAACTTGACCTCAAGGAGGGCAGGAGGGAGTGTGGAGCAAGCTTTCCACACCCTGCTTCCCTCCAGTCGGCTCCACCAAGCTCACACTCGCCTGCTCCCAGAGAGACAAAGCAGAACACACACAGACACAACCAGCACCCACATCCAAATCACTCACACATATCAGAAGTGCACACGACGTGCAGAGACACCCACACAGAAACAGAGACACACCCTCCCGCAGCCACGCAGACACCCACACACATGCAGGCACTGACATGGCCCCTCTGATTGTGAACCCCCGCTCCTCAGCTCATCCGCCCTGGGTGGGTGTGCAGGCTCAGTCTCTTTGTTCTAGAACCCTGATTATTCATTTCCTGCCTCTCCCCTTGACTGGCTCTGCCCATCAGGGTCAGTGGGGCCAGTTTTGCAGGGTGCTGGCAGCCAGGTTAGCAGAGCTTTGGAGTTAGCGAATCTGGGCTCAAGTTTCAGCTCTATCACCTTCTCACTGTGTGACCTTGGCTCAGTGAGCCTCAGCTTCCTCATCTGGAAAGTAGGCATCACCCACTAGTAGCCACCCAATCATCTCTGTTACCGCTAAGCACTTAGTAGGAGCTCTGTCTTCCCCTAGCCTGTAAGGGAGTATGCGGTCCAGCTCCCACCTCTCAAGTCCTGATCTCCGAATCGGTTATTCATTTTTCCTTCTTAAAAATGATTTATAAAATTATGTAATAATACACACCATAAAATAATAAGTATAAAGAAGAAAAGTCAGTGAAGATTGAGTGTGGCTGTTGGCTGGGGCAAAGGCTCAGTGATAAATGGCCACTCATTGTAGCCTGACATGTGGCAAGCTCACCATATTTGAGAGTGATCACTTTTAGGTCCACTTCAAGTTTCCTGGGGTCTGCAGCCCACCTTTGGGGGCCCACGACTGTAGGCTCTGCATCTACACTGGTGAAGACAGCCCCAGCTCCCTGGCAAAGGCAGGACTCAGCCTTTGATATTAAACAGTACAAAGCTGCTCAGCTAGAACCCAGCCGAGAATCTCAGCGATTTAACACTGTTGTATTCTAGAACCACAAGCTGCAAAAACCCCGAGGATCTTGCAGTGGATTGTAGGCTCTCAAAGACCTCAAAGAACAAATCTCACAGATGTGAAGAGGCCTTGGAGATACCTGGTCCAGCAACCTTGCCTCTAAGATGGAATCCCAGAAGTCTGGAGCCTCAGAGTCCAGACTTGTGTCCTTTCCTGTCTCGTTTGACAGAAGAGGAAACTGAGACTCAGAGAGGGTGAGTGACTGGTGCAAGATTGTACAGGTCAGAGGAAGCACTGAGACAAGAACTCCTCTGGTCCTGGCCTCACAGGCTTCCACTCTGCCTCTCTGGGGAGGATTGGAGGAAATGCCTGGAGGTAGAGGAGGAAATATTTGGGCCAAAATAAGAATTTTGGAGAAATGTTTTTGAAAAAATCAAACCAAAAAGAAAAATGGGAAAAGTGCTGGCTTCCCTTATTTTCTCCTTGTCTTCCTCTGGGCACTCACTCTCCGCAGCTCTCAG
The DNA here is from genome assembly GCF_045843805.1 of Urocitellus parryii. NCBI lineage: Eukaryota > Metazoa > Chordata > Mammalia > Rodentia > Sciuridae > Urocitellus > Urocitellus parryii. Next base: position 178,062,281 of record NC_135536.1, read on the forward strand.
CAGCCTCCAACTCTGCTCACAAGCTGCTTCCAGCCGCCCACGGGCTTCCTAAAACGGTCTCCGCAAGCTAATTCCAGAGGGTGAATGGCAGAGAGCGCCCGCGGGGAGGGGCGCTTCTTTAGCCGGCGCAGGCGCCGCAGGGAGTCTCCACAGGAGCAGGGGCTGACTGCCCCGAATCCCAAACCCCTCCCCAAGGCCCTGGCCTCTCCCCACCCTGGAGGGAAGCGTGGGTTCCCACCTTAAGCGACCTGATCTCTTTGAATAGGTTATTTATTTTTCACTTTTAAAAAAAGTATAAAATTATGTAATAATTTATATTTATCATAAATAATCAGGAAAATATAAAGAAGAAAATTGATATCACCTGTAATCAACCTTGCTAAGTGAAACAACTGTCTAAACATCTATCTTTCCAGACTTTGGACCAAGCACATATTATAGACAGAGGAAAGCTGATTCAGAACACAGTGTTCTAAAGCCTGTTTTTTTCTTCCAATCATATATTCACACACATCTTTCCTAGTCAACAATTGCACTTCTACAACATGATTTTTAGTGGCTGCATGACATCCTGTATATGACTATGCCACCCTATACTCAACCAATACTTATTGTTGAAAATTTCAGCACATATCCATTTTCCCCCTATGAGTAATAACAGACCATTTTTCCTTGTAGTTACATCTTTGTGATCATCCAAAATAATTCCTTAGGACAACTCCCTGGAATTGGAATTGTTGGTCAGAAGGTTTATACCTTTTAAAAAAGTATAAAATGTGAAATCCTATTATTTTTCTTTCTATAATGAACATGTAATAATGAAAAATTAGGTGGGCATGGGGATGCACATCTGTAGTTCCAGATACATGGGAGGCTGAGATGGGATAATTGCTTGAGCCCAAGAGTTGTGAGACCCCATCTCAAAAATAAATAAATCAAGGAAAAAAATTAGAAAATACAGATAAGGAAAAAAAAAAAAGAAAAGAAAGCCAAAAATAAAGTTTCTCCAAATCTAACTAACAAGGTGTGGTTGAGACTTGCTGTAAAGCCTTTTTCACAGGTGCATGTGTGTGCATGTACACATACAACAGGACTGCACTCTACATGCTGTTTTGGAAAGCTTGGAAATGTATTGCGGAGGCCCAACATTCCCACTCACAACATCACTTTTACTACAGGCTTATCCTTGGCATAACCACTCTGGTATTGTTGAGAACTCAATTTCTGATTTTATTTATTTTGGTCCTGGGGACTGAACACAGGAGCATTCTACCACAAGCCCCATCCCCATGCCTTGTTATTTTTTATGTTGAGACAGGGTCTCACTAAATTGTCCAGGCTAGTCTTGAATTTGCAGTCCTCCTGCCTAACTTTAAAAATCACAGGGATCACAGGCGTGTGCCACAGCATAGATTTCTGATTTTGTTCAATTATAAGGAGCTCTATAATGAATGTGCTTGGAGAAGTGTTGTTTCTTTTCCATTCCCACTGTTAGGCTGGACAGTAGTGGCCTTCCTAGGTCAAGGGTTTTTTTGCTATCATGTCACATCATGTGCAACCACAAGGCTAAACACTGAGTGCTGGCCCTAAGGGTCAACTGAGCTCCGTTGATGCCTATGGGGAAAGTCCGGCAGTCTGTAAAGCTTGGAGTTGAGTGTGTGCGAGTGGAAGAGTCAACCGCTCTCCAGTAATTGCTTAGAGCAAGGCCTTGAATAGGGATTGGCTTTGAATAGGGATTTAACTAGAAGGACTCCAGCCCCTCCCAGAGAGCCAGGCTCAAAACTAGGTTCGCAAAATCGTGACCACACAAGCCAGTTACTCCTGGCTCTCCCTAGTCCACATCCCAAATACCCTGTGCTCTCTCCAAATCTCCACTTGCCTGAGACCATGGGCATCTTGGGACTGAATGGGACATGTTAACCAAAGTCTCATTGTTCTGAGGAGGGGAAAGATGTAGCTAGGACAGTGCCAGGACAGCTGGGGCTTCAAAGACTGTTGAGCGGGTATGAGCTTCTGGCCTTGCCAGGCATAAGTGAACACTGAAAGCTGAGCTGAGAGAGGAGTAGCTGAGCACCAGAGCCAGGGAGGCTCAGCCCCGGAGGTGAGAGTGGGAGTGGCCAACTCAGGAGGAGGCCATGCCTATTACTTAGGTGCCCACAACAGAAAAGGCTGAGAGCCAGCAGTGGATGGAAGAATAAGCCAGAGACAGGAGGGCCTGCCTGGAGCTTCTGGAGCACTGGTGGCCAGATGACCTGGGACTGTGTCTCCCTCAACCAGTGCCTCTCCATCCCTTCACTGTTTGGCTCAGTTTTCTGGATCTTCATTCAGACCAAAAAGCAAGCTTAGAACTATGAAAGAGAGAGGAAAGGGGAGGGCAGGAGCCACCCAAGAGAGGCCACATGATCCAGGCCTCTTGGTTGACCAGAACAAGGGTCTAAAATGAAGACCCTCCCAGCGTCAACTCAGAAGTGTCTGCCACAGACCTTTGGACCATAGAGCCCTTGCAGTTTCCCAGTGGCTTCATATTCCCAGTCTGAGCGGGCAGAGCTCAACAACTACCCAGCTCTGAACAGAGCGTGCTGGTGTGTCCCACCATGAGGAGGCCAAGCAGGCCCGGATGGCAGCTGGAGATGAGGAACCTGCATTAGGCTCAGGTGTTTCTGTTTTCTGTAACTCTTGCTCCTCGTTGAATTTCATGTTTATTAATCCCCTCTAGAGTACAACTGAGCCACTCTGTGTGAGGCGGGGATGGGTAGCAAGAACGGAAGCTCGTGATGTGCTTCTATATCCTGTGGGTGATACCCAGGGAGACATTTCCTTGAGTAGTTACTCTGCTTTTTGTCCCTTTTGTCACTTGATTCAGGTGAGTTCACCTCTCATGGCCTCTTTCCTTCCCTCAGTCTGCTCTGGGGATGCTGGAAATTAGAGAAAGATGGGAGGGTGATGGTGTGCTTCCCTCACAAATGATCCCGGAGCCCAAGTGTGATTAGGGAGGCAGGGTGGGAAGTGATCAGTGAGCTGTGAGCCACTCCCCCTTCCACCAGGGGAGACTGAAGCCAGAAGGAGCTTGAGAAAGGACAGAAGCACACCCATGGCCCCTTCATCTTGGGATGGGGGAATACAGAGATCAGGGTTCCCACCTGAATAATAACTACCCCCATTTTATAGATGGATACAATGAGGTTAAGAAGCTGGCTGAGATATAGCCAGCAGGTGGCAGAGCTGGATTTAGAGCCTGTGACTTTCACAGAGCCATACTCCAGTCAGGCTTTGTATCACCCAAGCTCTGCCAAACCACCTGGTTTTCCTAAACCTTTCCTTCTCTGGCCTATACTCTGGAACCCACCCACTGTCTGGGCTGAGAGAAGTCAGTACGCTGCTGTTTCCATTCAGGGAGAACACACTCCCCCAGGCAGCATGGCCTGTATCCTTTGTGCCTAGAGTAAGTGCTTGCGATATAGCAGTAGATGAAGGATGTGCCTGTGCACACAGAGCAAGTGTGACCGGCTGGTGACAGGGCAGGTAAGTAGTGCAGTGCAGGGAAGAGAGAGGCCTGGAGTCAGCCTGCCTAGTTCATCCCAGCCATGTGACTCTGGACAAGTCACTGTGTACCTCTGTGCTTCACTTCCTCACCTGTAAAAGGGAGCTGGGAGGTGCCTTCCTCCCGCTGTGGGCACTGATGAGTAAAATGCTCTGTGATACTTTAGCTGCTGTCATTGTCATCACCCAAGGCCACCATCAGTATTTGACCCTGGGTCTGGTCAAACATGATTGTCTCCCACTGTCTCTCTGATGTTGCTAAGAGCCTGCCAGGTATTGACCCGGTCTCTTTTGGCTCATGTCAGGAAAAAGACCCTGTTGACAACTGTCCCTAGCCCCAGCTGCTATTCTTAGTCCCTCCCCATATCGTTCATCTCCAAGCATTTTCCCTCCTAAACTTGCTCTGCATCTCCATAGGAACGGGGGGAGGGGGCTGGATGGGGAGGGTCCTCCCCCATGGAAGGGAACTTCATTTGGGGCTGTTTGGGAGCGGCAGGCAGTGCCTGGTGGAGCTTCCCTCACTGCTCCTCTCCCCTCCTCCCAGACCCCTCCTTGAACAGCATGTTCCTCCGACCGTTATTTTTAATGCATTTATCCTGCCGCTTAATTTATCCTGCATTGTGATCAGATTTAGCCAAGAGCTCGCAGCACGCTGGGCCTGCCTGCATATTCATGAGCCAGTTCATTCATGCCGCCCAGAGAATGCTGGGTGGGTGGCAGTGGGCAGCAGCCTGGGTCCATGAATCTCACTCACAGAAAGGGCAACCTGGGGCCAGAGTTCAAGGGTCCAGGCTGGAGCCAGGTGGGCAATATAAGGGGTTACTCTGTGGAGGTGGGAGTGTCACTGTGCCAAGCCTCTAGAGCCAAACTGGGTTTGCTAATTCTTCACCGTTACTAATGAAGTTGCTTGAGTAGGCATGCCCATTGTCCTGGTAACTTGAAGAATCAAATAATTCACGTAATAGTTCACAATGATTACTTATTATCTTTCTGTTTTTGGTACCAAAACACAGATTGAACACAGAGGTGCTTAACAACTGAGCCACATCCCCAGCCCTTTGTTTTTAATTTTGAGTCAGGGTCTCACTGAGTTGCTTAGAGCCTCACTAAGTTGCTGAGGCTGGCTTTGAACTTGTGTTCCTCCTGCTTCAGCCTCCCAATCTGCTGCGATTACAGGTGTGCACCACAAGCCTGGCTACTTATTATACCTCATTTTCACCATTACAGTTACTGCTGAGCAATGATTCCTTGTGGTCCTAATTCCTTGGGGGAAATAAAAACCCAGGATAGTGCCTAGGTCCTAATAGGGAAGGATGTGGGGTTATTTCTCTCCAGCCTGTGCCCGCCTACTGATACAAACTCTCCTTGAGTGAACATCTGGAGGCCTGGAAGGCAGAAACAGCTCCAGGGGGCCATCCAGTCTCTGGGCTCTTAGCTTTGGGTTCTTCTGGCCCATGAGAATTTCTATGTAGATTCAGTGCATTCACTTACTCATTCTTTCATTTTACCAATGCCAACCCCATGCTGGGTGTTGGGGACACACTGCCATGTTCTCAAAATCTCATCCCGTGAAGGAGATGAGCCCAAAGTAGAGAGTGGTCAGGGCCTACAGATGAGGCCAGATCAATTACTATGAAAGTTCAGAAGGGGTGAGTGATCCCACCAGGAGCATCAGGGGGGAGGAGGAGTTTAGGCTAGAGGCAGTTTAGGCTGAACCTTGACAATGTGGCTGTAAAACTCTAGGATGAGATAAAATGGGCATTTTGGGGCCTAATAGACAGCAAAGGCAAAGGCCTGGCATTGGGGACGCAGTGTGGGAGGTGTTGGCCAGGTGCTGGTGGAGAGGTCATGAGCCCCAGGTGGAGGGGTCCCAACTGGCTTCAGCCGTCATGAGGCAGAGATCCAGAAGGGTCTCATCTCCGTTTCTCTGCACACAGAGGTCACGTACAGGCTGCTGGAGAAAAGACGAGTGCTCCTGCCCTAGTCTCCTGATTAATCTATAATTAAATCAGCATAGACTGTGTGGAGCCGTGTTGTCATTAGAGAGCTGGTGAGGGCAAACAGCAAGTTGTCTGTGAACCTAGAGGCCTACCTGGTTTGCAGCTAGTGCAGGCGGCCTTCAGGAGCAAGGAGCAAGCCCAGGAGGAGAGAGCTTCAGCCAGGATCAACAGCTCATGCTTGGCTGCCTTCAGTGTTCACGTCACTGTCTTGGCAAATCCTAATGACAATGCTATGAGGGGGAGACACGATCATTTACTCCCATTGTACAGAAGGAGAAACTGAGGTGCAGAGAGCAAGGAATCAAGCTGGTCTAGTTGAGTACATGGGTTCTAGAATTAGAAACATCCTGGGTACAAACTTCCCAGATGAACCTCTTGCCAGCTATGTGGCCTTGGGCAGATTTTTTTTGCCTTCTTTGTGCCTCAGTTTCTCCATCTGTATATGGAGGACAAAGTCCATGACTTTAAAGTATTGCTGAAAGGATTGATGGAGGCAGTCCATATGAAGAGCTGAGCACAGTGCTTGGTGCTTAGCAAGTGCTCATCAAATGCTGCTGCTTACTGTCTCACAAGTGATGCTTGTTTCCTCTCCATCTTTTTTTTGTTGGTTTGTTTTTATTTTTAGGTATACATGACAGTAGAATGTATTTTGACATAGTGTACATACATGGAGTATAACTTATTCTACCTAGTATCCCATTCCTGTGGTTGTACACGATGTGGAGTTTCACTGCTCATATTTCATATATGAACATAGGAAAGCTCTGTCCAATTCATTCTACTGCCTTTCCTGTTCCCATTCCCCTTCCATTCCCTTCATTCCCCTTTGTTCTTGTCTACCTTTCTTACTAGAATGTGGGCTCCTTGTGGACAGGGACAATGTCTGTCTTGTTTATTACTGTGACCTCAGTACGTGTCACAGCAGTGTTCAGTAAATTATTACTGGCTGATATAGCATCTATAAAACTTCAAAGTGCTGAAATATTACATACTATTTTCTTTATATTCTGCCTTGTTCTAAAAAGAATTCAAGGGGCTGGGGATGTGGCTCAAGTGGTAGCGCGCTCGCCTGGCATGCGTGCAGCCCAGGTTCTATCCTCAGCACCACATACAAACAAAGATGTTGTGTCCGCCAAAAACTAAAAAAAAAATAAACATTAAAAATTAAAAAATAAATAAATAAAAATAAAAAATAAAAAAAATTCAAGAGACAAGCCTTATTATACCACCATCTTTGTTGATATCACTGTTCTGTTAATGTCAACCTGTTATTCAGAGTTGGAATTCTTTAAATGGGCTTAGGGAAAGTCTAGAAATAAGCAGGGAGCCTCATTCCACAAGTGGTTGCTAAGAGGTGAGGAGGAGATCAGCTCCTGGAGGAGACATCTTGGAACAGCTGCAGAAACCTCTGGTCCACACATTGGAACACAGCCTAGGGGGTGCTGGAAGAGTTTCTTGGTCTAGTCATTTGGAAGGCTTTGGACTTTCAGAGACCAGAGGGGCTGGAACCTGCAGCCCACTTAAAACAGATCGGAGCTAAATGAACTGCTTTGAAGATTCTGAGTGCATGTTGGGCTCATCATTATCTCTGTCCAATGGGAATATGGTTTGAACCTCTCCATTGGGATCAGAAATTTCCTACACAAACAACTGTTAAAGTCCTAGATTCTCCAAATGATTTGTTTTAAATATAAGACATTTTAGTGAATTAAAAGTCATCTCCATGACATGTTGCTTCCACTCACTTGCCGTCTTAGCAGAAGATAAAAGTACAGAGTTCCCTGCAGCTCACAGAACCTAGGGACTCTCATCTGTGCCCCAATCCACTGTGTAATGGATGGCGTCAGCAGCCACTCACCTGTGGACAATGCAGAACAAGTTCTTTACAGCAGAGAAGCTGGCGTGGTGGCTTCCTGTGTCTCTCTGCCCATGCTCTTCTGGAGGACACCCTTAGCCAAAGTGACAGGAGGGATGAGGTGAAGAAAGTCTTCCTTGCCCCTCATTGGGATGGTCACCCGTAGTGGTGATAGTGACTCTTGTTACTTCTCTCCCTTTTTTGACTTATTTCTTTCATCCTGAATAAACTACTTGAACCCAAATTTCTACACCAGAGCCTGCATTTTAGAAACTCAACCTAAGACCCACTCCAAAACTGTGGGTGCTTTACTGCTCTACACTAATTTTTGAGAGGTCTCAAAGTCAGTGGTTCCCTTGGGAGTGCATTTATCATGTGAGCTGCCGCCAGAATGTGGGGCCTGCTTGGGCTGTAAATGAGGGAAGAGCTGGGCACCAGATGTTCTGGGAAACAGAAGCTGGTGGAAAACGGAAAGCCAGATACCAGAGAGCTCAGCACTGAGGCCAGCTTCACTCGAAACCCTGTTCGGACATAGTATAGACCCTGAGATAAGCACTCTGTGCTGAGCCAGGGAGAAACCAATATGTAGTTGTTGATTAAGCACCTACTGTGTACTGAGGATAAAAAAAGGATAAATGAGAAAGTGAGCATGTTTGCCTCTGGAAAGGTCAGAGCCCGTTGGGGAAGAGAGTTATGTCAACAAGTGGATGGACATTAGAAATGAGTCAAGAATTGACAGGACTCAGATAAATTTGTCCATTCATTTAAGACACATTTATTAAACATTTATCGTAATCAAGGCACTGTGATAAGCTCTGTGGATGGAAGAGAGATGGGTAACAATCATACTCTTACCAGAAAAGAAAAAAGGTAACATTTAACATTTATTAAGCTCTAAGTGCATGCCAGGTTGAGTAGGGTACTCTTCATAGATTACTTCAGTTCTTCTCATGACAAACTCATGAAGTGGGAGCTATTCTTATCCCCACTAGAGACAGGAGGTCAAGAGGGGCTATGGAGCTTACAAGACTACAGGGCTGGTGTGGTAGAGTTGGGCTTCAACCTAGATCTGTCGATTCCCAACCCCCAATACTATTTTTTCCCTTCGAATCAGACCAAAGTCTGTGGCTTTTGTCTTAAATACCCACTGAGTGAACCAGTTTTTAAAAGAACAAAACCTGGAAGCAAACCAGGCCAAGCTCAGATGGAGCTAGAATGAGCTTTTGCTGGGGTCAAGCTCCTGCTCTGAGGCCCTGCCTCTTCAACAGGGAGCCCAGCCTAGTCTGTGACCCTGTCTGTAGGGAATCCAGGACACCTGGAAGCTGACCTCATTTCACCCTAGACAGTCAAGAAGAGGCCCTGCCCCTTGTGTCCTCTGGGCCTTAGATGTGCACTGACACCAGGTTCACTGAAGCCCCTGGCTGATTCTCCCCATCACCTCCCTGAGGATCACCAAGGCAGAGCATGACTGATAGTGGGAGGATGTTCCTGTTACCATTACTGAAAAAAAATCACTCTAAGGCTTAGTGGCAAAACTAACCATTCTGATATGCTCACAGACTCTGTGGGTCAAGAATTTGGACAGGGAATTTGGGGATGTGTGCTCCATAATGTCTAGGGTCTTGCTGGGGAAGTCTCAGTAGCCAGGGATGACTCAACAGGTACAATTATCTAGAGTATCTTCACTCATATACCTGGCAGCTGATGCTGGCTGGGACCTCAGCTGGACTGTCAGTCACAACAGTTCCATGTGGCCTTTTATGCTCTGTCTTCCCATGGGTTAGTTTGGCTTCCTTACAGCATGGCAGCTGGTTCCTAAGAGCAAGTGTCCCAAGACAGCCAAGTAGAACTTGTATTTTTTTTTTATGACCTACCTTTGGAAATCACATAAGCCCTCCATCACTTATATATAATCACAAGCTCACCCAAATGAAAGATGGAGGGGGCTGGGGTTGTGGCTTAGTGGCAGAGCACTTGCCTTGCACATGTGAGGCACTGAGTTCGATCCTCAGCACCACAGAAAAATAAACAAAATTAAAGACATTGTGTCCATGCATAACTAAAAAAAACAAAAGAAAGATAGATAGAGGGACATAGACCTCACCTCTCCCTGGGATAGCATGTAGAATTAGGAAATTGTTGTGGACATCTTTGGCTGTAAAATTTGCTACAATCACAGTTAACTACTGAATACAGTAGGTGGAGGTTGGCCTTCCAAATTAGAACATTTGGGGAAGTGATTGCCTCAAGACCATGGTGGGTGGGCAGTTAGCCTTGAACATGCAGTAATCCAAGTGTACACAAGAACAAGCAGCTTGGGTCGGGGTCAACTTCCAAGATCCAGACCAGACTGGAGCTCACAAAGCAGAGCTTGAGCTGCACATGGAGCAATAGTCATTATTTTATTTATCTGCTACCCCTTCATCCAGTCACTCTCTCTCCCATTTATCCACCGTCCACCATCCACCATCCACCCAGCTATCTTCCCATTTATCCATTCATCCATCCATCTCTTTTTCCTTGCATTTATCCAGCCCTCCTATATATTTTATTCATTTTTTATTATGACTCAGTTTCATCATCTGTAAAATAGAGATCATAATGTAAACCTCATGAAACTGTTTGAAGATTCAATGAATTAATAGATATAATGTATCTAGAGTAATTCCCAGAACATATTAAGTATTCAGTGAATGTTACCTATTAGTATTGGCATTAGTACTTTTGTTATTGTTATTCAGGCATGCTCTTATAAATCTTTCTACCCATCTGCTCTTCCACTCATCTGTCTTTTCTTTTATTCAACAGTTCAGTTAAATCACATGTACATTTAACTTATATAAGTTCAACCATAGCCTGAGCAAAAAAGAGAGAGGGAAAAGAAATTTAAAAGGCATAGTTGACTCCACCTGCCCTTTCATTCAATGGATGTGTGCCCTGGAGGGCAAATAAGGCGAGTTGAGAAACTTCCCAGATTTTTTTTTTTGTATGGTTGTAGATGGATAGTGTGCCTTTTTTTTATTTGCTTATTTTTATGAGGTGCTAAGGATCAAACCCAGTGCCTCATACATCCTCATACATCCTCTGCCACTGAGCTACAGCCCTCACCCCACTCCCCTGATCTTTACCTAGGTAAAAGCAAACTCACAAATACTGCACTTCTGGGGTAATTGGATCTCACAGGGTAATTTCAACTGTTTGTGTTCCACAGTCCATGCTGCCTTCCTACCCCTGGCAGCACAGATAAGGGAGGACTCGGTCCCTGCCTCGATATGCTCAGTCTAGGGCAATTTCAATGGAATAGCTGTAAGCACATCATTGCAGTTATAGAAAAAAACACCATGAATGTGTTGGAATACAGGTCTACATAAAGTTGGAGTTACATTATGGGGCAATGACAGCTGGTGGTGGGCAGTCCTTTGCGAGTGTGTGACATTTAAACAAAATCTTAAAGGACGAACATCAATGTTCAAGATACTTAAGAGGAGGAGGGCTTCCCAGACAGAGGGAAGAGCAGAGAAAATAAAGGACACAAGGTGTTAAGAAAACATTGAGTGGAGTGGGTAGGCATGAGTGGAGGGGCAGGAGTTTGGAGATGTGATCAGGGTTGGCTCTGAAGGGCCTGCTTGCCAGCTAAAGGAACCAGGGCTTTATTCTGCATGTGTTTGGTGGCCATGGGAGAGGATTTAGCGGAGGAGCGGGAAGGGTCAGAATAATGTTTTCCTAAGGATTGAACCCAGGGTTGCTCGACCACTGAGCCACATCCCCAGCCCTTTTTTGACTGTTTTTTTATTTAGAAACAGGTTCTCACTAAGTTGCTTAGGGCCTTACTAGGTTGCTGAGGCTGGCTTTGAACTCATAGTCCTCTTGCCTCAGCCTCCTGAGCCACAGGGGTTACAGGCAGGCGCCACTGTGCCTGGCCAAAGTGATGTTTCCAATAGATCACTATTGCTCCTGTGAGAAGAATGGACAGGAGAGAAGACTCTGGGTGCAAGAAGACCAACGGGGGCAGCTGGGCCCCACCCAGCTTCCAGCCAGTTCTAGATGTATGGTGCTGCTATAGAAGAGCTTTGTAGTAAACAGCCCTGGAGAACCAAGGGCCCAATCAAGGGCACATTTCCCACTTTCAGCTTGACATCACCAATTAATTGCTTCAAAGATGTTCTGAGTCAAAGGGACAGATGACATCTCTCAGGGACAGCTAGGGGCTTTGGGTTCCAGATCCATGAAGCCTGCCTGGCACTAGAAGCATCTCCTCATTGGACATAGAATTTTTAATACCTTCTCTTTGTCAATGGTGGTCTATGATTTGACTGTGGAACGTCTAGGCTGCTTTTGTTATTTACTTTTTTTAATATTTATTTTTTTGTTTTAGGTAGACACAATATCTTTATTTATTTTTATGTGGTGCTGAGGATCGAACCCAGTGCCTCGCACATGCCAGACCAGCGCTCTACCATTTGAGCCATATCCCTAGCCCCTGTTATTTACTTTTTAAAATGTATCCTCCATGAGGTTCATTTCAACTCCTGAATCTGAGGACAGATGTCTTTCATCCGTTATGGAAAGTCCTTTGAATACTCCCTCTCCCCCTTCTCTCTAGTGTCTACTCTTGGAACTCTGAGTAGGCACTATTAGGTTCTTTTCCTTCTGTCCTCTATGTGGTGACATTCTCTCGGCCCTCTCACTTTTTATCCCACATTCTGGACAATTTCTTCAGACTTCTTGTCACTTTTTTTCCCCTTCTTCAGCTGAAGTTCACCTGCCGTTCAACAATGACAATGGTTTTTAATTTTCAATTATGACTTTTCTTTATTTCTGAAAGTTTGACATGCTTCAGTTTTAATCTGCCTGTTGTTTCTGTAATGTCTCTTGATCCTTTGTCATTGTTTCAACTTCCTTTTTTTATTTTTCTGAACATTTGAATCTATTTATTTTACATTCTGAGTCCTACAATGCCAACATCTGAAGTCTTAAGGGATCCAACTCTGTTGTCTGCTATTCTTCTGACTAGCTCAGGGTGGCATTTTTCTTGGAAGCTTTGGATTTTAATTCCCAGTTAGACCTGCAACTGTGGGAATTCACTGAAGATTGGACTGGGGTTGTTTTCTTGCAGGGAGATTTTATTTTGCTTCTGTTGAGCACCTGGGAGCACCGAAGACTTGATTTTCTTATTTTCTGTACCATTAAAAATTGAGCTACACCTTTCAAAAAGTAAAATCCATGAGTCTTAAGAGCATAGCTGGATGAATTTCTTTTTTGCAAAACATTTAATTGAATTGTTATTGAGGGAAACATACATACAATAAAACACATTAATCTTGAATGTACATTTTAATAGGCAAACATCCACACAACTCTTATCTGAATTGAGATATAGAAAATTCTCAGAATTCCAGAAAGTTTCTGCATCTTCATTTCTAGTCACCTCCACCCAGAGAGGAAACTGCTATTTGAACTTCTACCAAATTACTGATTTGTTGTGAAATGTTTATAAGTGGAGCCATGTAATATTGTTTATCCTGGTGTATGTCTGTGAGATTCACTTGTGTTATAATGTGTGTTTGTCATTTGCTCAGTCTCATTTCTGTGTAGTATTCCATTGCATGAACATTCCGCAATTCTTCTATGCATTCACCTGTTGATGGCCATTTGGGCAATATCCAGTTTGGCACTGTTATAAATAAAGCTTCTGTGAACATTCTTATGTAATGCTTTGGGTGAACATAGCATTTATTTTTATTGGGTAAATACCCAGGAGTGAGATTCTTGGGAGATGGAGTGTATGGATATTTGGCTCAGGGACACTGCCAATGTTTTTCCCAAGTGGTTGGGTCAAATCCCTCTCTACCAGTCACGTGTGAGAGTCCCAGTGGCTATACATTCTCGAAGTGTTAGCATTGTCAGTTTTTAATTTTTGCCATTTGTCAGAGGTGTAATAGTATTTCATTGTGGTTTTATTTATTTTTTTTAAAGAGAGAGGAGAGGGGGAGAGAGAGAGAGAGAGAGAGAGAGAGAGAGAGAGAGAGAGAGAGAGAGAGAGAGAGAGAATTTATTTATTTATTTTAGTTCTCGGCGGACACACATCTTTGTTGGTATGTGGTGCTGAGGATCGAACCCGGGCCGCACGCATGCCAGGCGAGCGCGCTACCGCTTGAGCCACATCCCCAGCCCTTGGTTTTATTTTTTTAATATTTATTTTTTAGTTGAAGTTGGACATAACACCTTTATTTCACTTGTATATTTTTGTATGTGGTGCTGAGGATCGAACCCAGGGACTCGCACATGCGAGGTGAGCACTCAACTGCTGAGCCACAACCCCAGCCCTCATTGTGGTTTTAATTAGTATTTTCCAGATAATTCATGATATGGAATATCTTCTCATGTTTTGGATAATTTGACCTATTTCATATGTGTTCAAGTCTGTTACTCCTTTTTCTGAATTTAGAATTAATTTTAATTCACCAGAAAAGTAAAGTAGTTCATTTCTACAATATATAACCTCAAGCATAGTCTAGGGCAGTAGTGTTCTGGTAAACTGGTTCTCAAAAATTAAAATAAATAAATAAGGTGTGATTTGTAATATTTTCTCATGAATAATCTAACTATGGCCAACTTCAAGCTACCAACTGAATGGCTCATGAAATCCTTAAATATTTAACAAATTGTTTCCATGAGCCTAAACAGATTGGCTCCAGGATACCACTGAGTCTAGGGCAGCACCTGTTATAAAACTAATTGATATTTGTGCAGCAAAACATGTAAATATTTATACTAATTGGTATAAAGCAACCTCGCATCTATTGAGGTCAGATTTTTTTTTGCCTACAAATGAGTCAACCACCAATTAACTGCAAAAGAAAAACGTTCAGTTTACAAGGTTCCTTGGGCTTTCATGTTGCATGTAAAAAATTGTGGATCTGTATTTGTGTTCTACTGTTTGCAGATTTGGGGTACTTCAGGAAATCCTGTTGAACTTTTGTGCACAGCGGTGATAAATGATTTTGAGCTAAATGACCTCCAAGATACTTTCTAGTTCTAGAAATCTATAGCTAAATATTCAAGAAATATTTCACTTAATGTACATGTTTATTTATTTATATTTTTACTGTTGTAAGATGGAGTCTTTCAAAACATGGCTTCTGGATCTAGTAAACCCAGAAATCACGTTTCTCCCATTGACAATTCTGGAGTCAGACTGCCTGAATTCAAATCTTGATATCATCACTTATGTTCTCTTTAATTTGGGAAAGTCACAACAAATTCTGCTGTGCCTAAGTTTCTCATCTGATCATGAAAACTGAGTTTAGCTAGGGCTGGGGCTCACTTGCCTGGCATGTAGAAGGCACTGGGTTTGATTCTCAGCACTGCATATAAATATATAAAATAAAGGTCTTTCGACAACTAAATTTTTTTAAAAAGAACTGAGTTTAAAAATGTGTTTTATTCAGCTTTTTTTTTTGTTGCTGTGACCAAAAGACCTGACAAGAACAATTTTAGATATGAAAAAGTTTATTTGGGGCTCACAGTTTCAGAGGTCTCAATCCACAGACGACTGGCTTCATTGCTCTGGACTCAAGATGAGGTAGAACATCATGGCAGAACAGTGTGATGGAGGAAAGCAGCTCAGGACATGATCAATAGTAAGGAGTAGGGGTGGTGGGGAGAGTGAGAAAAAGAGAGTACCAATCAAGGACAAAATATATACCCCAAGGGCATGCCCCCAACAATTTGTCTCCTCCAGCCAAACCCTACCTGCCTACAGTTACCACCCAGTTAATTTCTATCAGGGGATTAATGCACTGATTAGGTTAAGACTCTCACAACACAATCATTTCACCTCTAAACCTTCTTGTATTTTCTCACTCATGAGCTTTAGGGGACACTGCATATCTAAACCATACAACAAAATGTTATTTCTGCACCCACCTGTGAGCTGCCTACTGAGGGCTTCCTCATACTTGGGTCCCTGATTACATGGAGAATCTCATTAGTCATCACTGATCAGAGTGGAGGTACGGTTTGTAGTGACCACCAGAGGATCTAACACCATACAACTGAGTGCCAGGCATTTCCTCATCTTGTCACCTTGCTCATCTGTGCCCATGGTGGCTGATTAGGCCTTGGAGTAGCTTCTTGGTCAGTAGCACTCAGGTCCAAGGCTGATCCCCCACTCAGGAAATCCTGTGTTCTGAAGAAATGTTCAATCAAGGTCTCACCCAGTCCTGACATAAATTTGAAACTTGCCACCATGAGATCTCTCAGACCTAGTTTTGTGGGCCTTTTTCTTCTGGGGCCTATCTGGAGGCCTGATTTGGCCCCACCTCCTCCCACTGAGGATGGTAGAAGTGTGATGTACCTATAGCTTGTGTCCTGTGCTGTTGTGTCCAGTTCACCTATTGAGGCAGGGTGGGGTGGGGGTGACTAAGACATCAAAATGTAAGCATTAAACTGTTCTAATGTATATTTTAAAAAATCAGGTTGTCAGGCATGGTGCCTGTAATCCCAATAACTCAGGAAGCTGAGCAGGAGGATTTCAAGTTCAAGGCCAGCCTTAGCAACTTGTCGAGGACCTTAGCAAGACCTTATCTCAATATAAAAAATAAAAAGGGCTGGGGATGTAGCTCAATGGCAAAGCCCTCCCGTGTTTAATCTCCGGTACCAAAACAAAACAAAATAAACAACAAAAAACAAATTGGATTATTGGTCTTTTTTTGGATAGAATCTTAGGAGTTCTTTTCTGGCTAGGAGCCATGAGTTGGGTGTGTGTATTGAAAACATACTTTTTTCCCAGTCTGAAGCTTATCTTTATGTCTCCTAAACAAAGAGTTCAATTTAAATGAAGTCTGTTTATCATTCTTTTCTTTTGTCACTGATGTTTCTTTTATCTTTGAAGAAATCTTTATGCAATGATCTTTAAGCATCCATGTTTTCTCTTAGAAATCTTAATGTTTTAGTTTTTGTAGCTAGATCTATGTCTACCTTGAATTAATTTTTGTGTAAAAGTCAAGATTTGTTTTCTCTATGGATATTTAGCTTTGGCAGCTCCATTTTTTTTTTTTTTTTGAAAAGACCATCCCTTCCCCCACAGAATTGCAGGGGAAGCTCGCTAGCCAGGTGAATGTGAGGGTCTGATTTAGGATTCATTCTGTATCCTTGATCTGTTTGCCTCTCTTTGCACTAATGCCACACTGTCTCAATTACAATAGTTTGTTTTTAATTAAAATTTTTATCTTGGGGTAATTGTAGATCTTTATGCAGTTGTAAATAATAGTAGAGTTCCCTTTAGTCAGTTTCCCCTGATGGTAACATTTTGCAAAACTATAGTTTCACATCTAGGAGGTGAATAGTGACACAATCTACTGATCTTATTCAGATTTTCCCAGTTTAACTTGGACTTTTCCTTGTGTGTCCCTCGTTTTATATATATATATATATACATATATTTTCTTAGTTGTCAATAAATCTTTATTTTATTTATTTATATGCAGTGCTATTTATACCCATGCTAGGTGAGCCCTCTACCACTGAGCCACAACCTCAGCACCCCTGTTTATTTTTTATTTTTTAGAGAGAGTGTGAGAGTGAGAGACAGAGAGAGAGTTTTTTTTAAATATTTATTTATTTAGTTAGTTAGTTAGTTAGTTTTCGGCAGACACAACATCTTTGTTGGTATGTGGTGCTGAGGATTGAACCCGGGCCGCACGCATGCCAGGCGAGCGCGCTACCGCTGAGCCACATCTCCAGCCCCCCCTGTTTGTTTTTAATTGTTTTATGTATCCTATATGATGGCCCTTTGTTCCAAATATTTTCTTCCATCCATATTTTTTAACATATCCTGCAATATAATAATGTTAGTTGTGTGGCTTTATTCTTCTTCTTCAGTATAGTCTCTCCAGTTGAAAGTCTTTTGAATTTTCATATACATTTTAGAATGAGCTTATCAAAATCCTAATAGGATTTCAATTGTGATTGATATCTTTCAATGGTTAGTGCTCCAATCCATGAGCATCTTATTTTTTTCTTCAATACATTTCTCTCAGCAAAGTTTTGTAATTTTTAGTGTAGAAGTCTCACATATCTTTCATTAGAGATATTCATGGATATTTGATAAGTTTGCATGCTATTGTAATGGTATAATTTATCTAAATTTTACTTTTAATGTTTTGTTGTTCATCTATAAAAATATCATTGTTTTGAATATTGGTTTTTAATACAGAGAGCTTATCAAATTCACTTTTTATCTCCAATGTTGTATAGATCCTTTTGGATTTTCCACATATGCAATATGTTATCTGTATATTACATGATATACAGATGTTTATACTTCTTCTGTTCCAATTTGAACATTTTTTAATTCCCTTATCGCACTGGCTAGAGGCTCAATACCATGTTGAATAATGGTGGCGATGGTGGACAATTTGAAGGGAAAATCATTCCATTTTTCACTGATAGATAGTAAGTTAGTGGAAGGGTTTTGTGATGCCCTTTATAAGATTAAGGAGGTCTTCTTTAATTCCTTGGTGCTGAGAATTAGTTTTCAGGAATGGGTGTTGAATGTTACCAAAAAATTTTCCACATCTTCTGAAATTATCATTTTTAAAACTTTTTGTTGCACTATATTGATTTTTGAATGGCAAATTAGCTTTGCATTCATGGGATAAATTACATTTTGTCATGATACATCACACTTTTATTTATAATTAGATTTGTTAAATTAATATTTTCTTTAGTATTTTTGCATCTTCATTCATGGAAATGTTGGCTTATACTTTTTCTTCCTTGTAATATCCTCCTCAGCTTAATTACAAGCTTAGGCTGAATTTATAAACTGAGTCAGGAAATAAATTTGACAGATTTATAAGGCTATTCTGATTTTTCATTTCTTCTTTTAAGTAATTTTTTCAAGGACTGTAATCTTTTCCAGTAACTTATTCAATTTTTGGAATAAAGCTGTTTATAATATTTTCTTACTACCTTTTAAATATCCATAGCATCTGTAGTGATGATTATTCCTCATTCTTAAGGTTTAAATTTTTTTTTGAGGGGAGACTGGGGTTTGAACTTAAGGACACTCAACCACTGAGCCATATCTCCAGCCTATTTTGTATTTTCATTTAGAGGCAAGGTCTCACTGAGTTGCTTAGCACCTTACTTTTGCTGAGGCTGGTTTTGAACTCGAGATCCTCCTGTCTTAGCCTTCCAAACTTCTGAGATTACAGGTGTGCCACCATGCCTATTGGGGTTTAGACTTTGTCCCCATGCTCTCCTCTGTCTGTCTCTATTTCTCCCACCCCCTCACCCTGCCACAGAACAAACTTTTGGCTTTCTTAATTTTCAGGTTTATTTTAACTTGAAATTCTCAGCTTAAATTTTTTGAGTAATACTAATACTTAAAATTCAGGCCTTGAATCCATGTGAGGGCCACTCAAGATCTACAACTTCTCAGAAAAACTTCTTGTTTTTCTTTAATACCACTTAAACCAAGGCTGAGATACACATGTCTACCTCCATGGGGCGGGATTTAAAACAAACAAACAAAATCTACCTTAGCTGGCACATGCCCTTTGCGCATGCCTGTAATTCTAGCAAATGGGAAGACTGAGGATCACAGGTTCAGGCCGGCCTCAGTAACTTAACAAAATTCT
The DNA here is from genome assembly GCF_045843805.1 of Urocitellus parryii. Lineage (NCBI taxonomy): Eukaryota > Metazoa > Chordata > Mammalia > Rodentia > Sciuridae > Urocitellus > Urocitellus parryii. Next base: position 178,081,324 of record NC_135536.1, read on the forward strand.
TAAGTGACTCTGTCTCAAAATAAAAAGAACTGGGGACTTAGCTCAGTGGTGAAGCAACCTTGAGTTCATTTCCAGGGCTGGAAGTACAAAAACAACGGAAACAACAAAATCCACTCTCTTGTCAGTGGTGTAGCCTTTCCTGAGTCCATAATTTATGTGGGGTGATCTCTGGCTCATTTGGCTTTCCGCCCTACATGGTCGTGGGCTTCTTGTTACCTAAGCGTGACATCCTGCAGCGTTAGTGGAGGCTTATCTCTTTGGTCTCGTGTTCTGGCTTTGTTTCTGGCATAAGAAGGTATCTCTTCTCTCTTTAAGATTTGTCCATTTCCACATAGTTTTTTTTTTTTTTTTAAATCAAGCATTTTACAGGAAGGGAGATTTATTTCTCATCTTACAGGCTTTGCATTGACTGCTTCCTCCATCTGGAACACTTTTACCCCAGACATCAGCAAGGACATCCCCATTACTCTTTTCCTCAAATATTACTTTCTCAGTGAGTTCAACCTGACTACTCTATTATAATTAATAATCAGCAATGTCTCTAGCACTCCCTATTTCTCTTACCCTGATCTATAAAAAAAAAAAAAACAGAACTTTGTAACAATCTAATAAACTGTGTCATTCGCTTACTTCTTATGTTTTTTGCTTACTGATCAGTCCCCTCGGCTTGATGCATGTTCCACGCAGGTAAGTTCTTTATCGTTTAGTGAAGTCTCTGAAATTCTTATAACAATATCTGGTATATAGTAGGTTCTCAATGAATATTTCTCAAATTAATTGAATGAATAAAATGATGTTTCCAAAATGGGAGAATTTTTATTGGATTGAGGGAAAAACGTGGGTGTAGAAAGGGAAAAGGATCTGTCCAAGACCACCTGGAGAGGTGGCAAAGCCAGGACCAGAACAATTATCCCTGGCCTCTGTCCATAATTTTATAATAATTAAGTATATTCATTGTCTCCTTGGGCTGCCCCCCCCCCAAGGGCCCAGATGCTGACGGAACAGAAACAGTCTGCATTTCATAATGCCGCTGGCCACTTTCTCCTTCTGGAAGCTCAGTCCTCCCTGGCTTCTGTCCCATGTCACTCTCTGGCTTGCCTTCTACTTCCCAGATCATGTACTTTTAGCCTCTTTGGCTCAACTCGTGAAGCTTACTGTTTCTTGAGGTGCCACCCAGTGATGGCCTTATGTCTCTCAAGGCCCTCTCATTGAATGACCGTGTCCACTCCATGCCGCTGGTCATTCTGTTGCTCCAGGCCCAGCCTCCCCCATGCTTGGCAGTTTTCCTGGACAGCTTGCAAGCCTCTGCATGGCTGGAGGCTCCTTGGGTGCAGGAGAAAATCTTGGGCTCAGGGCAGAATACCTGCTCCTCCTCTTCTTGGAGGACGAGTGGGTCAGTTATCACCACTCTCTGTCCTTCAAGTTTTCCCTCTGAGAAAAATGACACTTCTTTTATTCAACCTTCACAGGGTCTTTAGAAAGTTCCAGGGAAATTGTGAACTGGCAGCTCTTTGTAAACTGCAAGACATGGAGCCCACAGAAGCAGTACTGTATCTTTCAGTCATCTCACAAAAGTCACTCTGCCAAAACCCAGAGCCTCATTTTTGTCTCCTCTTCCCTCACCCCCCCCAAGGGGATCCATCAGCACCAGTGCTGATTCTACCTGCATGGCATCTCTCCCACTTTTCCCTTCCCTCCAGGGCTTCTGCTCCCCTCCCACCCCCTTTTGACAGTCCTCCTCCACACTGGCCACCAGAGAGATCTGCATGAAACCATGTTCTCTGAATTCTAGGATGTCTCCCCTTTGCTCCCCCAGATGAAGGATGCACTGCTTAGTGGGCACGCAGAGTCTTTCCTATTGAAAACCCCTGTGCAGGTCCCATCTCTGCCACTCTCCTGTGTCACACTCGGGTGTTTGCTTCTCCCTGAACACCTCCTGCCTCTTCCTTCTGTTTGGGCCAGGTCCTCACCTAGAATTCCCTTCCTTTGTTCTGTGCCTGCTGCAGGGTTGTCACGGACCCTGTGGTAAGACCTGCACTGCAGAGTGTGAGCCATGGCCCTCTAGCACTGGACACAAAAGGCAAGTGGAACTCGGCACACCCAGCACCTACCCGTGTTGATGTGCTCCCACTTCCCACCTGAAATCTTTGCAGAAAGCCTCTCCTGTCTAGGCTTAGCCATCAGATGTGATAGCTGCCTCTAAACTCAAGATCTGAACTAGTGGGGACAACTAGATAGGTGTTGGGTGAGGTCAAAAGAGGATGCGAGGGGTTAGGGTTGACCAGATGTCTACTATAAGATTCTGTGAGGGGGATTCACTAGCAAAAGCAGGTGCTTGGGTGGGTGGTGTCATATTCCCTGGTGATGTCAGTTTGGGGACTGCTTGCAAGAACTGAGGCCAAACCAGGGCTGAGATCCATGTGTCCAGATCCTTTCATTTCTTCCTCTTTACCTGGGGTCCTTGAGCTCCCACCACAAGTCCCTGCACTCCACAGCAGTGCTTTGTATGGGTCTTGGGGCCATTACAGAAAATCATTTTCTGGCAAAACCTGGGACTTCATCCTGGTGGCACCACTTCTTCCCTATGAATCCTTCAAGAAATGAATTTATTTCATTGGGACTCAGTTTCTTCTCTGAAAAATGAGGCTCTTAAATCCTAGTGGCTGGGGTATTAGGAGGAGCAGCTGAAATGGTCCCTCTGAAGCCTTTGCTGATGTACACAGAAAATGTATGGGCCAGTGGTCACATTTTAATTCTCCTCATCCTCAAAGTGTGAATATTTCAAGGGAGAAGACCTTGTCTTATTCAAATCAGAGCCCTCCACTCACTGCATGCTGGTTCAAGGCCTAACAGATACCCATAAAGGTGTTCTAAATTCAATCAAGGAAGGAAGCCAGGTCGAGGAGGATGAACATTGCCCTTGTCAGGATATTTGGGCCTAGAATAAGGACAGGGCTCTCCCTCACAGTCCCAGACACTCTCCCTCACAGTCACAGTACCATGTGACATAAGCTTCGGCTTTTGAATCCAACAGATCTGGGTTCAAATCCTAGGTCTTCTCTCATTTGCTGTGAGATGGGATAAGGGAGGTCAGGTCTGCCCATCTCAGCTCTGTATCTGAAAAGTGGGGAGCAATCCCTAGCTGAGAAGGATGGTAGGGGTCAGGCCTGACACATAGTAGGTATTCAGGAAACAGGATCCAACCTGTCCTCCTGCTTCTTTCCCTCCCTCTCTCCTTTCCTTTCTTCCATGTGAGAGATGTCTCCAAGGAAACAGGAGGAATTATTTTAAGAAAAGAGCCGAGGGCTCGGGTGGAAGCAGATGGTGGTTCGGGCATCTGGGAGGCAGAGGCAGGCTGCTCTGGCCCTTCAAGGAGAAAAGGGGAGCCAGATGCCTCCTCATCACAGAGAATATGAGGGCAGGCCCTGGAGGCGAATCCATACTGAGGGGCAGAGAAAAAACATTTTTGGTATCACAGAGCAGAGACACAGTGTTGGCCTTGGTTGTGTGTTTGTCTCACCAGGTGGCCCCAAGAAAGCCCCAGGCCTCTAGCCTGTTGGTCTGTGGGTGAGAGGGGTGAGGAGGGAATAGGCAAGATTGGGGGCTGATGGGGTCCAGGTGCAGAACATTGCGAGCAAAGGCCTAGGGTCTCCTGAGCCAGGCAGAAACTCACTCATCAACTCCCTCTCATGTCCAGTGAGCACCCTGCTTCTCTGCCACACACCCACTTTGTTGTGGGATTCACCACCCCCCGTCCCGTCCCGTGGTACAGACAAAGAAAATGAGGCCCTGGGAGGCAAAATGAGTTTCCCAAGTTCACAAAGAAAGAGTTTTCCAAACTCATCCTCATTTTCGATGGCTCCCATCACTTACAGTTGAAGTCCCTACTCCTTGTGAGGACTTTGAGGTCACCATAATGCATCCCTGCTCACCTTCCTGGCTTCACCTTTGCACTTACCCTTCACCTCCACGAGCTTGCAGTTGTGGTCTGTGGGTGCCCCATTCTGGCCTCCAGGTCCCTGCTCACGCCCTTGTGATGGGCTATCCTCTCCGTCCTCCCCTTGCTCATCAGGCTTCACTTCTTTCTGTTCTGGATGTTCATCCAGGGCCCCTCCACGAGAGCTGGGTTCTCGTGGTCCACTCTGAAGATCACAGTCTCCCTTAGGCCAGAGATGTTCCTCACACAACTCTGCTTTGCCAGTACTCAGCACGGGCTTGGCCCCAAGTGAGCCCTGAATGAATGAGTGAGTGAATGAATGAGATAAGGAACACTGTGGGATTTCCATTCCTAGCTTCAATCAGTTTGTTCTCCAAACATTTTTCAGGCACCTCCTCCATGCCAGGCCTAGTGCCAGCCCCAGGGATAAGGATAACTCAGCCTTGCAACGCACTTCAGGGTTTACAAAGTGCTTCATCTTATAAGTCACGGCCACTCTGTCAAGCAGGGGTTTGTGTTTATGTCCATTTCCCACATGTGGAAACTGAGGCTCAGTGAGGTTGGGTAATGTGCACCCAATCATAGCCAGTTGTGGCAGAGCCAAAATCTGATTCCAGGCCCGTTCACTCTAGAGCCCACACTCCTTCCACACTGTGAAAACAAAGCACAACAAAGCAGAGGAATAGATATGAACACTTGGAACATTTAAAAAACACAGGGAAGAAGAAGGAAGGGAGGGGCAAGCCCTGCCTCGCCCTCTGCCTAGGACAGGCCTCACTAACAACCACTTGAGATGGTCTACCGTTTTGGCTGAGCCTGTGGGTGTAAGGTGCCACAGAGACAAGGGGCACTGTCATGGAGCAACCCAGACTGTCAAACACCACAACTGGAGAAGAACTTGAGGTGACCCTGAACTTCAAGGAGCTACTTCCAGTCTTGTGGGAACAATGAAAGCAAACAGGTGTGTCTAAATTTGGGTCCCCCCCAAAGCAACTTCGAGATGCACAGATAGTTTATTCGGGAAGTGATCCTAGGAAGCAGCAGAGAAAGGGTGCAAAGAATGAGATGGGAGGAGAGAAAGTCAGGAAGTGAGTGCTCACTAGTGAGCAGGTGACCAGTGTGGGCAGCTGGACACCATCCAGCTGGGCATCTTCCGAGGAACAGTGGTGAACACCCCCAAAACTATCTCCCTGAAGGCTGGGAGGCTGAGCATTTGCCCATGACTTCCATTCCCAGGAAGTGATGGAAGGTTCTTCTGGGGGTGTTCACTTGACTGCATTTTCAAGCTGCCTTGAGCTTGGGCTGGGCCACCTCCAGCAACCTCAGGAAACGCTGTCAGGCAGACAAGCAGAACAATGTGGGGGGCACCTGCAGTGGGCCAGTGTTTGGAAAGCTGTCTACCGGCTCAGCTGCAATCCAAGGCAGGCACCAGAAGCCAAGTGCTATATGGTGCTTAACACGTGGTGATTCTTTGTCATGGTAAAGTACTTTGGGAATGGGAGTGGAACACAGAAGTCAGAGATTTCCTCAGAGTAGATGACAATGGAGTTGACTTTGAAAGGCAACTGAGCAATGGAGGAAGAGGCATTCTAGTAAAGGCTGAGTGTGAAACAGCTCATTGTCTTTGGGAGACACTGCAGAGCCTGTACCTGAGTCAGGGGATTAGACCAGAACTGAGTTAGGACAGAGTGAAAAAGCCAAATGGTGAAGAGCTTTGAATACCAGACCAAGGAGCTCAGAGTAAATCCCCAGGTGCTGGGGAGGCAATGCAGGGCTCCACGCAGGGGAAGACAGTCCAATCTGTGCCAGAAAGCTCTCTCTGGGACTGGTGTGAAGGATGGATGGAGAGGAGCAGACTGGAGCAGGATGCTCCCTTCAGGGACCTTGAGCCCAGGACAGCCTGTGAGCACCTTCCTCTTTGTGTCCTGGGGGAGCTGGCCCAGCCTGTCCAGATATATGACTGATCCGGAGGACAGTGCTGGGGCTGGCCACTCCCTAGATTTGTCTTGACTGACCTGGGTGTATCTGTTTTGGTACAAACCAGGTCTCATCATTACCTAGAATGGTCATTACCAGAGTTAGTCGTCTTCAAGGGCAGGATGTTACCTGCTGCCAAGGGGACTTTCTCCACTAGGACAATTTTCTGGTTTGGATCAGTTATTCTGTCCTCTTTTGGGGTCCTTCATGAAGCCTAAAGCTCTGACACCAGCGTGGTCTGAGCTGGCAGGTTTGTGGCAGGACTGGAGGAGACCCCTGGCGGCCCCTGGCACCACAGACTTTTCCCACCACACTGGCTCCCTACCTGCCTCTGGGTTGGGTCAGCAAATGTCCCCTAGTGCCACAACTTCTACACCTAACTTCCCTCAGAGGCCTGATTGCCCCTGATCGCCAGGCCACGCTAGTGTTTAATCACCTTTCCCACACGGTCCACGCCCACAGTCCACTCTCTCCCTATCTCAGGGTCTCTCTCTCTTTCTCTCTCTTTTAATGTTTTTAGTTGTAGATGGACACAATATCTTCCTTCCTTCCTTCCTTCCTTCCTTCCTTCCTTCCTTCCTTCCTTCCTTCCTTCCTTCCTTCCTTCTTCCCTCCCTCCCTCCCTCCTTTTCTCTTTTTCTAACGTGGTGCTGAGGTTTGAACCCAGCGCCTCCCACGTACTAGGCAAGTGCTCTGCCACTGAGCCCCAGCCCCAGCCCTTTCCATCTCTCTTTGAGTCTCTGCCTCTCTGTTAAGTCCAGATCTTAGATAAACATAATTGAGCTAATCGGAGCCTTTGGTTCACGATATGCTCTCAGCCTTGGTCCACACATGGCCCAACGTATGTGATGCAAGATTGTGAAAAATACAAGCGCCCGGAGGTGCTGCCCACCCCGCAAGCTAGAACAGAACTGATACCTGATATCTCCTCTGTGCTGTCCCCATCCCCAGCACTCTCTTAGAGGTCACTAGGATTCTGAATTTTAAGTTTATCCTTCTCTGGTTTCCTTATTTCTAGTTTTAGTACATGTACAAACACCTAAATAATATGTTGTTTGTTTTAATTTGTTTATTCATTTCATATTAAAAGGCGCTTACCACATATAATCCTTTTGTAAAACTCAATGCTATGTTGATCAGCATGTCTATGTTGTGAAGAGTTATGATTTAGTCGTTTAAAAGCTGTGTGTGACTATACCACTATTTACTTATTTATTTTCCTGTCAATTGATCATGGGGTTGTTTTCAGGTCTTCTGCTATTACAAAAAGTGCTGCTAGGGCTATTGCTGTGCATTTTTCCTAATGCTTTGTAAAATATGGTCCAAGGATCATCAGCCCTGCAATCCCTGGGAACTTGTTAGAAATGCAGAATCTCAGGTCCTGCTCTGGACCCATGTAATAGCAATCTGCATTTTCACAAGGCCCTGTGGGATCCCCTGCACATTAAAGTTTGAAAAACAGGAATTGTGGGGTCTAGTGGGTGTGCCAGCGCACCCTCTATCAGCAGCATGTTAAGGCTGCCATGGGGCTACACTTCACCGGCTTTGGGTACTGTCTGACTATTATGGTTTAGGTATGAGGGGTCCCTCAAGAGCTCATGTGTGAGACAATGTAAGAATGTCCAGAGGTGAGGGGACTGTGGACATAGCTCAGTGGTAGAGTGCTTGCCTAGCATGCACAAGGCTATGGGTTTGAGTCCCAGCATTGCCAATAAAGAAAAAAAACTTGAAGAAAGTAAAAGAAGAAGAAGAATGTTCCGAGGTGAAACGATGAAATGGTCAGGTTACGAGGGCCTTGACCTAATCAGTGGACTGTGCCACTCACAGGGATCAAGTGTGCCGTGACTGTAGGCAGACAGAGTGTGGCTGGAAGAAGCCAGTCCCTGGAGGTGTGCCCCGGGGGTTGTATTTTGTCCCTGCCAGCGCTCTCCCCTGCCCATGCTCTCTGCTTCCTGGCTGCCCGCCCTGCGCAGCTTTGCTCCACATGCCCCCTGCCACGGTGTGCTGCCGGACTGAGCCTCTGAAACGGGAGCCCCAAATAAGCTTCCCTCCTCTGTGTTGTTCTCGTTAGGTTTTTTGGTTACAGCAATGAAAAAGCTGCCTAAAAACGCTGACTTGGATTTCGTCATTTTCACCATGGCTTGGGGTGCCGGCGTCTCACTGTGGCGTTGGGTGACATTTCCCTGATGGCTGATGAGGTCAGGTGCTGCTCACACCGTGACTGGCAGGTTTCCTCCCCGTGAACCACCTCTGCCTGTTCTCTGTTCCTTCTTTCTTTAGGGCTACTTGGCTCAATCCTGCTTTTTTGCAAGTGCTGTTCTCTCAGCTTGAAGCACCTTCCCCCTGCACCACCCCGCGCCAGTTCCTCCAGGAAGCCCTCCCTGACTGCTGCCCGGGCTGTGAGCCTCCCCAGCCTCACAGGCAGGAAAGCTCAGCCTCACTGAAGAGACTGCAAACCTGTTCAGGACGGTCCTAGGAAGTGTTTTTCAACTATCTGCCATAATTTTCCATTTGCATTTGAAAAGTAGGAGTTACTGGTTTCTCTTGAAAAATTGAGATGTGGCCTCCCTGGGCCTTTTTTCTTTTTCCTTTTTTGGTACTAAGTATTGAACCCAGGAGCACTTTACCACTGAGTCACATCCCCAGCTTCTTTTTATTTTTTGAAACAAGGTCTCACTAAGTTGCTGAGCCTGGCCTCCAACTTGCCTTGCTCCTGCCTCAGCCTCCCAAGCTGCTGGGATTAAAGGAGGCATGCATTGCCATGCCCAGCTGGGCCTTCTTTCTTACATGGCAATAATTAGCTGGTGCAGAGTGTCACAGTCCCCACTACTTCATGCTCCTATCCTGTCCAAGCATTTAGGTTTGTGACCCTTGCCTAAATAAGGCCAATGCTTATTTCTCTAAATCTCTCCCATCCTTATCCACTTCCCATGACCCTGTTCTTACTCCCACTTAGTCCTCTGCACCTCTCCCCTGGACTGTCACACCAGCCTTCCACAACCATCCTTTTCTAATCCTGCCTCTTCCAATCCACTGACCCTGAGGCCCCACTGTTCAAGAACCAGCAATGGCTCCCCATTGCCTTTCCAGGCACTGACTTAAAGAAAAACAGTATCATCACAATATAAATATTTCACAAAAAAGATGAGAGAACTGCATAACAAACACCCATGTATCCACCACCCAGCTTAAGAAATAAGCCATTTCAAGCACGTTTGAAACCCCTATTACATTCCCTCCCTCCCCCCTTCCCTCAGGGGCAAACTGTCCTGGATTTGCTATTTATCGCGCCTGTGAGTGCTCTTGCACCCGTATTGCACATGTATGGGTCCCTGTATAAGAAATCGTATTGTGTTGCATGTTTGCAGACTTTATACATCTGGCATCAAACTGTGCTTTCTGTCTTCAACTTACTCTTTTCATATCTATTTTTTATTTTAAAAAACTGAAGTAGAAAATTGAGACAAAGGGTACTCAAAACACAAGTGTACAACACTGAATTTCCACAGCTGAATCAACAGTGTGGTTTTGGGATTTAATCCTCACGGGTTTGTGCGGCTTGTGCTCACCTGCTCTGGAGACAGTGGAGTGGAAAGTTTTCCGGTGTCTGGTCATCACTATTCACAGCTGACGGGCGGGCAGGCTGCATCCGGCTTCTCACTACTACAAATGGCGCTGCTATGGATATCTGTGCGGACTCTCCTAGGGCTCTTTATCTGGGGGGCAATGCTTGCTCATCTTCGACCTGACCATACTGTTCCAGGTCACTGTCCAGCCCTTGGCTGTCCTGGCTCTCCATGGCCCCCAGCTCAGCGGAGAAAGTTCTCCCACTGCTCCATGTAGCCCACACTCCTCATTGCTCGCATCCTGCCCAAACCCACAGCCACCTTTTCTCCCGTCACATACTCTCCTTTCTCCTGAGGGCCCCAAACTCCCTTCTTGGAGGCTTTGCAGAAGCTTCACCTCTGCCAGGAAGTCCTCTTGAGCAGCATAGGTCCTGCCATCTCCTCTGAGCACACTCTCTTCACACTGAGTGTGAAGAGCCGGGAAGACAGAGCAAAACAGCACAGACACTGGGGGAGGGGACATGTGCCTGAGACGACAGACATGGATGGACCAGTTGACAGTATGAGAAACTGATCCCTGGGGTCTGGGTGGACCAGTAGGAGTTTGTTAGATAGAGGATGGAAGGCCACGCAGGCCAGGTAAAGGCAGAGGCTGGACACCGGAACAGTCTGTCTGGATGGGGTTGTGAACAGGTGGGCAGGTGGTGGATGAGATTGGGAAAAGGGCTATGAGGAACCTTAAATGTCACCCATTAACATTGTCCTGACTCTTCTGTGTTCAACTGGTCTTTTCCAGCCTTGGCTCTGTATGGGAGCCAGGGTAGACAGGCACATGCATTTGACATCTACTGAATGCTTGGCATCATCAAAGAGCTTACTTACAATCTTTATCTCTTTGGTTTCTTTACTCAAGTTGGCAATAGATACTCCTGTTGTCCCATTTTACAGGTGGAGAAAATGGGGCTCAGAGAAAGGCAGTCTGTGGTCACAAAGCCTCAGGAGAGGTAGGACAGGTACTCAGCCTACCGCCATCCCCGCTACCTGACTCCAGAGACTGTTTTTAACCCTAGTACTGCTTGAGACAAGAGGGCACGTGGGAGAGGGTTCTGCAGGAAACGGGTCACCAGGAGGGGGCACCCATTCACAGAGACAGGAGCCCAAAGCGGGAGGGGTCTTCTGACTCCCCGCGAGGTGACCCAGGATGGTCTCGTCCTCTGTGGGGCTCAGTTTCCTTCCTCCAAGATGCAGCGATAGTCAACACAGGTTCCTGCCGGCCCTCTCCCATAGCCTGGGGTTCCAAGTTCCCGCGCCAACGCGGCCAGCGCTGTGTGACTTTGTTTCAATAGCCTACCCTCTCTGGACCACCAGCCACAGATTTCCAAGCAGTCTTCTGACTAGCGACAGGGCGTCTACAGCTGCGGAGACCCTCCCGCTGTCCCCGGGTTGCGGGGGCGTGGGTGGGGGTGGGGCGCCCGGAACCGCGCGGCCCCCGCTCTCCCCCAGCAGCCCCGGGCCCGCGGCCGGATCCGCGCCTGGTTTTGGGCGCAGCCGCGCGGCCCCCTCCCCCGCGCGCATCTCCCCGCCCCCCGCCCCCTCCCCGCCGCTCTCGGGGAGCCGGGGCCGCGGGCTCCTCCTCCCGCAGCCGCATCTGGGGCGCCGCGCCGGCCGGAGGAGAGGCATGGGGCGCCCGCGGGCCGGGGCCGGGGCCGGGGCCTAGGCGGGCGTACCTGCGAGCGGACCGGGCGGCGGCGGCGGCGGCGCAGCGCAGCGGCGGAGCGGGCCGGAGGCGGCCGAGGCGCCCGGCGCAGGTGAGGGCGCGGGGGTGGCGCGCGGTGGCCCCGACCCCCTTTCTCGAGCCGGCGCGCCCCGTCCCTCGGCAGAGCCCCCATCCCGTCTCCTCCCGAGCCCTCCCGGGCCGGGGGCGGTGCTGGCGCAGAGAAGCCCCCTCCCCCTGCCGGGCGCGTCCTCGGAGCCCCAGTCCCGGGGGCGGCGTGCGGCCGGGGAGCCCCCTTCACTGGGTGGGATCGCCCCATTCAGGTCCCCCCGACCCTCCGGCCGGGGGCGGCGCTGGGCCTAGAGCCCCCAGTCCAGGGCCGGACCCCCATCCGCTCTTTTTCCCGCGGACTCCGGGGTGTCCAGCGCTGTCAGGGCTGAAAAGACCCCAGCTCGGCCCGCCCCGCCATCCGCAGGGCGGCCTGGGGGCAGGGGGACCCCTCCCCTGCCCGGCCAACCTGGGAGCCGAGGAGAGCGGAGGCTCGGCCAGCCCGCGGGGCTTTCCTCCATCCTACCCGCTGCCGCGGATCCCGCTCAGTCGCCCCATAACTGCCCCGCGGCGCCCCCCTTCCGAACGCTTTCCCCGGACCTGGCATCTGGGGAGGGGGCGGGGGCAACCCCCTCCCCGTGCTGCATAGCGCCCCCTCCCTGCTTGCGTGCCCGGGAGGGGCCTGGCTGACCGGGGCACCTGGGCTGGTGGGGGGGCGCTCACATGGCTACAGGAGGCCCCCACGTGCGGCGCCCCGCGGCAAAAGGGGTTCGCATTCAGAACTGGTGGCGGTGGATGGGCCAGGTGGCTGCGGAGGCCAACTGGGTCCAGATGTGCCAGCTCTGCTGGGAGGGGATATATGGTACCTGGACATGTGATGGCCCCTTGGCCTCTTTGGGTTGAACCTGCTGCCTCCGATCCCTCTTCATCCCTCCATCCCTCTATCCCCTATCCTTCTTCCGTCTCCGCTCCTTCATGCTGCCTCTGTTGCGGAGAGGAGCTGTCAGACTGTTGATGTTGTGGGAAAAAATGAAATGGAGGAGGGGTTGTGGGTTGGTGAAGGCCAGTTGTGTGTGGGTTGCCCGAGGATGGTGAGCCCCGAGCCTGGAGGGCAGTGCTGGTGGGGGTCCCAGCACCCCCACCTGCCTGAAAGTAGAAATGACAGAGAGGGAGGGGGCTACAGTCCCAGCCTCAAGGGAGACTGGACCGCCCTGCCTTTACTTCACTGTACTTCCTCTGGGGACATGGAGAGGGTCCTGGACCTCATGCCTCTGTGCCTTCACTTGTAAGAGGGACTGTGTTTTGTGCGGGGTTGGAGGTGGTGGCAAGAGGTTGTACAGAACCAGCTCCGAATGCCTGGTGGAGGATCCCAGTAGGATTCTATCCCTCCTCTGATGGCCACCTCTCCCTTCCCTTCTCTGCTAGAGGGAACTGTGAGCTCCCCAGTCTCAGGTGGCCTGAGGGGCCTGAGCCAGACTCCAGTGGGCAGCAGGACTGGGTGGGGCCACAGGGCTGGTACCCTGGCTGATGGGTGACTAGAGCATTGGGAGCCACTTCCAGGCCCCAGATTCCGAGTATGTTCCCAGCAGTTCCTGGCTGTGCTTGCTGTGCACGTGGGGCAGGTGTATGTGCGTGTGCCTGTGCTGTGGCAGGGGTGACCAGGGCTCCAGGTCCTCCTGGAGCAAGGAAATTGCAGCTCAACTTCTGTGAACGTGTCTGGTATGTGGCATCCATGGGGCCCTCCCTCCTTCATCCCTCAGAGGCCTGGGGAGGCTGGGTTCTGTGCTGGGAATGGTGGGCAGGTCCCAGACTGAAGACAAAGTATGGGGTACACAGGGCTGAGTTATGTGGGGCCTGGAGATGCATCTGGCTGATGCCAGCCTTGTGACGGAGAGGTCGGTTTGAGAGTTGTGTCCCAGGCCTGAGACTGCCTGGTCTGACAGCTGAGTTGGTGTTTTTGAAGGGAGACTGTTCCGTGCTTGGGAACTGAGGATAGAATATGTACTTTGGAGCAGAGGACTCAGTGACGTATCTAGCGTACCAGGGCACCCACTGATATCTCGTTAGGTTCCTATGCAGTTTATGGCTGATGGCTTCATAAATGCTAGTGTTTCTGCATACTGAGCCATGGTGTCCAGGGGCACTTTATGTGATTGAGAGCAGATGGTCTTTACCCTCCCATACGTCTGCGATTGATGGGGGTTCATTCATTTATTTAAAAAAGCATTAAAAATTAGCATTCTCTGACTCCTGTGTATTTAAATTCTTCCATTTTAAACATTCTGAAATGTGAATTAATAAAATCTCAAATTCAGATTTTCTTTTTTTAAGAAAGCACAATAAGGGGCTGAGGTTGTAGCCCAGTAGTAGAGCGCTCGCTGGGTTCGATCCTCAGCATCACATAAAAATAAATAAATAAAAAAAGGTATTGTGTCCAACTACAACTAAAGAGAGAGAGAGAGAGAGAGAGAGAGAGAGAGAGAGAGAGAGAAAGCACAATAAGTGCCCAAACTCCCATGATGAAGTCCAGCCTCCTCCCCCTAGTAGCTGCTTCTTGAGCTACCTCATGACCCCCACCACCGTGACCTTTGGCTCTGGTCTCTCTGGCCTGCTTGCAGTAACTGGAACAGACCATGCTCCCTCCATCCTCAGGGCCTTTAACTATGCTAGTCAGCCTCCCTGAACACTCCCTCCCATTTGCCTGTGTAACTGCTACTCATCCACCGGGTCTCAACTTCAGCATCACTTCCAGAAGAAATTCTTCCTTGATGCCCATGCCAGATTGTGCCCCTATGGCATCTCCACAGCCCCAAGCCTCTGCCTTCACTGCCCCAGATGCATTTCTGTCTTGGATGAATCTATGGTTGATGTGGGAGGGGCAGGGTTCCACCTTCGTGCCATTCCCCTGGTGTGGAGGACAAGTCTTGGCTTACTGTAGACACTTAGTCTATTTCTTTTGTTTGAATGAATGGAGGGCATGATGTGGGTCCATGTTAGGGTTGGGCAGTGGGCATGGTGGGAGACTTGGCCAGGCCCAGTTGCCCATATGCTGCTCCCTTGGGTTTCTGTCTCCAGCAGCCTTTGTACGTGCTTTAGGCTGGGAACTATGGGAGTTCCAGCCTGTGGCCTATAAAATCCCAGTGTGTCTTGCCTTATAGAAGAGGGCCAGGCGCCCAGCTCGGGCAGCCTCCATCTTCCTAGTGTGCCTGTGCCCCTTGGGTAAGGCTGTAGCTCCCGTTGGTTCCTTTGCTCATGTCACCTGTCTGTCCATTCCTCCTTTCATTCACTAGGCCATGTGCTTGTTTTCTTCTCCAGTTTCTCATCTTCTGTTCTTGGACCAACCGTGTTTCCTGGCCCACTCAGTGCTCAACCCTGTGCCAGGTTTGGGGACACAGAATCAAACTGGTGGGAGCCTGCTATGTCAGCTGGAGGACTCTGGGTTGTGGCAGTGGAGGGGGACTGGAGAAGGCCCCTGCTGGCTGAGAGAACCACGTGGATAAAGGCAGGAAAACAGCTGAGTAGGCTTGGGGATGGTGGGGGGGTCTGTGTCCTAATAAGAGGAGGAGGCCCTCCTGAGTGGTCCACAGGGGCTGGTAAGGAAAGTAGGCAGTGTACAGTTTGGGTTGGGTTCTCACTTGGTGCCAGGACCCTGTTGCTGACTTGCTGTGTATCTTTGGATGAGGTGTGTCCTTTCTCAGCTCCCATCTTGGACCTGGTAATCTCAGAGGGACCTTCTGCCTACCACTGTCTGGAGTCTGTCACCCTGACAGTCCAGAAAGGGAGGCCTCAAGGACCCTGCTTCTTTGTGCACCTGGGGGATGGATCAGAGAGGGGGCTTGATTTGCTTTAGAAGCTTTGGCGGGTAGTATGTGCAAGTGTCCAGGGCTGGGGTTCACAGGGGCCTGATGAGGCTCCTTATTTTAGTCTAATGGATGGATGACCTGCCCATCAAGGGAATGAAGGACTGACTCAGTTGGTAGGGAGCAGCCTGTTATACAAACTCTCACGGGGCATCTTTTGTGAAAAGCTATCACTGAGGAGGGACCTCCTGGGTGTGGAGCCAAAGACAAGCCTACCTCTACTTCATCAGACTCCCTTGGCGGCCTTTGAGACTGTGTGACTAGCTTTCTTTTGTTGTGACCTATGGAAGAGTTTTGCCTATTCTTTCCTACACCTCTTGCCCCTTCACAGTCTCCTGGCAGCTACCCCAGGCCATGACCAAAGCCTTTAGCACTCTACAGTTTGCATGACCCATTTAATTCTTGTACTTTCTAGCCATTCCTTGGGGGTAGAAATGAAAAGGGATATTATCTCCATTGACAGATCAGGAAACTGAGTCCCAGAGAGATGGATGGCTGTCTAACATCACTTAGAAACTGAGGGGTGGATCTACAGACCTGGAGGCCTGATCAGTGGACCATGGGGGATGGCTATCATGTCAGGGTCTCTGTCTTTCTGGTGGCACATCACTTCCTGAGCCAAGGAGTGGGGCCCAGATCCTTCTGTGCTGGGTTTCGCAATGCCGCCTCCTCCCCGCAGAGCTGTCTGACGTGGCCTTTTCAAAAACCCAAAATGAATGGAAGCACATTTTGTTTGGAGAATTTTGCTACACCCCTCACCAGGGCTGGTTGCAAAACCAGGCTTGGGGATCCCTGCTGACACTGGTGAGGATGATGATGATGATGATGATGATTTTATTATTAGCTAACACTTTTTAATCCATCCATTCAACAAAAACATTGATTATCTCCCAGGCCCACGGATGGTGCTGGGCTATTTAATGAACTCCGATTCTAAGCTCCTTACATCTAACCCCTATATCCATCCCCTGTTATTCTTAGTCCCATTTTATAGATGAGGAAACTGGGGCATAGAGAGCTGTAGTAAGTTGTCCAAGGCCACATTGCTGGGGAAGCAGTGATATCAGAGTCCAAGTCAGTGAGAGTTTAGAGTCTGTTCTTAGTTGTGTGTTCTGGGGATTTTGAAGTTCGCATTTGTTTACCAGCAAATGATAGGTGAGGGGGTGGAGGGTGAGCAACAAGCCCTTGGAGATAAATATAGCAGATCCAGTTCTTGGCTTTGGAGAACCTGGTCATACACACCAGAGGTGGCACTCAGC
This sequence comes from Urocitellus parryii, assembly GCF_045843805.1. Taxonomy (NCBI): domain Eukaryota; kingdom Metazoa; phylum Chordata; class Mammalia; order Rodentia; family Sciuridae; genus Urocitellus; species Urocitellus parryii. Next base: position 178,097,685 of record NC_135536.1, read on the forward strand.
CTGGGCTGAGCAAGTAACTCCAAAGCACCGCTGGAATTGGGTGGCCACTGTCAGCAGTCATACCTCCCTTCCCTGCCAGAAGCTGTATTTTAACTGTGAGGCTCATGGTCACTGAAAACTGGGTGTTAATAAGGGGAGAACTGCAGCCTCTCCCCTAGTTCTCTGCTCCACAGCAGCACACAGTTCTAGTAAGCTATCAGGCATCTCAGGGCATGGGGAGGTGGCATGGCTGATAAGAAGTGACCACACTGACAGCCTGTTCAAGAAGGAAAACACATTATTTGGCTCCTGGAACCAGTGAAGGGGCAGATACCTCCCCTCACGCAGCAGGCTCTAGGTGCAGTCATGGGGTGCTGATGCCCTGGCGAAGGCGACAGAGCAAACAAGCAAACGCTGCGTTTGCGTTCCTCTCTGGTATAAGAAGGCCTTTGGTGGTGACACATCTCCATAAGTTGGTGTCACGATGGTTAGAGGGATATTCGGTGCACAAGGGGGTCATTTTGAAGAAGCACGTGATGGGAGTGGGTTTGCCTTTGATGATGTACAAATGGGGCAGGCATCCTGGTATATACATGGAGCACAAAGCTTATTAAGGCACTAATTGAGTACCTGCTGTGTACCTTAGCACTGCACTGACAGGGGATCAGAACCATGTCCAGATTGTTTGGGAGGCAGTGGGACTCTGTGAACCCCAGGTACTGGGGCTGGGGATCGAACACTCAGCTTCTGGGTTCAGGTATTTTTCTTTCTGCAGTGACAATTGAGCCTATGGTGACAGAGGTGAATCTCAGAGGTTTTTTTCTTTGTAGCTGTGAGGAGGTCAGTACTGGGTACTTGGGGAATTATAATAAGAATAGTGGGCTGTGGTTATCCCTGCTGCTGTGTATTCCTAACCGAGTGTCTGCACCTCTCTGGGCCTCCTGGTCTCCATCTCTTTGGAGGGAGTAGAGTGGGGGCGGTCTCTGAGGCTCTCCCAGCTCAGTCCTCTGGGACTTAGGTGTGAACTGCTCTGGGCTTCCTTCTGGGAGGTGTCAGGGAGTCCTCCGTGGCCTCAGCCCGGCTGCTCCCTGGCTTCCCCCTGCCCTCTGCCCCCCTGCCCCTCAGAGGAGGGAGCCCTTCCTTCCACCCGCTGCGGGCTGACTGGTCGCGGTGGTGGTGACGCAGCCACTGAGGACTCTGGAGCGCAGCTTGGAAACGGGGATCCGGGTTTGCTGAAGACAGGGAAAGGCTCTTCCCACCACCCCCAGCTGCCTGCCTGCCTCCTTCCCCGGCTGCCGCCAAGCCCTGGCACTGTCTCTGCCCTTCCAGATCCACTCTGGGTCGGATCGTGGGCCGGGGGCTCAGCATGCGGGGTCCTCATGGCTGCCTGCCTTGGCTGAACAGTGTGCACCGAGGGCCTGGGCCTGGGAGTCTGTGGCTGCCCAGGTAGCCCCGCAGTGCTGCCCCTGGAGGGCCACCTGCCTGAACTCGGCCTTCTGTCGGGGGGACAGGCCTGTGGCCCAAAGACTGCATGGAGGAGGGCTTCGGGTCCCTCTGTCTCCTGTGTTTTCTGTGGGCAGCCCACAGTTGAGGGAGAGCTGGGCTACGGCCATCCCCATTTTACATCTGAGGAAATGGAGGCTGCTTGCCTGGGGGTGGCAGAGCTGGGACTTGAACCCAGGTGTGTGCGACTTGGGCATTCAGGCAAGAAGCCCAGCCGGGTAACTGCGTCTCCCTGCATCCTCTCTGGGTCTCAGTTTCCCATCTGTATTGGGAGTGGGGCAGTGGGGTGGGCTCCCCACCATCTCTGGACCCCACAAAGACACTGCTGGCATTTTTGAGCCTCCTTGCCCAACCTCCATACCTGTCCTCGAAACCCAACCGAGGTGTAGCCACAGGCAGGGAGGTGTTAGCATCTCACACCTCCTCCCGAGACCTGTCACCTCTGGTGTGAGGGATTCCTGGAGGATTGGGTGCATGTGAGACCTTCCAGGGATAGGAGGGGCGGGGCAGAGGCAGGGTGGCTCTGGGAAAGCTGGGGTCTTGGCTAGCCACAGGCCAGGCCCGCCTCAGCCTGTGACCAGGTCTGACCCTCATACAGGGATTCACCAGGTGCTCTGGGAGAGTGCAGGTGTGGATGGAGAGGTAGGACTGCCCCGGCTCCTTTCTGCCTGTGTGTGTGTTTTTTTTTTTGTGTGTGTGTGTGTGTAGTGTGTGGAGGTGTGGCAGGTATGTGAATGGTGTGTGTGTGTGTGTGTGTGTGTGTGTGGTGTGGATATCGTCCCCACTCAGGCCAGGCTTTGGGTATGTTGTCAGATCCTCTCAACACTGAGACATGGACAGTGTAGACGCCTCATCCCTCAGGGCCTACCTTCCCTACCTCCCTTTCTTCCAAGAATTCATATAGCAAACACATGTCAAGTGCCTGATTTGAGCCCAGAGCCAGACACTGGGCACACATCAGTGAACGAGCTTCTGGTCCCTGCCCTGTGGAAACACGACCTCCGGGGAGGTCTGCAGTCATTACATAACCTCCCAGAGGAGTGTGAACTCACGGCAGTGACAGGCGCTGCTGCCACAGAGACTAAGAGGAGACTTTAACTAGTCTTGGGGGTCAGGGAGGACTGCTCTCAGGAGGTGACTTGGGACAAAGACCTGAGGGTGGCAAGGAGTTAATTGGGTGGGGGAAGCATGGGGAGCTGAGGGTCCCAAGCTTGGAGAAGGCAAGGAGGAGCTCAGTGTGAAGAAGAATCAGGGCTGGGCGACACGGGCCTGCTAGGCTAAGGGTGGCTGCTGATGTGTAAGGAATCGGGCTCAGAGAGGTGAAGCGTCCTACCCAGGTGGGACTGGAGCTTGGCTGATCCTGAAGGGCTCCAGGATGATCAGGATAGTCCTTGACCATCACTGAGTCCAAGCAGGACATTTAGGCAACTTCCCCGAAGTCCCGAAACAAATTGGAGTGGAGTTGACCTCCCCTCCCAGCTCTCAGCCTCCCCCATATGGGCGCATCTCACTGAAATACACTAGGGAGCTACGGAAAGCTCCAGAGCAGAGATGGCCACAGTGCTCTCCTGGCCTGCCACGGCCAGCCTTCCCGGCACTGGCATGGAGTACTGGCTGCCTGCCCACCTGCCAAGGCCGGAGCTAACTGACCCCTGCTAACCCAGTCTGCTGCCTCCCTGTGCTGACGCCGGCCAGGGCAGGGGCTAAGGCAGTGGGCAGCCTGGGAGGGGCAAGTGTAGACAGGGACACCCGTCCCAAGGTTTCCAGGAACCGTCTTCAAGGTTGTGTTTGATAAATGACAAGGCCCTCCCCCAAGGCCAGCAGGGAGGCAGCCTCCTATCTGGAGCCTTGGGGTGGGTCCGGGGATTTACAACAAAGTGGAAGTTGGGCTCCTCCCCCTCTCCACATCCCCTTCTCAAGCATCTTTTGGCTCCAGCCATCATGGCCTCTGGCCAAGATGCCTTCCAGCCTCCTACCCAGTCTCCTGCTTCTGTGTCCTCCACACACAGGCAAAGTGATTGATCCAGAAACCACACTGGCTGCTTCACCTATCTGGCCCAGAGCCCTCTGGGAGGCAGCTGGGGTTCTCCATCGCCTGCACCTCGGTGCCCCTTCTGCTGCTCTGCATCATGCCCAACCTGCAGCCCCGTGGCGTGGGATTGTGAGATAATCCATGATTCCTGCCCTCCCAGTCTCTGCCTTCCTTGTTCCCCAGAGTCTGCTGGTTGACTCCTATTTGTTGTTTAAGGCTGGGTTCAGGCCTCCCCTTCCACATGGGTCCCCTCACCCCACAGACTGGACTGTGTGGGTCTCTCCAGAGGCAGGGGATTCTCCCACACAGGGCCAGTCTGATGCCAGCAGTACCCAGTATGGCTTGGCATACAGTAGGTGCATAGTCAGGAGTGGTGCCCGAACACTTCTGAGTCTGGATGTCCAGAGAGGGCATAGAGCAAGGCTTGAGGTGGAAGGATAGCTGACCAGCTGAGGCTGCCTGCTCGGTGTGCTCTTGAGCCTCCAAGAGGGGTCACAAGGCACATGCCTCCTGGAGCCCATGCCACTGCATCCCATCATGGCCCCCACCCGCTCCTCCCCAGCCCTGGGAGCAGGGGCCTACTCTGGGGGCCACTTCCTCACCTGGACCTGGCACTATCGGGTACCTGGGCTGTCTTTCCAACCTGGGCAAAAACCTCAACAGCTTGAAGGTCTGTTTCCAGGAGAGGAATACATTTCTTGTTCTTCAAGCCTCAGCAACATTGGGGTCTCTCTGCTCCTGCAGCTGATGCAGACCCCTGCTGTGTGCCAGAGAGGACTGGAGGCACAGCAGATAATCTTCACCCCCAAAGGGCGGCTGGAAGAATTTGCCGAAGACTGGCAGGGGACGCCGTACTTGGTGCTGGTGCACAGTGAGCTCTGTGGGTCAGATCTGTCCATGTGTCTGTCTGAAGTCATAAGCAGCAGCCTCCAGGGAGGGTGAGGTGGGCTCCTCTGGACAAATCAGGGGTCCTGGAGGAAGAGGGTAACCCTGGCCTGGCCTAGAGCCCATACCCGCAGGAAGCCACTGCCGGTTCTGGTTCTCTTCTGCCCCATCTCCAGGCTCCCTCTCCATTAGCTGCCTATAACCGTGGAACAAATGACCCTTAAAGTTGGTGGCTTAAAGCAGTAATGAACACTTATTCTCTCTCTCGAACACAGTGTGCCTCCAGGAGGACTTTAAGGGACTCCAGTTTAGACCCCTCATGGCCACATCAGGCAGAGTGACAGAGGCTGATGCCAGGTGATGCCAGGGTCAGAGTGCAACATCAGCTGTCTTTCCAATATGCTCATTCTCTGGGCAGGAGAGACCACTGGCATCAGGAGGGGAATGAGGAGAGAGGAAGAGTGACTCCTGAGATCACCCAGTCGCAGCTGGAGGTGGCGGGGCGCGGAGGTTTGAGTGCAGACAGCCTGTGCTCAGGGCCCAGCCCCATCCTGAGGCTATTTTAAAATAAGGTGTTCATACCAGTGAGTATTGATGTCAGCTATTTTAATGGGTAAGATTTTTTTCTCCTGATTTTGTCTTTAGTTGAAAGGAGAAATCTGAGTGAAAAGGTGGTGCCTTCCTCAACCCCAAAGACCCTGGAAAGCCCCAGACTGGGCCTCCCTGGGTGGCCACCAAACCAGTGTTCTTCCTGCTGTCCTGCAGCATTGGACCACTGGGGGAACTTGGAGAAGCTGAAGATAATTCTTACTATCAGGGTCCTTTGGAGACCTGGGACCAGGGAGCTTGGACTTTGCTGCTCCCAGCCTCTGTGGGACTCTGTTGAGCTTCTTTCCTGTGTCCCCTCCCTCGTCTGCTGGCCTGGTTTGTGCATGGCCCACATTCCAGAAAGCAGCGTTGGGACGGGAGGTCAGCAGTGGGAACCCTGTTGGAGGGACCCAGGCCTATTGCTGACGCTTGGCACTATGTGGACTCCTCTGCGCGAGAAGGTGGCTGTGAGGCCGTCGGCTGGGGCTCTGGTTCTCCCAGTGCTGCAGGCCTGGTTTGTGCCCCCTACCCCTCCCTGCACATCCTGCTTTGAGGAGCAGATATATTTAGATGAAATGCTCTGTTCTGAACAGATTCTGTGTCAACTGAACTCATCAGGGCTGGGGGAGGCAGGGCGGTGAGCAGCTACACCTGGAGCCTGGAGTCTCAGCCTCCCTGAGCCCTTTGCCAGGCTGCCTGGGACTTCCAGAACCTTCTGGCTATTAGAGGGGACACCAGTGGCAGGGGTGGGGAGTGGCCCTCTGCTGACTGTGGATTGTTCTCCCTCAGCACTCTCCCTCTCCCCTAAGGCCACATCTCTCTGACCCTTTACCACCAAGTTGTAGCCAAATTCAATCATTCATTCCCCTCTTACCCCCACCCCCTCCTCACCCCCCAGTTGTGTAGTCAGTTGAGGATTTGTGCCTGCTGTGGGCCAGGCTCTTGCTGGATGCTGAGGACATGGGATATGGCCACATCACAGTCAAGAGAGGGACAATAGACAGATCTAAGACATTGAGATACCTGTTGGGGCTGGGGTTGTGGCTCAGCAGTAGAGCACTCGCTTAGCACATGGGTCCAATCCTCAGCACCACATAAAAATAAATAAATAAATAAAGATATTGTGTCCAACTACAACTAAAAAATAAATATTAAAAAAAAGATAGCTGTTGGGATAGCAGGAAACCTGAGGACAGGGGCACCCAGACCATGGAGATGACCAGGGAAGGTTTCTTCAAGCAGGATGAGTGGAAGGCTTCGGTGTGGGTTTAGTGGAAGAGCCAACACCTGGAGGCAGAGCAGGCTTCCCTGACAGGGGGAACAGCATGTGCAAAGGCCCAGAGTTAAGGGAGGCCCTGGCTGCATGTGGGAGGGTGGAGAACAGGAAGGCAGGCAGGGACTGGGTCTTGCAGAGCCTCACATGTCAGGCTGAGGTCCTTGTCCACCCATCCCTGGCACTGAAGAGTTTTGAGCAGGGCTGAGGCTGAGTCGGTTGCGACTGGGGTGGCCAGGCACTGGTTCCACCCGCTGCTCACCGAGCTGCCCAGGCTTCCAGAGCAGATGCGCTGTGCCCGGCTGGGTGGGAATCAGAAATAGCTCCCATGTGCTCAGTGCTTGGTGAAGCAGCTCCCCCTCCTCAGCACATTTCATCTGTGCCTGCCCGAGTCAAGGACAGCTCACTGCTTGCGAGCTGGGTGACCTTCTCCCTCCCGTTTATTAATACACTGCCCACTGGGGCTTTAGGCCAGGCCAGGAGACGGTGAGCAGGGAAGGCCAGAAAGGCAGCGGGCCTGGGTCCCCTTGACAAGAGAGCCACTGGGGGTTTGGAAGATGATGCCCGCCCACTAGGACAGTATCCAGCAAAGTACGAAAATCCTCTTTCTGTGACTGCATATTCACGTCAGCCTTCTAGCTGTATCTTCAAGTCAACCTGCCCTGGCAGATGCATTCGTTCATTCAACAAATATGTCTTGAGTGCCCTCTCCTTGTGCCAGTCCCTGTAGTGGGCAGAAGGGACATGGTTCCGAGAGATGGTGCTCCTCAGGGAACTCAAAAGCAGTGAGACTGTGAGAAGGCCTATGGAGGAAGGTGGCAGAAACCATGGGCTGAGGCTTGGGTCACAAAGGCTCCCGGGAGGATCTGGCACTTGGAGTACTGATGCTTAGAGGTGAGACGCAACCCCACAAAGAGGAGCAGAAAGAAGCACTCCTGACAAATGGAACTTCAGTGTGCAAACTCTGCCTTGAGGGAGGCAGTGTTTTCAGGGAAGAGAAAGGAAGATGGCAAGGCTGGGGTGTTGGGGTAAGGAGGAGGCGAAGCATCAGGTGGTGGCAAGGACCAGACCTTATGGACTGTGATCAGTGCGTTAGAATTTACATAAGGCTGTGGGCCCTGGTGCCGGAAAGGCTGGGTTCAAATCCAAGTGTTGCATTGATTAGCTGCCTGACTTTAGTCACGTTACCGAGGCTCTCTGTGCCTCAGTCGTCTCATCTGTAAAATAGGGTCAGTGATGGTCTCTACCTCTTGAGACAGTTGTGAAGATGAAGTGATGTGATGAAGTGGTTAGGACAACACCCGTCACACAACAAGTGCTCACAGGTGGTATCTCATGTAATTTTGAAGTCATCTGCAGACAGAGTACAGATGTGTAGATGATTTTGCATAAATAGAGTCCTTTAGCCCTGTTTGTCTCAGCTATTTTGCTTCTGATGCTATCTTTCTGAGTCAGTGACTCTGGAGTATTATATCTGAGATTTGTGAATTGTGATGTGTATTGTGGAGAGCATTCGTTTTAAGTCGTAGAGTCCAGCCTGATATAACCACCCCTCAGATGAGGATGTAGGATATTTGAGCTCCCCAAGAAAGCTCCATCTTGCCTCCTTCAGTTACTCCTCACCCCCAACCTCATAGAAAAATAGGGTTTTGACTTCTAAAGCCATAGCTTAGTTTTTATCTATTCTGGACCTTCACATAAACAGAATGTTCCTTTTTGTTTCTGGTTGCTTTTATTCATTTTGTCATTGAGGTCCATTACTGTTGTGTAGATTGGTAATTCACTCCTTTGCATTGCTGCCTACTATTCCATTGAATGGAATATTATATCTGCTTTATACTTTATCCATTCTATCATTGATAGGCATTTAGATTTTTCCAGTTTTTTTATTATTATTATATGGCTAGTGTTCCTTTGAACTTTCTAACATCTCTTTTAGGAAACTTACAAAGTGATTTCTGGTGGGTATATAACCAGGAGTTCTGGATCACAGAGGATGAACACTTTCAGCTTTAGTAGATACAGTCAAAACTCTTCCAGTTTACCTTCCCAGCAGCAGAGTGTGGGAGTCTCTCCACATCTTCCCCAACAACCACACTCCAGGACATTTCTTTATTTTAATTTATTTTTATTTTTAGTTGTAATAGATTCAACACCTTTATTTTATTTATTTACTTTTATATGATGCTGAGGATCAAACCCAGTGTCTCACATGTGCTAGGCGAGCGCTCAGCCACTGAGCTATAACCCCAGCCCCACTCTGGGGCATTTCTGACTGTGGCAGAGACTACCATGCAGTCAGACCACCTCAAACCAGGTCCTGAATGATGGACATTTAAGTTGTTCCCAACTTTTACATGACTAAAAAAAATAGAAAATAAATAAATCAGTAAAACAAAATAACTTAAAAATAAACATTGGCGATAACCAAGATACACTTTAATGGGTAAATGGATAAACAAATTATGGGTATCCATATAATGGATTTTTTGGGTGATTAAAAAAAAAGATGAGCTATCAAAACTGCAAAAAAAACAGGAGGAGCCTTTAACACACTTCCTAAGTGAAAGAAGCCAGTCTGAAACAATTACAGACTATGATTCTAACTACCTGAAAAAGGTAAAACGTTAAGACAGTAAAGATTGGTGGTTTCCAGGGGTAAGGAAAGGGGGAGGAGGATGAGTAAGTGGAGCATCAAAGATTTGTAGGGCAGTGAAGCCATTCTGTGATATTGTAACAGTGCAGATGTGACATTATGCATTTGTAAAATATGTCCAAATAGTTATACATATAATTATTTCAAAACCTACAGAATATACACACAAAGAATAAATGCTAATATAAGCTGTGGAGTTCAGTTAATAACAATGCATTGGTGCAGATTCATCTGTTTTAATGAGCACACCACATGAATGCACGATGTCAGTACTGGCAACTGTAGGGGGAAGACCAGGAGGTAATGTGGGAACCCTGTACTTTCTGCTCAGGTTTTTTGCTTTTTTTTTTTTTTTTTTTTTTTTGGTACCGGGCACTGAATTCAGGGGCACTCGACCACCGAGCCACATCCCCAGCCCTATTTTGTATTTTATTTAGAGACAAGGTCTCACTGAGTTGCTTAGCACTTCACTTTTGCTGAGGCTGGCTTTGATCCTCCTGCCTTAGCCTCCTGAGCCACCTGGATTACAGGCATGCACCTCCTTGCCCAGCCTCTGCTCAGTTTTATTGTAAACATAAAAATTACTCTAAAATGTATTAATTTAAGAATAAATAAAAATAAAGTATAAAGCCATTAAAATGGAAAAAGACAAAAACAAAAATCATTAGTAGTGTCTGCTCTGGTATGAGGGGATATTTCCTGTGGGTCATTCTCTTTTTTTTCTTTTTCATGGTAGAAATGATACTCCAAAAATGCTTTTGAGTCTCCCTCCTGTTCATTCCCTCCCTGCTCTTTCTTATGGTGGAAACACATCCCTCTTCCTAAATACAGGGTTTATTTTGGCTCCCTCAAGGGAGGGGCAATTTAATTTTGATGATGGAATGGGAGCTGTTGTGTTGGGGAAAAACTGGATTTTGATAAAGTAATGGAACCGTGGGATCTCAGATATGGGCGTGACATTGTAGCAGAAATGATTTAGAATCACATCATCTTACTGGTACAAACGCATCTCAGCATCTCAGTATAGTTATCTTCAAGTGACAGAATGAGGTGTGTTTACATTCTGGAAATAAATGATTATGGATCTTTGAACAGATGAGTCTCAAAATTTCAAGACAATTTTAGAATCTCTAAGTTAAAAGAGCCAGTGGAGGTACACTAGTTTAATCTTTCTTCCCCCAGTATAACCTTGATTTATTTCCCTTTCTTAAAAACAGTTTTTATTGAGATATAATTGGCATACAATAAATTGCACCATTTCAAGTGTTCAAACTGGTAAGTTTTGACAAATGTGCACACCCATGAAATCATCACCTTAATCAAGGTAATGGACAGATTCATCACTCCCAAAAGTTTCCTTGTCGATTTTGTAATCTCTTCTTCCTCCTCCCGACCTTTGGCTATCCTCCTACCTGACCCTGTCCCTCCTCACCTCTAACAAGGATTTGTTTGTATTCCCTAGAATTCTATATAAATGGAATCACACAATGTGTTCTTTTTGTGGCTCCTTCACTCATCATGATTATTTGGAGATCCACCTGCTCTATCATATCAATAGTTCATACTTTTTTAAAGCAGAGTGATATTCCATTGTGTGGCTGTGTCACAATTATTCATGAATTTGTTGATGGACAGTTAGGTTTGTTTCCAACTTGGGGTTATTACAAATAAATCTTCTCTGAGCATTTATGCACATGTTTTTGAACATATTTCATTTCTTGAGGGTAAACACCTAGGAGAGGAATGGCTGGACAATATGGCAGGTGCATCTTTAATGATTTAAAAAACTGCCAAGCTTTTCCGAGTAGCTGTACCATTTTAATGTCCTGCTGCCAGTGTATGAAAGTTCTAGTTCCTCCATGTCTTCACCAACATTTGTCATAGTCACCCTTCCTAATATTAGGCATTCTAATAGGGGTGATAACTCATTGTGGTGTTAGCTTTCAGTTCCTTAATGACAAATGATATTGAATGTCTTTTCATGAGCTGTTCACCATCTATATATCTTACTCAATAATGTAGCTGTTTGAATAGCTTTCCTTTTTAAAAGTTGGGTGGCTTGCTTTCTCAGGGCATTTTGAGGACTCTTTTTCTAGTCTGTATATATGTATATATCCTATAAGGATATATGAATTGCAAATATTTGCAATTGCGAGTCTTTGGCCTATATGTTCATTTCTTTAAAAGTACCTTAAAAGATGTTTTTAATTTTGATAAAGGCCAATTTATCAATTTGTTCTCTCATGAATTGTATGCAGTGTTTTCATATCTAAGAAGTCTTTGCCTAACCCAGTATTATAAAGGTTTCCCCTGTGGTTTTTTCCTTCAGGTTTTATACTTTTACGTTTCATATTTACGTTTTTCATATTTAGATCTAAGGTCTGTTTTAAGTTAACAATGTATGTAGTGTGAGGTATGGATTACATTTCAAGTATTGCTTTTAAATGTCTATTCATCACAGCACCTTTGTTGAAAAAGCTCTGCTGGTTCTACTGCATTGTTTTTGCTCCTTTGTCAAAAATTAGTTATCCAGGGGCTGATGGTATAGTGAGGTCTGTAGTAGAGCACCTGCCTAGTGTGCATAAAGCCCAGGGTTTCATCCCCAGCACTGGGAAAAAATCAATTATCCATATATATGTGGGTCTGTTTCTAGACTCTCTCTTTTGTTCAATTAATCTATTGTTTTTGCATCAGTAACGAACTATTTGAAATTGGACCCTCCAACTTTCTTCTTTCATTTATTTATTTGGTACCAGGGATTGAACCCAGAGGTGCTTAACCACTGAACCACATCCCCAGCCCTTTTTTATTTTTTACTTTGAGATAGGCTCTTTTTTTCTTAATATTTAATTTTTAGTTTTCGGTGGACACACATCTTTATTTTATTTTTATGTGGTGCTGAGGATCGAACCCAGGGCCCTGCGCGTGCCAGGTGAGTGCGCTACCGCTTGAGCCACATCCCCAGTCTGAGACAGGCTCTTGCTAACTTGCTTATGGCCTTGCTAAGTTGCTGAGGCTGGCTTTGAACTTGAGATTCTCCTGCCTCAACCTCCCCAGCAGCCAGCCTTTACAGGCGTGTACCACCACTACTGGCTCTCCAAATTTTGTTCTTAGTTTTCGAAGTTGTTTTGACTCTTTTAGGTCTTTTGTATTTTCACATACATTTGAGAACTAATTTATCAATTTCAGGGCTGGGGCTGTAGCTCAGTGGTAGAGCGCTTGCCTAGCATGCATGAGGCATTGGGTTCGATCCTCAGCACCATATAAAAATAAACAGTAAAAATAAAGGCTTTCTGTCCATCTACAACTCCCAAAAAAATTATCAATTTCAAAAAATGCCTGTAGAGATTTTGATTGGGATTGATTTGCATATATAGATAAACTATCTCAGTAATATTTTAGTTTTCCATATCTAGGTCTTTCATACCGTTTGTTGTATTTACTCCTAAGTATTTTATATTTTGATGCTATTATTCATGGCATTTGAAATTCTTAAATTTCTGATTATTCATAACTAGTAAAATAGAAATAAATTTGATTTTTGTATATTGATCTTTTATCCTGCTACGTTTTTAAGGAAGTTTTTTTAAACTTTTTTTATTTATTCTTTTATGTGGTGCTGAGGATTGAACGCAGTGCCTCACATGTGCTAGGCAAGCGCTGTACCACTGAGCCACCACCTGAGCCCAACTTAGTTTTAATTGTGGTAGCTTTTTGTCTGTATAAATTCCGCTGGAATTTCCGTAAGAAGAAATATGTCATCTGCAAACAAAGATAGTTTTACTTCTTTCTTTCCAATTTGTATGTCTTCAGTTTCATTTTCTTGCCTAATTGCCCTGGTTAGAACCTCTGAAGCAATGTTGAATGGGAATGGTCATCATGGACCTCCTAGCTTTGTCACTCATCCTGAAGGGAAGCATGGTCTTTCGCCATTGAGTATGACATCAGTGGTGGGGTTTTTGTAGCTGCTCTAGATTGATGAAGTTCTCTTCTAAGTTTTCTGAAAATTTTTAAAATCATGAATCTTGCTAGATTTTATTAAATGCTGTTCTGTGTCTGTTGAGGTGGTTATCTGTTTTTTTTTTCCCTTTTAGTCTGATAGTTTAATAAGTTACATTGATTGATTTTCAAATGTGAAACTAACCCTGCATTCCTAGGATGAATCCCATTTGACCATGACATACTGTTCCTTTAAGAAACTGTTGAATTGGATTTGCTAAAATTTTGTTAAAAATTTTTGTGTCTACATTTGTGAGAGATATTGATTTGGGTTTTCATTTATTGTATTGTTTTGTCTGGTTTTGGTATTAGGGCCCCATAAAATGAGGTGCTATTTCTTCTCTTCGGTCTTCTACAAGAATTTGTGTAGAATCAATATTAATTCTCCCCAACATGAAGCCATCTAAGCTATGAGTTTTCTTTGTGGGTGGAAACTTTTTTAAAAAATTTTCACTTGTGTGCAATTTTCTTGGTATTAATGATTATCTCTTTTTTAACTAAAATTTTAATTGACCCAAAGTTATGCATATTATTGGAGTACAGCCTGATGTTTCAATATATATGCATTGTGTAATGAGCAAATCAGGGCAAATATGTCTGTCTCCTCAAATGTTTATTACTTTTTATGATGAAGATATTTAGCATCCTTCCTTCTAGCTCTTTTGAAATATTCAGTGCATGATTGTTATCTATAGTCACCCTACTGTGCAATGGAACCTCATAACTTATTTCTCCTGTACAGCTCTGTGGGAAGGGCTTTTATCTCCAAATTTAATTTCTTTGATGAATATGGGACTATTTAGGCTATTGATAGCTTTTTGTAAGAACTTTGGTAGTTTGTTATCTTTCAAAAAATTAACTCAGTTCTTCTAAGTTGTTAAATTTATTGGTATGAAGTTGTTCATAATACTCCTTTGTTTTCACCTTTTAAAAATGCTTTATTGAGAGATGATTTACATTCCTTACAGTCTACCTATTAAGAGCATACAGACCAGTGATTTTTAATGTGCCATTGTACACTGAGTGGTACAACTGTCACGTCAGTTTTAGAATATTTTCATCACCCCAAAAAGGAACTCTATTAGCAGCCAGTTCCCTTTGCTCTTTACCCCCTCTCCCACTCCCTGCACCTGGAAACCACTTGTCTGCTTTCTGTCTCTATAAATTTGTTTAATCTGGATATTTCATTAAAATGGAATCATACAATATATGGCCTTTTGTGGCTGGCTTTTTTCACATAACAGTGTTTTCAAGGTCCATTCAAGCTGAAGCATATAACAGCTTCATTCCTTTTTATTGCTGGATGGCATCTCATTGTATATTTCTAACACATTTATCTGTCTGTCCATCACTTTATGGATATTTCAATCTTATCCACTTTTTGGCTTCTCTGAATTTGCTGCTGTGAACATCGTGTACAAGGTTTTATGTAGACATGCTATTTTTCATTATTACTTTTTTAGTATGTATCTAGGAGTGGACTTTAGTATATACCTTGGAATGGACTTCTATGGTATACTGTAACTTTCTGAGTGACTGCCAGGCTGTTTCCAAAAAAACCTCACCATTTTACACTTCCACAACAGTGTATGAAGTTTCCAATTTTCCCAGGTCCTCACCAACATTAGTTATTGTCTGTCTTTTATAATAGCTATCCTAGTATGTATAAAGTGTTCATTTGGTTGGTTTTTTGAACCCAGGGGTGCTCTACAACTGAGCCACATCCCCAGCCCTTTTTATTTATTTATTTTTTTATTTTGAGACAGGATCTTGCTGAGTTGCTGAGTTTGGCCTTGAATTTATGATCCTCCTACCTCTGACTCCTGAGTCAGTGGGATTATACGCATTCCCCATGGTATCTTACCACTCATTTGGTTTCAAACTGCATTACCCAGATGGCTAATGATGTTGAGCATCATTTCACATGTTTATTGACCATTGTATTTCTTCTTTTGAAAAAATGTCCATTCGAATACTTTGCCCATTTTTAAATTGGGCCACTTTTTAAATTATTGTGTGTTAGTCCATTTGAGTTGATACAAAAAATACCTTAGACTATGTAACTTATAAATAATATAAATTTATTGCTCATTGTTCTGGAGACCAGGAAATCCAAGATCAAGATGCCAGAAGATGGGGCTGGGGTTGTAGCTCAGTGATGGAGCGCTTGCCTTGCATGCGTGGGGCTCTGGGTTCTATCCTCAGCACCACGTAAAAATAAATAAATAAAGATACCTTGTCCATCTACAACTAATAAAAAATAAATAAAATTTTAAAAAGATGCCAGAAGATTCAATATCTGATGAGGGTCAGTCTCTGCTTCGAATATGGTGCCTTCTTACTAAGCCTTCACGTGGTAGAACAGAGAAATAGGCTCCCTCAAGCCTCTGTTAGCCCTCGTGGAGTAATCACCTTCCAAAAGCCTCACCTCTTAATATTAACGCCTTGAGAGTTGGGTTTGAACACTGGAGTTTAGGAAAGACACAAACATCCAAACCATACAAAGTTGATGTACCTTTATTTTTGATTTATTTATATGTGGTGCTGAGGAAGAGAAAGGAAATAACCAATATCAGAATAGAAACCAATAATAGAGAAAATTGAAAATTAACAGAAAAAAGTGCCTCACACGTGCTAGGCAAGCACTCAGCCACTGAGCCATGACTCCAGCCCCTCTATTTATTTATTTTTATATGGTGCTGAAGATTGAACCCTGTGCCTCACATGTGTGAGGCAAGCACTCTACTACTGAGCTACAGCCCCAGCCCAAACATACGAAGTTGTAAGATTTCTTTATATACTTAGGATACAACTCTCTTATCAGATATATGACTCACTAATATTTATTCTGTTTGTTGTCTCTTTACCTTCTTGTTAATGTCCTTTATAGCTCAAAAGTTTTAATTATTGTGTGTGTGTGTGTGTGTGTGTGTGTTACTGAGGATCAAACCCAGGGCCTCATGCATGCTAGATAAGCCCTGTTCCATTGAGCTACATCCCTAACCAAAAAGTTTTAAATTTTTATGAAATCCAATTTATCTGTTTTTCCTTTGGTATATTTTCTTTTGGTGTCATATTTAAGAAGTTGCTGAATTCAGGATCATAAGGATTCATGCCTATATTTTCTTCTAAGAGCTTTATAGTTTTAGCACTTACGTTTAGGCCTTTGATCCATTTTGAGTTAATTTTTGCACTTGGTGTGAAGTAGGGGTCTGATTTCATTCTTTTGCATGTGGATAGAAAGTTGTGCCAGCACAATTTGTTGAAAAAACTGTTTTTCCGACATCGAATGGCCTTGACACCTTCTTTGAAAATTGACCATAAATGTAAAGTTGGTTTTTGGTCTTAGATTCTGAATTTTGTTCTATTGATCTGTCTTTACAACATTTATTTATTTATTTATTTATTTAAATATTTATTTTTTAGATGGACTCAAAATCTTTATTTATTTATTTTTATGTGGTGCTGAGGATCGAACCCAGGGCCTCACATGTGCTGGGCGAGCGCTGTACCACAACCCCACAACCCCAGCCACAACCCCAGCCCCCGTCCTTACGACATTTATGACATTTCCACCCTGATTTGATTTCTGTAGCTTTGCAGTAAGTTTAAATTTTATTATCCTTTTAATATCTGTAGAATCTGTAGTGATGTCCCATTTCATTCCTGTCATTGGTAATTTGTGTCTAATTTCTCTCTCTCTCTCTCTCTCTCTCTTTCACTTTTATTTTGTTTCATTAATATGGTTATGATTTTATAAATATGGTTATGATTTTATCGATCTTTTCAAAGAACCACCTTTTGTTATCACTAATTTTTTCTGTTAATTTTCAATTCTCTCTATTATTGGTTTCTATTCTGATATTTGTTATTTCCTTTCTCTTCCTTAGTTCAGATTTAATTTGTTCTTCCTTGTTCTAATGTTTTTAAGGTGAAAGCTGAAGTCACTGATTTGAAACCTTTTGTCTTCACTAATATAGGTACTTAGTACTAGAAAGTTTCCCTTAAGTATTCCTTAGGAGCATCCTACAAATCTTGACATGTTTTGTTTTCATTTTTATTCAGTTCAAAGCAATTTCTAATTTCCTTCTTGGTTTCCTATTTGACTCATAGGTTTTTTTTAGGAGTGTGTTATTTAGTTTCCAAATATTTGAGGATTTTTGAGGGTTCTTTTTGTTAATAGTTTTAAGTTTAATTTCATTGTGATCATAGGTTTTGAATGACTTGAGTATTTTAAAATGTATTGGGACTTGTTTAATGGCCATAATATGATCTGTTTTTATAAATGTTCCATGAAAAGAATAAATGTTGTTAATGGATGGAGTGTTTTTATAAGTGTCAGTTAGGTCAAGTTGGTTGACCATGTATTTAAATCTGTATCCTTGACTTCTGTTTACTAGTTCTATCAGTTATTGAGAGAGAGGTATAGAAATCTATGACTATATTTGGAGATCTACTTCGTGTATTCTTACCACTTTTTTGCTTCATATATTTTGAAGCTTTGTTATTAAAATACTTATGATTATTATTCCTCTGGATGAATTGACCTATTTATCATTATGAAATGATTTTAAACCCTGAAATATACTTTTCTGATGTTTATATAGCTCTTCAGTTTTCTTTGGATTAGTGTTAACATGTGCTGTATTTTTCCATCCTTTTACTTTTAACTTGTTTGTGTTTTTATATTTGAAGTGCACTTCTTTTAAATTTTTTTTTTAGTTGTAGATGGACATAACAATGCCTTTATTTTATTTGTTTGTTTTTATGTGGTGCTGAGGATCAAACGCAGTGCCTCACTCATGTTAGGCAAGCGCCCTACCACTGAGCCACAAACCCGGCCCCTGAAGTGCACTTCTTATAGTCAGTATTAGTTGGGTCTTTTTAAAAATCCAATCTAAAAACCTCTTTCCTTTAGTTGGGACATTTAGACTACTTACATTTAATGTTTTTGTTGATATAGTAGGTTTAAATCTTCTATCATGTTGTAGTTTTCTGTTTGTCCTAATTATTGTTTGTTCTACCCTTCCTGTTTTTATACCTTCTTTAGAATTAGTTAAATGGTTTTTACCACTCTATTTTATCTTTATGTTGATGATTAGTTATAATTCTATTTCTTATTTTAGTGGTTGTTTACAGTTTTAGTATACAGTCTTTAATTTATCACAGGATACTTTCAAATGATATTATGTCACTTCATACATAGTATGAGACTGTTAAAATAGTATACTTTCATTTGTCTCCTGATTTTGTGCTATTTTTATTATTGATTTTAATTTTATATAATAAACAAAGTATTATTATTATTATCTAAATGGTCAGTTAAGAGATTTAAATAATGAGAAAAATAATCCGTATTTACTCATGTAGTTACCATTTCCGGTTCTCTCTCTCTCTCTCTCTCTCTCTCTCTCTCTCTCTCTCTCTCTCTTTTGTTGATCCATATTTCTCTCTTATATCATATTCCTACAACCTGAAGGATATTAACATTTCTTATAGTGTGGGTTTGTTGATTATGAATTCTTTCAGTTTTTCTATATCTGAAAAGTTGTCATTTTGTGGGAGTACTGGGGATTGAACTCAGGGGCACTTGACCACTGAGCCACATCCCCAGCCCTGTTTTGTATTTTATTTAGAGACAGGGTCTCACTGAGTTGCTCAGCGCCTCTTCCTTGCTGAACTGGCTTTGAACTCACAATCCTCCTGTCTCAGCCTCCCAAGCCTCTAGGATTACAGGCGTGCACCACAGTGCCTGGCTGACAAGTTGTTTTTTTTTTATATCTTTATTTTGTTTATTTATTTTTGTGTGGTGCTGAGGATCGAACCCAGAGCCTCACGAGAACTATACTGTAATTCTTACTATTATTCCTCAGTGTGTAGCATTTCTTCCCTCCCTCCTTCCCTCTTTCCCTCCCTCCCTCCCTCCCTCCCCTCACTCTCTCTTCTCCTTCCTTCCTTCCTTTTTTGCTCTCTTTCTACTGGCTATTTTAAAGCTGTTTTTCCTTTACCACTGGATTTGAACAGTTGGATTATGATTGACCTTGGTGAAACTTTCTTTATATTTCTTGCATGAATTTGAAGTTTTTTAATTTTGAAGGTTTATAATTTATAATTTTATACATAGAGAATGCAGCTCAGAGACAGAGCAAGTGTCAGGGTCAAAAACTTGATGGAGACCACTCTTGATTCAGTTCTTCATCCTTCAGGTAGGATAAGAGATTCCTACATCCCAGGGCCTTCTGTGTCCAGGTAAGACTTGTTTCTAAGATTAAGGTGTAAGGTGGCAGGTGACCACAGTGTAAGGTGGCTGGGTGGTGCCTTAACGTGATCACTCAGCTTCTCCTAGGTACTTGCTGTGGTGAGACGGAGGGCACAGGGCCTCCAGCTGGCAGGAAGACATCAGACCCTGACAGGCAGGCCAAGGATTCACACAGAAAGCTAAAAATTAAAGAAATTAAATTCAATTTAAAGAAATGCCTCAGGAAATAGCAATGATCCATCTTATTAGCATACAAAATTGGTAAGTTTTTTAAAAAAATCCAGCATAGACAAGAATGTGGGGGAAACAGGCCTTCCTAGATCTCATTTGCAGGTGTAAATTGAGATCGCTTGAGCGGGTTAGTTCAGTCTTATCCTAAAGCTTACAATTTGGCCTGGCAATTCCAGCTCCAGGAAGTTAGAAGGATACAACTAAGATTATTGGAACCAAACAGTTATGAATTTGAACTTACTACTCACTAGTTAAATGACCCCAAGCTAGTTACTTTATCTCTGTGAACCTATTTTCTATCTGTAACACACACACACACACACACACACACACACACACACACACACATTATCAGTTGTAATGAGGATTAAATGAGATAATGTGTACAAGATACTTAGCACAGGACCAGACACTTAGCAAAGTGCAAAAACAACTTCTGTGCCTGGGGGATGTCTTGATGATAACTATGGATATAAAATAAAACGGCTGGAATGACATGTACTGGAATATCAGAAGTGGTCATCTTGGGAAGAAGAAAATGTTTATTTTCCAGATGCCTCCCTTTTCAAGGTTTCTACTATGAATGTATATTATTTTTGTAATAAGAAAAAAATGCTGACAATTTAAGCAGTGTATCTTATTCTTCCAAGAACTTACCTTTGAAGGAACTGATGGGCCAGGCTGGAGGAGGTATTTTTTGTTTGTTTGTTTGTTTGTTTGTTACTAGGGACTGAACCCAGGGGTGCTTTACCACTGAGCTACGTCCCTAGCCCTTTTTATTTTTTGAAAAAGGGGGGTCTCCCTAAGTTGCTGAGGCTAGCCTCGAACTTGTGATCAGATGAAGTGTTTTTATAAGCACTCCAATCATAGCGGTAGGGATGTCAGGAGTGGAGAAGTGCTAGGCGACCAGCCTCCGACCAGCCAGAGCCTGACTTATGATTAGAATGGAGAGTAAAGCTGGAGATAGGTGGTGGGGAATGTGGCTTCTAGAGTCGGAGCTGCTTACTCACTGTTCGACCCCAGCCAAGAGCCTTTACTTCTCTGTGCCTTGGTTTTCCCATCTGTAAAAAGGGCATATAATAGGACTTACCTCATGGGTTGCTGAGGCTTCAGGGACTTTTTCATTGTTATTGTAGTGCCCAGTAGACCATAATGTCAGCTCGTCACTGTTGCTGTTCTATCATTATCACCCATCATTACCTTGATTCTAATCCCAGTGGTAAGGAAGAGAGGTCCTCACGTGGTGAGGTATGCACGAGAGACAGCTCAACCCAGCTGGGCCTGTGTGCAAGACACTGCATCCCTCTGGGCTTCATGCACTCCAGGGGACGATGGCTTCTACTTTGTAAAGAACAAATGGGTCCCTATTTCCAGTGCCCACACATCAAAGGCTCCTAATGAGTGTGTGTCCCCTGCGCTTTGTGGCTGACACATGGTATCAGGGGACCAGCAGGAGGGTGGGAAAGGCCATGTGGGCAGGCTCGTAGGGGTCAGGCGCCCCAGCCTCCCAGAAGCCCATCCCCTGCACTCCCAGCCCCCCTTCCCTCAGCTCCTTGAAGGCCAAGCAGGGAGAGGGACCAAAGTGGGAACATTAATCCGCCTCATTAACTCACTTTGCTCCAGAGTTGTAGCAATTAGACCTTCAGTCTGAGCAGCACTGGGAGCCAGGCGGGGTCACGCAGGTTGCTGGCCCCCTGCCTGCCCAGCCTCAGCCAGGCACTTGCTCTGTCCCTGGGCAGAGGGGCCAGGGAAGGGGGTCTCCCTGGCAGCAGAAT
Source organism: Urocitellus parryii (assembly GCF_045843805.1). Classification (NCBI taxonomy): domain Eukaryota; kingdom Metazoa; phylum Chordata; class Mammalia; order Rodentia; family Sciuridae; genus Urocitellus; species Urocitellus parryii. Next base: position 178,118,865 of record NC_135536.1, read on the forward strand.
TTGCCAGTCGTTACAGACAAATGTAGAAATGGAAGTCTCGACTTCTGTTCACTTATTCACTCATGGGCCTGAAGTGGATATTTATTGAGCACCCACTGTATGCCACAGAGACAGATGTGGTCCCTACCCTCACAGAACTCTAAGGCAGTAAGTGGGGAAATAGCAAAAGTAAAACAGTTTCTAGTGGATAAACGCTACGGTAGAAAGCAACCAGGTGGGAGGGGACCACTGGGGAGATCAGGGGCCATTTTTTGGGGGAGTGATATTTGAGCCGAGGCTTGAAGCCTCATAAAGGAGCTAGCCTTTTGAAGATCTGGGGTGGCATGGGGGTTCCCGGCAGAGAGCCCAGCAAATGCAAAGGCTCTGAGATGGGACCGCTCCTGATTGCCTGGTGTGTTCAGTTGCAGCCAAGAAAGAACGGGTTGGGGTGGGCAGGAAGGAGTTGTGGAAATCAGGGGAGTGTAGATGGAGGAAAGAACAGCTTTCCCCGCAGTCAAGACAGTCTGGCGGTGTGTGGCCCAGGGGTAGAGCTCTTGGCAGTGGTGGAGTACTGTGAGGCACTGGGTTCAATCCTCAGCACCACATAACAATAAATAAGTAAAGGTATTGTGTCCATCTACAACTAAAAAAAAACCAAAAAACAAAAAAATTAAATTATATTTTAAAAAAAAGTGAGCCTGGAGTCGGGAAGGGATACAATCCAATTGTGTTTCTAGAGACTTTCCTTCTGGAGAAGGGCCTTGGGGAGGAGGCCCGGCCCGTCATCAGGTGCAAGGCAAAGACTGGATAGAGAGGGTTGAGGACTGAGGCCAGCTAGCAATGGAATCAGATCCTCCTGGCGAATCCTCAGCCTTTGAGCCTCGTCTCTCCCTCCAAGAAATGGGCATGTCAACCAGCTGCCATGGCACACGACTGTAATCCAGCAGCTCGGGGCCAGGGCTGGGGTGGAGGGGGCTGAGGCAGGAGGATCACAAGTTCAAAGCCAGCCTCAGCAACTTAGCAAGGCTCTAAGTAACTTAACAAGACCCTTTCTCAAAATTTAAAAATTTGTTTTTAAAAATTTAAATGTCCAGAGTTGTGACTCCCAAGTACAAAGAAAAACAAAAAAGAAAGAAAGAAAAAAGAAAAGGAAATGAGCGTGTTTCTAAGGCCTGCATTCTTTCCCGTACCCACCCCACCACCTCCCTTCACCCACACCAGGCATAGCCACAGGAAGGGCCCAGTTCACCTCCCAGCTCCCAGCCAAGGTGAAAAAATTCTTCCCATTTTGCTGATGAGAAAACTGAGGTGCAAAGAGGGTGCTATTTCTTGTCATGAGCTAATGACAGAGCAGGGATTTGAACCCAGGTCCGGAGGGATTGCCAAGCCCAGCTCTCCCCACTGCTGTCAATTGTTCCAATGGTCACACCCAGCCCAGAGGGTCTGCAAAATAAACAGCAGCATATATTGAGTGCCTGCTGCATACCCCGTGCCATGTTTCGTGCTTCACTTTACATCACATTCAGTCCCTGGCAGCCGCAGGAGGGAACGTCTCCATTTTTCAGGGCAGAGAATAGGGGCCCAGAGGGAAAGGAGTTTCCCAGGGCCAGCCTGGGTCTCCAGTCTCACCAGCACCCCCTCACCCCCCAGCCATTCCCAGTAAAGGCCCCCTCGAGGCTGGTGACCCCAATTTCCCGAGGTGAGGCAGCTTGTTAGCATCTCAGAGCTGCCTGCCTGCCACCATGTATATTCATGGAGCTTCAAAGAGGAAGCTCCAGACAGGAGATGCTTTCTTTCCTTCCAAGAGCAAATTCTCACCCTCTCAGAGGCAGGAAATGTAGTCTGGCTGGAAAAAGACTTATTTTTTCTTCTTTCTTTCTCTCTCTCTCTTTTTTACACTAGTTAGTAAAAGAGAGATGCTACTTCCATCTCTAACAACTGAACATTTGTCCTGCCTGGCTGGTTGGGGAAGGTGTGGGGGCTTCAGAGTGTCTGGCCTCGCAGTGGATTCTGAGGCCATCTGGTCCCACTTTGGGGTCATGCGGGGTGAGGGTGGGGTTCTGAGGTCATAGGCACCTGGCTTAAAGTGCAGTCTACATTTGTGGATGTTTAAAAATTTTTTCATACTAAGAAGTTAATCAAGGGATTGTGTGTGTGTGTGTGAGACTAGAGATAAAACCCAGGGCCTCACCCATGTTAGGGAAGTGCTCTGCCACTGAGCTACACTCCAGCTGAAGGCACTTCTAAAAACCCTAAAAACAAAAGCCATTCTGTAGGCTGGTGCCGCCCTGCCACACACCCCACTTGTTCCCGCCTCACCACCGCCTTGCTTCCCGTGGACTTGCGCGTCTTCAAGGCTTGGTTCCAGGCTGCCTCCTCTGAGAAAGCCACACCTGCCCTCATCCTTCCTACCTCCCAGCAACCCATGCGGCTGCGCTCACAGTGCACCAGGTACCGTGCTGTTTCTCACACAGAGGACAACCACTGTGGCATGAGACAGGGTCATCCCACATTTCATGAGGAAACTGAGGCTCAAAGAGGTGGGGTCCCTTGCCCACTGCCACCCAGAACTTGAGTGGTGGAGGGAGGATTTTGGTGCACGCGCAGCTTTATCCTCTGCCCCCCAACCACTCCACACCTCTGTCCTGCATACCCCACTCCCTTCCTGGCTGGGTCTCCCTGAAGAGAGACCTTCTCTGTGCGTCTCTGTGGGTGCAGATCTGTGTACCTAGCTCAGGGCTGGCACCAAGGAGGTGCTAACGGGTGTTTGCCAAATGGCAAAAATGTAGAGCAGAACCTGAAGAGCATCTTGTCCAGTCCCTACAGTATGGAGTTATACTTGGAAAGCTCATGGGACCTGTCTTTAGGGGTGTCAGCAGGAAACCCGGGGAAGCTGGGAAGACACTGTCCCCACTTACCTCCCCCCAGGGTCAGCTGCTGCTCACAAGGTGGCCAGACCTTTGGGGAATAGTATCTCCTTGGGCTGCAGGAAGGTAAGGCAGGGCCTCATCTACAGCAGAAAGCTCTATTTATTGCATTGTTCAGCAAGCATTGATTGAGCACTTGCTGTGTGCTAGGCACTGTATCAGGCACTGAAGGCACAGCTGTGAATAAGCCAAACCCAAACTTGCCCTTCCAGGTTGTCCTATGAGGGGACAGGAGATGCAGACAAGAGAGTGTTGAAAATATTATGTGTGGGCTTAGGTTGTGGCTCAGTGGTAGAGCTCTTGCCTAGCATGCATGAGGCACTGGGTTCGATCCCCAGCACCACACATAAATAAATAAAATAAAGAGCCATCAAAAACTAAAAAAATTACATATACAGTGGAAAAGAACAACTGGGGCTTTTGGGGACAGATGGTCATCAGAGGCTTTGGGAGGGCGTGACTGAGGCTGAGCTCTACTGCGTGAAGGAGCCAGTCAGGGAGGTGCAGGATACGGAGTGGCTTTTTTTTTTTTTTCCACTTTTCTGTGCAAAGGCCCTGAGGTGGGAAGGGCTGGGCTCACTCAGGGAACAGAGGAGAGAGGGATGGGAGGGGATGCCAGGGGGAGGAAGGATATGCCAGAGGAGGTGGGGAGCCATTGGCAGGATCAGTGGGGGTAGCATGGAGGCCCAGTTGGTTTGCAGTTTGGAAAAACCCCTGTGGGTGTGATGGGGGTGCAGTTTTCAGGGGCCCAGGAGGACATGGAGGCCCCACTAGGAGGCTGGTGCTGTTTCCAGGAGATAAAGGTGACCAGAACCAGACCCAGGGCTGGCACTATGGAGGCCAGGGGCAAATTTGGCTTCTTGCCAGGCTGGGTGAAGGTGAAGGGGAGGCCATCTGAGCCTTGAAGGTCAGGGAGGCTGGTCGCTGAGATGGGGTGGGAGACACTGCAGCCACAGCCTTATCCTGAGGATCCCCCAAATGGCCCAGGGGCAGCTGCCTCCGGATACAGGGGGTCTCCTCCCCTCAGTCCTGCCACTCCAGGCCAGTGTTGGGGCTGACAGGTGCCCTGGAGGGGAAAGTCATGCCTCCCTCCCGCCCGAGCCCGTTGCCCCCAGGTGGCAGAACCGCCAGGTGCCCATTTTCATTCTCAGCAGACAGTCCCAGTTGCGCTGCTTCGGTGTTCTATTGGGGTTTTATTATTATTGCTTCTAATGGTTTTAAAAGGCCTTTTAATTAAAGCTGCAGGTTGGAGCTGGCTCCCGAGCCCCTGGGGTGGGTGGCAGGAAGCCTTGCCAAGCGTTCTCCTCTCCCCTCACAGAGGTGTCTGAGCTGGGGCCTGTGGCTCCTCTCATGGGGAGACTGAGCTGGGGGCCCCGCCATAGAGACAGTGACAGTAGCCTCTGTCGGGTCAGCCCTCCTGCTGTGTGCCACCAGAAGATTTTTCCAGAACAGATTGCATGACATTAGTTTCCTGCCCAAAACCCTTCTGTGACTCCCTGGTGCCCTCTTCTGAAGCTGTGGGTCTGATGGTTGAGGGTTCGTCTTGTCGCTGCCCCTTATGACTGTAGAACCCGGGGCAAGTTGCTTTATGGCTGCAGGCCGTTTGCTCCTCTACAGAATGGGAATACTGAGCCCCCGCCTGGTAGGTAACAGGAGGAACAGGGAGCCCAGCATTCACAATGCCATCGCCTGGGGAATGGAGATTGGATCATTGTGACTGTGGAGAGTGGGAGGGTCAGGCCAGGCTGGGCACCTCGGCCCCACACGCAGCGAGTGGCTACTCCTGCGCTCCTGTGCTCACTGCTTCTCCTTCCCCTTGCCCTCTTCTCTTAGCCCGGAACACTCAGGACCCTGGACCCCCTCTTTACCATTTGGCACGTGCTATCTCCCCATCTCTGAAGCCTCCCTTCACCTCCTGGCCACCTGGACATCCTCCCAGCCCCAGGTGCAGAGCTGCCTCCTCTGGGAAGACTTCCTGACTCCTCCCTGGGGTGCGGGTTCCCAGAACTGCCCAAGCTCTCCTTCACAGGGCCCCCACCTCCAGCCTTTAGTTACTGGTTTACTTCCCAGGGTGAAAAACTTAGGGCTGATAGATCAAGTCAAAAAGGAATGTTGTTAACAGGACAGCAGCCCTTTTGCAAGGTTTTTGTTTCAATGAGTTGTTCCCATCTTGTGACCAGGGCCACCCTACAGGGGACAGTCCCTTTAAAGACATTACCAGTCTAGTCCATGTTAACAGTGTGTGTTACTCTGCACTTCCTCCAGCGACTGCTCCATTTCCATCCTTATAACTATCTATACCATCTTCCCAGGCTCGTTTGACTTATAGAGACAAAGGCTACAGAGCCGAAGTTTCTAGGCTCCAAGGTCACCCAGTTGACAACTGTTGACCCCCATCCTGTGCTATTCCTTAACTAATATTGGCAGTTCCGTCAACATCCCATTTCCACTTTGCAGTTTCCTCTGCCTGGGGCACTCCGCCCCAGAGGCTGCAGGGCTTACTCCCTCACTTCCCTGTGGCCTGAGTTCAGATGTTCCCTTCCCAGAGTCCCCCGACTTGCACTTTATCGGGCTTTATTTTGTCTCATGGCGATAATCACATCCTACATCAATGGTTTTGTTTAATTTCTACCTCTCCCATGGCCTTCAAGGCCAGCAACCGTGTGTGTCTTGCTTGGGTCTCATCTCTGATGGGATGACGGCTGGCGTACTGGTGTGTGTGGCCAGGCACCTCCTGGCCCGGATTGTGTGGGCGGGACTGAGGGGGCAGAATGGGGTCCAGCATTCTCAGGGGCAGGGAACTGAGGGGCCCTGTTCTTCCCCATGGGGGTCCCAGCTTTCCCCCATGCTGGGTAAGGACACCAAATCCATTTTTGCAAATTAGAACTGTGGCTCAGAGAGTCTAAGTTCCTTGCCCAAGGGACAAAGCCAAAATCGAAACCCTGCTTGATTCACATGCCCACTGGAAGTCAGCCGGATCCAGCCCCAAGGGCAGAGCTAGAGCTGACAGTGTTTGGGGATGATGCCCACTCACCCAAAAGCTCATTCAAATGATGTCACTGCATGCAGCTCCCTGCGCCAGCGATGGGAGAGGGTGGCGCTGGGGGTGGGCTTGGGCCTGGGGGTGAGCAGGCCTTCTCCAAGCAGCTGGAGAAGCGGGGCAGGAGGTCCAGGTAAAGAGCGAAGCCAAGACCACATGGCGCTGAAAGAGGCGTCATGGTCAGAAGCAGGGCAGAGGAGAAGGCAGCAGACAACACCTGTGTGGCAGGTGCCGAGGGCAGGGTTCAGACACTCACCCCTCCTCCTGGGGTTTCCTGACCCCGCGGTGCTAGGGGTTAATGTTGCAGCACTGAAAGGAGCTGTGATGGCTGCCTCCCTTCCTGCCCAGGAGGGCTAGCCCAGGCTTGCCCCTCCCACCTCGGGTCCCAGGGACCACGTCACCCTTTCCACCCTTTCCAGGGGAAGAAGTCCCTGGTTGGTTGTTGGCTGCCACCTGAGCTAGGAGATGCCAGATCCCACTTGGTAGATTCCAGCCTTTTAGGCACCCCCAAGTCCCTCCTATCTCTCTTTATGTTCAGCCCTATGCCAAGAGGAAATGGGGCTCGGCCTGCCCAAGGATGGGGAAGCGGAGGCCCTAGGAAAGGAGGTGGAGGTGCTGTGGGATCTTTCAGAGCTGAGTTCCACCTTGACCTACTGACCACAGGGTGGGTGAGGAGCTTAGGCCTCTGAGCCTCATGGCCCCTGCTGCTCAGGAAGCGGGGAGGGTCCAGATGGAGAGGAAGCCCCCGAAGCTGTGAGTGACATGCTAGACGTGTGCGGGAGCATTGCCTGCTGAAAGCAGGTGCTGGCCGGAGAGCTGCCATGAGTACCTGGGGGTGGCAAGGAGGCCCATCTGGAGGCTGCTAGAACTATAGTAAAAACCTCCAGTTGCACACAGCAAGCATTTATTGGGCACCATCCCCATGTGAGGCCCTGGGTAGCCTGGGCTCTGCCCTCAGGGCACTCCCAGTTCATCAGATGGCCACAGAAATAATTAAATACAAGCAGGCAATAAAGTAGAGTCCCAACCTAGTCAGGGGCAGGAAGTCATCCCTGGGGAAGTGTCTTTGAGCTAATCTCTGAAGAATGAGTGACAGCTACTCGGGTGAAGAGGAGGGAAGGCCACTGCAGGCAGGGAAACAGTGTGGCAGAGGCACTGAGGCAGGAGTGAGCAAGTCACCCGAGAAGGCGAGAGCTTGCCGGGGAGCCAGGGAGCAAGAGCCAGGGGATACGCTAGAGTGGGGGGACCCAGCAGCCTCCAGAGGCACTGCAACTTGAGAATAGTGGGGAGCCACCAGGGGTTGAGGCAGGAGCTGATGTGATGTGGTGTGCATTTTGACCCCAGTGAGGGAGGCAGGACAGGACCAGTGTGACATGCAGAGCATGAGGGCAAAGCCACACGGTGGTGTGGGAGATGAACTGCAGGGCCGTGAACCTGCAGGCCTTTGCTTGGGGTCCACAGCTCTGTCAAAGGTGCCAAGGTAGGAATGGCAGATGAGGGAAGGCCCCGGAAGGCCTGAAGCAGCCGAGGCCTCAGGAAAAGTGAATTCTGGGCTGGGCAGTTGAGGCAGAGGAAGCCATAGAGGAAGCCGGAGGCAGCCGCCGAGCTGGGCAGGATGGGAACCTGGAGTAGCCAGAGGTATAATTAGCATATTCATATGGGCAGCTCCTCATGACTATGCTAATCAGCCTTGCCTCCCTGCCCCCCACCAGAGTGAGGCTTAAGTTCCCAGCACCCTCTCCTGGGAACAGAGCCCTGAGTAGGAGTGTGGTTGGGGGGGTCCCCCAGTCTCCAGCCTCAGCTTCTCCCTCCCAGCTGCCCTCAGTCTCTGCACACTCCCTTTCTCTGGAAATTCTCCGTATTCTGGAAGGGAGAATGGACAGAGGGGGATGTCCCCGGGACACCCACATTTGCACACACATTGAGGGCTGGTCTGGTGTGGCTCAGGCCCCGTCTTGTGATTCACCTGCGCGTGGCTGCTCCAAGGAGCAGAGGCGCTGGGCCTGTGTGTGCAGGGCTGTGACTCACCCGCCCAGTTGCCTGCTGCGGTGGGGAATGGGAAGCTCAGGAAGGAAGCCACCAGGGGCCTCTTGCAACCACAGTCCATGCCCAGTTTACCTGGACAGGTGCCCCAGCCTAGATCAGAGGCCTCTGCTGACCTTGACACACCTTGACCCCTGTGGCCAAAGAAATGGGTGTATCAGATCACAGGCTGTGCGTCCCCAGGGGGTGGGGATAGGGGCAGAGGGGAGGATGTGAGAAGAGGGGAGCAGCTGGTTCCCAGTAGGGCCTCCCTCCAGTCTCCCAGTGGACCCCAAGGGGGCCCTCTAGCAAGACCTGGCCCCTCAGGGGGCTGGTTGGAAGCTTGTGTCGTGAGGGGGGTCGGGATCCAAAGAGCTCTGATGCAGGTACTGCAGTGGGGCGGGCGAGGGGGCGGCGTAATTAGCTGTCACTTAAGTAGTGAGTCAGGCACCACTCAGCAGCTTTGAGTCAGCCCCAAGGGATGAAGGGGAAGGGGATGCGGCCAAGGTCACATGCCAGCAGATTGGGCCAGGTCTCCCAGAGCGCTCCCCCCACCCAGTGGAGCGAACTCTACTGCTAGCTAGCTCTGAGGAGGGCCGGGCTATTTCTGGCTGCTTTAAAGGGAACCTGAGGTCTGGAGAGGGAACATGCTCCCTGCTCACTCCTCCCTGGCTGCTCCATACCTCAGGGCCTTTGCCTGGGCGTTGACTCTGCCCAGATCAAGTGGCAGTTCTTGTCATTACAATTCTCAGCGCCAACGTCCTTTTCGGAGGGGCCTTCTGTGGCTTCTATCTTGGCCTGTAGTTTTCTCTATCCCAGGTCTTTGGGACACTTATCATGACATAATTATTTTGCCAATTTTGAGCTCAGAGTCCACATCTGTTTTGCTGATTACTCTAACCCCTAGAAAGAGCCTGGCATACAACAATGACACCTGACACTTGTTGAGCATGTAATATGTGCCAGGTGCCACACCATCACAGGCTTTTTTTTTTTTTTTTTTTGGTATCAAGGATTGAACTCAGCGGCACTTAACCACTGAGCCCCATCCCCAGCCCTTTTTTTTTTGTACTTTACTTAGAAACAGGGTCTCACTGAGTTGCTTAAGGTCTCACTAAGTTGCTGAGGCTGGCTTTGAACTCTCAATCCTCCCTTCTCAGCCTCCTGAGCCGCAGGGATTACAGGTGTGCACCACTGCACCCGACACTTCAAGGGTCTTTGATCCCATTGTTGCCCTGGCAGAGAGGCACGGTTCCCATCATTCCCATTTTATAATTAATTAACTTTATATTTTACTTTTTGGTGTTAGGGATTGAACCCAGGGCAAGCATTCTACCACTCTACCACGTCTCCAGCCCTTTTTGTTTTTTATTTTGAGATAGGCTCTCCCTAAGTTGCCCAGGCTGGCCTTGAACTTGTGATCCTCCTGCCTCAGCCTCCCAAGTCACTGTGGTTACAGGCATATGCCACCACACCAAGCTTCCATCATTCCCATTTTAGAGATGGGGAAATCAAGTAGAGAGAGGCTCTATTACTTGATGAAGGTCCATGGGAGGGGTGTGTCCTGATGTTGAGGATCCCCTCTGCTAAGTGGTCCTGGGCATGTCACTTCCCCTCTGGGCATCAGTTTCTCTACCAGGAAAGAGGTGGACTTTGGTCTTGGACCATCTGCCCCAAAGCCTGCACTAAGGTCACCACTACACTGTCACCCCTCAGTCCCTGTACCTAGTGCATACAATAGATTTGCTAAATATCAGATGGTGAACAGGTGGGAGGACAGGCTTCTCCCAGTGTTGCCCAGACTTGATAACTGAAGAGTGGGGACGGCAGCAGGCTGTTGGATCAGGGAATCAGGTGAGAGGGTTAATTTCCCAGGGGCCCTGGGCAGCTGGAGCGGACCCCGAGGTCCAGAGAGCAGGCTATGGACCTGGGCCCAGCAAGTAGGAGGGGTCTTCCTGGGCTGGGACAGAGTGAGGTGGTGGCTCCACCCTGTGCCCTCTTCTTGGGCCAGGGTCTCCCCAGTGAGGGGGCGAAGACCAGCAGCTCCACGGTGAGTGATGGACGATGTGTCGCCTGACGAGGGTGGGAGGTGAGGTGGTCTGAATAGGGACCGTGGACAAGGGGTGGACAAGGGGTGTTGTCGGGGGCTGGAGGCCTCAACCCAGAAGACTTTCCAGTCTTGAGGCCAGGCCCAGCTCCCTCTAAGGCCCTGTGACATCCTCCCCAGTACCACCAATGTTGATTAATGGTCACAAAATGCATGGGCGGCAGCAGCTCCCCGCTCAATGGAATCAGCTGTGATTTATAGGACTGGGCCCCACAGAGAGCAACTGTCTGAGCTGAGAAGCCACCAAAAAAAAAAAAATGGGTCAATGCAGGGCGGAGCCCAGATGGAAGAAACGGAGCTGGGGAAGATGGGTGCTATAGACATTGTGGCTATTGATAGCTGTGACTTGGGCATGGGGTGGCCAAGGAGATACCAACCCTGGGGGCTGGGATTTATCCCTAGGATTCTCATTTAAGCTGCTTCTCTTCCAGCAGTAATCAAAATCATGATTCCTCCTTACCCCACACCAGGAGCCCCGTTTCCCATAGGTGACACCACACAAGGCCAATGATATGATTTATCCAAGGTCACCCAGCTTAGGAGGACCAGATCTGAGAGCAGTTTCTGGTTTCACCACTTTTTAATGCCTCACCAGCCTCATTCCCACTGGAGGTCCAGGCTGTACCTCCTGGAGGGAAGGATTTGGATTTCCAAGGTGTCCAGGACTCTGCCCCATGGGTGGATTTGAACTGTACCTGTTGTGCATGCCAGTGCACACTCCACCCCGCAGGGAATTGGGGACAGGAGCAGCCTGGTGTGTGTGTGGCCCTCCTACTTGCTGAGAAACCAGGCCAGAGCTGGAGGGGCCCCACCAGTGCTGCCCCAGTGCCACCCTGTCCCTGGTGCACAGAGATGCCTGCTGGCAAGGGCACTGGTAGGTGCTGCGTCGCCGCCAGCCTGTGGCCACAGCTGGTACACATTGTCTCTGGGCCACTTCATGTCTCTGCATGGACAGGAGATCTTCCGGCAAAGCAGAGGATCACTGCAGAGGGATCACTGCAGTTCTGTGCATGTGGGAGGAGGGTCCTGGTCGCCTTGCCCAGGGAGCCTGGCTTGGAGCAGCAGGAAGAGGCCCATACTGGGAGGTGGAACTCTAGGTTGTCTGGGTGACTCATGGCGTCAGTTCCTGTCTGGTCCTTGTTCCTCAGTCTGGACAGTGGGATACGGGTGAGGGTAGATTTAGTGATTTCAGTGTAGCTGGCTTGAACCTCTGTCCCCCACTTCACTAGCCGTCTGGTCTTGGGCAACTAACTTAATGTCCTTGAACCTCAGAACATTCATCTGTGTTCTTATGCTGATTTTAGTGCTTGCTTTACGGGACTCTGGGAGCAGAGGCAGGTAAAAGTCTTGGAAGGCCAAGCTCCACAGCCTGCACCCAAAGGCAGCCTCCCAAAGAATAAGTGTGAAATCTCACAGCAGTAGGTGACATCCACTGGGCCCCTCCCTCTGACACACCCCACATCGGCACCCACCCTCACTGCGCAGACCCGTGTGTTATCACCCCCATGTTGAGGAAGCAGAGTTGGAAAGAAGAGTTGGTCAAGACCACACTGCTGGGAAGTGTGGAGCCTGTGGCCCTGGCTCCCTCCTGTCCCTGAGAACTGGTTTTCCTTTCTTACTCCCGATGCCCCCTCCAGGTGAAGTTCAGAGGCTGCTCTTCAAAGTATTTCTGAGCGGGGTCTGATGTTGGGAGCCTGATTGGGGTTTCAGCACCGCGGACAGCAGCCAACCTCATGGGCCTGAGGGGAGGGGCACTGGACCTCAGCTGGGCCTGGGGCCCTGGTGTCGTGTCCTTTCCGTGGGGTGGGACCCTCCGCCTCATTCTCACCGCCATGTGGAGGCAACAGGGCTCTGGCTGAGCCCTCAGAGCCACCGGTGACCTTCCCCTGGTGTAGTCCCCTGGGCACAGAGGGCCTTCCTCCTGGGAGGGGAGAGCCGGGTGCCACTTCCAGGTCCTAGTGTCACCACTCCCCTCCCAGGCCTTGGAGTCACCATAGAGACAGCTGGAGGCTGCTCTCCCAAAGCCCCCGCTCTAGGAAGCCCAGGACGCCCTGGCCTTGGAAGTCCAGGGGCCCTGGGCAGCTGGACTGGGGGGGTCTGGAGTCACTCAGGCCCTGCTCTCCGCCAAGCCCAGCCGCTAACAGGGAAACCCAGGCCTAAGAAAAAGCAAGGTGGGGCCCTGGGATGCGCCAGCTGAATGGACCCCAGGTGTCTGTTGGCCCTGACGCTCTGATGTATATATGAGAACCCTGAGGCAAAGAGCCTGCCTCCGACACCTGCCAGAGGAGCCTTGCACGCTGACTTCTGGGGAGTGGCTTCGTTTTCTTCCTCGCGTGTGCCATAGTGTGAGTGTATGTCTTGTCTTTGTATTTGGGGTCTCCTTCCCCATTAGGACAAACTGGGTCAGGTCTGTTCGTTCACAGGTCTGGACCATCCTGCCGTGGATGGAGCGTGGACCTAGCTGGCTTGAGTTCAAATCCCAGCTCTATCACTTTCCAACCATGAGACCTTGTTAGGTCACTTCTCTCTGGGCCTCATTTCCTCATCTGTGAAGCGGGAGAATAGAACACAGTATGTCTGTCAGGTCGAGGGTTGATGAGTGACTTGGACGGTTTGAGCCCTGAGCCTTGCCCCTGGCATGTGTACAACTGGCGTCAACTGTTCTTGCCACCAGTGCTTGTTAGTGGGTGCTCCGTCAGGGCGTGTGGAGTGGATAAGCAGACTCCATCCACAGCCCGCCACAGGGGCTCTTCTTCTGGGCACAGGGCAGCCTCTTCTGATACTATTTCAATTTTCACTTCAGTGGACATTTACTCACCTTGCCCTGCTGGAGGGCCTTGAAATGCAGCATGCAGTGGACTCCCTTGGAGAGTCTTGACCACCAAGACCACCAAGGTCCACCCTCCATGGGCAGAGTCCAGAGTCCACAGGGCTGTGGGCATCCTGTGTTTGCCAGTGGCCAGAGGCTGGCCTGGCCGCCCATATGAGGGCTAGTGAAGACCTGCCCTGTGTGAGCCAGCCTTGCCCGCTCCGAGAAGCTCGGGCCTTACTGGGCAAGGAAGGTGCTGGAACTCTGTGCACGGAAGAGACATCAGAGAGGGCCTCCTGGAGGCGGCGGGGTTTCGACCAGGCCTTGAAGAATGGGCAGGATGTTGCCCAGCCGAGATTGGCAGATGGCATTGCAGATGGGGGTGCAGAACCCACAAAGTGGTGCAGACAGAAAAGACAGGTTGTGCCCCTTGTGTGGAGTGGGATGAGCCGGCGGATGACGTGCTCACGGGAGGAAGTGGCTTATCTGCACTCTCAAGGGCCTCACATGCCGCATCTTGTACAAGCCCTCTTGGTTTTCCTTCCGTGGCTTCAGGGTTTAGGACCCTGGCCCCAAGCCCTGCTCTCCCCGCCTCAGCTCTCTCCAGCCACCTCTCTGTTCCTGAAGCTCATTCATACTCTGACCTTGATGTCTGTTTCCCATGAAGTGAATCCATGTGAACTCACGGTGCTGAGCTGCGGACTCTGGTGGGCCTGGGAGAGGGCGCCTTCCAGTGAGGGCTGTGGGAACAGCTGCAGGGGAGAAGCTCACACAGAGCAGCCCCAGTGCCCTGCTGTGGTGAGTAGCGCTGCACTGCACCCGAGGCTTTCCCTCCTTCCTCAGGCCTGGCCGGGGCCTGCCCCCGAGGGCTGTCAGGCAGGGAGGCACGTGTGTAGGACTCTCAGATCCCCCGGCACAGGCTCTCGGGAGGACCAAACGGGGCCCATCAGCAACTCTTCCCAAGCTCCCCCCAGGGCCTGGTCTCTGGTGTCAGTGGACCTCAGAAAGTTCAGGTGGTGCCATCAGAAGAGAAGCAAAGCTGTTAGTGTCAGAGGGAGGAGGGATGGATTCTCAAGTGTGTGTAGAAGGGGCCATGGGAGAAGAGTCTGGGGCCAGAGCAAGGAGCACAGGCATCAGGCCAGATAGAAGGTCCCGTAGTTGCCTGTTTGTCATTCATTCAGCTGATATTTATTGAGCACCTACTGTGTGCCAGGCCCTGTGCTGGCTGTGGGGTGCCGTAGAGAATGAGATAGACACCATTTCTGTTGATGGTCAGGGTTTGAATCTTAGCACTTTCATAGAAAAGCTGTGAAATTTGAGTTCTGAGTGACAGGAAATGCCAAATTTGCAGCTTAAATAGGATGGAAATTCATTTCTCTCCGACATAAAAGTCTGAAGAGGTAGTTCAGGACTGAATTGGTGGCTCTGTAATCATCGGGAAACTCTACTCCTTCCATCTTGTTACTGTGTCTTCCATCTAGTGGAGCTTGACCTCATGGTTCATGATGACTACTCCAGCTCCAGCCATCATATCCTCATCCCAGCCAACAGAATTTGTACATGTGACTTCTGAAGTTGACTTTCCTAGAAATTTCACATATGATTTCTGTTTATGTTCTTGTACTAAGAACATAGTCATATGGCCACAACTAGCTGCAGAGGAGGCAGGGAAGTAGAATGTTCTGGGTAACCAAGTGTCTAGCTAAAATTCTGGAGTTCAGTTACTGAAGAAAAAGGAGAAAAGAGATATTGGGAGATCATTAGCAATGCCTGATGTACTCTGTTTCTTCATCTGACTGGAGATTGTTACTCTTCATTCATTCACCCAGTAGATGTTTATTGAGCATTTAATAAGAATTGTGACCACTGTTTTGAATGCTGGATCGACGGTGAGCAGAACAGTGAGGTCTTTGCTCTCGTGGAGCTCACTTTCTCGAGGGGGAAGGGCACTGAACAAGGACTGTCAAGTCGTCAGGAGTGTGATGATGGGGAACAATGAGCAATAGTTTATCTGGGTGGATTCGCTATTTTAGAAGAGGGCGTATCTGAGCAGGGGCCTGGATAAAGCCAGGGGCACAGGCTGCCAGTGGGAAGGGACGGCCAAGCCAGGGGCCAGCAGGTGCAGAGACTGTGAGACAGAAACGTGCCCAACGTGACAGAGGGACAGGCAGGAGGCAGGGTGGCTGCGGTACGTCCCCGTCACTGTGGCGGGTGTGAAGTGCCCAGTATGAATCCTGGCGCACAGTAGGTGTTCAGTGTCACGGTTTGCCCTGCACAGTTCTGGTGTGATTTTTAATTGATCAACAAACTGGGGACAACTTCCTTACACTTGCACCCTGGTTGGGAGCGATCAGGCGCAGGGTCATCACGTCCATAAGTCACAGCTCCTGTCGGGAAGTTCAGCTGGGACAGGAGAGACCCCTGCAGGAGGTCTGAACCCTTCAGCTGGGCCTGGCCTGGCGGGCCCCTCCCTCTGGGCAGCAGCCCCCACGCCTGAGAGACGGTGCCCGGCGCCCGCGTGGGTGGGACACCAGTGAGGTCTCACGTGAGCTTGGGGGGCTGGGGTGGGAGAAGAGCTGGACCGTGGGGAGAGCAGTCCTTGGTGAGGGGGGCCGTGGGGCCTGGGTGACCGTCCGCATCCGCTGGCCTGGGAGCAGCCCCCACCAGCCAGTGCCCGGCCTGACCTTCAGCGCCCGGCTCCCTGCGCGTGGCCGGGCCAGTGCCCCAGAACACAGGGCCTGGCGGTGCCCACCTGCTGTTTCCCTGAGGAGGATCTCGGGATGCGGGTGAGCCCTCCCTCTGCTCAGCAGCAGCACCGTCCTCGGCACCCAGTCCGCGGTCACCAGGCGCTTCCTGTGGAGGTGGCAGGGAGCTGGCGGGGGGAGAGGCTCCGGCCCGCGTGGCTCAGTGCCCCCTGTGCAGGTGTGGCGAGGGGTGCAGGCCCTCACTGCCTGGGCCTCCCTGAGGCCTCTGCTGACCCAGAGGCCGCCTGGGGTGGGAGAGGGGAGGCCCCTAGCCAACTCAGAGAGGCTAAACAGCTCACCAGAGGTCACCCAGCCAGTGAGCGGCAGGAGGTCTGGCCTCCAGGTCAGCTGTCCCCAGAGCCTGCTGTCTTCCCCCGGCCCTTGACAGTGGTGGAGGACAGAACAGGAGTCATGGGAGTGGTGGAGGACGGAGTCTGTCCAGGCCAGCCTCTCCCCTCAGGCCACTCCCCCAGGGAACTCGGTCTACTCCAGCGCTTCACTGTCCCAACACCCCCAACACCAGGCCTCCAGCGGTGTCCCTGGCCTTCCTGTGGGGTTCTCCCTGCCCACAGCCCACCTTCCAGCAGTGCCTCCTGCTCCGGATGTCCTGGGGCTGTGCCCAGCATCCCCTCCCTGGGGGCGGTTCTGAAGTGTAGTTTATATACTATAAAGTTCCCTGTTTTACGGGTTCATTCTGATGAGTCTTAATGGGTCCACCTAGAGGGCACTGCCAGCTCTCCCCTGGATCACCCTACGCCTGTAGGCCATCCCACAGAGCTGTTGGGTAACCTTTCCCCACACAAGCCTGACCAAGTCCTGGTCTTCCCGGTGGTCAGAGGAGATGGTCCCCGGTGCTTCCAAGGAGAAGGCCACACCCCGGTCTGGCACTGCAGGGCTTCTTTGATGTGTGGAGTCTCCTCCGTGCTCCAAGCCCTGTCCCCTTGTCTTCTTCTGCTGAATCCCTTAGAGTTCCCCAAACATGGAGGACTTTGCCCTCTTCCTGACTTTGCCCTCTGCCTCCCATCTCCTTCCTGCTTTGCCAGCTGGGGGCCTCCTGGGCTCAGCCCAAATTCCCTCCTTTTAGTGTATCTGTAGGCCCCCAGGCTGGTCAGGGCTCCCGTGGCCCTGGCCACTTCCCAGGCAGCCCCCCAGCTCTGTTTACACACCTGCCACCGTCAGATCAGGTGTTCCAGGGACACCAACTTGCTCATCGCTCAGCTTGGCCCAGTGGGGGACCATGCACAGAGAGGGGTTCAAGAAGCGTTGTGGTGCACAGCGTTCCCTGCTTCTGTTCCAAAAAACCATGAGGAACTGGGTGAGGCTTGGATGAGGGAGGGGGTGGCTGTGGCTGCCCCGGCTGGGCCGTCGCAGTGGGGGCTGGAGGGGCTGCAAACACTGGGGCTCCCAAAGACTGGAGACCCCAGGCCAGAGCACCATCAGGAAGTACAGAGAAATGTCTTCCAAGATGGACAAGATGCACCAACCGTGTGCCCTAAAAACGGTTCAGAAGGAGGAAAGTAGGGCACCGAGACAGGGCCCTGCGGCTGCCCTGGGCATGTGGAAGAGAAAACAAGGGATTATGGGCGATGCCTTCCGTGGCCTCTGAAAGCCAGCAAGCCCAGAAGAGTTCTGATGGCCCGTGAAGGGCCCCGGATTCTGTCAGAACAGCTGGAATGTTTAGGGACTTACAGAACTGGCCCTGTGGCGGATTTAAGGAACATCCATTCCCAGGTCTTTTACTAAAAGGAAATTTGGGCATAGCTGGCGGCTCCTGAGTGACCCTTCCCAGGAAAGGAAGATTCAGAGGACACTGGGGGCCAAACTAGCTCAGGCTCGCGGCTCTGGGGTCGAAGGCCACGGCCCCACTCCGCTCACTCAAGAAAGGTGCGCTCTGTGAATCCCATGCCCAGGAACACAAGCCCCGGGCGGTGGCGGCAAGGTGTGAAGTGCAAACCATGAAGTGCGGCGGAGGCACTGCCCCTCCTCTCTGCAGCCTCGCCTGGCTCCACCCGGAGCGGATGCCTTGTCCCTGTGCCCAGCTGCCCTGCTTCAGAGCCTAGCAGCACGCATCTCCTGCCCTGCGCTGAGCTCTGGGAGCTGGGACAGGTGGGTGGGCTCTTGTCCCCAACATAGGGTTCAGAGCAGGAGCTGGCCAATGAAGTCTCGAATGACCTTGGGATGTCCCAAGGCAGTTCACCTGAAAGTGTGCGCAGCCTCAGTTTATGAAAGCAGGAACAGGTGGCTCGGGCGGAAATCTCTCTCACAATGACAAAATGTCCTGTGGGTTACAAGCATCCTGCCCACAAGGTTGGGCTGAGAATGCTAAAAGGCTGCCTGGCTGGAGGAATCCAGCAGGCGGTCACCATCCGCAGGAGCCGTTGAACTTTACATTAAATTAAGATGCAGTTCCTCAGTCGCACCAGTCCCGTCTCCAGTGCTTGGTGGCTGCTGCGCGCGGCTCGTCATTCCCCGTTGGGTGCGACAGGTCAGAGCGTTTCTGTCCTGCACAAAGCTCTCCCCGACAGTTCCTCAGTGCTCTGAAAACGCATGACCAAGGGGCTGGGGATGTGGCTCAAGTGATAGCGGGCTCGCTTGGCATGCACACGGTGCTGGGCACCACATACAAATAAAGATGTTGTGTCCGCCGAAAACTAAAAAAAAAAAAAAAAAGTAAATATCAAAATTCTCTCTCTCTCTCTCTTAAAAAACAAACAAACAAAAAAACGCATGACTGAATCATCAGGAGAACTAGATCATTCTGGGGCGGCCACCTCTGAGGTCTAGGGGAGATGCCGGGGCTCTGGAGCCTGACCCACCTGAGCCTAAATTCCTACTCAGCCCTCGTCCTGTGCTGCCCAGGCAAAGTCACTTCCTTCTCCACCAAAGGCTCAGTGTCCCCAGCTGCAGAATGGGTGACAAGGTGGCCTGGCAGAGCTGGAAGGATTAGAGGAGAAAGCTGTGGGCCTCTCACTTGGTGCTGTGTGGAAGAGCCTCTCTGACTATTAACAGGCCAGTGTTCTAGAGCATTCCTATCCCAAGATCTCAGAGGGGAAGCCTCCCAGGGCACAAAGCTCAGAGCAACTACCGAAGCTTCTCAAAACTAGGGCACAGCATACTGGGAGCTCCCCGGGCACTGGGGACGTGTGATGGGAGAGCCAGGCTCCGGGCAGTTGGTAGGTGAGGCCAGGGTGGGGGCTGGGGCTGGGGCTGCCCAGAGCCTGAGGGCTGGCAGTGGCTGGACCCTGGGCAGGGGTAGTAAAGCTCCTTCAGAGCAGCAGATGCCAAGGTAGGGGATTTGCAATCGAGGCCAGTACCTGCCTCCTCTGGGAAAAACTGTTGTCTGCTAGCTGAGGAGGATATTAATAATATGTGTGCTGCCGAGCGGTCACATTCACTGAGTGTTTTCTATAGACAGGAGCACCTGCCCCCGTTTGGCTTTCTAGTTTCAGTTACCTGCTATGAACGGTAGGCTGAAAAAGTTAAATGGAAAATTCTAGAAATGGACAATGTGTAAGTTTTAGGTTGTGTCCTGTTCCACGTAGCGTGATGAGGCCCTGAGCTGTGCTGCTGTGTCCCAGCAGAATGAATCACCCCTTCGTCCCTGTGTCCATGCTGCGTAGGCTACCTGCCCACTGGTCACATCCTAGCCATTTCAGGTGTTAGATCACAGTCGAGGTGTCACAGTGCTGGTGTTGACGTAATCCTTATTTTACTTAATAATGGCTCCAAGGCACCTGAATAGTGATGCTGGCAGTGGGGATATGGCAAAGGTCATGCTTCCTTAAGTGAGAAGGGGGGAGCTCCCCACTTAACGAGGAGAGAGAAGAAGCTGCACACGGAGGCGGCTGAGGTCGCCAGCGCGATTAGAGAGTTTGAGAGAGAAATCGACTACATTTACGTAGCTTTTACTACAGTATATTTGTTATGATTCTATTTTGTTAGTAGCTGTTATTATTAATCTGTGCCTAATTTAGACATCAAGCTCCATCATAGATGTGTTCACATGGTAAATTACAAAGCATGCATAGGGCTCTTCACTTCCCAAGGCTTTAGGTTTGCGGTGGGGTCTGGGGTGTGTCGAGGGCGGTCCCAGGCACTGTGCTCACCTGAACCCTCACAGCAGCCTTGGTGACTGTACTTTTATCATTTTTTACCTTTGTCTTATTTATTTTTATGTGGTGCCTCACACGCTTGGAAGTGCTCTGCCACTGAGCCACCACCCCGGCCCCTTTATCTCCATTTTACAGAAGGGAACCCTGAGGTTTCCTCCGCGGTCACCCAGCCACCAGGCGGTGGAGCTGGGATCTGGTTCCGGATCCACGCCTGAGGCGGTCCACGCTCCTTTCCTGGCTCTGCAGGCCTTGGCAGAGCTGGCCTCAGTGGCCCTTCCACCCACCTCTGTCCCTCCCGCCTGTCTGGTCCGTTCCTTAGATACCCAGGTGTTTCCTTGCCGTGTCTGTGCCCCCATCTGTCCCCCTGCTCAGATGCACCCCACTCCCCTCCAACTCTGGTTCCTGTTCACCCATCACAGCTCAGCTCTGGCCAAGGACAGGGCTAAGTCATTTCCACGTCATGGTGTCCAGCATGTGGCTCCAGGCATCGGAGTCCTTGGTTACTGGTGTACGGTGGCTTGGTATGTGGCTGACGAGTGGCTGGAGGGGCCGAGGGGGTGAGGGCTGAAGGGGAGTCCAGGGCAGCTAGATGGACAGTGGGCAGTTGGGGGAGTGGAGGATGGATAGGGACAGGAGGGTGGGTGGGTGGGTGGCTTATGAGGCTTATGTTCCCTGAGGGGGAGGGGCCCGGACTGAACACCGGGGTGGAGACTGGGCACGGGGTGGGGGTGGGGTCCTTTGAGAGACATTTGAGGGCAGAACCAGCAGATTTGGGGAGGGGAAGGCAGGTCCTGGGTGATGCCTACACTTCTATGTTGGGGACTTGGGTGTCATCAGGGAGGAGATGGTGACAGGGTCCGTGTTGGACATGGGGCCGAAGGCTTCGGAGGAAAGGCCCAGGAGGTAGCTGGGGACCAGCCTTGAATGGGGCATGGCCAGGCCGCACAGGGACTTGAAGGTCGCGTGGGTGGTCACTGGAGTCATGGGCCAGCCCGGGGGGGTGCTGCCTGGGGGGACACTGGGCCAGAGGGCTGGGAGGGGGAAGCCTCTTGGGGCCGCAGAGGAGGGAGAGGAGTCAGGTGCCCGAGGTGGAAGTGCCAGGAGGCCAGAGCTTGTGGGGCAGGAGCGGAAGGGACTGTAAGTGCTATTTTTAGAAACGATTTTTCCATTTCAATTCAACTCCACAAATATTTATTGAGCTAAAAGGTTCTGTGTCAATCCATTTTGTAAATTAGATTTTTGGACAACAAGTGCTGTTTTATCTGGGACTGGGGGTGGCTGCGTCATCCCAGGAGCCCTGAGTCAGGTTCTCCTGAGAGGCCCCGTTGGTGGTTTTGAGCCAACCAGGATCCTGGCTTCCCGAGCTGCCGAGTGGAGCTTTGGTTGGTTCCACTTGTGTTTTGAAACATCCTCTGGCTGCTGCGCAGACCGTGGGCCCAGGGAGGGAGCTGGTGTGTGGCTGGAAGGCCAGGGCCATGGCTCTGCGGGGAAGGGGATGGGAGAGGTGCGGAGGTCCTCACCGCAGACAGGGCTGGAGTTTCACATTCGGGGTTTGTGGGAGAGGAGGAGGGAAGGGAATGGGAGCCAGCTGAGGTGCTGAGGAGGGTGACCAGCACCCCGCCACGGATGAAGTCAGGTCTCTAGGGAAGGTCCCACCCCGGGCTTTGAACCTGCAGAGTGTGAGTTGTCCACTTCTGGGTGGCTAGAAAGCTGCTCGTAGGAATGTGGAGCTCTGAGGGTGAGCTGGGCCCAAGGGAGAAATGTCTGCTCTGTGACAGGAGGGAGGGAACCCAGCAGGCTTGTGACAGTTGGTAAATAAATGTCTGCTCAGCACTGGAATGTTTACCAAGGACGCAGTCACTGAGCACCTCCGGTGCCGTGTGCAGGGATGAGCTGGACAGACAGTCCCTGCCCCGTGAGGCCAGCACGGCAGTGGGAGAGCCGCAGCCAGGCTAAGTTACTGGATGACCTGGCCTGTCTGTGAGGACACTAGCCAGGAAGAGAAAGCAGGAGGGCAGGGCTGGGGGGCTCTGCAGGGTGGCCAGGGAGCAGTATCAGCAGACAAGTGGGCCACGCTCACCAGCGTCACCTGAGCCTCACGACAGCCATCAAGGACAGGGCTGGATCTACCCCCATTTCAGAAATGAGCAACTGAGTCACAGAAAAGTCAAGACACTTGCCCCCGGGGTTATTCAGCTACATAACTGGTGAAGCCCGCATTTTTGCCCCTGGTCCCTGCTCTTAAGTTGAAAGTCCTCCCCAAGGTGCTAAGCTTCCTCTCATGGATGAGGTCAGCAGCAGCAAAGTTCCTGAAGGAAGTGAGGGGGGAGGCTCACGGAAACTGGGCCCAGGCCCAGGGAGAGGAAGAGCAAGTGCAGAGGCCCCGAGCAGGAGCACACGTAGGATATTTGATGAGGAGCATGAGGACCAGTGCAGCTGGGGCAAAGGGTGGCTATGGAGATGGTGTGGCTCACCTGTGGCTTCTGGAGGACTGGCCGCTTCTACTAAAGCTGAAGAGAGACCCTAGAGGGTGTAAAGATGAGGAGGGGCAGAGTTGAGTCTAACCTGAAAACTCTGGTTTCTGTGTTGGGAGCAAGGGTAGAAGCAGCAGACCTGAGCAGACACCAAAGACGCCGGGAAGAGATGCTAGTTGCTGGGTGCACAGCAGTGGCAGCAGTGCAGGGGCTGCATCAGCTTCCTGACATATTATAAAGGTGGATCTTGTGGAACTGCTGATGGCCTGGATGGGGGGATGCGGGGAGGAGAGGCATCAAGGATGAATCCAGGACTCAAGCAGGAGTGGCTAGAAGAGTAGGCTTCCGTGGCCTGAGGCAGCAGTGGAAGAAGCCTCTTCATAAGGACTTTCCACGTTCATCATTCATTTTCGTTGCTGGCTCCTCTCAGGTAGGCTTGAGACTTGAAGCAGTGACATGACTTGCCCAGGGTCACATGGCCAGCAGGTGGTGGAGCCAGCGCTGGAGGCCAAGTGAGCCCCTCGGATTTGGATTTCTGACTCATCCATTCAGCCCACAATCATTTCCCAAGTGTCTGCTGTGTGCCAGGCGCTGTGCTGAGTGCTGGCACCATGGGCAAGCTGAAGATGGGCCCTGCCTTGGGGCAGCGCCCCCTGTGATGGAGGAGGCGGCATCCATGGATGGTGCTGGAAGTGCAGGTCTCTCACCAGCAGCCGCGGGAGTGCGAAGGAGGAATGAGGGAGCCCTAGGAGCCTGACGGAGGGCCTGACCTGGCCAGGCGCGGGGGCTCTGGAGTAGGAAGCAGCGAGCTCTGGGACAGAGGGGCTGTGGAGCAGGGCTTGGTGGGAGAGCCTCTGGTGTCCTGGGCCGCAGCGGGATTCCAAGGGAAGCGCGGGCTCCCGGAGGGGGCTGCCCACTGGGAAGCTGCAGAGCCTTTTCCATTTCCAGTGTCGGGCTGTTTCAGCAGCTGTGCAGAGATAATTCCCATCTCATGCACCTCACCATTTGGTGTCCGGCCCACTGGCTCTTGGAATATATTTGCAGCGTTGTGTGTCCATCACCACAACCCATTCTAGGACATTTTTATTACCCCACAAAGAAGCCCCTGCACCCCTTAGCCATCATTCCCGCCCAGGCTTCCCACCGGGCAGCCCAGGCAGCCACCACCCCACTCTCTGTCCCCGCAGAGCTTCTGTGCTTCGCATCTCGTCTGCATGGAATCGCACTGGTCCTGTCGTCTTGGGTCTGGCTGCTTTCACTCGGCATCATGTTCTCGAAGTCATCTCTGTCGGACGTTGCAGAATCCGCGCGGCATCCAGCCAGCAGGGACTGTGCGACTGCCTGTGTGCTTACCTGAGCCAATAGAGGGGACATCAGGGAGCCTTGCTCTGTGACAGGGACTCCCAGACTGCCCCCTGTGCCGCCCAGGAGGCTCCCCACCCTGCTGTCATCTCTTCCTCCAGCTGGGGCCCTGGGTCAATTTGGTTCAAGATGACAACTTGGTGGAGATCTCATCTTCCCAAGCACTGAGAGCTCACGCACTGGTGATTTTCACGCCCTCTGGTGCATCTTGAAATCTTTTATGCATCTTTGAGAATCCAGGTCCTCTAATTCAGACTGTTTGGGGACCTGGTATTTTCTTTTCCCATTACTTGAAGGCTTGGGTGTTCTGCCTGGTTGTGGGCCAGGGCCAATCTCACAGGGAGGCAGATGTGGACGTGGGTCAGGTGCCCAGATCCCAGGCCCTGCCCTCCTCCTCCCTCCTGTGCAGTCACACCAGCTCCATGGGCCTCAGGTCATTCCTTTGCAAAATAGGGTCTCTGTGGAGGGAACAAGCTGGTGCCTGGTGCAGGCTGGACACAGAGTCGGTGCTGAGGTGCGGGAGCGCTGGTTCCCAGGCAGACCAGGGAGGGAACAGAGGGCTCTGCAGTCCCCAGCACGGCCAGGTGAGGAAGGCAGCCCTCCTGCCAGCAGCTGCTCCTCTGCTGGCTCCACAGTACACTGGCCTGCACCTCCCCTGCAGGCCTGCGGGATGGGAAGCCTAACTGCTGGGCTTCCGCCCAATCTGCTGGTCCAGATGGGAGGCAGAGGCCAGGGGTATCTTCTGAGGCCGCCCAGGCAGCCAAGAGACTTCTAGGAGGGAGTATGGATGGAGGGGCCCTTCTCCCCTCCCGGGGCATCTCGTTCCTGTGATTTAAAGATCTAGGCAGAACAGTGGCACCTGCTCAGCAGAGGTGGGTGGAGAGGGACACCTGGCTTCCCTCCGAAAAGTGCCACGTGGGAGGTGTGACAGGGCCCTGCGGTAGGGCCTGCTGCTCCTGGTGCAGGGAGCAGGAGGAGCCTCTTTGCTGGGCCTGGGCCTCATGTCAGTTGTTCTGCCTGCGCTGTCTCCAGAACCCTCGTGGTAACCCCCAGGGGGACACGTGACAGGTGGGGAAACTGAGGCTGGGAGATGGGAAGCTGCCTGCCCCATGTCACCCAGCAAGTGAGGAGCCGAGCTAAGATTTGAACTCAGAACAGGGCCACTCCAGCCCCTTTCTTGATGCCCTTCACTGAGAGAACAGGAGGGAGATGCACAATTGGGAGGGAGCTGGGGCTTTGGAACCCCAGCTTCCCCGCTGCTGTGGGGATTCTGTGGGCGGTGGGAAAGGCGTCGTAAATATGCATGACATGCAAATGTCCCTCTAAAAAAACAACGTGGGGGCCACAGAAGCTGGGATGCCAGGGTGCTTGGAAAATGGAGTGTTGTACAAACACTTGGGTTTCCATGACAACTGCTCCATGTTGTCCCCCTCCCTGGTGTCCCCAGAGCCCATCCAAGGGTCTCAAAGTGGAGGGCTCATCTTGGGTGCCTTCTAACTAGTGTTCCTCCCCCATTCCTGCAGGCACGGGTGCCTCCCTCTGCTGGGTGCCTGGTAGTCCCAGGGGTGACCAGGACCTAGCGGGGCCCCTGTCCCATGCTGCTTCCCGCCAGCACCTCTGATGTGTGCCCGGAGGAATGTGTGTGCCAGCCCTTGGTCCAGCGCCTGCTCCTGAGGTGACACCTGCTGTGTACCGGCTGGTCTCCTTTCCCTGCCCTCACAGCTCCCTGCTTGGTAAGTGAGTGTGCCCGCAGGCCTGGCCTAACCCACTCACCCGCCCGCCACCGCTGGGAAATGCCCAGCCTTCCCACCTGCTGGCGCCCACACGCTGGCAAGGGGACTTCCACGAGAGCTTTCCTACGTCTGGGCACAATTTGTAGTTAACTGGCTTGTCGTATCCTGCACTCCCAACAACCCAGGAGGTGGGCGTGGTGATCGCAACCATTTTACAAGAAACAGCCTCAGAGAGGAGAAGACACTTGCCTCAGAAGGCACAGCAGCCCAACTCTGTCCACCTCAAAAGCCAGCTCTTGCCACACCCAAAAGACTGGAGCAGGTGCTGAGATAGTGTCAGGAAGGGAAGGGAGCAGGGACTGTGCTGGTGGCCCTGAGATGGCAGCCCCCTGCTGGGAGCTCCTGCTCCTCAGCTCCACGTTGCCTAACCCCCACAGGATGAGGCCCGGGTTGCCTGTCTCTGCCGCCACCCCCATATCTACCACCCCACGGGCTCACCATCCCTCCTGCAGGGGCTCCACGCACAGGAGCCGCCTCCTCGGGCCCCTCGGTGTCACGCACAGCACCTGAGGCTTCTCCATCCCATGACGTCCTCACGCCCCCAGCCAAGGTGCTGCCGCAGGAGGCTCAGAGAGGCTGGGGCTGGGGACAGGAGCCGGCAGCCCACAGCTGGCACGGCCTGGCACTCAGTGGGGTGCACAGTAAAAGTTATGGAAGGAAAGAAGAGGGCGGAGAGGAGGGAAGCCCCTCGCCTCCATCCACCCACGTGCCAGAAGGACCCAGGGGCTGTGGCCTTCGGGCCAGCTGGGGTTCCTGCTGCCCCCAGGGGCCTGCAGTGAGCTCGGCCTTCCGCAGGGCAGCCAGCCCTCTGTCCCCGTCCTCTCATCTGCCAACAGCTGCCGGGCCTCCCCAATGGGATAGTTAGGAGAAGGGGAAAGACTTGTAAATATGTATAATATGCAAATGTCAAGGATAATAAAAAAAAACCCGTGAAGTTGGCTGCCGATAATATAATGGAGAAGTGCTTCTTAGAGAACAAGGAGCGGGTGGTGCCAGCCTTATTATTAATAACTGTGAAAAGGGCCCTATTAATTAGCAGCCCCCAGCCCGACTCCCCCAACACCCCCACCCCGTCTGTCGTCGCAGCCGCAGACAGCTGTTGCATTTGGCGGAGGAGCTGTGGTCACACAAGTGATAAGGACATCTCAGTCTGAGAGCTGTGAGTGCCCGCGAAGTTCGGTCGTGGCAGACATGCCTGGTTGTGTCCAAGGAAGGCATGGGCCAGCTCCCCAGGCATAGGCGAGCAGCCCTGGCCCCGTCCTGCTCAACCACCCGCTCAGCTAAACTGCAGGGGCCGAGGGAGGCAGGGGAGACTGAGGCTCAGACCTCGGAGCGAGGCTCAGCCTTTCCTGAAAAGGATTGCCACTCTGCCTACCTCCGCCCCTGGGCCAGGCATGGGGACGCAGCCGAGCTGGCAGCCCCTGGCGTGTGTAGCCCAGTGACGGAGAACGGGATTCCTTGGCACGAGCCGGGGAGCAGCCGTCAGCATCGCATGGAAAGATGGAGGCCGGGGCGGCGCGAGGGAGGTGTTACTGCTGCTATTTTGCTAACAAGCTGGTTATTTAAAGAACAGCCAAAGCCGGGAAATCGGATAGAGTCTCTGTGCCCAGGGCAGAAGCAGCCAGGGCTATGGGGTCCCCAGGGTGGCCAGACCTAGGAGCTGGCTGGATCCAAGCAGGGTGGCCACATGTTGGCTTATTTTTTCATTGACTTATTAACCATAGTAACAGCTCATCAAAGTCTGGATGGCAGTTCGCTCTGTGGAGAAAGAGGAGTGAGGAGCTCGAGGGGCAAGGGCCCTGGGAGGGGCGACAGTGCTGCTCTGGCCCCGGGCACTGGGCCCACAGGCTTTGCTTTGTGAGAAATCATTGCACTCAACATTTTTGTTTCGGGCATTTTCCTCTCTGTATTATTGTCATAGTGGAAAGACGAAAAACAGCTACCATTCGTTGAGTCCTTATCAAACGCCAGGCTCCTTACCAAGTATTTTACTTTTCTCTCATTGACTCATTGTGGAGTCTCTCATTCTACCCATTTTACAGAAGACAGTAAGGCCTTCAGAGGTGAGGCTACTTGGCATGTGGTCACAGAGTCAGGGAGGTAGGAGGAGCAACCAGACATGCAGACACAAGCCCCTGTGCAGGAAGGGGCCAAGAATTTGCCCCCGGAGGGCGAGGTTCCTCCGCTCGCTCCTCCAGTGACTGTGCCTCTTAGATTTTCAAGGCTTGAGAGGCCAGACAGGTTAAGGTCATAGCAGCTGAGGGGTCTGAGACTCTGACGAGGATCAGAGCAGAACATTCAGCCATCTAACAAGTGTTACAGAATAGGAATGGGACACCCCTGGCCCAGGGAAGGGGCCAGGGCACACTCAGGTCTCACCAAAGTTTGAAAGAGAGGCCACCCACATGAGGCAGAGGCAGACCCAACCTCTTAACTCACTGGATGTGGGCCTGTCACATCCCGGGCACCTACTCTGTGTTGCCCCTTATCTTCTTTAAACCCTAGAATGTCACCATGAGATTAGCCTTATTTGCCCCATTTTGCCAATAAGGGGACTGAGGTCTGCAGAGGAGAAACGACTGACCCAAGGCCACACGGCCCGTGAGTAGTGGAGCACTGTGCTGGCCCCTGTGCCCGGTGTCCTGTGTGTGCAGCGAGCATTGTTCACTGGGGGGCCCCTGGCAGAGCAGCCTCCTGGGCACAGAAGCTCCAAGCAGCATGTGACTGCAATCAAGTTCTAAGGCAGATCTGCCTGTCCCTGAACTGCCACTGGGGACATGGCATGGAGGGTGGCATGACCCACGGCTTCTGCAAACCCTGAAGAGGGCGGCCTGCTCAGCTGATGGGGCACCAGCCAGAGGCATTCATGCATCCCAAGGACATCTCTTGAGACCTGTCCCTGCTCATCTAAACCCCTTAGAGGACACAGCACGGGAGGGGCAGGTGTTATACAATCACCTGAATAAATAAACGGAATGAGAAGAGACTCCATCAGCTCAGGAAGGAAATTAGCAAGTCCAGTCCCCAAGATTGGCAGGTAGGGGCCCTGCTCTACATCACAGGGGACTGTCCAAGAAGGCCTCCCCAAGGAAGTGGCATCGGAGACCTGCGGGACAGCGCGGATCTGCATGCTAGAGAGCGCTCATTGTGGCGTCGTTGTAGTAGGACAATCGGGAACAACCCATTTGCTCATCGCCAAGGGACTAGTTAAATCCATTTCACTGAAGCCAGACTGTGGCGCCTGCTGCAGCTGCTAGAAATGGGGCCGTGGATCTAAATTTATTGTTGCAGAAAGAACTTCATAGTGTGTTGTGGAGTTTAGAAAAAAAAAAAGAGGTTATAAAACAGCATGGGGAGCATGATATCATTTTTATAAGAACTATGTGTGTTTCTGAAAATCGTTTTCAGTGTTCCTCCTGGGGGTGGAGATGAGGGTGATCTTTGTTGTCATCTTTATACTTTGGGGGATTTGGAGTCTTTCCTGAGTGTTAGAACTTGTGGGGAGGGACAGGAACATTTAGGGTCCCCACAGTTCTACCTGGGGCAGTTCTCCTCTCCTACGATTGACCCCAATAAAATAGGATAAGGTGTGCAGTTGTGGAATCAGTCAATCTGGGTCATACCTCATTTCCACTATGTTTTCACTGTGTGACCTTGGACAAGTAACTTACTCTCTGAGGTTACATTTTCTCTTATGCAAAACAAAGATAAAAATAACATCTGAGGGTGGTTGTGGGGCCTATATGAGTCAGGACATGTATAGGGTGAGCACAGTGCCAGCGTAGCATTGCTGGTAGCTGCTGATATTCCCACGGTGGCTGCCAGAGGCAGCACCTACTGTGTGCTCCTGATGTCCCACCAGGGCTCCCAAGACTCGCCTCTCCCCTCAGTCACTGAGAGTCCTATCTGGTTGGGAGACGAGGCCCAGGGAGGGGGGCACTGTGGCTCTGCACACATGGCCAGCTGGACCCCAGGCCAGCCACAATCCCTGGTGGCCACCCAGCCCACTCACCTGCTCTGCCAGTGGGCCCTTGGCCAGGCTGCTCTTATGGGGGTGCCCTGGCCCTGGAGTTGCCTTTTCTTTTTTTTAACCATCACGAAACCTACCTGGAAAGACTGCCTTCCGGACACTCAGAGAGTTTTAAATCTTGGGCAGAGAAACTTACGCTAATGTCAAACTCTCGGAATCATGGAGTCTTTAACATGAATAATCCAGCAAATGCAAACATGTGCATTTTACAAGTTCATTGCCCCTCTCTTGATGGTGATCAATTAGCAACTGTCCAATTACCTATCTGTGAGAGATGGTGAAATAAATTACGTCCAGCCAGACGATGGCATTCTCCACGGCTGTGGAGACGGTGCTGTGCGTCCATATTGTTGACATGGAAACAGGTCCATGATGCATTGCTAAGGGGGGGAAAATCGGAGGTTGAAAAACGGTGTGTATTGTATGATAACTGGCTTTGGAGTCTTTTCTGAGTCGTAGGACTTGGGAAGAGGCCCGGGGTATCTATGTAGATATTTACTTTTTTTCCATCATAGTGAAAAAATATACATGCCTGGGAGGACATCATTATTCAACTGTTATAGTGGTTTCCTCTGGAAAGGGAGAAATGGACGAACTCTATTTTTATTTTTGCTCACACCACTCAAAATATTTCCAAATGCAAGTAACAGAAACTCATCCTAAACTGACTTAAACAAAAATGGAACTTACTGGCTAATAACTGTAAAGTCCAGAGCTTTATCTAGTGTCAGGCTCAGCTGGATCCAGGGGCTCTGTGACAGTGTCACCAGGACCTGATTTCTCTCACCATTCCTTCACCCTGCTTCCTCAGGGTGGTGCCTGTGTCTGATAGAGCTCTCCTGTATGAAATTCAACAGGAAATACTATTTAGGCACAAGTCGATAGCTTTGCAAAGGTGATGAGACACCTGTCCAGAGAAGCAAGCAAGACTTCTTCCCAGATAACTCAGATGTAAGTCCCAGAAGTGAGTCTTAGCATTAATTTGTGAAATCTGAGGGATGTGCCCCTCGACCAATTGGTGATTTGGGGGGAGTTCAGTGCTCTGATTGGTGGCCCAGGCCTAGGCACCACCATCCCCTCCCTGGAGGTAGAGTCAACACCACCAGATCCTCAGGAAAGTGAGGAGGGGGGGGGGGCACAGTAAATGCAGCTGGGAACTAAAGCAGGCCAAATGGTGGCCAGACCCAGCACATCCTTCCTCCATAACTATCTGAATTTCCCAGGATGCACAACTTTTATAATAATCAGAAAAAACAGTGCCACTGCTAAAGGAAGTCCTGAGCCCAGACCTTCCTGCCAGAAGCTCACGAGGCAGCCTCAGTCTCAGAGCCAGAGCTTCGGAACCTCTGCAGCCCCAGGTAGCTCCGGAGACGTTGGCCCTTCTGTGTCCCCAGAAGGAACTGGCCTGGCACGTGAGGTCTGCAGCTTTGAGGGAGAAAGAGACACACACAAGTGACTTATCAGAATGCAGGAGCTCAAAGGTGGAGGTGATACAGGGGTAGAGGGACACAAAGACCCGCCTGGGGAAGGGGAGGCTTCCTGGAGGAGGTGACGGCTGGCTGAGCAGCCACGCAGAGTGCCAAGAAAACACTGGGCAGGAGAAGCCACCTTCCAAAGACTGGAGGTCTGAGGTGGGGACACAACTGTCAGGTGATAAGGGGCAGGCCAGGGCCACAGGGCCTTTATTGCCAGGGTCAGAGTGTGCACTTGACCCTGAAGGCAGTAGGGAGCCTTGGGGAGGTGTTGTGGGAGGCGGGGTGTCAGGGGCTCTCTGCCTCGTGCTGGGAGCTCAGCCTGGAGGGGTCAGTTTGAAGCCCCATGTGGAAAGGAGAGAAGGAGTTGAGGCCCCTCAGTGGACTTAAATATCCTCTGGCCTACATTCCTCCCACCTGAGTCAGAATTCCTGTGCCAAGGTATGGACCTCAGGGATGAGCACCCACTCCCAGCAGCCTCCGCTGCTGGTTCGGCACAGGATCAAGTCCAGGATCTTGGCGCTGTCCAGGTCTGAGGGCATCTAATGAACAACGAGCCAGGAGAGGGGGCAGGGCCACATTCCCAGCTCAAGGGTCCAAAGACTAGGGAGCCCTGGAGTCTGCAAATCCTAGTGGGAGTTCAGATGAGGAGCAGGGAGTCATGCTTAACAGTGGAGGAAGTGTTTGGGTCTTTGGACGCACATCAGCTGCCTCAGCCAACTCCTCAGTGTCTTATTGCATTTTACAAACAAGGACACTGAGGCTCAGAGAGGCCAAGCTACCTACACAACAACACAGAGCAGGTTAGAGACAGGGCTAGGATGGGAGCCCAGTGTCTCCCACTCTCGCCCCCTCAGCAGCCCTTCTCCACTCCTCCCCACGTCAGGTGAGACCTGGTCACTTCATGTATCAGGCCTGACAGTGTTTTCTGTAGAAACTCCAGTCAACTCAGCCCGTCCCTGATACCCTTCTAAATCTTCACTAATCGGATGTCTTGCAACTATTTTAATGGCAGTATTTTTCCTCTCTGAGCACAGCTATGACTTGTCCAGCCTTGTTTTGTGGGTCATGTCTAATCCTTGCCAGTGCTCCATGGTCCCCATTTAGTCATCGATTCTCATACTCCATGTTTATTAGCGCCTCCACGTGCCGGGCGCTGGGCCAGACAGCAGGCTGCAAAAATCCACTAGAACAGCTCCTGTCCCGGGGACTCCCTGGCACAACCAAGGAGGGAGGTGTCTCTGTCAGCCATGACAAGTGACACCCAAGAGCTCAGAGGAAGGGGCCTCATGCCCAGGGATCTCCCAGCCAAAGCAGGCGGCCCTGCCCTCGGCACAGTCTTGAAGGACGAGTGGGGAGTCTTCAGAGGGAGGTGCCGGAGTGTTGAGCCAGGTAGAGCTGGGCTCTGCGACCTCCTCACCTGCTCCAGGCTACAGGGTGTGAGGGATGGTGGGGACAGCGCTGAGGTCCACCGAGGCTGGAGTTCTGAAGGCCTCAACTTTTGGGGTGGGAAGTTTGAGTTTGGTCCTTAGGGGAGAATGGAGTCTGGGTAGAGCAGGTCTGGGCCTCAGAAAGACCCTGGCTTGCACTGTGGTTGGTGTGACAGTGGGCAGGGCAGGACCATGGGATGGCACAGAGGATGCTCATCAGGGAGATTCCATGACCCTGGGGACTGGGTGTTCCAGAGGGGAGAGGGTCCGATTTTACCCTGGGAGGAGGGTGGTGTGGCCTTAGGAGCCTGTGGACCTGTGGCTAGGTGAAACCTGACAAAAGCTGGCTCAGTGTCCCGAGGGGGACAGTTCATAAGACCTAGAGCAGCCGCTTGGAGTGACCTCTAAGGTCACCGGATGTCTGTGGAATGATGAGGGGACCTTTCCCTGCCAGCCTAGCTTGCTCCTCTGGGAAGTGGAGGAGGTCAGTCCCTCCCAGGGCTTGGGCGGGCTCTGCATGGTGCCGCACTCGGCAAATGCTTGGTGACTTGCGGCTGCTCTGATCACCACGGTCAGCGCAGAGGTGGAGGAGGGTGCTGACGGGCCACCAGAAGGCCAGGGGAAGGTCCTGGGATGGCAAGGGGCCTTGCTCCGTCTCTCTGTTGGGGAGACAGGGTCTGCTCCAGGAAAGCTCCAGGGGGTATATTCCAGGTTGGGGTAGAAGAACAATGTAGATACGAGAGCTGCCGGCAGGTGGGTGACAAGGGCGTGGGGAGCTCCTGTGACTGGGAGTATCCAACTGCGGCTCCACCACAACTTGGCAGAGAGTCTGTAGAATATTTGTGACTCAACTGAGGATCTGGAAGGTCCTTTCCAGCCCATAAAGTCTCATTTCAGGTTCTTACTACTCTGAACCTCGGTTTCCTCATCCCCTCTAAAGGGACAACAGAAGCCCCTACCTCAGAGTTGATCACAAAGTTTGAGTGGAACCATCCAAGTCAAGTGCTTAAGCCGGACTTGGCACAGAGCCAGTGCTCAGGGACTGTGGTCGATGTGCTAAATCCTGGGCCTGTCCCTTCCATCCAGAGCCTCGGGTTCCTCTGCCCGTCGGGGTGCTCCTGCCTGGCTGTCCTTCAGGACCGCTCTCTGCCCTCCTCGTTGCCACAGTCTCTGTCTCCAGCTCTCCTCTCCCTGGGAGGTGGCAGGAATTCCAGACCCTTCTGGGCCCCTTTTAGCTCCCACTTGAGCAAGAGTTGGCAGGTTGGGGCGTCGGGCGCCATCCGCCTCCCATATGCTTCCTGCTATTTAGAGGAAAACTCTCCCCGCGGTTCCTCCAACCACACGGGCTGACATTTCCAGACAGACGCTGGGACCAGCTCTTCGGGGGATTGGCAGATAAATTTGGCCCCGGCTGTTGGGAAATCTTCAGCCTCGGCGGGGAAGCGGAGCCCAGGCTCGCCGACTTCCGTCCACCCTGCGGCTCCCGGGCCTGCTCTTCCGGGGGCTGCTGTCCCCCAGCCTTGCAGACGGGGGTAAGTCTGACCGGCCCAGTCTTCCCCCAGGAGAGCCGCCGTCCGCAGGCCAGGAAGCTGCGGCTCCCAGCCTTGGCTCAGGAGGTGCCAGAGGAGCCTCCTGCCCCAGCCAAGGTACCTGGGTGTGGCCCAGCCCACCTGGCAGACAGCAGGTTTGGGACTAGAGAGACAGCAGCCCCAGACCACTCCCTGACTCTGTGACCTTCCGTACGTGGCTCCACCTCTCTGAGCCTCTTTTTCTTCATCTGTAAAATGGGGGGAATAATAGGATCTGCCTGACGAAAAGCCTGAGGGTGGTGCTGGCACTCGCTAAGCGCTCCACAAATACTAGTCGCTATAATTATTCTCATCATCATTGTCGCCGAAACTGGCACATTATGGTAGCCTAGTAGAGACGATGTTTTCCTTCTCCTTGCCTACAGCTGTGGCTACTCAGGGAATCCTGGGGCATTTCAGACTTAGATAAGGTCAACCGGTGGTAGAAATGCAGGAACAAAGACAGGCGGAGGAGGCCACATCCAGGCAGAGTGTAGATGGCCACACACACACACACACACACACACACACACACGGCGCACACGGCTCTGGCCCAGGTCTCATTTCCCCTTAGAGTCTGGAATGCCCACCCGTACATCCCCACATCCCGATGGATGGAAGCGACGGGGCGGGCCAGGCAGGGTCCAATGGAGGCTGAGCGGCGAGGTGGGGGCTGGGTGCCAGCCACAGTAGGAGGCTTTGGGAAGCGCGAGTAGTTTGGCTGGAGTAGAAAGTGGGCAGCGGGAAGTCGTGGGAAGCGAGTCGGAGCTTCATTCAGCACCTCCCGAGGGAGCCCGGATGCTGAGCTTGAAGCCGGGCACTGGGGAAACTGGCAGCAAAGATGGGCACGCTGCCTGCCCTCAAGGTGCTTGACACACACCACAGCAAACTAGCAAGATTCTGGGTTGTGCCCCAGTAGCCCCAGGGGCTGAGGGAAGGGTGACATGGGTAGCGATGGCGGGTGCCTACAAGAGGCAGGGTGGTCAGAGACGGCCTCACTGTGGCCTGAAGGATGAGCTGGGACTGGCTCTGTGAGTGCTGGTCAGGGTCAAGGGACAGAAGGGGTGGGGACAGAAGCCAGACCCTAAAGGCCTTGAATACCAGGTCCTGTCAGGAGGATCACTCTGGCAGTAGGTGCAGGGGACCAGGACAGCTGTCTGCAAGGTGAGCTGAGGGTCTGCTGTGGGCCCTGCAGCAGGCAGGTGGTGGGCCAGGTGAGGGCCAGGCAGAGGGCCAGGTAGAGGAGGGAGGGCGTGCCTTACTGGGGTCTGAGCAGAATCCCGGAACTTGAGATGGGCAGTTTTGAAAGGAGGACCTGGACCTGTGTGTAGTGAGGGGTGTGACCAGGTAAGAGAGGAAACTCCAGCAGGACTTAGAGGAGACCCCAGAGTGATCAGGAAGGAGCAGAGGAGAGACAGGCAGGGGAGGGCCTTCCACAAAACTCAGGACCAGAGGCAGCAACGAAGTGCACAGGTAGCAGAGTAAGACCAGGTTTCAGCATTAGACCTGGTAGCCAATTCCAAATCCGTCTACTTGCTGTGTGACTTTGGTAAAATCACTTGACCTCACTGAGTCTCACCTGTTAGAATAATACTGAATCAGTTGGAATTGCACTTGACTGCATGTAAGAGAAGAAAACAAATATTTGCATAAGCACCCAGGAGGTTGCTCTTGTGTAGCAAGAATCCAGGCAGGCAGGCCAGGACCAGCGTGGCAGTTCTCTCCCTGGTCATTCTTAGCAAGTGTCTTTCATTCTCAGGATGACAAAGTGGCTGCTCCATCTCCATAGGCTATACCTGAATTCTAGGCAGGAAAAGGTTGGAAAGGTTACATGCTTTCTGAATCTGCCTTTTTTTTCCCCCAATACCTTTATTTTTTGTATTTTTACATGGTGCTGAGGATCAGGCCTAGTGCCTCACACCTGCTGGGCAAGTGCTTTACCCCTGAGCCCCAGCCCCAGCCTGGAGTTTGCCTTTCTTATCAGGAAAACAACAGAGTTCCTGGAAACCCCACCCAGTGGACTTTTGCCTATGTCTTTTGCCAGACATGGTCACATGGCCACCCTAGCTGCAAGGGAAGCTGATGATGTTAGCATTGCCAGCTGGGCACTTCCGTTAGGCCAAAGGGAAGAGTCACCAAAAGGATAACTTGCAGGAGCCACTTCAAAGCACTCCCGTCCCCGGAGCTGCTGGAGAGAGCATGGGATAATTAACGTGCAGGAAGCAGCAGCCCGGAGCCGGTGGGCAGCCTCTAGTGAGTGGCATCTGCCGCTACTGCGGCCCTTCCTGCATTCATTCCGTAGGCATGGCTCCTGCTTTGGGAGCTGTACACAGTGCCAGGGATGTGACAGTGACGGCCTCTGCCCTTCTGGTGCTCTCAGTGAGAAGATGGGCAAGGAAACAGGCAGATCCCTCTACTTCAATCAGTGTCATCGCAGAGGACTGGGATGTGTATTTATTTGTGTTTGTTTTTTCCTTACTGCTCGGGCTTCACCACCTGCAGTAGTGCCTGGCACACACTAGACCCTGAGCAAATGGTTCTGGATAAATGAATAATTTAATAAATACCAGCCAGGTGCAGTGGTGCATGCCTGTAATCCCAGCGGCTCAGGAGGCTGAGGCGGGAGAATTGCAAATTCAAAGCCAGCCTCAGTAAGAGCGAGGCACTAAGCAACTCAGTGGGACCCTGTCTCTCAATAAAATACAAAAGAAGGCTGGGGATGTGGCTCAGTGGCCAAGTGCCCCTGAGTTCAATCCCCAATACAAAAAAAAAAAAAAAAAAAAAACACAATTAGGACCTACTTTACATAAGGCTGTTTGGCTCTTTGGGTTGGATAGAGAAGGTGGTTGACACGTCATCCATGGCTTCGGGGGACAGAGTGAGGACAGCCTTTAGCATTAGACCCAGTGGCCAGTTCCAGATCTGCCACAGGGCAGGCCCCGAGGTGGGTGCTGGGGACCCAGCAGTGAACAAGAACATTGAGGTTCCTGCCCATGCTCTGGAGGGTACAGGCACCAGAGAGGGTCTGGAGACTTGAGGTCACTCTGTTAATGTGTCCTGGGGAAGCCCCTCCCCTGCTCTGGGCCTCAGTTTGCTCACCTGCATGGCAGAGGAGCCCTGGTGGGATGTCAGGGGTGCTGGTGAGGGAGGGGGTGCTTGGTAAATGTGGCTCCTCTGTGTCAATAAGGAGCCGTGTAGGGAGAGGTGGGAACTACTGCAGGGGTGGGAGGGGCTGCCTCTGAGCCCCCTTGGAATTTCATGGGGACCCAGGAGGGCAAAGAATCTGGACTCGACCTCCATCTTTGCCTACTCCAGTAGCCAAGTCTGGCAGCTTGTCAAAACTGGCCATCTGGGCATGGAACGAGCAGCACTGGTTAGAGGCAAACAGTGACTGGGTTGAGCTGGTCCCCAAGGTGAGGAGAGGGATGGCTGTGGTTATGGGGATGGTCTGGAGGGGAAGCAGCCTGGGATTTGATACTTACTTGGTTGTGGGACCTTTGGCGAATTTCTTGGCCCATCTAAGCCTTGGATTCTTAACCAACAAAGTGTGTCTTCCAATCCTTGCGTACCCCTCAAGACCTTGACCTAGCACACGGGGGCTCAGCATTGGTGAGGAAGGGGAATGGCCTTTACTGAGGCCCTGTTATGTGCCAGGGTCAGTGCGGGTCCTACCTTCTCTTTGGTCACAGCTCTGAGGAGGCATCTCCTGCCCACTTGTCAGAGGATCCTGGTGCCCCGTCTCCCTCTTCTACTGCCTCCGGGACCAAGTGCTGGCCTTACTGGGGTCTCTGCAAAAGTGAAGCCTTGAGAGTCCTTGACGGGATCGAGGCGGCTCAAGAGTTTGCCTGAGACGATGTGGACATCCTGTGCTGTCAGGGAGGTGGTCAGGGCAAGAATAAATCTAACCTTCTCAGGTGGGCAAGAAGCACGTAAAAGGGAGGAAGCCCGAGGAAGGAGTGCTGGGGTGGCCCAGGCTGAAGGTCAGGTGCTCCCCGTCTCTATCCAGTGCCTTGAGGTCAGGGGCCGGGGGAGCCCAGCCCTTGAGGTGAGGTGGCAGTGGGCCTGTCCCTCACGGCTGCACTTGGCTGCCACTCTCTACCAGGGCCTACTTGTGTCTGAAGTGAGGCTGGAGGGAAAAGTTAAAAAGGACGGCTTGGGGACTCTCGTGGCCTAGGGAGGTGGGTACTCCAGTCACGTGCCCCTGGAGGCCTTCCTGAGCTACAGGCCTGTGGGGAAGACAGAAAAGAGCCCCGTGAGGCCCTGCAAATCGGGGCAGGCAACTAGCCAGAAAAAGTCTTCCAGCGCTGCCTCAGCACGGGGTGGGGGTGGTGATTTTACACCTTGACCTTGACACTGGGCTGTCTGAGGCGCGCTGTGCCCCTTTGCCCTGCCCTTGGTGGTGATGGTGGGTGTTGTCTATGGTGCTGAAGGGAGGGGTTTGCCCTGTCCTCGATCCGGGTGCTGTCCATGGTGCTGTCTGTGGCAGTCTGAATGAGCAGGACCCACCTGCAAAGTCAGAAGCTTTGACCCTGTCGTTGAGCAACTGTGGGGTAGGACTGGGGCCCTGGGATCATCCAGGCACTATTTTAAGAACTTGTTATGTAATGTGCTGTTTTCCCCAATATTTAATCCCCATTTTAGAGGTATGAAAACTGAAGATTAGAAAACTCCAGGGACCAAGGACTATCTCTAGTCTCAGTTTCCTCAGTCCTAATGGGAAGTTGTTGGTAGCAGAACAAACACTAAGGGACGGGACTCTGGAAACTGCTGTGTGGCGGGGGTGGCCCGCACAGGGTGGAGGGGCTGCTAACACATGTATTCTTGGAATCTCGTGGGGTTTCTTGGAAGGTCTGAGATTTGGGCCAGATCTAAAAGGGGGTCAGGCTCAGGGTTTGTGTGGAAAAGAAGATCTTGGGTGTCCTCTAACCCAGTCCAGAGGAGGTGTGACCTCATGGGGCTCCTGAGTGGGCGGCAGGTGGTGGGCTAATTGGACTTCCTCTCCCAGGGCTTGTGGCACCGCCACTCTCCCCTCATGCTGGCCCAGGCTCTAAGAGATGAAAAGTCAATATTGGATCATAAACAGAACTAGGTGTCAAAGATACCCAAGATTCAAGTCCTAGATTTGCTACCTGGGAACTGTGTGCCCTCAGACAAGTGACTTACCCTCTCTGGGCCTCTGTTTCCCCACCTCTAGCAGAGAAGAAAAGCATAATGATCACCACCCTGTGGGTGGTTTTAAGGATCAGAAGGGACAGTGGGTGATACAAGACTGACAGGTTAGTTTTTTTCAGTGGAAATAAGACCAAAGGAAGGGAAGGAAACCATCACCCAAGGCGGCACAGCAGGTATCAGAAGCTTGAGCCACTGCTACCACTTCCCAGCAGGACTAGTGGCCATGACTGGAGTGGCACCTGGCTGCCCCAGCTGACAGACATACCTTCAGGCAGGCCAAGTTCAGCCTCGGAGCCAAGTGTCCCTGTGAGGGTTGGTGGCCGGGCCAGCTCTGACTGTTCCTCCACCAGCCACCCTAATGGCTCCAAGCTTAATATGCCTCATGGGGCTGCTGTCATGCCTAATTAGGCTGTCCTTGGCCATCCTGTCTCCAGGGCTCTGTTGTGGCCATCTGAGGCCCTGAATGTGCATGGCCACTGCCCCTGGCATCCACTTGGCTTTGGGGAGGAGGTGGCCACCTGCTCTTATGATCTATGGCCTGAGATCTGACTCTCTGGCCAGCCCTGGAGGCCTTGGCTCCTAGACCTGGAGATTGGCTGCACCTCCCCACAACTACCCTGGCTGCAAGGCCTGGCACCAGAACAAAGTGACAAAGGAAGGGACAAAAGATGGCAGGAATGACGAAGAAGAACAGGAGGGTGAGGGAGGAGGGGACCTAGCCCCCCAGCCAACCTCCTCAACTGAAGCCAGTCTTACTTATCAGACAGGCACCTCATCACAGGGTTGAGTGGGGGCTTGGGTGGGTTCAGGGTGGGGTTGGACTCATAGTGGAGGACTTCCCACCGCAAGGATAGAACTTGGACATGGACCTCACGTCCTGCATCATCCACACAGAGCAAGCATGTTGGTGAAGGAAGGAAGGAAGGTGGAGAGGGAGGGAGAAAGAAGGGAGGCACAGATGGACGGAAGGAAGGAAATGCTGAGGATGGTGCATAGACAGGGAACCTCACAAAGCCAAGCCTGGGGCCGGGGGGTGCCCCAGTAGTTTTCTTACATAAATTATGTCATAATTGTCTTTGCATTGTGGATTTATTATTTGTTATTGAGATATATCCAAAGTCAAGTGTAGTTGTAGTTCATTCATTCCATTGCACATTGTGTGTGTGTGTGTGTGCGCACGTGCGCAGTGCTGGGGATTGAACTCAAGGCCTCACACATGCTAGGCAAGCATCCTACCACTGAGGCACCTCACTTTTTATTTTTAGACACAGTCTCTTCTAGATTTCCCAGGCTGGCCTCATGCTTGTGATCCCCCTGCCTCAGCCTCCCGCATCACTGGGATCGCAGGTGTGCACCAACATGCCTGGCCTCTATTGCATGTTTACACCTCATCCCCACCCCCCCTGTCCTCCTGCTGGTGCAAGTTCACGTACTTCTGGTTCCACTATAACCAGTGTCGCCTTGAACATCCTTGTGGGTGTGCACTAGCGTTTGTCTGGATGCAGGGTTTTCTGTATTAATGAACACTGCCAAATTGCCCTCCAGTGCAGTTGTCACCACTTTGCATGCCTGTTAGTGACGTATCCAACTTCCCACATCCTCAGCACCACACCACCAATTGATTTACCACTCTTTAATTTTGTCAATCTGCTGGGAGAAAAATCTCTCATTTTCATTAGTATTGCCGACTATTAGAGAAGCCGAGAGCCTTGTTACTGTTTAATGATCATCTGAATTTCCTCATCTGCAAAATGCCTGTTCATATACTTTGCCCAATTTTTATGGATCACTTATGATTTTCTTATTAATTTGTAAAATAGGTTTACGTATGTGGTGATGTTAATCCTGGTTATGTTTGTTGCACATATTTTCTCCCAAGTCTTTGAACTTCGCGTCTCCTTCAGTCAGAACTTTGCATTTGGGGTGTAGTAAAACACCTCACTTCCCCTTCATTGGCTTTTACTTCTCTGCAACTTGTGTAAGAAGCTTCCTCCACCCCGGGCTGGAAGATGCACTTCCTTCAAATAACTTTAAACTTTTATTTTCCTTTTGTGTTTCGTATTTAGATCTTTAGTCCGGGTTATGTCTCTTGTGTCTGTGAGTGGCGTGAAGCATGGGTCTGATCTTATGCTCGCAGGACTAGCCTCTTATCCCAGATGCATTAATTGAATACTCTGTTCCCTCTCACTCATGTGAACTCCCATCTCTGTTGTGTGGTAGGGCCTGAGTGTTCATGGATCTATTTCTGGGAATCCTGTTCTGTCTCATTGATCTCTTTGTCTGTTCCAATTCTACACTAATTACTAAATCTCATTGTTTTTTCAACAGGGACACATTGGCATTTAGGGTAAAACTACTCTTCCGTGGGCAAGATTGGCCTGCTCATTGTAGATTCTTGGACATCCCTGATGTGATCCTTGGCACTTGATAGTGGCAGAACACTGCTCCTAGTCCTTGTTACTACCCATGTTGTCCCCATTATTTCCAAAGGCACCCGAAGAGGGCAGTCCCCTCTGCTGTTGAGAGTCACCACAAATGTCTGCACAGTGTGGCTTGATGCCTGGTAGGGTGAGCCCCCTTCCCTTCCTGGTTCTCTTTTTCCTGTTCTCTTTCCACTCCACCTCTCTGCCAGGAATGAATTCCTTAGCATGGCGCTGTCAGGCGTCTCTTTGGGGGAGAAGGGATCTGGTGGTTAGAAAGCGCTGTCTTGCACTGAGCTGAGGTTGGCCTCCCTGTGGCCCCCTTTTTCCCTGGATTCTGGAGTCCACAGAACGTTAGGCCCTCCTTGGCCCACCATTCATGGGCCTCCGAGAGCAGCTGCTTCTCCTCCGTCTCACCTCTTCTTTTCAGAGTCCTAACCCCAGTACCTTCGGTTATTGAGTTATTGAGTTTCCTCTGATGTTCGTCAAGAACTTGGCTTCCATAGCAGGCAGCATGGCGTGTTTGAGCTTGGGTCAGACAGGCTAGGTTAGAATGCCTGTTCCCCTACTTATTTGCTATGTGACTCTGGGAAAGTCAGTTAACCTCTCTTTGCCTCCTTTGTCCAATGGGTGTAGTGGATTATAGAAGACAGTGAATACCAGGTCATAAACTCAGCTAAGGCCTGGCACAGGTTAAGCACTCGCTATATGAACTCTAGGAATTATCGGTTTCAGCAATGAGTTTAAGCTCTGGGTAAATAAATAAGAGACCAAGGGAAGAGAAAATAAAGACAGAAATGAGATAATTCCAGATAACACTTTGCTAAAGTTGTGCTTTAAATTTTTCTCTGAGCTTCCTGGTAGATAAAAAAGGGGAACACGAGTAGTAGCAAGATTTCAATTGCCCTTGAAAGCAATTAATCACTCAGGTATGTGTGGCCTGGCGGGGTCCTCAGGGCCATTCATATTGTAAGTATAATAGTGGCGGGTCTGCTCCACTCGAGACCCCAAAGGGTCTGAGGTCAGAGAGGCCTTGACTGTGGAGTCTTGGAGGCCACAATACCAAGGGGCAATGACAGAGCCTGAGCTCTTGGTCTCCCAGTCCAGTGGGGGAACAGCTGGGTCCACCCCTGCCCTGTTGCGTGGCAGTGGGCTCTAGGCTGAAATGAGGGTTCAGAAGGGCACCAGCTGGATCAAGGGGCCCAGGGGGAATTTCTGCTGGGGGAGACTTCATGAAGGAGGTTGTATTCACCCTGGCCCT
The DNA here is from genome assembly GCF_045843805.1 of Urocitellus parryii. Classification (NCBI taxonomy): domain Eukaryota; kingdom Metazoa; phylum Chordata; class Mammalia; order Rodentia; family Sciuridae; genus Urocitellus; species Urocitellus parryii. The sequence goes on from NC_135536.1 coordinate 178,161,587, forward strand.
TGAGGACCAAGAAAGGCTTTGACCCCAGAAGACGACAGCAGAGTGTTCCTAGGTCCCCACTAACCCTGCCCGGGGAAGGAGCACCTGTCCATGACCTGCTACAAGTAAAGAGAATGTAGAGTTCGAGTTCAGCTGCACGCCACAGGCCCAAAGAAGGCAGAGATGGGCCTGAAGCCACAGAGAGGGGCAGGAGCCTAGCAGGCCTCAAGCCCAAGCCTCCTGCCTCCCTGAGCTGAGCTGATTGTCCCCCTGCCTGCCCCCGACCATGGCTCCTGCTCAGGTTCTGATTCACCTCCTGCAGGGTCATTAACACCTACTGCCTGCCACCTGGTGTCCCCTTATATTTAACTCCCACACTGTGACTTACAGAGCCCCAGAATAGCAGCCCCCGGGTGGGGGGGGGCATGTCTCCACTGCCCTCTTCTCCAGTCTCATCGAACTCCTGCTCATAGTTCTGTCCCCAGAGAGAACAGAGTCCTGGGTCTGCCATGTCTGGGTCATGGCAAGCGGAGAGCTGGCCTGTCCCTAAGGAAGGCAGGTATAGGAGCTGAGGAAGGGGCTAGGGTTGTGGCTCAGTAGTAGCACACTTGCCTAGCATGTGTGAGGCCCGGGGTTTGAGTCTCAGCACCACATATGAATAAAATAAAAGGTCCATTTACAACTAAAATAAATATATATTAAAAAGAAAAAAAGGGGGGCTGGGGATGTAGCTTAGCGGTAGAGCACTCGCCTAGCACATGCGAGACCCTGGGTTCGATCCTCACCACCACATAAAAATAAGTAAAATAAAGGTATTGTGTCCAACTACAACTAAAAATAAAATATTTAAAAAAGAAAAAAAAAAGGTGATGAAGCCACTTAAGGAATCCTAGATACATACTGAGCCCCAACCCTGGTCCCATACCAAGCCTCGGCTTTGATTCCAAGCTAAACTCTGACCCTGGCCCCAGACTAAATTCTGACCTTGATCCAGAAGGCTGGCAGTTGGAGATATGAATAGTGGGGGTCAGCCCTTCCCCCTTAACTGCTGGAAGCTCAGCTGTATGAACCCTCAGCATATCAGCCAGCAGTTCCTGACTCAGATGGTGCCCTGAAGGTTCTACCTCAAAGACCTGCCCCCAAACCCTGGCCTAGGTCACAGTGGCCTAGGGACCAGTACCAGTCATGAGTGTGAGACAGAACCATTCAGTCGCACCTGCCCTGACCGTGAACTCCTGTGTGTCTCCAAATGCACTGCCAGCACAGCTAACACCCTCCCCCTCCTCCTAATTTGCCTCCTAGCTAATTCCCAGTGCCACGTGACCCATGGTAAGGGCTGAGATATTTATAAAATCTGTGTCCTTCATAATAAAGCCAGCTCTGGGGAAGAGGTTCAGAGCAGCTCTATTCATCCTCTGAAGCCCCAAGAACTTCAAACCATATTCACCACAGAGAGCCCTCATCACAGTCTACCTGTCACCATTGAAGTCACAGCATTTCAGCACTGCCCCTTCTTTTGTGCCCTATCAGGCTCAGAAAGCTGCTCCCTGCAGCCACAACCCCAGCTGAGTGGAAGGGCTGGGCTGGAGGTGGGCTGGGTGCCTGTGGGTGAGTCACTGGTGTCTCTTTGTCTTGCAAATGGAACAGTGTTCCCCCCCCCCCACCACCACCACCAGTCTGTAGTGCCTCGAGCTGGGGAGTGGGCTTCACTGAGGTAGAAGGCTCAACTGAAGCCCGGCTGGGAGCTGCTTCCTGCCAACCACATCCCCAGCGCTACCAGTGTCATTTGAGCAAGTGGACTGGGCTGCCAGAACTTCCCGCCATCTGTCACGGTGCCCAAAGATGGACCATTTGGCTTATCCAGAAATCTCAACTAAAATACGCGTTTCCCTGAGGGGAGACCGCTTAAGACTGTCATTTTGGAGCAATGGCAAAAGCTCTTGGGAGTACATCCTTAGACTCTCCCTGACCTCACGCACTGAGCCTCGAGGCCTGGGTGACAGTCAGGGAGCAGCTTGGGGTCACATCCCTACATGGTGCTCTGTACCAACTTTGCTTCATGAGTAGGTCAGAGACCTCAAGAGTTCTTTCAGGTCCCCCTCCTTGGGGGCACAGTCCCCTGACCCCGTCCTGCCAGCCCACCTCTGCTTCTATCTGCATTCAGGCCCACCCTGCCCTGGCTGCTCCTTGTACCTTGGGGTCTTTCTTAGATCGTGCCCAATCTTTCTGCCTATAATTTCTGCCCTATTCTCAAAATGCTTTCCCTTACAGCGTTGGTTGTTGAGCTTAGCCCTGAACATTAGGCCCTGGTGACCCAAGACGGAATGTCTGCTTTTGGTCCTTACCAAGGAGCCCATGGTCCATGGTTTTAGTCCAGTGGACCTGGGTTGAATCCTGACCCCCCCCCCGTGTATTATTTGCATATGACCTTGGACAAGTTGTTTGACCTCTGTGTCCTTGTCTGTAAAATGGACTGCCCTGCAGAGGCTGTGAGGCAGTGGGCACTGGGCTCTTAGAAAGGGGTTTGATGTGTGATCAGAACTCGAGAAATGTTTGGATTGGAGGGTGCAGGCTGAGGGTAGCATGGCCTGGGCTGGAAGAGACATCTGTCCAGAGAGGTGGGAGGTGACCCACACTCAGGCAGGACTGTGCCTCTGGAAGGTGCTGACAAGCTGGGGCTGACCATCCAGGGGATGGCCCTCCTGGCAGTGGGAGTGGCCTGGACTGAGGTCTGGAGTCTAGATGCCTACAGGCCCCTGTGGTGGCAGAAGCCTGGGTGTGCGGTGGCACTGGAGAAACCTCCTGAGCCCTTGTTATAGGGGCTGCAGCCGTGGTCACCAGCGGGGGTGGGGGTTGAGAGTCTTGGTCAGGCTGTAGGTCTAAGGGATGGGCTGATCTCCTGACACGTGATGGTAGCCGGTCGAGGGCGGAGGCAGCAGGGAGAGAAGGAAATGGGCAGATCTGAGGCCCTTCAGACCCAGGAGATGGCAGCAGACTCAGCCCAGCTTCCGCGAGGCCTTCAGTCTAGTGGAGGAGATGGACAATAAGCAAAAGAAATGAATGACTGCTCTGAAGAAATAAAGCTGGGGGACATGGGAGCAGGGGAGGGGCATCTGCCTAGTTGGGCAGCAGGTCAGAGAGGCCTCTGTGAGGAGGGGACATTTGAGCTGAACCGTGACTGAAGCAAAGGAGCAGCCACGGGAAGGTGTGGAGCACAGGGTTCCTGGTAGAGGCAATCGCAAGTGCAAAGGCCTTGAGACAGGAAAGAAGAGCTCAGCGAGTCCCAGAAAGGAAGAGGAGGCCAGATGGGCTGACGGCAGTGAGTAGGGGGATGGCTGGGTCAGAGTGTGTGGTCTCCATAAGGGTTTGTTTCTGATCAAGAGGTCAGGGGTGAGGTTGGAGTCGGGGTAGGACTGCAGAACAGGGCGTCACAGGGCAGAAGTGAGGACAATCTGGAGGGGGATGAAGGGGAAACACAGACCTGGACAAGGCCCTAAGGAGGCCTGGAGGTGCCTGGTTAGAACCTGACCCCTCCTTCTTCTCTGTGTGGCTGTGGACAGGTCTCTCCTTCCCTGGGCCTCGCCTTCCTCATCTGTTAAATCATGAAGCGGTATCCGTCCCCAGAGTGGGAGCAGAGAAAGGGGCTGCTGAAATACCATGTGCCCTGCATTTGGGAGGCGCTCTGGTGATCCTCGTGGATAGCTGGGGAGGGCAGGGCTGGCCTGGCTTTCTGTCCTTGTTTCCCCTGAAGTCTCCAAACAGAGCCCCTGGGGAGCCCTGGGAAGGCGGCCAGCTCAGGCATGACAAGCCCGGGGTGGTCCAGCTGCTGTGGAGCCTGACCCAGGCTAGAGCTTTCTCCAGCTCCAGACCAGAAATGGGGCCACAACCCCCTTAAAGATTGGCTAAGCAAAGGGAGAAACTGAGGTAGACGCTATCCCAGGAGAGGGGGGCAGCAGGAGGCTCCACCCATCTCATGGCCACTGCGTGCTGCTCTCTGGAGCATCATATGCACGTTGTCTTGAAATTAGACACAAAGCAGGGTCTCCACTATTCAGATGAGGCCTAGAGAGGAAGACGACCTGCCAAAGCCACCCAGTGAGCAAGGGCATCCCGACCGCAGCCCGTCTCTCAGACAGCCTTGGAGGCAGCTAGAGTCTTGGTCAGGCTGTAGATCTAAGGGATGGGCTGCCATGATCCTCCTGACAGGTGATGGTAGCCAGGTACTCATCCCCGCTCCAGCCACAGCCTCTAGCCTGGGCCCCACCTCCCTCTTCCATGCCACACTGGCCTTCTTTCTATTTCTCAGAACATGTGAATCTTTTTCCAGTTTAAGATCCCTTGCACATGCTCTCCCTGTGCCTGGAAAACACACACACACACACACACACCCCTCATCCTGTCAACTCTGATTCATCCTTCAGACTTCAGATCCAACTTCACTTTCTGCAGGAGGCTTTGTCTGACTTTGCCCATTAATGCTCTCCTTGACTTGCCTGCCCTTCTCCAGGGTTCTGATCGCTGCTGCCATTTTCACCCATCTGTGTGATTCTGTGTTTATTGTAACATTTCTCATGATCTCCACAATACAGCACAGAGTCTGGGGAGATGCTGGAAGGGTGATGGGGGTGCTGCTCTGTGCCTCAGCCTTGTGGGGTTGTGAGGCTACTCCGGGATCCAGAGGAGCCCTGGCCCTGCTGGTGCTCCTGGAGGCCTGCTCCCACCTGCTCCTGAGATGGGCACCGTGTCCCCATCCCCTCCAGTGTGACGTCAACCATTAAGTGGCTTCTGAGCTGCTCCAAGGTGTGTGGGCTGTGTTGCGTGTGCACATGGTGCGGGGTGCACGCACGTGTGCGCATGGGCCTGTGTGAGTAATTGCAGTGGTGCTTCCAAACCGTGTCGCCATGGAGAGGCCGCCCCCGCCCACCCCAGACCCAGGTGGCTGCCTCTGCCACCCCTCCCGGCTCTCCATGACCCAGATTCGACCCGCCTTGCCTCCCACATCCACAGGCTCTGGCTTCTGAACCCTCCGGGGGCTCTCCCCAGCCACACCTCTCATTCAGGATCAGCTCCAGGTTCCAGCAGTGCCATGTGGAAAGTGGGTGCTGGCGTGTGACTGTGCTGGAACTTGACCCCTCCCCTGGGCTGTGAGCCTCAGGATAAGAGTGCTTCACTTAGGGCATCCAAAGCTTTACTCTTGGCCCCCAGACCCTTACAAGACAGTCCCCACTCCTTACCTCCTTCCTGCTGCCTCTGCTCCAACCACTCCAGCCCCTCCCCATAGGTCCCCACCTAGCACCCATGCTCATGCGCACACACCAGCCGCAAGTTTGCACCTGCCACACTTCTACCTGGAGAGCTCTGTCCCCAGGTACTCCCTAGGCCCACCCTCCACTTTTGCCCAAGTCTTGCTTTTCCAGAAAGCCTTTCCTCACCCTCCATCACACCTGACTTTCTCCACCTGTTCTGATTTGCTCCCAAGAAGGTGTTGCTGCCTGACATCATGTTACGCGTTCATTTGCTGTCCCTCCTGCAGCTAGAGGGCAGGCTGTGTGAGGTGGGGATTCCGTCTTTGCTGTTGCACCCCAGAGCTTTGTTTGCCTGGCACATAGTAGGTGCCCAGCAGATCACTGTTTGGGGTTTTTTCCCGTATTTTTTATTGGTGCATTGTAGTTGCACATAATGGTGGGATTTGTTGTTACCTGTTTGTACATGCACACAATATAACAACAGAGTTTGGCCACTCTCCTTCCCCCGAATTTCCTCTTTCTCTCTCCTCCTCCCCCTCTCCCTTTCCTCTACTCTATCCAGCTCCCTTCAATTTTCATGAGACCCCTTCCACCACCTGTTTTTTCCTTTTTTCTCTCCAGCTTCCACAAATGAGAGAAGACATGTGTCCCTTGACCTTCTGAGTTTGGCTTATTTCACTTAACATAATGGTCTCAAGCTCCATCCATTTTCCTGCAAGTGACATAGTTTCATTTTGCTTTAGGGCTGAATAAAACTCCATTGTATAAATACACCGCATTTCTCCATCCATTCATCCATTGACGGACACTTAGGCTGGCTCCATAATTTAGCTCTTGGAAATTGGGCTGCTATAAACACGGGCGTGCATGTATTGCCTAGTCTTTTGAGGAACCTCCATCCAGTTAATTGTTGTTCAGTGAACAACTGAGTGGACTAAAGCATAGAGCCCAGAGCCTGGCCCTCGGGTGGGTAACACAGCCAGCATGATTCACAACACTGTCCTTGACCGTGGTGCAGAGCAGAAACTTGGTGAGTATGAATCTGCTCAGTGCTGGACCATTTCACACACTTGATTCCTTGTGACCCTCATCATCAATTCTGTGAGACGGGTGCAGTGATTATCGGTCCCATCTTCTGGAGAGGGGCATGAGGCTTAGAGAGGTGCCAGGGTCCCTGAGGCTGGCTGGCTCCACAGGGTGGAAGCCTCCAAGCCCAGCACTTGCTGCCAGCTCAGGGGTTGCCACTACAAATGCAGCAATCTAGGAAGCTCTATTTAAAGGGCATCCTGCGGTGGGGACTCCTGCCCCCTGAGGAAGGAGGCAGCTCCCTGCAGAAAAGAGGCTGAGGCCCCAGGGTCCCTTCCCAAATTGACTTCCTCCTTGCAGGGTAACCTCAGAGCAGCATCTCGGAAGTGCAGTGGGTGGGGCCACTCAAACAGCCGAGTCTTAGAGAATGCCCAGATGGCTCGGGCCCAGGACTCCCCACCCTCACCCAACCCCCAGGACTTGCATACACAGACGCCAAGACCCTGAGAGTATAGGGAGGAGTTCTAACCTTCTGGGATGATTCCAGGGCACACTGAAGACTTCTTGCACTGAAAACAGCTTCAGCCTCAGTTTCTTCATCTGTAAACCAGGAATTCTGACCAGCCCAGCCTACTCTCCCAGATGGTTGTATTCAGATGGTTCCGAGAGAAAGGGTGGTTTCGTAAACTGTGCCTTCTTTTTTCTTTAAATATTTTTATTACTTGTTGATGGACTTTTGTTTTGTTTACTTACATATGGTGCTGAGGATCTTGAACCCAGTGCCTCTCACATGCTAGGCAAGTGCTCTACCACTAAGCCACAACCTCAGCCTTTTATGGGGCGGGGAAGGACAGGAGATTGAACTTGGGGCACTCAGCCACTGAGCCACACCCCCAGTCCTATTTTGTACTTTATTTAGAGACAGGGTCTCCCTGAGTTGCTTAACGCCTCGTTTTTGCTGAGGCTGGCTTTGAACTCGTAATTGTCCTGCCTCAACCTCCTGAGCCGCTGGGATTACAGGCATGTGCCACCACACTCGGCAAACTGTGCCTTCTTAAGGAATGACAACCCACCTGGTAACAGGAAGTTACCAGGTTATTCCTGTGCCCCCAGGAATCATTGCTGGAGGAACAGGAATAACCATCTTTATTCCCATGTTACAGGAAAGTAAATTGAGGCCTGGATCTGGGACATGACTTCTCTAAAGAGGTTTAAAGCTGATTTTCAAAACATCAGTGAGGAGGAAGGTCCCCAAGGAAAAGTCTGAGTTCCCTTGAAAGACACACCTGACCTCACAAGTTTCCCTGAGGTAGCCTTGAACCCTGCTCTCCATAAGTTCAAGGTCAGTACATAGACTCACCCAAGAGCTTGTTAGAAAATGCAGGTTCTGAGGTCTCACCCCATTTATATGTGAGTGGGCCCAGGTGATCTGACTCAGGTATCTGAGGACCCAACTTGAAAAGCATTGACCAAAAAAAAAAAAAAAAAAAGGAATAGGAAGAACCAAGACTGTTCTATCCACAGCACAAATTCGATTGACATTTACTAAAGACCCTCCAGCTATAAGCCCTGGGCTGACCTGTGCTAGGGACCCAGAGATGTCCCCCAGTGCACTGAGGGAGACACAAGTGGGACCTGGCATGACTCCTTCCTGCTCCTTCTTTGCATTTACTCTGGTGTTCCATTTTTAACTCTTTGAGTTAGAGGCTTATCATATTCTTTGCAGTTGAAAGGAACGCAAAGAACAAGAGATGGGTAAGCGAGAGATAAAAGACAAGAGACCAGGCAGAGATACACACGAGAGTTTATTTGAGTTTACAGAGGCCATCTCTCTATAGGACAGAGAGGCAAAACAGGCTTGAGTTCTGGGACTTTCTTGGGGGAGGCTCGGGAATCAGAGCTAGGTGGGTCCTAATGCAGGTGGTTAAGGGTTGAGTTGGTATGAGGGAGTGGTGAGGTGAGTCTTTCTCAGAAACTCCCTTGGGTGGGAAAGCAAAATTTTTTCCTTAAAATGGCGGCTGTCACTTAAGATGGCCATCCAGATGCTAAGCAAGGACCTTATAGCAGTCCTTTTTCTTTTCTAAATAAACAGGGCTATAAATATCTCTCTAGGTACTGCTTTAGCTGCATCCCACAAATTTTGATATATTTTCATTATCATACAGTTCTAAATATTTCCTGATTTCCCATTTGGTTTCTTCCCAACCCATGAGTTATTTAGAAGTATGTGTTTTTAAATTGTCAAACATACAAGTGATTTTTTTTTTAAGAGAGAGTGAGGAGAGAGAGAGAGAGAGAGAGAGAGAGAGAGAGAATTTTTTAATATTTTATTTCTTAGTTTTCGGCAGACACAACATCTTTGTATGTGGTGCTGAGGATCGAACCCGGGCCGAGTGCATGCTAGACGGGCGCGCTACCGCTTGAGCCACATCCCCAGCCCCATACAAGTGATTTTTTACTATGCTATTGCACTGAGGCTATTGCATTATTTCTTTGATATTTGTTGAGACTTGCTTTGTAGTTCAAAACATGGCCAAGTTACATACATGTTTGAAAAGAATATGCATCTGCTAATGGTTGGGGTTAGAATAATCTGTGTTCTGAACGTTCAGTGACAATTGTGGTAAATTTGAGAGACTAGCCAAGGACTGTGGATGCCAAGAGGAGACTCCTGGTCTAATCTGTGATTCTCAGGGAAGGCCTCCTGCAGATGGCACTTCTTAAAGATGTAAATGTTGGCCTGAAGGCAAGATGGGAAGGGCCTTCCACACAGAGGGCACCGCCTGGACAGAGGCATGGAGGTAGGGAGTGACTCTCAGCAAAAATGGAAACAATGATAGACCTTTTTAGGAACCCAGGAAAGGGAAGATAAATCAGGTTGAGGTGGCAGGGTCAAGGGAGTGATGTTTATGAAAGAACATATTCCTAACAGCCACAGAGAAAAGAATGTCAGGTAGCAGACCTGTGAGAGTCACAGTACTAACACCCGCTAAAATCTATTAAGCTTTTACTATTTACCTGGCACTGTTTACATGTTCCAGTGATTGACTCTTTAATCCCCTCAGCAGTTCTGTGAGGCAGATACTATTATCATCTCCATTTTACAGATGAGGCAATAGAATCCACAGAGTTAAAGTAACTTGCCCCAGGTCACACAGCTCCAAGTGGTAGAACCAGGACTTAAAGCCATCCAGATGCGGCCCAACTCTGGCTCCTACATTCTTAAATGTTATAGGTTGGCTAGGTGGCGTTCTGGGGAATAATCTGTGGTCCCCTGTGACCGGAGCTTAGACTATCTGAGACATAGCAAGGCTGAAAAGCACAAGCTGGACAAGATGAAGGCTTTACCCTCAAGGGAATCAGGTTTCAGTGCTGACTTCTTACCAGCTCTGTGACCTTGGGCAAGTCATTTCCACTTGAAGAGCCAGGTGGTCCTTATCAATAAAATAGACCTGATGCCCCCACCCTGCCTGCCCCACATTCTGCATAAGGCTCAGAGAAGATCCTGCCTGTTTTGCGGTCTCTGAAGTGCTCTGCCTGTGTCAGTGCTGGACCAATTCAGGGACAGCCCAGAACATCAGACAAGGAAACAGGGCTACCTCCTGCCAGCCGTGGCAAGCCATGGGTAGGCCCTGAGCTGGAGAGAGGCAGGGAAGCCTGAATCCTTTGAAAACAAAACTGAAAAGAACCTCGCAGATCTTTCATTTAGTTCTGTCAAATTCAATAAATATTTGTAACAGAGTTGAACCTCTGAGCCAAGTTTCAGCTCATGATCTGATTCCAGTGCAGAGAGTGCAGACTTGAGAATTCCAGGCCTTATCCTGCCAGTGAGAAAATGAGGTTTCGATTAGCCATGTCTGCCATGGGTGCCAGAAATATGGGGTAGTAAGCGTCCCATATCTGCCATTCAGGCTGGAGCCCTGGGGCTCTCAAGGAGGCAGCACCGCCCCCTAGGGGCCATTTCTTGTTATCGCAGTAATTGGGTTAGCGCTATTCGCGTTTACAGGGCAGGGACAGCCTCTCCCCAGGAAGAACTGTCCCACCCGCGTCCCCCAGGACTTTCTAACGTCCTGCCAGCCATTCTCTCAGGAGAGAAAAAAAAAAAAAAACTTGCTTCAAATTCCTTGAGCCTGGAACCTCACTATATTTCGTAGACCAGCACCAAGGACTTCCTGCCCACGGGAGCGCCCGGGAACGCGCCTCCTCACGCACACCGAGGGGAGGATGTGCCTGGTTGGCTCAGAACTTTGCCAAGAGCCGGAGGCCATTTTAGAAAGATCACCCCCCCTGTCCCTCGTGGAACTGATTCGTCTTTCTCTGTCCGCATTTTTAACTGTCACGGGTTCTGCACGTAGGTGCCCTCGTCTGCTGGCTCCCTTATGCCGTCTGAGTGGGGGTTGTCCCAGCTCTTACGCCGCACAGTATGTGTCATTGTATAAATGACTTCCTTCTTACTTCTTTATATTTGCTAGGACTTCGTTATTATTTTTTTTAATTATGTGTGTAGGTAGGGAACATCTATGAATTTTATTTCAGGCGAGGAAAGGGGGACATTACAAAATATTTGCTAGGACAATGGCATTTGGGGTCCAACGGGGTTGGGTGGGTTGGAGAGCGACCGTGACACCCCTCCTTCCATTCTCGGGGGGGGGGGGGGGGGGAGACGGGAGGCCCGAGGCTGGCTTCCGCCCAGGGAAGGGGTAGGCGAACTTACAACTTAGACTTCAGGAAGATCTGTCTCACGTTAGAGTGGCGGGGAACACGGGGACAGGAGGCCACCGACCGTGGGATGGAAACGAAGGCGCAGGCAGCTGCCACCGGGCTCCGGGTGCTCTAGAGGAACCCGAGCAGCCACCTCGCTGGGAACCCCAGAGGAAATCAGGCCACCCCGCAGAGAGGCCAGACGGACTCCGCTGTCCCCCACCCCCACCCCCACCCCAGCACCCCAGACCCCGCCCCGTCTGGCCAATCCCGGCTCGGGGCCCAGCAAGCCCCCGCCCAACCCCGGTGGCAGAGGCTGCGGCTCCTTCAGAAAATGATGTGTCTGTTCCGAGAAACCAAATATCCTGCCATGAATCCAATTCGATTTCACAGGCACATGGAAACGCGATCCATCTTAAGTGTCCTCTGCGAACCTCCAGCCGCAGATAAATATTTTATTCCATCCGGGCAGTCCCAGGCGGAATACCAAGCAGCACCCAGCTGCCTCCCCGGCCGGCCAAACTGTCCTGGCTGAGCAGGGCTCTGAGACGTAGCCCTAGTGTGACCTCTGGCAGGCCGCTTTTCCTTCCTGAGTTGGCCTGGCTTCACTTGCAAAAGGGGTTTGCGACACTCCCGCTCCCACCCCACAGTGCTGAGCAAGGAAGGACCGTTTTTATTCATCTGACATGTAGTCAACTGAGCAGCTGCTATGTGCCAGCATCGGGGTTGGTGCTGGGGACCCAGCCTTGAACAAGACAGGCCCATCCAGGGGTTGCAGAGCTCACAATGGGAGAGGAGGGGCAGAAAGAAAATATGTAAACAAAGACCACTTTTGACAGTCAAGTTTTGTAAGGAATGCACTCAGGCCAAAAAAAAAAAAAAAAAAAAAACCAGCAGAAAGGCCTATTATAGACCAAAGGGTCAAGGAAAGTCTTCCCCTCCTTCCCCAGGAGACTTTTTGTCAAGATCTGAATTGGAAAAAGGTTTCCAGGAAGGTGGTTCAGAAAGGGCAAAGGCCCTGAAGTAACCAAGTGCTTGGTGAGTTTGAGGCTCAGGAAACCAGCATTGCTAGACCTAAGTGGGGAGGAGCTGGAGACAGGCAGGGCAAGGGTTCCTGCTACGCGTCTTGCTCAGCAAGGGAATTAAGAAACCATTCACAGCTGCAAATGAGTGGCAGGGTCACCAAGTCATTGTGTTTTGGGTCCAGATCCTTCCTGAGTTCTACTAATGGGAATTGGCTGGCAAAAAGCAACTAACTGGCTCTTACCCAGGGTACCTCTCCACCTGAGCACAGTGTTTTGGGGTTCAAATCTCAGCTCCCCCACTTAGCAGCTGGGTGAGCTTTCTCTGGGCTCAGTTTCCTTCTCTATAAAAGGAGGTGGAATTTCATCTACCCAGCAGATCTGTTAAAGGGTCTAATGTATGTCAGGTGGATTGTATGCGCCCAGCAAAAGACATAGTTGCTTTACTACTATCCTCATCATTGCATAACTCATTTGCTCCCTGGTGGCCCTCTGTTACCACCCACATCTTCCAGTGGCTCAGAGAGGGATGCAACTTACTCAAGGTCACACAGATGGTGCAAGAGCTGGAACTCAAAATCCTCCAGATTTTGTAGCTAGTGTTATTTCCTGTTTGCCACTCAGGTCTGTGATAATCTGGACCATGGTTTAAAAAGACAGCACAAAGTGGGTTAGAGCCCAGAGACTCATCCTCTGAGAGAAAAAGCCAGAGGGAGGGTGGCTTTGCCCAGGGCTGGGCAGCTGGCAGAGGAGGAGGCCAAAGGGCCATTGTGTGCTACTTTAACAGAACACTGCAGACTGGGTTACTTCTAATGAACAGAAATGTATTGGATCACAGTTTTAGAGGCTGAGCAGACCAAGGTCAAGGGGCTAACATCTGCATCACACAGCAGAAGGGGGAGGAGGGCCCTCCTCGTGACAGGCCCCACTTTCAAATAGCATCACAGTGGAGTTTTGGAGGGGACAAATATTCAAACCACAGCAGGACACCATTCCTGCAAGGCCAGCCCAGAGCACAGGGAGTTTATATCTTCTGTAATCCCAGAGGACAAGAACTGACTGAGCTCCCCAGGGGTGGATCCAGCCGGCTGCTTCACCAGGTCCTGAGCCACCGTCTCTGGAAGTACACAAACAAGAGCCAGCAAGTTTCCACAGGAGATTCCTACTGCTTATCTGTTGCTGCAAAAATTACCCCCAAATTTATCAGCCTAAAGCAACAATAGTATTTATTACCATATAGTTCCTGTGGGTCCGAAATCCAGAAACAGCTCGGCTGGATGGTCCTGGCTCTGGATCTCTCATTAGGTTGCTAATGTCAGCCAGGGCTGCAGCCACCTGAAGGTTTGATTGGGGCTGGAGAATTTGCTTCCAAGCTCACATACAGAGCTGGTGGCAGTTCTACATGGGGCTTCTCTAGCAGGGGAGCAAGAGACTCGAGAATAAGATGACAACTGCAATGTCCCCTTTATTTGTTCATTTGTTTATTTTTATTTTTACACACTTGGGATTGAACCCAGGGGCACTTTATCACTGAGCCATATCCCCAGCCCTTTTTGTTTTTGATTTTGAGATGGGGTTTCACGAAGTTGCTTAGAGCCCCACTAAATTGCCCAGGCAAGTCCTCAATATCCTCTAATTGCACAGGTCAACCCTAGTGTCCCTCTGGGAGGGGACTGACTAGGCAGGAGTGTGAATGCAGGAGAACTGCTGGAGACCGTCCTGGAGTCTGTCATCACAAGACTGGGCTATGAAACTTGAACTATGCCTTCTGCCTCAGGTGTCCCCTTCCCACCTCAGTTTCCCCAGTGTACCATGGGGTTGGAACTGGGGACTCCTAAGCTCCAGCAGGCCCGTGGTAGGATGAACTCAACATTAGCACCTCAGGTCAGCGGCAGATCAGGTGAGGGCACCAGGGACAGGGATATGGAGGGGACAGTAGAGGCCCATGGTCACCCCAGCATTCCTAGGGACACAGAGGTAGGCTGCAAGATGTTCCCTCAGAGAGTACCATCCCTTGGCACCCGGCCACCTCTGCTGTATCTTGGGCAGACAAGCTACAACCGTCACCATCTCTCTGTGCCCATCATCACTTCTAGAGTGGTTTTTCTGAGCGCCCCTACACAGAAGCATTTGAGGGGGCAGATGTGAGAGGAATGGAGAGGATTGGGCATACATTGGTGGAATTTCTGGGCATGACACTGGTGTCCCCACAAGGAGCCCAGCCTAACTCACAGGAGGTATTTACAAATGTTTGATGGATGAATGAATGAACAAATAAAACAGATGGTGAGGTGCCTCCCAGCCCCACAGGGCCCACGACAGTTCATCCCAGTGCACAGGGTAGATGCTCTGGCAGGTTCTGCATGGCCCAGAGATCCTGGCGCTGGAGATGGCTGGCAATGCCAGTGAGCAGAGCAAGGAGAGCCTCTGTGGGGGTGACGGAAGCTGGGCCTGCTGCAGCCCTCCCCCAGGGGGACAAGGTCAGTGGAGGCCTAGAACACACAGCAGCTGGGGGAGGGCCACCTGGGGAGACCATGTGGGGTGGTGATGCTGCTGCGGCACCAGCAGGAGCCAGGGTCCAGGGCCCTTGACCCGGAGCTGGAGTGGTTCCTTACTAAAGGAGCACGTGGGTGGAGGCAGGAGGGGTGGAGAGGGGTCAGGAGCAGGGCCTGGGTTTGAATCTCCACTCTGTGACCTTGACAAGTTACCAGCCCCTGATGGTCCGTCCCCTCATCTGTAGACTGTAGTTCACCTTCATGGGGCCATTGGAGGTGAGGACGGGCTCATGTATGCCCGCGCTGGAACAGGCTGTGATGGATACACACTGAGGCTGAGCACTCTAGCCGTCCTGTGCACACCCTGGGGAGGCTGGGGCGTCGCTGGAATACCGCAGGGGGTGTCCCAGCGGGTGCACACGGGTGCGCAGCAGCAGGGGAGGGTTGCTATTTTTTGAGCGCGTCCTGGGCATGTGCTATTTTAATAACAACAAGGAATGGGGCTGGGCCCGTTGGGCCAGAGCTGGTGAGGATCCACCTGCACTGAGGACACGGGGCGGGAACAGGGCTCAATGGCCTGTTAAATGTAGGGAAGGGTGGCAAGAGGACACCCCAAAGTTGACACACCCACATCCAAACATCCAGGCTCACAGGTGCTCCCAGCTGGGGGCCTGGGGGATGGGGGGACCAGGGAACTGTACCAGGCTAGTCCCTGAGAGAAGGGTGGAAGGTAGGCACAGCCTGGGGGCTCCGCCTCCTCAGAGGTGCTCAGGCAGTGAGCAGAGCCATGATGGGGGTGTGTCGGGGGCACCCACAGGCTCAGCCTGGAGGTGGCTGTTAGAAGCTGGGACCGCCATGGTTGCTCAGCCCCTGTGCCACCCATCCAGCCCCTCACCTTGGCATGGAGTTGGGTGGAGGTGAAAAGTTCATCCAGAGGTCACGGTAGATGAGTCACCGCTGCTCCCGAGACACAGATGCTTGTCTCAGTCAAAGGCCTGGGGAGGGTGACAGGCACCTCCCAGGGCTGGCCCAGGGCTGGCCCGATGACGTTGACTCCTCTCTTAAAAGTGGGTGTGTGGCTCATGGCAGGGTGGCTGATGCTGTGGAAGGCTGCGACCCTTGAACATTGTAATCCAAGTCCTGTGCGTGACCCCTCTGCCCATCCCTGGAAGATGAGGGGCAGGACTCAGTCTCCTTCACCTAAAGACCCCTGTTCCAGCCAGCCCCAATGTCTGAGAAACGGAGGCCCACAGATTGGCAGGGGTAGCCTGAGAGCACATGGTGGGTTAGGGCAGAGTGGGGTGGAGAGCAGCAGGGAGCCCGCAGGAATCCAGCAGGCCCAGGTGTGAACCCCAGCTCTGCTACTTGACAGTCAAGTTCCTTACCTCTGAGCCCTGGTCTCCTCGTCTTTCAATCGGAATTATTAATACCTTGGTTTAGAGTTCCGGGGAGGTAAAGTGACGTCCTTTGTTAGAGGTGCCAGTGCCCAGGAGACCCTCAGTGAGTGGTGTTCCCCTTTAAAATGTGGTCCCCAGTGATCATTCTGCGTTGTTTCAGTCATTCATTCATCTGGCTTTTATTAAGCATCTGCTGTACACCAGACCCTGTGCTGGGGATGCAGACATGACTCAGAAATGTCTTTGGCCTCAAGGGGCTCAGAGTGGGAAAGAAGATTCTGGAGCTGCTGGAGGAGTGACTGGAGCACTGGGTACCCCCAAGGGCCAGAGAAATACTGCTAAAGGAAGTGGCATTTGGGCTGGGCCACGGGATAACCCGGAGTTCCCTTGTCAATCAAGGGAAAGAACATGACAGGAGAGGAAGTGGCAAGGGGGCGTCTGGATCATCAGGGCATGTCCCAGGAGCCCCAAAGAGCCCTTCGTGTGTGGCTTCCAGGAGGGCGGCTGTGAGGAGGGGGAGGCAGGGACAGCCCTGGGGCCCAGGTCAGGGCTGGGGTAGGGCTTTCCTCAAGACCCTGAGACTAGGAAGTTCATTGGGGAGGTGTTCTCTGGAAGTGGGGAGGGGAAGAAAGGGGGTCAGGAAAGGATTGTGATGCAGGCAGCTACCACTGTGGACAGCAGGGCTCAAGCCTACCAGGGACCCCTGGAAAACCCCAGAACACACAGCCCAGGAATAGGACGCTGGGTGTTCATCCCCCAGCTCTGTTTGCCTTTGGTTGAGGGTGGCTCCTAGGGGCCTCAGCTGCCCAGGGTCCCTGCTTTCCCTGGGCATAGCCAAGCTTGCTCCTACAGGGAGAAGCACGGTTGGCGGTCTTTTAGGGGCGCGGGTGCAGCTCCCACAGCATCTGCTACAGGCTTCGTCCTTCCTTTGCCTCTTAGGGAAGAGGGGCCAGCAAAAGCCTGTGTCTGGGGAACCCACCCCTCCTCATGAAGAGTTAGGAGCCCCCTGGAGAGGGCTCCCCCTTCCCCGGGCCTCCAGGGTGAGGCACTGTCCAGGGGCCCCTGGGTCAGGGCAGGCCCACTCAGAAGCCTCTGACGGCTCCCAGGAGATGGTTCATTATTCTTTTAAAATAAATTTTTGCAATTAACAGTATATTTGCACTGATCAAAATTCTAAGGACTAAATGCAATGTCATATCCTGGATTGGATGCTGAAACAGAAAAAGGACATTAGTGAAATTGCTGAAAACCAAATAAAGCCTAGAGTTTAGTTAATAGTAATGTACCAATGTTAATTTCCTAGTTTTGACAAATGTACCATTGTTATGTAAAATGATAACATTAGGGGAAACCAGGTGAGGGTTATGCAGGAACTCTCTGTACTGTCTTTGCAACTGGAAATAATCTAAAATGATTCCAAAATAAAGGTTAATTTTTTCTTTTTAATTCTGAAGAAACAGAGTAAAAAGTCCCCATCCTACCCTTTCTCCCACCCACCCTGTTCCTAGTTTCTTGGGGACCCGTCCACACATAAACAACTATGAATAATACCCTTTGCCCTCTCTTGTGGACAATAGGTGCCATACTGCAGCAAATGCCCTGGGTACCCTGGCCCTGCTGCCTCCAACTCACCCTTCTGCTGTATGCCCACTGCTTCCTTCTGGAAGCACCTGGAACCTTCCAGCAAAGGGCTTTCTTTCAGCCTGAATGAGGCTGGTGAATGTGCTGGGCAGTTAAGTCCCAGGAGCAGCCCTCAGCCATCGTGGAAGAAAGCAAAGAATATCAACCCCGGCTCCCTTGCCCCTCGGTGGGACAGCTCAGATTCATATTCAGCCTGTTGAGCAGCGTCCCCGCAGCCTGGAGCCTCCGTGCCCAAGCTCAGCAGTGCAGCCTCTCTTTCCTACCCCACCCCTAGCTACCCCAGTGTGCTCTGGAAACCACCTCCCCAACAGACTCGAGTTCATGTCTAGGGGTCTGCTTCTTCAAGAACCAAACCAAGACAGTTCCTGTGCCCTGTTCTGTTCCTTGCAGTTCTCATGACAGGCAGTTTGGGAGCGCCTAACTGCCTAGCCTTCCAGAGTGTGCAGGTTCCAGTTTACCCAATCCCCCAAGTACAGACGTTTGGGTCATTTTCAGGCTTTTGCTATTATAAACATTTTAAGAAAAAAAAAAAAATCCACAAAAGCCCCCACCATTCCTGGCTGCCCTGTGGTAAGCTGCTTCTCCCACCACGCCCTTCCGCCATGTTGTTCTGCCTCACCTCAGGCCCAAAGCAACGGAGCCAGCCCACCATGGACTCGAACCTCGGAAAATGTGAGCCAAAATCAACCTTTTTTTTTTTTTCCTAAAAAAAAGAGAAAAGAACCCCACACAAGCCAGCCTGGAGCAACTTATCAAGGCTCTGTCATAGAAGAAAGAAAAGGAAATCCCCTCACGTCCGTCACTCCCCATGTGCATGAGGCAAGGCTGCTGGGTGGTTAGTTCCTAGAAGTGGAATTCCCAGTGCAGTGGCCTCCCAGGTCCTGCTCTATCCCGACGGCTGATGGCCTCCAGTTTAAATTTACTCCAGGCACTTGGCCCTCCCCTTCCAAGCCCACGTTCACCCCAAGGCCTACTTTGTGTCCCCTAATCCTCTCTGTCTCTCACCCTTGACCATGAATTTGTCTGCTTTTCCCATTTAGAAAAATGCTCTTTCCTAAACCTTTACCTGTTGAAATCTAACTTGTTCCCGAGATCTGGCTGAAATGCCACCTGGTCTGGGGAGTCCTCCTGGTGCCCAGTCTGACTCTCCCTTGGCTGGGCTCACCCTGGCTGGGCTGCTTCCTGGGATTTGTTGTTCTGTGTTGTCTAATGGCTGTGTGTATTTCTGCCTCCTGCACTTGGCCCCAAGCTCTTGAAGGGCTGGGACCATGTGAGTCAGAGCAGGCCCCATAAATGCTGGAGGAATTGAATTAAATGTGCTGGCGATCGCTGCCTTCTGATCATTTTGTTCTGCTGTTTGCCAGCTCGACCTTCCAGGATGGTCCCTCAGTGGGGGCTGGAATAGAACAAGCCAGAGCAGGTGGCCTCTAGGATCCACCTGCCCCACAGTCGGTGCTCTGAGGTCAGAGGGCAGGCCCTGTGTCCCCTGCATGACCCCCTCCTAATGGTCCTCTCCCAGCCAGGTGGGGGGTGGTTTTGGGGAGCGAGGAGTTAGAGGTTGTGTCCCCTGAGCGCAGCCCAAGCCTGGAGCTATGTGAGGTGGTGGAAAATTGGCTGTTTCCTGAAAGTGGAGAGGCAGTGCAGGTAGGCAGTCCAGGCTCTGGAGCCAAACAGCCTGGGTTCAAATAATCCCAGCTCTGGCACTCGTGTGACCTTGTGCAAATCATTTCTTTCTGGGTCCCAATTCTCTCTCTATAACACTGAAACTAATAAGACCCACTTCAGATGGCTGCCAGGGGCGCCCACGAGGTCATTCATAGCAGGTGCTCCTGTTCATGCAGGAAGCACAGCATAAGAAGCTTCAGAGACATCCTGGCTCACAGGCTCCGGGGTTCCTCCTGTACGATCCAGCTCCTCTTTACTGAGCACCTGCCAGAACCTTCACTGGGTACTCTGCACACACCCTCACTGAGGCTCACGGATGCCCTGCAGGTGAGACATCTTTTTAAATTTAAAAACGACACACATAAAATGTGCCGTTTGAACCTGTTTGAAGTTAGAATTTCGAGCATTAAGAATCCTCCCGTGCTGTGCACCCATCCCCCACCCCCTGTTCCAGAACTCCCTCCTCACTCCTAACAGAGACCTCACACCTTTGACAGTCACTGCCCACTCGCTCCTCCCAGCCCCTGGAAACTACTAATCCCCTCGGGGACTGGCCCCGGAGCCTCAGCCTGCTGTGCAAGGGCTGTACCACTGCGCGACACCCCGGCCTTTTCCTTTTTTTGTTTTGAGACAGGGTCTCACAAAGTTGCTGAGGCTGGCCTTGAACTTGCTATCTTCGTGCCTCAGCCACCGGAGCAGCCGGGATCACAGGTATGTGCCCCACGCCCAGCGTGATCTACTTTTTGTCCTGTGGATTTGCCTCTCTGGACGTGTCGTGTAAACGGGATGGTACCGTCAGGCTTTCTGTGTCTGTCTTCTGTCACTTAGCCTGGTGGCCTCAAGGTTCTTCCCTCTGGTAACATGTATCAGGACTTCATTTCTTTTTATGGCAGAATAATATCCTACTGTGTGGCGAGTGGAGCATCCAGACTTCTCAGGGGAGGAAACTGGCTCAGCGAGGTCCCCCCACTGGGCAGAGTGGAGCGACATTTATCCCAGCTTGGATGGGGTCCAAACCTGTCCTCTTCCCCCCTTCAGCACCACTGGTGGCCAGTGCTGTCCCACTTGCCCCCTCACGAGGCCCCACACAGTTGGGGGCATCGTTTTCATTTTCAAACAGAAACCTGAAATGGAGGGGCCACTGGCCTAAGGCCACACGATGAGTTAGTGGACTAGATGTCCCAGCCCCTCTAGCACAGCAAATTCTGCTTTACAATGGCAGCCAAAGGGGGCCTGGAGTCCAGCCAGACCCTGCTAGGACAGGAAGATCAGTGTCTGCCCCTGTCCCCTTTCCAGCCCACAGCTGCCCCGGGAACTGTCCATAAGGCTGACAGGCACCCACTCTGCCGCTGTGGCCAGCTGCCCCCGCCAGCCCTGCTCAAAGGCCTCAGAAGCATCCACCCCAGGGTGGCTTTTGACTTTTATTCATCAGCAGAAATTTCTGCCAGCCAGCACCGCCCCAAGGTGGCCTGACTCTGGCTTTCCAGGGGGTCTATGGCTCTCGGGCAGTCGTGACACCAGAGCCCTCCGCGGCCTCCACCTGGTGTGTGACCTTGATCGAGCCAGCCTGCGCCCACTTTGCAAAGGGAGCGCAGGAGCTGGGACAGGATGTGACAGGTTTGGAGATGAGCAACCTCCACAACCCAGAGGTTGGAGAAAAGCTTCTGTGGGGACTGCAGAGGATGGAGACCCCATCCCTGTCCCCCTCCAGCTCCATGTGGAAGCCATGTTCTAGGCCCACAATGTCCCCAAAGCAGGCTGCGCTTAGGCAAATGGCCTATCTGCACTGTCCCTGTGGTCACTAACCAGACATGGCCATTGAGTACTTGAAATGTGGCTGGTATGACTGAACTTTTCCGATTTAATTTTCTTAAATCTAATTGAGGTACAGCAGGTCTGGAAGATTGGGCCCTGGAAGCACATGAAGGAAAGAGGGCCACTCAGAAAGTGCCTGCGGCCTTTGTCAGTGTCAGACATCCAGTGAGTTCTGGCCTAGGAGTTCACTGCAGATGGGCTGGGCTGGTGCTTCTGTCCCCCTTGATTGTCCTGGAAACACTACCCCTGCCCCCCTGGGTTCCTGGAGCCCACATTCTGGAAGCCACGTTCCAGTCCTCCTCTTGCATCAGCAGGACTTTACCCAGCACACCCCCCCCCCCCGGGCGAACGCCAGAAGATGCTGGAGCAGGGCAGGGGGCTTGGAGGAGGCCTGGAGGTGGAGGGAGGGAGCTGGCTGCCAGCATCATCCTGTCACCCACTTGTCCCCCCAGATCGGGCTCTTCCTAGGTAAATGTGTGGTGGCCCTGATTCCTCTAGGATTGAGAGGGCCTTTGCTCAGGAATCCAAGGAAGACGCTCAGACCAGACCCATTCACACCACCTCGGCCGCAGACCCTCTTCCCCTGCCCTGTGTCCCACAGTCCTTCCTGCTTGGAGTGACATATAGTCCCTCATCCAAACCATGACACTTTTGAAAATGAACAGCAGTAACCACGGGGAACTCCGGGACCACAGGAGAACACAGGCAGGCCAGGATGTGTCACCCTCTTCATGTGGCAGCATCGAGAGTGCCAGCTCTCCGCAGGGTCCTGGCTTCTGGTTCAGAGGGAGACTTGACTCCTCAGGATGGCAGTTCCCATCAGGAGTGAGGCCAGAGGGGGATTTATCCCCCATTTTCAAGGTTAGGGAAGATGTCTTGGATGAGGATGCGTCTCCTCTGAGCTTCAAGGTGTCAAGCAGGGAAGGAGGCTAGGGACCGTGTTTTCAGGAAGGTCCTGGGGAATAGAAACACCTGCCCAGCCCATCTGCAATGCAGACATGGAGAAGCCAGAGAGGCACACGGAGACAACCAACCCCTTCTCTCTCATTGGGCAGCTCAGATCCTCTCCAGCTCCCTCCCTCCGACTACCTCATTCATTAAGCAGCGTTTTTTTTTCCTTGTGGTACTAGGGATTGAGCCCAGGGGTGCGCGACAATGAACTACATGCCCAGCCCTTTTTATTATTTATTTTGAGACAGGGTCTCACCAAGATGCTGAGATGCTCTTGAACTTGAGATCCCCCTGCCTTAGCCTCCAGAGTCACTGGGGTTCCAGGCATGCATCACCATGTTTGGCTTCATTGAGCAACTTTCTATTGTGCACCTACTATGTACCTGCTCTGTGCTTGGCACCAGGGATACAGTGGAAAATGAAACAGGCATGTGGTTCCTTGTCTCTCAGAGCCCACAGAGCATGGAAGAAATTAATCAAGAACATAAGAAACAAAGCAACATAACTAGAGACCCTGATAAGTGTTTTGAAGGAAATCACTGAGAGCGTTTGGAGACAGCCTTAGAGGCAGGTCAGGGGAGGCCTCTGAAGAAGTGATATTTGAATGAAGACTTGAATCAATAGAAGCAGCTAGGTGTGTAAAGAGATCAGAGGGAAATGTTCAAGTAGGGGGACAGCATGAGCAAAGGTCCTGTGGCCACAGGGAGCTGAGGATGCTGGAGGAAAAATTAATGAGATCAGCATTGGCTGAGTGAGGATGAGGGGATTTCCACGGGTTTAGAGGAACTGTGCAGGGATCCCATCTGGCTTTTTCAAAGACAACTTTATGATCGGCCTCCTTAGGCTCTTTGTTCTGAGGGTCTAGGAGCCTCTAGTCCTCGCCTCTGTGTTTCCTCACAGATGAGTGCTGAGCAAAACCTCAGCTGAGGCCAAGCAAGTTTAAATGGGATGTGGTCACAGATCGAGGTCCCTACTGTGCTCCTCACCCTCAAATCTGTGCCCTTGTCCCAAGGAGCTGGGGTGGCCACATCCTGGGCTCATGTAGAGTCCACTCTCAGGAAGGGCCCAGGAATCCTGCTCTAGCTGGCTGCCTTCAAGCAGCCGAGGGACCCACAGCAGGGTCTGTGTCAGTCACACGTCCTGGGCAGCCAGTGCCTACAATCTGGTCAACCAGACAGCCAGCTGACTGAATGTCACGCTTTTCAAACAGTTGCCATGGGCACAAACTTAGGCTGGAAACAAGTCAGACCTTGACTTTGTCAGAATGAGAGCCTGGGAGCTCAGCGGCGGGAGTCCACCTCTCGCAGCTGGTGACGTCACCACCAGTTTCTCCTCCCACACGGGAGCTTTAGTGACCTGCTCCCGAGCCCAGCCGTACGACACACGTGTGTTCTCGCGTCTTTCTGAGGGTGGGGAGCCCAGGAGCCGCCCCACCGCTCGGCCTAGGATCCCTCAGGACATTGCAGTCGAGTTGGCAGCTGGGACAGGGCCCTCTGAAGTGGCCTCCTAGGTGGCTCACCCACGTGGCTGACAGGGCAGGGCAGGGCTGGCGGCCTCAGCTCCTCCCACACGTACCCCTCCTTAGGGCGCTGAGCACCTACCGCCACAGGGCGGCCAACTTACCCCAGAGAGCAGAGCAGAAGGTGCCATGGCTGTCCTACCTGGACTCAAGCCACACTCAGTCATTTCCACAGCACCCTGTTGTCCCACAGGCCACCCTGACGGTGCATGAGGATGTGCCTCCTGGAGGTGGGCATCCCGGGGCGAGGTGGAGGCGTGGGCTTCCTCCCACCAGCCAGAGCTGCCTCCGGCCAGGGTGCCCCACAATCGTGCCCACGGTCGGCCCTCAGGGCAGGTCCTTGGGACTGGCTGGCCTGGGAAACCTCCCAGCCGTCCCCTCTGCCTCGTTTCCTGGCCCCCGAGGCCTGCCGCACTCTGTCATTTCACACAATCTTCAGGAACACCTACTACATCCAGGCCCTGTGCTGAGTGCCACGCCCCCATTGTGCTGTCCCGGGCCACTGAGGACACGCATCTGGTGAGATGGCAGCGGGGGACTTTGGGACTGTTGGTCAGTCGGTCGAGGTGGCCTCTCTGGAGGCAGTGGTGAGCTGAGGCCCAGATGAAGTGAAGGAGAGAAGCGTGAGTCGGCGGCCAGAGCAGGAAGGGCAAGAGTGGGAACTAGTGAGCCACGTTCAAGGACAGACTAAGGCCCCAGGGAGAGCGGGTCAGCGCAGGGCGAGAACGGCCAGGGAGACGCTGGCTTTCCTCCCGGGCCCCGAAGGACCTGGGCGAGAGGGGGTGCGGGCCCGGCCCCTGGTGCGCTGAGGGGTGGCGGGACGTGGGGACTGCTGGGGACATGCTGAAGGCCACGCTGGCCGTGAAGTATCTGTTGCTGCACGGGACATGGGTGAGAGCCAGGGTGGGTGTGCGTCCTCCGGGTCTGGGCCGAGCTGGCTGGAGAACAGGGTTGTCAGGCGCTGGCCTGGGCAGGCTGCAGGAGCAGCAGGTGTGGGGGGGTCACGTGCTCCATCTGGGGCTGCCAGACATCCAGGGTGACATGTCACTCAGGAGTTAGAGAGATGAGTCTGGTGTTCGAGAACAAGATTGGGCAGAAGATACGAGTTCAGGAGTTGTCAGATACAGGTGGCCTCGAAAGCCTCCTCAGGGAGAGATCAGCGGAGGGAGGGTGTGCCCAGCAAGGAAGAGCACCTCTAGCCTCTAGCCAGGAGGGGTGTCGGGGGAGGGGCAGCGAGAAGTGGAGCAAGAGCTGGAGAGGAGGACAGGGGGCGTCCAGAGACAAGGCACGGCTCAGCCTGCCCCTGCCTTCCTTCACCCCTAGCCCAGGCAGCACCGAGCCCTGAGCCCCACAGAACTTACCTTTGCCCTTCCACACATCGTGTAGAGGGCCCTACATGGAACAGCTGTTCCACTCCTTCATTTCCAGACCTCATCACTCAGTGCACACCACCATGACCCGCTGTACTTGCCCATCTCTCCTTCACTGACAGAGCTCAGCCTGGAGCAGGTCTCCCCTCCCTTCATTTAGACTCTACCTCTGTTAATGCAACCTTAGACAGAACTAACCTCTCAAAGAGCAGCAAATAGAGAAGACATAAGTTGTGAATGGTTAAAGGACCTGAACGGGTTAAAGGAAAGAGCTGTAGAGAGGGAAGCACAGTGTGTAATATCTGAAAAAATGAGTTGGGCTTAGGTCGATGTGGGTCTGGTTTGTGGCACCAAGGAGTTTGGACTTGAGGAAGGAAGAGGGGGCCGCAGAGAGTTCTGAATCAGGGTAATGATGCAGCAGGTGAGTTGTGCTTCGGGAAGAGCCATGCTGGGTTCTGTTCCTGGCCTTGTCCCTAATTAGTGTTCGCTGGCCTGCTCTGGCTCCAAGTCAAGGTGGGGCGGGGGGAGGCCCTGTGCTGTGGCAGGTGGTGAGTAGCTGCTGCAGGCACAGAGGCACTGTGGAGCAGAGAGGCCTCCCGAGGCGCAGCTCCGCTGGTTCCTCCGAGATTCCACGATTCCACGAGGGCAATGAGGCTTGTATTAATGAGAGGCAATTACAGGCACCCGGACGGCCTAAGTATAGCTCATTGACAAAGGCAGCCCGCTGTGCCCCGCAGGTCAAGGCTGCCTATTTTAAGACCTCCCCAAAGCTGAGGCTCCTGCCACCCCTGAGTCTTGGGTGACAGAGGAGTTGGCGCCCAGCGAGCCAGAAGCCCCAACTGAGGGAACCAGAGTGACGACACTCAGACCATCTTCACACAAACCCCCACTGCCTAGAGGGGACACTGAGGCTCAAAGCAGGGAAGGGACTAGCCAGTGGCTACAGCAAGAAAAGAGCAGAGCCAGGATTTGAATCCAGGTCCCTGTGCTGTGCAGCTGCCTCCACCTGAAGCCTTGGGCTGTCCCCAAGAGCACAGCAGAAGGTGGGGAGGAAGGGGTGGGGACTGGCCTTGATGAGGCACCAAAGGGCCACAATTCGTCCTCAATATAATCTTGAGAAGTAAGATCAGCTTGCCCATGTCATAGAAGAGGAAACTGAGGTTCAGAGGGAATCATAAGACTGCCAAATGTCCTGCAGGGAGGAAGCAGAGAAGTGGAATCCATTGCCATCGTGCCTCAGCAGGCTCCCCGGGAAGCCTCAGGATGCACACAAGGGGAGATGCAGAATCGGGCAGGGGAGGCGGCGGGCCTCACTGCCATCACAGAGTCACTCAGGACGACACCAGCGAGCTACCCATCCTAGTGCCCAAGCCACCACCAGTGATGGGATCAGGCTGCCCCTGGGAAAGGAGTGGCACCCTGGAGAGGCATCTCTCCCTTGGCTGAGAGCATTGGTCTCAGCAGCCAGGAGCTGGAGAGCATTAGTGCAAGGGGACCTGGGTGGCCACAAGGCATCCCCTGCAAGTTCATCTCACTCCACCCAGGGAGCCCTCAGCAACATGGACTCAGATTCTTTGTGGAACTATCAGGCCAGGGGGTGCTGGGGGAGAAAGTCCCTCAGGGTTAATGAGGCAGGAAAGAGCAGGTAAGTGGTCCCACCTGGGAAAAGGAAAACATCGCCCAGAATCTGTAGGTCCAGGTGCCGTGCAGAGACGGCTGACGTAGTGTCTCAAGTTTGAGCCCAGCCTGGCCAACCTAGTGAGACCCTGTCTCAAAAGAGAAAATAAAAAGGCTTGGGATGTAGCTCGGTAGTAGAGTACCTACCCCTGGATTCGATTCCCAGTACCAAAACAAACAACAACAACAACAAAAAAAAAAAACAACAACAAAAACCTATAGGGACAGAACAGGAGAAAATATTTGCAAATCATATATATGAAAAAGATTTGATATCCAGAATATATAAAGAACTCCTCAAACTCAACAACAAAAATGGCCAACAACCCAATTATAAAACAGGCAGAAGACTTCAATAGACATTTCACCAAATAAATCATACAAATAGCCAATAAGCACATGAAAAGATGATTCACACCATCAGCCATCAGGGAAATGCAAATCAAAACTACACTGAGCTGGGCGTGGAGGCACACACTTATAATCCCAGTGGCTCAGGAGGCTGAGGCAGGAGGATCTCAAGTCCAAAGCCAGCCTCAGCAATTTAGCAAGGCCCTAAGCAATTCAGCAAGAATATAAAAATAGCTGGGGATAGATCGGGTTCAGTGTTTAAGCACCCCTGGTACCAAAAAAAAAAAAAGAGAGAGAGAGAAAGAAATTGCCAGCGGCTGGGAGAAGGGGGAAGATTACAATTGCTGCTGAATGCACACAGGGTTCCTGTTTGGGATGATGAAAAGGTTTTAGAAGTAGACAGTGGTCGTGTTTGCATGACATTGTAAATGAACAAAATCTTACTTTTAAAATGGTTAAAACGGCAAATTTTATGTTATTTATATTTAAAAATAAAACCTATGGGAAAAAGGGGACTCCATGGAGACGGAGAGCACACTGGAGGCTGGGAAGGGGCCTTGGGGGCGATTGCTTAGTGGGTACAGAATGGTTCAGAACTTTCTGTGGGGTTATGAAAAAGTTTTAGAACTAGATGGAGTGGTCATTACACAGTACTGTGAATGTACTAAATGTCACTGGACTGCACACTGTAAAATGGCTAATTTCATGTTATATGATTTTCTCCTCGATTAAATAAAAAGAGGGAAAACTATGGAGAAATAAAATCTATGAGCTGCAGCCAAATAAGCATTCAGGGGGAAATTTTTAGCCTTTCTATGACACATTTATTGGAATATAAGGATGTCAGAGAGTGAATGAGCTAGGTTTCCAACCCAAAAAGGTGGGAAAGGAGCCAGACACAATGGTCCACACCTATAATCCTAGCTACACAGGAGGCTGAGGTTGGAGGATAGTAAATTTGAGGCTACCCTCAGCAACTTAGGAAGACCCTTTTTATTTTTATTTATTTAATTATTTATTTTGAGAGAGAGAGAGAGAGTTTTTTAAATATTTATTTTTCAGTTCTTGGCGGACACAACATCTTTGTTGGTATGTGGTGCTGAGGATCGAACCTGGGCCGCACGCATGCCAGGCGAGCGCGCTACCGCTTGAGCCACATCCCCAGTCCCTAGACCCTTTTTAAAAAATAAATTTTAAAAAAGAAAGGGCCATGCCTGGAATCTCAGCAGCTCAGGAGGCTGAGACAGGAGGATCGCAAGTTCAAAACCAGCCCTAGCAACAGCGAGGCATTAAGCAACTCAGTGACACCCTCTAAATAAAATAGAAAATAGGGCTGGGGATGTGGCTCAGTGGTTGAGGGCCCCTGAGTTCAATCCCTGGTACTGCCCCCCCCCGCCCCCAAAAGAAAGAAAATGTCCTGGACCCAGCTTTGATGGGGATGATAGGGAAGTAGTTTCCAGGAAGCAGTTTGAACCCTAGAACTGCACTGTCCAATCACAGACAATAAACTAGCAAACAAGCAAGTGTGTAGGAGTTTCCAAGACTGAAGAGAATATGAAGAAACTGAGCAGGGCAAGGATCCTGGCTGACAGGTGGAGAGCAGAAGGTGGGTGAGGCTGGCGGAGCTGGCAGGCCCACTTTGCTGAGGCACCTGGTCCTGCCTTCCTGTCTTCCCTCCTGTCTGCACCTCAGCTGGTGGAGTCAGCCCCAGCACTGTCCCCTTCCTTTGCAGATGTCCGGGTCAGGAAGGCGGGTGTTCAGGTGTACAGGATGGGGCCTGTGTTCAGCCAGGATGCCTGGGTTCTGGCCTGGCTCTGGCTGCCCTGTGCTGTCACCTAGGCCAACGTCCTTGTCTCACAAGAGGCCCCAGAGCCCCCTGTGGTTCTGGAGATCTGAGATCCACAGTGGGTCACAGGGCTGGCCTCTCAGCTTCCCAAGGCCCCCCGACTCATGACCCAGCATCATGTGACCTCTGTTTCCATCCTCATGCCTCCCTCCAACAAGGACCCATGTGATTAGGTTGTGTCCCCCCAGATTCAGATGATCCCCCATCTCAAGCTCCTTAACTACATCACATCTGACAAGGACATGGACTTGTTGGGATGCCTGTCAGCTTGGCTTCCATGTGCCCAGCTGGCACCACCCTCACTTGCTCTGCTTCAGCCAGAGCTGCTCCTGTGGGTCCACAGCCCAGCAGGCACTGGCCAGACCAAGTGCTGGGGCTCCTCTGAGCAGGGCTGCTGCAGCCAGAGCTTAGAAGCCTCACTGGCCTCCTTCTGCTCCACTGTTTCCACAGGAAGACTGGGGCCCAGGAAGAGGAAAAGGCTTGCCTAATTTAAAACTGGTATTTCCAGAATGCCCTGGCTGGGGAACCCTGGAAGCCAGCTAGTCCAACTCCCTCATTTTATAGGTAGGGAAACTGAGGCACAGTGACTGCACCCAAGTGCCACTGCTTTGTGAGGCCTTGCACTGTTCACCTAGACCTAAGGACATGCCTCTGTTCTCAACTCTGGGAACTGTTCCAGGCTGTCAGTGCTTCATCTCAATTTGGAAATGATGGGCTGTGAGCTTATGGGTCTCGTTGGTCAGAGGCCCCCAACACCTGGCCTGAGGTCCATCTCAGATTTAATGAGGGACAGAGCAGATTTGGACAGAGGGTTTATATTTGACATAAGGATTCCTCTGCTTATCCAAGTGAAAAGTTGGAAAACATGCTCCTACTGCAAGTAAGACAAGCCCCTGCCTGGGTCCCACTCTTTTATTTATTTATTTGGCACCTGGGATTGAACTCAGGGGCACTCAACCTTGCAAAGTTGCTGAGGCTAGGTTTGAACTCATGACCCTCCTGCCTTCTAAGCTTCTGGAATTACAGGTATGTGCCACGACACCTGGCTTTGGTCCTTTTTTTTTTTTTTTTTTTTTTTTTTTTTTTTTTTTTTTTTTTTTAGCAGGGCTTGAACTCAGGGGCACTCAACCACTGAGCCACATCCCCAGCCCTATTTTGTATTTTATTTAGAAACAGGGTCTCACTGAGTTGCTTTGAAATGACGATTGTCCCGTCTCAGCCTCCTTAGTTGCTGGGATTACAGGTGTGCTCCACTTCCATCAGCAGTCCTATTCATTAAAGGCCTCTCTGACTCTCTGAAGGGCTTTGTTCTTTCCCATAAGACAAGAATTATTCAGGAGACCAGGGGACATGCCCACCGAAGCTCACATTCCCCCTCTAGGCTCTGTCTAAATGACCCTAAACTGCTCCCAGGGCCAATGTGGGATCTTCCCAGGGGAGACCAGACCTCCTGGGGACCATTCATGCTGTTGGAGCAGGTGTGGACAGGGCCTGGACTGGGTTGGGATACACTGGGCACTGCTGCTCATGATGAGAGACAGACTCCACGGTGGAAAAGGCTGGGGCGGGAGCTGTCCTGTTCCCACCCCGCACTCTGCCGTGGGATTCGGAGGATGGGGGAGCTCTGCTCAGGGGCTTGCGGGTTGTGATGAAGATCTATGCTTCCAGCTGGGAGAGGAGAGGTGGTCTGCCAGCGGGTGGCTGGCGGCAGCCGTCACCTCACTGACACCCGAGGGCGTGGCCTCCCCATGGGTTCTCCTCCTCCACCCCACAAGGCAAGGGCAGACTCCCTGACTTTGGTCCCCCATGCTGGGGTCCGTCCTTCCTGGCACCCTGGCCCTCCGGATCCAGCCGAGCCACTGAGCCCCCTCTGTCTTCTCTCCCTAGGACAGCAGCCGCCCGGGAGCAGTGACCCGGGCGCCCCGCTAGGGCAACGGCCCCGCCCCACGGGCCGGGATCATGAAAGGCCTCGGTGACAACCGCCCCCGCCACCTTTCTGACAGCCTGGACCCGCCACATGAGCCGCTGTTCGCAGGGCCCGATCGCAACCCCTACCTGCTTTCGCCCACCGAGGCCTTCACCCGCGAGGCCCGCTTCCCCGGGCAGAACACCCTCCCAGGGGACGGCCTCTTCCCGCTCAACAACCAGCTGCCGCCGCCCAGCAGCACCTTCCCCCGCATCCATTACAACTCCCACTTCGAGGTGCCAGAGGAGAGCCCGTTCCCCAGCCATGCCCAGGCCACCAAGATCAACCGGCTGCCCGCTAACCTCCTGGACCAGTTTGAGAAGCAGCTGCCCATCCACCGCGATGGCTTCAGCACCCTCCAGTTCCCCCGAGGAGAGGCCAAGGCCCGCGGTGAAAGCCCTGGCCGCATCCGCCACCTGGTCCACTCTGTCCAGAGGCTTTTCTTCACTAAGGCACCCTCACTGGAGGGCACAGCAGGCAAGGTCGGTGGCAATGGCAGCAAGAAAGGTGGCATGGAGGACGGCAAGGGCCGGAGGGCCAAAAGCAAGGAGCGGGCCAAGGCTGGGGAACCCAAACGGCGCAGCCGCTCCAACATCTCAGGCTGGTGGAGTTCTGACGACAACTTGGACGGCGAGAGTGGCGCCTTCCGCAGCAGCGGCCCAGCCTCCGGGCTGATGACGCTGGGCCGCCAGCCTGAACGCACCCAACCGCGCTACTTCATGCATGCCTACAACACCATCAGCGGGCACATGCTCAAGGCTGCCAAGAGCAACACTTCCGACCTGACTGCCCCACCACCCCCGCCAGCACCCCCCGCCACCTGCCCGAGCCTTGGGGTGGGCACTGACACCAACTATGTCAAACGGGGCTCCTGGTCCACTCTGACCCTCAGCCACGCCCATGAGGTCTGCCAGAAGACCTCGGCCACCTTGGATAAGAGCCTACTAAAGTCCAAGTCGTGCCACCAGGGTCTAGCCTACCACTACCTGCAGGTGGGTGTCTGCCAGGGTTGGGGTGGGATGAGGGCTGGGGATAGGGGCACTAGTTTTGAGGCCTGCCTTGTACTGCAGATTTACTTGGGAAGTTGCTTCATTCTGAACCTCAGCTATGAAATGGGCTTCTGGTAGTACCTTCTAAAAGAGGATTCATTTGGGCTGGGGTTGTGGCTCAGCGGTAGAGCTGAGGCCCTGGGTTCGATCCTCAGCACCACATTAAAAAAAAAAATGAATAAAGGTATTGTGCCCTTAGAAGACAAATCTAGAAACTGTGCCACCCCATCCCCCTCCTGCCTCCTGCCCACCACTTCCATCAGACTGGCAGCTCCTCGAGGACAAGGACCACATCTGATGCAGCCATGTGTCCCTGGGGTCAGGCATGGAGGAAATGCTCAGGAAATGTGGGAAGGGTAGACGGACAAATGGACAATTCTACGAACACAGTCCTGATGATCAGGATGCTGGGAGAAGAGTCAGAGTGGGAGGTGTCGCAGCACTGAGGGCTGCCAGCCCTGGGGGCCTAACTCAGCTGGGGGGTGTCCCTTCTTTCACATGCTAATGGCTATTGAGGCTGCTGTACCAAGGCCACCCAGCTTCAAACTGGCAGAAGGCTCAGAGACATCACTGCTGCTGCACAGTCCCAGGGGCTCTCAAGGGCAGGGCGAGCGGCTGTGAAATGCTGGCTGGGGGTGAGGGTGCAGAGCCACACCCAGTGCTGTGCATGGAAGTTTCAGGAAACAAATCACAAATGAAAGGCACTGCCTCTGTAGGTAGTGAGCAGCTCATCCAGGGGGTGTGCAAGCAGAGACCTGGTCAGCCCTGGGGAAGTCATATTAAATGCGTTTTGACTGAGATGAACTTCAAGGTTTGACAGAGCCCTGAGTTCTTGTCATTCTGTATAAAATTCCAGAGACAGACTATGGGGGGAAGACTTTTTCTTTTCAATAGGAGGAGATTGAAAGCTAGGCAGCTTTTTAACTGTATTGGGGCCTCTGGGGCTTTCAGTCTGCCTCCTTAGTTTAGACATCAGGGAGCATGGTGCATGGCCTGGCTCCCTCCCAAAACAGTGTGGTTAGATCTGATCAGGTGGAAATGCATCCATAACACCATAACTGGGGCTTGTGCTGCCTGCTTGGGTGACAGTGAGCAGGTAGTTAGAAACACAGTCTGAACTTTGAAAAAATGCCTGAGAGCAATCACCTCAAAAGAGAAAACATACATTTTAGCACATAGTTTCGGAAGTTTCAGTCCATGATCATTTGATTCTCGTTTCTGGGCCTGTGGTGAGGCAGAGCGTGGTGGCAGGGAGCATGTGGTAAAGCCAAGCAGTTCACCTCATGTTAGCCGGGAAGCAAAAAGAGGGAGGAGAAGAAAGGAACCAGGGACAAAATATCCCTTTCAAGGGCACACCCCAGTGATCACTTCCTCCAACAGCGATCACTTCCCCACCTCCCCACAGTCCATTAAGCTAGGAATCCATCAGTGGATGAATCCATTAATGAGGTCAGAGTCTTCATGGTCCAATGACGCCCAAAGGTTGGGGGACATTTAAAATCCAAACCGGAACAGATGCACAAGGCCTCATTCCTGGTGGGCAGTGGGAATAGACTAGCTAGGATTTGGGGAGGTAGAATTTGCAGACCGTGGTGACTGGCTAGGCAGTCAGCAGGGGGAGTTATGAGAAGGCTGAGGGGGCCTCTGGGGTGGGGTCATCCCAGACAGGACCCTGTCACTGCATTGAGGGCATAAAGAAGGCTGGTGCCTGTGAGGGAGTGTGCATCTGTGCCATGACGGAGGGCGTGCTTGCTGTGTACCCTGGAACATGTGGCCTGGGTGTCTGTGGTGAAGTGTGCAGCCCAGGCAGTGGCACCTGTGTGTGGCAGGGAGGACACAGTGAGGTGGGAGCACGGTGAGAGGTGTGTTCAAGTGCAGGGGTTGCTGGTGAGAGAAGGGTGCAGTGTGAAGTGCGCCTGCCCTGTGTGCTGGTGTGTCCAGGTGAAGGGATGCACTGAGTGAATCGGCTGCCGGTGTGTGTCACTGAGGAGTGTGTGGTGTGCTGGGGGCACTTGCTGAGGAGCCTAGAGAGGGGGGTGTGCCTGCTCTGTGTGTGTTGAGATATGTGGACACAACAAAGCCCCAGCTCTGAGTTCTGCAGCATGGAAGCGCTGAGATGTGCATATCAAGTCCCCTGTGTGTATGTAACAGTGTAAGTGACAGGAGAGTTAGACTGTGTGCATTGCCCCAGAGCAGCCAGCAGAGCCTGCCCTCAGAAGGGCAAGAGGTCCCCTCAGCTGTTACCTCCACCATAACCTCTGGAGACCAGCCTGCCCTCAAGCTGTGACCTCCCTTGCCTCTATCCTGGCCCTGTTCCCTGGGTGCAGGCCCTGGGCTCAGATGGTAAACAGCCCTTTTCCCTGTTTGCCATATGGCTGCCGCTTCCAGGCAAACATTCTGTTCTCCATACCTCAGTTTCCCCATCTGTGAGGCAACGAATGTTGACTCTGGGTCCCCCACCCCCATGCTGATGTGACCCCTGACCCCTGACCCCCATTCTAGGGTCAAGCTGTGCTTTGGGGTCTGGAGGCCTCTCTGCTAGTGACTTCCCTCCCTCAGGCCTGGTGTCATCCATGCAGTGGGATCACAGGCCATCCCCTGGGATGACATAATGAAATGATGGGAGGCAGTGACTACTGGCGAGGCCACTGGGACCCCAGGGCCTTGGAGTAGTTTTGCTGGGGCAAACCCAGCCTAGGATCCATAGAGGGGTTCAAGACTCGTTCAAGGGCATGCAGTAAAGCTGGGACAGAAGCGGTTCTTGAACCCAGAAACCCCTCGGGGCCCAAGGCTCTGCTCTGACGCTGTGGTTTCAACGACAGTAAAGCAGCATAGAAGACCCAACTCCCCGAGGTGGGGAACAATCCTTCGTGACCCATTTTCCAGGTGATGAGCCGGGGACCAAGCTGTCCCCCGCACTCCTGCAGAGTCCTAACCCCCGATATCCCCAGGTGCCCGGCGGCGGTGGAGAGTGGAGCACCGCGCTGCTATCCCCCCGCGAGGCGGATGCCACCGCCGAGGGTCCCATCCCGTGCCGGCGCATGCGCAGCGGCAGCTACATCAAGGCCATGGGTGACGAGGACAGCGACGAGTCTGGCGGCAGCCCCAAGCCTTCACCCAAGACCGCAGCGCGGCGCCAGAGCTACCTGAGGGCCACGCAGCAGTCACTGGGAGAGCAGAGCAACCCACGCAGGTGACCGTGCCGCCCCGCCCCCTGGGGCCCCGCCCACAGGCGAGCCTTGCGCTCTAAAAGGACCACCCTCGTAACGGGAGCCCCGCCCACGTGCTAGCCCCGCCCCTTCAGGTGAGACCCTCGTGCCGCGAGCTCTCACCCGGGGAAGGCCTCTCTCAGCAGGTGCAGACAAGCCCCTAGGTGAGCCTCTGCAGGTATGCCCCGCCCCTGGAGCCTCGCCTCCCTCTCCTGGGCCACTCAGGAGAGCCCAGCCCCACAGTGAATCCTGCCCCTCCACCTCAGATCCAGGCAGCTTCTCCTATAAGATCCACATACTTAGGCTGCTCCTGCACTCATCTGATAAGTTGTCCCGGAAGATTCCCCACCATGAACCATCCATGAGTCCCACCCACAGTTAAGCCCTGACCACAGGTGAGCCTCATCCTTTGGTAAACCCCGCCCATAATGAGAACCTCGCTGGGATGAACGGTCCAGGTAAACTCCGCCACAGGAGCCACATCCCCAGGTAAGTTCCACCCCACAGGGGACTGCCCCAGAGGATCCTTTCTTCAGCTTGGGCACACCAGCCCTTCCTTAGTGAGTCCATCATATGTCCCAGCACTGCCCAGGGAAGGACCCTCTCTGTGCTGGGCTCCAGAATTGGGGAGGGGAGCGACAACAGAGTCAAAGAGACATAGCCAGCCTCTGCATGTCCCAGCACTCTGCCTGGAATTCCACCACTGGAGACTTGGGAGAATTAGAGGAAACAAGCTTATTCTGGTCTTCAACTCCTGGGGCCTGAGCCAAGGCTTGTTGGAGGAGGTAGCCTGGGCCTGAGGGAAGGGAATAGCTCAGGCAGGGGACAGTGAGACAGGAAGTGGGCAGTGTACTCAGAGCAGTCAGGAATCTGGGGCAGAAGGCAGGAAATGGTCTCCAGGTTGCAGCCATCTCTGAGCCTCAGTTTTCCAGTGTTTAAGTGGAGGGGCCGAGCAGAATGACCCTGAGGCCCTTTCTAGTCCTGAGAACCTGCGATTCTATGAGTGACCAGTGAACATTAAGGTGGAAGAGGTGGGCAGGACCAGGGCATAGGCCTCGAGTAAGAGGAAACCAGTAACAGTAATGGCTGCTCTCTATTAGCATTTGACTTGCTGGCCACTGCGCCTACCCCAGAGCACGTGATACACACCTCACCACAACAGGCAGGCAGTGTTGACCCCATTTTATTTGTGAGGAAGCTGAGACTTAAGCCAGGGATGGTGACTCGCCCCGGTTCACCCAGTAAAGAAAGCTCGGTTCCAGTCCAAGCCCTCTGGGTCAGTAGTCTGAACCTTCGGATGCGTGGATGTTTTCCCTGTAGAGTAAGTGATGGTGGAGGCCTGGGGTAAGGTAGATGTGAAAAAGACTGAAGAGCTGAAGCCATAGGGATTAGTGATGAGTCCTCTGGGACCTGGAAGAAGCCACCAGGTCATCACGGTGGAACCAGATCCTTCAGGCAGGCCTGGTCAATGCTGTGGGTATAAAGACACTGTTCAGTCTCTTTAGTTGCAAGAGGGAGCAAGAAGGGGAGTGGTGGAATTGGGCCAGGCTGAGCTGGGCCAGGCTGAGCTAGCGTCCTCCCTTAAAAGTCAAATATAAGCTTGTGCTGCCACCTAGTGGCATAAGCGGGCATGACAGGTGAGGGTCACCTGCTCACTACAGGTAAACAGATAAGGTCCCCAAAAGCTGGGAGCTCTCCCCTTGTTCATCACCCCCTACCCTCTCAGGCTGGCAGGGACTTCCATTTTTCCTTCAGTCACTGAATGATCTTGGCCAGTCTTTTACCCTCTGGACCTCACTTTCCCAGGCTGAACAATGGGTGGGCTGACCTCCTATCCTCCCCTACCCCTTGCCCAGGAGTCTGGACCGCCTGGATTCAGTGGACATGCTGCTGCCTTCCAAGTGTCCAAGCTGGGAAGAGGACTACAACCCCATCAGTGACAGCCTCAATGACTCCAGCTGTATCAGCCAGGTGAGGTGGCTGGAAGCTCAGTGGGCTTGGGAGAGCCCCTGCTCCTGCCCAGGAGGATAGTCGTCCAGGCCCAGCCCTTCCCATCTGGTCCCCGGATGTCTACACTGTGCTTCTGTTTGGCCTTTGTTCCTGAAGCCACCTCTGTATGTCTCTCTGCTCCACTGACTGTCCTGTGGCTGGAGAGCATTGTCACAGGGTCTGATACACATCTCCTGAGCTGAGGATCCAGGGAGGACACCTAACTCTGCTGCCAGTAGGGGCTCTGGCCCTATCAGCTCCTACTGGGTTCAGAGCCATGGGGTAGAAAACAGGTTTGGGTTCAAGTCCCATTCTTGTCACTGATGGTAGGAAACCAGGTCAAGTCCCCTCCCCTCCCTGTGCCTGTTTCTTGACTTAGGACAAGAGGATGTTAATTCCTGTTTCAGTGTTATGAGGAATAAATAGGATAAAAAACTTAATATGTTCAGCAAAGCATGGCTCTCTTTATGCTTACTATTATCATCTTGCTGTGTGACCTTGGGCAAGTTACTTCTCAACCCTGAGCCCACCTGCTCAGTGGGAAGCTTGACATCCAGGGCCCAGCCAGCTCTGCCATTGATGGGGAGAAACACACTGCTGCACTTTTCACCTGCCTGCAGCATTCTCAACTGTCAGTTCCTTGAACCCTCACAGCCACCCCAAAGATGGCCTTTTAGTCCATAACCCCATTGCCCAAATGAGGAAACTGAGGTTCAGAGAGGTGAGGTCACACAGCTAGGAGGAGGGAAAGCTGAGCAGGGACCCAGTCCCTGCCATGTGCACGATACTTTAGTGCTTGCGAAGGGAGACAGCCGAGGCTGAGGGCTCCCTGTGTGCCGTGGACAGGGAGAAGAGCCCAGAGAGGACAGGCGTGTGGGCAGCAGCGCAGGCAGCCTCCTCTCTAGGAGGGAACAGGCCTTGGCCCCTCAGGTATAGGTCCAGAGCTGGGGCCAGGGGACCCCTTAGAAGGCTCGAGAGCCTGGCTTGGAGCTCGGTGGTAGAGCGTTAGCCTCTATGCCCAGCACCACAAAAAAAGAAAGAAAGGGAGGAAGGAAAGCGAGAGAAAGGCAGGCTTGGGGACCTCCACCACTCCATTATTCTTGGCCTGGCCAAACCCTTCCCCCCACTCTCCAAACACCTGTCTGAATTTGGACATGGGAAGGGGTGGAGCACCGCAGCCCCCAAGCACTCTGCCCCTAACACTTTCATCCAGGCCCCAACAAGTCCCTCCTGCACAACTGTCCTGGCCTTCAGGCCTGACCCTTCAAAGTGTTCTTAGCAGTCAGAAGTGGCTTCAAGCCCTCCCAGGGCTCTCACATCACCCCAAGGGAAAGCCAGGGTCATCCCTTGGACCTGGGAGCCACTCTAAGACCCAGGCCCTGCCTCCCTCCCATGCCCTGTCTCATCCTGCTCCAGCTGCACTCGCCTCCCTTCTGCTCCTTGCACACCAGGGCCATACCTCTTCCTACCCAGGTCACAGTTCTCTTGCCAGGGAGTGTTCTGCCCTCAAAATCTTTGCACAGCTGGCTCTCAGATTAAATGTCACTTCCTCAGGAGGCCTTCCTGGGTCACCACAGTAGCTCCCCCCACCCCCGTGCTGTTTCTGTGCCCTGCCGTAGCCTCTCCGTACAGGAATTATATTAGTGTATTCACTTAATGTCTGGTCAGTTCTTACAACTGGGATCTTCCTGTAGGCAGGGACCATGTTGTCCTGTCCCCCAGCAGCGTCCCTCACACCTGACACATGCTCAGTAGGTGTTTACAGAACAGGCACGTCCCTCCCTGACTCTCCCATATCGTGTTGTCTCCTTCCTGGGCCTTCTGTTTCTCTGGGCCCCTCTGTTTGTCTGTCTTATCTCCTTCCTTCACATTGTCCTCCAACTGTCTCAAATGTGTCTTCATTCCTCTGTGCCATCTCCATATGTCTCTCTGTTCTCCGTCCCTCACTGGTCCCCAGCACCTGGAACACCTTTTCCTTTTGACTACACAGAAAGTCTCCAGGAATGGGCCAGTCTGGGGACTCAGGCAGATCTCACCCATCGCTCCTTGCCCAACCTGGCTCTCGTAGTCCAGGGTCCTCTGTCTCCTCCCCTCCCCAAGCCCTCATATCTAGAAGGTTTAACCACCTGAGCTGCATATGTAGCCCCAGAGTCAGAGATGTTCCAGCCTGGGGAGGAGACAGCTCTGGGTGCCATCCCTAATCTGCATATCAAGGTGTGCTGCCTGCTCAGGGAGAGAGGCAGCAAAGTATCCATGGTCCCAGGGGCTAGACCAAGAAAAGGACTTATAAATAGCAGATCACAAGTCCTCAGTCATGTCCAGCCCCAGGAATGAGCCTCCCATTCCTAGAGGAAGCCAAGTGATATCGCCTAGCATCTGGGCCCCAGCCATTCTAGGGAGGAGGTTAGATCAGCTAACCTTAAGTTCCCTGGCACCTGAACCTGAATCCCCCAGCCCGGCCCCCACCCTGGCCCTCCCATAACCCTCACCCTCTCTTTCCTGCAGATTTTTGGACAGGCCTCCCTGATCCCCCAGTTGTTTGGCCATGAGCAACAGGTCAGTATATTCACTATTCTCATGCATCCAAATCCAAAGTCCAGGGCTAGGCCTTAGGTCTGCATCTGAATGGGCCTAGCACCAACCTGGGCAGAACCATGACAGGAAAGCCCCTCCAATGCAGATGGAATTGAGACTCACATGGGTATACTGACCCTCCACTCAACACTGGTTGCTTCATTCCTCTGTGCCTTAGTTTCCTCTTCTCAGAGAGAGAGAGAGAGAGAGAGAGAGAGAGAGAGAGAGAGAGAGCAAGCTAGGTCCTATTGGATAAGAAATAATTTCAGGACAATAGGAAGTATTCCCTAACAGTCCTCTGACTCCCTCCCTCCCTCCTCCCCTCCCTCCCTCCCTCCCTCCTCTCCTCCCCTCCCCCCAAGTCTGGGGAGACTGTTTTGTTTGGATAGGGGGCTGCCAGGTCCCTGCTCCCAGATTCCCTGACTGTCCTCTTCTCCAGAGCCCCAGCAGAACCTTTAAGGATTTGGGCGTATTGAAGTGAATGAAAAGACTTTTCAACTTTACAAAAGTTGGCAGAGGCAGCACAGTCATGGCACTGCCTGGCTGCCCAGAGGGTCTCCCTCCCATGAACACTTATCCTGCTCCTGGAAGAGGCCCCCTTTCCCTACTAACCCCAAGTCCAGAAAGTGGGGCAGGAAAACTGCTCTGAGCTCAACCCCTCATTATAGCCAAGAGTGGACAAGGGACTTGTCCAAGGTCACATACCACACACAGCAAAGCCAGGACCAGACCGTCTCCTGATTCCCACTGTAGATGCCTATGT
This sequence comes from Urocitellus parryii, assembly GCF_045843805.1. Classification (NCBI taxonomy): domain Eukaryota; kingdom Metazoa; phylum Chordata; class Mammalia; order Rodentia; family Sciuridae; genus Urocitellus; species Urocitellus parryii. The sequence continues at coordinate 178,201,838 of NC_135536.1, forward strand.
GTCCCTCTCCCCATGTCATAGAAGCTATGTGTTCCTTTTGAACATATTATTCCAGAGAGTCTTCAGGGAGCCCACAGTGGGCCAGGTGACCTCTATATCCCCCTAACTGCAATAGGTTTGTGGTAAGAATGTGATGTGTTAGCATATAAAGCCCCTAGGACAGTCCCCAGCACACACAGGCCAGCAGCACTAACTAGCTGGCCTCCCTCCCTGCACCCCAGCTTGGGAACATCTTTTTTTTTTGTTGTTTGGGAGATTGATTCCAGGGGTACTTAACCACTGAGCCACATCCCCAGCCCTTATTTTGTATTTTTCTTAGAGACAGAGGCTCACTGAGTTGCTTAGGGCCTCACTAAGTTGCTGAGGCTGGCTTTGAACTTGCCATCCTCCTGCCTCAGCCTCCCAAGCTGCTGGGATTATAGGCATGTACCACCATGCCCAGCGCTTGGGAGCATCTTAACCAACATTTGTAAATCCTTGCACACAGCCTATGTACAAGTGGCCAGGTGCTTACTCTCCCAGACTTTGTTCTAAGCACCAGTTAGTTCATTGGATCTTGACACTAGAATCAACCCCATTTTATAAATTAAAACTGAGGCACAGAATGATTTAAGTGACTTGCCTGTGTTCAAATTGCAAGGAAACAACGGACCCAGGATTGAAACCCTGATGGTCTGGTTCCAGAGCTGTGCTGTTATAGTGTAATTCCAAAGCAAGGCCTCCTTGCCCTTGGCATTCACAAAGGTCTCCCAAAATACCTCAGTTTGCAACTTCGGTGAATAAACACAGTTGCTTTAATACCCCCTCCAAGTGAATTTTACATGCCGTGTGGTCTGTTTTAGCAGCTCTATTCAGTAGAACTGTCTGCAGTGATGGAAAATGTTCTACAATCCATGCGTGTCTAAGGTAGCCACTGGTCACTAGTCACATGTGGCTTTTGAGCAAGTGAGAAAATGTCACTAGTATGACTATGGAACTTTATATGATTCTAAATAAATAAACCTAAATAGCCACATGTAGTTAGTTATATTAATTATAATATAGACAGCACAAATTTAGACCTTTGCAAATACCTTCCAAATTGGTTGAGGATCCATTTAGTTGATTTACCTGATGGCCACCCAGACTAGTACCCAGCCCAGACAGTTCTGTTGCATGCAGTTAATAAGGAAGGACTGACCCAGAGTGCACAACGATGGCCTGAGGTCACACAGCTACTCCATTGATGAGATCCATCCTTTCCTCCACATGAAGCTCCATCAGCTGGAATTCTCTCCTCCTGGAGCCCTCGACTCCCCTCAGGGCCTCTACCTAGTGTTTATGTTTGGCCAACTGACTCCCCAATTTATATTGTGGTCTCCACTTACCAACATATCCTGAGACACGTGTCCTGAGTCAGAAAACCATTCTAGAACCCTCAGAGAGTGCATGTGTGAGAACCCTGTATGCTCATGCCCCCAGCGTCAGATGTGCAGGGTCCTAGATGACCACCTCTGGAGGAAATGGACCCATCTGATGAGATTGAACTAAATGTGAGATGGCAAACAGCATACCCACCTTCACTCTCAATACTGTCCCTGGCAGATGTCACTAATCAATCCTCACTGCTACCACCTCATTCCAGACTTATCTTTACTCCCCAGGCTATTGCATCATCTTCGTTTCTGGCCTCTGCCTCCATTCCAGACACCCTCCCCAGCAACCATTCTGTACCCTGGGGCTAGAGTAACTTTCCCTAATTTATATTTGGAGGGTTGCTTCTGCTCCTTCCTCCCTGGTGCCCCTGAAAAATGTCTTCCCTTCACTGCCCCTCATTTTCGTTTGGGTTTGCTTTTGGCATTTTCCCCCCTTGTAAAATGAATAAATCCCACGATAAAATGGTAAATATCCAGCACACCTACTGCTGACCCCATGCCAATATCCAAGGTGGACATTACTAATTGATGATAGACTTCTTTCACCCTGAATCGATATAAACTGAAACTGGCTGATCAATATGGACATGCTAGCAAGCTAGAATCTAGTTAACATCCTGCAACAGTCCCCCTTTCCCCTCGCTGTAGGCACAGGGAAATTGAGGACCACAGAGGTGAGAGGAGCTGTTCATTTCTTCAGGGCTCGGAGTGACGTGGGAGGAGGGGTGGGCTGTGGTGAGGCCCACCGACTGTCCAGCCCTGCAGCTGAACGACCAGCAAGCATCCCTTCCCCCACAACGAGCAAAGCTGGACCTGACGCCTGCCTTTGCCTGGACAGGTACGGGAAGCAGAGCTGAGTGACCAGTACGAGGCAGCCTGCGAATCGGCCTGTAGCGAAGCCGAATCGGCAGCGGCGGAGGCTCTAGACTTGCCCCTGCCCAGCTACTTCCGCTCCCGCAGCCACAGCTACCTGCGGGCCATCCAGGCAGGCTGCTCGCAGGAGGAGGACAGTGTCTCCCTTCAGTCCCTCTCCCCTCCGCCCAGCACAGGCAGCCTCAGCAACAGCCGCACGCTTCCAAGTGAGTATGGCGGTGATGGGGGGTGTTGTAGGGGGGTGTGTAGGAACCACGCCTGGTGGGCCAGCCTGGGGGACTGCGTGGGAGGAAGCCACAGTGGGCTGGCCGCCCCGGGAAGCAGGGTTGGGAGTGAAGGCAGAAGGCGGATTGGTGAACTGGAGCTCAAAGGAAGGGTGGCTGAAGCAGACTGGGTGGGGTCGGGGGTGCTCAGACTCCTGGCCTTGGTGGCTTCCTGGCTTGGAGCAGCCTGATGCTGGTGGGCAGGCTAACTGAAGTGGGCCTGCTGTGGGGATTAATTAAGGAAGCAAATCTTTGGGAGAGTAGGAGCTGCAGAGAGGGCAGGTCTGTGTGGAGCCTTCTCATAGGGAGTTTCAGGTCTCTCACACAATCAGGGAGAAGCCACTCTTCCTGATTCTTGTTCTGACTCCTCTGAAGATAACCCATGTGTGATGGGAGGAAGAAGGAACACTGTGTGACAGAGCTGGCCGTGCAATAATAGAAAAGTCAAGACCAAGAAAACACAGCAACATTTCTGGTTTAGTAGCGAGGAGAGAGAGATTTGAGCTTATTCTAGGTAGGCAGTTCTCCTCCCTGAGCCTTAGTTTCCCCATCTATAAATTGGGGATATAAGCCAGACCCCCAGAGAGCTCTTGGGGAGCTAAAGCTCACTGTCACCCTCCTATCATGAAGGAGCCAGGAGGCTCTACCTAAGCACTCTGTGGTAGGAGTGCGACAAGTGTGACCCTGGTTACTGGGTCTTAGTCAGACTTGCTCCCCGACAATCAGGGCAACTGGGGCTGGATTGTTGTAGAAGAGATGGCCGTTTCATGGGCTCAGTCAGTGTTTGATGTCAGTTAATGAACTTGAATCCCACAGCTATTCTACACACAGGTAACCAATTTACTGGTTAAATGAGCTGACCTCTGTAGGGGGCACAGCAAGAAACAACTTGCCCTGACTATTGCCCTTTGAACCCTTTCGGGTCTTCCTGCCCTGTCCCTGGGTGATACCTGGAGCAAATCTCTGAGCTCTTCTGGTCACTTTAAGAACTTTAGGATCAGTCTCCTTTTCAGTTACTAAGAGTCCTTTCTGATCCAATTTTACAACTTCAGCTTCGTCCAACTCAAATGCCAGCTCCTATGGCTAGGGCCAGTCATGGGCTGGGAAGCCCCAGTGGAGAGCAGGATGGTGGTCAGTGTCTTCTCTCTGCCTTGTTCACCAGTGCTTATTTCTGGTTTCTCCAGGTGGGATGGGAAGGAAAGGCAGATGGGGCAGGTGTTGTGTGGCGCTGGGACTCTCTGAATGACAGGTGCTGACCCATGGCCTGAAGAGCCTTCCTTGGGTCTTCTTTCCTGACGCGGGCAATGCCCTTCACTCCGATCCTTCTTATTTTCCCTCAGCTTCTCTCTCTGGTCCCCACCTCCCCACTCAGCTTTTTTATTTTATTTATTTATTTATTGGTACTGAGGATTGGACCCAGGGGCACTTTACCACTGAGCCACACCCCCAGCCCTTTTTATTTTTTGAGACAGGATCTTATTAAGTTGTTCAGGGTCTCACTAAGTTGTTGAGGTGGGCTTTGAACTTGCAATATTCTGCCTCAGCCTCCTGAATCACTGGGTTTACAGGTGTGTGCCACCATGCCCAGTTCCATTCAGCCGTTTTGCTAAGGACCCTGGCCTGCTAGCCAGGCATCTGGGGCAGAATCCTCTGACAACAATTCCAGTCCTACTTTCTCCCTTCATGATCACTTAACCATGTGAAGATGAGGGCCCTGTCCCTGTGGAACATTGAAGTATGGACTGGTCTGCTATAGCCTTCCTTCTAGACCTGCTAACAGGGGTAGCCTCAAACCCCAGTTACTCATGAATGGACTGAAGCTACATGTCCCACAACTGTTTAGGCCCCTCTATTGGTCAGCTTTTGCCTCAGTAATGCTGCATAACAAACAAGCACAAAGTCAGTACAACACAATGACATTAACTTCTTGCTTGCAAGTTTGTCAGCTAGGACAGCTGTGTTCCACATCTCCCATTCTCCTCCTGGGACCAGAGTCGTCCTGGGATCAGTGGCCTAGCCAGGGCATGTTCTTATAGTGGTAGCAGAAGGCAAGAAAGCAAGCCTAACCAGCTGCACAAGAATATTCAAGGCCCTGACTTGTCTGACATCTGCTAACATCCTATTGGCTAAGCAAGTCGTATGACTGAGCTCAGAGTCAAAGGATGAAGTACCCTCTCAGCCTTGTGTAAGACAGTACTTACATGGCAAAGGATGTGGATACAGACAGGGGTAAAGAACCAGGGTCAATAATTCAATCTGGCCAGGCATGGTGGTGCAAGCCTATAATCCCAGTGACTTGGGAGGCTGAGGTGGGAAGATCGTGAGTTCAAAGCCAGCCTAGCAAAAGCAAGGTGCTAAGCAACTCAGCGAGACCCTGTCTCTAAATAAAATACAAACTAGGGGTGGAGATGTGGCTCAGTGGTCAAGTGCTCCTGAGTTCAATCCCCAGTACCCAAAAGTACAAAATAAAAATAATAATTCAATCTGCTATAGTCCACTCTCTTGGCCACAGTTATTCACACCCTCCCACCCTCCCACACAGAAAACCCCCCAGAGTTTCATCCAATCATGGCATCAAGACCTCATTGACCTTTGTCAGGTCTGGATGTGGCTCCTCTTGATCAGTTGACCTATTATCTAAAAAACCAAGTCATCTACTCATAGCCCAGCCCTCCCGCAGGCACAACATACTTTGGTAAAACAGGGACAGTCTAACTACAGTTCATACTCCTGTTCACTGCTTCATGGCAAGTCAGAAGTAATTCTCAACAAATTGTCAGGCAAATACTGTGGGATAGGGTATATTCCTAGAATATCTCCTGTAATGGAAAATATGCTCTTTGGGCAGCTGAACACCTTCCATATCCTGTTTCGTACCTGAAATCTGGAGCTAAATGTTTTTTCACATCTAGAGCGATCTCAGTTCCTTTAACCTAGGCTGATCAGTGTTATCCATGCACCTATCTCAAACACTATGTGTTTTCTTTCTTTCTTTTTTTTAAAGTAAATTCAGTCTCATTCATATATATATATATATATATATATATATATATATATATATATATATATATATATACACACACACACACACACACACACACACACACACACACACACTCTCACACACACATGTTTATTTTATTCTTTTTTTTTGGCTAAGGATGGAACCCAGTGCCTCACAGGTGCTAAGCAAGTGCTCTACCACTGAGCCACAACCCCAGCCCACAGTATAGGTTTTCTATGTACTCCATGTGCCAAAGCCACAGCCACAATTAGGTCTGAATCATGCCACGACCTCTTGACTTAATTATGCCTTCTTTAGGTATAGTAGACTTCTTCGAGACCATTCCCTTAAGCTTTCTGGGTGCTCTCTTGACCTGATGGTACTCCAGGTACCATCTAGTGGTACCTGGAGAGTGTTAATAAAAGGTGTTATAACCACACCCTGAATTTGGTTTGATTCCCATTATGTATCTTAACTAGTATCTTAACCTTAGTTTGATCTTTGTCCCCAGGCTGTATCTTAATTTGAGAATGATTTACTGGCTGGAGAAACTGCAGTTAACAGACTTATTTTCCAGCTCAGCAAGTTCTGGGCCTTCTCTATTTAAATACTCTCTACAGATTGGCCATTTCTTTTGTGAATTCCTCTCTTTCTTGTGCTTATCAAAAGCAGCTAAAAGGAGTCAGCTCTTACTTTCAACATTTTGCCTGGAAACTATCTTTCCCAAATCTATCTGGACCCACACATAATCCTGAGGATCTTTTTTCAAGCCCCTTATCACACTTCACTCACTGTTTACTCACCACTTTGTCCTGGAGCTAATGCAACATATTTTCGGTTTTTATTGCTATCACACTTCACTTTGGGTACCAATTTGTATCAGTCAACTATTATCACAGTGATGCTGTGTAACAAGCACATGATTTCAACGGCACACAATAATAAGCATTTGTTCTCATTCATGAGTTTGCAGGTCAGCTGTTTTTGCTCTAAGTGTCCTACATCTTGGGACCAAAGGGTGCTCTGGAATCAGTGTCCTAGCCAGGGCTTGTTCTTCCCATAGTAATGGCAGAAATATTCAAGGCAACCTGATTGTGCAAACACATTTCAAGTTTCTCTCTGATCCAGTTGATCAAAGTAAGTTTCATGAGTCCAAAACCAAAGTCCAGTGAAATATATTCCACTCTTAGTGAAAGCAACTGTGGTAACAGCAAACAGCGTGACTACAAATAGGAGCTGAGAATTGAGGCCAATAATCCAATCAATCACAGCACCCCCAGCACATCCCATATGTATGATACAGCTGTGGACACTAAATATAGAAATGTGGGACTCTAGGTATTCTCCATTTGGAGGCTTTAGCCCAAATCAAGGTAGTTAAGAAGGTATCATTTAGCAATGTCTCACGGCTACCCAGACACATGTGCCCGTATAGACCTACTTATAGACTTATATCAAGTCTTATGCTCCTCGACCTGTATGTGGTATGAAAACAGATGTAAAAACATGTGCATACTGATATTCTTATATGTACACATATATACCTAACATGAACATACACCTGCATGCACACTCCTGTACATGTGTCTCCTCCAGGGCCCATGCCCACCTTCCAAACCTTGTACACTGGAACCACCAAAAAATTTGCCCTCCCAGGTTCCCCTCGGCACCCACTGCAGACCACTGCAAACTTGCCCTTCCTTCCTCTACCCTCTCTTCCCCTCATGCAAACAAGTGAACTCATGTACTCCACAGGGAAAACCAAAGCCACCACATTTTTAAGTCTGTGACTGGAACTGCAGCTGGCTCATGTGGCAGTTATGTACTGAGGTAAGAAAGGGTGCTCCTTCTTCAGGCACTTCACTGCCATCTGCCGAACAGGGGTCATGATATACAGTTTCTGTTATAATTAGATCCATTACTTCAATCTGCCAGGAATTTGTCATCATAATTCTATAACTTGATTATGTCTCTATTATGGACGGCAACCCCCCACCCATGCATGGCATCCTTAATCAGCATAAAACTTATACAACTATACCTGGCAGCCCTACCCATAATCACCTTCTTCCATGCAGGTAACCAACACACACAGGCCCACCCTCTCTCAGCCACTATCTCCGTGCTCAGAAGGCCCCCTTCCTCAGTATCGGTCTCCAGAGAGTCATCCCTTAGCCCACCCCACCACACACACAGGGTTATTCTGAGCCCCACACTGCTAAGTGGCATGAAAGTTCTTTGTCTCTCTCATGTGAGCACATACATACACAGACCAGACGCAGGCAGGTGGAGAGACGTGGGTGAGGACTGGTTATTGAGGCAGTGACAACCTGGCAGAATGTGAGCGCCCACCCACCCACTCAGAGCTGGCCGGCTTCCCAGCTGCCAGGGCTGCCACTGCCACCCCTCCCTCCCCCTTTCTGACCCAGATTCCACATTCCAGAAATAGCTCTGGCAGGTGACTGGCAGGCGGGGCAGTTCCAGCTGGGACAATAGGGGGAAGCAGCAGCTCAGCTGCTGTCTGTGCCCCTCCCCAGCCAGAGGACCACCTGGGAGGGAACACAGGTGCTGTAACCCACAGTCTACCCCCCCTCATCCTTCCTCTCCTCTCTCTAGGCCTCCGAGAGGAAGAACAGAGAAAAGCCTCCCTCCCCTTACTCTGCCATCTTCCCTCCCCACCTCCTCCCCCTCCCCATCCATCTTTGCCTTCTGTCTCTCCCTTGGCCTGTTTCTCTCCCCAACTCCTCTCTTTCCAGCCCCCACCCTCTCTTCCTTCCTTCCCTCTCAGTTTCTGGCCCTCCCCACCCTCCTTTCTGTGTCTCTCCCACTCCCTCTGAATCACACTGGAAGCTGAGCCATTATCCAGGGGCCTGACAAGCATGATGGTGGAGGGCTGCTGAGTGGCACCCCCACTCCTGCTAATAGCATCCTCTGCATCTGTGTATGTGTACACTTGTGCACATATGTGAACACACATACACACAGGTGCACACATTTGGGGTTACTCCCTGGCCACAGGAGTCTTGAAGCTGAGCTGGGATAGCTTCCAGGCCCAGGAAACACTTGTTCCCTGCTCAGGGGCCCCGAGTTCTAGTTTCAGCTCTTCTCTGCCACTCTGAGCAGATACATACCCCTCCCTGGCCTTACATTGGCTATTTGTGTTTGTGTTTGTGTACCTATCTGTCACGGAGTCACAGGATGATCTGCCCTCCCTTTGCCCCTTCTTCCAATCCCCAGAACTCTCCTGGTTTCTTCTCTGACTCACTGCCCCTGACTCCCAACATTGAATACACTGGAAGGGAGGCTGACAAAACCCCTCCAGTCATCCTCCTCCCCTAAGTCTACCCTGCAGCCCGCCCTCCCCAGTCTCGGGTTATTACACTGCAGGCTCCTGTCAGCTCAACCCATCTGATCCTCGAGTGTCAGGGCTAAAAGGAACCTCAAAGACCATCATGACCAGAGACTGCAACCGGACTTCAATTCTTGTGTCATTTCTGATCCTCAAAGCTCAGGACTGAGATTTAGTTAAGCAGATAAGTGTGCCACCATTGATTAGTGATGTCTGCTGTGGCCAGAAACTACCCATATCTGCCATTCCTGATTTAACCCAGTTACCCCAACATACAGCCAAGGTCACCCACCAAGTAGGTCAAGGAACTGTTTCCTCTTGAGTCTGCCTGATTTCAAAGCCTTTTCTCCCTTGTCCTATAGAGGGGGGGCTCGGATCCAAGGTCATGGTAAAGAAGTACATATGGTACAGGAGAATCATGTAGCAACATGGGCAGGATGAATTAGAGAGGCTGGTGTTCAGGCAAGGAACAGTAAAACCTGGGGAGAATCCATCGGGTCAGAGGGGAATAGGTGAATCCACGAGGCCTTCCCAGAATGAGTGATGAGGCACCAAAATTCCTTACTGTTGAAAAGGGGCACTTCTCCACAGAAAGCCCAGGGGCAAAAGATAGGCTTCCTCACTGGGCTCCACCAAGTCTTGGACCCGGACGCTTCTGAGTGCATACTGGGTGCTAAGTACATAAATTATGACTCTTCTCTCATTTTTCAGCACATCGTAGGGGGGAAATTGTGATAGAGGGCAGACCTACGGTAGGAGCGACATGAGGTATGCAGGGAAGCAAAGGACCTGGACTGCAAGAGGAGAGGGATGCTAAGGGCACGGGGAACTGGCTGGTGTGGGGGCAGTAATAGACACAGCTGTACTTTTGCCTTTTTCTTTTAAACGAGGATAGGAAAGAGCAGGGAAGTTGAATGGTCCAAGGTCACATTGGCTTCAAGTGGTTGACCCGAGATTGGAGCCCAGGGGAACCCATCTCCGTGATCCCAAGTGCACACAGCTACCGGTGGAGCGGAGTGGGCAACTAGATTCACCTAGGAAGCAAAGTATAGGACCTGAGGGCTAATCTGACTATGTATGAGGGGCGAGAACGCCACCTGAGGCGGTTTTCTGTGAGCCTCGGTATTCCCGGCCACACCAGGACGAACTAGAGTGCCTTTCCGCCCGCTCCACCTCCAGCACTAAGAACGCATCGCGTTCCAGATGGAACCGGTTTGGCTGGGCAATTCGAGGGGCGGAGCCCCCAGCTCGGGCATGCGCATGCCGACGTGGGCGCGCGCTCCCTTCCAGGCCCGGCCGGCCTGGGCGTGGACCCAGTTGCGCGCCTGCGCACCGCCCCACCGCGCGCGCGCCCGCTGGGCCACCTGCCGAGAGGGGGCGCGCGCCCCCGGCCAGCCCGGGAGTCCCGGGCGACGCGCGCGCGGCTGACGCGGGGGGCGGGGCGGGGCGGAGCCGGCGCGGGGCTTTAACCCGGAGGCCCCGCCCCTCGGGCGTACAAAACCGGAGCCTCGGGCCGGGCCGCGTGAGGGAGGAGGGTGAGTGCCCGCTGCTGGCCGTAGCTGCCGCCAGTCCGTCCGTCACTCCGTCCGTCTGTCCGGTCCACGTCGTCGCCGCCGCCTCCTCAGCCCGGAAGCCCGGGGCCCGCCCAGCGCCGCCCGGAGCAGCCGCGGCCCCGAGAGGAGACGGGCGCCGCCCCCGCCCGGCCCTGCCCTGCCCCCGCCCTCCTCCCGTCTGTCCGTCCGTCCGCCCGTCCGTCCGCCGCCCCCCCACGCGCTTCCGTCCTTCTGTCCGGCCGCCAACCCTCCGGCCCGTGTCCCCGCTGTGCCCGCTTTGTCTCTCCCTGGCTCGCTGTCTCTTTGTCTCTGCCCTCGCGCTCCCACCCGGCCCCTCCCTCGCTCCCCGATCTCGGGTCCCCCTCAAAGCGCTCCTCTCATCCCCCAGCCTCCCTTCCTGGGCGCCCCCAGATCTCTCGGGGCCTCTCCTTTAGAACACTTCCACTGTCCCCAAGGCTTCCCCTGAGCTTCCCGCACATCCTCCGGGGGTGCTCCCTTCAATCTGTACTCCCATTCCCTGGGGTCTTGCCTGCTCTGAGCCCCTATTTTCCCCGGGGCTTTCCCTCTTCTGGGTGCCCCCCATATCCGGCAGGGCTTCCTAGATCCCTTGGGGCTATCCTTGGGACCCCCAATATCTTCCCAGCCCGCTGACTTCAGAGCCTGTTCTCCCTGGATTTGTTCCCTGTTGCTGTTTCTCCTTGTTCTCTCAGGCTTCTGAGCACCCCCACCTCTCTCTCTGGACCGGGGTCCCCTGCTTCGCTCTTCCTGCGCCCCACTTCTGCCTCGGAGGTCTCACCACGCTATGTCTCTGGCGCTGAAGGCCCCCCTCTGAGCCCGGGGCTCTTGGCCCCTCTTGCTTTCTTTCTGGTCCCCTGTCTCCCCTTTTCTCTGCTCCCTGTCTCTCCCTCTCCCTTCTTCTGTTTCTGCCGGGTCTCTGGGTCTCTGACCCCCATCCGGTCCTCATGGCTTTGTGTCTGGAGCTCTTGAAGCAATGTGAGTGGTGGGGAGTCCGTGTCGGGCCAGAGTCGGAGTCGTCCCGCAGGCTGGCCGCGGCTGAGGCTCCTTGGGGTTGGCGCTGGGGCAGGGGCTGGCGCTGGGGCAAGAAGGCTCTGTGGCCTTCGGCAAAGGGATCATAGAGGGAGGGGCCAGGCTGTCTGGCAAGGAGGGAGAGGGGCCTTCCTGCTCTGAGGCTTCTGCTTTAGTTGCTTGAGTGTGTGTGTGGAGAGCGCACCGGGCTTGGCCCTGCATGGCCTGGCACTTTTGATCGCTTGTGGGCAGGCCTGGGCTATTTTGAAGCCAGCAGGATGTGATATCACTTGGGCGTTTATTTAGATCGACTGGGGGTGGGGGCTGCGTTCTTGCCAACTTGAGTAATGAAGTTTTGCAGGGGGGTGCGGCCTCCTAGGCAGCTGGGCTGTGGCGTCAGGTTTGTGGCCAGAACTTTGCAGGCCACCAGAATGGGTAGATGAACAAGGATCTGTGAGACTTGGTCTTGCTGAAACTTGATTCAAGATGAATAGGGGGAGGAATTGTTCTTAATTGGGCAACCTCTGAATACTGAGTTTGTCTAAGACCTCTGGAGCCTTGGTTCTGCCAGCTTCAGGAGGTGTGACCTTGAGTGAGACCTTTGACCTCTCCAAGCCTCAGTTTCCCCATTTCTAAAAAGGGAATCATTGTGTGTGCTAGCCTCACAGGGTTGCCATGAAAAACAAATGAAACATCTGACATGCTTTGTGAACTGTCAGCCTATCTTTAAATGGAGCCCCAGAGGTGGGGAGTAGCTTGCTGAGAGTACATAGCTAATATCTGCCAGAGCTGGGACAGGGATCTAGCCCAGGACCCCACAGTCCAGGGTTCTTTATTCACTCTACTACCACCTGGTTGTTCAGAAATACATCTGCTCTCTGAGAGCAGAGAAATGTCTATCCCTTATTTATGCCTCAGTTCCTGGTTGCTTTTCACTGGTTTGTAAAGATAGGAGGATGTGTGTCCAAATAGATGTCTTTGCTTGGGACAGTTGGATTGTCCATGTGCCATCTCATTACTGTTTAAGAATGGGACAGTTGCACTTGGAAACAAACTTTGTGGTTGGGAGCCATGGCTACTTTTCCTTCTTCCACTGTAGAGTGAGAGAACAAAGGCCCCACAAAGAAAGGCTCCACAGAGGGCTGGAGTTTGCTGTCAGGGACCCTAGGATGTCCTAGAACTTTAGAGCAGGGAATCAGACCAGCTATTGTAGCTCCCTAGTCTTAGAGATGAGGCTATGAGGGCCAGAAGGGCCAAGGACCCACAGAGGTTTCAGTCAGTACCTTCCCTTGGGTGTTGGCTTCCTAATCTATAATATGGGAATAGGAATGCTTGTCCTAAGACTGACTGAAATAGTGGAATCCCTAAAATTCTGTCAGGCAGAGTGCCAAGGTTCTGATCCTGACTCTGAAGCCAAAATGCTATGTGACTCTGGAATTCTGTTTTTTCTGCTGAAAATGAAGATGTTGGGTGGCATTGCAACTGTGCCTCATCTTACATTTTAAAAGTATGCTTAATCACAGAGCAAGGAAAATGTGCTGAATGATGCCACGTGTACCATGCTGTAGGGTTTCAAAGGAGAGAGGTCCTGTCTGGGCAAAGGGATCAGAAGGACTTCAAGAAGGTGGCAGTTGTGCTGAGTCTCTATACAAGGCATGCTCTGCCTCTTACACAGCTTTTCCAGAGAGGAAATAATATGAGATTTAGAGCCACAGACACCTGGTTTTAATCGGTCTCCACCACTCACTGCCTCTGTAAACTTGGATAGGTTACTTTCTTTGAGCTTCAGTTTCCTCATCTGGACTCCAGATAATCATTTATACTCAAGATTGTGCTGAGACTCAAATGAGATTATATATATATATATATATATATATATAAAAACATACCTGGTACCCAGTAGGCAAGTGATAAATGTGAACTCTCCCCTCCCAATAAATGAGATATATATATATAAACATACCTGGTACCCAGTAGGCAAGTGATAAATGTGAACTCTCCCCTCCCAATAATATCTGGGTTACTTTTTTCTTTGTGAGAATAAAACAAAGGCCCAGCCTCTCCCCTCCTGGTGGTTGGGGCTCAGGTAACAGGGAAAGCACCTTCTGACTCTTCTAGTAATAATAGGAATAACCCTCTAATCTCTCTGGCTGTCTACGGCATTGTGTAACCTTCAGGCTCTTTCCTGACTAATTTTCCTCGACAATAGTCCCAGGAGGAAGTCAGAAACCATTGGATTCCCTCTTTCACAAGTGGATGGAGAATAGAGGGCTCTGAGTGGGATAGGGACCTACTCTGGATCCCACTTAGGCTCAGGGTAGGCTTGGAGCCCATACTGCTTGTCTGTTTTTCTCTGCAGCCCACAGCTTTCCTCCAAGTTTACTGCTTCTGCCTGGTAGCCTGTCCCTCAGGCCGCCTTCTCTGGCATCTGTTCCAGACATTTTCCTGGTCTCTGAGCTCATCTCAGATTTAAAGGAGGCTAACTTGAGGCTGGGTGGGGACTGAGTCACCACCTCCCCTGGCTTTCTCATTCTGAGTAGCAACCAGATGCACCCTGAGGGCCACTGCCAGAGATATATTGGTTATAGACACCACACACTACAGGGTTTCCTCCCAGAAGCTCTGATGGGTTCCAGAATGTGTCTTGCTGGGCTCTTGGGAAAGGTTACAGTGGGGTTCTGTATGAATTTCTTCACTCCCCAAGGAGTGAAGGTGAAAGTTTTGCAGCAGGAAAGCAAGCTTTATTTGTGCGGTATCCTCCTCCTTTGTCCTCTTTTCCCTTGGAGTCCCACACTGTCAGGAAGTCTCACCTGGCACTGGGATCCAGCTGTCAGTTCAGTCCTAGGCTCTTACCTGGCTTAAAGTTTCACCTTCGCAGATTACTTCACTTCTCTGCCTCAGTTTCCTCTTATTTTAAGTTCAGAGTCCTTGTCTTTATGAAGTTAAGGTTCTTGAGCTCTATCTCCAGAGATTCTCATTTTGCAAGTTTAGGGGCATGTGTCAAATTTTTATAACAGCCCTCTAGAGTATTCTAGGCTGAGAGCCTATTGGCTGCACTCTGGGAAAAATGGCACTGAGGGTATCCTGGGTTTTTATGACAGCTTGACTTGTCCCTGCTGGGTGACCTTGATTGGTTTCTGTACTTCAGTTTTCTTCTCTGTCAAATGGAGGAATGGAAATACCTAGCTCACAGGTTGCTGTGAGGATAGGAATTCATGTAATAAGGACCCCTCAAGAAATGGCAGTTATCATTATCCTTATCTTTGTTTTGGGTAGAAGCAAGTCTCCCTTCCCTGGCTTGGCCTTGGCAGCAGACACTGTCAGACCTGGCCAGAGTGAGGGCTATGGAATGGAACACTTGAGCAGGAGTGAAGGCCATTCATCAACAGGAATTTAATGAGGCTGCTCAGGTGTGTGGTGTGATTACCTCTGGGCTTCCTGCGTTATCAAGTCCTGGTTGTGGCTGCCTTTCTTCACTCAGCCTGAGCTGGAATCAGCTGTGTTCCTCACCCACCCATTCCAGAAGCCAAAGCTGCCTTAAGGACAAATAAAATTCGAATTCTAGAGTTAAAAGATGATTGTTTCTTGCTTTATGGTAAGAAAGCAGGCCTGAGTAGGGATTGGATTCTCCCTCAAGGGACATGGCTTGGATCACAGAACAAGACCATGCCAGGGCCAGGCTAAAGCCACTGCTCCGCCTCCCTCAGGTCTCCTTGACTCCTGTGCATTGCTAACTTGGATCACAAGGTGGGGAACTGGAGCTCACAAGTCTGCTTTGGCCAGTGAAGTTTCCTCACAGGACAAGAGAAGTGGTCCCAAGTGGCTGGAGCTAGGCTCAACCCAGCCTGCAGCAGAACTGGGCTTGGGATGCACTCTCTTACCAGGAGCCTGCCCTTTCAGCCTGGGCCAGCTTCTGAGAGAAAGGAGAACAGACAAGGCTTCTGCCCCTGGGAACCTATAGTCTGACTGGAGACAAGGCCTACAATTATGAGAGACTGTGTGACAGTCTGTAATTAAGCGTCTGCTGAGGAAAGACATTGTCTGAGAAGGAAGAAGTGAGTGTGAGCCAGAGGAAACAAGAGCCCTTTGAGGGGGCTAGATTTGCAGAGGCAGAGGGTGGAGCTGGCATTCTGGAGAATGGTTTGTTGGAGGCAGAGGGAGGAGGGGCTGGAAGGTAAGCCTGGATTTGGAGAACTAGAGTGTGCTAGTTTTGCTGATGCCTCACAGCACTGGATGGAAAATCTAGGCGGAACCAGGAGATTGTAGGCAACCTTGAACATCAGCAGAAGAGCAGAGGCATTGGGGAGCCATGGAAGGTTTTAGAACAGGAGTAGAGCAACTGGAGGACTTTTGATTACATGAATCAGGCTAGGTGAATTGGAATGAATAAAAATGACGACAGGGAGGAGGCTTTGCAAACATCCAGGAGGTCGAGGTTCTGGTGGGGCCCACTAGAGTGGGAAGAGGCAGATGGAGTAGTACTAGAGGATCTTGTGCTCCCTGATAGCCCTGGGCCTGATGGGCCAGAGGGAAAGACGTTGAGTGTTACTGGTTTGGGGCAGGAAGTGGTAGTCTGAGTACATTTCTTGTGCACCTGCTCTGTCCCGGCTCTATGCCAAGGCTTCTAAAGGCATTCTCGTGAAATCTGTACAACAAGCCAGAAGCAGGTGGACTTATCTTCCCTGTTTTACAGATAAGAAAAATGTGGCTCTGACCCAAGGCTGACTGTCTTCAACCTTGGTTCTTTCCACAGTTAAGCTCTGCTTCCTATAGAGGAAACTTCTGGTATTAGGTTCCTAGGGATTCTGAGCATTCTCACCTGTTGGATAAGGGGCACATGAATACCTCCCTTAAAGCCCACAAAACTACTCTCTGAAGATCCTGAAGATTAGAGTTGGGTGCCAGCTTAGAATTTCTTCAAGGTGAAAAAAATCAAAGGAGCTGGAGGTCTTCATACCAGCAGGCTTATACCGCAAGCTGTGTGTGAAGCCTCCAAGCTGTGTTGCATGTGTGTCTAGTCCAGTAGTGGACATGTGCACCACTGGGCTTGATGGAATTCTTGGCTAGTGCCCAACAGAAAGGGTGTTCCCTAGCTCAGCCAGGGAAATCAGTCACCCATAGAGGCAGGAAGGGACTTGTCCCAAGGTGTTTAGTAAAGAAGAACCAGGTGATGGAGCCCAGGTCTGATTTCTCAGGCTACAGCTAGGCATTGACCGAAGACAGAGAAGACTGGTACTTATCAAGTAGCTACTGTGGAAAGCAGCAGTGGTTGGTCACAGTGCACAGCCAGGAAATCGATGGTTTGGTCAAGATCTCCCTACTAGCCATTCTCTTCTTTCTGTGCAGCATATGCATCCCTGAGCGTGAACTTGGTCATGAGGCAAAGCAACCACACAGTAGGACTACCCCCAGGGCCCCCCTCATTCCTTTCCTCCCTTGTCTTCAGAAACACCCCTAGCATCCATATGCCAGTCTGCTTTGACAGGTTCTCTTTGAGCCCAGCTGTATGCAAAGTACAATTGTAACTGTAACCATGTTTTCATACCAAAATCTCTTTTTTGGGGGGATACCAGGGATTGAACCCAGGGGCACTCGATCACTGAGCCACATCTTCAGCCCTATTTTGTATTTTATTTAGAGACAGGATCTCACTGAGTTGCTTAGCACCTGGCTTTGAACTCATGATCTACCTGGCTCATACCAAAATCTTTTTTTTTAAGTAGGTAATGGCCTTTTATTTTATTTTTTTAAATATCTTTTTTAGTTGTAATTGGATATAATACCTCTATTTTATTTATTTTTATGTGGGGCTGAGGATGAACCTAGGGCCTCACACGTGCTAGCAAGTGATCTACCTCGGAGCCACAGCCCCAGCCCCACATATCAAAATCTTAACAAAGGTTTTGAAGAGGAATAATTTGCCTTTGGAACAGAAACAGCCTAAAAAAATATCATTTGGACATTGGAACAGTAGACTAGAGTGATCTGCACTTCTCTCAATTGTAGTAATTCATTTGATTACCATTTGCAAGATGGTTTCTCATAAATTTGCTCATTCTTTTTAGCCCATTTTGTTTTACAAATAACTTTTTTTGGGGGATGGGTGGTTCTGGGGATTGAACTTGGCGAGTGTTGCACTGAGCTACATCCCTAGTCCTTAGCCTTTTTTTTTTTTTTTTTTTTTTTGGAGACAGGGTCTCACTGAGGCTGGCCTATAGCTTGCAATCCTCCTGCCTCAGCCTCCTGAGTAGCTGGGTTTACATCATGCACCACCACATCCAGCTGCAAAGCTCTTTGGCCACATTATCTCAGTAGATCCTTACATAACCCTGGGAGGTCATTCCTATTCTTGTCATCTTCATTTTCTAAAAGAGGAAACTGAGGTTCATTCATAGAAAGTGGCTTACCCTAGCTGAGCTGCTCATTTATTCAACATTTATCAAGTGCTACTGTGTATGGTGCTCCTGAGCCAGCCCTGGGGATACACTAACACGCAGAGTAATCTTGGAATCTTGAAGCGGTATCTGACCTCTCATAGTGCAACTACATTGAGCTCCACCCGAGGGTTCCTCACCTCTACCCTGGGCTCTTTCCCCTGCACACTCCTTTGGCTTGGGTTTGTGGATTTAGACTGTGAACCCTCAGCCTGGAGTATGATGGCAAAGAAAGCTGAAGTACATTTCTAAAAACTGAACTTCAAAAGTAACAAAAGAGGTTTTCAGTAACGACTTAATTATTGACAAGAAGGTGATGAAGGGCATCTAAGCAGAAAGCCATCTGCTCCTTTTCCCTGTGGGACATCACCCAAAGGCTCCTTTGCTTAAGATCCTTGCCTGACTTTTCTGCAGCCTCGAAATATTTGATTACGGTCCGCACAGATGTGGAGCCCTACGGCCATGTGCTGAGCTGGGGACCTTCCTTGCCTCCTTTAATATTAAATGAGATGAAATAAAGGTGGGTCCTCAGATTGCGAGTCTGGAAAGGACTCTGGCTCAGCTCCCTCCCTTCTCAGGAATGGAAGCAAATCTAGGAGAAAAGGGACCAACCAGGATCCTGTAGTAGAGACATTCCTTCCCCTTTCCTACCAGCCTGACTTCATTTTTCCAGTCCCTCCTGGTAGGACCCCTTTCATGTCAACTGTACATGTTCAGCATTCAAAGCCACCTTCAAGGACTGGGAATGTGGCTCAAGCGGTAGCGTGCTTACCTGGCATGCGCACGGCCCAGGTTCGATCCTCAGCACCACATACAAACAAAGATGCTGTGTCCGCCGAGAACTAAAATAAATATTTAAAAAATTCTCTCTCTCTCTCCCACCCCCCTCCCTTCCTCCCCCCCTCTCTCTTTAAAAAAAAAAGCCACCTTCAGATCCTTCTGTCCTCAAGGCCATGTTTATCTTTAGAATTTTCCTTGACACCCCTGCTCAAGCCCTGCAGTGTTTGGGCTGCCCAGTATACTCTCAGAGGACACTTAAAAATCTAAATGCCTTGGGGCTGGGGCTCAGCAGTAGCACACTTGCCTGGCATGTGTGAGGCACTGGGTTTGAGTCTCAGCATCACATATAAGTAAATAAAATAAACGTCTATCAACAATTTAAAAAAATATTTAAAAAAAAAAATCTGGATGCCTGAGTCCTGCTCACTAGGAGTCTGATGCCAGAGATCTAGAGGGAGGTATTTCTGGGTACATTTTGCTAGAGTTGTTTTTTATATGTAGAAGTCAGATTTTTATTGCAAATAAATAAATTATATATATATATTGAAAATTCAAACTATTTGTTTTTGGTGATGGGGATTGAATTCCAGGACCTTGCACAGGCTGGGTAAGTCCTCTACCATTGACCTGTTCCCCAACATAAATTTCAAACTTTAAAAATAAACTACCTGATGAAAAAAAATTGCTGTCTTTCCCACCCAGATGCCTGTATAGTCACTGTCACCAGATTTGATATTTCTTTCCAGAAATTTTTTGCATACATGGGCAGCTATGTCAATAGAATCCCTTTTTATTACCCAACTGGCAGCATCTCCTCTACCTGCTGCTCTGTATCTTGCCTTTTCCACCAACATGTGTCTCCTTTGCAGCTTATTCCTCTGTGGGCACACCCAGGTCCATGACCTTTTTTCATAAGCATGTGCCTTTCGTTGATAGTACACTACTGCTTACTTGTTGGTTCCTTTACTCTGGGACCTTTAGGTTGTCCCCAGCCTTGCTGCTATAAACAGTATTGCAGTGAGCACCTTCCCTACATGTCTATATGCATGTGTAGCTGCAAAAGCCATTCCTGCAAGTGAGATTGCTATTTCTGAGAGTCTGTGCATTTAAAATTTTGTCCAAAATTTTCGAATTGCTGCCTTTTCCATTCTGAAAATGCATATACATATTTTTAATTTTTATTTTTTAAATTTGTTTTAATTAGTTATACATGATAATAGAATGCATTTTGACACATTGTACGTAAATGGAGCACAACTTCTTATTCCTCTGGCTGAACATGGTGCAGAGTCACCCAGTAGTGTAATTATACTCGTATATATGGTAATAATGTCCATCTCATTCCATTGTCCTTCCCATCCCCATACCCCCTCGCCTCCCCTCACTCCCCGCTTCACAATCCAAAGTTTCTTCATTCTTCCCCACCCCCACTCCCACCCCCGCCCATTATGCATCAGCATCCACTTATCATAAGAGAAAACATTCGGCCTTTGGGGGTTTTTTTTTTTTTGGAGGGGGGGGATTGGCTTATTTCACTTAGCATGATATTCTCCAGCTCCATTCACTTATCTACAAAGGCCATAATTTCATTCTATAAGGCTGAGTAGTATTGCATTGTGTATATGTACCACATTGAAAATGTATATATATTTAAAAGCACTCCACCACCAGATTCAAATTCATTTCCTTGGTTAAGAAACCACTGTCCTTGGGCTGGGGATGTGGCTCAAGCGGTAGCACGCTCGCCTGGCATGCTTGCAGCCTGGATTCGTTCCTTAGCACCACATACAAACAAAGATGTTGTGTCCGCCGATAACTAAAAAATAAATATTAAAATTCTCTCTCTCTCCCCCTCCCTCTCTCACTCTCTCTTTAAAAAGAAAAAAGGAAAGAAACCACTATCCTAATCCAGCCCACAGTTTTACAGGGGGAGCAAGGCTGGAGAAAGAAAGGAGTTTGCCAGTGTCGCTCAGCAGCCCATATCCAAGGAGATTACTCTCCCTAGTAAGGTGCCGGGGGAAGGAAGTAAGCAACAAAAGACAGAAATAGATTGGAGCAGAAGCAGGAGTAGAACCAAGGTAGGGAGTGAGGGGACTCTGTTATGGGTACCTTGGGACCTGTTTTGATATTTGGAAATATCAAATCTAGTGACTATACAGGCATCTAGGTGGGGAAGACACTAATTTTTTCATCAGGTAGTTTTTTTTTTTGTTTTGTTTTCTGTTTTGTTTTTTTTTTTTTAAAGAGAGAGAGAGAGAATTTTTTTTTTTAATATTTATTTTTTAGTTTTCGGCGGACACAACATCTTTGTTGGTATGTGGTGCTGAGGATCGAACCCGGGCTGCATGCATGCCAGGCGAGCGCGCTACCGCTTGAGCCACATCCCCAGCCCAGGTAGTTTATTTTTAAAGTTTGAAATTTAGGTTGGGGCACAGGTCAGGAGGCTCCAGGGACAGACCCTCCTCCCTCCCACTTGTCTTTCATGAGCCTCTCATGTGTGCGTTGTACTTGCTTGGCAACAGCTAGGCAGGTGAGACATTTAAATATTACCAAGCTCCCGAATCCCCATGCTGGCTTGGCCACTGCCCCTGCCTACCTCTGAGTCTCAGTTTCCCTCAGCTGAATGTTTGGGAGGCTCCTACTTGCCTTTTTCTTGTCTCTGGGCTCTTATAAATATTTGATAAAGCAGCCAGTGGGGAATATCCTAAAACAGATTCCCATGCAGTGGTCCTAGCTAGGTGTACCATGTACATACTCTAGGGTCAGTTTGAAGTTTGGACCGGTCCCAAGTGGGCTGCAGATGGCCTGATCAGCCCTGAGGCTGGGAATTCAAGGGCAGCCCATAGCAGGTGTCCCCTCTCACTGTGCCAACACATGGTCCCTTGAATTTGTTCTGCCTTCTGAATTTGCTCCACCCCAGTTTGCCCGAACCTTTGAGTATCAGCACAGGATGAAGGAGCTCATATGGCAGATAGGGGAGAGGTAATCCAGGAGACCAATAGGATGTCTACACTGCTGCCAGAGTTTGCCTCCTCTCACAGGCTAACAGGGTGCTTTGGGCCACCTATGGCTCATCTCTGCAGCTCCTGTTTATCCCCCAGTGGTGTTAGGGCTGAGGAAGGGAAAGTCTGATGTTTAAAGTCCCTAACTTTGTTCCGCCCTCCCATTTTGTCAGTGTGAAAACTGAGGCCTGCCCTCTTGTTGGGATTAGAAGCCAGGTGTTCAACTCTCCCAGTCCTTAGTGCTCACCATCTTTCCCACGTCGTCTCAGCCTTTAGTTTCACTTTGGAGTCAAAAACCAAAGTGAAAGAAAACAGCAAAGCAGGAAGCAGCAGCTTCAGACCCAGTCCAGGCTGGGGAAGGGTTAGGGAACCAAGGCCAAGCAGGCCTCACTAGGAGTGGAGCAGACCTCATCCCTACCCACTCCTGCCCTGGTTCGGGAAGCCTGGCGGGGCTGGGTGGGGCCCCTCAGGGAGAGGCGCCAGGCTACAGACAGGCGGTGGCGTCCTGGCCGGGCAGTCTGGGAGTGGGCCAGTTCCTCAGTGAAGTCAGCCTCACCCGGGTGTGGTCCCACCCCTGGGCCCCCCAGGTGGAGAGCTGCTGCCTTTTAAACTCCCATTTGGCTGTGAGGACTGAGCCAAGCCTGGCCTGTGTTGGCCAGGGAAAGAATCCCAGCTTCCACAGAACAATTCACTGTCCCTGAAGGTAAGAGTGAGTGCACCTCTCTACTGTGAAGACCTCAGCTCTCCGTCACTGTGGCCAGTGTTTCTTCTCAGGACCTAGCTGTCCCGAAAACCTTTCTACCCTGGTCCTGGTTTCAATCTCCGGGACTTAGAGAGGACAGGGATGGGGGAGCACGCACCGTGGCTTCTCACTTTTCTCTGTTTTGGAATTGGTGGTGGCCTCAGGTAGGATCTCCTGTGCCCCATCCCTTAGAGTCCCCAGTCATTTCTTGGCCAGGGATTTCTTTCAGCTCTGCTCCTCAGTTGGTTCCAGGAAGCTGGTGTATTGAAACTCACATTTGGTCAGCCTGTGTATTTCAAAGATTAGCTGTTATCTAACTAGCAGGGGGTCTTAAGATCCTATTCTTTGTGCTTTGTCTAAGGAAATTCTCAAGACTTCCCTGAACAGATATGGTATCTATTTGGTTGCTTTAACAAATAAGATTTTTATTTTTCTCTTCTTTGCACAATTACAAGGTCCCTAATACTAATAAGCTCAGAGCTGGTGTTTACTCCCTGAGAGCACCCATTAAGCTCATAGTAGGTGATTTGGAAGCCTTTTATTGAATGGCTTGCATTGATAATTCACACTGGCCATGTTGCTTCCTTGGAATGCAAAAGAATAGCGTTTATTAAGCCTACATGGGTGTGGCTGAGCTAGGCACAGTGAGAAGCCCACACCCCAGAAGTCATACAGACCTGTAGTTAGAGCATAGTTCAGGGTCAGAATGCTGGGGTTCAGACCCCAGGCTGCCACTAGAGCTGTGAGACTGGACTAGGTGCTAACCTCTCAGTTTCCTCACTTGCAAACAGAAGTGGTGATATCCTGACTATAGTCTTAGCAGGAAGAAAGGTGTACATGGTAGGGAGGAGGCATTAAGGGTCAGCTGCTGCTATTACTGACATCCGTGGGGAGAGAAGACTTAAAAGTAGCTAAAGCCTGCCTGCATCCCGTGCCTGGAAAGATGTAGGTGGACTAGATGGGCTGTTTAGAGGATAGGACTGTGATGGGAATATGGAGGGAATCAAGGCAGACTTTAGGGACGAGATGACCTTCAGGATATCCAAGCTGAGCAGGCTCAAGTAGACAGAAATTTTAAGGGGAGACAAGGGGCAGGCTGTCCAGAAGTCAAGATAAGCAAGATCAGCTGGAGAGGATCGTCCAAGGCCAGAGTCTGTTGGGCACTGAGAGCTGGGGTTTGTCTCTGGAGGGTCATCACTCGTGTGGGCAGTTTCCTGCTGGGAGAGGACAGAAGCTTGTGATTGAGTGTGCTGTGAATACTTCCAGACTCTCCTGGAACTTTCTTGTCTTTCCAAGCTTCCCACACTTCTTGATGTGGCTGTTGCCCTGCACAAGGGCATGGTAGTCAGGAGGTGTCTGTCTTCCTGCTGCCAATGCAGGGTGGCTGGGGGAGCAGAGCTCACCTGACAGCACCCAGTAGAGGCAGGGCTACCACCACTCCTGAAAGGAGTTTGCATGACAGTGCTTGGGAACAGTCAAGGAGAGAGGATCGAGGTTCCTTAGAATCATCTTCTCTCCTGCCCCACCCCACCTCCACTTCTCTTTCAAACAATCAGCCATTTGTATACCTAGAATACCAGGTGCTGTTCTGGGAGCCAGGGAGAGTAGAGAATAAGATTGATTTCCATCCAGCTTGGAGTCCCTGTCCAAGGAGTTAACAAAAAACAAAATACCACCTAATGGCAGTAAGACCCCTGAAGGAAACAAATAAAAGCAGAGAAGGACCTAGTCAAAGAGATTGGGAGGGCATCTGGGAAAAGTGACTAGAGAGTAGAAGGAGGCAGTTCAGAGAGGACTGGAAACAGCAGGTGTGGACCCTGAGGTGGGAGTGGCTGGTGTATTGCTAGAACCCAAGAGGTGCTGTTACATCTGGATGGGTTGGTAAGCCCAGTTAGGTCTGAGGAGAACAGCTTTGCCCACTCTGGGGGAGCCCCAGGGCACGGAGTACTATGGTTTCTCTTGTTGCTGAAGAAGGCAGGTTGCAGTTATTAATTCATAGGTAATGGAACAGAAGTAAAGTGACTTGCCCAGAGATACCCAGCTTAGTCAAGATTTGAAGTCCTTATTCACTGTTCTGTTCTCCCTTAATCGCTGTTTAAGAAGGTCATAGCAGAAGTTTCTATTTAATTTTAGCAAGATTGCCATACAAAAATGGCAGTCTTGGCTTTAGTTTAAAAGTCAGTTTAAGAGTCACTGTGTGGGCTGGGATTGTGGCTCAGCGGTAGAGCGCTCGCCTAGCATGGGCAGGACCAGGTTCGATCCTCAGCACCACGTGAAAATAAAGGCATTGTGTTATGTCCATCTACACCTAAAAAATAAATAAAATTAAAAAAAAAAGAGTCACTGTGTTAGGGCAATGGGATTAAAATAAACTTTTTTCCCCTGTATTATATAAAATCATAAATTTATGGTACATTTTTTTACTTTTTGTTTTTAAAGATTTTTGGTTTTTATTTTTACACAGTCTCTTATCCTGCTCCTTTCCAAGGTTCCAGGATACTAACATATATTACTACCCTTAAACACCTCCACCTCCAATCTTTTTTTTTTTTTTTTTTAAGGGAGGTAACTGGGAATTGAACCAGGTGTGCTTTACACAGAGCAACATCCCCAGTCCTTTTTTTTCTATTTTTTATTTTGAGACAGGGTCTTGCTAAGTAACTGTGGCTGGCCTTGAACTTGTAATCCTCTTGCCTCGGCCTCCTGAGCCACT
Organism: Urocitellus parryii; assembly: GCF_045843805.1. Classification (NCBI taxonomy): domain Eukaryota; kingdom Metazoa; phylum Chordata; class Mammalia; order Rodentia; family Sciuridae; genus Urocitellus; species Urocitellus parryii. The sequence goes on from NC_135536.1 coordinate 178,226,992, forward strand.
AGGTTTACAGGCTTGTGCCACCAAGCCTGGCTCCAATCTCTATTTTTTATTTGAATTATTTTTATTTTTATTTCCTAAATTTCATGAAAGAGAATGTAGGCAGATTATAAATCAGCCCCTGCTCACAAGTACATTTAACTCAAATTAGAAATAAAAAAATTTCTGCCAGGTATGGTGGCACACACCTGTAATCCCAACAACTCAGGAGGTTGAGGCAGGAGGATGGCAAGTTCAAAGCCAGCCTCAGCAACTTAGTAAGAACCTAAGCAACTTAGTGGGACCATGTCTCAAAAATAAATAAATAAATAAATAAATAGAGCTTAGTAGTAGAGTGCCTCTGGGTTTAATCCTCGATACTGAAAAAAAAATGCTTAAAGTGGTTTTAAATATTTTATTTTGTGACATAGGGATTTGCAGTGAGAAAAACCAAAGCAATTTGATAACTGTTGGGGCTCATCGTAAAATGAGCTTCCCACGCTTCTTGATGTGACTGTTGCCCCGAATAAGGGTGTGGTAGTCAGGAGGTATCTGTCTGCCTGCAGCCAATGCAGGGTGGCTGGGGGAGCTGCTCATTAATGAACTGCTCATTAGTCTGATTTTTAAATAGTATGGCAAAATATACATAACAAGATTTACCATTTCAACCATTTTTAAGTGTACAGTTCAGTGGCATTAAGTATTTTCTCTTGTGGTACAGCTGTCACCACCCCAAAGTGAAACTGTACACATTAAACACTTTCTCTATTCCCCACACCACACCCTGGCAAGCACCATTCTGCTTTCTGTCTCTGTAAATTTGATTACTCCAGGTGCCTCATTCACTAACCCTTTTTTTTTTCATTTGTTTATTTATTTTTGTATGTGGTGCTGAGGATTGAACCCAGGGTCTCGCATGTGCGAGGCAAGTGCTCTACCGCTGAGCCACAACCCCAGCCCCTCACTAGCCCTTTTTAAGGATATGTATTTGAAAAGCTGTTGGGGGTATCTCTGAGTAATTAACTCTTAGGAAGATGATTCTCCAAGTTAATGCACACTGCAAAGCTGAGCTTGTGTGTGGCTGTGTTCCAGCAGAACTGCTAAAGGACTGATGATCTCTTGGGAGGGCTTCCTCTAGAGGCAGCCTTGCTCCCAAAGCCCTTGGTGCTATGAGGAACCTGTCCGCAAACACCCACCACCCCAACCCCACCCTTCCACCCCCGCCACCAATTTTTTGGGATTGGCTAATTTCACCATGGAGGCAGGAGATGGGTTAGGGAAGACCATGGATCTAATCGTAGGACCAGGCATAATACCTCCAATTGCCACTTATTTGCTGTAGGATTTAGAGCAAGTCCCTCTACTTTTAGCCTCAGCTTCCTCTGCTGGGAAATGGGACAACACTGCCCAGAATCAGTGAGACAGTAATAAACTTCGCTTTGCAGCCTTGAGAATCCTCATTTAGTGTCCTGTGTGGTAAAATGCAATGAAACTAGGAGACATAGAGACTGAGAAGTAAGGTGACTTGTCCAAGATCATGTAGCACTTAACTGCCAACACTGGGTTGAAACCCAGCTACTCTTACTCAGTAGGTTTAGTATTCCTTGTTGGTCAGTCTTTCAAAGAACAGTGGACTTTTTAGTGGTTGCTTTCCCATCATTATTGTATTTAAAACATTGCCTGAGAAGCTCCTGCATTGTTGAACCTGCAAGGCAGATGGGGGCAGAAGTAAAGGTTTTGGTAGGAATGATGATCCTGCATCAAAGGAACAGCATCTTTTTAAAATTTTTAAAATATTGCAAAATTCTGACAACAGAATGCATTACAATTCATATCACACATATAGAGCACAATTTTTCATATTTCTGGTTGTACACAAAGTAGAGTCACATCCTTCATGTCTTCATACATGAACTTAGGGTAATGGTGACCATCACATTCTACTGTGTTTCTTACCCTTATACCCCCTCCATTTCACTCCCTCCCCCTTTCCCCTTTGTCCTATCTAGAGTTCATTTAATCCTCCCATTCTCCCTGCCCACACAGCATATTATGAATCAGCATCCTTAAATCAGAGAAATCATTTGGCATTTGGTTTTTTGGGATTGGCTAATTTCACTTAGCATTATATTCTCCAGCTCCATCCATTTTACCTGCAAATGTGCCATGATTTTATTCTCTTTTAATGCTGAGTAATATTCCATTGTGTAATGTACCACATTTTCTTTATCCATTCATCTACTTAAGGGCATCTGGGTTGGTTCCACAATTTAGCTATTGTGAATTGTGCAATAATAAACATTGATGTGGCTGTGTCCCTGTATTATGCTGTTTTTAAGTCTTTTGGGTATAGACCGAGGAGTGGGATAGCTGAGTCAAATGGTGGTTCCATTCCCAGTTTCCCAAGGATTCTCCATACTGCTTTTCATATTGTCTGCACCAATTTGCAGTCCCCCCAGCAATGTATGAGTATACCTTTTTCCCCCAACATCCTCGACAACACTTACTGTTGTATTCTTCATACCTGTCATTCTGACTGGAGTGAGATGAAATCTTGGAATAGTGTTGATTTGTATTTCTGTAATTGCTAGAGATGTTGAATATTTTTTCATATATTTGTTGATTGATTGTATATCTTTTTCTGAGAAGTGTCTGTTCAGTTCTTTGGCCCATTTATTGATTGGGTTATTTGGTTTTTTAGTGTTAAGATTTTTTAGTTTTTTTATACATCCTAGAAATTAGTGCTCTGTCTGGCGTGCATGTGGTAAAAATTTGTTCGAAATTAGTAGGCTCTCTATTCACCTCACTGATTGTTCAGAACAGCATCTTAAAGTGTTTATGTGGCGGTTATCTTGCCTAGTGATAGCAAGTACATTGCACTTGACAATTACTCTTAATATTGGACCTATGGTAGCAGCACCAGTTACTCACAGCACTCCCACATAGCCTGGTCACACTTTTAGGAGTCTTCTCAACACAGGCAGGAAACCAGAAGTAATATGCCAGGTGGAACCTGAATGCCATCCCCTGGTGCCATCCCCAACCTAATGTAGCTCCTCACTTTTACCAATGGGTGGCAATCCTGAGAGGAGAACAGACTGTTTAAGGGGCAAGTGATGTCACAGGTCTCTTTGTGAGAGTAGAAAAGGGTCTGACAGGACAGCCTGAAGCTTGGGAAAGTGTGTTGGTAAAAATATCAGGGCAGATGACCTCCTTAGAGGGATCGAAGTTGTTAAGGTAAAATCCACTTTCTTCAGGTGCCCCTCAAGATGCTGGCTTGAGCTTAGGGTCTTTGTGAAAGTGTAATGTTGCCACATCCCACCTGCTTATAGGAAGGGCAAACTTAACATTTTAAGACTTCTGAGCTCTGTAGGATTGTATGTGTCAGTCTAACTGACACGAGCTGGTATTTTTGCTGCTTGTGAAACTGAATACCATGAAGATTGGGTCCTGAAGGTTGAAACCTGTAAGGTTTGCATTCACTTAACAGATGGAGTATGACTTTGCTGTGTGATGCTGAGCAGAGCCCTCAACCTCTCTGAGGCTGTTTCCTTAGCAACACAAGGGTAGATGGTGAAACTATCTTTTTGTGGGGATCAAATATAAGATGCAGTATAAGGACTTCAGATAGTGACTAGACTTCTGCGATAGTCAGTTCTTGAACAGATGGCAAATACCTGGTAACTAGACTTGTTAGTCAATAATATTTAGATAGTTCTTAGGGTGTGGCTAACACTGTGCCATGTCGGGGCAGGGTATTATGGACAGGAGGGGTGATTAATGATCTTTCAAAGAAATGTTCCTTAATGCATCGTGTTGTGCTTTCAGAAGTGTTTGGGAGGAGAATTGAGCAATGAGGGATATGGGGGCATGATGGAGTAGCACAGTCACGGCTTGATCATTCTCCTCTGTCTTCTGCACACCAAGCCCCCTCTCACAGGCTCTACTTGCTGAGTCCTCAGAGTCTTCCAAAGCCAAGTTAGAGATGGAGTCCTACCTCACAAGTGTCAGCAAGCATTTACCTGGTGCCTCTTCTGGTCCAGGGATGGAGTTAGAGATGTGAACCACATGGTCCCTACCTTCTGGAAGCTCAGGGTCTAAAGGCAGATGCAGGAACATAAACAGGTATAAACACACAGTGATGGACAGGGAGCTGTGGGTCACCTAAACACGGGTGCTAGCCTAGTGAGGAGCCACAGAGGGTCCTGGGGAGACTGTAGGAAGGCTTTTTGGAGGAGTGATGCTGGCACAGACCTAGAGAAAGAAGCAGAATTAGTGAGGAAGACGGCTGTTTACAGCCTGTGCCAATACCTGGAAGCTGAGAATATAGTGTGTTGGCATGAAGAGGGTGTTGACAAGAAGCTGGAGAGATGGTTGGCAAGTCCAGGAGGCCTGTGGTCCCTACACCAAAGTGTTACAAGCATGGTGTGGTGGGGTGGGGTGGATAGCTGTGTATTCAGGCAGGACACTGAACCTTCCTCAGCACAGCCCATTGGAGAGAGTATGACCCCTCACCTCAGCCCAGGCCAAGAATTCCTGGTTTCTGACCTGCCAAATCCCCAGCAGCTATGGGGCCCCTGAAGCTATCCTAGTGTGGGATCCTCACCCACCAGGCCCTTTCCCACCTGACTGTTCAGGAACTCTCACAGGAGCTTTAGATAGTTCTCGTGGTAAGCCAGTGTCACTTTCATTTTATAGATGGAGGAATTGAGGCCCAGGGAGCCCAAGTCAGATGCTGAGTGAACATGGGAAACAGGGACTCCAAATCTTCAGTCAGTAACACATAACCAAGTATTTCCTGGGCGCAAGGAGGAATGAACAAGTGTCAGCTGATCTCATTCTGGGGTTGAACTCAAATAGGGACTCTTGTGATTCCCCAAAGGTGTTGAAGCCTTGATTTTGCCGTCTGAGGTCCTAATGTCCTCATGTCATTTCCCTTGTGACTAGGCTGCATAAACATTCTCCTTTTCTGCTTGTTGGCAGCAGTTCTCTGGAGGCAAAAAAGAAAAAAAAAAGTTTGAACTATGAATGTCACATACACAAAGATGATGTCCAATATCACATCCAGAGCTGGATATGAAATAAGAGGGCAAAGAAAGCATCTCAGGCCTGGAAAGAATCCTGAGGGTCACACCTGTGGGGGCTTGAGTCCCCTTCCAGCATCCACTGTGCTTGTGTCCTGCCTTGCTGGCCATCTTCTAGGCCCCTCTTCCATCTTTGGCCAGCTCCACCTCTTCAAAGTCCCCTCTTTATAGGAGCAGTCGTCTGCTTCCCCCTAACAGCCCCTTCCCCCGGGGCCGCATGCGATGCTCTTCTAGGTATTTGAGGACAGTAATCATGCCTTTCCCAACCGGCCCTCCTCCAGGCTATCCAGCCCAGTCTCTGCAAGCAACCCCTCCCATTTATACCAGGCATGACTTGTCACATGCTCCCTTTGTGATAAGTGTGTCACAGATGTCACTTGTTGAATCAGTTCCAGGCTTTCTCAGGCTGCTTCATATGGCTGCCATGGTGCCCAGTCAGGAGGAGAAATGTCATTGTCATCTCTGCACTTTACTATGAGTTTCTTCAGGACAAGAACTACATATCCTAGTCCCTGATGCCAGCCCAGGGTACAGTGTATGATGTCCCCTCTGCAAATAAGCTCTTGCTATAGTGGAATGGTGGAATGGTTCGGAGACTCCTCCCTGTGCAAGTTACCCTCTTCTCTTCAGGCTCCAGTTTGACCACATCCCTTGTCCTAGAATTGCCAGCAGCACTACAGTATTGTCCATAATTCAGTGGAGACAGCCCCTTTCTGGTCCTGTGCCTTCCTCTGTCAGGGTAGCCTCAGATGTGTCTGTGATAGCAAAGTCACTAAGGCACTTTTCCACATACTGCTTTTCTTTTTTTAGTGGCTTTACTCCTAAACCTGGGATCTTTTTTATATATCTATATATCACAACTTTTTAAAATTATAGATGGACACAATACCTTTATTTTATTTCTTTATTTTTATGTGGTGCTGAGCATCGAACACAGTGCCTCCGTGTGCTAGGCAGGAACTATACCACTAAGCTACAACCCCAGCCCCAAACCCAGGATGTTAATGTAAGATCTGAGGAGGTGGCCTCTCCCCTCCTGTGTCTCTGGGTATGGGCCTGAATGACACAGAGCGAGCAGCATTGCTTGTGCTGACCTGAACTGAACTCATGGTTTTCCCCATTCAGTCCCGTGCTGTTCTTTTCAGTCCATCTCTCTGGCTACCCAGGGTTCTTGGCTCTTGCTTCTGTCACCTGATATACCACCTGTCACTCCAAGCACAGTGAATGAGCCTGTTAACACCTTCTCTCTATTCTGGGATGCACTTGGTCATTCAGAATGATGAAAGAGGCTAGCAATCGAGGTGCATACGGTCTGGTGGTGTCTGGCTTTGCACACTGGACACAAGGTCTCCGGCAGCTTTTGAAAAGCCCAACTTTTGTGACCCCATCACCAGGGTTTGACGTCAGCTCTCCAGAAGTGTGGGTATTTTTTTGAGGCTCTTTCCACGTAGCACTTACCAGCCTGGTCTCCAGGGACCTCAGGGCTTTGGAAAGGTAGCAACAAGGCTGACCTTTTAAAACCAATATTTGAAAAGCCCAATAGTATTTAAACAGCCAAATCTTGCCAGGCACAGTGGCACATGCCTGTAATCCCACCACTCAACAGGCTGATAACAAATTTGAGGCCAGCCTCAGGAACTTAGTGAAGGCCTGCAATGTAGTGAGACCCTGCCTCATAAAAAAGTGGGGGAGGGGGCTGGGGATGTGGCTCAGTGGTTGAATACCCTTGGGTTCAATCCCCAGTCCCAAAATAATAACAACAACAGCAAAAGCCAAATCTTGCAATCTCTTCCTGTCACTCCCTCAGCAGGCCAGGTGTGCTGTACATGTCCAGCTTTTGCACTGGGCTGGAGCCGAGGCAGCTTATAACTGTGGACATCTTCTACTCACCAGTGGCCCCACACGTAGTTATAGCTTCGATATACAAGACAAAGCCCGCAGCTTAGGAGCTGGCATCACCAGGGGTAGTGATAAGAAGGTGTCCCCGAGGGTAGACCAGACACTGCAAATAGGTCTCTGATGATAACTAAGCTGATATCTGGCAGGTTCCAGCACTGGATGGGTGAGGGGTGAGTGTTGTCCCTTGAGTTGCTTACTGGATATGGTAGAAGTAGTGGTAGAAACGGTTTTTGGAAAACAACTTGCTATTTGGGGGTCCCCAGTCAGTGACTGCAGGAGTCAGGGCTCAGCCACAAGTGGCTGCCCCTCCCCCAATGCCTGAGCTGGTGTTCTCAGTTTGGAGGGAACAAGGAACACCTCACACTCAGAGCCCAGGCCAGGGTCCCAACACTTCCACCTGATCCTAAGTGAGTGCATTTGCCTCTCCCAAATTTCCCCATGTGTACTATGAGAGGTTGAATTAGTCTAGTGGGCCTCAGAATACCATATGAGGGGCTGGGGTTGTAGCTCAATTGCAGAGTGCTTGCCTAGCTCATGTAAGGCACTAGGTTTGATCCTTAGCACCACATAAAAAATAAATAAATAAAGCGGCTGGGGTTGTGGTTCAGTGGTAGAGCTCTTGCCTAGCACATGCTGGGTGCTGGGTTCAATACTCAGCACCACATAAAAATAAAATAAAGCTATTGTGTCCAACTACAACTAAAAAACAAACATCTTAATTAATTAATTAATTAAAGGCATGCTATCCATCTACAACTACAAAAAAAAAAACTAAAAAAATCACCATATGAGGATTTTTTTTTTTTTAATGATGGAAAAAAGGAAAATGAAGCTACTTCACGGGACCTGGAGTAGATGGGAGTCTGCAGAGCCTTCCTGAGGCTCCTTTGGGAATCCCTAGAACCTGATTTGGAAATCACTGTAATTACTCTATTAGTTCTGAGTCCTCCACCCCCAGCCCTGGAATTCAGAGGTTTCTTGTCCTCTTTCCAGTCTAGCCCCCTACCAACTGTGTGGCCTGGAACACGTGACTCCACCTCTGTAGGCCTTACTTTGCAGGCTATGGTGAGACTCCACCAAACTGAAGAAATCTTCGTTGGCTGGGAAGCCCATGTCAGGGCTCCTGGTGTTCCTGGCCAAATAGGGCAGTAGGCAGCAGTGTCACAGGCAGGAAGGTGCTTTTTTAGCCATGTCCTGGGGGCAGCAGGCCCCTCTCCCCATGGCCAGCAAAGCCAAAGGCTTTCACCATCCAACCACCAAGGAAATAGTGAAACCCTGCTTAAGGACCCAAGGAATAAGGGCCCATTTGTGCCCTTATGGGGGACCTGGCCTGACCAAGATCTCAGACAGGCCCTGGCAACTAGCACCTAACCCCCTGCCTGGAAGTGTGGCTAAGCAGTTGATAGAAGTACTGGCTCTGTTCCAAAAGCCTGGGCTCCGAGCCTGGTGATTCCGAGTATGGGCTGTGTGACCCTGGGTGATTCACTTTTCTAAGCCTCAAGGTTTTTTTCCTGTGTGTAGTGGGAACACTAGACATGCTGAATAGTTAGAGATTGATGTAGCTGAAGAATTTTGTGCCAGGCCAGTTCACATCCAGTCCCAGGCAATAAGAGAGGCCCTGGAGCTTCTGGAGTCTCTCAGCCAGCAACCCCCAATCCCCTGGGCAGTGGCCCTGAACTGTGAGTCTGTCTAGAGGACACTTTTTAACCCTCTCCCCCACTTCCTCCCGCATGAGAATGTCAGGAAAGCCCCTCACACCCTTGACCCCAACTGGGATGTGAATACCTCTCCCAAGGAGCAGCTGGCAGGGGGTGGTGGGGTAGGGGCACTGCCCTGGGAACCAAGCAAGTCCCTCTCAGGCAGTTGTTCCAGGCCATGAATGGGGATAGCCATCTGCACTCTGGAGGGAGCTGTCCTGTCACTGTGGTACCCTGATGTCAAGAGCCTGAAACCAGAGTTGGCCTGCCAGAGGGGCTTTCCCTGCTTCACCTAGTGGGAACTGAGCCATTACCAGAAGTGCTTCTGGCTGCCCCCATTATAAGATTCCCTGAGGATCCTACCTTTTCTTTGAAAGGGGAGGCTCTTATGGCCGGGCTTCCTTGGGAGCAGGAGAAAGAGGCTGAAACTTCAAAGGAGATGAGAGGGCTCAAGGCAGCTGCTCCAGCGGTCACAGGCTATGTGCCACCGTCTGTTAGCTGGAAAGACATACCTGCACAATATTTCTTGAAACTGTGAACTGACTTCATTAGAGAGTTCAGAGGTTTTATGTATTTTTTTTAAATCCAGATTTCTAGCTTTTGCACATTTGGCATCTCTTACAGTGCTGTGCCTAGTCTCCACATGGCAGATATGGGCCAAAGGGGTTTGATGACCTATAGACATTTGAATTTGTGAGCCCCATTCAAGGTCAACCCACTTAGCTTATAGCTGATGACACCAAGGCCCAAAAGGGTACTGGCCCTGCCCCAGGTACATGACCCATTATGGCCATTGTTGCCTTTAGGACCTGGCAGCCTGGCCTCACAAAGCACAGCTAAAAGTGAAATGCCTGTTCTCTCACCTATAAAACATCAGTGATCATTACCTCCTCTCCCAGAGCTGTCTGGATAAAGTCATACCCAGCCCAGGACTGGCTCACTGATGGTTCTTTACAATCTGTGCACATGATGCCTCTTGCTTGCAAAGTGTTGCTGAAAGCCCGCTTACTTTCTTTCAAGAATGGTAATTTTTCAAATAATTTCCTACTCCCTGTTGCTTAGGGTTTGTTGAGCTCTCGTTCCCATAGCCTTGTTGCCCGACTTAAAGTAGAGCTATTCAAAGCTCTGCCTCCTATCAAATTGTGTTCTTGTGGGGGTGGATGTGAGTGTGTGCTGGGGTCTGACCTGAAGGAGGTTCAGAGCCCTGGCCTAGGCCTTACTGATTCCAACTCAGAGCCAGGAGTAAGTCATTCTGCTTCCCCAAGCCTAGAGATTTATTCATTCTTTCAATTTACTGAGCCCCACCATGTATTGGCCTTGGTGCTGGGAAAACATGGTAATAATATAAGATACCCAAGGTACTTGACCTCAGGGACCTATGTTAGATACTCAAGTTCCCTAAATGGTAGGGGGGAGACAAAAGACAAGAGAACTGGTAAGTGATCAGTGCCTGAATGAAACAAACAGTATCCTCAAACAAGGAGGCAGGGCGGTCAGGGAGGCCTCATTGAAGATATGACCCTTGAACTGAGGTCAGGTTAAGAAGCAGACTTGCACAGATGAGAAGACAGGAAGCAGCAGGCTAAAGGCCCTGGGGTGGGAGCTAACTGGAGCATTTTATATTTATATATATATCTTTAGTTGTAGATGGACACAGTGCCTTTATTTTTATGTGGTGCTGAGGATCGAATCCAGGGCCTCAAACATGCTAGGCAAGAGCTCTACTACTGAGCCACAACCCCAGCCCGCTACCTGGAGCATTTTAGAAATAGCAAAGAGGCTGCTGTGACTAAAAAAGGGCAGAGGCTGGAGAGGGTAGGCAGAAACCAGTTTTTGTAATGGCTGAGGTCAGCACAGTGGATTTTATTCGTCATGAAGTGGGGATGAGCTTCAAAAGGGGAAGAAGTAATCCAGTTTGTGTTTTTTAAAACTCAGGATTCAGCCAGGCTCAGTGGCACATACCTATAATCTAAGCAACTCAGGAGGCTGAGGCAGGAGGATTGCAAATTTGAGGCAGCCTCAGCAACTTATTAAGGCCCTAAGCAACTTAGTGAGACCCTGTCTCAAATAATAAAAAGGACTGGGAATGTGGCTCAGTGGTAAAGTACCCCTGGGTTCAATTCCCAGTACCAAAAACAAGAACTTCAGGACTCAAAGAGTGATTTTGAGTTAGTCAGACCACAAATAAGAGGGGGTAAGAGGGCTGAGGCCACAGGCCTCTGTAATAAAATTGGTTTCCTGGCAAGGGATTGAGCTGCCAATGGAGGAAGGGTAGGAATGTGTAGCTGAGTACATGAGGTCCCCTCTCCCGGGAGAGCAAGGCTAGTACGGGGGAGGAGAAGATTCAGATGCATTCTGGACTTGCTCAGCTTGAGATGGCCTTGGACTTCCCTGCCTAGTTGCCAAGTACACTGGAGCTTTTGTGATAATAGGTGATAACATCCTCACTGTTGTCAGGGCCTGTGTGCTATAAAATATTCTGACCGGGCTGGGGTTGTGGCTCAGTGGTAGAGTGCTCTCCTAGGACATGGGAGGGTTCGATCCTCAGCACCACATAAAAATAAATTTAAAAAATATATATTCTGACCACAGCCCAAACTGGAGGGACTTTTAAGAGGGATGCTGTGGACAGGAAGAAGCTACCTCTGTTTCCATTTTACAGATGGCCCCAGGAAGCCGAGGACCCCCAACTGAAAAGAGGCAGTCCACTCTTATTCTCCTTGCCTTGATCCCCAGCTCTCTTCCACCAGCTAGACTACCTCAGTTCCACTTGGCCATGCTGTGCCCTGCTCAGCATCTGTCTTCCCATGCCTTAGGCTGCTGATCCTTTGCTCACAGAGATTCCTTTACCACAAGGCCCCAGATTGTCTCCCAGGAGGTGATCACTCCCCTTCATCCAGAAATCATGGTAGCAGGAGTGGCAGGGTCACCCCATGATTGTAGAACACTTTACATCTTTCATCTATTTGGCTCCTTCCCAGAACACATTGGATATCACACCCCATTTTGTGGGTGGCCAAGGCTGCTGCCTCCCTCAATCCTCCTGGAGTTGGTACCATGGAGCGGGCAGAGGGTAGGGCTCAGCCTTTGGGTAGCCTGAGTTCAAGCCCCAGCCTAACACTGCCTTGCTGGGAGTTGAGCAAGGGCGAATTTCTTCATCACTCTGTGAAATGGGATAGTGACAGAACCTACCTCTTAGGTCCTGGTTTTGAGGATTCGGTGAGTTTGCATGCAGCTGAAGTCAGTGCTCTGTAGTCAGTGAATACCATTGTTCCCATGGACAAGATGGAGTCGCTGCCAGCCTATAGTCACATTCCCCAGCAAACCTTTACCTTGTTTTATATGTGTTTCTGCTTAAAGACTCTTTACTTAATATAATAGGTGGTTCATTAACATTGAACTTGTGGCCAACAGTGCTGACTCAGCCCTGAATGAAGCATATCTAGCTCACTTTTTTCCATAAGACACATTGCAGCCTTCTGTACTTAGAACACTAGACAGCACTTCATCAGTAACTTGGAGATTTTAAACAAACAAAACCACAAAAATGATAGAAGTGTAGCACTAAACAGACTATGAGAAGGACACTTACTTTATGAAAGCTAAAATGAAAATGGGGAGTGTCAAATTATTCCACCTCGGCTGTGAATGTGTGTGAGTGACTGCAAAAGCCCCTCAAGTATGGGTCTTGGGGTTACAAGTAAATTTAAGTGAGTAGGTAAATTCCCACATGCAGAGTTCATGAATAATGAGGATCAACTGTACAAGAAGTGCTTGCCCAGGCCTGGTTCCAGCCAGTAAGGTCAGCTGTTACCCTCAGAATCATTATAAACAGGACTGCATCTTGGCTTTTGTGCAAGCCTCACAGGGCAGGGCTGGCTCCCTGAGCTTTGTGGCCATTTTCACCAGTGTGACACCTTTGTAACCTATTGAGCTATAGACATTAGGGCCTAAGGCAGGTACAGATTCTGGAGGCCCTGAATACCCCATTGAAGGGGTATTCCAGAAATGGGAAAAGCGTAGTTCCAAGTCCTCTGGCACCATCAAAAGTTTTCAAACAAAGTAGTGACATGGTTGGATTCCTCAGGTGGCCAGGGTAGGAGGGACAGGAAAGGCAATATTGGAGTTGGAAGGCCAGGGAGCAGAATTGTGTAAGGAGATCTAGGGGAGGCTGGCTGTAGACCAGAGAAAGGAAGGATGGGACAAAAAGTTGGGGAGAGCCTAGTTAGGGGAACAGTAGAGGATCCTAGATGAACTTGAGAGGGTGTTGGCCAGAGAGGTGCCAGGCTAGTGTTGCTAACTCTTGAGGCACAGTGGGGGAGGTGGCGCTCAGATTGTAATAGAGGGGCTGTCAACAAAGAAGTGGCTCTAAGAGGGTCTTTTGTACCTGATCCTGACCTACCCACTTGGAATTCTTTCCTAGTTTCCCCTGCTGTGCAGGGAAGGAAACAGGAAAGGAGGGAGGAATTTGCAACCAGGTGGGTGGGAGCCTTTGAATTCTTTTTTTGCCATAGATCACAAGTGAATCACCTGGTTTGGTTGCATGGTTGACAGACTTATTGGGTGGGAGAGGGAACAGGCCCTGACCCTTCCTCCAACAAGCGCTTTCTTAAGCTTGGCAGAGGTAGCATAGGGAGGTCAGGGTACCTGGCTCTGTCTGATGCCAGCCCTCTCTACTCCTGTGGGCCTAGAGTTGTCCCCTACCTTCTCTGTAAGGCCTGCTGCCACAGCTCTCACACTGTGACTGTGCTCCTCTTGAGGAGTCTAGGACCCCTCTTCTCTAGCCCCCTGCCAGGCTCACACCCTTGAGAGCCAGCATGCCAAGCTGCCTTCAGGATCAAATCCAGCCTTGTCTCCAGTGCACTTGTAGGATCAGACTCCAGATCCCTCAGGAAATGGAGTCACAGCTACTCCTGAGTGTCTGGATCTCTGTTTGGCCACCTTGTATACCTTGACATAGAAAATAAAATAAGGAAAAAAATTTGTTCTTACCTGATTAATTGGTGGATAAAATCTTGGGACAGAAGACAGAAACAATGAGACAAAGACAGCTTCTACTTTGAAGAAGCAAGAACTTGTGCACTGGGAACAGGAAGGCTGGGCTAGATGTCTAGGCCCAGGGACAAACTGAACAGAGGCTGCACAGCACAACTGGTTCCTTTCTGAGGCTTGGCATGAGGGATCTGCATGGCTGAGACTAGGGGCTGGGCAAGCATTCAGCCCACCTGATGGGTGGTTCTCTATGCTGTGTCCTAGCAGGCGCTTCATCTTTGAAAATAAGTGCAAGGACCATCTGGAGCAGTCAAGCTGCAGGAGTATTCATACCCGACACCCAGATGTCCCAGGAAAACAAATTTTCCAGAGTGAATGGGAAAGAGTTGGACCCATATGCCATCTTGGAAATTGTGACATGTAGAGCATCTCTCTAAGATAGAGAGGGCAGCAGTCACAACCTGGAGGATTGGGAGCCTCCCAGCTCCAACATCTTGGGTCTTTGAGCACTTACTTCCCTCTAAAAGCTTGTTTTTATGGTACTTGGGATTAAACCCAGGGCCTCATGCATGCTAGGCAAGCACTCTACCACTGATTAACATTACCAGTCCTATTTATTTATTTTATTTTAAGACAGTGTCTTGCAAAGTTGCTGAGGCTGGCCTTGAACTTGAGAATCTCCTGCCTCATCTTCCCAGGTAGCTGGGACAATAGGTGTGTACCACCTCACCTGGCTCCTCTCTATAAAATTTAATTGGCAGATGATGGCTATGTGCCCTCTGGGCCAGGTACTGGGTCACCAACACACAAAGGATGTGCTAAGTCAGGGGCATGACCACAGCCCAAGTGTTTCATGATGCACAGAGAAAGGAGGGGGACTGGCTGTCTGGACCAGAAAGAACTGGGGTAAAGAGACTGGCAGAAGGACAAGAAGTACTAAGAGCAGGGAGAAGTGTTCTAGCAGGAAGAGGTGCATGTGCAAAGGCCTGGGTGCATGAACCTGTGGTGTGTTTTGTTCTCTGAAGTTGGAAGGGGCATGCTGAAGGGTGGGCAAGTAGAAGATGAAGCTGCAGAGATGGGTGGGTGGGGACCAAGCCAAAGGGACTCTGAATTGGGGAATGGGTCTGCAATCTCAGATGCTAAAGTGTTAGGAGGCTTCCCTGTCACCAAATAATCTTGATTTTTGGCACCTAAAGATTTTTTGTAGTGATAATGAGGTTTACTTTCTCATTCAACAAATATTTATTGACAGCCTTCTGTGCTTGAGTCATTACCCTGGGCCTCTGCCAAGACAGTTTCCCCCTACTTTCACCCCCCACACACACACACACGCATGCCCACTACTGCTCCTGGCTGTACCTGGCAACAGATTCCAACGAGCAGATAAATGATGGCAACTCTGACAGAGGTTCCTGGGTGATGGAGAAAGGAGCGTAGTCAGGGAAGGGCTCTCAGAGAAAGTAACACTAGAAACATGTAAGGAACTGAAGTGGGGAGAGTTGGATTGAGATGTTGGCAGGGCCAAGGGTGAGGCGTTGGCCTGTGTTTCCTGCATGCAGGCTCTGGAAATGAGGTTAGGCTCCACACCCCTGCCCTGGGAGTGGGTCTCAGAGCAGAGATGCCCACTCCCAGGGAGGCCTCAGCCCCCCAAACCCTCTTAATTGCACCATTTATCTGTTTGTGACCTGAACCCCAGGAGACAGAGAATCCAAGATGTTTACTTTTATCACATTTGGCCCTTACTGCATCTGACCTGGCCTCTCACCAGTTCACTTTCCCTCCAATGACTGCCTACTTTGCGTGCTTCAGCAGGACCCTGGACCTTGTCAGTTCTGAGAGAATAGTTGGAGCTCTGCCTTCTGTCCAGACTGCTGACTGTGAGCAGCCCTGTTGTCTCCCAAGAGAAGGGGTACCTCTTCCCTACCACACCTGGAGACCATCACACATACTGACTCCTTATAACCTGTATTAGCCCCACCTCAGAGATGGACACCAGGACTTTGACTGGGATCACACAGCCTCAGCCAGGCTTTAGTTCCCACACAGTAATTATTGCACTCTTACAGGGCAGATTCATTTTTATTTTGAGCAAATTGGGGCTTGTTTCACTGGGTTTTTTGTTTGTTTGTTTTGGTTTTGTTTTTGGTACTAGGTATTGAACTGAGAGACACTTGACCCCTAAGCCACACCCCCAGTGCTAGTTTCTATTTTATTTTTAGAGACAAGGTCTCACTGAATTGCTTTTTAATACCTCACTTTTGCCAAGGCTGGCTTTGAACTCGAGATCCTCCTGCCTCCACCTCCCAAGCCACTGGGATTAGAGGTGTGTGTCACCGTGCCTGGCAGCTTCAATGTTTTAATCTAATGTGGAAAGCCTCTCCCCCCATCACCAGCACCCAAACCTGGGACTTTCTAGGCCAAACAAATCCATTCCTGAAATCCCAGTGTACCGGTGCTGTTGGTTGTTGTAGTGGTTGGCTTCAACTGCTGCTATAAATGTCCAATTCTTGGGGGGAACTTCCCCTGGGCTGATCAGAGAATCAGTAGCTAGGGAGTAGTAGAAATCTGGCCCAGTTCCCTCTGTACCCAACACCAGTGGGATCAGGCCAGGCTGAGCCTGACTTCTGTGATACAGCCCAATTCATTACTCCCTTTCTACAAGGAGATAGGGCTACACACTAGCAAATGACAGAGCTGGGATTTGAATCAGGCTTTTCATGTTCATAACCACCAAAGGAGTATTCAAATGATAGAACTTCAAATAAGAGGGAATGAAGGGATCCTGTCAGCGATGGGAGGCTCTACACCTGAATGAAAAAATGTATGGAGACAGGCATGGTGGCGCACACCTGTAATCCGAGCAACTCGGGAGACTGAGGCAGGAGAGTCTCTGAGTTTAAAGCCAACCTCAGCAACTTAGCAAGGTCGTGAGCAACTTGGAGAGACCCTATCTTAAAATAAAATATAAAAAAAGGACTGGGGATATGGCTCAAGCGGTAGTGCGCTCGCCTGGCATGCATGCAGCCCGGGTTCAATCCTCAGCACCACATACCAACAAAGATGTTGTGTCCACCGAGAACTAAAAAATAAATATTAAAATTCTCTCTCTCTTTCTCCCTCTCTCAAAAAATAAAATATTAAAAAAGGGCTGGGATTGTTAACTCAGTTGTTAAGCACCCCTGGGTTCAATCTGCAGTTCCAAAGGAAAAAAAAAGAATGAGAAGATGAGTTTGCCATGGGCTCTGTGAATATGGTGTGCTCTTACCCAGTTAGAACCACACCCCCACCCTACCCACTGAATAGATGAGGATACTGAAAGGGCCAGAGGGCAAGCGGGCCTTCTTCTTGCCTGAGAAGAGACAGGCCTGGAAACCAAGTCTCTGCCTTTCAGCCCTTCCTACCCCAGCAGTGAGATCTTAGCTCAGGCATGGCCTTGCAGCTGGCCCCAGAGCCCAGCTGTGGGAACATAGTGAAGGCCTCAAACACCTACAGCCCCTGCCCAGCTGGGAGGGGCCTAAGGCCTGGGGAACAGAGTAAGGTAGCTGTGCAGGTCAAGCAGATGTGGTTGACATGGACTAAGGCATGTTATTTAGCCTTTCTGAGCTTTGTGTGCCCCATCTGTAAAATAGACATGATTGATACCCCACCTCATAGAATCTATGTGCATCTTAAGTTACAAAGCCCCAAAGCTGCTGGATACAACTTAGTAAATGACCCAAATTTGGGCCATCAGCCTGTGTATTAGGGTCAGCCAGGAACAAACACTCTTGTTCCCTGAGCAGGTTTGCCTCCTTTTGTGCAAGGTTGTAAGTGGAGGATCATCTGATGACCTAACCTTGCCTTCTACTCCACTGTGGACTTTCTTTTCTTGACCCAGAGTTGAGGCTGTCTTGCCCTTTATAGGTTGGTAACCAGAGATTGTAAGTGTATCTGTCTGGGAGGTCCCTGAATTTCCTCAAGGCCCAAGCAAGGCTAGGAAATTTTGAACAGAATGGAAAGTGTTCTTGATCAGAGCTCCTAGAACATATCACCTCCAGATTAAGTTGGGCACAGGACCTAGCTTCCAGCTCCCTGGGCTTTTCTGTTGTGGTTTCTGTTACTTTAGAATTTCTCATTTCATTCCCGTTTCTCTGCTGATGAGGGTTTTTAGTTTTTGAAATCCAATACAGAGCCTGGCTTCATAGATGTCTCTTAGATGAAAGACAGATGGATTTTTTTTTTAACTGAATTTTTCCACCCATGCTGGGGATTGAACCTAGGGCCTTGTGCATGTGAGGCAAGCCAACTGAGCTATTTCCCCAGCCCTTAATTGAATTTTTCATATTTTGGTAATTGTAGATTCACATGCAGTGTAAGAAATAATGTGAAGGGATCCCTTTAGCTGCATGCAGTGGTGCACAGCTGTAAAGCAGCTTGGAAGACTTAGGTGGGAAGATCACAAGTTTGAAGCTAGCCTGTACAACTTAGTGAGGTCCTGTCTCAAAATTTTAAAAAGTAATAAAAGGGCTATAAATGTAGCTCAGTGGTAGACCACTTGTCTAGAATGTATGAGACTGTGGGTTCAGTCCCTAGTATGGTACCAGAAAAGGTGGGGCGGACAGGGTTTCTGTGTATTGACCTTTACCCAGTATTTTTCTATGGTAAAATCTTGCAAAACTGTAGGACCATCTCACATCCAAAATATGGTCATAGGTACAGTTCACCCAATCTATTTGTATTTCCCCAGTTTCTATCATACTCACGTGTACACGTTTGTTTAATTCTGTGCAGTTTCATAACACATGCAGATATAATGATTCCCAGTCAAGATGCTAAACCAGGCCATCACCACATAGGGTCCCTCTTGTTTTTAAACCACACCTACTTTTCTCTTGCTCATCCTGTCAGCTTTCCCCCTCAGTTCTCCTACCCCACTACTGGCAATTACTAATTTCTTCTCCATCTCTGAAATTAAGTCATTGCAAGAATTTTATAGCTAGGTGTGGTGGCACAGGCCTATAATCCCAACAACTCGGGAGGCTTAAGCAGGAGGATTGTGAATTCAAAACCAGCCCAGCAACTTAGGCCCTGAGCAGCTTAGTGAGACCCTGTCTCTAAATAAAAAAGTACCAAATAGGCTGGGGATGTTGCTCAGTGGTTAAATACCCCTGGATTCAATCTCTAGTAACTTTAAAAAAAAAAAGAATTTTATCAAGATAGAATTAAATAGGATGGAACTTTTTGAAATTGCTTTTTTTTACTCAGCATAATTTGCTTGTGATTTTTTCCAAATTGTTGCTTATAACAATCATTCATTCATTCTTATTGCTGAGGAGTATTCCATGGTATGGGTGTACCACAGTACATTTAACCATTCACCCACTGACAGACATCTAGGTTGTTTCCAGCTTTTGGCTATTACAAATAAAGCTGCCCTGAACATTCTCGCTATAATTCCTGTGGGATAAATGCCCAAGGGTGCAGTTGCTGGGTTTTATGCTAATTGCATGTTTGATTTTATAAGAAAATGCATTCTATTTTCAGGGTGGGTTGTGCCATGCAGTCTGTCCACATCCACATAACATTTAATGTTATCACTTCCTTTTAGCTCTTCTGATAGATTTGTGTAGTGATACTGCATAGTATGTGCAATTTGCAGGAAGAAGGATTTTGCTCTCCCTTATCCGTGTCCCCTATGGCACTGGGGCCTTGTTTTGTGAGTTGCTGTTGGGCCATCACCATCTGTGTGAGTGGTAGCTTTTGAAGGCAGGGCTTATCTGGCTGCCACTCCCAGGATGAGGCAGGGCTTGTTTTGATCCCCACAGGGCAGAGGGCACCTGCAGTTAAGGTACTGAGAAAGGACAGTGGGCAGACCCAGCCCTCGAAGGGGCAGCCCTCCTGGAAGAGCACCTTCTGTTTCCGACAGTGCAGCCTCTGAGAAGCAAGACATTGGCCTGTGGTATCCTATGCCATGCTGAGTGCCCTACCCAGGTGGGGCTAGGAATGTGATTCAGAAATTTCTCAGAGCCCACTTTTGGTAGCTTCTGATTCCCTGAATCTTAGCAGAAGACAGGGAGTTGGACCAGGCATGATGGAGTCTTGGGGATGGTAGGTTGTTGTGTGGGTAGTCACATGAGGAGGAGGAGGTGGGGTGATAAAGACAAGATGCAAAGGGGTTAGCCAAGTCCTGAAAGATAAGTTCATCTTTGAAAAGATGGGAAGGCACATCCACACAGAAGGAAGAGATAGGGTGAAAAGAAGAAGGAAAAGACCGGGGAGGAGTAGGTGTCTCAGCGACTGTGAGGAAAGCAGAGTTAACCATTCCTCAGCTGTCTTGAGCTCCACTGCTACCACCACCTCTTCCGGGCCTGGGTCAGGCTCCGTCCCAGCCTTGGGGCTTTGAACTTAAGTGCACCTGGCCATCTATCCTATGCCCCAACTGAATAATACCTTTGTGTGTGACTGAGGTGGACAGTGTCCTTGGTTAATGTTGCATCCCCTCCTAGCCTTGGCCTCAAATGGTGGTGGGCAGGGCCTGTGAGTGTCTATCTTGGTTGTTGGGGACCTCATATTCTTGTTCCACAAGTCCTCATAGAGGTGATGTCTGAGGCCGGAGTTAGGGCCAAGTCAGGCAGGGTCTCAGTCTTGAAAGGGGCTTGAGAGGGTCGGAGGCTTGACTTTCTCCTCTCACCAACCTACAGGTTCATCATGCCTAGTGGCATATAAGAAGACCCCACCACCGGTCCCTCCACGTACCACATCAAAGCCGTTCATCTCCGTCACAGTCCAGAGCAGTACCGAGTCTGCCCAGGACACCTATCTGGACAGCCAGGACCACAAGAGTGAGGTGACAAGCCAGTCGGGCCTAAGCAACTCATCAGACAGCCTAGACAGCAATACCCGACCACCAAGCGTGACACGGGGCGGAATCATCCCAGCCCCTGAAGCCCCAGAGCCACCTCCAAAACATGCAGCTTTGAAGAACGAACAAGGGACGCTGACCAGCTCCGAGTCTCACTCTGAGGCCATCCCCAAACGGAAACTGTCATCAATAGGAATACAAGTAGGAGCCCCTTTTGCACTGTGTCCTCAGTCCATTCTGTGCACCTGCCTGCGTGTAATTACATCTGGCGGAGGCCCACTAGGTCTCTTGGGAAAAGGTGGTTTATCTGTCAATTTGGGGGGTCTCCTCCAAGGGGCTGAGCCAAACTTCACTCAGGCATGCTCTCCTCGTGTCCACCCACCGTGCTGCAGAGCCTGCGCCGTGGGCATATATTCCTGCTCCTCTGGTGGGTAATCCCAGTGAATGTAGTTACACTCAGCCAGCCATCTCCTGTCCACTGTTTGCTGTCCACTGTCTGTCTGTCCACTCCACCCTTTGCCCTGCCAGCCAACCCATGGGAGGCAGGACTGGCCTAACAGTTCTTTAATCTAAGGTCAGCTCGGGTACGGAAGCCATAGCCCCGCTTGGCAGTGGGAACAGCGTGGAACATTAACACCGAAGGGTCACGGGCCCAGGACCCAGGGCCCTTGAGCTGTGGGGGTTGCTCAAGGGGATCTTTGCCCAGAGCCCTCTCGGGCCTTGGGGACAGGTAGGTGGCTTGAGGCACCAGGCTCATGTCAAATTGAAAAGTATGATGCCGGTCCCAAAGCCTCCATCCATGGGAAATGGACCAGTGAGATGGTTCCTCAGGGCCATGTGGCCCAAGCCAGAGGGCCCTGCCAGAAGCCAAATGCCACTACACACTCATATCCATGGCAACCAGCAGGAAGGAGCACCCGTTTTCCCCTTCCCTGCCTTGTGGAACCTCCTGCATGCACCCAATATTAGCAGTGTGTCTTCTGTTAGCTGAGTGGGGCAAACTTGGGCTGCCTAATAGTTTTCAGGGGTTGCTTTAAATCAAGAATGAGAGGACTCTTTCTGCCTCGGGCCTTCAGACTAAAGGAGAAAGTAGGGCACACTCAAGGCAGGGAGAGAGAGGCTGCTACAGTGGGCAGAGAGCTCAGGGAGAGGTAGAACCCTTCCAAGGGTGGATCAAAGTGGTGTGTGCTGGGGCTTAGGGCTGAAGGGATTTCCATTTCCCCAGCCACCCCTGTGCAAGTGAGTGTGGCCAAGCTAATGAGAAAACACTAGCATGGAAAAGAACATGGAACACAAGGACATTGAATGGAATAGAGAAAGCTTATGGGGCAGGTCCTTTCACTGGCCTAGCTTGTACCTGCCAAGAGGCATCTCCAGGCTTTGGTTTTCCTGTGTATAGACAGGAAGGAAGTTGACCAGGAGACTCTCCTGTTTTCTGTGCTCCTGCTGGCTCCATCCAGCTGGGCTTCTTCATAAGGACTCACCCCCCACTTTGTCCAGCCTCTCCAGGTGGGATTCTCGGGAGCATGGAGTAACCTGTAATCCCCGCCACCCATCTTTAGGCAGCCCACTCTCTTTTTGGCCAAACCAGATCCTCCTATCTTCCCAGAAGGCCCAAGAGAACTAGGACATCCTTGTCCTTTTACATAAAACAGGACAAAATTGTTCTTGGGCTCATTCTGGGTGTCTCTTTCCCTGGCTTCACCCTGTCCCTTGTTCTCACTGCAACTCCGTGAAGATACAGTGATGCTACTCCCCCTCAGCTGGCTCTTGCCAGGGGGAGATATGGCTGCATCCCCATGCCAGAAAGCTTCCCTGGTCCCTGTTCTGTTCATGAAACGAAGTGACTGGACAGTTCCAGTTTCTGAGGCTACCCTGACCCCTCATTCTCGAGCCATGATGAGAGGGCTGGTCTGGATGCTCCTTTGTCCCAGAAGAGATGGGCAGGCCCAGGGCACTGCTCTTGCCACGTTTCTTCCCCTTTACAAAACAAGTGTTGGCGTGGCGTCGGCTCTGCTGCCCACTCATGCTGAAGGAGGCCTCACTTTGACCAACTGTGATTGAGATCCAGGGACGGCATCTCATACTGTTCCGGGCTTCACTAATTCTTACTTTGGTGGCAGTTCTCAAACCCAGTACCACTGTCCACAGTTTGCCCTTGGTCCAGGGTCTCCAACCTGCCCTTCCAGGCTTCAGCCTCAGGGTTGGGGGAGTGATCTTTGCCTCAAGACAGCCCCCAGCTTCAACTGCACCAGATAACGGCTGTGGCTTTGTGTGTGTGTGTGTGTTCTCTTTCTCTTTCGTTGTCCTTTTTTTTTCTTCTCTCTGATGCGTGTAAAGGAGAGGACTAGAAGGAACGGTTCCCACCTCTCGGACGACAACGGACCCAAAGCGATCGATGTGATGGCACCCTCCTCAGAGTAGGGAAAGCCAGTCATCTCCACCCCATCCCACCTCCCGCCTCCGCGCGAATGAGCAGTGCCCGGCTTAACCTGGTCCGGCCTCGGGCCTATGTGCAGTGTCCGCATGCCTCGTGTCTGTCTGTCCACACGTCCGTTTGCGTCGTCCCACTAATGTGAATTTCAGCAGCAAGTGTGGTGTTTGTTTTTTATTTTTGTCTTTGTCTCCGTGCCGTCGCTGTCGTTGTCCTTCAATAAGGTTGACTGCATTCAGCCAGTGCCAAAAGAGGAGCCCAGTCCCGCTACCAAATTCCAGTCCATCGGGGTTCAGGTAGAGGACGACTGGCGGTAAGTTGGACAGAGGTGGTGGCCGCTTCTCCCCCTCCTCTCCCTCCCTCTGCTCTCACCTCTCCTGCTCTCCCTAACCCACTTCTCCTTGCTGGATTTCTAGTAACCAAGCTGGGTTTGGGGTGCTGGCGTGGCCCAGGCGTGGGAGGCTGGGCAGGGGGTGGGTGGGTGGACAAATGAGCACTTGCTCTGTGAGACCAGTCAGCCCACGGGGGCCAAGGCTGGGCTGGGACATGGCCCCAGCTAACCTGATGTTGGTGGTCTTCCTGGCCCCACTGCAGTAAACAGGCAACCTTATGACCTTGTCCTTGTGTGTGTGTGCGTGCGTGTGGGTATGGGTGGGACGGGGCAAGGGCTGAGCAGAGAATGAGACGGGGGCTGTGGGACCCGCTTCAGGCGCATGGTGAGCAGATGATGCATCCGTTTCTCTGTCTCCCGTGTGTCCGGGTCAAGTGGCCTCTGGTCTCTGGCCCTTTTGGTGACTCGCTCCTTCCTGTCCCTACCCCATCCACCCCCCACCCACAGAAGCAGTGCCCCCTCTCACAGTATGTCCTCCCGACGGGACACAGACTCCGATACCCAGGATGCCAATGACTCCAGCTGTAAGTCATCTGAGAGGAGCCTCCCGGACTGTACCCCACACCCCAACTCCATCAGCATTGATGCCGGCCCCCGGCAGGCCCCCAAGATTGCCCAGATCAAGCGCAACCTCTCCTATGGAGACAACAGCGACCCTGCCCTTGAGGCGTCCTCGCTGCCCCCACCTGACCCCTGGCTCGAGACCTCCTCCAGCTCCCCATCAGAGCCAGCACAGCCTGGGGCCTGTCGCCGAGATGGCTACTGGTTCTTGAAGCTACTGCAGGCAGAGACAGAGCGGCTGGAAGGCTGGTGCTGCCAGATGGACAAGGAGACCAAAGAGAACAACCTCTCTGAAGAAGGTGTGTACTGTAAGAATGATCCCCTGGGGCAAGGGAACAGGGGCACATGGCTGTTCTCCAGCTTTTGGCCAGTCTAGGCCTCTGGGGAGAGTCTCTTAGATTCTGTTCTTGGGCCAGTTTTACTTTCATTTTTTTCCTTTCTGCCATCCGTCTTTACCTACCAACTAAATGTCTTTCTAGTTAGACTAAGACTAAGGCAACAGCTGCTAGTTGTGTAGGCAGTGGGCTCAGCCACACATGAATTTGCATCCCAGCTCTTCCCTACTAATGACGTGACCTTACTCAGGTTACTCTGAGCCTGTTCCTAATCCTCCTCTTGAACTGCATAGGCGTGTTGTGAGGATTGAATGTGATGGTTGGTGTGAAGGGCCTGATGGAGTGCGGGACACAGAGAAAGTTGGTACCATAATTGTTCCATCAACAACTCCTTATTGTTTGTTGTGTGCCAAACACCAGAAATCTGACATAGCCTTGATAGGATGTGAGGAACAGAAGTTTTCTACTTTTCCACTTACCATCTCTATCTATACCATCCTTAAAAAAAAAAAAAAAAACTAAGAAATGAGTTTAAGAAAGAACTAGATCGATCTGGAGTATAGCTCAGTGGCAGAGTACTTGCCTAGCAGGAAAGCAAGAAAAGGCAGGCCCTTGGGAAGCTCCAGCCTATTGCCCTGCACTGACCTCATTCAGCCAAAGTTCTGCTTCCCATTCATTCCTCCTCCACAAAAGTTCAGGAAGGACAGGTCTTCCTAGTGTCCAATAGGACAGATTCACATTCCAGTGACCCTGCCAGAATGGCCCGAGGAATGTACCCTTTGATGATTTAGAGCGCGCTTTGGTATCAGTTTTTATGGTCCTCTAGGCCAGTTCCCAGCTTTGATACACCCATTGGTGTGTAGGGAACTGTTGTGGGGTATGTGCCTAATAACTTTTTACAATGAGGTATTTTAAAAAATCAAACCAGAGGCAAGGATCAGAAAACACCCAAGGCGCCAGACAAACTATCCAGCCACTTCCCACTGCAGTCTTCCCCACTGCTAGCTCTGATCAGATGTCTGTTCTGCTATTTGCTTCCATGTTTCTTTTTCTTTTCTTTATATAATTTTATTTTATTTATTAATTTTTTATGTGGTGCTGAGGGTTGAACCCAGTGCCTCACGTGTGCTAGGCAAGCGCTCTACCACTGGGCTACAGTCCCAGCCCTTCATGTTTCTTTTTTAAAATGTGATTACTTTCTATTTCCTCTCTAAAATTAGTCATCATTATGTGGTGATTTCATGTTATAATAAATGAGTGTTAGACCTATCAAAAGACCTCCACCTCCTGCACCCCACCCTCCACATATGACCTCATGTGGATTTTTGCTAAGTAACAGCCAATGCTTCTGTTTACTATGAATATGCAGCTATTGTTTACTACATTCTAATTTATTATTTCAGTTTCTTTTTTTAATACATTTTGTTTTTCCTAGAATGATTACGTCCTTTGTGGTACATTCTGTTTTCTAAATTTGTCGGGGCAGGGGTTACTGGTGATTGAACTCTGGGCTTTGCACATGCTAGGAAAGTGCTGTGGCACTGAACTACATCCCCAGTCCTTTTTATTTTTATTTATTTTGTGTGTATGTGGTGCTGAGGAGTGAACCCCAGGGCTTGTGCATGCAAGGCAAGCACTCTACCAACTGAGCTGTATCCCCAGCCCCACTTTTTATTTTAATCTTTTTGAGATTAATCGTTCTAGTTAAGCTGTTCAGATTGGCTTCAAACTTTAGATCCCCCTGCCTTGGCCTCCAGAGTAGCTGGAATTACAAGTGTGTGCCACTAGGCCTGGTTCATTTTCTAAATTCTTTTTTTAAAATATTTATTTATTTATGTATCTTTTAGTTTTTAGGTGGACACATTAGTTTGTTTTTATGTGGTGCTGAGGATCGAACCCAGTGCCTCATGCATGCTAGGCGAGTACTCTACCACTGAGCTACCACCCCAGCCCCATTTTTTCTAAATTCTTATTTGTAATTTCTCTACCTGCTCCACCAGATCCACCAATGCTCATCAATAGTATTTTCCAAATCATCAGATAAATCTCATGACTTCATATTTTTCCTGCCCCCTTGTCCTCTGCTTGGGCCTGGTTTATTGTTCTGCTGTTTAGCTACTGTCCCTGAGACTTTTCCTTGTAACACCAGGGATTGTCCTTGGCATTTTTCCATGATGGGCACCCTGCTTTTTCAACCACATGGTCTTCTGCTCTCTTGGTTTTTGTCTGTCATTTTACTGGAATACATTAGAAAGAAATTTTTGGAAACTGTGCATGTCTTCATTTCACCCTATTTGTGATAGGGTCTCTCAAATGCTAGCAAGTCCACTCTTACCATTGAGCCACACCCCAGCCCTGTAACAGCTTTATTGAGATATAATTCACATACCATAAAATTGATCCTTTTAATGTGTACAATTCCATGACATTTAGTACATTCACATTGTTGTGCAACCATCACTTCTACCTAATTCCAAATCCTTTTTTTTTGGTACTGGAGATTGAACTCAGGGGCACTCAACCACTGAGCCACATCCCTAGCCCTATTTTATATTTTATTTAGAGACAGAGTCTCACTAAGTTGCTCAGCCCCTCGATGTTGCTGAGGCTGTCTTTGAACTTGAATCCTCCTGCCTCAGCTTCCCAAGCCACTGGGATTATAGGTGTATACCACTGCACCCAGAACATTTTAATCTCCCCAAAAGGATACTCCATATTCATAAACTGTCTTTCCCCCACCATCAATAGGCAGCTACTAATCTGCTTTCTGTCTCTATATAATTTGCTTAATGTAGACATTTCATATCAATGGAATCATATAATATGTGATCTTTTGTGTCTGACTTCTTTCACACAGCATGTTTTCAAGGAAAGTTCATCCATGTTGTAGCATGTTTCCATACTTCATTTCATTTTTTGTTGCCAAATAACATTCTATTTTATGAATATACAACAATTTACTCATGTATTCATCTGTTGGTGAACATTTGGGTTATTTTTAATTTTTGGCTGCTATGAATAATGTTGCTGCAAACATTCAAGTACAATTTTTTTTTTTTTTTGGTACTGGGTATTAAACCCAGCAGTACTTACTACTGAGCTACATCCCCATCCCTTGTTTATTTTATTTTTTATTTTGAGACTGGGAGGGTTTCATTAAGTTGCTTAGGGCCTCACTAAATTGCTGAGGCTGTTCTTCAATTTGGCCTCCTGAGTCTCTGGGATTACAGGCATGTGCTGTTTGTTGCTCCCAGGTTCATGTGAGGAGGTAGCAGGGGCTGAGGCTTTGGGGAGAGCAGATCTGGAGCAGCCATCTGGGGAGAGTGGGAGGCTGCTCTGGGCAGGCCAAGGCATGAAAACTGGAGGGGGAAGGGACGTGTGTTCCAAAAGAGTAGCTTTTTTTTTTTTTTTTTTACTGTTTTCCGTGTAATTGCTCTGTATTTTAGGGATATGTCTCTATCACACCATTTTCTGTAAGTGTCGAATTTATCTACGTATAATTCTGTCACATTTTCTTTATTTTGAAGGTATATTAGCTATGTCAAGTTCAGAATTATTATATTACTGGTGAATGTTTAGTGATCCACAGTATTCGCTGGAATGTAATTTGTTTTGCCTGAGCATCTCGTTCTGTGTGTTTTGAATATCGCTGACCGACTTCCTTTGCACGGTGTCTGTTGACTCTGTCTCTTTCCATCTGTTTTAATTCCAACCTTTCACCATTTTACC
Organism: Urocitellus parryii; assembly: GCF_045843805.1. NCBI lineage: Eukaryota > Metazoa > Chordata > Mammalia > Rodentia > Sciuridae > Urocitellus > Urocitellus parryii. Next base: position 178,254,931 of record NC_135536.1, read on the forward strand.
GTTTTGCTTTTCATGGTACTGGGTGTTGAAACCAGGGCTTTGAGCATGCTAGGTAAGCATTCTACCATTGAACTACAGTGCCTAGCCCTTTTATTTTTATTTATTTTTGTCTGGGGATTGAATCCAGCGGTGCTTTACCACTGAGCTGCATTCCTAGCCTCACCACGTCTTTTTTTTTTTTTCTTTTGAGACAGGGTCTTACTAAATTGCTGAGGCTGGCCTCAAATTTATAATCCTGCTACCTTAGCCTCCTGAATCACTGGGATTATCAATATGCACCACTGCTCCTGGCTCCTCACCCTTTTTAAAATTTTATTTATTTATTTACTTATTTATTTGGTGCTGGGAATTGAATTCAGTGGCCCTCAACCACTGAGCCACATCCCCGACCCTATTTTGTATTTTATTTAGAGACAGGGTCTCACCGAATTGCTTAGGGACTCGCTAACTTCCTAAGGCTGGCTTTGAACTTTCGATCCTCCTGCCTCAGCCTCCCAAGCCACTGGGATTACAGGCGTGCGCCACTGCGCCCAGCTTAAAATTTTATTTTGATATAGCATCTCACTAAGTTGCCCAGGCTGCCCCAATAGCTGGATTTCAGGTGTGCACCACTGAACACTAATCACATTTTGTAATTAGCATATACTGTAGATGACTTGGAATTTTATCTAGTTGGTGCTTTTTATTTCAAATTTAGACAGCATAATCCCTTTACAATGTGATTCCTATATACCTGGGTTTATTCCTACTAATTGCTTTGAACTCCAGTGATATATTACCTTCTTTTCCAAGCAATAAGTATTGTCCTAAATTTTGTGTTAATTATATCCTTGCTTTTCTTTATAGTTTTACCACATGTGTATATATTCCTAAGGAATATGTTGTTTTCCTTGTTTGTCAAATTTATATTAATAGAAACATTTTTCTGAGACTTGACTTTATTATTCATCTTTTTTTTTTAATTTTTTCATGTTAATGCCTATGCCTGAAGCTGGTTCTTTTCATTGATGTGTAGCATTCTACTTGATGAATATACCATGGTTTATCCATTCCACTAATGAGCAGTTGAATTGTTTATAGTTTTCAGTTCCAAACATTTGTTTAGTATGGTTCTAGAGATTGAACCCAGGGACAATCTGTTGCTGAGCTACATACATCCCCATCCCTTTTTTAAATTTTTATTTTGAGACCAGGGTCTCACTACGTTGTTCAGGCTGACTTCAAAATTGAGGTCTTCCTGCCTCACTTTCCCAAATCACTGGGATTACAGGAGTGTACCACTATGCCTGGCCAATTCAGAACATTTTTTAAATTTTTTTATTTGCTCTTTTTAGTTATAAGTGACAATACATCCATGGAGTATAACTTCCTATTCTTGTGCTTGTACATAATGTAGAGTTACACTGGTCGCTTATTCATATGTGAACATAAGAAAGTTATGTTCCATTCATTCTGTCTTTCCTAGTCTCATCCCCCCTCCCTTCTCTTCACTCCCCTTTGTCTAATCCAGAACATTGGTTTTTTTTTTAATATTTTATTTTTTAGTTTTAGTCGGACGCAGTACCTTTATTTTATTTTTATGTGGTGCTGAGGATCAAACCCAGGGCCTCATACGTGCTAGAGAGTGCTCTACTGCTGAGCCACATCCCCAGCCCCAGAACTTTTTTTTATAACAGCATTATTGAGATATAATTTGGAGGGGATGCTGGGGATTGAACCCAAGGCCTTGTGAATGCTAAGCACATGCTACCAGTGAGCTACACCCCAGCCCTGAGATGTAATTTACATACTATAAAATTTACCCCTTTGGGGCTAGGCTACTAGCTCAGTGGTAGAGAATGCTTGCCTAACATGTGTGAGGCACTGGGTTCGATCCCCAACACCATATAAAATTAAATAAACAATGGGCTGGGGTTGTGGCTCAGCAGTAGAGCACTTGCCTAGCATGTGTGAGATGCTGGATTTGATCCTCAGCACCACATAAAAATATAAATAAACAAAATAAAGGTATTATGTCCATCTACAGCTAAAAACATTTTTTTTAAAATTTACCCCCTTAAGGGACACAATTTAGTGAGTTAGTATGTTCATAGAGTTGTAGAATGATCTCTACGCCCTAATTTTAGAAATTTTCATCACCCCAGAAGGAAACCTTGTACCCATCTAGTCTTTATTCCCCATCACTTCCCCCCAATCCTCTAGTCATAGATAAGCACTAATCTGCTCTACTTTATTCTCTGTAGAATCCCATTTTCTGGACATTTCCTATAAATGAATTCATGAAATGCATGATATCTTGTGTTTAACTTTTTTTTTTTTTTTGTACTGGGAATTGAATTGGGTACTTAACCACTGAGCCACATCCCCAGCTCTCTTTATTTTTTTATTTTGAGACAGGGTCTAACTTTCTTAGGGCCTCGCTAAACTGCTGAAGCTGGCTTTGAAGTTGGAATCCTCCTGACTCAGCCTACTGAGTCACTGGAATTATAGGTGTGTGCCACCGTGTCCAGAGTGGTTAGCTTTTTGTATTTAGCATAAAGTTTTGATGTTTACCCACGTTATAGTATATATCAGAAATACGTTCTTTTTTTATTGCTGAATAATATTCTGTTATGTGATAGGTCACATTTTGCTCATTCATCAGTCAATGGACAATCAGGTTGTTTGACTTTTTGGCTAAATTTTTAATTTTTTTTAATATTTATTTTTTAGTTCTCGGCAGACACAACATCTTTGTTGGTATGTGGTGCTGAGGATCGAACCCGGGCCGCACGCATGCCAGGCGAGCGCGCTACCGCTTGAGCCACATCCCCAGCCCCAATTTGGCTAAATTTTTAATTTTTTTGTTTAGATTTTTGTGGTACTAGAATCAGACTCAGGGCCTTGCACATGCTTGGCATGTGCTCTATCACTGAGCTGCACCCCCTAGCCCCAAGTTTTTAATTTTTTTTTCCTTTATGGATACAATGTCTTTGTTTATTTTTCTGTGGTGCTGAGGATTGAACCCAGTGCCCCACATGTGCAAGGCAAGTGCTCTACCATTGAGCTACAGCCCCTGCCCGAAGTTTTTAATTTTAATGAAGTATAATTGATTGATTTGTTTCTTTTGTTGCTGTGCTTTTCGATGTCCCATCTAAGAAACTGTTGTCTAATCCAGGTCATGAAGATTCGCTCCTGTTTGCGTCTAACAGTTACAGTTTTAACTGATACATTTAGTAATCTTGAGTTAGTCTTTGTGTGTGGTGTGAAGTATGAGTCCAGCTGCATTCTTTTGCATTTGGATATTCAGCACCATGTGTTAGACACTATTCTTTCCCCCCTTTGGCACCTCTGTCAAAAATCAAATGTAAGGACTTATATTTGGACTCTCAATTTTATTCCATGGCACTGATACATATGTATATACTTATGCCAGTACCATTTTGTCAGATTTGCTGTAGTTTTGAGGTAAGTTTTGAAATTGGGAAATGTGAGTCCTCCAGTTTTGTTCTTTAGACAAAGTTAGCCAGGCACAGGGGCACATACCTGCAGTCTCACTAATTTAGGAGGCTAAAGGAGGATCACAAGTTCAAGGCCAGCTTGGCAACTTAGTAAGAACCTGTCTCAAAAAATAAATAAAAAGGGCTGGGAATGTGGTTTGGTGGTAGAGCACCTCTGGGCTCAGTTATCGGTACTGCAAATTAAATAATAATAATAATAAGTAAAAAAGTTCATAGACCAGGCTGGGTACAGTGGTATATACCTGTAGTACCAGCTACTGAGACTGGAGGATTGCTTGAGTCCAGGAGTTGCAGACAACATAATGAGACCTCATATTAGGGGAAGAGAAAAAAAATTATAGCCAACAGTCAGATTCTCACTAAAGGAAGTTCTAAAGGACATCCTTCATTGTATTTCCATATAAATTTTAAGACCAGCTTTTCAATTTTTGTAAAGAAAAGCAACCAGGCTGGGCATGGGGGTGCAGGCTTATAATCCCAGCGGCTCAGGAGTCTGAGACAGGAGGATAGCAAGTTCACTGATAGCCTCAGCAAAAGCAAAACACTAAGCAACTCAGTGAGACCCTGTCTCTAAAATACAAAAAAGGGCTGGGAATGTGGCTCAGTGGTTGATTGCCCCCGAGTTTGATGCCTGGTACAAAAAAAAAAAAAAAAAAGTAGTTTGCTTTTTTCTTTCTAATCTGGATTCTTTTTACTTCATTTTTTGCTCAAGTCCTTGGCTGCAGTATAATGTTAATTAGGCATCTTTGGTTTTGCCTTCCTGACATTAGGGGGAAATCATTCTGCTTTTCACCATTAAGTAGGGTACTGGCTATTGATTGTTATGAACATAGTGAAGTGTGGCTCCTGGTGCACATGTACAGGAGTTTTCTAAGGTATATTCTGGAAATTGAAATGCTTTAATCACAGGATATGCACATGTTCAGAAATTACCCAGTGCCAAATTGTTCTCCAAAGTGGTTATGCCAAATTATATTCCCTTCTGCACTCTTTGAAAGTACCCAGCGTTCTACATCTTCGCTTACACTTAGTATGTAAAACGTTTTTTCTTCCCCTAATCTATAGGTATGAAGTAGTAGTTACTCATGTTTCATTGGTTACTAATGAAATCAAGCATCTTTTCACTTATCAGCCATTAATATTTCCTCATTTGTAAAATGCCTGTTTGCATCTGTTCATTTAAAAATTTTTTTTTTAGTTATAGACACAATATTCTCATTTTGATATTTATTTTTTTATGTGGTGCTGAGGATCGAACCCAGTGCCTCACATGTGTGAGGCAAGCGCTCAGCCATTGAGCCACAACCCCAGCCCAGTTGTTCATTTTTTTATTAGGTTGCCTTTTTCATATTGCCTGTCGGTAATCTTTACATATCTGGATTCTGGAACTTTTGTAAGTTACATATACCATAGATATCTCCTTCCAGTTTATGACTTGTCCTTTCAGTTTCTTTATGGTGTCTTTTTTTCTTCTTTTTTGGTGGTACCAGGGATTGAACCATTGAACCTGGGGGTGTGCTACCATTGAATTACATTCCCCAGCCCTTTTTTTTTTTTTTTTTTTTTGTGTGTGTGTGTGTGTGTGTGTGTGTGTGTGGTGCCGGGGATTGAACCCATGGCCTTGTGCATGTGAGGCAAGCACTCTGCCAACTGAGCTATATCCCCAGCCCCCAGCCCTTTTTATTTTTTATTTTCAGACAGGATCTCATTAAATTGCTGTGGCTGGCCTCAAACTTGCAGTCCTTTTGCCCTGCCTCGAAAGTCTCTGGGATTATAGACATGTGCCACTATGCCCAGCTATAGTATCTTTTAAATTAACAAAAAGTCTTAATTTTAATGTAGTTAGATTTTTAAAATATTTTTTAGTTGTTGATGGACCTTTATTTTATTTATTTTCATGTGGTGCTGAGGATCGAACCCAGTGCCTCACACATGCTAGGCAAGCGCTCTGCCACTGAGCCACAACCCCAGCCCCTAAAGTAGTTAGATTTATCAGTGTTAACACACACGGTTTGTTCTTAAGCTCTCTTTCTGCCAGGCACAGTAATGCTCGCCTGTAATCCAGCTACTCGAGAGTTGAGGTAAGAGAATCATGAGTTCAAGGCCAGCCTGGGCAATACAGCAAGGGTCTCAGAAAACAACCCCCACCAAAAAGGAAAAAAAAAATCTTTCTCCCCAAAGTCTGAAGAGATATTTTACTATTTACTTTTAGTAACAGTTTTTCAAGTTTTGCCTTTCACATTTAAGTCCCTGATCCCCTGTAATTGATTTTTCTGTGAAATGAGGTGAGGCTCTATCATTCATTTTATTTTATAGGATAATAATTTATTATTGCTATTTATTCAAATGCTCTTGACTTTGGGCTAGGGCTAGCTCAGTAGCAGAGCACTTGCCTAGCTTGTGTGAGGCACGGGTTTGATTTTTTTTTTTTTTTTAACATTTATTTATTTTTTCCTTAGTCCTCAGAAAGTATGTGGTGCTGAGGATCGAACCCGGGCCGCACGCATGCCAGGCGAGCGTGCTACCGCTTGAGCCACATCCCCAGCCCAACACAACATCTTTATTTTATTTTTTTTTAATTTTTATGTGGTGCTGAGGATCGAACCCAGTGCCCCGCACATGCCAGGCGGGCACACTACCGATTGAGCCACATCCCCAGCCCACGGGTTCGATTTTTAGCATGTATTAATAAATAAAATAAAGGTCCATTGACAACTAAAATAATATTTTTAAAAAAGGCTAAAAAATGCTCTTGGCTTTTATATTTTATATCTGGAAACCTTGTTATATTTTTACTAATTTATTTGTAAATAAGAAATTGCTTTTAACATTGTACCATTGAGAAGTATATGATAGGGGCTGGGGATGTGGCTCAAGCGGTAGCGCGCTCACCTGGCATGCGTGCGGCCCGGGTTCGATCCTCAGCACCACATACCAACAAAGATGTTGTGTCCGCCGAGAACTAAAAATAAATATTAAAAATTCTCTCTCTCTCTCTCTCCTCTCTCACTCTCTCTTAAAAAAAAAAAGAAAAGGAATTTATTGGCTATCTTTAAAAAAAAAAAAAGAGAAGTATATGATACTGTAGGTTTTTTATTTATTTTTTATTTTTTTAAAGAGAGAGTGAGAGAGGAGAGAGAGAGAGAGAATTTTTTTAATATTTATTTTTTATTTTATTTTTTTTTTAATATTTATATTTTAGTATTTGGCGGACACAACATCTTTGTTTGTATGTGGTGCTGAGGATTGAACCCGGGCCGCACACATGCCAGGAGAGCGCGCTACGGCTTGAGCCACATCCCCAGTCCCTAATATTTATTTTTTAGTTCTCGGCGGACACAACATCTTTGTTGGTATGTGGTGCTGAGGATCGAACCCGGGCCGCACGCATGCCAGGCGAGCGCGCTACCGCTTGAGCCACATCCCCAGCCCGATATTGTAGGTTTTTATAGCTATTTATAGCTGTTCTAATTCTGGTAAAGAAAATTATTGATGCCAGGTGAGGTTGTGCAAGCCTATAATCCCAGCAACTCATCAAAGCACTAAGCAATTTAGGGAGACCCCATCTCAAAATTAAAAATTAAAAAGACTGGGAACGTGTCTCAGTGGTTAAGCAATCCCTGGTACAGGAAAAAAGAAAGAAAATTGTTGAGCTCGGTATAGGAACACATTCCTGTAATGCCAACTATGCTAGAGGCTGAGGCAGGAGGATCAGAAGTTGGAGGCCAGCCTGGGCAACTTAGCAAGATCCTGTTTTAAAAAAAAAAAAAATATATATATATATATATATACACACACACACACACACACACACATAACATACATATATATATATATATATATATATATGTAATTGGAGTTTTTACTATATCTATTTAGATAATTATATGGCTTTTCTTTAATCTGGTAATGTGATAAATTTTATATTATAGGAGTGCCACCACACTATTTAGATACTGGTCTCTCTGAGTTGCTTAGGTCCTTGCTCGGTTGCTGAGGCTGGCCTTGATCTCTCCCGCCTCAGCCTCCCAGATTGCTGGGATTACAAGTGTGTGCACCACGCCTGATGCTTTCTTTTTGAATTATTCAAGTATTTCCACTTTTCTCTTTGTTTTTAGAATTCCTGTAGTAGTCACCATAGGGATTACAACTTGCCTCATCCTTGATTTTGCAAAAAGACTAATCTAAATTTGTACCTTGAACACTTCCCAGATTATGAGAACACCTTGATCCTATTTATTCCTTTCCTGTGTTTTGTACTTCTGCTGTCTATATTATAAATATTTTTACAGTCAGTATTATAATCAATATTTACCTATCTTTAACCACATTTCACTTTTTCCTCCTTTCTTAATTTCTATGCATCTATCTAGAATCACTTTCCTTCTTCCTAAAGAACTCCCTCTAATATTTATCTTTAAATATTAATGGTTTTCTTTCATTTTAAAAAATATTTTTGGCTGGGCGTTGTGGCACACGCCTGTAATTCCAATGATTTGGAAGGCTGGAGCAAAAGGATTGCAAATTCGAGACCAGCCTCAGCTATTTAGCAAGGCCCTAAACAATTTAATGAGACCCTGTCTCAAAAAACTTAAAAGGGCTAAGGATATGACTCAGTAGCTAAGTGCCCCTGGGTTCAATCCCTGGTACCAATCTGTTAAACCCACCTGCTATATTATTTTTTTCCTCCTTTTATGGTATTGGATTGTGCCCAGGGCCTCCTGCATGCTAGGCAAGAGCTCTACCACTGAATGACTTTCTCAGCCCTCTTCACTTTATTTTGAGGCAGGTCTCACTAAATTACTAAGGCTGGCCTCAAACTTGGCAATCTTCCTGCTTAGCCCTCTGAGTCAGTGGAATTATAGCCTGTGCCATTCTGCCTGGCTCCATTAATTACAGTTACTAAATTTTTTTAGTGCTAAACTTTCAATTTGATACTCTGATAAATTTTGGTTCTCTTAAGAAATTTTTTTTATAACAGGGAGTGAACCCAGAAGCGCTGAACCTTGAGCCACACCCTCGGCCCTTTTTATGTTTTATTTTGAGACAGGTTCTCACTAAGTTGCTTAGGGGGCCTCACAAAGTTGCTGAGGCTGGCTTTGAACTCTGTCCTCCTGCCTCAGCCTCTTGAGCCGCTGGGATTACAGGCACATGCAACTGCGCCCTAATAAAAAAATTTTTTTAGTACTGGAAATTAAACCCAGGGGGGGCTCTACCACTGATATCCCCAGCCCTGTTTATTTCTTATTTGAGACAGGATCTTGCTCAATTTCCCAGACTGGTCTTAAATTTGCAATCCTCCTGCCTCAATCTCCTGAGTCACTGGGATTATAGGTGTGCCACCACACCTGGAATTCTAGTACTTTTATTTGCATTTTTTAAAGAATCTTGATCAATCTGGTATGGTTTGTTAATTTTATTAGTCCCCTAATATTTGCTCCCCTTGGACTAATTGTGTTGTTCTTTTCCAGTAGCTCACATCGATGCTCAGTTTGTTTTTCAGCCTGTCCTTTTTTTATAGGATTTGAAGCCTGTGCCTTTCTCTCCAAGTACAACTTTTGCCATATCTGACAAGTTAAAATATGCACTTTCTTTGACCAGTGGGTTATTTAAAAATGTATGTCTTTGTTTGTAATGCATTTGGAGATTTATTAATCACATTTTCATTACAGGTTTCTGACCTAGATGTATGAATGTTGAAAACATTTCTGTGTGCTAGCCAGTTCTTTTTTATTTTATTTTATTGGAGTGGGGGAGTGCAGGGGATTTAGCCCATGGGCACTTTACCACTGAGCCATATCCCCCACCCTTTTTATTTTTTATTTTGAGACAGGGCCTCTCTAAGTTGTTTAGGGCCTAAGTTGCTGAGGCTGGTCTTGAACTTGTGATCCTCCTGCCTCAGCCTTTGAGTCACTGGGATTACAGGTATGGGCCACCGAAGTTTTTTAAAATGTGTTGTATACTTTATTGCTGAGCATGCTCTCGGTTTTAATGAATGGCCCACATTGTATGAGAATAAAGCAGATTTTATATAGATATTGTGTTTAGAGTTCTATATTTTATCCTTTGGATCAAGCTCATTAAGTATTCTCTGAGCCTAATCCTTTGGGGGCCACTTTACCTGTTAGCTACTGAAACAAGTATGTTGTGTCCTCGCTTACTGTCTCTCACTTTTCACTTTACATTGTTTAAGTTATATTATTAGATACCTACGAGTTAAGAATTTTTTTCCCCATTTAAGTAATTGGGAGTTAAGAAATGTTTTAAGGGGTTGGGGTTGTGGCTCAGCGATATCGCTTTCACCTAGCACATTGGAGGCCCTGGGTTCCATCCTCAGCACCACATAAAATTAAAGAAAGAAAGAAAGTAAAGGGTTAATTAAAAAAAAAAGGAGGAAGAAAAAGAAGAAATGTTTTAAATTTCCTGGTGAATGGAACCTTTGGCCAATATGTAGGGACCTGAGTTTTTGGCTCAGAATCCACTCTTACATATTGGAGCTCTGTCAGTGTTCTTTTTTTAGTGTTTACCTGGTATACCGTTTTCTTATTTGTAAACTTTCTGTGTCCTTAGGTTTCAGTGTCTCTCTGATCAACACAATACACCATGTGTCTTTCCAGGGGTCTTTTCTGCTCCGCTCTCAGCCTCTTAACCACTACTTTTCTGCTTTGCTTCAATGAAGCAAAGATGGAGGCTAGCCTGAGCAACTTGGCAAAACCCTGTCTCAAAATAAAAATGGGCTGGGATGTAGTTCAGTGGTCAAGTGGTTGCCTAGCAAATACAAAGCCCTGAGTTCAAGTTCTGACTTCTGAAGAAAAAAAAAAGTCAAATTTTCTATTTCTTTGAGTCCTTGGTGGCAATTTATATTTTTATGAAAATTTTTCCATATAAGCTTAATTTCCGAATTTATTGCCATAAAATGTCCTTAGGAAGTAAGAAACAGGGCTCACTTTATATTGTTTGCATTTTTCTCAGAATGGATTAATGTGTAAATAAATGAAGATCCAACTCATCGCCAGATACTGACTTGTATATGTGTTCCTGACCCACCCCAGCAACCCTGTGCTTGGCTAAGTCCGCTTTTCCCCCTTTCTCCCTCAGTCTTAGGAAAAGTCCTCAGTGCTGTGGGCAGCGCCCAGCTACTGATGTCCCAGAAATTCCAGCAGTTCCGGGGCCTCTGTGAGCAGAACTTGGTGAGTGTGACTCTTGTCCCTTCACAAGCCTCTGTAACCTCCATAGCATGGAGAAGGTCCTGCTTCCTCATGGCACTGGGAAGTGGACGCAGTGTATTCCCGTGCCTAGCACAGGACAGAACCAGGAGTGGCGCTCCTGAAAGATCATTGACCACAGAGTCAGAACAGCCATGTGAGCATTGGTCGGTCAGCACTGACCGACTTCTCTGTAGTCCTCTCTATACCCAAGACAGCACGCAAGGTAAGAACTGAAGGAACGCCCCCGCCAGCCTCGGTGGGCCTCCTTTCCAGGTCACCTGTCAGGAGGACAGAGTCTCTGCGGTGAACCAACAGGGAGGACTTCCAGGAGTGGGGCCAGTGGCACTTGTGGGTTGTATTTTCATGGAACAAAGTGACAGGAGGGAGACAGCATGGGTCCAGTAATCAATGTACCTGGAGTGAGTCCAGCGTGTCCCCACCTCACTGGCAGACCCCAGTCAGGAGTGTTTCTTCCCCGTAAAATGAGAACCCCTGGGTCTGCGGCATCCATGAGGAAATGAGTACCTTCCTCACATGGTCCTGCGGTGGTGACGATGGCCTCGGTCCACAGGCGTGGGCCGGGCCTGTTCTTGTGATTAACCGGTTTCCTCCTTCCAAGGGCCCACCTGCCTCTGGGGCTGACACCAACATGGAGCTGGCTCTGTTTACTCACCCAGCTACTGACACAGGCACTGGGAATCAGGGAGCAGGACTAGACTCAGAAGCCCCTCTAGGACTGGCAGGGCCAAGGGACCATGTGTGGGCAGGAGGACAAGCTTCTGCCTTGCCCACCCACTGATCACCTTCTGCCCCACAGAACCCTGATGCCAACCCACGTCCAACAGCCCAGGACCTGGCAGGGTTCTGGGACCTGCTTCAGCTGTCCATCGAGGACATCAGCATGAAGTTTGATGAACTCTACCACCTCAAGGCCAACAGCTGGCAGCTGGTGGAGACCCCCGAGAAGAGGAAGGTGAGCATGGAGCAGTGCGGAGGGGAAGTCCAGGGACAAATTCCTGGTCGACAATAACGCTGCCCACATCGGTCAGTGCTGCTTGGCTCCCTTCTCCGTGTGTCGTCTTGAGCTGGGGCTCACGTCCATCACTGCCGGGGTCCATGCTTGGCACTTGTCCAGCCTGCTGCTCGCTCTGTGTAGTTGAGGCTGCCCCCTGAAGCATGCCAGCCTGCCCTGCATGTTCAGAGAAGGGGAGTCCTGGGAGAGATGTGGCCGCGCCACAGCCCTGGAAACGTGGCTGTTGGAACCTTGCAATCAGCCAAATGGTCCCTTCTCCTGGGGCCTTACTGCCAGGAGTGCTGGGGTCTGGATCTGTTCCCCCTCCTGTGGCAACAGCCTCTTCCCTGAGGCTCACGCTTCCTTTTGTAAATCAGTAGGACCTGCCATGTTGGGCCGTGGCCCCTGTAAGTTCTGATCCCCAGGAGAGCATGCAGAGTGTGACCAGGGAGTCGGAGGCCTGTCTCTGACTGGAGAACTTGGCTGGTTCCTGCCTGAGCCTCAGGCTCCCAGTGGCTCAGAGCAGGGTGGGAACAGGTGACCTGTCTGTCCTTTACCGCTAGAACATTCTAGATTCTGGCTTGCTTTTTGCTCCTCTGCCTTGTGCTACTCCCACTATCATCGCTTCTTGTGGCTTCCTGATTCCAGGTGTGTTGCCTGTGCCCAGTGCAGGGAGGCTGGGGTGGGAGATCCAGCTGCAGCATTTAGTTGGGGGCAGCGCCACACAAAACGTGGCAGCTTTATTTTATTTTTGTTCCCTCCTCACTGTCTTACTAAAGGAAGAGAAGAAACCACCCCCTCCGGTCCCAAAGAAGCCAGCCAAATCCAAGCCAGCAGTGAGCCGCGACAAGGCCTCAGACGCAGGAGACAAGCAGCGTCAGGAGGCCCGCAAGAGACTTCTGGCAGCCAAGCGGGCAGCTTCCGTGCGGCAGAACTCGGCCACAGAGAGCGCAGACAGCATCGAAATTTATGTCCCTGAGGCCCAGACCAGGCTCTGAGACCATAAAGAAAGAAGGAAGGAAACAATTTTAAAGTGTTTAAAAAACACACACAAAAAAAAAATCTTAATGAGAATGGAACAAAATTTTCTCAACCTTTAGTATGGTTATTCTCTTTAGAGACCCTGAGCCAACTTTCAAATTGACGCATACAAGGGCTCACGATTTGGCTTTTTTGGGTCCCTCCCAGCTTTAGGTTATGAAGACTTCACACACACAAATTCAACAAAGCTAAAAACTCTCTTCCCTCCCGCTGGCCGTGGTGGACTGGACAGGTGGACTTCGGCAACTCCCGGCCCAGCCTCAGACTGCGGTCTTTTTACTTGTCTATCTAATGAGAACTTCAACTAGCCTGTTTACAAGACGACGACCGTCCAAGGGCAGCCTTGGGCACCTGCCATGTCCCTCCTTTTCCCAGCTCCCCGCGCTCACCTTGGATTTTTCATTCTTACATGTTTCTTTTCCCTTCAGAGCTCACACAGGGGACGCCACCATGGCCAGCGGCTTCTGCGTCTCCACCTCTGGGGTTGAGGCCGGGAGAGCAGAGAGCCCGACGGCTCCCCCTCACCACCAAGTGCTCACACACAGTCTCCCACGCACGCACGCACGCAGGCACGCACAGGCGGAGGGCCTCCCGCTGCCCCAGGCGACGTCGGACAGGACTTGCCGCTGAGCAGATGAGGAACGCGCTGGTCTCGGGGGAATGAGGCACAGCCACGGCTGCGCGTCCAGACTCCAGTCTCCCTTCTCTCCAGCCCCTTCTTCCTTCAGCAAAAGAAAATTTAGGACTCAGAGTGGCTTCCGGGGGCTGGCTGTCCTTGGCCGCGCCTGTGTCCAGTGCCCAAGGGCAGGTGGCGGTGTCTGTACGTATGTGTACATATGCACATAGACCTTAGAGTGTATATTTAACAACGCCCTCTGCCCACCTGCCACCTGCGCCACCACCGGCTCTCGGGGCACCTGGCAGGAGGCGGGTGTGTGAATAGCATATATTTTTACATGTACTATATCTAGGTGTGTGTACAAGTGTGTGTAAAAATATAGACCTTGTGTGTAAGCAGCCCCCCCTTTTTTTTTGTCCCTCCCACCCACCCCTGCCAGCCCAGCCTCTTGAGTTTTCCGTCCGTTCTGTTTTTTTAACCCAATCCTCCCTCTCCCTGCCCCATCCCTTCTCCCGGGTGTCAGGAGCCCTGAGCTGCAGAGGCCCGGGCCTACAGGGCGGGGTGGGGCAGGCCAGGCAAGGGCAGCGGGGCACTGGGCATGCCAGAGGCTGCTCGGTACTGGGCATACAACTCCAGGGCATTGGAGACATCCTCTTGTCCGGCGCGTGCTGCAGGGGGTCCCCCTGGGTGAACCAAGGGCCTGCTCTGGGGCCCCAATCCAGCTTGGCCGCCGTCTGTGACCTTGGGCAAGTCACTTGACCTCTGTGTGCCTCAACTTCCTCCTCTGTAAAATGGGGACAGTCCCTGCCCCTCCCTACCTCACAGGCATGTTGTGAGAATAAATGAGGTAACGTGTACCCCGGCTTCCGGTGTTATTGCAGTTCGTGGGCCAGGCTGGGAGGGGCGGGGAGTGGCAGTAGACACCCCAGGAAGCAGACAGGCCACAGTTCCGACTGTCTTGCGCCAGCTCTGTGATCCTGGGTGAAAAGGCGAATGGCACGTCTGGCCCGGGAAGCTAGAGTGCAGCATGTGCCCTGCAGCTGCCTGTGAGGAGAAGGCTCCCTGAGGAGCTGCTCCTACAGAGCCCGCGGGCTGGCCTCGGATCCGACTCTGCACATCTTCCAGGACAGGCTACCCAGTGCCCAGTGCGGCTTCCTCCCCGGGCAGCACGTGTACCAACACACTTGCCAAGCTCGGGGCTGGGAAGTCAGCTTGGCCGCGGCCTCTGCCTGACTCACCTTTAAAAGGTGCAGGGCTATGCAGGCCGCACAATCTCACTGGGCAGGAGAGACCCCTATAGTGTGGCTCTGGGGGTATAGCTCAGTTGGTAGAGTGCTTGCCTCGAATGCCCAAGGCCCTGGGTTCTAATCCCCAGCACCACAAAAAAAGAAAAAGAAAAAAAACTCAGTGATGAGTTCAAGTCTACAACAGAGAAGGGGATGCTGTGGAAGGAGGCTGCGGAACCGGAGCTGGTTCCTCCAGGTTGGGCAGGAGCATTCTGGTCCCCACCAGAAGATGGGGAACTGAGCAGCTTTGGGGGTAAGAAAGTGCATTCCAGGGGGCGGGGATGTGGCTCAAGCGGTAGCGCGCTCGCCTGGCATGCGTGCGGCCCGGGTTCAATCCTCAGCACCACATACAAACAAAGATGTTGTGTCTGCTGAAAACTAAAAAATAAATAAATAAATATTTAAAAAAAAAAAAAAAAAGAAAGTGCATTCCAGGCAGAAGGCATGGTAGGTGCCAACCCTGCCTACCAACTGAGGGAGAGAAAGTGCCTTTAGAAAGCCCTCGGGCCAGACTCTGGAACCAGAGTCACCATTTCCTCTCCGTCCAGCCAAACCAGGCTACCAGTGACCACAGGTCTCCCTTTCCCAAGAGCTTTGTCCAGACTGCCTATCCCATCACCAGCCAGTCCCGTGAGCCCACCCAACCCTGTAGCCAGCCCCCTGTGCTCAGAGCAGCGTGCCCTCATTCCTGGCTCCCAGTGTCTGGTAGTGGTGGCTGAGTGTCAGTGACCATGGGATGCTGATGAACTCCTGGAGCTTGTGCCTTCCCAGACCTACTCCTGCCCTGAGACCAACCAGGGTGAGCTCAAGGTGAGTGAAGAGGGTCCCAGCAGCCAGCCATGAGTGAAGGCAGGTGAGGAATCAAGCTGAGCTTCAAGGCCACCAACAGGTAGCAGCCCAGCTGCCCCTGTGGGCCTGGAGGGCCTAGGGTAGCCCTTAGCTCTTCAGAGACTGAGGGTTTCTGCTACAGCAAGAGGCCCAGGAAGGACCCTGCTGCCCATATCAGAAGCATCAGCTGATGAGGAGCAACATGCAGAATCTGGCCTCTACTCCTGGCCCTCCTGGCAGAGTGGCACCAAAACATGTTGTGCAACTCCCAAGAATGAAGACGTTTCATGCCTGTCAATCCTACCATTATCACTCTCAAATTCCACAGAAGAATGTACCAGACAGAGCCTCTCTTACCCAGGAGAGCATCAGAACCCAGGCACTAATGTCACCTAAAGTGCCAAGCTCCAGGTGCCGGCGTAATGCTCCCTAGGGCTTTTCCCTATCCATCAAGGGTCCAGTTAAGGTTCACTCATTTTGTTACCATGTTTCTCTAGTATCTGAATCAAAAAATTTCCCTGCCTTTCTTTTTGTTTTCCTGATAATTATATGTTAAAGTAGACAAGCATCTCATAGAATGTTGCATAATTTGGATTTATTATGTTTTCTTTTGACTAGATTCAGAGTAAACAGTTTTGACAAGATTATGACTTAGATGATGTCCCACCTTCCACAGATGGCAACTCTTCCACCAGGAAGATGTGTCACCTTGGAAAAGGCTAAGAGCAGCTTCCCAGAGAAGCTGGGAAAGAGTCCTTGGCTTCAGTGTTTCCAAAGCCCAGTCTCTGCCAGGACAGAGGGGAGCCCAGGCAGAGGCAGGAAGCACCCCTGGAAGGCTACAAGATGGCCAGGAAAGTGGCCCATGGGAACAGGAGGCCATAAGCCACTCATGAGTCCCTGGAACCCCCACACAGGGCTGCGCACCTGAGAGCAAGAAGGCCCAGCTTTCCTCTCTAGAACTCCAAGCTCCCCGAAGATTGCAAGTCCCCAGAGTCCTGCAGAGACCTCACCCCCGCCAGGATCAGCACTGGGCTCAGGGACCTTAAGAACAGCAGGACAGAGTCATTGCTCCCCGCCATGCATGGTCCATGCAGGTGAAGGCTGTTGCCAAGCAGCATCTGGGCTGGTTCCAACAGTGGCAGTGTCTGGCAGATGCTGCAAACCAGCTGGTCTCCACTGCCACTCCAGCCCCTTCCATGTGGCAGCCAGGGGGAGCCTTTCAGAATGCCCGCGGGGTTGCCCAGGTGGCGCACACCTGTAATCACAATGGCTCAGGAGACTGAGACAAGAGGATCTTGAGTTCAAAGTCAGTCAGCTTCAGCAAAAGTGAGGTGCTAAGCAACTCAGTGAGACCCTGTCTCTAAATATACAAAAATAGGGCTGGAGATGTGGCTCAGTGGTTGAGTGCCCCCGAGTTCAATTCCCAGTACCCCCCCCAAAAAAAAAGTACAAATGGTTGAAGGCTGGGGTGTGGCTCAAGGGTGGAGCACTTGCCTAACATGCATGAGGCCCTGGGTTCAAGCCCCAGTACCAAAAATTAAAAGTAATGGGGCACTTGCTTAGCATGTGTGAGACACTGGGTTCAATTCTCAGCACCACATATAAATAAATAAATAGATAAATAAATAAAGTTCCACCAACATTAAAAAAAAGGAATGGGTGAAAGTTTGAAGAAGAACAGAATATTCACAGTGTCAAAATAACTCCCAGCAAATTATTTGGTAATAAAAATGTTCATTACAAAGGGGGTTAGTAGTAACTTTCTGTAGGCAGACACTGCCTGAACAAGGTGGTCAAAGTTAATATCACTTGCCTGCACAGTGGTGCACACTGTAATCCCAGCTACTCAGGAAGGTGAGGCAGGAGGATCACAAATTGAAGACCAGCCTCCACAATTTAGCAAGACCCTATCTCAAAATAGAAAATAAAAAGGACCATTGGGGACCCTCAGCTACTTTCTGGCTAGACTGACAACTCCTACATTTAAATCCACAGCCTGAGGATATAACTCAGTGGTAGATGCTCTGGGTTCAGTCCACAGCACCAAAACAAAGTTAGTATCGCCTACAAAGAGGACAACAGTTACTACAAGTCTCTGGGGTGAAGCACTGAGAAGGGCACCCCACACGGCGGTTGTATCCCTGTAAAAAAATGTAAAATCAGGAGCCCAGCAGGGCGCACCTGTAATCCCAGCTCCTCCAGAGGACCTCAAGCCCAGGAGCTAGAGACCAGCCTGAGCAACATAGTGAGAGTGTGTCCCCTCCTCAAAAAAAAAAAAAAAAAAACCTGAAGCTAATCAAGTGAGCACAAATTAACAGCCTGGACTCTCCAAATATGTGTCAAGAAAGAGAAAGAAGAGCTAAGACACACTTCCAGATCAAGAGACTAAAGACATCCGGGTACTGAAAAAGCGTGACAAAAATATATGACAAAACCTCACCTACCCACTCATGATAAAAAACAGCCAGCCAAGTAGGAATGGAACAGAATTTCCTCAAGCTATACAGGGCAGCAAAAAAGGCTTCAGAGTGCTCACCGCACTGGTAAAAGTCTGAGGCTTCCCCCTAAGATCAGGAGCAAGGCCCAGAGGGCCTCCTCACCACTTCTACAAGGTCTTGTGTCCAACTACAACTAAAAAATAGATATTTTTTTAAAATTGTAGTACCAATTATTTCCTTGCCTGATTGTCTTGGCCAGAACCTCCAGTAGTATAGATACACAGTTAGGAGGTTCTGGCCAAGACAATCAGGCAAGGAAATAATTGGTACTACAATTTTTTAAAAAATATTTATGTTTTAGTTGTAGTTGGACACAAGACCTTTATTTTATTTATTTATTTTGATGTGGTGCTGAGGATCGAACCCAGGGCCTCGCATATGCTGGGCTTGCGCTCTACGGCTGAGCCACAACCCCAGCCCCAATACTTCAATTTTTTAAAAAAATTAAAATAAAAAATTAATAAGCATAGACAAAAAAATGCCATCCAGATCAGAAATTAAGAAATAAAACTATAGTAGTAGATAAACACAATTTTCCATATAGAAAGTCCTTAGGTATCTACAGAAGAACTATTAAGATGATAAATGACTTCAGAAGGCACCAGTACGCAAAACCCAACTATATCCCTGTGCATTATCGTGATACAAAGAAAAAGAATGTTCCTTGCACACAGCTCTGAGCTCCTCAGAATCTCTAGAGTCATTTGTATGTATACTAGTGAGATGCGGATGATGGGCATTTCCAGGGCAGAAACTGGTCACCAAACCACCAAGACATGACCACAGGGTGGGCCCTCAGCTCCACTTAATCATCCAGCCCTCTGCACGGAAGCCTCCACAAGACATGGCAGAACCTGGAGTGCTCCTGGGGTGGTGAGGACATGGTTCTGGACGTGGCCAGCTGGAGAGGGGTGCCCTATCCCCCAACACCCTGCTCTGTGCGTCTGTCTCCTCTTGGCTGTCCTGAGTCTACTCTTTAAAATGTCCCTACAACAGTAAGCAATCTGTGTTCCTGAGTTCCAAGAGCTTGTGAGCTGCTCTAGCAAATTTTTAAATCTGGGGCTGGGGCTGGGGCTGGGGCTGAGTGGGAGAGCACTTGCCTAGCGTGCCTGAAGTACTGGGTTTGATTCCTGGCACTACATATGATAACCAAATAAAATAAAGGTATTGTGTCCATCTACAACTACAAAAATATTTTTTTAAAAATCTGGGGAACAGCTATGGGAACCCCTGATGAAAGCCAAGTTGGACAGAAGTGTGGGTGTGAGCCACATCCCCAGCCCCCCTTGAAAGATATAATTAAATGGAGAGGCATCCTGTGGGAGACCAACTTTACACGTGACTGGGTCACACTCCCCTGCTGGGTGCTGAGGCGCTCAGTCACAGAAATGTGGTCGGTGTCTCCTGCATGGGTGTGTCTTCCTATAGCCCCATGGGTGCAGCTATGCTCACCTGTTCTTTTGTAATATAACCCCTTGCCCTGTTTAGGATAGAATCTTCCATGGAAGTGCCTTGTGTGTGTCCCCTCCTCTTACTGTGCCCTTGGGTGTGGCCTACCCAGGTGTCAGTCAACCTGCTGATAGTGGACACCATGAAGATACTCAGCCCCCTGAAACCTGACCCCTTGCCTCATTTGAATAGCTTCTCCATAATAAAAGGGGTCATTGCGTGCTCTTGCTCTCTCTTTCTGTGGACCCTTAAGGTCAGAGGAGCCATCACGCGGCCCCAATGAAAAAGGTATTTGTGTCTCTTGTGTGGTTATTTCGTGCAGCCCAGTCAGCCCAGTTCAACTGGAGTGACCCCTGAGCCTTTTAGTCGCAAGAATAGAAACCCGGCAGCATCCCATGCCCCACTCCACACCAAATGATCTACCTGCAGATGCAAAGCAATCCTTATGAAATCCCAGCACCCTTTTCTGCAGAAATTGATGACCTGATCCTAAATTCACATGGGACTGCAAGGTACCCTGAAAAGCCAACACAATCTTGAAAGAGAAGAATAAAGTTAGATGACATGCTTCACAATTTCAAAACCCACTATAAAACTAAACAAGGGCTGGGGATGTGGCTCAAGCGGTAGCGCGCTCGCCTGGCATGCGTGCGGCCTGGGTTCGATCCTCAGCACCACATACAAACAAAGATGTTGTGTCCGCCGAGAACTAAAAAATAAATATTAAAAAAAAAAAATAAAAAAAATAAAGTGGAGTTGCTTAGGCTCAGGCCTAAGGCCATCCTAACACTAAAAAAAAAAAAAAAAAAAAAAAAACTAAACAAGATTATGCCCTACGGCCAAAGGGTAGATGTAGATGTACGTGTCAATGAATTAGAACTCAGAGTCCAAAAATAAACCCATACAGTCACAGACAACTGACAGTGCCAAACAATTCAGTGGAGAAAGAAATCTCAGCAAATGGTCTGGAACCAGCCACCACCGTGGTGCACGCCTGTGATCCAGCTGCTCTGGAGGCTGAGGCAGGAGGGTCACAAGTTCAAAGCCAGCCTTAGCAAGATTCAGCAGGACCTTGCCTCAAATAAAAAACAAAAAAGGTTGGGCTGTAGCTCAGTGGTAAAGTGCCTCTGGGCTGACTCCCCAAGACCCAAAACAAACAAACAAAAACAAATGGTGGGGCTGGGGTTGGGGCTCAGTGGTAGAGCGCTCGCCTCGCATGTGTGAGGCCCTGGGTTCGATCTTCAGCACCACATATAAATAAATAAAATAAAAAATCCATTGACAACTAAAATATATTAAAACAAAAACAAATGGTGGGGCTAGGGTTGTGGCTCAGTGGTACAGCGCTTGCCTAGCATGTGGGAGGCACTGGGTTTGATTCTCAGCACCACACAAACAAAATAGACAAATAAAATAAAGGTATAAAAAATAGTGCTAGAAAAACTGGATAGTTAAATACAAAAGAAGGAAATTGGGTTGGATGGGTGGCACATGCTTGCCTTGGGCTTGCAATCCTCCTGCCTCAGCCTCCAGAACCGCTGAGCGGAGGTGGTGTTTTGTGGTACTGGGGATTGAACCCAGGGCCTTGCACATGCCAGGCAAGCACTCTACCACAGAGGTACATCCTCACCAAGAGCTAGGATTACAGGTATGTGGTAAAGCAATAGTTTTGGATAGTTTCTTGGATATGGCACAAAATACACAAACAGCCTGCCTGTAATCCCAGATACTTCGGAGGCTGACACAAGAGGCTCACAAGTTGAGGCCAGCCTGGGCCAGTTAGTAAGACCCTGTCTCAGAAAAGAGTACAAGATGGGGTTGGGGTTGTGGCTCAGTGGTAGAGTGCTCGCCTATCATGCACAAGGCACTGAGTTCAATCCTCAGCACCACATAAATGTAAAATAAAGATATTGTGTCCACCTAATGCTTTTTTTTTTTTTTAAGAGGAGAGGGGAGAGAGAGAGAGAGAGAGAGAGAGAGAGAGAGAGAGAGAGAGATTATTTTTAATATTTATTTTTCAGTTCTCGGCGGACACAACATCTTTGTTGGTATGTGGTGCTGAGGATCGAACCCGGGCCGCACGCATGCCAGGCGAGCGCGCTACCGCTTGAGCCACATCCCCAGCCCCACACCTAATGCTTAAGAATAGATATTTTTTTAAAAAGTACAAGAGGTAGGGTCTAAGGGAGGCCTCTAGGTTACTGATAGCATACTCTTGAAGGGACTTATGGAACTGGGCCTCTCTTTGCTCTCGTTTGTCCCTGCCTCACAAGGTAGGTAAGTCTACTCCAGCACACGCTCTCAGAATGATGTGCTGCCAACTGATCCTGAACTGCAACTTCCAAAATTATGAGCCAAAATAAACCTTTTCTCTTTATAAACTGATTATCTCAGGTAATTGTTACAGTTACAGAAGGCGGACTAACACACTTAGTGATCTTACTCTGAAAATCTTACATTCCTAAAAATGTGAAAACATATATCAACACATAAACTCATATGCAAATGTCTGTAACAGCAGTTCTCATGACAGGTAAGAAGAGGAAACCAATCAAATGTCCATTAACTGATGAATGTATTAAAATATGGATTTCTATCTCCGACCAGTGGTACACACCTGTAGGCTGGGGCATGGAACACTTGAACTCAGGAGTTCAAAGCCAGACTGGGCAGGTATTTGTACACCCATGTTCATAGCAGCATTATTCATCCATTTACTCTGTGTGTGTGTGTGTGTGTGTGTCTTGTTGGTTATTTGGAATTCAACCCAGAGCCTCCCACATGCTAAGCAGGTGCCCTACCACTGAGCTACACTCCCCCCAATTGTAACAGCATCATTTAGTATAGCCACAAGGTAAATATCCATCAGCAGAATGAATATAAAAGCAAAATATGGCATAAAACATGATAGAATTTCATACAATTCGACCTTAAAAAGGAAGGAAATTCTGACATATATTGAACTTGGATGAATCTTGAGGACATTATGCTAAGAAAAATAAGCCAAAATAAATAAACAAATAAGCCAGTCACAAAGGGACAAACACTATCTGGTTCCACTCATATGAGGTTCCGAGAGTCATCAGATTCATAGAAGCAAAGCTGAATGGTGTTACCAAAGCTGGGAGAAGAGGGGACCTGCACTTGAAAAGGGCCAAATGGCAAGTTTTATGTTATTTTACCACAAACATGCAAACAAAAGAACCAGGGAGAAGAATAAGCAACACAAGATCTTGACTGGATCCTTGGTTGGAACAAATTTCTATAAATGACAAATTGAGATAATTAGCACACCTGGAATATGGATTGTAAATTCGGTAATTGAATCAATGATTTTTTAAAATTTTTGCAATTGTACTAGGATATGTAAGACAATACTCTTTTTTGGATGATACTGAAAATTTAGGGGTAAAAGGGCATGATGTATACTGTTTATTTTCAAATGGTTGAGATGGAGATAAATATATGTTATTTATATATAGAGAGAGAAAGAGAGAGAGAGAAATGTTATATATATATATATATATATATATATATATATATAGAGAGAGAGAGAGAGAGAGAGAGAGAGAGAGAGAGAGAGAAAAGAAAAGCCAAAGGAGAACCTAGATGAAGGTATACAGGAGTACTTTGTACAATTCTTGTAACTTTATTGTAAGCCTGAACTTACGTAAAAAATAGTTTTTTTTTAAATTTAATATGTTCAAATGAAAATCACTCCCAAAACCTGCTCCACCCACACGTGTCCCACCCGCATCTCAGGAAATAACCGCTCTATCTTTCCGGTTGCTCAGACCCAAAACCTTGGAGTCAACCTTGATTTTCCCTTTCACCCCACCCCCGTGCACGGCAGCCCTATTGGCTGCACCAACAGAAACACGCCCGGGAGCCCACCCTTCTCCACCCGCACTGCTCGCCTCCCGTCGGAACCGAACCGTCAGGGCTGGGCGGCCTCCCTACTCTCCCTGCTTCGTCCAGGACCCCCTCCTCTATCCAAGGCAGGCTGCAGGGGGACCGGGTGCAGACACAAGCAGGTCGCCCTCCCTTCTGCTCAGATCCATTGAACAGTTCCTCCTGCTTCTCAGACCCCGTCCTGCCGCTCCCTGGCCCGGAGCCCAGGGAGCTCCACTGGGGGCTCACTCCATCACTGCAGCCTGCTCAGAAGTCACTTCCCGGGAGGCTGCCTGCACCGCACCACACACCCCAGTCACTCTGCCCTCGTCTGCTTTTTTCTCCATCCAGGCTCCTGGTCCTCAGTCCTAGACGCTCGGAGCTACGTGCTCGCGGCATCGCCCTCCACAAACCCAGCGCGTCCTGGGCGGGCGGCCGTGGCGCACCGCTGCGTCCCCAGCACCTTGCCAGGCGGATAGCAGGTGCCCCTGACGGCTTACAGAGTAAGTAACTGGGGGCTGGAAAGTTCCCCAGGAGGCTGTGTTGGCCCCTGGCCTGAGGACGATTGGTCCTTTGCGACATGCAAGTCGTCCAGCTCAGCCTCCGACTGGAAAAGGCCATACTTGGCCTGCTGGGAGCCAGTCCTCCCACGGGACTCGCGCCGGACAGCGGGGCCTTCGGAAAAAAATCCGGGGAGGAGTCTGAGAACCGGGGGACCCCCGGAGGCTCTGCCTCCTCGCCCCCATCACCTGCCCTCCCTGTACCCAAGAAGGGCCTTGTCGCCTTTGGAGACAGGAGCGGCCATGAAGTCGGGTGTCCACCCCCCCTCCCCGCCTGCACGTGAAGGCCAAATAAGGCCGGGGGGCTGCGCGGCCCCTCCGCCCGGGCCCCGCCCGGCCCAGCACGCACATTCTTCTGCCTTGTAAGGCGCGGCCGCCTCGCCGCCTGGCCCCGCCCCGGCCCCGCCCCCGGGCGCAGGCCCCGCCCCCGCCCCGGCCAGAGCGGGAGCCCCAACCCCGGCCCGAGCCAGAGCCCCGGCAGAGCGCATCGCCAGCCGCGCCTCTCCGCGCCCCAGCGCTTCTCCGCACCAGGTGGGAGCCCGCCCCGGCCAGCGCAGGGTGTCTACAGTAGGTGGTCGGACTGGCCGGCGACGCGGCCGTCACCGGCTCTGCGCAGGCCCCAGGGACAGGGAAGGCAAGGGTCTGCTGGGCGTGGACAGCGGTGCGGGCTGGGCTGCGAGTTCGCTCGCTCCCACGGGGGTCCGAACCTGGGGCTGGGCGGCAGCGGGACTGTCCCCGGATCTGGGAAACAGTGGTCCTTTGGCGAGGGAACAAGTTGTCCCGCTCTGCCTCTCCACTCCCAGAACTCGGGGGTCCCAGAGGGGTGTTGAGGTGGCCGGCACTCCCTGACTCAAGAAGCCATGTGCCTCTGGGATCCTGAGCCCTGCCAGCCTCCATGCCCTTCCAGAGCATCCATGTCCCCTCTCCTATCTCATTCCCACACCCTGGGACAGGAAAGAGGGATGGTGACCAGGAGCGTGTGTGTCGTCTTTCTCTCACACACACACACACACACACTCACACCAAGTGCTGTGTGTTTTGACCCTGGAGCTTCCCCCTCTGGGCCATCTTCTCAGCCTCCAGCTCTGGCAGCTCTGAGGGAAGTCAAGTAATTCATCCTCAGATGAGAGGAGCCCT
This sequence comes from Urocitellus parryii, assembly GCF_045843805.1. Classification (NCBI taxonomy): domain Eukaryota; kingdom Metazoa; phylum Chordata; class Mammalia; order Rodentia; family Sciuridae; genus Urocitellus; species Urocitellus parryii. The sequence continues at coordinate 178,279,960 of NC_135536.1, forward strand.
TAGCAGGGCCCCTGGCATCGCCCAGTCACAGCAAGGGGACACAGGCCTGATCTGGCTTATACTCAGGTCTTTGCTGTTATGGTAGAATTTTAGACACTATAGGAGAAAGGTGACATCTGGTCACAGCCAGGCCAAGTAGCCACTGTCTGGTCTTTGGTGTCTGGGACCCTGGGGAGGAGGAAGGGTTGGCTCCAGGGCCCAAGGCTGCGGGCTTGTGTCTGACCCTGGTCTCTCAACCTGCTTGTGGCGACAGGCCTTGGCCCCTGGAGGGAGCTGCATGGTCAGCCTCTTTGTCAAGGCCTCAAGGACCTCGGGGCACAGTTTGCTGCCCCCCAACCCAAGCCTGCCAGGGTCTTGGCCTCCCCCTGGCCCTCACCCCTTAGGGGCACACATTCGCCTTCTCCTGCCTGTTGCCTGAACCGCACACCTGGAGCCACTACCCCTTCCTCCCAAGGTCACGCCAGTGGACAGAGGCGCCTGGTGCCCTCACCACATCCTGGCTGCACACCTTATTTGGCCTTCACGTGCTGGGGACCGGTGGCCTCAAAGGCACAGTGCCCCGGTGGGCTCAGAGAGAGTGCCCTAGAGCTCTGCAGGCAGATGGTGACAGTGATGACCACCTCAGCCTTGGAGGGCAGAGTGGACTTCTGTGGCAGCCTTTGGTGCTCACCATGAGTCCAGGTTCCCAGAGAACCATGAGCTTGGGAAGAATTGGGCCCTCTAAGCCACGGAGAGGAGGGGGCCGGCTTCTGGGGACAATGGCACTCCCTACCCTCAGCACTTTCCCACTCCCACTCAGGTGGGCTACAGGCGGCCAGTCTCAAGACTTCAGGCAACTATGGCCCCCGAGGACGTGCTGGACTGGCCAAACCCCAGCTCGGGCATAAGCTTCCATAGGCCCAGGGCCAGCTGGACATGGTGGTGTGCATCTATAGTTCCAGCTACTCAGGAGCCTGAGGCAGGAGGATCACAAGTTTAAGGCCAGCCTCAGCAACTTGGCGAGACCCTCATTTCAAAATTAAAAAAAAAAAAAAAAAGAACTGGGGATGGGGCTCAGTGGTAAAGTCCCCCTGGGTTCAGTCCAGTACAAGGAAGGAAGGAAGCAAAAGGTCAAGGTCTCGCAGAATCTTGGATGAAGAGCAGTAGCACAGGCAGAGGAGACCCTGGACCCAGGGCTCGGAACAGAGGAGAGAGGAGCAGCCCCCCTCCTGGGCCTCTGCCTGCTGAGGGGAGCAGGACTAGGCCTTCTGGCACACAGTCCCCACAGCTGTGACAAAGAGTCAGGGAGGACCTTAGTTTCCCATCTGTGCAGCAGACGCCCTCAGACAGCCACTCACTCACCAAGCATCCCCAGCCCATGGTGGCTGTGGCTGTACCAGTCGGCTGGCCCCCGGGATGAGGGAGAAAGGGCTTCAAGTGTGGATGTCAAACAAGGGTGGGGACAGCAGCTCCCAGCCGGCCCTGGCCCAGAAGAAGGGGCCCTGCTGGAGGGCCTGAGAGGAAGCCTGGGGCCTGGGCGCAAGATGGAGGAGGGAGGGGTGCAGAGGAGGGAGGGGTGCAGGCTGGGAGAGGTGGGAGGGCTCTCAAGGCCTTGAATGCCAGGCTGAAGGTCCCAGGCTTGCTTAGGGGCTGGGGGCAGCAGGAACCTCCCAGCGCTTCCAAGTGGCCAGTGAATGGGACAGAAAAGATGCTAGGCTGGATCTGCACAATGAGAATAGAAACTGGCCCCTCAGCCTGGGGACCTCAGTCCCCTGAAAGCACAGGACAGGGCCCAGAACTGGTCTGTCACTCGCCCAGGGGCTGGCAGACTGCCTTGGGAGGACATGCAGTGTGGGAGGTGGACTTCAGAGTTCCCAGAGCCTCCCACGGGATGGGGAGGGGTGAGGGGGAGGAAGAATGTCAGGCATGCAGCCTGCTGGTCAGGCCCCTCCTGTGGGTCCCAGGGCTCCTGGAAGGAGGCCCAGCAGAACCCCCCTCTGCCTCCCCCATGGAGCCCCATCTTGCCACTTGGAGAGAGAGAGAGCTGGGCAGTGAGTGCTGTCAGGATTAAAGGACATACACGTCTAGTCCTAAATGTTCTACCAGCTCAGAGCAAAAATACCTGACTATGCCGGGACCATTTCAGGTGCTTTTCAAGCACTTGGTTAGTTTATCCCCATTCCCAGACGAGAACGCTCAGGCTTGGAGAGATCACAGAGCCCAGCTGGGTGCAGTGGTGCACCCCAGTAATCCCAGCAGTTTGGGAGGCTAAGGCAGGAGGATCAAAAGTTCAAGGCCAGCCTTAGTATTTAGTGAGACCCTATCTCAAAATATGAAATAAAAAGGGATGGGGATTTTAAAAAGAGCAGGATGGGGATGTGACTGAATGGTTAAGCACCCTTGGGTTCAATCCCCAGTACCAATAAATAAAGAAATATGGCTGGGGGTGTGACTTAGTGATTAAGTGTCCCCACCCCCTGGGTTCAATCCCTAGTCTCTGCCTTTGTGAAGAACTGGGTGTTGGGAGGCCGTGAAGGCCTGCAGCCATCTGGGGGAGTCAGGGAGAGCCCCTGACCCAGGTATGCCCTGCACCCCCTCCCTGCAGGGAAGCTCCACCCACCTCAAGCCAAGATGTCCAGCAAGCGGGCCAAGGCCAAGACCACCAAGAAGAGGCCACAGCGGGCCACGTCCAATGTTTTCGCAATGTTTGACCAGTCCCAGATCCAAGAGTTTAAGGAGGCCTTCAACATGATCGACCAGAACCGCGACGGCTTCATCGACAAGGAGGACCTGCATGACATGCTGGCCTCCCTAGGTGAGCAGGGACCAGGACAGCGGGTGGTGCGGGCTCCCAGGGGCCGCAGGGCTGCTCCGCACTTCCTTTGTCACAAGTCCTGTGGTAGCCGCCCTAGGGGCAGCTGCTCGTGCTTCACACACTCTGTGGACAGGGAAACTGAGGCAAAGAGCAGTTCTGGAATGTGTCTGGGGTCCAGCACAGGATTTTCAGGCTGATTGCAGAGTGGGGCCGTCTTGGGCAGATGCATGAATCGGACGCCCCGTGACATTTGATTTAAAGAAGGGGGTTGGGCCAGGCAGGGTGGCACATGCCTGTAATCCCAATGACTCAGGAGGCTAAGGCAGGAGGATTGCAAGTTTGAGGCCAACCTCAGCAACTTAGAGACCCTGTCTCAAAAAATAAAAAGGGCTGGGATGTGGCTCAGGGGTAAACCCATCCCTGGGTTCCATCCCAGTACCAGATAATAGTAATAAGAAACAAACAAATCATTTTATTTATTTATTTTTTAAAATATTTATTTTATAGTTGGACACAATACTTTTGTTTCACTCAATTATTTTTTACGTGGTGCTAAGGATCGAACCCAGGGTCCCATGCATGGGAGACGAGCACTCTACTGCTGAGCCACAACCCCAGCCCCCAAACAAATCATTTTAAAAACAAAAAAATAAATAAAAATAGAGGACTGAGCTGAATGAAAGAGTGAGCTGCGGGCCAGTGTGGGGGCACAAGCCTGCGACCCCAGTGACTTGGGAGGTCGAGGCAGGGGGCAAGTTCAAGGTCCTCCTGTGCAACTTGGTGAGACTGAGTCTCTGAATTAAAGAAGAAGGAAGAGGAGTTTGAACTGCAGGCTCCATTGTAGGGGGACAGGAGCCCCTCCCCCACCCCAGTGACCTCTCCAGTCAGCATCCTGGCACCTGAGGGCCCAGGGCTCACTTCAACTCACTCTAATCAGTGAGGAAACCGCGCTCCAGAGGCCAGGCCGCTGCTCCGCATGTGCTGGCCGTGGGCAGCCGCTCTTGGAGCTCAGCCATCCTGGTGAAGGCACCTGGCCAGAGCCAGGCAGGAAGTCCGGCGTCAAGCCAACAGCCCTGGGGAAGGCCCTAGCGCTGCCCATTCCCTGCCCCTGTAACGGGCACCTGGCCTCCCACACCCTCCTGAGGCAGCTGTGAGAACAGGCCACCTGAGGGAGGCTCACCTGGACGCTGCCTCCCCTGGCAGTGTGGCAGTGTGGCCCTGGACCGGCTCCTTGCCCGTCTGTGCCCTGGCTCCTGGCCTGCGGAGTAGGAGGGACAGGTTCTCTAGAGTCAGGCCAGGCTCACTTGGAGCCTCCCTCTCCCAGGAGGTGGCCCAGCAGGGCTCTCACCTGGGGCCCTCCAGTTTCATCCAAGGGGGGACAGAAGCCAGGGGAGCGGGGTGGCCCTAGGTGCTCTACTCAGGTCCTGCAGGTCCTAGCCCTCCTAAGCCTCAGCTTCACAAACTGTCCTATAGGGACACAGCAACATGTTGAGGAGGACCTCGAAGGCTCCTCCCCATCTGGTAGACATGATTATCATTCCTAAAGGAGGAAACTGAGGCTCAGAGAGGTTAAGTAATTTGTCCAGTGTCACACATCTAAGTGGTAGAGCTGGATGAGCCCCTAAGTCCAGTCCAGTGTGAGGGCTGTGCCTGTCATCCCTCCAGGTGTTTTTGCAGCCGTTACCTTATTCTTCTTCACAGTGCTCTTAAGAGACATGGGAAACTAAGGCACAGAGCTGGGGTGCAAATCCAGGCCTGCGTGACACCAAAACTTGCTACTTTGACCACTTTTGAAATTCTGTCTGGAGCTCGAGGTCAGGCTACCTGGGTTCGAATGGTTTGGTGTCATGCTCCCCGTTTACTGGCTTGTGGCCCTGGACCAGCCTCCTTGCCTGTCTATGGAGTGGGAGTGGCAACGCTGTCTTCACGGGGTCACTGATCCACAGATGCTCCTACCAGACGGGCAGGGTGACTGGTGGCAGCTGGGGACTGTGGCAGCCGGGCCAGGCCTCAAATCAGAAGGCCGCCTTCCACAGCACCGTGCTGTCCATTGCCAAGCTGGCCACTGGGCCGGGCGGGGAGGGCAGTGCCAGGCGGGGCCTGGACGCAGCACCGATGCCCCCGCCCGTGCAGGGAAGAACCCCACGGATGAGTACCTGGAGGGCATGATGAGCGAGGCCCCGGGGCCCATCAACTTCACCATGTTCCTCACCATGTTCGGGGAGAAGCTGAACGGCACCGACCCCGAGGACGTGATCCGCAACGCCTTCGCCTGCTTCGACGAGGAGGCCTCAGGTCAGCCCGCGGCCACCCAGGCACCTCCCCGGCCACTGCCAGAGCAGCCAAAGCCAGGCCACTCCTGCTCTCTCCCAGGCCACTCACAGGACAGCCCAGGCCCACCAAGACGCCCCACTTCCTCGGCTCACCCCCACCCCCACCCCCACTGTCCCTCTGCTGTAGAGCTTTCCAGAAATCAAGTCAGGCCCCCTTCTTGCCAACAAGGAACAGAAGCCAGTCCCAGCCACCCAGATCCTCTGTCCCGCAGATAGCTGTCCCCAGGGACATGCTGAGTGAAGGTGGCAACAGTGGACTCGCAGTGGCCCCAGGCCTGCCTTGGCCCCAGCATGTTCAGAACATTTTCCCATCTTTATAGTTCTCTTGCCAGGTTGGGATATTTTCAGCCCTGTTTTCCAGATCAAGTAGGCACAGAGAGCTTAGGTACTTTGCCCAAGGTCACACAGCAAAGATTGGAGATTACCATTCCAACTCAGGCTGTGGAACTGCAGAGCTCACTTGTAAAACAGTGTGCTCAGCACTCCCTGCACCCACAGCCCCACGCCCTGCAGACAGGACTAGGGCAGAGCTCTTCCTGGTAGACCCGGCAGCGCTCCTGGGCCTTCCCGCCCAAGTCCCCTGTTCCCTGAGCTGAGCACACTAGGGTGGCACCTTCCTGGCCTCTCTCCGGCCATGAGGTCTGCAAGGAAGGTGGGCTGGCGGGTCGGGGTCTGGTTCGTCCCAGCCCAGGTCCCTGCCCTCACAGACCCTGGCCCGGCCCCCAGGCTCCATCCATGAGGACCACCTCCGGGAGCTGCTCACCACCATGGGAGACCGCTTCACCGACGAGGAAGTGGACGAGATGTACCGCGAGGCGCCCATCGACAAGAAGGGCAACTTCAACTACGTGGAGTTCACCCGCATCCTCAAGCACGGGGCCAAGGACAAGGACGACTAGGCCCTTGGCCGGCCCTCCCTCCGCCCCACGCACACGCACCACCGGGCCGCCCAGGGGTGGGGTCCAGCCCCAAGAGACACAGGCCGAAGACCCCTGAAGGACCCCTGCAGGACCGTGGTCCAGGGAGACGGAAGGCCTCGGGGAGCGAGGGCGCCTGTCCCTAGGCTGCCCCGGGGATGCGGCCCTGGTCCTGGTGTCAACAGCACTTCATGAGCACCCACACACGCGCCAGCTCCCTACGTCCCCAAGAGGACAGCACCAGACCCCCGCCCCTGCCCGTCCACTCTCCTGGGAGTGCTCAGGACACCTGGACACCCCTGTCCCAGGGAGGCAGAGTCTCCAATAGAAGGCTGAGCACTACTCAGGGTCTGTGACTGTGCTTTTGGTAAAATCAGGGTCCTGGGGCCCCAAATCCTCCTTCTCCTCGCCTCCCCCCAACCCACCTCCACTCCCCGGCTGCCCTGCTCCCCCTCTGACCAGAAGTCCCCAGCCCTGTGTCCCTGACACCTCAGGGCCAGGACCCCTAAGTGGGGCGGCTATGCGCTGAGCTGAGGCAGACCAGCAGAGGGAGCAGCCTTGGAGCAGGGATAAGGCCCGTGTCCCAGAAGCTCAGGGAGGAGGTGGGGACATGATCACCTGCTCTGGGTGACCCCACCCTGTCACCCTAAGCAGCCACAGGGTGGGCTCTGGGCTGCACCTTCAGCAGTGGAAAGGAGGTATCACCCCAGGACACCAGGCAGCCAGTCAAAGCCTCCTGCACCAGCTGCTGCCTTGGAACACTGGGGACGCTGGGTGGAAATGGGGAGCAGCAGACCCCGCCTGAGATCCCCAGAGGGTCTATGTGTGTTCCAGCCACCCCAGGAGCGTCTGGGGACAGAGGCTGCACCCACCATGGCCCTGTGACCTGCTGTAGAGGTCACTGACAGACAGAGGACAGTGCTGGGCAGTATGAGATCAGAGCAAGCGGGTGTGAGCAGCACCCAGAGGCCCTAACTAAGCCTAGGCTCGACCCACTCAGGTCCCAGGGGAGCCTCCTCTCCCAGTTCCAAAACAAGCCCGAAAGAGCCTCACCCCCCAACCAAGGCCAAATACTGTCCCGGGCTCAGTCCCAGCCACTCCCCACCCTGTGCCCACCCAGGTCCTGGTGGGTCTCTCAGGCAAGGGTGTGCACTGGCCATCTCCCCCATGAAAGGGTCACAGGTCATCTGGGCAGGACCACTGCAAACCAAAGGCCTTCCTGGAGGAAGGTGGAGACTCATCAGGAATGTCCCTGGGATCCTAAGCCTCAGTTGAGGACCTGGAACTAGCCCCCACTCACTACCCCAGGAATGCGCACAGGGGCTCAGCCCAGCCTCATGGGTCTCAGAGCAGGCCTGGGGCTGGCAGGACCCAGAGAAAATGTTCTGTAGAGAACAGGCAGGACCAGCGGCTAGGAGAAAGCCCAGGAGGAGGGAGGAGGAGGCACCAGAGGAAGAGACCGGCTGGGCAAGCCACACAGGCATGCTTAAAGTCGGGGAGAGTGGGGTGCAGTGGTGCACATCTGTAGGCCCAGCTACTCAGGAGCCTGAGGCAGGAGGATCACAAGTTCAAGGCCAGCCTGGGCAATTTAGGAAGATCCAATCTCAAAAAGGGCTGGGAGTCTGGGTGTGGTGGCACATGCCTGTAATCCCAGTGACTCGGGAGCCTAGACAGGAGGATTGCAGGCCCTAAGCAACTTAGTGAAACCCTGTCTCAAATTTTAGAAGAACAAAAAGAGCTGGGGATGTGGCTCAGTGGTAAAAGCACCCCTGGGTTCAATCCCTGGTACAAACACACACACACACACACACACACACACACACACACGCGGCATTTCTACCCAGTACTGCTACAAAGGCAAACATACCAACTAAATGTTGTACAAACCTGCAAACACATCCTTGCTGGGACACCGTGTTGTCATACTTTGCCACTAGAGGTCACCCAAGGTCACTGAGAAAATTTGGAACAGAGTACTCAGAATTCCTAGCCCAGTCTGCTGTCCACAGATGCCAGGTACCCTTCAGGGCCTGTAAAAGAGTCCTCCAGTTCCTTTCTTTCCTTGTTTCTCTTGGTGCTGTGGGTCAAACCCAGGGCCAGCCCCAGATCCTTCCAGGTCTAAGATGCCAAGATATCATCCCCTGGAACCAGCAGCCCCAGGTCCAGGAGCCCTCAAGAGCCTAAAGAGGGCTGGGGATGTGGCTCAAGTGGTAATGCGCTCGCCTGGCATGCACGGGGCGCTGGGTTCGATCCTCAGCACCACATAAAAATAAAATAAAGATGTTGTGTCCACCACAAAATTTAAAAATAAATATTAAAAAATTCTAAAAAAAAAAAAAAGAGAGAGAGAGAGAGAGCCTAAAGAAAGGCCAGGTGTCGTATTGCACACCTATAATCCCAGCAGCTCAGGAGGCTGAGGCAGTTCAGAGCCAGCCTCAGCAAAAGCAAGGCTCTAAGCAACTCAGTGAGCCCCTGTCTCTAAATAAAATACAAAATAGAGCTGGGGATGTGGCGCCCCTGAGTTCAATCCCCAGTAACACACACACACACACACACACACACACACACACGTGGTAAATCAACCTGTCCAGGATCATGCTGTTAGAAAACAGCAGAACCAGATTCAAGCCCAGGTGAGGAAGACCCTGTACCAGCCTCCTCCTCTGCTCACTATGCACAGCTGCAGGGAGGTCTGGGAGAGGAGGGCATCTGCAGAGGGCGAGGGCGAGGGAGAGGAAGGAAGAGCTGCTTCCTCCCAGGCTCTCCTTCCTGCCCAGCTTCCCCAGGACACTCAGGACAGGTCTGAGCTTCCCTTTGGCGCCCTCCCTCGCAAGAACCCCTGGAGTTTACTTGGCAAGAGCTCCTGCGGCCAATCAGAAATTCTCAGTCTCAGTTCTCACACCCACCTGGATTGGTCCTGCATCCTCTCTCCTCCCCAGTGCCTTTCCCAGTCTCTCTTCAAACACTGTAGGTTCTAAGAGCAGAATACCACCCGAGTACCCAGACTCGTCCGTGGTTCCCACTCTGGCCAAGAAGTCCTGAATTTCATTTTGGACTTTATGTGGACAAGTCCCCCACCCCACCCCTATTGGGCATTGAACCCAGGGGCGCTTTAACCACTGAGCCATATCCTCAGCCCCCCCCTTTTTTTTGCATTTTATTTAGATACAGGGTCTTGCTGAGTTGCTTAGTGCCTCAGTAAATTGCTGAGGCTGGTTTTGAACTCATGATCCTCCCACCTCAGCCTCCCAAGCTTCTGGGATTACAGGTGTGCGCCACTGCACCTGGCCGTGATGGTCTTTCTTTAAAGCTGAAATATTTACACAGAGAAAACTGGATCCCTTTGAGGCGCACAGCTCCAGGAACTGCCAGGCCTCTGCAGGGCCTTGCTGCTGCTTCCACAGTGTCCCCATCCACCCTCCACAAGGCAGTTTCTGGGACCTGAAGGTCTATCCAACCAGGATGCTGCCCTGGCCAAAACCCTCAGAGCTCCCCTGCTCTTAGAACAAAGACCTAAGAAACAGAATATAAGTACTCCGCCTCTGAGCAAGAAAAGCATAAAGTCAGATCCAAATCTGCCTGTAAGGAAGGAATCCACTTAAGTTAAAGGGACACTCTTAGGTTCAAGGTACTTGGACCTGAAAGGATTTTGTTTATTCGGTGTAAAATGTGTCCATCTCTAATGATGAGAAGGCAAACTTGACCCAGAGAATGGAGAGTATCATTAACTGATAATAATAATGAGCTGTTGGTTGACTTAAATTTGATGTGTGATTAAGTCTGACCACTTGTGGTTACTGAATTTGCTTATCTTTATTATTGCTTTATCCATGTCCCAGAGTGGTATAGGTATACTTTTTAAAACAACATCTTTTTCCCACTTTTAAGTGCATAATGACATTAGTTCTGGCCAATGTTCTTTTATAACCTTCTCCCCAGCCCCCCTCCCACTTTCACTGGGGACTGAATCCAGGGACACTTTACCACTGAGCCACATCCCCAGCCTTTTAAATTTTTTTTAAATATTTTTTTTTTAGCTACACATGGACATAATACCTTTATTTTGTTTATTTGTTTTTATGTGGTGCTCTGCCACTGAGACACCACCCCAGCCCATCCTTTTTCATTCTTTGAGACAGGGTCTTGCTAAGTTGTTGAGGCTGGTCTCAAACTTAAGACCCCCTCCTATCTCAGCCCCCAAATTGCAGGTGTGCACCATGGGGGGCCAGGCTTTCTTTGCCAGTTGATAAACACTTGGGTTGCTTATAGGTTGAGGCAATCATGAATCCAGCTACTCCGAATATTTATGCACAAGTGTTTAACCAAGCCAGGTGGCATATGCCTATAGTCCCAGCTACTTGGGTGGCTGAGGCAGGAGGATTACTTCAGCCAAGATGTCAAGGCCAGCCTAGACAACATGATGAGACACCAACTCAAAAACACAAAAACAAAATGTACATTTACAAGTGTGTGGCACATGCTTTATTTGCTACCAAAAATGACAGATTTCTCTGTGGTGCTTCCTGCTATTTCAGGCAAAAAAATGAGCATTTTATTGCTGTCGAGGTGACTAAGTACAGAGCCAGACTTCCCCATATTAAACTCTCAAAAGATTTGTGAAACACTAATGAAATAATTGTAGGAAGTCATAAAATGTGACTAGCAAGATATTTTCTATAACTTTCTCTTACTAGTTGCCAAGCACTCAGCAAAGGATGGACCAAACATTTTCTCTCTCTCTTTTTTTTTTTTTTTTTTTTTGGTGGTGCTGGAGATTGAACCCAAGGCCTCCGGCATGCTAGGCAAGGGCTCTCCCACTGAGCTGCACCCCAGCCCCATTCTGTCACTTCTCTCTCAGCATAATGTTGTTATTCCCATTTCCCAGATGGGAAGCTGGGCTCGGGGAGGGGAGGGAACCCAAGGTGCGCCCACCTTGGGCTCACTGGAGTCCAGGTGCACCTCAGGACAGGGGCTTGAGGAACCTGCTCCACCATGAACTGACTGAGCCCCTCCTTTGACCACTGTGAAGATGGCATCACTAATCTCTTCAAAGATTTGGTCCCAGTTGGGCAAGGTGGCAACACATGCCTGACTTGGGGGCTGAGGCAGAATTGCAAGTTTGAGGTCAGTCTCAGCAATTTTGCGAGACCCTAAGCAATTTTTTGAGCACTTGTCTCAAAATAAAAAATAAAAAGGGCTTGGAATGTAGCTCAGTGGTACAATGCCCTGGGTTAAATCTGTAGTACCAATAAATAGATAGATAGATAGATAGATAGATAGATAGATAGATAGATAGATAGACAGATAGATAGAAAGATAGATTAGCTGGGTGTGGTGGTGCAGGCCTGCAATCCCAGCAGCTCAGGAGGCTGAGGCAGGAGGATTGAGAGTTCCAAGCCAGCCTCAGCAAAAGGGAGGTGCTAAGCAACTCAGTGAGACCCTGTCTCTAAATAAAATACAAAATAGGGTGGGATGTGGCTCAGTGGTCGAGTGCCCCTGAGTTCAATACCCGGTATCCCCCACCAAAATAAATAAATTAATTAATTAAAGGCATCATGCTATAGCAATAAACGCACACCCATGTTTATAGCAGCACAAGTCATAATAGCCAAACTATAGAACCAGCCCAGGTGTCTGGCCATCAATGGCCATCAATGGATGAATGGATAAAGAAAATGTGGTGTATATATATATATATATATATATATATATATATATATATATACATACATACACACACATACATACATACATATACAATGGAGATTTATTCTGTTACAAATAAAAATGAAATTATGTCATTTGCAGGAAAATGGATAGTACTAGAGACCATTAGGTTAAGCAAAATAAGCCAAACTCAAGGTCAAGAGCTGTTATGTTTTCTCTCTAGCTTGAGCGAAAATTGGAAAAGAAAGTGTATGTGTGTAGGGGTTGTCTCGTATCTACAACTACAATGCACTAATAAAAAATGTGGAAAAAAATTTTCTAAATTTTGCAATAAGGTCTTGCTAAATTGTTCAGGCTGGCCTCAAACTTGCAATCTGCCTCAGTCTCCTGAGCTGCAGGAATTATAGGTGAGTACCAGCATACCTCTCTAGAAAAAGGCCTGTTTTTACAAAACAAAAGGAGAAGGATTTCAGCTGGGTGTGGTGTCCCTTGCTTGTAATCCCATAATCCTAGCTATTTGAAAATCTGAGACAAGAGGATCCCAAATTTGAGGCCAGCCTGGGCAATTTAATGAGACCTGTCTCAAAATGAAAAAAAAAAAAAAGAAAAAAGAAAAAAATGGCTGGTAGGAGCACTTGCCTACCCCGAGGGCTATGGCCAGGCCACACAAAAAAGGTTCCCCTTCCAAGGTAACCACCCTGTGTAAACCACCTGCCCAGTCTGCAGCCAGCCCGTGTTATTACATTGGTCCTGACAGTGACACAGTGCTTGTGTTCAAGTAACCCTTACTTTACTTACTAATGGCCCCAAAACACAAGAGGAGTGATGCTGGCAATTCAGATATGCTGAACAGAAGCTGTGAAGTACTTTCTTTAACAAGAGGAAAAATTCCTATGCTGGGGTTGCTAAGATTCACAGTATGTGGAGGAGGGAAAAGAAATCTAGTACTGTAGTTACACCTCAATCTGCAAAAGTTCTGGCCTTATAAAGTCTTATTTTAATCAAAATCAAGTTAAAGGCCAAGACATTTTCATTTTCCAAAGGGCTGGAGGAGACAAGTTGTAACCAGGTCTTCCAAAACAGAGAAGCTTAATCTTTGCCAAGACAGTCATCCTGAGGGCTGAAGGCAGATCCAGGTTCTGGGGACCTGAAAGGTACGTCTTGTTTTTTGCAGTGCTGAGGATGGGACCCAGGGCCTCATGCATGCTGGGCAAGCGCCCTACCACTGAGCCCCAGCCCTTATGTAATTTTTGGAACTCTCATTAAGAAAAAAAATACACATAATCTGACACAAATAGACTATTTATTCAAAATAAGAAATCATAATTTTGGGGTGGAAGGTATTGGGAATTGACCCCAGAGGCACTTTACTATCAGCTACATTCCCAGCACATCTTATTTTTTATTTTGGGAAAGGGTCTCACTAGCTGTTTAGCGTATCACTAAATTTTTTTTCTGCTTTTTTTTTTTCCTGGTAACGGGAATTGAACCCAGAGGGACTTTACCAGTAAGTGACAACCCCTGCCCTTTGTATTTATTTTTATTTTGAGACAGTCTTAAGTTGCTTAGAGCCTTGCTAAATTGCTAATGCTGGCCTCGAACTTGCAATCCTCTTGACTCAGCTCCCAAATTGCTAGAATTAGGGGTGTGCACCACAGTGCCCAGCAGAAATCATACTTTTTTTTTTTTTTTTTTTGGTACCAGGGATTAAACTCAGGGACACTGGACCACTGAGCTACATCCCCAGCCCTATTTTGTATTTTATTTAGAGACAAGGTCTCACTGAGTTGCTTAGGGCCTCAATAAGTTGCTGAGGCTGGCTTTGAATTCTCAATCCTCCTGCCTCAGCCTCCTGAGCCACTGAGATTATGGGCACGTGCCACTGGCCCGATGAAATCATACATTTTTAAAAGCTGACAAATGCCATATCACAAACTCAAGAAAAACAACATAGTATTATCTTTTCTACTTTTGGGGGGGGGGCCTGCTCTTCTTGTCTTTTTTTTTTTTGAGATGGAGTCTTGTTCTTTTGCCCAGTCTGGCCTCACGTTCCTGAGTAGCTGGGACTACAGGTGCAGGCCACTGTGCCCAGCTGGGTATACTCTTTCATTGTCCTTCATAATACGATGGTTTCGTAATATCATTTTATGTGGAGAAAATAACGATAATTCAGTCTTCTAACATGTCCAAGTATACTAGTATTCACTGTGTTATCAAATACATTCTGGAAGCAGAAAACTCCCCTTCTTAGTGCGCATAGGTAAGAACTGAGTCCTCCATTTCCATTTGTATAGTTGTCGTGGTTTGAAGACTCTTCTGGAGACTAGCTTTTATCTAATCCTTTCAAACTGTTTATCTTCCTTCACTTACGCGCCTCCATTATACACTCACAAGATGCCTTTGCACTGGAACTCTGTTCCTGAAACTTTTGAGCCATGACAGCCTTTCAAATGCCAGGACACTTAGCCATATATGAACTGCCCATGGAAGTGAGTACTAACCACGTAAAGAAACCTAAATCAGGGCTGGGATGTGGCTCAAGCGGTAGCGCGCTCGCCTGGCCTGAGTGTGGCCCGGGTTCGATCCTCAGCACCACACACACACAAAGATGTTGTGACCGCCGAAAATTAAAAAAAATATTAAAAAATTCTCTCTCTCTTAAAAAAAAAATAATAAAATAAAATGGCAATATTCCCCAAATTTACCTTTAAAAAAAAAAAGAAACCTAAATCAAATATATTCATAACTCAGCCTTTCCAGATGCACAAAAATGTTCAGGGCCAATACAAGGTCACCTGACAGAAGGGAACAGTGAGGAGGAGAAATAGTAGAATAAAACAGTGGTCTTAGCTGATTGTTATTAGATTTTTATTTTATTTTAAACACAGGGATGCTTAACCACTAAAGCTACATCCCCAGCACTTGTTAAATTGCTGAGGCCTTGTTAAGTTGCTGAAGCTGCTTTAAACTTGCGATCCTCCCGCCTTGGCTCTGGAGCTGCTGAAATTACAGGCACGCACCACCACACCTGCTAAAATTTCTTAACTTTATAAATTTTATAAAAATATATAACAACTCCCAGGGCCTTGGAAGAGAAAGAGGGGTCGTTAAAGTGCAAGCTTCATTGCTTCCTGCGGGAGAATTTATGTCCACTACAGAAATTCAAAGTGTTCCTTCCCTCGCCAAAATCAGTGTGTTGTCCTCTAAAGAAGTAAGGATACTGCTCCTAAACTGGACGTGGTGGCGCATCTGTAATCCCAGCTGCTCAGGAGGCTGAGACAGGAGGATCACAAATTCAAGGTTAATGTGGGAAACTTAGTGAGACCCTGCCTCAAAATTAAAATTTTTAAAAAGTCTGGGATGTAGCTCATTGATACAGCACCCTTGATTTCAATCCCAAAAATAAATTAATTTAAATTAATTTTTAAAAATCCATGTCAGACATACACAGTTTTAGTAATACTCCTGATGAGTTAAACTGACAAAGGTTAAAATAGGGAGAAGGAAAGATAAACCCCAGTGTTGCCTACACTGTGAGTAAACAGGCACACCTATGTGTATGTGTGTAAATACATCCACATATACCTATATTTACAGACTCTCAAGTCTATACATAGAACCTTTCAAAGACACCTAAACTGGTCTGGGGTTGTGGCTCAGCGGTAGAGCACTTGCCTTGCAAGTGTAAGACCTTGGGTTTGATCCTCAGCATCACTTAAAAATAAATAAGTGAAATAAAGGTATTGTGTCCAACTACAACTAAAAAAAAATATTAAAAAAAAAAAGACACCTAAACCTCAACTGGGTATGATGGCCAAAATTTTATTTTGAGATATGGTCCCACTTCAATGCCAAGATGGCCCATGTATGTAATCCCAGAAACTTTGGAAGCTAAGGCAGGAGGATTGCAAATTCAAAGTCAGCCTCAGCAATTTAGCAAGGGTCGTTAACAGCAAGGCTCTGGGTTTGAGCCCCAGTACCACAAAAGAAAAATTTTTAAGTTAGTAAATGCCCAATAACTAAGAAAAAGCTCAGTCAATTGTGATTGACCAACAAGATGAGACTTTTTTCCCCTACACCTGTTCACCACACCTCCAGCCCTTTTATTTTTGAGATAGGGTCCCACTTCATTGCCAAGGCTGGCTAGAATTTACGATCTTCCTGCCTCAGCTTCCCCAGTAGCTGGGATTCTAGGCATGCACTATTGTGTTTAGCAACAGGAGACTTTTAAGAAGAAAGATGTTGATAAGTGGAAATCCACACATGACAGCTACAAACCCCCGTCTCCAGGGAGGTCTCTAGCAGCTCCAGCCTCATTACCCAGAGCTGACCTATCTGGCCACGTGCCTCCAGCCTCTTCCCAACTCTCCTCAGTAGCCATCCCAGGAACTTGCCCAGGATGCCCTGCTGCTCATGCTGCCAAGTCCCCCACTTTCAAGGTCCTACCACCTGGCCGGCCAACCAAGCTATCTACTTAATCACTCATTTGCACTGGACTTTGCTACACGCATTTCTTATTTCTTATACCCCAGAGAGCCCCAACTTCTATAGGCTGAAGCCTAGTCGTGGCTGTCAGTGAATGCTGGTCCTGGTGGTTCCCACTTCCAAAAAAGGGCAGCAGCTAGTGTTTTTGTTGTTCTTATAGTGCTAGGGATTGGATCCAGGGCCCTGCACATGCTAGGCAAGTGCTCTACCAATGAGCCACATCCCTAGTCCCTATTTTTTTTTAAATGAAAGTGAATTCATATGAATTCATTTGCATCTGTGTAACTACCAATGCCAGAAACTGGCACACAAAGTCCCACATCCAAGAGTCTCTGAGATCTGGGATTTTCTGGTATTCAGGCAAGAAACTGACTTATGATCTGGAGAGCCAGATCAGATTGGGCTTCGACACCACTCCCATCTCTCCTATCTCAGCCCAGATCTTTCCCGGAGTACTGGGTCCCACACTCATCATGAGGCAAGTCTCTTCTCTCAGGGACAGTTTCTTCATGTGTGGGGAAAAAAGGAGGAGAGGTTTCTTGCCACAGTAGTGTGTGTGTGCGCGTGTGCGCGTGTGTATATTGCTGGGGATCAAACCTAAGACCACATGCAGCTAACAAAGGTTCTACCACTGAACTAAACCCCCAGCCCACTACAGTAATTTTATTTTATTTATTTTTTAATAAAGAGAATGTGTGGCAAAACAGGATGACAGAGCCAGGCACAGTGGCACACACATGTTGTGCCACTCAGGATACTGAGGCAGATCACTTGAGCTCAGGAGTTTGAGGCCAGCCTAGGCCATCTAGTGGGACACCTGTCTCCAAAAACAACTTTAACAGTTGGAAAAAGTTTTCCCATGATAGTTCCTCATCAACTATGTCCAAAGCAGGGCTGGGGATGTAGCTCAGTGGTCCAGTACCTGCCTAGCATAAGACCCTGGGTTTGATCCCCAGAACCACAAAAAAGGAAAAAAAAAAAAACGACTAAATTAGCTTACAACTTCTAAAAACTTACTGTTTTGGCAGGGAATTTGTTTCTGTGAAGTCCCGATACACAACCAGCCTCCCTCTTTCCCTTCCCTCCTTCCCCTCCAGGTCTAGGAAGGGGCTCCAGACTGGCTTTGTCAGCTGCAGGCAAAGGGGTAGGAGAGAGGGCTGGGGACACAGCTCTGTTGGTAGAGTGCTTGCCTTATATGCACAAGGCCCTGAGTCAATCCCCAGCACCACACACACACACACCAAAAAAAAAGGTTGTGGGGAGAAGTCACTGTCTTCATCCACAGACTTAGGAAGCTCACCTGGTTAGACCTTTATTTTCCCTCCAGATTCCCCACCTCCTAAAGATCCTTGCCCCATGCATCCTCTGCAACCCTAGGTTAGGACTCAACTGATTTGACCTTTCTTACCTAAGACTGCCCAAGCCTCCCTTTTTTTTCTCAGAGGGCTGCAGATCAAACTTGGCCTAGAAATTGTGTGTGGCCACCACACTGGGCCTCACTTTCTCCATCTGTGTAGTGGAGAAAACAGGGCAGTGTCACTGACATTTTGGACAGAAGGCAGCTGGCCAACTTAGTTCTATGCATTTGCAGGAAATCTGGTGTCTTTGGAGTCCATATGAACCTTAAGAGTCATTGAATCAGTGACCCTATTGACTTAGGACTTATTTGGGGGAAAAAAAAATTTCAACTTTTGTTCCCAGAGTTCTCCACTGCTAAAGTGTAATTAAGACCCAAAACTGAAGCCAAGTATGGTCGAACACGCCGGTAATCCCGCAGCTTGGGAGGCTGAGGCAGGAGGATCACAAATTCAAAGCCAGCCTCAGCAACTTATCAAGGCCCTTAGCAACTTAGCAAGACTCTGTCTCTAAATAAAATACAAAATAGGGCTGGGGATGAGGCTCAGTAGTCAAGTGCCCCCGAGTTCAATCCCTGGTACCAAACAACAACAAAAAAGAGACTCTGTCTCTAAATACAGTATAAAAGGGGGCTGGGGATGTGGCTCAGTGGTCAAGTGCCCCTGGGTTCAATCCCTGGTACCAAAAACCAAACAAAAAACTGAGTTGACCTGGTCACTTTGTGGTTTTACTGTAATTCCTGCCCCCACCCTGTGCAGGTGGCTGAAGTAGGAGGATCATAAATTTGAAGACAGCCTTAGCAACTTAGGAGCCTTAGCAAAAACCTGTCTTGAAACAAAAAATAAAAAGGGCTGGCTGGGGGTGTAGCTCAGTGGTACAGTGCCCCTGGTTTCAATCCCCAGTACCAATACATACATACATACCAGTTACTGGTGCCTGCCTGCATTCACATAGGGAGCACCTATCTCAGCAATAACAAAACAATAAATAAGAGAAAGCATTAAAGAAAAAAATTACAAAAAGCTATTTTCAAAGCAGTTGCTTTCTAATCTCAAGGGCCCCACATATCTGGGTCTAGATGAAGAAAGAGTAGCCCAGAAGAGGGTCTTCCTGGTTCGAATTAGGCGAGGATCAGCAGATACTTTCTGGTGTGTGGGGTGCACACTGCAGAGACCAGGAGCGCTGGCGGGATGGTGGGAAGTCAAGAAAAAGCTCCTGAAGCAGTGTGTAACCACAGAGGAAAGAGGAACCAGCCAAGGCCCGCAAGCTCCCAGCCGGCCCCTCAGAACCTGTCAAGGACCAGCCCAACCGGTGGGTGGCTCTGGCTTTGCTGTCTGACCCACCTGGCTGAATGATACTGTTTAACTGTGACAAAAGCAAACGCTGACCCTCTCTGCAGCTCACATGTAAGGCAGCACCTATCCCACAACCTGATGTACCTCCAATGATACCTAGAAGTGCGCGCACAGCCTGGCTGACCGCCCTTGAATGCTAGGCCTGGGTTACCTGCTTGGGGTAGTTCCCAGGCAGCCTTATTCCAGAGTCTGTGGGCCCTTAAGGAAAGAACAGGAATCGCATTTTGAGCCGGGCACCTTACCAACTGGGGGTAAGTCTGGGACTAACTGGCCTCAGTTTCTCCTCCAAGCAATGTGAACCATCCCGGGGCGGACCCGAGTTCTGGTGCGGGGCCCACAAGCAATCGTCGGGACGGGCATAAGTTCTCCCTTTGTAAGGCCCCACCCCCGGCCAAGAGCACACAGTAGGCGCTCCGGAAATGCTCTCCGAAAGAAGGAGCGGGCCACTTCCTGCCCCTAAGCGGGCTGCGGGAGCCCAGGTCCCACCGCTTCCCTCCCGAGGCCATGTGGCATTCCTGAGGTGGGTGGGCGCAGGAAGAAGGTGCCCTTCGGGCCCGCCCCCTCCGGCGCGGTGGGCGGGGCGGAGCCCCCCGGGCTGCGGGCCCGCCCCGCGGGGGGGTGGGCGTAGTTGGTCGCGCTCGGCGCAAAGTTTGTTTGCTGCCTCCGGGCGGTGGGGGAGGGCGAGGCGCGCGCTGAGGGGAGGAGAGGGGATCTGACGTCAGGCCGCGAGGTGCTTTCCAGCCGCGAGCTGTCAGGCGGGTGTCAGGCCCGGCAGGTACGCGGCGCGCGCCCCCGGCGCCCCCCGCCCCGGCCGGGACGCCCCGCACCCTTCCCGAGGCCGCGTGGGCCCGAAAGCCGCCGGGAAAAGTCAGTGCGGGACGCAGGAGGGGCGGAGATGGGGGTGGGGGCGCGCGGACAACTTGGAAAGTTTCTTTTTCGCTGCCGGGCGGGGGAGGGGGCGTCATCCTGGCGCGTGCGATTGTGGGTGTGTGAGCTTGGGTGTGTTTGTGAGTCCCGACTGCGGAGTGCTGGCGGGAGCCTCGTCAGCCCCCGGGAGGAAGTTCGCTCGGGCCCTTTTGGGGGGCCCAGCTCCCTAGGATCCCACTCTGGGAGCGGGCCGCCAGTGCCCCGGACTGGGGTGAGCGCGCGGGGGGCGGGTTTGTTTGGTTTCAAAAGTGCACGTTGCTAACCGCCGGCAGGGCCCCCCCCGCGGCCGAGCCGGGGAGGGGGCGGCTGAGAGTGACAGCTGGGGGTGGGGGCAGTGGGAAGGGCCCCGAGAGGGGAGGGTGGGGAGCCCGCGCGAGTTCCCCTTTCCTTTGGAACAAAGGAAAGTCTGTCTCCGAGGCATCTGTCACTCCCGGGCGGGCCAAGGCAGCCGGGCGCGTGGGGCCGGCGACCGGGAGAAAGTTTGTGCGCGCCGGGACCTTGGGCAGGCGACGGGGAGCCGAGCCTCACGCCGGGGAGGCGCGCGGTCCCTGGGGCTGGGGGCGAACAACATGGAGTCTGGGCGCAGGACTGGGGGGGCGGTGCGGAGGTGGGAGCCCAGCCCCCTCCTCTCCCCTCCCCCTCCGGGCCGAGTTCGGAGCACAAAGCCGAGCGCGCACGCTCCGCCGGCCCCGCGCCCCGAAGAGGCAGCCAGCTCGGAGCTGCCGGGGAAGGGGGTGGGAACCAAACTTTTCCTGCCCCGGTTCAGACACGTGAGTTTTCTTTTTTCCCAGAGCCCTAGCCCCTCCGGGTTTGCAGGCCCACGAAGGAGCTGTTGCGCGCATTTTGACCTGGGGTGGGGGGCCGGGGGTGCGGGCGCCCCGAGCGCCGGCCGACTCCTAGCCGCCCCGGGAGCCATGTGCTCTGCTCTGTCTGGGCGGCGGGGGAGGTTTCGCGCTTTGTGTGAACTGCTGGGAATGTGAGCCCCGGTGCGCGACCCGGGGGAGTGTCGGCCGAGCTGGGGGAGTTGTCAGAAAGTTCCTGCGGGAGTGGCTGCAGGTGGCGTCGTGGGAGCATGTAGGAGGGTGCACTGGGTGTTGTGTCGGAGGGGCTCTGAGCTGACCGCTGATGTGATGACGTCCAGAGTTTTTCCCCTTTGGGGACATCGTGGGTGGGCGGGTCGGTTGGAGTTCGTGGGTGGGCGGATGCAGGAGTTGGGCTAGTTGAATGGGTCACAGTCTTTGGTGCTAGGCTTGGGGTTTGTAAGCTGTGTGCGTGCAATGTGTGTCTGAAAATCATGGGGCTTGTAGGAGTTCAGCAGTGGGCTGTGCCGGTTACCTGATCGCTATCGGAGTTGTCTGTGGGGTGGGCAAGATGTGTAACTGTGAGATAAAGTATGTGGGAAACCTGCAGGACTGTAGGCCTGCCTGGGAAGCAGGGCACCGAAATGGAAAGGTTTGTGCAGACTAAGGGGTCATCCCCGGGGCCTACCTCTGGAACCCTGCAGATTGGGTTCTGGCTGGCAGCCAGGGTGGAATTTGTACAGATAACCTTGAGTAAACTTCTCACTGCTTGCCAGGGCTGCATCCCTGAGCCCAGATCCCAGCTGCCCTGGCAGCTAGAAATGTCTGACCTCAGAAAGCAGACAGCAGTGGTGCTTTCTGAGGAGTGGCACGTCTAAGCAGTGCCTGTCTCACCTCCAGGTGGCCTGGCTGAGGGTAGACCCTTCCCTCGAAAGCCTGGCTTCGCCGGCCCAGAGATCTGGGCTCAGACCCAAGTCGAGGAAACAAAACCTGGGAGATGCCAGAGTCTGTTGGCCCAGCCTGCTGGAGAGCTGTTAAAAGGCTGAGAAGGGAGGAGCCTTGAGATTCTGGCATCAGGCTTGGCCTAGAACTTTTGCTTTTAAAATGTAAATTTCTTTTGCTTGTGTGAACAAGAACTTTAGGGGGGGAATGAGCAGCTGAATTGGGTTATCTAGGGGGAAAAAAAATCTTCCTCTGTTTGACAGGTGAAGGAGGGGGAACTTCAAGCCAGGAGAGGAAAGGATACTTACCCAGGGTCACACAGCCAAATGGGGGTAGGGCAGGGACCAGATAGAGCCTTGCCTGGGACCAGGCTGAGGCCTAAACAAGGAGAGTATCTAAGAAACAACCAGTAGGGATGATTCACTACTGTTGGCACGGTACACAGTAGATGCTTAATAAATATTACATGGTTTGTTGCAGGACCATGTGATTATAGTTTCCAGACACCTCACTGGCCTTGGGAGACCTGGGAGGCAAGATAATGCAGAGATCACAAAGGGATGGGAGAAGCAGGTTACCTGAGCCCAAATCCTACTTGAATAACTCCTGCAGATGGGATTTTTAAAGTAACTTTTTATTGGGATATAACTTGCATACTACACAATTTACTAATTTAAAGTATATAAATCAGTGGTTTTTAGTATTTTTACAACCATGTGCAGCGATCACTACCAGTCAATTTTAGGATATTTTTATCCTCTCAGAAAGAAACTCCATTCACTGTAGCTACCACTCTTATCCTCCCCAGCCCTAACTGCCCAATCTCCCTTCTGTCACTATAGAGCCTCCTATCCTGGACATTCCATTGTAAACATACCATATGTGTTCTTGTGTGGCTAGCCTCTTTGAGGATTTACTTAGCATGTTTTCAAGGTCCGTCCATGTTATAGAAAATATGAGAACTTCTTTTTGGGGGCAGATAATATTCATTGTGTAAGTAAATCACAAATCATTCATCTGTTGATAGCCACTTGGTTGTTAACACCTTTTGGCTACTGTGAATAAGGTTGCTGTGAACATTTGTGTATGAGGTTTTGTGTGGACCCGGGTTGCATTCTTATTATTTTCTTTGTTTCCTCATCTATAAAACAATATGAATAGTTTCTCCCTCAGAGAGGTTTGTGAGAATTAAATGAAGTAATATAAAATGCTGGGTACAATAGATTTCAATCATAGCCATAATGATTTCTTGTCTTCCTACTTGAGTTGCCATTCATTTTAGTTTATTTGATACCAGGGATGAACCCAGAGGGGTTTAACCTCTGAGCCTCATCTCCAGCCCTTTTTATTTTTAATTTTGAGACAGGTTCTTACCAAGTTGCCCAGGCTGGCCGAAACTTGCACTCCTCCCGCCTCAGCTTCCTGAGTAGTTGGGATTACAGGTGTGCACCACCATGCCCAGATGCGGCTCATTTAGTAGTCACCTATCTGGATCCACGAAATGGTGGCATTTTGGACTCATCCTTCTAGTTTCTCCAGCTAGGGTGTAGCCAGAGACTTTGGAGACTCCTCAGTTTCTGGAATCTCAGGCTGTAGTAGTAGTGAGCAAATTAAGAAACAGGGTAAGTGGCGGTAAGTGCACAGTAATGATGTCCCCTATGCCACTTGTCCCAGGCTCACCTAAGATCCAGCCTAGCTCCTAGGCACCATGTCAGACAGTGATCTGGGTGAAGATGAAGGCCTCCTCTCCCTGGCGGGCAAGAGGAAGCGCAGGGGGAACCTACCCAAGGAGTCCGTGAAGATCCTCCGGGACTGGCTGTATTTGCACCGCTACAACGCCTACCCCTCAGAGCAGGAGAAGCTGAGCCTTTCTGGACAGACCAACCTCTCAGTGCTGCAGGTAAGTTTTAGACCTGAGCCAGCCCTGTCACTGATTTACAGTGTGGCTTTGTACCTCAGTTTCTTGGGTCAGGTGAGAACACTCACTCTCCCTGCTTAAAGGGAAGACAGTGAAGTAAAGTCATTGCAGCTAGATTTCAGACTCTGAAAAGTTCTGAAGAGGCAAGCAATTGTTGTTGGTGTCCAGGTGTCATCATTAATAACACTGTTGGGTTGGGGTCTTGGTTGTGGGGCAGCTGGGGTTCTGCAATGTAGTTAAGAAATGAGTTGGAAGAAGTCAGAGGTTCCGGGTCCAAAACCCAATTCTACCATAGGACTGTGCGCTTTGTCTTGCTTTATCCATCTGTAAAGTGAGGGAGGGTTAGATTCCTCTACCTGATGGAACTGTTATGAGGAATAGACTCAGAACGGGATGTGAAAGTGCTCTGAAAACTGTACAGGAAGGTAGGCATGGTGGCACACGCCTATAATCCCAGTGGCTGGGAGGCAGAGGCAGGAGGATTGCGAGTTCAAAGCCAGCCTCAGCGATTTAGGGAGACCCTAAGCAATTCAGGGAGACCTTGTCTCTAAATAAATATTAAGATGGGCTGGGGATGTGGCTCAGTGATTAAGTGCCCCTGGGCTTAATCATCTCCATAAAACAAAACAAAACAAAAGCTGCACAGGCACACACTCAAAAGATAGTTGTCAGGAGGCTAGGATGTAGTTCAGTGGAGCACTTGGCCTGGCTTCCATTCTTAGCACTGGAAAAAAAATTTTTTTTTGGAGTGCAAAGTAACATCACCTTTAAATTGTTCTGTTGCTGTTGTCTAGGTGTCTTTGCTATTTTCTTTTTGGTTGTTAGTGCCCAGGTGTCATCATTAACTGCAAAACAAATGCAAGGGTGCTTCACCACTGAGCTACATCCCAGCCCTTTTGATTTTTTATTTTTGAGACAGGGTCTTGCCAAGTTGCTCAGGTCCTCACTAAGTTGCTGAGGCTTTGGAACTGCCTTGGCCTCCCAAATTGCTGGGATTACAGGTGTGAGCCACTGCACCCAGCTTTTACTGTTTTCAAGTGCTAAGGCAGGATACCCTAGACCACCATTGTCTGTGTCCAATTTGACTTTCACCTCCCTGGGGGACTTATAGTAGGCCCTAAGCCTGGCAGGTCACTGCTGGCCCCCACCTCTTCCTTCAGGAACGTGCTGGGCCCCTCCCCCAGTTCCCCTGGGCCCTCTGCCCCTGCCAGATCACTGCAGTTTACTCCCCTCCACAGTGCTGCCTCCCTCCCTTTCACTCCATTCTGATCCTCCTGCTTTCTCCCTGGCTTCCCAGCTCTTATCCCCACCAAGAGGAGTCTCAGTAAGAATCAGCTCATGGGCAGCGGTTAATCCTAGTCTGTCTTCAAGAAGGGATCTAGAGTTACAGATCCTGACTCAGATTCCATCCTCTCCACATGAGGAAGCCTGGACCCTGGCCAAGTCACTGCCATCTCTCTGAGCCTCATTATTTTCTGATCTGGACAAAGGGAGGTGGTTGTAATATTTTTCTAGGGTATAGAGAGGAGGGACTGAGAAGAATTCAAGGCTGACTATGCCGTGGTTGGTATCCAGTGGGTGCTTTTGCTCCTGACTTCATCCTCATTTCTCCCCTAGTGCAGAAAGTCTTGGATGACCCTGGGTGCCTAGTAACACAAAGCGTTTCAGGGTCCTCCTGAGCTCCCCCATTGTACTCAGCTCCATGCCTCAGGGACACCCTAAAGACTATCAAGTGTGGGGTCAGGTAGGAGATAGGCTTGGCCACTGATGTTGCAAAGTGATCTCTGCTGGGACAAGGGTAGCAGAAACTCCAGGGCTGGAGCTTCAAATAGACCCAAAGCTCCCAGAAGAGGTGGCCTTGAACTTACAGAATGTAGAACAGCACAGGCAAAAGGTCTAGAGCCCAAAAGCCAGGATCACTGTCTTCAGCCTTCTCCTTCAGTCCATTCTTTAGAATATTAAAGCACAAATCTGATGTTGCCCTGAACCCACCTACCTGGGGTGGGTCCAGGCTCCTCCTGGCCCTTGACCCTCAGGCCTCTAGGCTTTCTCCCTTGGCTGGGAGTAGCTGGGCACAGCCCTGAGTTTTCCTACCTGGCCCACTCCATTCAAGCCCCTCTTTCTCGTATAGACACTCTGTGGCCCACAGCTGGGGTTTTGGGACACTGCTGTGTATTCCCATACCTGTTCTGTCAAACCACTTGTCACTGTATTGGAATTACTTTTTGTCAGGGACACTTTCTCAAATCTGATACATGGACCTGTCTCCCCAAGATAGTAATCTGAATCCTTTTTTTTTTTTTAAGTATTTATTTTTTAGTTGTAGTTGTCGATACCTTTATTTTATTTATTTATTTTTGTGTTGTACTGAGGATTGAACCCAGGGCCCCACATGTGCTAGGTAAGCGCACTACTGACAGAAAATAATGATAAAGCATTGGAGATTTCAGAATTAAGAAAACAGGCTCCTGAATCATTTCACTTAAGTATGTACAAATATTAAACAAGGTTAAAAAAAAACAAAAACTTTTGCTTTTTGCTTCTATACGCAAGTATAAAACCAAATAATTTTTCAAAGTAGATAAATATAAAAACAGGGAAATTCCTTCTAACTGTATTAAAGTGGCCATGGTATTTTGCTGACTGTCCTAGTATATAGTGGTACAAAGGCTCTGACTCTGGAGGTGAGTCCTAGTGGCCACTCCTACCCATGACCACAGTGGAAACATGAAGCCAAGACATCCTCCTTGAGAACTAATGGGTCCCTTAGGACAACAGGTCCACTTGGACAAGTCCAAGGCAAGGATCAGCCATTGGATTCCAGTGGTGGCCACTGTGCGCCAGTCATGCTAGAGTTAGGAAACAGAGGGCACCTTGTGGCACTCCTTGAGGGACGCTATCATGAATCTCAGATCAGCCCAACTATGCACTTATCTGCTCCCCCACATTCCTGCTGTACGTACTGATCTCCACCCCAAACTGCTGTCCCCCTCAGAAAAAGGGACTCCCTACCCCTCAGGAAGCTGTGTGTTCCCGCAGCAACTGGACTGGGACCTAACATTGACACTTGACTGGCTAAGTTTTAGATGGCACCAAATTCTGGAGGTGTGGAGGAAAGAGACCTCCTTTCATTTTTTGTTATAGTCCTAGTATTTAGCTCAATGCCTGGTATTAAACTGTTAAAATGACAGAAAATAATGATAAAGCATTGGAAATGTCAGAATTAAGGAAACAGGCTCCTGAGTCAGGAAAAATTGGCTTAAATTCCTGGAGGCATCTTTGTGTCCTTGCCCATTTCTTCACTGCCATCCCTTCCCCTTCCCCACTGGGGCTTGAACCGGGCCTTAAGCATATGCATGTAATGCAAGCACTCTACCACTTAGCTACATCCTATACCCTTTTATGAAAATAACTTTGTTTGGTTTTTGGTACCTGGGATTGAACCCAGGGGCACTTAACCACTGCCCACATCTCTAGCCCTTTTTTGGCATTTTATTTTAAAGACAGGGTCTTGCTGAGTTGTTTAGGGCCTCCCTAAGTTGCTGAGGCTGGCTTTTTTTTTTTCCTGGCTCAGCCTCCCAAGCTGCTGGAATGAACCTTTATTTTACTCGTTTATTTATATGTGGTGCTGAAAATTGAGCCCAGTGCCTCACACAGGTGGGGCAAACCCACTACCACTGAGCCACAACTCCAGCCCCTATTTTTTTATGTTTTGAGACAGGGTCTCCACAAGTTGCTGAGGCTCGCCTTGAATTTATAATCCTCCTTCAGCAGCCTTCTGAGTCCTTGGGATTACAGGTGTGTGCCACTGAGCTCGACCCCTGTATATTTACATTTTAAAATTTTATCGTTAACATTTTCAAATATCCAGAAAGGTAAGAATATTGCAATGAACTCCAAATACCACAGATTTCAACAGGTATTCACATTTGGCTAAGCTTGTTTTCTTTCCTTGGGGCATCTCTTTTGAAAGTCTCCTTTAAAGGGCCCCGGGAGCAATCTCATTAGCAAGTCAATGAGTCATTTAACTGACTGCTTTGCCAGGACTTGCCCTGAGCAAGGCAGTTGGGAGAGCAAGACCAAAAAAAAAAAAAAAAGTCTCTTGTGAAGGCTATTCACTGGTCCCGGTGACACCCTCTATTCCTAGTTTAACGTTGGACTCCTCTGTGGTTTCTAGTCCTCTATGGTTTCTAGTCTGGGGCTGTCTGGGAGGGTTCTGTGCCACCTGCCTTCCCTCCAACATTAACTGGGCTGTACTGAGTCAGGTCCAGTGCTCTGTGCTAGAAACAGAACCAGCACCTCTCTGCCCCCTCCTGAGAGGAGCTTTTCCTGAACCCTCATGGCTCAGGAACCTAGAGTGAGAAAGGAGCCTAGTGCAGAGGTTGTGGTGACTCTGTGGTGGTGGTGGTGGTGGGAGGAAGGGACAGTCAGGCCTCTTGGCAGCCAGTGACTATCTTCAGGTGCTCCCTTTCTCCCTGGCTCTAAAGCTAGCTGCCTTTCAGTCCTCCCACAGACACGCTGTATCCCCACATATCATCTCTGGGGTTGTTTTTGGGGGGTGGGGTGGGGGGAGGTACCAGGGATTGAACTCAGGGGCCACATCCTCTAGGCCACATCCCCAACTCTATTTTGTATTATTATTATTATTATTATTATTATTATTTTTAGTTATACATGGACACAATATCTTTTGTTTATTTATTTTTATGTGATGCTGAGGATCCAACCCAGGGTCTCACACATTCGAGGCAAGCGATCTACAGCCAAGCCACAACCCCAGCCCTATTTTGTATTTTATTTAGAGACAGGGTCTCACTGAGTTGTTAGAGCCTCGCTTTTCCTGAGGCTGGCTCTGAGCTCCTGGTTCTCCTGCCTCAGCCTCCTGAGGCGCTCCATCTTTGTTTTTTGAGCTTATGTTTTTGCTTAAAAAAAAGGCTCTGCCCACAAGGACAAGTTACACCAGCCGGGTCATCCCAAGCCCAATCAGCAAACTCTCCTGCTCACTTGTTTGGAAATCCTGACTCCACCCCCACCTGATCTATGAAGCAGATAGGAAATAGCTCTGTAAAAAAATTTTTTTCAATCACTTTCAAGGTGATTGTAATACAGCCAGCTGCTTTTTAGAACACCTGGGACTGCTGGCTGCTGGGCAGATGGTGCTGCGAGGTGTGGGAAAGGCCTCAGCACACCTTCACTTCTTCCCTTTGCTCTCTCACAGCTGAGGGGGCACATGGAATGAAAGCTTTCTGCCCACTTCCTCAGACCCGCTTTTCCCATCCTCAGGGCCTGCGCCAGCTTCCTGGAGCCCCTCTACTCTTCCAGTGATTTCTTCCCACCTCAGCCACTGATTAAGGAAAAAAAAAAAACCTTGACAAGGCAGCAGCTTTTCCATGGAGCCCTTTGATGACAGCCAGGCTCTGAGGGACGCAGCCTGTGTGCTGCGACACAAATCACAGG
Organism: Urocitellus parryii; assembly: GCF_045843805.1. NCBI lineage: Eukaryota > Metazoa > Chordata > Mammalia > Rodentia > Sciuridae > Urocitellus > Urocitellus parryii. Next base: position 178,308,911 of record NC_135536.1, read on the forward strand.
ATTCACTTTGGCTTCCTTCCCATCGCCTCTGGAGGACCTTGATTGAGGGCGAGTCACGTGCTCTTTTCCTGACTTAGGCATGGGTGGGCAGCTGAAGGGGCTAGGCTTCCTCAGCCTCCTGCCTTGCCGGCCGCCCTCAGCTGTGGGATTTCTATAGGACGAGGAGACACGACAGACAGTAGGCTGCCAAGTCTTCTGTGGACCTGGGTGAGCACTCAGGGGAATGGGTACAGGGGCCGTTTTCCTGTTGTTCTCTTCTGTGAATCATAAGCCAAAATGGGAAGTGCAGCTAGGGGCTAGGTGTCCACACAGCTGCTAGTGGGCACCCCTCCCTGAAACAGCTTCAAGGCTAGACTTGTCCTGACTTTGCCTGGCCCAGGTCACTGTGACCTGACTGATTGCCTGCATCTAAGGCTGGGGTGGACAGGTGCAGTGCCCTCCTATAACATAGGTAGCCCAGGAAGCTGCCTTGGGAGGGAGGGAGGGAGGAAGGAGAAATGGAAGGAAGATAGCTGAAAGGCGCTGCTCCTGAGCCAGGGGAAAGAAAGGGTCTCCTGCTGATGCCCCTAGGCTGGCTAACAAGGGTGCCTGGAACTCACTATTGGTCAGATTACAGCCTTTGTACTGTGATCTTGAGGAATTACTGAACCTCCCTGACCAAGGCCTCTTGTTTCTCTAACAGATCATCACAGACCCATCTGAGGCTGTTGAAGATTAAATAACTAGGTGTCAGATATTCAGAATAGCACCTGATGTTTTGTGTTCAGGTGTTGCTATTAGGATTGTAGTCATAATTGTTTAGCTATACTAGCTCTATACTCAGAGGCTGCGTGACTCTGGGCAAGTTCTTTCATCTCAACAACCCCCAGCCTCCAATACTGGGGATTGGGCCCAGAGGTGCTCTACTGCTGAGCCATGTCCCCAGACTTTTTGTTTTTGGTGGTACTGAGGATTGAACCCAGGGCCTTACAAATGCTCTACCACTGAGCTGTGCTTCCAGTCCCACCAAACCTTATTTGTTTTTTTGTTTTGAGACAAGGTCTCACTAAATTGCTGAGGCTGAGCTCAAACTTGGTATCATCTTACCTCAGCCTCCCAAGTAACTGGGATTATAGGCTGAATAACTGAGCCTTGTAAGTTCTTTCATCCTTTTTTTTTAATTTTTAGTTGTAGATGGACCAAATACCTTTATTTTATTTATGTGGTGCTGAGGCCTGGAACCTAGTGTCTCACACATGCTAGGCAAGTGCTCTGCCACTGAGTCACAACCCCAGCCCCTCTTTCATCTTTTTGAGCTTCTGATTCCCTCTATAATACTTTGGGGACACTGCCCACTATCTCCCAGGCTTGTATGCAGATTAAACGTAATGCAAATTAGATGGCTGGCTGGTGATATCAAAGGTGTGTAATAAGTTTTCTTCCTTCTTTCTGCCTCCTCAGCAATTCAGCCCAATCTCTTCTTTGGGGCTTCCCTGTACTTCAACTCGGGATTCAGTTCTGCCAGCACTGGTTAGTGTCTGCTACTGATGCCTGCTCAGTTTCACTAGGAAGACCACAGAAGTGAAGTGGGATGAATGAACTTCAGGGTTGAGGTCCTTTCAAGCTGAAATGGATGTGGAAAGAGGGGCCGTAGAAGTTCCTGACTCTGCCCTCACAGGGACACAGTGCTATCTTTGGGTCACCTGTGGGATGGGTACTGCTGCAACCAGCTAGGTAGAGAGCTATGGCAGGCAACAGTTCCTCTCACAGGTGGCTATTCCTTTGGACAGAGGCAGAGTCAAGGGGAAAATGGGACCCAAGGGCTTACCCCAAATAATGGGCCAAGAAAGAAGCTTGATGATACAAATGTACAAAACTCATAGTGTTCTGGGCTAGTGGGATCAGCCCTGTTGGTTTAGAGTCATCACCTACCATACATCCCCACCTCTGCACGTGTGTGTGGGGGGGGGGGGGGTATGTGCGTGAGAGAGGGAAAAAAACTGGGGATTGAACCCTGGGGCACTGCACCAATGAGTTACATCCCCAGCCCTTTATATTATTTTGAGACAGGGTCTAGCCCAGTTGCTCAGGTTGGCCTTGAACTTTTAGTCTTCCTGGAATCTGGACTGATCTGTAGGAAGTAGGAAGACAAAAATGGCAGTTTTCTACAATAGAAATGAGAGCCATTGCATTTTAGAAAGGGACTGACAACCAGTGAGAAGACTAGACTGGAAACTGTGAAGCTGGTTCTCAAAAGAGCTTAGAGGCTGGGTGCACTGCTACACCTGTGTTCCCCGTAACTCAGGAGATTGAGGCAGGAGGAATGCAAGTTCAAGGCAGTCTGGGCAATGTAGTGATCTGATTTCTTGCCTAGATTGTATAAGTTCCTGGAAATCCATCCCTAGTTCTGTGTGCATATGACACATGAATCTACAGGCATCTTGAGTTTTGTAGCATACCACAGTGTGCAGTGGAGAATTTCATGCCTCATAATCCTGATGTTGCTCAAAAACAGTAATTTTTCTTCTGACCCTTCCTTGGTAATTTGTGGCTCTTTTCTCCAGCCTACACCAACACTCTTCAGATTTAGGAGTGGATCACTCTTCACATCATCCCCTCTCTCCTTCACTCACCTACACTCATCCAGCATAGGTCCTGCCACTTCTAGTTTCCTAAATAGATCAAACATTTTTCCTTTTCTTGCCTCATGCCTTAATGTAACCTGAACTACCAGCCCATCTCCCTGCTTCCACAAAGCAAATCACTCCTTATAGCTTTGTTGCTGATCAAGAAAAGGATCCTAAAAAAAGGAAAGAAAAATGGATCCTTGCAGGACACTGTGGCACACACCTGTAACCCCAACAGCTCAGGAGGCTGAAACGAGGATCGCAAGTTCAGAGCCAGCCTCAGCAACTTAGTGAAACCCTGTCTCTAAATAAAGAAATACAGAAATGTTAATGGGGATATGGCTCATTAGGTAAGCGCCCCAGAGTTCACTCCCTAGTATCCAAAAAAAGAGAGAAAGAAATGGATCCTCAGCCCAGCAAAGTGGGCCTGCTTTCAGAGTTTCTTATAGGTACTCTACTGCTACCTGCCACTCCTCCCTGCCCGTTCCCTCCTCATCAGTTGTTTATAACTTTAGATCTCAGTTGAAGAGCTGCTTCCTCAGGGAATACTTCCCCAAATCCACAAAGGCCAGACTGGATCTCCCCGTCATTGTCTTCACCAGCACTGTTTATGTTTGTGTCATTTCTCATATACTCTCCTTCTTCTGTGACCCACTGTGAGGGCTGGGACCTTGTTTATGTTTGATGTTGTTTCTGGGGCTTAGAACTTCATAGTAGTTTTGGATGGAGTGAACTGATCAGTCTCTTATACTCATTCCAGATATGTAACTGGTTCATCAACGCCCGGCGGCGGCTTCTCCCAGACATGCTTCGGAAGGATGGCAAAGACCCTAATCAGTTCACCATTTCCCGCCGTGGTGGTAAGGCCGCAGAAGTGGCCCTGCCCCGTGGTAACAGCCCCTCAGTGCTGGCAGTGTCGGTACCTGCCCCCGCCAATGTGCTCTCTTTGTCTGTGTGCTCCATGCCACTCCACACAGGCCAGGGGGAAAAGCCAGCAGCCTCCTTCCCACCAGGGGAGCTGGAGTCCCCCAAGTCCCTAGTGACCCCTGGTAGTACACTTGCCCTGCTGACCAGGGCTGAGGCTGGGAGCCCCACAGGTGGACTTTTCAACACACCACCGCCCACACCCCCAGAGCAGGACAAGGAGGACTTCAGCAGCTTCCAGCTGCTGGTGGAGGTGGCGCTGCAGAGGGCTGCCGAGATGGAGCTTCAGAAGCAGCAGGACCCAGCACCCCCATTGCTGCATACTCCAATCCCTTTAGTTTCTGAGAACCCCAAGTAGACATCTGCTACAGGGGTGCTCAAGGCTCAAGCCAGGTGTTCTGGGTTCCTGGTTCGCTTCCCTTCCATACAGAGGGTTTTCTATGGATCACTGCCAAGCATCGGTATCATCTCCTCTGTCCAGAAGTCTTCAGCAGGAAGATGCCAGCTGGTGTCACTGCGTTGTGACAGGGACCTCTCTGCTGACTGCCTTGTCTCCAGTCGTCCTCAGTGATGAGACCAAGAGATTGGAGATAGGCATGGTGCTGCTGCTGCTCCTCCAGAGAATTCCTGGGACCCTTTGTTCCAGCCTGCTTTCCTTGGCTGGGCTCAGGAAACCTGCCAAGTTCAGACCTATGCTGGGTCTATGCTGCTCCTGAGCTGTGCCTCTGTCAAACCAGGTGTGGACATTCTATGTTCATAAGTGTGGGCAAAAGAAGAGAGATCCAGCACATTTAACAGCACCGACTCCAGTTGAATGTTTAGATTTTTGCTAAACTGTTTATTTTTCCTCTTTTGCTGTGGTTTGCATTAGTTGCAGTAGTTAGCCCAGGAGTGGGGAATGAGAGTGCAAGATGGCAGATGGAGTCTAATCCTCCACTGTGAATGATCCACCACTGCTACTGGGGGTTGTTGTACAAGGGAGGAGTATTTTTATTTGGGGGACCAGCTAAATCTCTGCAAAATGAGAAATTCCAAATGGTTGTTTTATTGTTCCTTTGGTTTACCAAAAAAGGTGTTTGGGGCAGAAAAAGAAATTTGGCATTGGCTCTTTTGCATCAGGCACAGAAGGGCGTAGCCACAGCCAAGAGAGAATACAGCAGAACCTGACTCAACCTAGACATAGAGCAGAGAAAGGTGATAAAACCAGAGATTTGTTTTTATTCTGTTTTGGGGTGGGGGTGGGGGAGTAAGATAGACTGAAGCAATGGGCTTTTTTTTTTTTTCCCCTTCTTCCCCTTGTTAATACCCCCCCCCCTTTTTTTGTTTTTCTCCCTTGAAGGCTTTGCCCTGCAGCCTGAGTTTTAAAATTTCTTTGGAAACTTGGGACTGGAATGTTAGAAGCTCCCAGCATCTCCACTTGGGGAGCAGTGAGCCATCTGCTGGTCAGGAAGTCCTTTTAGCTACTAGAACAGGCAGCTTTTCCCACAAAGGAGGTAGAAGCTATTCCTGGAAGAAGCAGGGAATTTCCTGCAGTGGGGCTGGAAATGGGCCAGAAACGTAGTTTTTGTGTCTTTGCTTCACCTTTCTTTAACCTGGAGTTGCAAAGGCCCTGCCTGAGTTTCCCAGTGAAACATCACAATTGGTCTTCACCCCATCGCCCTTTATTTTGCTGTTTCATTGCTGATAGTGTTCAACAGCAGTATACCCCATCTTTATATATCTTAAGAAACACTAATCCTAGACTTTTATTAGCCAAAATATTTTTGTTCTGAATAACATTGTTACTGGGCCAAAAGTTAGGCCAGGAGCCCTGGCCTGTTGTAGTTTCCTGAAATTGCCAGGTTGGGCATGAGGGGAAGGGGTTCCTGGGTGTTGACTGACTTGGCCATAGCAAGGGCATATACTTTGTCCTTTTTCGGAAGATCCCTGACACCCTCAGGGAGGTTCCCCTACCTCTCCTGAATGACTTGGCCCATCCCTTGGAGTGGGCATGGGAATAGGTTACTTACAGAAAGGGAGTTTTGCCCTCTGTAAATGGGCAGGTTTCCTAGGCTCTCTGTTCTGCCTCCCTCCTGCCTCTTTGCTGCAGGGAACTGGGTATCTTCACCCTCATCAGACCCAGTTGGGGAAGGTCAACATGGCAGCTTCCAAGCTGAAGCTCTGAAGCTACTGTGCTTCCATCTCTCCTACCCCAGTGGTGTCTGTGAGCCCAGATCTAATGTAACTGTTGGAGGACTCCTACAGTAGGTGACTCAGTGTATTGGGTTGGAGTGGGGTTTTCCTTTCCTGCAGTGCACTGAACTGTGAGGGGAGAGGGGGCCATGCTGCTGAATTCTGTCTGGCATTCCCTTCTTGTATAAAATGGGGCCTCTGGGGATAGAGCAGCCTCTGCTTGGATTTGGTTGTAAGTAAACCTGGAGGATAAAGCACAGTTGTCCCATTGAATTATTTGAGCAAAAAACTACTGTAAATAACTTTGTTTTTGTCTTTTGTCAAATAAAGTTGTTCTGTTTTTGTTTATTTTTAAAATGTAACAGTTCTTGATTGATCCTTTATGGCTCTGGGGACCAAGTACTGTTTTTACTCTGCCTTACCTCCTTCACTCTCCCTTTTAGCCATCTGTGTGAGTTTTGTACATCCTGCACCCCTATTTCTTTTCCCTAGTCCTATTCTATAACCCATTCGTCACAATGTACAGGGAACATATGTATCCCACGCTGGACCAGTCCTCCTGAGATCAGCAGTTAAGCTTTGGGCTTGCTATGTGATTGGGGTATGAACTTGGGGAAATGGCAACTTTGTCCTTTCCCTCTCGGAAAAGAACATGAAGCCAGCACAAAGAGAAGTAGGTATGAGACCAGTGCTCCAGTCATGTCTGAAACCAATACTACCCCACTTCCCTATTGTATAAGCTAGTAATTCCCCTGTTTGTTTTTCTCTACAAATGCATTTCCACCACATGGAAATAACAATACACTAATGTCAACCCAAAGTACAGAAACCAGGGTCTGTGATGGTAGTTTTATTGTGAGTGGGTCTTTGTGATGTTCATTATGTCTTAAAATTTTTGTACACACAGAGAAAATGAATGCCCCTCTAGGTAAAGGAACTGGGTGGGGCTAGACACTGTGGTATACATCTGTAATCCTCCCTACTCAGAAGACTCAGAAACCAGCCTGGGCAATTAAGTAAGACCCTTGTCTCAAAATTTAAAAAAGGCTGGGAATGTAGCTCAGTGGTAAAGGGCCCCAACGTTCAATCCCTAGTACCCACCTGCAAAAGCTGTTATACAACCAAAGTGGCTTCTTGACTTCTCCCCAGTATACCTGGATAGAGGATGTTTAATCTCCCATTGGTACTCAATTTACCCAGATTCAGGAGCAATTCCTTTGCCCATTCATCCAAGGTCCTGATTTTTTCACTCCTAAACTGAACACTTAGCTCTGAAGCTTAGAAGAATAGGTTAGTGCTAGAAGGACTCTTCAAAGTAAAATTTTCAATTCATTTACATCTGGAGAATGAATATTAATATTTCCCTAAAAAGGAGAAGTGGTTTGGATGGTTCAACTGCTTAACGAGAGCTGCTTCTTGCAATGCTTTTCAAAGAATTGAAACAAAAACCATCTTCTGCAGCAAACTTCAAACTGATGAGCCCGGAAGTGAGCAAGAACTCTAGATAATACAAGTTAATAGGGATAATGTGATTAGCATACTCCTGAGGCTGGACACATGACCCACCTTTCTAATAACAGTCCCATGTAGGTAACAATTTTTTAAAATGTATTTTGAGCAAGATGTGGTAGTTATAATCCCAGTTACTCTGGAGGCTGAGGCAGGAGGACTGCAAGTTCCAGGACAGTCTGGGCAATTTAGCAAGACCATATCTTTAAAAAAGGCCTGAGGATGTAGCTCATTAGTAGAATGTCCCTGAGTTCTATCCCCAGTATCACATTAAAACAAAACATTCTGTGTATTTTCATGGGTCATTTAAAGAAAAACAGGATATGCAGTTAGAACTCTACTTCACAACAACAGCTGGTAGTTATCCTCCTGGACCACTGATTTCTGGGATCCATCAGTGTCTATTGGGGGCCACCGTCTTACCTTTCAGAGAATACCTTCCTCCCCAAACCCTACCACAAGCAGCTGGCAGTGATATAGAAGTATTCAGCTGGGAGGAAATACTCAGCCATGGGGCTGAGACCATGTGTTCAACTGGTGCTAAAAAAAAATCCCACACCTCATTGAGACAAAATGTGTCCTACTTCCAAAACTGACTTTTCACCAAGTTCTATTCCATTTTAGACCACCCAAGATGTTTATTTTAACCAGATGGATACACTGGGATTTAGCCAGATTCTCCACTTCCTAAGATAAGGAAAGCTTTGGGTGAAAACAGAAAGGGAACAATTCTGAGTCCCATAAATACCTTTTAGGCAAGGGCTTCCATGCTGGCTGCCAGCTAGGCTTTGTCTACTCCTAGAAAGCTAAGCAGAGAAACAGCTCAGGTTTCAGATGTCTGTTTAACCTCTAACTTGCTGTGTGACCTTGTACTGCACTGCAGGATCTAAGTAAGGATCCTTCATACTATAAATTTGTAACTTCCCATGTAATTTTTTTTTGTAGTTGTGGATGAACAGAATGCTTTTATTTGATTTGATTATTTTTATGTGGTGCTGAGGATCAAACCCAGTACCTCAGGTATGCCAGGCAAGTGCTCTGCCACTGAACTACAGCCCAAGCCCATAAATAAAAATTTAATTTAAAAATCAATCTCAGTGGGGCTGGGGTTGTGGCTCAGCGGTAGAGCACTCTCCTCAAACGTGCAAGACCCTGGATTAGATCCTCAGCACCACACAAAAATAAACAAGTGAAATAAAGGTGTTGGGTCCAACTACAACTAAAAAATAAATATTAATAAATAAATAAATAAATAAGCAATCTCAGAGGTTAAAGTCAGACTTAACAATATAGCATAAAAAAGACAGAATAAATATCACACAAAAAGAACGTGTTTTGTTTTTCCTGTATAAGTTCTCTATTTTCAAAGATGATGTGATCTTACATGTAGAAAACTCTAAAGATTCCACCTAACAACTGTTGGAACTAATAAATAAATTCAGCAAAGTTGCAGGATAGAGTGAACACACGAAAATTACTTGTGTTTCCCTGGGTATGGTGGTGCACACCTGTAATCCCAGCAATTTGGGAGGCTAAGGTAGGAGGATTACAAATCCAAAATCAGCTTCAGCAATTTAGTGATGCCCTAAGCAATTTAGCAAGTCCCTGTCTCAAAATAAAAAATAAAAAGGACTGGGAATGTGACTTAGTGGTAAAGCACTTCTGGGTTCAATCTCCAAAACCTCACATTAAAAAAGTTGTTTCTAGACATTAACAATGAATAATCTGAAAAGCAAATTAAGAAAACAATTTCATTTACAATAGCATAGAAAATAATAAAACATTTAGAAATTAATCAAGTTGCCAACTGGAAACTAAAATAAAAATCATTGAAAGAAATTAAAGATGACCAAATAAATGGAAAGATATCCTGAGTTCATGGATTTAAATATTTCCATGCACAAATTCAACTTAAAGTGGATCAAGGACTTAGGAATTAAACCAGAAACACTGCGCCTATTAAAAGAAAAAGTAGGCCCAAATCTTCATCATGTTGGATTAGGCACCAACTTCCTTAATAAGACTCCTATAGTGCAAGAATTAAAAACAAGAATCCATAAATTGGATGAATTCAAACTAAAAAGCTTCTTCTCAGCAAAAAAACAAAAACAAGTGAATAGAGAACCTACAGAATGGGAGCAAATTTTTACCACACACATATCAGATAGAGCACTAATCTCTACGATATATAAAGAACTCAAATATATATATATATATATATATTTTTTTTTTTTTTTGTAACGGGGATTAAACTCAGGGGTATTCAGCCACTGAGCCACATCCCCAGCCCTTTTTTGTATTCCTTTTTTTTTTTTTTTTTTTTTAAAGAGAGAGTGAGAGAGAGAGAGGGACAGAGAGAGAGAGAGAATTTTAACATTTATTTATTTTTTAGCTCTCGGCGGACACAACATCTTTGTTGGTATGTGGTGCTGAGGATCGAACCCGGGCCGCACGCATGCCGGACGAGCGCGCTACCGCCTGAGCCACATTCCCAGCCCCTACAATTTAAATTTTTTAAATTTATAAGTTTTTTTTTTCCTTCAGTACGGGGGAATCAAACCCTCAGGCATGCTGTATAAGCCACTGAGCTACATCTTCCTCAGCTCCAAAGAACTATTTCTTTTTTTCAAGTACTGAGGATTGAACCCAGGGTATTGCAAATGCTAGGCAAGTGCTCTACCACTGAGCTATACTACCAGTCCTTTTTATTCTATTTTGTGATAGGGCATCATGAAGCTGCCCAGGCTGTTTTCAAACTTGTGGTCCTCTTGCCTCAGCCTCCTGAGTAGCTGGCATTACAGCCATCTCACCTGGCTTTTTTTGCAGATCTGGGGATTGAAGACAGGAGCTTGGTATGCTAGGCAAATGCCGAACCACTTAAGTACTTGTGCCTGGTCCTCCACCCTTTCTTTAAACAGAGTCTCATAAGTTCCTGAGGCTGACCTGGAACTCTTGGTCCTCTTGTCTCAGCCTCCCAAGTAGCTGGAATTACAGGTATGGGCTACCACATGCAGCAAAAAAAATCCTTTTTAGTACAATTTTGTCCATCTTCAGGGTCCTAGAAACTCTCACCTAATGATTTTAATTGCCTCTTAAAGGAGTCTCCCACTCTGATCCAGTCTCTCAAATAGCAGCCAGATGATCTTTTTCTTTTTCTTTTTTTTTTGCTGTACTGGGGAATGAACCCTGGGCTTTACACACACTAGGAAAGCACTCTTACACTGAGCTACATCCTCAGATCCACAGTGATCTTTCTACATTGCAAACCTGATCACTTCCCCTGTTCAAATCCTTTCTGTGGCTTCCTCAACCCTTGGGATAAAACCAAATTCTTCTACATGAGTCTTCCTGCTCTTTTTCCTACTTGTGGTTTCATTCCTTACCATTAGCCTACATGGTTTCATCTCCCTGAATGTACTCCTCCCTCTTCCTTCACAGCTGTCTTCCCTAATCTCCCACAGATCGGATTCCACATTACATATCTTCACTTTTAGACTAAATAGGGTGAAAACTTACCTTCTGGTCATGGGCTAGGTTTTCTTTCAACTTTCTATGATAGAGTAATCAGTTTGTTGCCAGAACTACATGCCACCAGGGAGTCTGTAAAAGAGGTTTATACCAATGATACTCTTCCAAACTAGAGCAAGTTGGTTAGGCTATACTTTGCATATGAGAGGGGAATTGATTCAGCAAAGGAAGGGCTGGAAAGAACAAGATTCATGTGAAAACTAGTACTAAGTTTGTACATTCATATCAAGGTAAGGCCCTTCCATCCGTTCTAGACAGTAAAGTCTGTTAGTGTGTATCACCTTTGGGGTCCAGCCTCACTCAATCTTGGGAGTAGGACTGGAATGGAAAATATCAAATAAGGTATTGGGAAAAGCTCTGTAGGAGATTCTGTTGTTCACCTAAAGTGAAGACCTAACTACAGATGAATGTTGACAGGTATGCAAAAGCTTTTTTTTTTTTTGGTACTGGGAATTGAACCTAGGGGTGCTTAAACACTGCCACATCCCCAATCCTTTTTTGTATTTTATTTAGAGACAGGGTCTCCCTGAATTGTTAGGGCCTCTCTAAATTGCTGAGGCTGGCTTTGAACTTGTGATCCTTCTACCTCAGCCTCCTGAGCCACTGGTATTACAGGTGTCTGCCACTGTACTGGGCAGCAAAGGCAAAGGCTTTTCTGACCTTATTCATTTTAAGTCTTTTTTTTTTTTAGTACCAGGAATTGAACTAGGGGGCACTCAACCACTGAGCCCCATCTCCAGCCCTATTTTGTGTTTTATTTAGAGACAGGGGCTCACTGAGTTGCTTAGTGCCTCGCCTTTGCTGAGACTGGCTTTGAACTCATGATCCTCCTGTCTCGGTCTCCTGAGCCATTGGGATTACAGGAGTGGGCCACCTTAACTCTTCAAGAGTTGAGGAGGGTTGTGGCTGTACCTCGGTGGTAGAGCGCTTGCCTAGCAAGTGTGAGGCCTTGAGTTCAATACTCAGTACCACATAAAAATAAATTAATTAACACTACACCTAAAAAAAACTTTAAAAAAATAAATAGATAAATAGAGCTATTGTGTCCACCTATCCAAAAAAAAAAAAAAAGAGTTATAAGGAGCTGGACACCTCGCCCGTAATCCCAGCGACTCAGGAGGCTGAGGCAGGAAGACTGCAAATTCAAATCCAGCCTCAGCAATGTAGCAAGGCCCTAAGCAACTTAGCGAGACCTTGTCTCTAATAAAATATAAAAAAGGGGTCTGGAGTTGTAGCTCAGTGGTAGAGGGCTTGCCTAGCACTTGTGAGGCACTGGTTCAATTCTCAGCACAGTATATAAACAAAAATAAAGGTCCACCGACAAGTAAAAAAAAATTTAAAAAATTTTTTTAAAATATAAAAAAGGGCTGGAGTTAAGCGCCCTGGGTTCAATCCCTGGTACAAAAAAAAAAAAAAAAAAAAAGTTAAGAGAGCAGATTTTAATCAGATCCAACGACTGAGAGAGATTCCAGGCAAGTTACTTGGCCTCTATAAACGCACTGCACAGAAGTGATGTGTCTTGATCTCTCAATTCACTTCATGGCACACTGTGCGTGGCACCACCTGCAGGGCTTGTTAAAACACCGATACTTTCGATAAGGGACCCATTCCCAGAATTTCTGATTGAGTAGGTCTAGGGTGAGCAGATGCAGCTGCTGCTGGTCAGAAATACACTTTGTGAAGTAGCACGTAGAGAGGGCACAATAGATGAACAGTCAGATATCCTGATACCTAATAAAGTGTCTTCTCCGTCCTATATCCCCGAAGAGATCTCAGCTTGTTCCAATTTGCCTTAGAAATTATTTCCTCTCTTGGGGTCTGATGGTTCACATTTGCCAACAGAAGGTGCCGGGCAAGTTACGACGCTAAGCTGTCACAACTAAGAGTTAACATCTTGAACAAGGTCCTGCAGAACTTGTAGGTTCAGGGAAGAATGATCCCGAGGGCAGCGTGGGACTCCCAGGGGGGTAAGATCTCGGTTCTGCAGGCGGGAGGGTGGCAAGGCCGCCTCAAGAAAGAAGGGCCGCTCCAGCCGGTGGCTCAAGGGACTAGCTGTAACTGACTGGGCGACGCTCATGTCCAACCTCTGCTCTCCCCTCTGTTGCGGTTCCTCAATCTCCACAGCGCCTCCGTGCGCTCGTGACACCTCCCCGCAAGTGTTGTCCCTTCCCTCTCACCCTACCGCACGTCGGACGGAAGCTTACCGTCACTTCCGCCTCGCGCAGTGCGCCTGCGCCCAGGCGATGGCCGTTCTTTCGCTCGGACAACTGCGTGCTTCCCGATTGGTTGCGTGGGCACGTCGACGGGAGCGCATGAAGCGCGGCGCTGCCCCTCCCTCCGCGGCGCCTGCTCGGTGGAGCGAGCAAAGCCCGGCAGCTTGGCTAAGTGAGAGGATTCGCAGCGCGCTGAAGGACCGGACCGCTGAACCTGCGGCTGCCGCCGCCGCACCGCGCGCCGTGACTCGCGACATCAGACTCCGACTACTTTTGGCTCGGCCCGCGCGCCCCAGGCCCGGCCCGGGCGGCGCGACTGGAGGATGAGCGGCGGGCGGCGGAAGGAGGAGCCGCCTCAGCCGCAGCTGGCCAACGGGGCCCTCAAAGTCTCAGTCTGGAGCAAAGTGCTGCGGAGCGACGCGGCCTGGGAGGACAAGGTGCGGGGGGGCCTGGCGAAGGCGCAAGTTCGAGGAGTCGGCTGGGGCTGAGGGGACGGCCTGGTGGGCCTGGGCCTGTCCCCGCCCGGGCGCGATAGGGTGGGATGGTGGGGTCGGCGCCCCGCGGCTGCCGGGGCGAACTTGGCGGGCACCGGCTTGACAGCAGGGCTCGCTTCTGGATGAAGCCGCCTGGTCACGTGGGAGTTGTGAAATGGGGGCAGAATTGTCATCTGCCGGCAGGGCAAGTGCCCGCTTGGCGTGAGTGAGCTTCGATTAAGCCTCCGCCTTTTACTCCCAGTTCAATATTGAGAAAGTTAGCACAGACAGTAACGATACCAGACTAGTCCTCAATACTACCTGTGCCAGGTATCCTCCATGCATAATCCCCCAGTACTCAATCAGTCACTGAAGTGGGTCGTGCCATGATGCATCAAAGTTTAGAACGTACTGAGGCGCGCTTAATGGTGAGCTGCTATGGCTTAGTTGTTGAGTGAGAAATACTGAATACTTAATGAGTATGAGTCTGCGATCACTTTTTGGGGTTAATGTGTAAGAGAAAAGTAGAGCGCTTGCCTAGCAAGCCTGAGCACTGGGTTCGGTCACCAAGACATAAATAGATAGATAGATAGATAGATAGATAGATAGATAGATGATAGATAGTATTGTGTCCACTTACAATTAAATATATATATTGGGGGCTGGGATTGTGGCTCAGCGGTAGAGCTCTCGCCTAGCATGGGTGGGACCCGGGTTCGATCCTCAGCACCACATAGAAATAAAGGTATTGGGTCGTGTCCATCTACACCTAAAAAACAAATGTTTTAAAAAATTATTTTTTAAAAAAAAGGAATTAATACCAGATATATGTAATAAATGGTTGGGGTTTCAGGATGTTCTTACTGGTCACATACAGAGAAGCTGAATGGATGTTTCCTAACTCTGCTCCATGATATATCTGGAGGGGCTATCACAACAACTTGATTCCAGGTAGTCTGAAAAAAATGTTATATTTGCAGTCTTTTCATTGTTTTTTTCTGGACTGTTGAAGTTGCGTTTTCCTTCCTTGAGTTCCGGTAAGGGGGGATGGTAGGGACTTCCCAAAGGTGCCCTTGTCCTGCCCCCAGCCCTGCCCAGCTCTTGCAAAATCTGCTGTCTCTTGATGATCTGCTGTGTCATTTCTGTCTTTCTTGGTATAAGGACTGGTTTTTGAAATCTAGGGCAATTCAGAAACCTGAGTCTTCTGTTTCCTTCTGTGGAATTTAGCCATACTGTCACCTGCCTCCAACAATTTTATTTCCGATCTTCTGTGACTTACTCAAAAATCCCATGTATAAAAAGGTGGTACTTACTAGGTTAATAGCTCTTCTACCCAAGGACTATGTAGGTCTTCCTGGTCAGCTAAGAGTTACATGTGGCCAGTAGCACAATTATTATTAAAGTCATGTCGTTACAAGTTATTTTATTTATACAGCTTTAAAAAAAAAGGAAAAAAAAAAAGCAAATGACCTTTAGAATTTTAATGTAGAGCACAGGCTCTGGAAGTAATCATTTAAGATGACTATATTGTTGCCTGCCACATTTTAGTGTACATAAGAGGTGATGCAGGAATTACATACCATTCCCTGAAAGATGTGTTTAGCAGAAAGTTTTTTCTTTTTTTTTTTGTTTCCCCACTTATAGCTATGGCACCACTTCAGATAATGGATGCATTATTTGTTTTTTCTACAGGATGAATTTTTAGATGTGATCTACTGGTTCCGACAGATCATCGCTGTGGTGCTGGGTGTCATTTGGGGAGTTTTACCATTGAGAGGTTTCTTGGGAATCGCAGGGTAAGTCTTACATTTTTTTTAAATATTTAATTTTTAGTTGTATTTGGACACAATACCTTTAAAAAATTTATTTTTATGTGGTGCTGAGGATTGAACCAGAGCCTTGCATGCGCTCTACCTCTGAGCCACAACCCCAGCCCAAGTCTTGCATTTTTATGGTTTGTTTCCCCCCACCACCACCACCCTCTTTCATACTGGGGATTAAACCCAGGAGCACTTTACCACTGAACTAACTGCATCCCTAGCAGCACCAGCAGCAGCACACCCCCTCCCCACACTTTTTTAGTTTTTTTTAAGACAGGGTCTTCCTGAGTTCCAAGGTTAGCCTTACACTTGCAGTCCTCTTGCCCCAACCTCCTCTGAGTAGCCAGGATTACAATTGTATGCCATCCAGCTTGACTACATTTCCTTATTTATTTATTTATTTATTGGTATTGGAGATTGAACTTAGGGGATGTCTCTTACCTTTGAGCTACATCCCCAAGTCCTTTTTATTTTTTATTTTGAACTTGTGATCCTTCTGCATCAACCTCTTGCATAACTGGTTGTACAGGTGTGCACCACTGCACTCTGCACCTTACAGGTTTTGTGCTCCTCTGGCCAGTGGCAGCACACTTGACACACTTGCTAAGTTGTCACAGCTGGCCTGGCACTTGAAGTCCTCCTTCATCAGCCTCCTGAGGGCCTGGGATTAAAGGTATATGCTACTGTGTCTGGCTATATTTCTATTTAAATAGAGGTTTTGTTTCCTTTTATAGAAAGGGCCATTGCTACTTGGGAGTGTGTGTGTGTGTGTGTGTGTGTGTGTGTGTGTGTTACTTCAGATCAAACCCAGGACCTTGCTCTTGTGAGGCAGCATCTATCACTGGAGCTATATCCCCAACCTTTTATATTTTTTTTATTTTGAGACAGGGTTTCAATAAGTTGTCCAGGCTGGCCTTGAACTTTGATCCTTCTGCATCAACCTCTTGCATAACTGGTTGTACAGGTGTGCACCATTGCACCCTGCACCTTACAGGTTTTGTGTTCCTCTGACCAGTGGCAGCACACTTGACACCGGCCCCTTGTCATGGCTCGGTTTGTTAACAAGCTAATAAAAGTAAGTCTATGTGCTCAGGTTGAATTAAAAAGATGTGTGGTAGTTGTCTTAAGATATGAATCATAAGGGGTTCAGGGATGTAGCACAGAGATAGAACACTTTCCAGCATAAGCAAGGCCCTAAATTTGATCCGAAGCACCTTAAAAAAAAAAGAAAAAGAAAGAAAGAAAGTAAACACCAGTATGAATCCTGGGCAATCTATTGTTGAAATGGAGGATCTTACCTTTTTTTCTTTTCATACAGGCAATGTAAGTGTCCTGTTCCCATGGAAAACCACATTGGTTGTTTCAGGGTAGTCCTATTTCTTACGATACCTTTTCTTTGGGGTATAAGGGATGAAATACATTTCAAACATTGAAATAGAAATATAGGGCTGGGGATGTGGCTCAAGCTGTAGCGCACTCGCCTGGCATGCGTGCGGCCCAGGTTCGATCCTCATTTTTTATTTTTTTTTAGTTTTCGGCGGACACACATCTTTGTATGTGGTGCTGAGGATCGAACCCGGGCCGCACGCATGCCGGGCGAGCACGCTGCCGCTTGAGCCACATCCCCAGCCCTGCAAGTTTCTTTAAAAAAAAAAAACAAATAGAAATATAGCCAGGCACAGTGGCAATGCCTTTAATCCCATTTCTGTTTTCTCAGAAAATAACCCCAAAGAACCAGGCGTATTGGTGCATGCTGTAATCTCAGCAGCTTGGGAGGTTGAGGCTGGAGGATAACAAGTTTAAAGCCAGCCTTAGCAACTTAGCAAGGCCCTGAGCAACTCTGTGAGACCCTGTCTCTAAATAAAATACAAAAAAGGACTGAGGATATGGCTCAGTGGTTAAGTGCCCTGGGTTCAGTTCCTGGTATGAAAAAGATAATCCAAAAGAAATGTACAATAGCCCCCCTTATCCAGATGGGATATATTTCAAGACCTCCAGTAGATGCCTGAAACTATGAAAAGCACTAAATGCTATGTATATTGTTTTTTCCTATACTTATATATTTATGATGATGTTTATAAATTAGGCAGAATGAGAGATTAACAACTAAAAATAAAACAACAAATTATAACAATATGTTGTAATAAAAGTTATGTGAATGTGGTCTCTTCCTCTCTCTTTCAAAATATCTTATTGTAATGTATTCATTATCTTCCAGTGATAATGTTAGATTATGTTTAAAGAAAGCACTTTATGGCTTCTCTTTGGCATGTCCAAATTGCCAGCATCACTGTTTCTTCATTTTGGGGGCCATTAGTAAGTAAAATTATGGTTACTTGAATACAAGCACTGCCGTACTGCCACAGTCAATCTGATAATCAAGATGCCTACTGAGTGAGTGCCTGAGTATGGTAGGTGGCATATACTGTGTGGATGTGGTAGACAAAGGGATGTTTCATGTCCTAGACAGGATGGATTAGGACAACATGAGATTCCATCACACTATCTGGAGCAGCATGTAGTTTAAGGCTTACAAATTGTTCTAAGTTCTAGGTCTGCCACTTTCATAATACATAATTTAGAGCTTACCTTTCTAAGTCTGTTTCCTCTTCAGTAAAAGGAAGGCAATAAGAGAGATAAATAATAAACAAATGAGATTATGCAAGTTAATTGCTAAATGTCATGTTTGGGTACATCACAGGCACTCCATGACTATTTCAGTGCCACTGGTACGTGACTAGCTTCAAGAAGAATGGTAAAACATGACCTGAATTGGCCATAGTGGTGCACGCCTGAAATCCCAGCAGGTCAGAAGGCTGAGGCAGGAGGGTCATGAGTTCAAAGCAAGCCTTAGCAGATCAGCAAGGCCCTAAACAACCTGGGGAGACCCTGTCTCAAAATAAGGGCTGAGGATGTGGCTCAGTGGTTAAGTGCCTCTGGGTTTAATTCCTAGTATTAAAAAAGAGAGAGAGAGAAAGGAAGGAAGGAAGAAAGAAAAGAATAGGAAAAAAAGAAAGAAAAGAAACACCTGTTGAGAGAACAGGAAACAAGATGCATGGGAGTCGGCTCACCATAGTGCATGGTGCCACTCTTCCAGGACTGCCTATTTTCTGGGATTCAGTCCCACACTGTTTAGCCAGAACCAGTTTCTCTCACCCCAGGCAAATCTCTTCCCTCTTTTTGGTTGGTGACTTTCCCCCTGCTCATTGAAAGAGCCAAGTACTTTGATTTTTCCCTACATCTCCTTCTCTATTTGTTTGACCCAGCTGCTTTGGTTTAGGGCAGGATGGCCCTGTTGCTCATTTCTGGTGACCTTCTCCCCTTCCTGCTTAACTGCCCTCTGTCCAGACCCCAGCTTGCTGCTCTTCATTTTATTCTGTTATAGCCTCCAGTTAGAGCCAGTTAATATAAAACCATTTCCTTGGTCTCCTTATTTATAATTTGCCTGAGAGGTAACAGTTTTGCTTTGCCTGCTGAGGTTTTGCATTATCAGAGAGGAATAGTGCCCATTGCCTCCTACCTCTGGGTCTCTCTTAGAGCTTGGCATATGAGAATAGATGCTCAGTGAATGCTTCTTCTTCAAAAAAAAAAATTTTCCCTCCTACTATTGGGGTTCAAACCCAGGGGTCCTCTATCACTGAGCTACATCATCAGCTCTTTTTATTGTTTACAGTATCATACTAAGTTGCTGAGGCTGACCTTGAACTTGTGATCCTCCTTCCTCTGCCTCCTTAGTAGCTGGAGTTATAGGAATTCCATTGACTCTTTTTTTTTTTTTTTTTTTTTTTTTTTGGTACTGGGGATTGAACTCAGGGGCACTCAACCACTGAACCACATCCTCAGCCCTATTTTGTATTATTTTTAGAGATAGGTTCTCACTGAGTTGCCTAGCGTCTCGCCTTTGCTGAGGCTGGCTTTGAACTCACAATCCTCCTGCCTCCGCCCCCCTCCCCCTCCCCAGCTTCTGGGATTACAGGTATGTGCCACACTGTGCCCAGCCAAGGGTAGATTTTTAATCTTACTTTTAAAATTTGTTTTCACATGTTGTTGAATCCAATTTAGGGCTTCACACAAGCTAGGCAAGCGCTCTACCATGGAGCTACACCCCAGCCCTAGGATAGAATTTTTTTTAAAAATGTGAAAGGTTTTTTCATGTTCTTTTCTCAGCCCTTATCTGATACATTAATTTCTTTGTCTTCACAGTTGTTGTGCAACTCTCCTTCATTTATAAAACAAATTATACTCATCCTTAAAGCTTAGTATGGGTCCTTTTAGTCCTTTTTCTTTTGGTACTGGGGATTGAACTCAGGAGCTCTATATCCCGGCCCTTTTTAATTAATTAATTAATTACTTTGTAGTGCTGGGTATTGAATCAGGGCCTTGTGCATGCAAGGCAAGCACTTTACCCACTGAGCTGTATATCCCTAGTCCTTTTTATTTTGTGGCAGAGTCTCATTAAGTTACCCAGACAGGCTTTAAACTTTTGACCTTTCTTACTCTTCTCCCTTGACCACCAAATATTAGATTTAAGTGTCTTTATTTCTGTGACTTCAATTTCTACTTAGTATGTAATCCCAGGAGGGCAGGGCCTGTCAGCCTTTTTCTCTCTCGCTATCCTTGCTCCTTGGCTCCACAGTTCTTCTCCAAATCAGCTTTTGTCTGAACCTGAACTTCTATCTGTAGTCTCCAACTAGAACCACTTAGTCAGTCTGTCCAAAATGAAGCTATCAAAGGAAGGTAAACAGATTTGGCTGGGTCTCAAGATTTCTGGCAGGTGATAAGTATGTGTCCACAACATGGCCAAGGCAACAACTATATTCTGAAGTCCAAGAAAAACCTCTGTTCCTCCTGACTCCCTGGTGATGTTATTGAAACCATTGTATTCCTCAGGCCTTTAGGCTTAAAGCCTTTGGCCCTTTTTACCTCCTCATTCAGCTAACTGCATAGATCCTGTCCTCAAACTGTATTTGCCCTCCTGTCCTGAAATCTGAGTACATGCCTACACCAGTCTTTCCCACCGCTGTTCCTTTCACTCAGGAAAAAGCCCATATTCTCACTATTCAAACTAGACTCTTAAATCTGCACACCCTACCTACCCATCCTTGCTCAGCCTCAGGGTCTCCTCACCCTTCATTAGCCAGTTTACACTTGTCAGGCACCACTGTACTGCCTTACACCAGTGCACACTTCATCCCTTAGGAGGAACCAGTTCTCTCTGCTTGCTTTTTTTTTTTTTTTTTCTTTTGTACCCGGGATTGAACTCAGGGCCTCTTGACCACTGGGCCACATCCCCAGCCCTATTTTGTATTTTACTTAGAGACAGGGCTTCACTGAGCTGCTGAGGCTGGCTTTGAACTTGCAGTTCTTTCTCAGCCTCTTGAGCTGTTGGGATTACAGGCATATGTGCACCACAGAACCTGGCTTCTGCTTTTTTCTTTTGGCTCTGGGGCTGGAACCTGGGGCCTTGCACATGCTAAATACTTGTTTTACCACTGAGCTACACCCCAACCATTGCATTTTTTATCTCTGTCTTCAGAAGGGATGTGACTTGAGGCACATGATCCCCCATTAAATTCGATTAAATAACTTAAAGATCACAAGAAAGGTAGAAAAACTTTGTGAAAACAAGAGATGAAGCCAGGCACGATGGAACCGCCTACCATCCCAGGCCAGTCTGGGCATCTTAGACTCTGTCTCATATAAAAGATAAAAAGGGTTGAGAATGCAGCTCAGTGGTAGAGTACTGCTGGGTTCAATCCCCGGTACTGGGTTGGGGGAAGAAAACAAGAGATAAGAACGGTCATATTTTTTCTGCTCACTTCATTCTAATTCCTGTATTGGTGAAATATGTTTTGGGGGTCAGAAACTTTCTTGGGGTTGTTAACAAACCACTGGTTTCAGCTCCACTCTAGTTGCTGTTCTTAGGCCCCTAATAGAACAAGAGCTGCTGTAATCACCTGTGCATCAAAACCAGCAGCAGATGGTAGACATCCCAAATATCTGCCCTAGGGAACAGTGCAGGGGACATGTGCTGCTCCTTGTGCAGTGAGGACATGAAGCAGCAGCTTACCATTTATCCCATAGCCACCCCTCATCTAGAGTCATGTGAAGTCCCACATCTGGTATAAGTCATTATGTTTTGCTTTGGGAGGAGGAGGAGGCTTGGAAAACTTCTGTATACTTTGAATTTTCCTTGTTTTGCAGTGTTGGGGATCAAACGCAGGGCTTCATGCCTACTAGATAAGCACTGTACCACTTAGCTACATTCCCAACCCCTACTTTAAATTTTTTTAATTTTTATGTTTTCTGGGCAACTAAAAATAGTCTTTTTTTACATCTCTAGCCCAGTCAGATGGGCAGCTCCACTGAGGGTCTAGGCATTTTAAAGTAGTATTTTGCTTGTCACTGCCACATACTTTTCAGCATCCCCATTTTACAGATATTAAGAGCCTTACACAGCTCTCATAACAATGAAGGAAAACGTGTTGAACTGGTTTTCCTGAGCCCAAAACTTGTTTCTCTCCAGGTCATCCCTGCCTGGTGGTAAGAGAGACAAACACGAGCTGTGGAACACAGTGAGTGCTCTAGCAGCTGAACATTGCTGGTGGGAGCTTTGAGTCTTCTAAGCTTAAGCTTGTGTTTGGTGCCTGTCTTCCCTCATTCCAGATTCTGCCTGATCAATGCAGGAGTCCTGTACCTCTACTTCAGCAACTATCTACAGATTGATGAAGAAGAATATGGTGGCACCTGGGAGCTAACAAAAGAAGGATTTATGACATCTTTTGCCTTGTTCATGGTATGTAGCTGGAAGTTTTAGAGCAGGTTCTATTCATTTCCTGAGATACCATTCTTATAGAGCCAACCAGTTAAGTTGTACTACGGTTGGGGGCCATCTTTTTTTTTTCCCTGAAGTACTAGGGCACTCTACCACTAGCTACATCCCCAGTTCCCCAGCCTTTTTTATTTTTTTAAAGAGAGAGGGAGAGAACTTTTTTAATATTTATTTTTCAGTTTTCCTTGGACATAACATCTTTATTTTTTTTATTTTATGTGGTGCTGAGGATTGAAACCAGCACCCTGCGCATGCCAGGCAAGCATGTTACCGCTTGAGCCACATCCCCAGCCCCCCCAGCCTTTTTTATTTTTCTTTTGAGACAGGACATCACTATATTGCCAAAATTAGCCTTGAACTTATAATCCTGTCTCAGCCTCCCAAGAACAGGCATTATAGGTCTAAGCCACTGTGCGCAACTGAGGTGCCATTTTTCAAGATTCCTGAAGTTGGAGGACATGTTTGAGCCAGGCTGTCCCTGTGATGTGATGTGGATGTTGTACAGTCTCCTGGAAAGTGTAAATCTAAGCCCCATTGTCTGCTTCTGCATCTGATTCTCAACCTTGGCTACATATGAGAAACTGGGAAACATTTAAAAATATATATGACATTATTATTTAAAACATTCATAACAGCTAAAACATGCAGAATATTAATTCGACCATGAAACGGAAATAAGTCCTGATGTGTACTACACATCATGGATGAGTCTTAAAAACAAAGCTAAGTGGAAGAATCCGGACAGAAGACCATATTTATTGTATGATACCATTTATGTACTTGTCCAAAATAGGCAAGTCCATAGAGACAGAAAATATATTCTGCCAGAGGCTGAGGTGAACGAGAAATAGGAAGTAATAACTAATCAGGGGAACAGGCTCTTTTTGGAGAGTTATTTTGGGATCAGTTGGTAAGGATGTCTGCACAACTTCATGAATATACTAAAAACCTCTGAACTGTATGCTTTAAAAAAAAAAAAGAGTAAACTTCCTGGAATGTGAATTATATATTCAAAGGTTTTTTGTTTGTTTGTTTGTTTTTTTAATACACCTACCCTTGTGTCCAGACCCTGGTCCAAACCAATAAAATCTCTTGAGGGCTGGGGATGTGGCTCAAGTGGTAGCGCGCTCGCCTAGCATGTGTGAGGCACTGGATTCGATTCTCAGTACCATTTAAAAACAAAATAAAGATATTGTGTTCACCTGGAACTAAAAAATAAACATTAAAAAAAAAAATCTCTTGGGAGGTGGCATCAGGAAATCCTGTTTTTCTTAAAGGTTCCGAGAGATTGAAAGGGTAGCTAAGGTTTAAGAACCTCTGCTTTGGGCTGTGGTGGGGGCTCAGTGGCAGAGCACTTGCCTGGCATGTGGCACTGGGTTCGATCCTCAGCACCACATAAAAATAAATAAAGGTATCATGTCCATCTACAAAAAGTAAAATAAAATATAATAATCTCTGTTTTGATGGAAAGCTAAAAGAATGAAGGCTATTTTTACACTTGTTAGTAAATTGAGCACCTGCTAACAGTCCAGCTCTACTTGTATCAATTCCACCTGTATACCCCACAGTACTCTCTGGGGCCTAGGGCGCTGTTTGGTGAGGGGAGGGGGGTATTCAGAGGGTCCCTTTCGGAGCATAAGGGAGCGGTCCTGTGATCTGAGACAGCCGATTTTGATGAAATAACTTAGGTCTCCTGCAGGTTATGCATTGGGTAGCTCCTGGGGAGTGCCCTGTGCACATTCTTATCTGACATTGTTATTTTGTGGATTTATAGGCCTCTGTAGATCCAGGTGCCACATCAACATTGTTTGTCTTCCCTGTAGGTCATTTGGATCATCTTTTACACTGCCATTCACTATGACTGAAGGTGTACAGTTCCCACCTGCTCCCTGTCCAGTCCAAAGGACCCTCTTAATTACAGCAGAAACATCATCATTGGGACACCCCAGCCACATGGAACCTGGAAGACCCGTGTTTCCTGGACCGAGAATCAGTGTGTTGGGCGTCAGTGTTTTCTGCAAGGGTCATGACCTGAAACTTTTTAAAGAATCATCTGCCTTTGGGGGAAGCATTTCTGAATTTGTCCATCACCAACTTTCTTCTTGGATACCATCATGTAACAGCTGTTTGCTGAGTGGAGCTGTCATTTAATTTGATGCACCTCTGGATCGGGATGAAACATTAAATTGTCTTCCTCGGTTCTCCATCAGGTGTACAGTTTTTAACTATCAGTGGCATTTCAAGTCTTCTGAAAACAGTATGGCAGTATGTATGCGGTCGTTAGCACAGTACAAGCAGCATCTGATAACAGTTTGCATTGTAGAATGTTTTCAGATACTTGAATAAATAAATCTTTAACCAAGAACCTGTCGATGATACCTGGTAAAGCCTTTCCTACCCACCTGTAGCCTCGGAACCAAGTAGAAGTACCAGAGGTGCCGCCTCCGCCTGTCCCCCCTTCCCTGGTCTGCTCCCTCAGCAACTTCAGCCAAGTGTCTTTCTCTTTAGGGAACAGGCATGGCCTTGGTCTTGGGGTTGTGGAAAGAGTGATTACCATTTCTGATGCCCCTGCCCAGCACTGAGAAAGGGCCTGGCCCACAGTGTGTTATGCCCCAAAATGTCATTTTGTATTTGATTACAAGATGGCAAAATCCGGGTGGTTGGGAGAGCTTGGCTAGGTTTGAATGATAAGCTACAAAACTAAAGAGAGCTGAGGCTATGCAAAGAAGCGCTGGCAGGGGTGGGGGGGCGAGGGGGTGCTTCATGACCTGGATTATCAGCAGTCCTTCTCTTTGCTCTGGGAGTCAAATGGAGGCTGGACGACCCAGGATCTGCTGCTGTGGTAAGCCGTCAGCCCCTCTGCTCTCCTTTCCCTCAGGAGCCAAAGTCCCTCCCCAAGGTGTGGCAGTATTATGATCAAGACTTGTATGGTTCTTTATTTTTATTTATTTATTTATTTGGCAGTTGGACACACTACCTTTGCTTGATTTATTTATTTGTTTTTATATGATGTTGAGGATCGAACACAACCTTGAGCAAGCCTTACCGCTGAGCCACAACCCCAGACCTTTTATTTGTTCTTGTACAGTTTCTTTAAATGATTTGTTTCTCCTTGGTGCTAGTAGTGGTTTCTACCTTGTAGGTGAGACTGGTTATCAGGGAGGTAGATTGACTTGGTAAGCAATAGATTGGGTGGTACAGGAAATCCTAAATTTGGGAACTGACTGGGTGTTTGCTTTGTGTGTGTGCAGTACTGGGGACTGAACCCAGGACCTTGCATATGGTTAAGCACCACGTGTGCTCTGCTGCTGAGCTACATCCATGGCCCTTTTTGAAATGTTTTATTTTGGGACAGTGTCTCAGTTGCTCAGGCTGGCCTTGAGCTCTAGATCCTCCTGCTTCAGGGTCCCAAGTAGCTGGGATTACAGGCATGTGCCACTGCACCTGGCTAAGTTTACTTTCTTTGGAGCTCTGGCTCTGTTCTCAACTGCCCTCCACTTGAACTAGAGGTCATAGATAGAGTCATTGCCTGAGAGGAAGTAAATGACTTCTTGGAGCCAAGTGAGGGAGGAGCAAAGGCTCAAGGTGGAGCTGGATTCTTTGCCCCCCCCCCCCCCCCGGGGTGCCCATGATGAGCTGAGTTGGGGTTCTAAGTGCCACAGACTTGGTTTCCTTTTCGACCTTTGCTTTTAATCTTGCCGTTGTCCAAAGAGGTGTCCTCAGTCAGGCTGATGTAGGAGCTGAGGGATTCCCGGAGCCCTTCGCTAAGAAGAGATGCTTCCCCTGTGGCAGGTGCTTCCGAAAACAAGAGGGAGCTGTGGATGGGGAAAGCCAGGTGAGGGAGCTGCCTCCTCCCTGCACTCACCACATGGTCCACTGCTCTCAGAATAGCTCCATGTCACTCTTTTACTGACAAACTCAAGCAGGTGCTCCCTATCAAACCCCATTTGAACCTCTGTAGTCAGAACTCTGCTCCCGCACCCCCTCCTACTTTCCTTCCACCCTAAATGCCTTGAGGTCCATGCTGGCTTTCTCCTTCCTAACAATCTTCACCCCAACACACCTGCCAAGCCTGGAGGTAGAGCTCTCTGACTCCCAGGTGTCCCTGAGCATGACAGACCCATTCTGGGTTATGGGTTCCTAAGAGTGAGTCCTTCTAATGCTTCTCTCTTCTGCTTTCATGTTTCCAGTGGTCTCCTCACCTCTCCAGCTCTTTCCAATTGATTGATGTCCTCTGCACAGTCACTGGTAGGGGGATATCCTTGCCAGGAATTGGGCCAGGCCTCTGTAGTGCACAGGGCTCCTTGAGGAGGCAGCAGATGTCCTCTGCTAGCTCTGAGGAAGAGACCCACACCCTTGACATTGCTGACACCAGCCCTACTTACCCCACCACCACCTGCCCTAACTTGGGAGGGGATATGGTTAGCAAAGAGCAGTAGAACCTGAGCCCCAAGCTGTTGGTCTCATGGAGACTTGACGTGCAGTTACAAGTTATTGTGGGCTGTTTTGGGAGACTTAACTTAATCCACTGAAATTTTGGGTAAATTAAGAGACTTCTCTGGGCCCTAACTTCTAGTTAGGATCATGTTTTAGGAAGAACAAGCCAAGGGGTGCTCATTTCTATTTACAGCATTGACAGTATCTATTGTGTGGAACTATCCTGCTTAGAAAGCTGCTGGTCGGTGTTAGTAAGAGTCATCTTCCCTTCTGCCCTGACACTGACCTGGTTTCTTATTTTCCAGTGCTTTTTGTAAGACAGGCACCAGAAAATGCTGAGAGTCAGAACTGCATTGCACACAAGAACAGCTCAGCCTACTTCCTTTGAGGGGAGCCCTGTCTGCTGCGGGGGGCTTTGGCTGAGGTACCAGCCAAGCTCATATTTGACCTGTAGCTTCTCTATCAGCTTGGGATAAAGACAGTATCTCTGCAGCTACTGGCAGGAAGATGGGGAGGCTCCTCTTTTGTCTGGATATTCTCCAGCTATGAAGTGTCCACAGGCAAACACTCTACCCCCTAGACCCTTATCCAGTCTATTAGGAAAGAAAACAGAAAGGCCATACCAGAGTAATGGTCCACTAGGGCCTGCAGTGAGGGGAAGGTGAGGCGTGGTGAGATGTACAGCCAGCCGTTGTCAAGGCGCTGGATTCTATAGTGTCTGATCCGGTCCCAAGATGCAGGGCGACTGAGTCGGACAGACAGGGAATAACAGCCTGCAGAGAAAGGGGTTCAGGGGTTTTACTGAGGCCCTGCTGGGACCCTGCCTAGCTTGGAAGAAGAAAGAAGCTATGGCCACAGGGCCCAGGCTTTAGGGAATTGTGTAGGGCAGAGACAGGACACAGACTTGCTTTCCTGGTCATAAGTGACGTGTATAATAGATGGAGTCTTGTGAGGAAGAGTTGCATCATGCACAGAGCCCCGACCATACAGGGTCAGTACTGTGTAAACGAACATATTAAATGTTGGCAGAAGTGTTGTAAGGTGAATATGTGTCCAGTAGATGTCAGCAAGGAGGCAGAGAAACTCCCTTACCTGCTGGTGAAAAGAGAAACTAGTACAAACCACTCTGGAAACAGTTTGGCATTAAGCAGTTGAATTATACTTTCACATACCTTAAAACCCAGCAGTTCCATCCTAGGCATGTTACCTTAGAAATACATGAATATTCATAGCAGCATCATTTGTGAAAACAACCAAAATTGCTAACAGTTCATATGTGCTCAATAGTAGAAAAAGGGGTGGGGTGCAGCTCAGGGGTAGAGTGCTTGCCTAGTATGCACAAGGCCCTGGGTTTGATCCCCAGCTCTGCAAAAAAAAAAAAAAAAAAAAAAAAAAAAAAACAATTGATTTTTTTAGGTCGACGATATATAGTTCAGTGGTATATAGTTCAGTGGTAGAGTGCTTGCCTAACTTATGTCAGACCCTAAGTTTGATCCCCATCTCTGAAATAAAAAACCTGCAATTTGATAGGTTTCAACAAAAATTTAAATTTAAAGAATCATAAAGAACTGGCTACAAGAGGAAAGAAAGTACATGATTGGAAAATGAATAGAGAGAGCTGGGTGTGGTGGCACACGCCTGTAATCCCAGGGGCTTGGGAGGATGAAGAAGGGGGAGCACAAGTTCAACACCAGCTTCAGCAACTTTGACCCTGTCTCAAAAATAAAAATAAGTTAAAAAAAAAGCGGGGGGGCTAGGGTTGTGGCTCAGTGGTAGAGTGCTTGCCTAGCATGTGTGAGGCACTGGGTTCGATTCTCAGCACCACATATAAACAAATGAATAAGGTCCATCAACAACTAATAAAAAAATAAAAAATAAAAAAAAGGCTGGGGATGGGGCTGGGTTTGTGGCTCAGTGGTAGAGCGCATGCCTATCATATATGAGGGACTGGGTTTGATCCTCAGCACCACATAAAAATAAATAAAATAAAAAATACTGTGTCTGTTTACAACTAAAAAAAAAAAGACAGGTTTAGAGTAAAAAGACTTACCACAAAATAGGAAAGTTGGAGGGGCTACATTAATATTAGACAAGGGCTAGGGTTGTGGCTTAGTGGCAGAGCGCTCACCTAGCATGCATGAGGCACTGGGCTCGATCCTCAGCACCACATAGAAATAAAGATATTGTTGCCACCTAAAATTAAAAAATAAATATAAAAAAATAGACAGAATTCAAGACCAAGAATATTATCAAAGATAAAGAGAGACACATCAAGAAGGCAAAAATCAAGCCAGGCCTGGTGGTACATGCCTGTAAACCCAGCGGCTCAGGAAGCTGAAGCTGGAGGATTGTGAATTCAAAGCCAGCCTCAGGAATTTAGCAAGATCCTAAGTAACTCTTGTCTCAAAATAAAAACCAAAAAGGGCTGTGGGGCTGGGGTTGTGGCTCAATGGTAGAACACTCTGGCATGTGTGAGGCACTGGATTCGATCCTCAGCACTATAAAAATAAATAAAATAAAGGTATTGTGTTCATCTACATTAAAAAAGTTTTTTGGTTTTTTTTGTTTGTTTGTTTTGTTTTTAAAAAGGGCTGGGGATGTGGCTCCATGATTAAGCACCCCTGGGTTCAATCCCTGATACAAAAAAAGACAAAAATTGGCCAGGTGCAGTGGCTTGGGAGGCCGAGGCCAAAGGACCATAAATTCCAGGCCAGCCTCAGCAACCTAGTGAAATTCTGTCTCAAAAAAAAAAAAAAAAAAAAAATGGGGTTGGGAATATAGTCTAGTGCTTGCCTGATTGCCTGATATTTGTGAGTTCGAAGCTTTTGGTTCCAGTACTTTAAAAAATGAAAAAAAAATTTTTTTTGTTTTGTGGTACTGGGGATTGAACCCAGGAGTGCTTAACCACAGAGCCATATCCCCAGCCCTTTTTATTTTTATTTTTTTAATTTTGAAACAGGGTCTTACTAAGTTGCTGAGGGACTCACTAAATTGCTGAGGCTTTCCTCGAACTTGGGATCCTCACACCTCAGCCTCCCAAGTTTCCAAAATTACAGGTATGCACCACTGCACCCAGCAGAAAGAAAAATCTTAAATCTGTATGCATGCAATTACAGATACTCAAATTCATAAGAAACAAAACTAGCTGGGTGTGGTGGCTCATATCTGTAATCCCAACGACTCAGGAGGCTGAGGCAGGAGGATCCTGAGTTCAAAACCAACCTCAGCAATGGTGAGGGGCTTAGCAACTCAGTGAGACCCTGTCTCTAAATAAAATACAAAATAGGGCTGGGAATATGGCTCAATGATTGCGTGCCCCTGTGTTCAATCCCTGGTATCAAAAAACAAAACAAACAAACAAAAAAAACAACTAACACAATTGACCGGAGAAATCATAATTTGAGATCATAATTATAATTAAGGATTTTAACACTCATCTCATAGTAATTGATAGGAAACAAAGTCAGTCAGGATATAGAAGACTTGAACAATATGGTACAATCAACCAATTTGACAATTGAAAGCCTACACCCAATAACAAAACATTTTCTTTCAAATACACTTGGAGGGCTGGGGATGTGGCTCAAGCGGTAGCGCACTTGCCTGGCATGCGTGCGGCCCGGGTTCGATCCTCAGGCCCGGGTTCGCTGGAGGCTCGATCCTCAGTACCACATACAAACAAAGATGTTGTGTCTGCCGGAAAAACTAAAAAAAATATTGAAAAGAAAATTCTCTCTAAAAAAAAAAAAAATACACTTGTAATATTCAAAATAACCATTAGTCTGGGTCATCAAAACAAAAACTTAAAAGGATTTAAATCATTAAAAGTATGTTCTTTGTGTGGACAAGCTGGTGCATGCCTGTAATCCCAGCAACTCGGGAAGCTGAGGAAGGAGGATCAAAGTTTTAGGCCATATTGGGATGTGTAGCTCAATGGTAGAGCACTTGCCTTGCACAGGGACCTGAGTTCAATCCTTAGCACTGCAAAAAAAAAAAAAAAAAGTAACAATAAAAAGTATGTTCTCGGGCTGGGGATGTGGCTCAAGCGGTAGCGCGCTCTCCTGGCATGCGTGTGGCCCGGGTTCGATCCTCAGCACCACGTACAAAGAAAGATGTTGTATCCGCTGAAAAACTAAATATATATATAAAATTCTCTCCTTCTCTCTCTCTCCCACTCTCTCTTAAAAAAAAAAGTATGTTCTCTAACCTAACAAATAAATTAGAAATTAATAATAAAAAAGATACTTGGTCCATTGGGGGTGTGGCCTCAGCAGTAAGCCTTGGGTTCCAGTGCCAGTGCCACAAAATAAAAGCCAGGCTGGATATATTGACACATGCCTGTAATCCTAGTGACTCAGGAGGCTGAGGCAAGAGAACTGCATTCAAGGTGAGCTTTGGCAGCTCATCGAGTCCTAAGCAATTTACCAGAACCTGTCTCAAAATTTTAAAAAGGGTTAATTAAAAGAAGGGGCAGGGGGCTGAGGTTGTAGTTCAGTGGTAGAGTGCTTGCCTAGCATGTGTGAGGGGTTCTATTCTCAGCACTGCATATAAATAAAAATAAAGGTCCTCCAATAACTGACAAAATATTTAAAAAATAAAAGGAGGTGGGCCAGGCTTGGTGGCACTCACCGGTGATCCCAGTATCTTGAAGGCTGAGGCAGAAGGATCCCAAGTTCAAGGCCAGCCTTAGCAATTTAGTGAGACTCTGTCTCAAAAAAACAAAAAGGGCTGGGGATGTAGCTCAGTCGTAAAGGATCTCAGGGTTCAAACTCCAGTACCAAAAAATTAAAAGCCAGGTGTAATGGCACCCACCTGTAAGCCTGTATCCCACCTACATGGGAGGCTAAGTGAAAATTTTTAAAAGGGCTGAGGAAGCCAGCCACCTGTAATTCCAGCAGCTTGGGAGGCTGAAGCAGGAGGATCAAAATTTCCAGGTTACCCTGGGCATTTCAGTGAGACCCTGTCTCAAAATAAAAAATAATGTAACATTCAGTGGTAGAGTGCCCCTGGGTTCAATTCCTGACACACACACACATATACACACACTTTTGCAGGCTGCAGCAGAATCAGTGCTTAAAGGGACACTAGCTTTAAATACTTACTTTAGAAGAAAAATATAGCACTATTTAAGCTTCCACCTTAAGCTAGA
Organism: Urocitellus parryii; assembly: GCF_045843805.1. NCBI lineage: Eukaryota > Metazoa > Chordata > Mammalia > Rodentia > Sciuridae > Urocitellus > Urocitellus parryii. Next base: position 178,340,574 of record NC_135536.1, read on the forward strand.
AAGAGAAGAATAAATTTATGTAGGAAGAAATGAAAAAATAAATGATACAGAAAATAGAAAAGAATCAATGAAACCAAATATTGATTCTTTGAAAAGGTACATCAAATTGATAAAGCTCCAGCTAGGCTGAGCAAAATAGAAAAAAGAACACAATTTACCTATATCAGGAATGAAGATGGATGTCATTAAATCTCAAAGACATTCAAAGAGTAATAAGAGTATATTATGAACAATTTTATGCCTGTAAATTCCACCAAGTGGACAAAATGGACAAATTCCTTAAAGGATACAAATTGCAAACACTGAATAGGAAATAGAAAATCTGAATATTCTATATATATTGCAGAAATTGAATTCATAATTTTAAAACCTCCCACAAAGAAAACTCTGGCACTAGAACTGGGCACAGTAATCCCAAACACAAGAGAGGCTGAGGCAGGAGGATAGCAAGTTCAAGACCAGCCTGGGCACATGTCTCAAATTAAAAAAAAAAAAAATGGTTGGGGAGATGTAGTTCAGAAATAGAGCACCCTGGGTTCAATACCCAATGTGAAAGCAAGGAAGGGAGGAAGAAGGGAAGGACAAGAAAGGGAAGGAAAGAAGGAAGGAAGGGAGGGAGGGAGGGAGGGAGGGAGGGAGGGAGGAAGTAAATAAGTTAGTTCTATTAAACATTTGAAGAAGAAGCAGGGGGCTGGGGATGTGGCTCAAGCAGTAGCTTGCTCGCCTGGCATGCGTGCTGCCCGGGTTCGATCCTCAGCACCACATACAAACAAAGATGTTGTGTCTGCCGAAAACTGAAAAATAAATATTAAAAATTTTAAAAAAAAGAAGCAGAGTGTGGTGGTGATGTCTGCCTTGTAATACCAGCTACTCAGGAGGCTGGGACAGGAGGATCTCAAGTTCAAGGCCAGCTTCTGCAATTTAGTGAGACTTTACCTCAGAATAAAAAATAAAAGGGGCTCAATAAAGCTGAGTGGTGAAGAAGCACTCCAGGGGATGTGTTGTGGCTCAGTGGTAAAGCACTTGCCTAGCATGTGTGAGGCACTGGGTTTAATTCTCAGCACCACATATAAATAAATGAATAAAATAAAGGTTCATCAACATATAAAAAGAAGGAGGAGGAGGAAGAAGAGAAGAAGAAGAAGAAGAAGAACAACAACAACAACTACTACTACTACTACTCCAGGTTAAATCCTAAGTACAAAAAAATAATAATAAAGAAAGAATTAATAGCAGTTCTACGTAAACTCTAAGAGGAGGGACCACTTGCCAACTCGTAAGGCTACCATTGCCTTGATATTAAAACCAAACAAAAACATCACAAGGAAACCATAGGCTAATGTCCCTCATATATACTTGACAAAAATTCTTAAAGTGTTAGCAAATTGAATCAGCAACATATGATCCTCTTGAGTAGCTGGGACTATAGGTACATCGCATCACGCCCAGCTCCCAAACTGACGATATCCCAGGAATGCAAGGTTGATCTAAAAATTGAACATAGCTGGACACAGTGGTGCATGCTTGTAATACCAGCAATTTAGGAGGATAAGAGAGGAGGATCACAAGATCCAGACCAGTGAAGTACCTGAACATAGGCCCCGAAGGCTAATTAACCCACCTGAATTAGTCACTAAGACCTCACACCCTTGGGAAACTGGTTGAGACCCTGTCTCAAAATAGAAAATAAAAAGGGTTGGGGATGTGACTTGGGAGTAGAATGCCTCTGGATTCAATTCCCAATTACACATACACAAAATTGAACATAAATGTAATTACTAGGTTGATTCAAATAAAAGAGAAGAAAGATAATCACCTGAAAGAATGCAGAAAAATGTTTTAATAGTATTAAATAACCAGCATGAACAAAAATTGAATATAAAGTATATTAGTTGGGCTGGGTATGATGGCACATGCCTATAATTCCAGCAGCTTGGGCGGCTGAGACAGGAGGATCATGAGTTCAAAGCCAGCCTCAGCAACAGTGAGATGCTAAGCAACTCAATGAGACCCTGTCTCAAAAAAAAAAAAAAAAAAAAAATTCAATCCTCAGTACCAATAAAATAAAATAAAATAAAATAATAAAGCATATTAGTTGGGCTACTCAGGAGCCCAAGACTGGAGGACCTCAAGTTTGAGGCCAGCCTCAGCAATATACTGAGACCCTAAAAGAATTAGGGATGGACTGAGGTTGTGGCTCAGTAGTAGAACACTTGCCTGGCACGTGTGAGGCACTGGGTTGAATCCTCAGCACCACATAAAAATAACTAAAAGTCATTGTGTTCATCTACAACTAAAAAGAAAAAAAGAGGATGTAATTCAGTGATAAAGCACCCATGGATGGGTTCAATCTCCAGTACCAAGGATAAAGAAAAAAGGGAAGAAAATGTATCAGTGGTGGTGTGGCTCACGGGTAGAGAACTTGTCTAGTATGTGTGAGGCCCTGGGTTTCTTTCTCAGCATTTAAAAAAAAAAGTATTAGTATATAAGTTTCCTATTGCTGCTGTAATGTACTACCATAAATCTGGGCATGGTGATACATGCCTGTTATCCCAGTGACTTGGGAGGCTGAGGCAGGAAGATCTCAATTTTGAGGCCAGTCTCAACAATTTCCTGAAACAACTTATTGAGACCCTGTCTCAAGATAATAAATAATGCCAAGTGTGGCAGCATATGCCTGTAATCCCAGCATCTTAGGAGGCTGCAGCAGAAAGATCACAATTTCAAAGCCAACCTCAGCATCTTAGAGAGGCCCTAAGCAACTTGGCAAGACCCTGTCTCAAAAAGTGGGGGGCGGTGACTGGGGATGTTGCTTAAGTGGTTAAGCATCCCTGGGTTCAATCCCTGGTCTTAATTAATTAATTAATTAATTTAATTAAGGTGTCAGCATGAGTTATGATCCTTCTGCATGCTCTAGAGGAGAACTCATTCCCTTGCCTTTTCCAGTTTTTAGAAGCCACCTGCATTCCTTCATTCAGAGCCTCTTCTTCCATCTTCCAAGCCAGTGACACCTTCCAATCTCTAACTCTGACTCTCCTGCCTTTCTCTTGTAAGGATCCTTGTGATTACATTGGGTACATCTGGATAATCCAAGACCATCTTCCCACCTCAAAATCCTTAACTTGGTACTGGGGATGTAGCTCAGAGGTAGGACACTTGCCAAGCATGTGCAAGGTCCTGGGCTTGATCCCTAGAACCTAGGGGTGGGGGTGGTTCATAAAACAATAATTTTAACTTAATCACATGTGCAAAGGCTGGCTGGGGATGTAGCTCAGTGGTAGAGCACTTGCCAAGCAGGTGTGAGGCTCTAGGTTCAATCCCCAGTGTCACAAAACGATTGCATAAACTGTCTTTTGCAAATAAAGTAACATGTTCACAGGTTCTTGGGATTAAGACTTGGACATTTCGGTGGTGGTGGGGGGAACCATGGACATTTCTGATACTTCCTCTCAACCTTATACAGAACATCTGAGAAAAACCTACGTCATACTGAATGAGAAAGACTAAAATTTTCCTTTTGAGATTGAAAACAAAGCAATAATGTTCTCATCACTTCTAAATAATGTTGTGTTAGAGGTCCTAGCAAATGCAACTAGGCAAGAAAATAAAAGACATATGGAAAAGAATTTTCTTTTCTTTTTTTAGCACTGGGAATTGAACGCAGGAGTGCTCTACCACTGTGCTGCAAAACCAAGGTTTTTTTTTTGTTTTTTTTGTTTTGTTTTTTTTTGAGACAGGATCTTGGTAAAGTGCTAAGATTGGCCTCATACTTGTGATCCTCCTGCCTCAGCCTCCCAAATCCTTTGGATTACAGGTATGCAACACCACTCTTGGCTTGGAAAATAAATAGTAAAAATGTTTTCACTTCCAGATAAGAGGATCCTATATAGAAGAAAATTCTAAGGAATCTACAAAAAAAAAAAAAAAAAAAAAAAAAGCTATTAGAACTGCAAAGTGAATTTAAAAGGTGAACAAAACTGGACACAGTGTGTACATCTGCAATCTCAGTGACTCAGGAGACTGAGGCAGGAGGATCACAAGTTCCAAGCCAGACTGGGCTAACTTAATGAGACCCTGTCTCAACAACAACAACCAAAAAGGGTGTTGGAGATGTAGCTTAGTGGTAGAGAGTCCCTGAGTTCAATCCCCAGTACCACAAAATAAGAATAAATGATGACCTGAAATCAATATACTTTAAGAAGTATGCGGGCTGGGGATGTGGCTCAGCGGTAGCGCGCTCGCCTGGCATGCGTGCGGCCCGGGTTCGATCCTCAGCACCACATACCAACAGAGATGTTGTGTCCACCGAGAACTAAAAAATAAATATTAAAAATTCTGTCTCTATCTCTCTCTCTCCTCTCTCACTCTCTCTTTAAAAAAAAAAAAAAAAAAAAAAGAAGTATGCATTAAGGGGTCTCCTTTTCTTAGTGAATTCTCTTTGACTCTGGGAGTGCCTGGAACTCTGTACCTTTAAGAAGAGTCTCTTCTGGGCTGGGGTTGTGGCAAGGCCCTGGGTTCGATCCTCAGCTCCACATAAAAATAAAGGTATTGTGTAGAACTACAACTAAAAAATAAATATTTTTTAAAAAAGAAGAGTCTCTTCTGGAGCTATGCTGTGACCCTGGAAAAGATGTGCAATTGAGAAAGGGCGAAGTACCTGAACATGGGCCCCGAAGGCTAACTAACCCACCCGAATTAGTCACCAAGACCTCACACCCTTGGCATGTTCTTCAGCCATGACTCTGATCAGAGTCACCACAGTTAATAGAACCAGAATGGGGCCAGGAGAGGTGACGCTTGCCTACAATCCCAGTTACTCAGATACTGAGGCAGGAGGATCACATTGGAGGCCAGTCTGGGCAAATTAGTGACACACTGTTTCAACAACAACAAATTAAAAAATTAAAAGGGCTGGGATGTGGGGCTCAGTCCCCAGTGCTGGTGGCGTGAGCAGAAAGGGTGATAGGTACACTGCAGATCTGGCTGGTGGGCTCAGGATAAAAGGCCAGCTCTGCCCAACCCTCTGTGGGAATAGCTTACCTACCAAGGCTATTTGTGACTGGCCCTGCCACCCCACCTACCTGGTATCCCACTGTCCTTCCTGCAGCATGCTCCCAGCCAGTGCCAAATACCTGCTTCTCTCTTCCAGCCCCAGGACATCTGCTTTAATACCCAGACCCCCTGGACTCAAATTCACGTATTGTAATACCCCTGATGGGGCTGGGGGTGTAGCCCAATGGCACAGTGCTTACCCAGCATGCATGAGGCCATGTGTTTGAAACCTAGCACTGGGGGAAAATATATAACTATAAAATATATGACCTGTGCTGCCCATGCTCACTACTGTGTCTCCAAGGCACATCATCCTCTCAGATCTTTTTTTGGTACTGGGAAGTAAACCCAGGGGCACTTACTCACTGAGCCACATCCCCAGCCCTAATTTGTATTTTATTTAGAGACTGGGTCTCACTGAGTTGCTTAGCACCTCTCTGTTGCTGAGGCTGGCTTTGAACTCAGGATCCTCCTGCCTCAGCCTCTGGAGCTGCTGGGATTTTAGGTGTGCACCACCGTGTCTGATGGGATCTTGCTTTTTATACTGCTGAATCCCTGCCCTTTGGAATAGCGCCTGGCAGAGAGTCAATGTGCAATATCTGCTTGTTGAATGAATGTTTCTCCATTAATCACACAGACAGAGCCATGGCTACAAGTAGTTTTAAGGACCCCTTGTCTCCATTTACACTCCTATTGCTATTTATAAGCACAGATAGTATTGGGAATTATTTTTTTTAATTAATTAATTTATTTATTTATATTGCAATACTGGGAATAGAACTCAGAGCTTTGCCCATGTTAGGCAAATGCTCTATTACTGAACTATATTTATAGCCTTTTAAAAATTTTGATCCAGGCATTTACACCTGTAATCCCAGTGGCTCGGGAGGCTGGGGCAGGGGAATCGTGAGTTCAAAGCCAGCATCAGAAACTTAGTGAGGACCTAAGCCTCACTGTGGGACCCTGTCTCTAAATAAAATACAGAATAGGGCCAGGAATGTGGCTCAGTGTTTGAGTGCCCGAGTTCAATCCCTGGTAATCCCCCCAATTTAGTAAGACAGGGTCTTACTAAATTGCCCAGGTTGGCCTAGATCATCCTGCCTCAGTCTCTCGAGTTGCTGAGATTGTAGGTGTGCACCCTCTTTCACAGATGGGACTGGTCCTTGAAGGCTTATTATCATTTCATTGTTTGGAGCAAAAACACATGGTGCATTTCCTGGATCTGCTAGCCCTGGGTACAGAAGGCCTCTTGGGACCAGACCCTACTGAGACAGCGTACTGGGAACTCACAGGCCCATGTGCTGGGTGTGCTGGGGGGAAACTGTGGTTTTGTCCTTGGCAGTCTGATGCTCTAAACGACCTGGACCTTCCCAGTTGGGGTGCAGTCTACCCCAGCTCTCCATCCTGTCTGCATATATAGATATGCTCACCTACTGACTCATTTATTCAGTAAACATCTTTTGAGCACTTACTATATGCTGGACACTGCACCAGGCCCAGACACAGGTATGAAATCATCATCCTCTGGGGAAATAAGAGCTGTCTTGCCAGCTTATCCCACATCCAGGGTTTTCTTTAATGGTCCTCATTTCTTTCTTGTATTTATTTATTTATTTTCAGTACTGGGGATTAAACCTAGGGGCACTCTGCCTCTGAGCTGTATGCCCAGCCCTTTTAATTTTATTTTGAGACAGGGTCTCACTAAGTTGCGAAGGCTGGTCTCAAACTTGTGATCCTCCTTCCTGAGTACCCTGAGTCACTGGGATTGCAGGTGTGTGCCAACTCACTCCACTAGTAGTAGTCCTTGCTTTGGATATTTAGTTCCTGTGTCTTTCTCATCAGATAATATACTCAGATTTTTAAGAAATAAATTTACTATAGATACAGAAGAGGTCTTTGTAGGATGCTACGGGAGAGCAAAGTGTGACAAACAGCATCTGGAGGTGACTTGGAATGTGTTATGAAGGACAAGTGTGTGTTTGCAAGGGAAGCAATGGAGGACGAGGCTTTTCAGGCTGGGAAAGGACACTGTGTCAGGAGGAAGCAGTGGAAAGAACCAGTACTCACAGCGCACCCGGTGGGCAGAGGGCACCGTGGAAGCCATGAGGGGCCTAGAAAGGGACCCACAGGAAAAAAGGGAACGTGTAAGGTCCCAGATTCCGGAAAGCTTTGGAGGCTTAGGCAAAGTCACATCCAGGACCTCTGGGATCAGCTGTTCCAGTGACGCTGGGAGGAGGTGTGAAGGATCAGATCAGGAGCAGCGTGTGACAAGTAGGTCTATCACCTGCCTGAACTTTCCCTGCTGAGATGTCCAAGAAGCTAATGGTCTCAAGGATACTGACCTTCAGACCTCCCTGTCTGCTGCCTGAGGACCTAAGTCCTGACTTAGCAAGCCTAACGCAGAGGAGAGGCTCAGGAAGTGCTTCCCACCTCACCTTCCTGCTGTCCCTGCCTGTTCTATGTCTATAAAGGAGACTGATGATCCCCCCAGGGGGCAGAAACCATCAGTCTCCCTTAAAGTGCCCAACACAGAACAGGCATAAGGACAGCAGGAAGGTGAAGTGAGGGGTGCTGTTGGGACCTGTCCCTAACCCCGGCACTGACCTCTGGCGCAGTCCTGAGACCTCCACAAAATCGCTTAATAACCGAGGTCTTGGGCCCTACTTGAGCCTAGAATAAGGCTCTCCACAGGCCTAGGGCAAGACCAGGTGAGTCCGAGGACTCTGGGGAGATGCAGGACCTCTCCCTGTCCTCAGGCCTGATTGCTGCTCCTGGGAGCTCAGGGTCCCAGACCCTCCACCTTGGTCTACATAGACTACAGCCCCTTCAGAGTACCCTTCCAGTCTTTGGACTTTGGCCCCAGGAAAGCTAATTCTGCTGTCACTGACTCAGTCAACAGTTAATTCTCATTATATAAACACAAGATGCATAAGGTGAGAGTAAAAGACATTGTCTAAGCCTAGCAGGAGCTTTCACAGAGCCACGCCCCCAGCCTGATGTTGTGTCCTTATTTCCTTCTGAATTCCCTAGATTAGAACTATTTTTTCATACTTAAGAGAACAGCAGAACCATCCAGAGAGCTTTAAAAGGAAACATATTTCTGGCCTCTGTCCCCAGCAGCCTGAATCAGTAGGTGGGTGGCAAGGCCCAAGAGCTGATGTTGCTGACCAGTTCCCTGATGTCTCCTATACGCTGGGATCTGAGAACCACCATCTCATGATGTTGCCTGGGCCCCTAGAACTTTGCTTTCAAAAGTTTTTTTTTTTTTTTTTTTTTTTTTTACCACAAACCACTGAATAACATTTTACACTGTGACCCAGGACACATTTACTTATAAATAAATACCTCAAACAAAAGTTGCCTGCAGCGGTGTTTGCAGCGGGTTTGCCCAGCCTGGCCTGCACTGCCAGTTTCTAAATCCTGCCCTGCTCTCTCTCACTGATGCTGGCTGTACCTCAGAGTCCCCTGGGGGTGGGGCCACACTTTCATTTTCCAAAGCCCAGGATGAATTCCTGAGTAATTTAAATCAGAAATTAAACAGATGGCTTGCAGGCATCCAGAGTTTCTAAATCTTCCCCTGGTGATTCCACCCTGCAGCCAAGGTCCCCTCTGGGTGAGGGGACCCAGCTGTTATTATTTTATCATTATTATGTATCTATCTAGATATCTATAGGTGGTGGTTCTGGGGATTGAACCCAGGGCCTCGTGCATTTGAGGCAAGCACTCTACCAACTGAGCCATATCTCCAGCCCCTACATGTTTCCCTTTTTGATGAGAGCTGCCCACCGAGGCACCCCCTTTTGCAGTTGCCTATGGGGACCTTAATCCCAGCAATTATGTGGATCCTTAAAGATCTTTATGGATTCCTGTGGGCTTTCTCCTTTACAGTTGACCATTTTTCTCTTGTATATGTGTCTTCTTTGGAAAGGGCAGAGTGACCACAAGGGCCAGTCACCTGATTCTGGGGCTGAACCAGGCCAGAGAAGGGGTAGGGTAACTGAGCACGGAGCACTTCCTGTGGCTTCTCCAGCTGGCTCACCCTGTTGGTCTGCAGGGCCGGTCCCCATCAGCACCACTGCTGTGGTTTCCTGTTCCCAGCGGCTGCACAGGGGCCATCCTCCTGCCCCAGCCAGCTTATGGGGGTGGGGGTGGGGTTGCTGTTGTGGCCAAGAAATTAGCAGGAGGGGCTGGAAGAGGTCAACCTAGGGAGCTCCCTAGGGAAGGAGAAAAGAGGCAAAGATATATTGGATGGGGGTCCAGGGAGAGTTCAAATAAGGGCAGGCCCTGGTCTACCCTCATTCCTGAGTGACTCTTTCCTTTTTTCTACACAGGAGGGCTGGGGCCTTTCACCCACCTCTCCTGCTCTGACTCTCCCGGATGAGGAAGGCCCCTCCAGGGTTCCCAGGCAACAACAGCAGTTCCTCCGCCTTCTCCCGGCTCAGGCCCTCATACAGCCACCTGGAGGAGGAAGGGCAAGGAGACTGGGGATGGGCCATGAAGATCTTACTGGAACCCTCCACTGCTCTGTGTGACCTTGATGCAGCCCCCTCTCTCCCTTGCACTCTGGGTCTCACAGTTCTCTCTGCACCATGAAGAGCAGGCCTCAGGGACTCAGATCCCCTCCAGTTTGTCCTAGCTATAGGGGCGCAGGAGAACAACCAAGGGGTCAGTTGGTGTTTTTTGCTGCAGGCCTCATTCCCTCTAGGGTGATCCCAGCCTCTCTCCCACCGTGGCGGGTCCCCCAGCACCCCGTATCTCTCCTCTTACCTTTCCAAGTCCTCATCTTCCTAAGAACTGTCCCCATTTTCTTGCCTCAAGACATTTACAGACTGTGCCCACCTCTCACATATGCCTCTCACACTCTCCACCATTAGATCCTGGATGCTCTCCAGAGCCCCTGACCAGGACACCTCCTCTGGGGGGCTTTCCCCAGCCACCTCCCCAGATCTGCTGCTCTCTGCTCCTGCTGAGCAGAGCCTGAGCCTGCTTCTCACTCCCCAGCTTCACTCAGTGTCCGGCTGGGGGTGGCCATGGGGGAGCAGGCTTGTGGGAAGGAGATCCCTGAAGGCAGGCAGGGGTGAGAGTGTGTTCACCTGTGGGAGACCTTGGCCACGTGCATGCTGGGGACACTGTACTCTCTCCCTGAGACTTCTGACAGCACTGTCCACCAGTCTCCATCCCTGAAAGAGAAAGCAGAGAGGGCACCTCTTTCAGAAGGGTCAAGACCCTGGGACTGCTTACTTGGGGTTCACACGGATCCTCTCAGGCTGACTCCTGCAGCCACCTGTTTCCACCAGCCAGTCCCGACCCCTCCTGGACAGGGTGGCTAGCAGATGGCATGAGCCAAAACTCCCTGTTCCAAGGCCCCAGCCCCTCTGTCTCTCCCTGCAGGTAGTCAAGCTGCTTAAAACCCCAGACAAGGCTATGATCACCTGCGAGGTTTTCAGAAAAGGCCTCAGGCTTTTTCTGAAGCACCTCTCCCCTTTTAGTGCATCTCCAGGTGCCCAGAGCCCACAGACTTACTCAGACAGGATGGTCAATGGCTCTCCTAGTCTCAGAGACGGCTCAGTCTGGCCGCCTGCCGGGAAACTGCCCAGAGCCACAGCTGTGGACTTGCTCTTCTCTGGATGGAGAGATAGACAGTCACTCTCCTGGTCAGCCTTCCTTCCAGACATGAGGTCTAGTGACATCTGGTCTGGGTCTGGCTCCCTCTTTCACCCTCTCACAGGCACCCTGCAGGAAGGCCACCTGGAGTCTGAAGTTCTTCCAGGGGGCTCTGTTGAGCTTGGGTGTGCCCAGGTAGTTCTTGGGGTCCTCATGGGGGCTTCAAACTCATGTAGCAAGAAGAAGGATTTGAGTTTCTGAGTTCAAAGAGGAATGGGGCTCCTGGTTATGACTCCTTTTTAAATTTTTTTTTGTAGTTGTTGATAGACCTTTATTTTATGTATTTATATGTGGTGCTGAAAATCAAACCCAGGGCCTCACACGTCCTAGGCAAGGCCTTCACACATGCTGAGCCACAACCCCAGCCCCTATGACTCCTTTTTATATACAACTCTTCACAGAGATTTTTTTAATATACAAGGGATTGAACCAAAGAGCACTTAACCACTGAGCCACATCCCTTACCCTTTTTTTTAATATTTATTTTTTAGTTGTAGTTGGGCACAATACCTTTATTTCACTTATTTATTTTTTTTATATGGTGCTGAGGATCGAACCCAGGGTCTTGCACGTGTGAGGCGAACGCTCTACCACTGAGCCACAACCCCAGCCCTCCCCTACCCTTTTTTATTTTGAGACAGGATCTCACTACGTTGCTTAGGGCCTCACTAAGTTGCTGAGCCTGGCTTTGAATGTGATCCTCCTGCCTCAGTCTCCAGAGTCACTGGGATTATGGGTAAGGGATATGGCTCAGTGGTTAAGTGCTATTTGGTTCAATCCCTTGTATATTAAAATCCCTTATATATTCACCGTGCCACGCTCTTCACGGAGATTTTGATGAAGTAATTCTGCTGCTCAGAAACTCAAAACCTACGACCCTAGACTGCGGATGCAGCTCAGTGTTAGGGCGCTTGTCTGGCATATAGAGCCCTGGATTTGATCCCCAGCACAAACAAAACAAAAAACAAAAACAAAACTCCTAGAAACCCTAAGCAAGTATGAGTGTGGTCTTAGTTTCTGCTGATGCGACGGGTACTATGAGTGCGCACGACCTCTGAAAACTGGGGAAGGAAACTCAGGCCAGGCTAGCAGCTGAGTCTGGGTCCCTGGAGCCCTGAGGCAGGCATGGCCGAGCACCAGCCCTGAGCACTTACTCTTGGGAGACAGGAGAAAAGGACTGGAAAGTGAAAGCCACCTTCCCTTCCACTGTGGGACCCCACTGCTCCCCTCATTCCTGGTCCTGTTGACTTGTTCGGGCTTGTGGAGGGGCCTGTGAGCTGACAGATATGAATAGGCTCTGTAACTCTAGGGTGCTGTGCTGCTCAGGGCAGTAGGAGGAGGTCTGTGCTGCCCCCTGAGAGGCCGCTCCAGACCCCTATTCCAGGCCTCCCCAGAGCAGGTGCCACGCTGGAGTTGGGGGCTGCCAAAGTTCTAGGCCTCTTCCCCACTGTCATTCTCTGAGCACCTGTATGTCCAGCCCAGTGAGGGCTTTCAGTCAGCCCGCCTGGATGGTCCTCTCTACTCAACCCCACTGTGCAGGGAGGTCTGGGGCCCTGACAGGCACTCAGAGGAGAAGTGAGAACACAGACTGTACACCACACCACCCTGGCAGGAGGATAAGGGCTTGGGTAGCAATGTATCTCTCAGGAGGGGCTCCATTGCCTTAGGAGGCTGAGATCTACACAGGGGTGTTACTGGCCTGGGAATGGTTCTGAGGATGTGGTAGCCAGGAGGCCCAACTTTGAGGCTGAGCCTCAAGCAGCAAGTTGCTCTCTTAGCACACGACTAACATCCCCCACCCACTTCCGGGATCAGCCTACCCAGTCTAACAAGACCCCACTATGTATGCAGGGACTTCTAGGTCTGAAAAACTTGCCTTCAGTGGTTTCTGGAAACTTCTTCATTTGCATCCTACCCTGCTGATCCTTTCTAGGGATGGTCCCTGAAAGACTTGTTAGCACCTAAATGCATTAAGCTGGGCTGGGGATGTGGCTCAAGCGGTAGCGCGCTCGCCTGGCATGCGTGCGGCCCGGTTTCGATCCTCAGCACCACATACCAACAAAGATGTTGTGTCCGCCGAGAATTAAAAAATAAATATTAAAAATTCAAAAAAAAAATGCATTAAGCTATTAAAAGCACAAGGTCAGCAAAAAGGATTCATTGGTCTCCTAGATGTTCCTGGAGGAGTTAAGGTCTGAGGATTCTGAGATGCCTTTGAGATGGAGTTGGTCTAGACAGGGAGAGGCAGACACAGATGGACAGACAAGGACCCAGAGGTTGGGAGGTGGCTGAAGGGTCTCTGCCATGGGTGGCCAAGGGAAGAGTGAGACTGGTTTCAGAATGAACATTTTCCCACATGTCCTCGAAGACACCCCCTGAGATAGATCCCTTGGGGGGGGGCATTCCTCAGGAACCAGGTCTCTCCATCTCTGAGTGCTCTTTGTAGCACAAGCCTAGCCAGCAGGGAAATGCCTGCTGCTTGAGTAAACAACACAAGTCTTACGGAGGTCACTCCGCAAGAGTGGAACAAAGAGGCCTGGAAGGGCCCCTCCTGTTTCTAGAAGGCCTGACCCTCTCACAATTGTCCCCACTCAGACTGGCTGACTTGATTTCACCCTTCACCTCCTCAGAAAGCCAGCCCTGACTTGGCCCTCTGCGCACAATCTCAGAGTCTCTCTGAGCATGCATTTGCCAAATTGAACACAATTGTCATTATTGGTTCACGGTTTGTTTCTGGGGCTCAACTGTCCCTAAAGACAGAGACTATGCCTGCCTGTTCATTGCTGTGACTTCAGGTTTTGGCACAGAACTGGTTTGCAGTTGAGCTTCAGTAGGTTTAAGAGGGAGGCAAAGTTGATGGACAGATAGCTCCTGGAGGGAGTGACCCCAAACTCACACTCTGGCTGGGACAGGGGCAGATCTACTGAGAGGTGTTCCTTTCCTTCCTCCCTCCTTCCCTGGAGATACTATGCCAGGGAGAGCTTGGCTCACCTAGGGCCCCACAGGCAAGGAGGGCCCTGTACAACAGGAGTGGTCACCACCCTCAGTAGCCCTGGGCATGTCTCAGAGCAGCCTCAGGACGCTGCCTGTGGCTAGGCTTGGAGGAAGCCAAGGTGGAGGTTTGTGGTTTGCAGGTCTCTTTCTGCAGGGCCTCTCAGTGCAGATGGTAGCTACAAGGAGGCAACTGTTTTCCTGACCCAATAGGAAACCTCTGGGACCTAGGGTGCCAAGGCCTGTGGGCCTGGGAGAGGCAACCATTAGGGAAACAAGGGATTCAGGCAGAGGAGAGGGAAGGAAGCCCTGCACCATAGGGGAATTTTGGGGTTGGGGACAGCTCCTACCCAAACCTTGATACCCAGACATCTTAGCTTTGCAGTCTCTAGTCCAGCTTAATTGCCCACGTCCTTCTAGAAGCATGGCTTGGCTTGGAGTGATCTTGTTATCTGTGAGGTTAATTCTATGGGTCATTGTGGCTTGGCCACAGTACCCAGATAATATTTGGCCAAACACCAGTTTAGATGTTGCTGTGAAGATACTCTTAAAAAAAATTAAATTGGTAGACTGAGTAAAGCGGATTAACATGGGTGGGCCTCATTCAATCAATCAAGGGCCTTATGAGAGACACCCAAGGTCCCTTGAGGACATGGATTAGTTCTGCCTGTGGATTGCCATTGGACTCAGGACCATAGCACCGATTCCCCTCGGGTCTGCAGCCTGCTTGGCAGACTTCAGACTTGACAATCCCATACTCACGTGAGCTGATTCCTAACAATGGATCTCTCTCCCCCACCACCCTATTGGTTCTCTTTCCTTAATTATTATTATTATTTTTTCACGGTACTGGGGATCAAACCCAGGGCCTCATGCTAGGCAGGCGCTCTACCACTGAGCTACAGCCCCTGCCCCTAATACTTTATCCAAACTCCAAATCAGGATGTGATTTGAAAATGGATTTATGGGATATTTCAAAGAACAAGAGATAAACCAGAGGCCATGGTTTTGATGTAAAAACACTAAAATTTCTAGGATATTTAAATTGCCCAACTGTTTTAAAAGCTGGTATTTTTAGTCAGAATTGTCTTAGAGAATCATGGTCATAGGCTCAGGATACATACTGCAGGTGCTATTTTATTTTTCCCACCAGTAAGGGAGCCCTGACTTTGCATCAAGTATTTCACAGTTCTTCTGAGGTCCAGGAGAATTTTCTGCAGTGTTGGAAATGTCTTATATTCTGTGCTTTCCAATAAGGTCCATTAGCTCCATGTGGCTACCAAATCCTTGAAATGTGGCTCCTGTGACTGAGGAACTGAGTTACTTTTTTTCCAGTGCTGAGGATCTAACCCAGGGCCTTGTGCATGCTAGGCATGAGCTCTGTCACTGAGCTATGCCCCAGCCCCTCGTGTTTTCTCCTTTATCTGGCCGTTCAATGTTTCTACCTCAAAGTAATCTCCATAGGAGCAGGGCCCCCACCTTCATGGCTCACTAAGAAGAACAGTAGGTGCTGGGTCTATACCTAGTGATGTGCAGGTGTTGCCTGTCATGAAGGCACAGAGGTAGTGGAGTGTGGGACTGTGTAGCCTCGTGCTGCCTGCCCAGGCCCCACAGCCTACCTGCTTGCATGGGCTCAGGTCCTTGGCCTGGGACAGGAGGGCTGGAACTTGGGCTTGGCAGGGTTTTCCTTCGGCTGGGCAGGCTGCCCATCCTTCCTCAGCAGAACTGTTAGAAGTACACCACCCAGGGAGACCTGAAAGAGAAGCTGCCATGGGGACAGAGCATATGGCTCCTGCTCTGGTCTCAGATACCCATCTCTCTCCTGCTGATCTCCTGGAGAGCTTGGGGGAATGGCCTTTCCCCAGGACCAGACTCCAGCCTCCTCCTGTAGACCCAAGGCTGCCTGCAAATTGCGAAGCTGCTTTCTCTGTATTCCCTCTCCTCTAGGCTACAGCCATGCTCAGTTCTTTGCTCCTGGGCCTTCCATGACTGGCCTGCCCTCTCCTCCCCTTTCAGATCTATCTGTATCCTGCCCTTTCCTAGCCAGCTCTCCCTGAATCCTCAGCCTTTGCTGATTCTCCCTTGAATTCCCGTGGCCCACTTGGAACCACTTCTCTGACGTGGGCTCGTGTTCTACTACTGTATGGGAAGGGAAAGGGGCCTGACAGTGAGCTCACTCCAGGCACACCAGGAGCCACAGCTAGGGTCAGGGTGGCAAGTGGAGTCAGAGGGTTTGGGGATTAGTGTCAAAACAATCAGAGCTGACATTGGACATGTTGTTGTTGGTGTTACAGGGCAGAGTAAGATGCCAGGGAGGCTGTATGACAGTGACTTGCAAGGCTATGGGCAACGGGCTGTCAGACTACTTCCTCTCTTGGTGCCTCCTTTTCCGCATCTGAAAAATGGGGATTACAACACCCAGCATATGGCTCCTAGAGATAATTCTCTGAAAAACCTACCCAGGCCCTACATTTCCTTTCTCTTGTCCTGAATGTCACTTCTCAGAAGCCTCTAACTTCCTGTTGTGTTCCTTACAAAGTTATTTTATTTTTTGTGGTGTTGGGGATCAAACTACGGCCTCACACATGCCAGGCAAGCTTTCCACCACTGAGCCACATGCCCAGCCTTACACTCAAGTGCTTGATCTGCCATTATCCTACAATTCCATGCTCCTTTCCCCAGCATCCAGTGAGACCCCCACAGAAGGCACTGGATACCTGTTAACTAAATGAACAGAATGATTATTTCTTTGGACAGGTGTCTTGTCCTTAGAATAATTCACATTCCCAGGTTCTAGAGTGATGCTGATCTTTCCAAACATTGTGTCAAAATGTTGGGTCTGGGCTGAGTTCTGTATTTTTTCTTGGATGGTTTTATGCTTTTCAGTAGAGACAAGGCATGATTATGCCAGTCTGTTTCCCTTTAGCTGGTGTTCAGAGTTTTTGCTCTTTAGCAAGGGTGGGGAGTTAGAGAGGGGAACTCACAAAATGGTGTGGTGACATGGTGGTCACCTTCCTTGCTTTTGAACCTCACATTGCCTGGATGAAGACCATGTCCATCACGTCTGTGGCCTCCTGGGCCAGTCCTCTCTGAGGAGTAAAGATCCTGCCTTGGAGGATGGAATACTTGTGCCAGGTCCCTGCCCTCTGTTCTCCAGTCCCATGTCATCAATGGGAATCATAATACCTGTCTGCTGCTGCTTCTCCATGCGGAGCTCAGTGTTCAGAGACAGGAGCAAGATGGGCCATCACTTGGCACATTTTCTACTCAGTCTTTTTGGTTCCAGCAGCGTTGGAGTGAGATGGTGCTGCTGCCCAGTGAGAGCACTGGGTCCCTAAGCGCTAAGGCACCATTTCAGTTTGGTTCCTCAGCATCCCTGCTGCCCCAGCCCATCCTTACCCCTTGGGTATGAGGTGCAGGACAAATGTTTCACTTTCCATCTGACCTGGGTAGCATGGGTGACTTATTCAGACTTATTCAGACTTGCCTGGTCTGAGCTGTGTGTCCTTAGACAAAGCAGGAATCGTAATATTGACTCCACAGGGTTGTGAGGAGAAGGGGAGGAGCTTGGCATGGAGCAGGTGTCAGTAAGGCTTAGTTTCCTTTCCCCTCCTTCAGCAAGACCACAATCATCAACTGCAATCAACTCAGAGAGGACTTCTTTGCAGGTGGGGCTGGGAGATGGGTGCCAGGGCAATAAGGGAGCTGCATGCATGCTGGGCTCTGCAGCTTTCTCCACCTGATCTGGTCCAGGCCAGGAAGTCCCTGAGGCAATATGAAGACCAGGTGGCAGCAGGGCAGGCCCAGGAGAAGGAGGTGTGGGCTGCAATATTTATAAGAGGAAATCGAATCATTAACCACACATACTTCAGCAACTTACTGTGTGCTAGGCACTTTCTAGGGGACCTGTGTGAGTGGGTGGCAGGAAAGAGTAAAAGGCAGCTGAAATCAGCACACTGCCCGGCTTTGTTCTGATCATCCCACTTGAGTCTCATTTCAGATGCAAGGACCAGGGCCCCAGAGGATGACCTCGTGCTTGGGCAGCTGGTTAGTGCAGAGCTGGACTTACTATCCACTCTTCGGTGCCTGTGAAGATCATTTTTCAGCAGTGGGGGTAAGAATGAGGAATTTGGATTAAGCTAAAGGGGGGCCTCTTGCTCTTTTTCTTTTTGGAGTTGAGAACAGCATCCAGGGCCCCACTGAGGTACACTCCTAAACCCTTTCCTGCTTTTTCAACTGAGAATCTCACTCTTTGAAAGATCTGGCAGCTGGGGGTGTTTTCAGAGAGGATAATCCACAGCCCTCTTACTCAACTGAATTTGAAAGACTGTGGCCCAGAAAGGGGCCAAAAGTCACACAACAAGTAACTAACCAAGAGGGGTCTAGAACAGGCAATGTACAAAAACAAGCTGGAGAATAAAATAAATCTCCAGGAGGTGGTCAAAGTGGGAGAGGGGATCTTAGTTCCTTCAGGGTCCCAGAAACCACCTCTTACAGTCCCAGTAGAACCACCTCCCCTCCTCCTGGAACATTTGCTTCCTAACTGTAAATAAAGCCCACTCCCAGCCCTGGAGGGCATCACTCTTCCTCATCTATGCTGAGCCCACCAGGAAACAGAAGCAAGTATACTTACTGGTTTCTTGTCATCAGGGACTTGGGCAGGGCATCAGCTAAAACCATGCTTTGGCTGGTCAGCTTAGGGCTTTGGGGATCCTTTCTGGAAATCTGCCAATGTCCTTGGTCCTAGGCCACCCAGAACTCAAACTCGGAGGAACTTCAGAAGGACTCTTGATGTCAGAGTGGGTTAGTTCAGCATCTATCTTGTGATCAGCAGTTTGTACTCCAGGATAGGACAGGGACCCAGGCTCCTTAGGGACCCCAGATTGGGCAATCCTCACCAGCACAGCAGGACAAGGCAGGTGGCCTAGGGATCTGTGACTGTCACAGACACAGGCATGCCTCCTCTGAGCTCTGGCTCCTGTCTGCAGATTGTGGTTCTCACAACCACTCGCTTCCTCTGACGGCATCAGAGACCATCGAGGAGCCACCTTGCCCAAGTTCCTGTTTCTAGGGTAGCAGTGGCTGCCTCTGTATGATCCCAGAGCAGGAGGTTCTTCTCCGGCTTTGTGGCTTGGTCCGGGTCTGAGAGAAATGAGCAGGGGTTTCCCATGCTGGCCTGACCATAGTAATCACTGAAGCAACTTAATTTTAGTACTACTGTTTCTGGGATCCTTTCATGCCTTCTGAATTTAGGTTGTCAGAGGAGAAGCCTAGGAATTAAACTTTAAATATTCCAAGAGAATCCTTTGGTAAGTTTGGGAAGCATTGCCTTCCCACACTTCTTCATGCATGCTAGGCAAGTGCTCTACTGCTGAGCTGCATCCCCAGCCCTAAACTATAGATTCTGCCTCAGTTGGTCTGAAGTGGGGCTCATATTTTGGCATTTTTCTTTCTTTTTGTGGTACTGAGTATAGAACTCAGGAATATTCTACCACTAAGTTACATCCCAAGCCCTTTTTATTTTTTGAGGCAGGGCCTCACCAAGTTGCCCAAGCTAGGCTTGAAATTTATCTCCTGATGCTTCAGCTTTCTGAGTAGCCAGGATTGCAGGTGTACGACACTGTGTGCAGCAAGATTTTGCATTTCTTTCTCCCTCCTTCCTTTTTTCCTTCTCTCCCCCTTTATCTTCTTTTGTTCTCCAACTCTCTTTCTGCATCTCTTTTCTCTTCATAAGTAATTTAGATGGGCACGGTGGCGCACACCTGTGATCCCAGCGGCTCGGGAGGCTGAGGCAGGAGGATCATGAGTTCAAAGCCAGCCTCAGCAATATTGAGGCACTAAGCAACTCAGTGAGACTCTGTCTCTAAGTAAAATATAACAAAAGGGCTGGAGATGTGGCTCAGTGGTGGAGTGCCCAAGTTCAATCCCCGGTACAAGAAAAAAAAATATTTTTTTATTTGGCAGTACTGAGGATTGAACCCAGGGGTGCTCTACCACTGAGCTACACCCCCTGCTCTTTGATCCTTTTTAGTTTTTTGAGACAGGGTCTCACTAATTGGTCTGGGTTGACTCTGAACTTGCAATTCTCCTACACCAGCCTCTACACCAGTACCTGGGATCATAGGATAGGACAGGGATCCATGCTCCTTAGGGAGCCTCTGTGCTCACTTGATATTGCATTTCTAGCAAGCTTCCAAGATGATATCCATTGTGCTGGTCTGGGAATTACACTTTAAAGAGCAAGATCTGGGAGCTGAGGCTATACCTCAGTGGTAGTTCTACCACCAAAGTACTTAACATATTTAAGGTCCTGGGTTTATTCTCCAGCGGGAAAATTCCCCTGGGTTCAATCCCCAGTATTGGGTGGAAATATCAACAGTATTTCTCAGTACCAGATCAGCAGCCTCAGCATCACCTGGGAATTTGTTAGACATACAAATCCTCAGTTCCCATCAGATCTACTGAATCAGAAATGCTGAGGTCAGGGCCCAGGAATGTTGCTTTTTTAAAAAAAAATTTTTTTTTTCATTTGTAGATGGACACAATACCTTTATTTTTATGTGGTACTGAGGATTGAACCCAGTGCCTCACATATGCAAGACAAGCCTCTTCCACTGAGCCACAACACCACCCTCCCCCCAATGTTTTCAAAAGTACTTTAGGTGATTCTGATGCATGTCTTAGCTTGAGGATCTGTGGTGTAGGATAAAGGATCTGACAGAACTACACTGCCCACAGCTCATTAAAATTTAATGCAGCCACCTGCTGCCTCCCCCTCAAGGGGCCTGATACTCCTGGAGACAGCTGCTCTTTAACACAAAAACTTGCATTGTACTGAAATGCTCTTAATCTAGTTCAGACTCTGCCACCTTATCTGGTTCCTTGCTAGTAAGAGTTCACTTCTGCTGATCCCTTGCTCCCAGGGAAGGCTGGTTTGATATGTATCTCTGCAGGGACTTGGTAACAGAGCTGAAAAGAGTCACAGGAGAGGAGCATCCATTGTTTTTGGTAATGGGGACTGAATCCAGTGGTGTTTAACCACTGAACCACATCCCTAGCCCTCTTTATTGTTTTAGACAAGGTCTCAGTAAGTTTCTGAGGCTGGCTTTGAACTCATGAGCCCCCATCCCCCCACCAGATAGGATTACAGGTGTGTGCCACCATGCCTGGCTTATCCTTTTTAATAAACTAGTAAACACCTTTCCTGAGTTCTGTGAGCCATCAAAACAAATGGCCAAGGGCTGGGGATGTGGCTCAAGCGGTAGCGCGCTCGCCTGGCATGCGTGTGGCCTGGGTTCGATCCTCAGCACCACATACCAACAAAGATGTTGTGTCCGCCGAGAACTAAAAAAAAAAAAATATTAAAAATTCTCTCTCTCTCCTCTCACTCTCTCTTTAAAAAAACAAAACAAATAAACAACAAAAAAAACCCCCAAAAAAACCCAAATGGCCAAGCCTGAGGAGACAGCTGTGTGAATCAGATTTGTACCCTAGTTGTACAGAAGTGTAACATGGGATTTACTACTTCCAACTGGCATGTGAAGTGGGGGGTGCTTGTGGGACTATAGGGTCTGCACTAACTCTAGATAGTGTTCTAATTGAATTGTAAGATACCTAGTTGGTGTCCAAACTGTTAAGAGAATTAGTTGGTATAGGGAAAAACCCCACAAATTTGTCACAGAAGTGTTGAATGGAGTGAAGGGAACTTTTCCATATAGCCAAATTATTAGTTTCATGACCATTTGTAAACTAACTCTGGGCCTGTTTCTGTATCCATTTCATTGGGTCAACAGAAGGCAACTTATTGGAAGGTGCTAAGGGCCTTGCCTATTAAAAGTGCTCAATGAAAGGCTGAAGAAAACATAAAAATGCATTGACTCTGGAAGAACTAGAAACTACTTTTTCAAGCTAGGTGACTTTGGTCAAATCACTCAACTTTTTTTTTTTTTTTAAAGAGAGAGTGAGAGAGGAGAGAGAGAGAGAGAGAGAATTTTCAACATTTATTCTTTAGTTCTCGGCGGACACAACATCCTTGTTGGTAATGTGGTGCTGAGGATCGAACCCGGGCCGCACGCATGCCAGGCGAGCGCGCCACCACTTGAGCCACATCCCCAGCCCCTCACTCAACTTTTATGAATTGTTCCTTGTCTGTAAAATAGATGCTCCCACTTTGCAGAGCTGCCATGAGAACTTGATGAAGTTATGTGAGCCTTTCTTTCCTTTGTTTGGTGCTGGGTTCAAACACAGGGCCTCACACATGCTAAGAATGCACTTTACCACAGCACTACACCCCCCAGATCCCCCTTTCCCATCATTCATTCAATTCATTTATTCAGAGACAGGGTCTTGCTAAGTTGCCCAGACTGGTCTTGAACTCGTGATCTTCCTTCCTCAGTCTTCTGAGGAGCGTGACTACATGTAGGCATGCACCACTGAACCTGGCCTGAAATTATTCTTGATGGGTGCAAATTCAGCCATTTATGGAGGGACACAGCCTATTCTCTTAAAGAACCCCAGAAAAGTGGTTGCAGATTATTACCTGATGGGTGGGATCCAGCAATTCCACACACATGGCAGAGCCAAGATGTGGAATGCCTTTCCCAGACCTCAGCTTCTCCTCCATCAACAACAGCATTGTCAAGTGGACTTGGATTTAGTCTAGGCTGCGCTTACTAGCTGTATGACCTTGGACAAATTATCCTGAAGCTTCATTTCTTCCCTATAAATGGACAGTGTGACTGGGTGGGATAAGTGATCACAAATGTGAAAATGTAGAGCATAGAACCAGCACACAGTATTCAGCCACTCCCTGAGCCCCAGTGAGTGGCTTGAGAAAAATAACACCAGCAATCAGGTAACAATGAGACATATACAGCTTTATTTAATAATTTGTAAAAAGTTGTACTCTGGCAGAGTGATGCATTCCTTATCTTGGCAGAAAGCAAACAATGTGTCTGAAAAGTCTCTTCTCAAGATTCGGAACTGTGTAACCCTGAGCTTGCATCTCCTGCTTCTGAGAGCTGGGCTCCTGTTTATGGCATGGATTTCCACAGTTATCTCACCCTCCTCCCAGCAGTGACCCCCTTGCTGACAGCAGATGGAGGCTACAATTTTACCTGGATGTGACTGCCCTTACAGACTGGCCCCTCCCCCCTCTAAGAATCTTTCTCAGAAGTGGGTTCTATATCCATTTAGTTTGGCTTCCATGAGTCTGCTGAAATCATAGCTACAGTTACTCAACATGAAATTGTGTTAATGGCCATTGCTCTTGCCCTTTCATGTCCTCACCATATTTTTCGGCCATACCTCTCCCTTTTTTGGGACTGAGGAATGGAGAACCACTCTCCACCACAGACTTGGGAGGCACTTCTTGTAGATGTGTAGATGTCTGATAAATGGTAACAGATGCTCAGCAACAGCAGAGCGGAGGCCTGGCATTTTGTTTTCCACCTTTCTGTGCTAAGATCTAGTAATTAAGCCACTGCTTTGGAGTAAACTCCCTGTTGTATTAGAACTTCATTGTTCATGGGCTCCTAGTAGGATATATCCCGCCCTTTTCTTTATAGGATGCATATGTGAATCCACTTGGACAAAGGAAGGTGGCTGGCCCCTTTGCCTACCTCTCTATGTGACAGGCAACACTTCTACCATTGGTCACAATCAATCACTGGTACAAACAGTAATTATGCTTTTCCACATTCCTCAGAGCTGCTCTCTTCAGAAATCACTCTGCAAATCTTGTTGACCAATTTGGAACCAGATGAGAATCTAGTGGCCTTCCCCACTTAAATATCTGTTCTGCACGTTTTCCTCAAAAACACCATTGGGAATGCAAAAAAAAAATTCCCTTTTTCTTTTTTTGCAGAAGCGCCACAAGGAAGCATGTCTAAAATCACAGAACTATGCACACACAAACACAGACACACGTGCTCGCACACACATGGAGTTGGGATAGAAGAATCTTATCAGATACATCGTTAGGGGAACATAGGAAAAAGCTGGCAAGAGAAGATGTGGAGATCAGATCAGCTAAAGATGCTGGAATGTTACAGTAATGGCATGAATGTGGTTCTTGGAAGATACAAAAAAAGGGTAGGTGGGCAGAGAATGATAAATCCAGATTACTAGGAGAGGTTCAGTGGCCATGCATGAGTTAAAGATAGAGGAGGCCAGTTTACGGGATGAAATGTTATATTATGGAGTGTCGTCTGAAGAAGGGTAGACTTGCATGGTCCGGGGAGGAGCAACTGCTTAGCAGGACACCTCCATGGTCTGGTGTCTGTCCAGGGCATCAGGGGACTCACAGGATTCTTGAGTTCCATCTGACTGATTGCTGGTGACAGACCGGCTGAAGGGACTTTCTCCAGAGCCAATGCTACTCGAGGTTGAGTGGGTTCGGGATCGGGCGAGCCGGGTCATGCTGGCAGATGGTACTGTAACAAAGAACCAAGAGGACTAGAAGATGGAGCCCCAGTTAAGCTCAGCTAATTTACATGTTTCACCAAAGGCTTTATGTTTAGCTTTCCCAACCTACTTACAATGACACCCAGGACAAGATATAGCCATCCCCACTCTCTAGTATTTGCTCTAGATTAGTGACTGAATGCAAGGCTGCTTTAATTCTCTGGGTTTGGCTGGAATAGCTCTTCTAGTCAGCAGAAGGGAAGCCCTAAGACCAGAGTAGAGATTCTTAGCTGTGCCCACACAGTTCAGTGATTAGGAGGGAGGCTTTGGGAAAGCCAAACCCTGCAGTACATGCAAGACTAAATCAAAAGAAAAGAAAGACAGACCACACATACATGAAGGTGTTTCACAAACACAGTGCAAGCCCGATACAACGAAGACTACCATCCGTGTCCACAGGCTACCCTGGCTGTCTAGAGTGTGTGGAAGGCATGGTGGAGGCCAGGATAGGTGGGACAGGAACTGATCTCTATATAGATTGCCTCAGAGGAAAGAGCTCTGGGGATGTTTAATTCAGACTCCTGATCTGCCTTGCTTTGACCTGAATATTCTTTTTTTATATATACATATGTTTTTTAGTTGTAGTTGGACACAATACCTTTATTTCACTTGTTTATTTTTATGTGGTGCTGAGGATTGAACCCAGGATCTCGAACGTGCAAGGCGAGCACTCTACCGCTGAGCCCCAGCCCCAGCCCTATCCCTGACCTGAATGTTCTTCTATTTTGGCTGGGACAGGACCTTCCCTGCCTCTCAACCTCAGGCACCAGCCTCCACCTGGCTGTCATTTCAATACTGGAGTCAAAAGATGCCATTACCTGTGGAGTTCTCTTGGCATAGGTACTAACATTTCTACCTACAGTCAAGGCTACCCCTTCAATTCCCATGTCTGGAGGTTACCTCAAAGATTAGTAGTAGGTGGTGGAAGAGGGGCTCTGCCTATCAAGTTTCAGTTGCTGCTTTGACCCTGGATTTAGAAAGATGAGAGGAGGCCTAGGCATTGTAACTGGATCCTTTCTTCCTCCTGGAGCACCAGGGCAGGATTAGTAGGCTAAACTCTTGGAGCACAATGAGCCACGTTCTATCAGGCTCTCACTGCACAGAAAAATTGCGGACATGCTGCAGGCAGCCAATGCAGCCAGGAGAGCATGGCGGAGAGCGGGTAGGGCCAGCACAGAGGAAGGTACCTGACTCGGTGCTGAGGTGACTGAGCTGCACATACGGGACTGGAAGCAGGATGGACACAGGAAGAGGAAGGTTAGTGATCTAGAGTGCGAAGTAGCAACCCTGGCTGCCTAGTAGACAGAATACTCTGAGCAAGGGATCAGTTTATTTTATGGTCCCAGAGAAGAGGAGAGGTTGAGTGTCACTTTAGTATCATCTTGGATATCATTTCTCTCAATTAGACAAACTATTCTCCCCTCCATTCTACATAGTCACCCAACTTTGGATCAGAAATGAGCTATAAGATCAGCTGTTTCTTAGGAATGGATAAGAACAGGTTACTAAGTTAGGCCCTCCCAGTGAGCTAGAGGGCCATGGATGTGGGCTCGGTTGGTAGCGACTCACAGATGGGAAGACACAGCAACTCTAGACAAGACACACATGGTCTGCCTGGTGGGTACAGGGCTCTACCCAGGTCTAGTTGATCAGAGCAGCTGCCCAGGCAGCTCATGAATGGCCATTTTCACAGATACCAAAGATGGGGAAAAAAAAAAATCACCTGATTGGGTAAAGAGCTCTATATCTGGGTGAAAGGGTTTTATTCTTATGACTCCAAGAAAGGAGCAAGTGTGGATTTTTTTGCAAAAAGGCTCAGGGGTCTCACAATACATGAGACCAGGACAGCAGCATATGATATGGACACATCCTTCACTTGCTCTAAGATACTCTGCAAGTTCATCTCTTGTGGTGGAACAGATTTCATTGAGGACACGACCCTTTTCTTCTGGAGTCTCACTTCTGTTTCTCTAGGCCAGTTATTAACCAGCTGAGTACAAATGCAAATTGTAACTTCTGATTAATGGCTGGGACAGGCTAAGCTTTGATGGTTAAAAGTGTGGGCTCTGCAGTAAGACTGCCAAGGTCTGAACCATGGCTCTGCAGCTGCACTGTTATGCTGGAAATGTGCTTAGCTTCTTTGATCCTCAGTTTCCTCTTCTATAAAATGGGACCAATAACAGAACTTACCTCTTAGGTTAAGCGTATATACTGCCTGACAAATGTGCTTAATAAGTGCATTATTATATATGTGCATATATGTATATATATGCACAAATGATTGTTCCACAAACGTTTCAGTTTCTACTTTAGTCAATGCTGGCTAGCCCAGAGGATGTACCCTAAGAATTATGGCCTCCCAGATGTCAAACTGACCCATCTTACATAAATCTTCACTAGACAGAAAGTTGTGTATTACTCACTGTAGCCCATTCCCTGCAAAAAGTACTTGAAGGCCTCGGTGAGCTTCCCGGGCTAGGGGATAAAACAAAAACACATTATTTTTTTCACAGGCAGAGAGGTAGAACAGAATGGGTGCTTTTTTTTTCTTAAAAAACAAAATTTCTTACCTGAACTACTTGGGGCAGTCCCCCACAGTCTGCCATCTAGAAGAGGAAAAATATGTAAGTCAGCTGGGACTTACATTTGAGGGAAATGCTCTAAACATCCCAGTCCGTTCAAACAGGACAATATTGAATTTGATTCTTCAACTGTTTATAGGTTTACATCTCCTCAAGGCACATTTTAAAAAACATTTTTTAGTTGTCAATGTCTTTAATTTAATTAACTTATTTATATGTGGTGCTAAGGATCAAAAACCCAGGGCCTCACACATGCCAGGCAAGAGCTCTACTGCTGAGCCCCAGCCCCAACCTTCAATGTACTCTTTATAAAGATGGAAATGCTAGATAGAAATTGGAAAGAATTTACTCAGTCCTTAATTATCCCAAGAAGCTGGATCTGGCTTTCTGGCCCATGGCAGGGTGACAGAATAAGCTACTAAACTTTCAACCCTGTTCTCCCTCTCCCTGAAGAATGTTACTTACGGAGTACTCAAACAGGGTGACCTTGACTTCTCAGTGTTTTGTGATTTTGAAGTCCCCGTTCAACTCTATATTTCAGGGGAGTTCCTGATCAAAAGCAGAAGCTGAATCCCACCAATTCATTTGGTGCCACTGTTCTCTCTAGCAGGATATGGTGTGGTTGCTTTTTACTTTATAAGCCTTAACACCAGTTATTCTTACAGACTGGCAAGTATACATCAGAACTACTTGTTGACTCTTGGGCTGGGGTTGTGGCTCAGCAGTAGAGCGCTTGCCTAGCACGTGTGGGGCCCTGGGTTCGATCCTCGGCACCATGTAAAAATAAATAAATAAAGGTATTGTGTCCAACTACAACTAAAAAATAAATATTAAAAAAGCAAATAAACTCTGATTCTTGGGGTTAGGGTATAGCTTAGTAGTAGAATACTTCCTTGCATGTGCAAGGTCCTGGGTTCAAATCCCAGCACCACTTAAAACAAAAACAAAAGCCCTCAGATTCTTGGATTTCTGTCCTAGAGATTCTGACTGAATAGGTCTGGGTAAGGTTCAAGAACCAGCATTTCTAATAAGCTCTTGGAGATGCAGATTCCACAAATCTGTTCACAGGGCATAATGGCTACATAGGAGCTTAGGCTTTCTCTTCCAGGTGTTGTACACTTTCAGACACTGTAGGACACAGGCTGACTGGCCTTTTTTTTTTTTTTTTTGGTGATGTTGGGGATTGAACTCAGGGCCTTGTACATGCGAGGCAAGCACTCTACCAACTGATCTATGTCCCCAGCCAACCTTTTTGTTTTTTAAAAGGGACATGAACCCCGGGGTTTAAATGACACATTAAAACTTTCTTAACAAGAAACAAGTCTCCTCAAAATTCCAGGCATAAGATGAGAAACAAACATTCAATTTGACAAATAAATATAAAATAGACCACCAAACTGGCATAAACTAAATTTTCATGAAGTTTTTTTTTTTAAAGAGAGAGAGAGATTTTTTTTTAATATTTATTTTTCAGTTTTTCAGCGGACACAACATCTTTGTTTGTATGTGGTGCTGAGGATCGAACCCGGGCCGCACACATGCCAGGCGAGCGTGCTACAGCTTGAGCCACATCCCCAGCCCCAATTTTCATGAAGTTTAAAAGCTGAAAACTGAACAGAACCATAAAACAGTTCTTATATGCAAGGAGAAGATACTGGATGTAACTATTTCTAAGAGTGATACCCATATCAAACTGCTTGAGAATCAGAGTTCAGTCAGCCATAGGAGCTATCCACTCTGCCCCATGCTGTAGCAGATGGGCATATTTGCCCAGAAATAATCTTATCTTTGGCTATTTCAGAGTTCATTTGGTGCTGTTAAATATTGATTCTAATTTGAAACCACAAACTTTTCATTCATATTTTAGACAAGCCCATCAAGATCTGGAACCAAGAACAGTCTGAGTTTGGTCACTTTAGAGCATTAACCTCATGGTCTGTTTCTAGAAACTATGGGCTACGTCTGGTGACAATGCTTCCCTTTTAAGCACATTTCAAAGACAAACGGAAGAAGGTAAAGATCTTTCAGACTGAAAACAGCAGTAAGCAAAGAAGATCAGCATTTAACTCTCCAGTAGTCCAGGTAGGAGGTTAGCTACCTATTAACAGAGGCTTGGGGAAAACTGGTTGAGATAATGCTAGGCTGGAACTCTTAATTGAGATACATTTGAAATGTGGAGAAACTTGATATTGTCCTTAGAAATTTAGTAAGAGTCACTTTCTACTTGCTCTAAGAGAAAGAAAATGCATTCACTCTCACTACTATAAAAATTGTAATTGGGAGCTTCCTTACCTATTCAAGATTTAGCATGTGTAGAATATTTCCATCTATTACCTTAATTCTCATAACACAATAATGCTTATGAAATTTTTAAGGCATGGGAAAACGTTTATGTCATAAATGTGAAGAAAACATATATAGGACAACAAATATCCTCTTATTTAAATTTTTTTTTT
This sequence comes from Urocitellus parryii, assembly GCF_045843805.1. NCBI lineage: Eukaryota > Metazoa > Chordata > Mammalia > Rodentia > Sciuridae > Urocitellus > Urocitellus parryii. The sequence continues at coordinate 178,369,783 of NC_135536.1, forward strand.
TTGGTGTGTGTGTGTGTGTACATGGTATAAGGGACTATATCCAGAAGTCCTCTATCACTGAGCCACACCACCAGTCCTTTCTTTTGACACAGGGCCTCACTAAGTTGCCCAGGCTGGCCTTGAACTTGTGATCCTCCTGCTTCAGCCTGGAGTTGCTGGGATTATAGGTGTGTGCGTTATGCCTGGCTCCCCCTGCATCCCCGCCATCAGTATGGGAATGGAACCAGAAGCACTCTGACACCAAGTTATAAACCCAGCTTCCTTTTCTTTCTTGTTTATTTATTTATTTATATTTATTTTTGAGGTCCTTTTGAACTCAGGGGCACCTGACCACTGAACCGCATCCCCAGCCCTATTTTGTATTTTATTTAGTGATAGGGTCTCACTGAGTTGTTTAGCACCTTGCTTTTTGCTGAGGCTGGCTTTTAACTTGCAATCCTCCTGCCTTAGCCTCCTGAATTGCTGGGATTACAGGGTTTTCTTGTTTATTTTGAGACAGGTTCTCACTAAGTTCCTAAGGTTGGCCTCAACTTGTGATCCTCCAGCCTCAGGTTCAGAGTAGCTGGGATTATAGGCATGCACCATTGTGCCTGCTAAATATACTCTGATCTTAATGATAAAAAACATATAGTAAAGAGATACCAATATTTTACCAGAGGCAGTTCCCTGTGGGCAGCAGACTTATGAAAAATCTTTTAAAAAATTAGTACTTGGGATTGAACTCAGGGGTACTCTACCACTGAGCTATATATATCCAGTCCTTTGTATTTTGAGACAGAGTCTCATTAAGTTGTCTGGGCTGATCTTGAATTTGCAATCCTCCTACCTCAGATTCCGGAGTTGCTGGAATTACAGTATGCACCATTGTGCCCAGCTATTTTTCAATTTTCTGCAATGAGAATGTGTATATGTGTATATATGTAAGTGTATACATATATATTTTTTTGGAAGGGAGGGGGATACTTGTGATTGAACCCAGGGCCTCATATATGCTAAGCACACAATTTACTACTGAGCTACACTACACCCCCAGCCCCACAATTAGAATATATATTGAGGGAAAAAAAAAAGAAAGAAGAGAGCATTAGAAACTAATAGAAAAAGAAGTTTTACCTCTTTTTGGGCAATGGTTCTAGCAAACATACTAAAATTTGAAGCATGTATAATCTACTCACAAGTGGTTGGCAGTGAAGGAAGAAGATATATTACCTTTAGCAAAGTTGTATTTATAGGGTTGAGACGAGAATTGCATTCAACCTAAAAAAAAAGGCAGGGGGGGAGAAAACAATTTTATGAATGGCTTTAAAAAGAAATAGCTTGGCATGAGAATGATCTTGCAAGACCAATCACTCAGTTTGGCGACTGGAAGATATAATATGATAAATTTAATATTTTAGATTTTGCAGTGCTGGTTATTGAACCCAGGACCTTGTATGTACTAGGCAAGTGTTCTACCACTGAAATAACATCCTTGGCCCATATGCTGTATTTTATGTGATAAATTTTATATCTGAACAGATCTAAAACTCTGGCTAATTTCATTTTCTGAATCTGATACAAGTAGAAACAACTATATACTGAATCTAAATATTTTTTTTTTATTGGCTACACAGCCTGAGGGTAGGGTATCTTACTTATTTGTGAACTGGCTCTCTCCTCCTGGGATCTCTTTGATGCCTTCCCAGCAAAACTGGCCATAATGACTGAGCCCTGTGCACCTCCCCTGGCTCTGCTTTTCACTCCTCTGTGGGGCCCTGGTATAGTGGGTCTGCCATTCCTTATAATCTGACTATGGTTCTCTAGTCCAAAGCTCAACTTCTCTGTGATCTTTCTCTTATAGCATTCATTACAATGTAGTATTAAAGCCTGGTATATTTACATGTTTGGCACCTTGTACTCTTATACCCATGAAGCCAAGAACCTAAAAAAAAAAAAAATGCTTTGGGGAGGAGAGTATCTCTGGGTTCAGTGATTCTTTTTTTTGGTGGGGGAGGGGCGGTTTAGGATTGAACCCAGTGGCTTTGTGCGTGCTAAGCTCATGCTCCCTCATTTAGCTACACATCTCCAGCCCCACAGGTTCAGCAGTGTTTTTCTGGGGGTGTGGCATGTGGGGGTTTTGGGGATCCAACCCAGGGTCCAGCACACGCTAGGCAAGAGCTCTACCACTGAGCTACATACCAGCCCTCAGAAGTGTTTTATGGCTAATTTGATCAACTGAATCTCTCCTTTACATGTCTGCAAAGAATACACACATAAAATCTGTGCTAAGAGTTTAGAATTCAGGGGGTGAAAAAATATAGTACAAAGCAAAAGGAAATCACTTTAAAAATTTTTATAACTTAGTTGAGTGGACAGTGAAAGACAATAAGAATTTCTACAGATAAGTAAATAGCAGAAGTTGGTGTCTGAAGGCTTCCACAGTTCCAGAAAGCGTGAATGTACAGAGCCCAAGTGGGTCACAGAGGCAAGTGTGAAGGGAGGATGTCCACTGAAGCAAGGCTGGGAGCAGGCTGGAGCTCTGAAGAAAGCAAGAAGCCACAGGTTTCGAAGGTGACAGGATGTGAGTTGTTTCAAGACAGTAGTAGCTGTCTATATAACAGACTGCAGAGGCAGTTAGCCAGTTAGGGAATTAAAATCACCTAGGCAAGAACCAGTAACTGGATTCAGCTGAACTTTTGATCTGGGGACTGCTGATGGGAAGGTATACAAAACTCTTCTAAAATCAGGGAATGATCTAAATGCCAGGACCACTGAGTCAGAGTTTGCACAAGTTTACTATGAATATGTATTAACCTAGAAGTTAATATTTAGAAACTGAATTCCTAACAGTCAGGCACAGTGCTAAGAATATAGTGGATATGCTATAAATATTTTCTGGAAAAATTAACAAGTCTGATTTTAGTCTAATAAACCATGTTTTCCTTGGCTCACTAGTTTGTAATTTCTATAATATTATAAGACTGTCTTAGTATCTGGTAGGTCACTGATCATCTTTTTGTGTGCATGCTAGGGACCAAACCCATGGCCTCACTCAGGCAAGTGTGGTACTACTGGGCTACAACTCAGCCTCTAATTGTTGGTTGCTGACATGTTTACTCTTCCAACTCCCCAAATACAGAGATTCCAACTTATTTTCTCCATATCATTGAGCAAATAGGAGGTGTTCAAAAATGATACTGAATGAATAAATGAGCTGGCAAATCCTGCCTAGGTTTTGCAGAGTTTCTCATTGCTCTTCTTCGTTGGAAATCCCACTACCTGTGGGCTAAAATGCTCTGGCAGGGGAGACAGGTTTGAGTGAATAGAAGAGTTATCTAAGCTGTGCTACAGCTGTGACTCCTGAAGTTCTTCTCTATAGACACTGGGAAGTGAAAAATCAGAAAGAAGAGATCTTATTTATGTGGCTACTTTATAATCTTGAAAAATAATTGAAAATATTGTAGTTAAGTCCATTTTTTTTTTTTTTTTTTTTTTTTGGAGACAGGTCTTGCTATGTTACCCAGCCTGACTTTGAACTCTCAATTCTTCTGCTTTGGCCTTCTGAGTAGTAGGAATTACAGGTATGCACTAATGCATCTGGCTCCACAGAATTTTCAAAAGACAAATAACTTCAGATCTAAGATTCATGGAAATACTCCCTCAATACTGATTCTGAGCATTTTCTTTAAAAAATCCTATTTTGCTCTTTTAAGTTCATAGACTTTCATGGCATGCATCACCATCAGCTTTATAGACAGAAAACCCTGACCTTTACAGAACCACTTTTTGATGAACTGGAATCATTATCATATGTCTGGCGAACTTTTTAGGGGAAAGGTTGGGAGTTGAGGGTTATTGCCTCTATGCACAAGCTATTTTATACCAGACACAGAAAGTTTTACAGAGAAGTTGAGAGAAGAAAACATATTGTATTTTCATATCTATCTACCCTACAAACACTACCCTACCCCCAAACCTTCTCTCCATGTCTATACTTTTTTCCTGTGGGGGGTGGGAGGGGTGGTACTGGGTATTGAACACAGGGGCACTTAACCACTGAGCCACATCCCCAGCCCATTTTACTTTTTATTTTGAGACAGGGTCTCACTGAGTTGCTTAGAGCCTCGCTAAGTTGCTAAGGCTGGCTGTGAACTTCCGATCTTCCTGCCTCAGCCTCCCGAGCCTCGATTACAAACATGCACCACCATGCCTGGCTCCTGTGCTTCTAATTAGTTATTAGACTCCATTTCCAAAGAGCCTTACTCTTTAACACTTTGTCCTAGATACAGAAGAAGTGAAGAATGCCAAAGAAAATCAACTAATTTCACATAGGTACTTAGTTAAGTTAAACAAGGAAAAAAGATAATGGTTATAAAAAACTGTCAACTTTACTTGTAAATAAACGAAAATTAAACAGTGAGATGCCATTTTTTAAAAATATCTATTTTTTAGTGTTGTACACAATACCTTTATTTTGTTTATTTATTTTCATGTGGTGCTGAGGATGGAACCCAGGGCCTCGCACGTGCTAGGCGAGTGCTCTACCACTGAGCCACAACCCCAGCCAAGAGATGCCATTTTTAACTGATCAAATCAACAATATATATATATATATACACACATACACACACACACACACACACACACACACATGAAAAAAAAATCAGTGGTGGGCAGTGTAGTGAAACAGGCTAGTGGCAATAAATGGGAGCAATTATTTTTTGGAATGGAATCTGACAAAATATATTTAAAAACTTATAAATGTTTATAATTTTTTTAATATTTATTTTTTAGTTGTAGATGGACACAATATCTTTATTTTATTTTACTTTATTTCTTATTTGGTGCTGAGGATCAAACCCAGGGCCTCAACACGTGCTAGGCTAGCACTCTACTGCTGAGCCACAACCTCAGCCCAAATGTTTATAATTTTTGACACATTAATTCCACTTCTGAAAATCTATCCCAAGGAAATAACCAAAGAGTCAAAGATTTTATAAGCAACATTTCAACTGCAACATTAACTGTGATGTAAAGTCAGAAATAATCAATAGAATAAAGTTAAATAAATAATGTACTTTAACAAGACAGAATGTTATACAAACATACTGACTTTATAATATGGAAAAATGTTACCAACAGTGTTAAGCAGCCAGGCATGGTGGTGTCCTCCTCTAGTGCCAGCTACACAGGAGGCTGAGTCAGGAGGAATCCAAGTTTGAGGCTAGTCTGGGCAACTTACCAAAACCCTGTCTCAAAATAAAATAAAAAGGGCTGTGGGGTAGCTCAGTGGTAGAGCACTTGCCTAGTATGCACAAGGCCCTGGATTTAATCTGCAGTACCTCAAAAAAGAAAAAAAAAAAGTTGTCAAGTAGTTAGGTTCTAAATCTCATATATTGAATATAGTTCGGGTCTATGTTAAAGACAAAGATAATCATTTGTTTTCCCCATTCTATTTTAAAAATTTTAAATATTTTCTATAATAAGTATATATCACTATTATCAGTATACTATGTGCTCAACAAGAAGGTAGAAAAAAAGTACACAGGCTCTTGGCAGCCTTCCAGCCTGTTGGATTTATGGTGGTAATCTATTGCAGATGCAAAGCTGAGGTTGCCAGAAATCTGACAACAAATAAATGGTGTTTCATTGTACTATTTGCCACAAAGTGAAATGCACCACACAAAGCAATTGAGGGCCACAATGATCCCATCTGAGGAAACCTAGTGAGTGATGAGGAATTACTTTTCCAAAATGTCTAACAAAGAGCAAACCCTGGCATGTGCAACCAGAAAATAACATAAGCTAATCTTTATCAATTTTTCTGGTATGCAATAAACATTTTATTACATTTGAATATCATCTTCCTCACAACATCAAGACACACTTACCACAGCCTCAACAGCAGGTGAATTGTCTCCTACCACCAATAAAGTAGAACACCTAGGTATAGAAGGAGAGAGCAAATAATCACATACCCTGCACTGAACACTGAATTAAACATAATAGGCAAAGATGCTAAGCAATTCAATGGGGAAACTGAGGGACTTACTTTAATGTTTTTAATTTGTTATCATTTTGGCCCAGTATGGGTCTTTCAATCTCTAGGTCTCTGCGTCTAGAAAAACAAAACAGGATCAGTGCATTTTTGAGGTAAAAATCATGACAACTCAGGTTATTTTGTAGTCATGAAAATCAAAGCATTATCAAGGACTGTGAAAACTCTTTCCTTCACACCTGAGCAGCAGTGGTATCCTGAGTGGCAGCATGAGGAACTTGGTGGGATGCTAAACAGTGACCAAGTCCTAAGTGTTTAATTTTCCAACTAGTTTATAGGAATAAATTTCTTTTTCTTTTTTTTTTTTTTAATTTTTAATATTTATTTTTCAGTTTTCGGCGGACACAGCATCTTTGTTTGTATGTGGTGCTGAGGATCGAACCGGGTGGCACGCATGCCAGGCGAGCGCGCTACCGCTTGAGCCACATCCCAAGCCCAGGAATAAATTTCTTAAGAGAAGGGAATGACTTTCACTTTTGTGGGTGTGGGGGATTCTTCTTGTAACACTTTAGCACAGGCCTTTATCTTTCTGATTTCAACTAAAAACAGGGATGTTTTAGAGACCAGGTTTAAGACCTGGCTTTGCTCCCTACTGGTTGTGTAACTCTGGGAAAAACATTTTCCAGGTTTCCAGAAAGCTAGGAGTTAACACTCACTTTGGAGAAGCTGTTCCCAAGATAAGAACTAGTGCTTTCCCTTCACCCTGCCTGTGACCGGGGGAGATGGGACAGTGGATTTTGAAATACACAAACAAGAGAACTGAGTAGCATCTACATGTTACTCCTAATTGACGACAAGACATCAGCCAAGACCAACTAAAAGGTCCAAGTCTTCTTTCCTTTTTTTTCCCTACATGTATTTTCCTGTGCTACTTCACAACATTTGTGTGCTTCTGTCTGTGTACTAACTTAGGTTCCATATACCTCAAAACATCTTGAAACTACAAGTGGTATTTGAACATGTCCCAAATGTCTTCCAGTTTACTCAATGTTCCTCAAAGCTTTTTTCACATCTGCCTGAAAGCACTTCCTTTTCTACTGAAACAGCATGGAGTCGACCCCATCACAAAATTATGGGAGAAGTCATTTATTTTTCCTTCCCCCTCTCTTAAAAGTCCATTATCCCTTTAGACCTGTTCTATGATTAAGTGAAGGAATGGGACAACAACTGTACCCATTATAGGAACCCAGGAAGAGCTGTAGGTTTTCTTGGTTGATATCTTGGGCAATATGTAGTCTGTATGTTTGAATCAAGTCCAGGTTGGCCTGCAATTCTTCCTAGAAAAGTGAAAGAAGACACAAGTAACTTTCTGAGCTACAGAACAAGCCCATTTATTTGGTTTGCATTTTCAATACCAAAAGCCAGCTCTCACTGTCCATAATGAGAACTGGGGTGAGGCCTGGGAACTATTAATACACTGCTAGGAAGAATGGCTAAAATCTTTTAATTTGCCTCAGTGTAGTGTGGTGTCATATTCTCTGTCAGAAGGGGGCACCAAAGAACTTATTATGGATTCAAGTGCTAGCTGGGAAACTAGGTCACCTAATCATTCCGAACCCTAATTTCCTTATTTGTGTGTTTATGTTTTGTTGTTTCTCATAAAAAGAAAGCTGGGTACAGTGATGCATGCCAGTAATCCCAGCTACTCAACAGGCTGAGGCAATAAGATGCAAGTTCAAGGTTCATCCAGGCAACTCAGTGAGACCCTGTTTCAAAATTAATAAAAATGGCTGGGAGCCAGGCATGATGGTGCACACCTATAATTCCAGAGACTCGGAGGCTGAGGCAGGAGGATGGCAAGTTCAGGACCAACCTCAGCAACTTCATGAGACCTGTCTCAAAATAAAAAATAAAAAAGACTGGGGATATGGCAACCCCTGGGTTCAATCCCTAGTACCAAAAAAGTGATGGTGATGTAGCTTGGCTTGCTTAGCCATGCGAGAAACTCTGAGTTTGAACCTGGTACTGCAAAATAAAATAAAAGAAAACAAAACAAAACATTTATCTAAGTGCTTAACAATATAAATAATTAGTGAAGGAATGGGACAGCAACTGTACCCATTATAGGAACCCAGGAAGAGCTGTAGGTAAAATAAGAAAATGCTTATTTTCTCCCCATCTACCACTTTTTTCCTTCAATTGCATTTAGAATTAGCTATACAGACTGCAATTTAGAGCACATCACCCCTGGTTTTATTGTTCTCTCTCCACTCCAGGCACCTCACAGCTCTATTTTGTTCTTGCTCATTTAGTTCATCACCCCTTCATGGGTCACCTCACTTTTCCTTTTGAAAAGAGGTCTGGGGTCTCCCACTAGCCAGTGACCTCTCTCCCCAACCCAACAATTATGCACATGATGCTACTTCCTCTGTAGACTTCAGATTCTTCATCATTTCATGGGACTAAACAAAATAATTTCTAAGGTTCTTAGGTTCTTGTAGCAATAATAGTTCATGATTTCTTTCTTTTTGGAAACTTGTGTTTCTATGAAGCCTTTCCCAGACCCTCCCTGCTGGCTCTAAAGATGTTTGGTAAAGCACAGATGTTGTCAAACATTAACAGATGGCATGCTACTTATAGGGGACAGGTGGCGGGAGACACTGTTTTCTCTCATCTCTCCAAATGCTAAGAAGCATATTGGTACTGAATTAATGCCTCCCCATAAGACTAGCCTTTGTAGGGCTATATGCATCTCAGACTACCCTGTGTTATCTGCAAGGATAACTTTTAAGGTATCTCTTCTTTCCTGACACATAATTAGGCTTCACATGCAAGCCAATGAACCCAGTTCTGACTGCATAGGCACTTACCTGCCCAAAGTGATGAGCCAAAATAATATCCACAACATTGGTTGTCAAACCTGAGAGCTAAAAAGATTAAAAACTCTGTTAAGGGAATAAGCACATGTAAAAATTTACCAAGCTGTCCACTTAGGGTTAGTGTATTTTACTGTACATATGTTCATATGTTTTTTTTTTTTTTTTTAATTTTTAATATTTATTTAATTTTTTTTTTTTTAGTTCTCGGCATACACAACATCTTTGTTGGTATGTGGTGCTGAGGATCGAACCCGGGCCGCACGCATGCCAGGCGAGCGCGCTACCGCTTGAGCCACATCCCCAGCCCCATATGTTCATATGTTATCCTCCCTTAATAACAATTCAGTGCATACATTTTAATAAGACGGTGGTTTCAAAGAAACAAGAAAAATAAATGAGTTAAAAAAAAAAAAACAGAAAAAGACCCCCCCAAACAACAACAACAAACACCCTAAGTTGCCCTTCCAGGGTAATGAAATGGGGCTGGGGCTGGGTTTGTTGGAGCTAATACCTATTGTTCCAGCTACTTGGGATGCTGAGACAGGTCGATCACTGAGCCAAGGAGTTAAGAGAACAGCCCAGAGAACATAGCCAGACCTCAACTCAAAAGAAAAAGAAATGCAAGAAGGCTGGAAGAAACACTAGCTAGTCCTTCTCTGAAAATTTGAGATCTGGAACTCATGGGTATTTGCTACTTCATTCCTGCCTGAAGTTCTGCATTTACACTGGATTGATAAAGGACAAGAATCAACTTACAACTACTCCCAAACCAGTCAAGAGTCAAAAGCGAATTTTTTTCTTCCCTCCAGTTTAGCTATCTTTATTTCAGGGAGTGGGAGGAAATGGGCTAAATTTACAAAATGTTCCTGCATTTTTGAACATTTTCTCCCAATTCTCTCCATTTCAAAATGATGCACCTCATGGTCTAATAAACACAGCAATCTGTGTAAACCTGTAGACTGTTAGTCTATTTTCAGAGAAACTTCCAACTCAAATTATGTTGCTGATTCCCCTTTCAGCCTTCTTTTTTTTTTTTTTGGTGAAATTTCTACTATAGTCTTAGATCATCAGTAAACTGATTTGGGGATAGGTGGTAAGGAAGACAGACTGGACAGGTGAATAGGATCACATAGTCCCAGAAAGATTAATAAGTAAGTTCTGAAATCTTCATGTGTGTAATCAGCAATCCACAGATTATAAATTAAAGATAATCAGAATTAGTAACCAATCTTTCTAACTTGTAAGTATTCATAAAAGTTAACAAATCTGCAGAGTTTTATGGGAATTTTATCAGGTTGACATTGAGAATGTTCAGGTAAGTGCTGATATACCTATATACTTGATAGGAACTAGAACAAATTTTTACATAAATCAGGCTGTGAGAAAGAATTTCTCAGCATCATTAATATATTTCATTCAAAGCTAGGAAATGCATTGCTTCTCCAGAACTAAAGTGTAGGAAGGGGTGGTCTGCTGGGAGGTAGAATATTTTTTTTTTTTTTTAATATTTATTTTCTAGTTCTCGGCGGACACAACATCTTTGTTGGTATGTGGTGCTGAGGATCGAACCCGGGCCGCACGCATGCCAGGCAAGCGTGCTACCGCCTGAGCCATATCCCCAGCCCCGAGGTAGAATATTTTTAAATAATTATAAAAGTAATATAGCTTATTATAGAAAATTAGGAAAATAGAGAATATGAAAGAAAATTTATAATATTAACAGGAAAAGATATAAGCACTAGTAACATATTTTCCCTCTTATGCATATATGCATTTAACAAAATTGGAATAATATTATATGGTTTTATGTCCATTTTTTCATTTAACATGAGAAATTTTCTTAAAAAGCTGAATAACAACATTATTATTATTGTTGTTGTTGTTGTTATCATTATTATTATTATTATTATAGGGATTGTACCTAGGGGTGCTTTACCACTGAGCTACATTCCCAATCCTTTTTATTTTTTGAGTTTATTTTTTAGTTTGAGTTATATTCTGGGGATGTGGCTCAGTGGTTAACCACCCCTGGTACCAAAAAAAAAAAAAAAAGGACAAGGAAGTGCTCTAGGGAGCTGGTAATCGTCTGTATACATTGATTGGTGGCGATTACATATGTAAACTTTAACAAAGTATATACTTTAAATTTCTTGTCTTTAATTGTGTATCTAGTTCAATGAAAAAAAAAATTAAGCTGTTTTTAGAAGGTTCCAAGAGATGAGCAGATGGCACTTACTTTGGAAGCTGCCCAGTCAATCCAGCCTTTAGCACATGGGTCAACGTTAATGAGCACAAGGCCTTCCACTAACTCAGGATGATTGAGCTGAAAGGTGACACAAACACAAGAGTATGAAACTTCCACTTTTAAAACATCTGGGACAAAGTTAGCTAATACATTTTTTCTTTTTCTACAGTGGTGGGAATTGAATCCAGGGTTTTGTGCAAGATAGGCAAGCACTCTGCCACTAAGCTATAAATCCAGCTATAGCTGATTTAAATCATGCTATAATGCCTTATATTTGAAAGTATCACTACAGAGAGGTACTCAGGAAAATACATGGAAAATAGCTCTTGAAATCTGACTTAGCATCTGGAAACGAGTTTCTAAAAATGCTACTGAATGATCTTTGCCACAATTTATAAGGAACACAGGTTTTCTGTTTTTACAGCAGAGGACAGCACAATGTAGTTATTCAACTCATGGTAGGTTTTCCTTGATGGGCAAATGCCCTTGAAACCACTTGGTACAGGCTTGGATGGGTTGTTTCATACTCATCTAAAATGTAATGAGTTGTTTCCAACAAGGGCTTCTGAAGTTCTTTATGAAATCCCCAGAACAGGTCATGCCATCCCCAAAGACTCCTATGACCAGGAGCCATTTCAGAAAAGTTCCTTAAAAAGGAATACTTCCCTACAAACTCAAAACTCCCCAGCTTACTTTTTCCTTCTGAGTAGGCTCATTGTAGAGTCTGACGAACAGAGAAATTATAAAAAGCAAAAACCAAAATCTTGTATTATTTGCCATACATCAATGCCTGTTAATATTTTGGTAATTTCCTTCCAGTCCTTTCCTCAACTTATGATAAATTTTATGAAACTTTTTTTTTTTTTGGTGTGTGTGTGTGTGTGTGTGTGTGTTGGTGGTGGTGGTGATGTGGTGCTAGGAATTAGAACCCAGGGCCTTGTGCCTGCAAAGCAAGAACTCTACCAACTGAGCTATAACCCCAGTCCATGTAACTTGTATTCTAACTTTTCTGTTACATTATAGCATATGAAAATCACAGGGCTGGGGCTGCTGCTCAGTGGCAGAGCACTTGCCTAGCATGTGTGAGGCACTGTGTTTCACTCCTAGCACCACATAAAACAAAACAAAACAAAATAAAGGCATTCTGTCCATCTACAATTACAAAAAAAATTTAAAAAAAAGAAAATCACATGTCATTATAAGCTCTTCTTAAACTTGATTTTAATGGCTATAAAAATTTTATCATAAGCTGCTTCTAGGACTTTTTACAGATGAGATACTGTTCTCATTTAGGTTTTTTGATGTTCTACAAGTACAAAGCAAGGCTTTATTCAAACCTGGACTTGGAGATATCATTTACAGAAAAACTAACACAAGACCCAGAACACTGCCTGGTCATTTTACACAGCAGTAATAGCTGTGATCCAGGCAGTGTCTCAAGGGCATTGAGACTAATCTTCCATGTACTTACTGCAAATCTGCTGAGGATGTAGGCTCCAGCTCCAACTCCAATCCCAATGATGCTTTTCAGACTGTGAATGGAACAGACGGACAAATGACAAATGGACAGTCAACTTCATTAGCAGGTAGCATTGTGTATGGAAAGAATAATTCTGGATTCATATTTGGGTTCTGATACTGACTATCTGTGAGAATTTGGGCAAAAATTTTCAACTTTTTGAGCCTTGGTTTCCTTTTTAACTTGCAATCCTCTTGCCTCAGCTTCCCAAATTGCTGGGATCACAGGTGTGCACCACTGCATCAGGCTCGAGGCTTTTTTTTTGTTTTATAATTATACACAGTTGTTGGATTCCTCCCAACAAACTCATTCATGCATGGAAATTGACTTTAATTCATCATCCCCCACCTTTCCCTCCTCTTTTCCCTGGTCTCCTCCCTCCCCTCTCCATTCTCCTTTCTCTGCTCTACTAGACTTCCTTTTGCTCATCTATTAATTTATATTTGATTGGTTCCTTAGGTCATCCTTTCTTTTTTTAAAATATTTATTTTTTTAGTTGTAGGTGGACACAATATCTTTATTTTACATTTATGTGGTGCTGAAGATCGAACCCAGTGCCTCATACATGGTAGGAGAGCACTCTACTACTGAGCCACAACCCCAGCTGCCCCCCACCCCTTTTTAAATATTTGTCAATGGACCTTTTATTTTTATTTATTTATATGTGATGCTGAGAATCGAACCCATTACCTCACACATGCTAGGCAAGCGCTCTAACACTGAGCCACAACCCTAGTCCCCCGATCCCTATCTTTCCTTTATTTTAATCTAGCTTCTGTAGATAAGAGAAAACATTCTAACTTTGAGTGTCTGAGTTTGGTTTATTTTATTTAGCATGATATTCTCCATTTCCATCCATTTATCAGCAAATGCCATAATTTTATTCTTTTTTCTGAGTAAAACTCCATTATATATATCAACACAATTTCTTAATCCGTTCATTTGTTGTCGGGCAGCTGGCTACTGTGAATTGTATTGCTATAAACATTGAGGTGGCTGTATTGCTGTAGCATGCTGGTTTTAGATCTTCTGGGAAAACAAAAAGTGGGATACATGGTTCCATCCCTAGTTTTCTGAGGAATCTCCATACTGCTTTCCAAAGTGGTTGTACTAGTCTGCAGTCCCATCAACAATGTACAAAGTGCACCTTTTCTCCACAACCTTGCCGGCATTTATTGTCATTCATATTTTAAGGAAGTTTTTAATGGTTAAGTGAGATATGACTGAACCTTGCACGACATCCTCACTGTCCTATCACCTCAATATCTAACCCATCAGCAAATCCTATGAAGTGTATCCCAAGAATATTTCCATTTATTACTGTCCATTTCAGACTATCCTCCAACAGCATTTTGTACCAAGCTATCATTATCTCTTGGCAGAACTACTGTTACAGTCCAAACTATTACAGCAAGAGTAATTGTTTGAAACATTTTTTAAACAGCTTAATGATGTATATACAATTCACATATCAGGGTGATTACTTTAAAACAGTAAATTGTATATCACTCCTTTGATTAAAATCCTTCAGTTTCTTTGCTTTACACTTAAGAATAAAATTACAAATCCTTACCTGATCTGTTAGACCTATATAATCTGGCTTTTATCTATTTCTGGAATTTCACTGAGTCTTTCTTCCACTTGCTCTTATAACTCTTCTTCTTGTCTGGAATCCTCTTGCTCTGGCACACCATCTAGACAGCTCCTTTTTACTTCTTGGGTTTCAGCTTACATGACTTTTCTTAGACAGGCATTCCCTAACTGGCCTTGTTTATAAGGATCCTACCCTTCTCTTTATCACAATACCTCCACTGGCTTCTATTTGTTGTTGTTTAGGTGCTAGGGATTAAACCCAGGCAGGGTCTTGGGACAGGGTAAGCAAGCGCTCTACCACTGAGCTATAAAAGCTCTATTCATTCCACTTTTATGACATTTTATTAGAATTATCTATTTACATGTTAACTACCCCCCCCCACAACTAATCTCCATGAAGATAGGGGGTATTCTGTTTGCTCATCATTGTATTAGCTGAAATAGAAACAAAGTAGAAAGTAAAGACATACAAAAAGAATGTGAAAGGGCTAGGTGTATTGCTCAATGTAGAGCACTTGTCTAACATGCATGAGGCCCTGGGTTCCATCCTTGGCACAAAATGAATGAATAAATGGATGAATGAACAGATAAATAAATAAATAGTTAAAGGCTGTATGATGAACCTACCTTAAGTGGGTAAGAACAGGAAGCAGCATTTCAGCCAGCTCATCCATTGTGGGATACTGGTACCTGAAATCCAGAAGGATAACTCCTGAATTAGAAAGCACCCACACAGTTCCCAGTTACTAGAAAAGCAAACATAATGCAGTAGTCTTAGAGAAACACATTTCAAAGGAGGTGAAGTGCCTGGAAATGACTGCAGCATATTGTATAATTCTCTATGACTGCCATGCTAAGAAAAAAATAAAAGAATCCACATGTTAACAGGGCATGGTGGCATACACTTGTAATCCCAGTGACTTGAGAAGCTTATGCAGGAGGATCACAAGTTTGAGGCCAGTATCAGCTACTTATGAAGCCCTATCTCAAAACAAAAATGGGGATATAACTCAGTGTTAGAATGCCCCAAGTTTCAATCCCTAGTACCAAAAAAAGAATCCACATGTTTCTGGCACTAGAGGAAGCCACATGTAAACAATTGGCAATATAGCCGGGTGTGGTAGCTCATGCCTGTAATCCCAGCAGCTTGGGAAACTGAGACAGGAGGACCACAAGTTCAAAGACAGCCTCAGCAAAAGTGAGGTGCTAAGCAACTCAGTGATACTCTGTCTCTAAATAAATATAAAGTAGGGCTGGGGATGTGGCTCTGTGGCCAAGTGCCCCTGAGTGCAATTCCTGGTACCAAAGGGGGGAAAAAAAAACTGGCAATATGGTCCTCTCTTCTGATATTATTTTCAAATTCCTAATAATCATTCAATGGGATCTAAGCTCAGTTAACTTCCAGCAGTAAGAGTCAATTCAGGAAGTAGCTCTGAATTTAAGTAGCCATAATGTGCTGCTTATATTCAGGTCATTAAATACAAAGGTAAACAAAACTTTTCTGGGTCTAGGCATACAGTTATAAATCTTGGGCTCCTCAGTTATGAGTGTTTGTTTCACTTAGGCATAGAATAACATTAACTGCTTTTCATGAAATGAACCATCTGATCTTAAAATGGTCAGGCAAGCCCAGGAACAGACCCAGAGCAGGTCTCCAAGAAAATTAAGGAGCAAGATACAGAGATGAAAGAGATCTTAAGATAATTTCCAATATGAGATGGGATCTGCTCTTCTGCCTCTGCTTGAATACTCTAAGGGATGATATGTTCTAAAACCATTTGTGCACAAAACAAAAAAGAGGACTGGATCCAAACCATTGGGTGTCAACAAGATCACTAGCTGGTTTGCATTTGAGATACAAAAGTACTTGGAAACAGTCAATACAGATTCTGGAGCCAGATGGACTGGATTCAAGTCCTAGCCATGCTAACTCATGTGTTATGCAACCTTAACCAAGTTACTAATTTTTCTGGGCCCCAGTTTCCTCACCTGTAAAATGGGAATAAAAGTAAAACTATCCCAGAGGGTTGGGAGGATCAAGTGAGTTAATAAACATAAATTATCCAAAGCAGCGTGTGGAACACTGGGTTCTACACAAGTGCTAGCGATCAGTTGTTTGCAATGTCTACTTCATGGCAGTCACTGGCCAAAGGCAGTGCTGGAGATGCAGAGAGGGGAAGAATAAGCACTTCACAGTGTGTACTCCCACTCCCTTTCCCAAGGTCCTCCAACTGGGCACGCTGTCAGGGAACACTGTGACCCCACCATGCAAAGCAGGCACCTCCATCTGTCAAGGCAGCTCTAAGAGTAACTGGCTACATGGATATCTAATTTCTACCACTAGACAAGGAGCTAAGACTGGGCAAGTGCTCCCAGGGAAGCTCAGAGGGATCTGAGGTTATACCTGGATAGTTGGGAGTTTTTCAGGGACAGACACAAAAATGACAAATTTAAAACAGATGAGGAAGGGGACAGATAAACAGTGATAAGTAGGTTTTTCAGACACTTATACCTTATGATTATAGGTAAGCAGGTTCCTGCCATGGAGAATTATTCCTGAACATAAGAAAACATGCAGTTTCCCTCAAAAGACTATAAATACAGTTCTTTTAGATCAATGTGAAAAAAACATGAAGACAGTGGGTTAGGAGTATAACCTTAGGCTGTCATAAAATCAATGGGAAAGAAGCATACATTCTGCTCCCACTAGAACTCAGTCATTTGCTTTTCTGAGTGTATGTCTTGCAAAAGGTCTTGCCTATGGCCTTACCCTGTTGGAAAAGAGGGTGCACCTTCCTGCTGGCCTGGGGCATCCACATGACAGACAGCAAAGTGCTGGGTGATCTCTTGCATATCTTCAAAGTTAAAGAACGTGTTGAAACAAGATTTATCTACGAGATAAAAATCCCTGTGAATCACATACTATTCATTTCTCTCCAATTTTTCTCTCCTCAGTCAATGCTGATCAGTTTTCTTTTTCATTTTCTTTTAATCACATTCCACTAAAGTGAGGTGTCTGAACAAACCATCTAATTCAAGCTGCCCTAAAGGGTGAACAGGAGACATTTCGATGATTTGAGAACAAGTAATTCTGAAGCCCACACAATATCTACAAAAAGGAGATGTGGAGAGATGCTGGTTTCATGGTGTTGCACCCAATAATCTCATATACACAGTGCTGTTGTTTTTCATGCACCTTATTCCCCTATCTGATAAAGAGACACTGACTATACCCCAAGAGCCTGGCTAAAGTGAGTATCTTGAGCTGCTTACATTTACCATATGGGAGGAGTTAGCTTCTTGCCAAAACTGCTAGGGTGCTAGGGGATGAGTGTTCTGCTGCTTTGATTTCTACCCTCTTAGTATAACAGCTTAAATAATTTCTCATGCTGGTGGCTACAAAAGCCCTACCAGTGGAAGAAGAATGGAAAAAAGCCACATTTATATAGACTGTACCTGTGACTAGAGCTGAATCTTATGTTACTGGTTGGATATTCCTTATCTAAAATGCTTGGGACCAGAAGTGTTTCAGATTTTAGAATATTTTCACATAAATGTAATAATCTTGGGAGTAGGACCCAAGTATAAACATGAAATTCATTTGTCCCTAATAACAAGCTGTAGAAAGAACACATTTATTAATTTGCTGAAATGCCTACAACCAAGTTAAGTTCAAAGTCTAGATTTTCTAACCTGAAACATGAAAAACATCAAAGTACAGACTTAAAAAATAAATGTTCTTCTTTCATTGCACTCTCTTCAATCCTTAAGCAGCTCGGACACAAAAGCATATATAATTCCAGTATTCTCCAAAAAACATCCCTCTGTACACTTCACAGGAACCTGAACCTCCCATTGATGAATATAACAATACAGAGGGAAGGTTAAGACAGAGGGGAAAAAAATCTCTGCTCTATTAGAATATTTTTGTTTATACAATGGTTAAGTATTATGATGAAGAGGAAAGGTATAAAATAAATACATACGGTTCAGCCCAATGTCATGATAGGTCAGGATGACTGGTCTGTTTCCCTTTGGTAAACCTCTTATAGTGACATGGACCATACCATGAGTTGTTTCTATGTCATGTTCCTGTAACAAGAGAACATAAATATAAGGTCTCGGGAAAGGTAAAATGAACTTTCCAGTTTGCACACGTTTCACAATACCTGCTTCCCTGCCATTTCCTATTAGCTGGGGCAGGACACATTAATGAACTATAAGCATACCAGAAAGATACTGTATTATATATGGTATTTGTATTTTCTAACCCTCCAAACAGATAAACAAACAAATAAGTAGAATACATTTACATTTGCAATTGGTTATGGGAAAGAGATCAGCAAGTTGGAGAAGGAGCCAAGTAAGACTTGGTGGAAGAAAAGTTAAGGAAACACTGATATGAAGAAACTGGTGGATTAAAAAGTCAGAAGCTTCAAAGCTTCTGAACACATGTTTAGCTACAGGTAACTTCAGTAGAGACCCATGGGTGTATCTACCTAGAATCTCTGTCCTTTCTTGGGTGCTGTCCTTCTGTGTCCTCTGCATATTAAAGGAAGGTTCTTAGATGCCACGTTTGTAGAACACAACCTTTGGCCATAATTTCTCCTCCCATAGAAATTTGTAATTAGGATTAAGAAATTTCATCCTTAGCTTGGTTCTTTTCTTGAAAAGATAAGTAAATGTGGGAGCTTTTAGGAGGCATTTCCACCATGCTAAATCCTGGTTCTTGGTTCTGTATGTGCTCTGCAATATCGAGGCATCCCTGGATTGCCTCTGGTTTAAGCCAGATTGGATGTTTCCTAGATCCCAGAGGATACTAATCAAGGCAATGAGTAAAGTTTAAGATGTAGCCAGAGCAGAGCTCCAGACTGAAATAAGCTGGAAAGGGAAGTAATCAGTGCTGCTGGGAAAGGATGCAGCACTAAGAATAATGGGATAGAGTAGAGTATGGTGGCTCACACCTGTAATCCCAACGACTGACTCATAAGGCTGAGGCAGGGGAATCACAGGTTTGAAGCCAGCCTCAGCAACTTATTGGGATTCTATCTCAAAATAAAAAGGGCTAGGGATATAGGGCAGTGGTGGAGCAACCCTGGGTTCAATCTCCCATGCTGCTGGGATGGCGGGAGGGGAAGAATGATGGGATGGAAAAGAAAAAGACTACTGAAAAGTTAAGTCATATTTATTCTAGTCTTCTCCAACTTTTATTTCTCAAAAAAAAAAAAAATATCATGCCTAACCCCGTGAACTTCCACTGATAAAGTCTGCATCTATCTCAGAAAGTTTTATATTAGATAAGATTAACTTTGTCAATAAGAATACCAACAAACGCAAATGGCTTCCAGCTTAATTTCCTATCTAATAATGAACCTCATCAGAGCTTTGGCTTCTTCTCTGATGTGGGAAATGGAAGACAATTTCAGGCTAAGTTGATATCAGGATATCTCAAATCACTGGCCTCAAGCTCAAATAGAAAATAACTCTATCAAATCAAGCCATGTGTGACTTAATACGTCTGTTACTCTGTTACTGATCCCTCCTATTCAAGGCTTGAGTAAGGGAAAAAATGAAGGACAGAATCATGTACAGTGAACTGGCTAAGCAATAAAGCCTAGGGTTTGGATAGGAGGAATATAAAGACACAAATCCCTGTTTACTATATGAGTGTCTCTCTAACAGTAATGTTAGAGCTATTGAGGGAACCGCTCCAGGTTTATTCATTATTTATTTACTAAACTCCTACTATATGAAAGAACCTGGACTGAGCTCTGAGAATAAAACAGCAAACCAAAGATATGCAATTCCCGCTTCTACAGAGATTAGGAGGCAGGCAATGAATACACAAACCACCAATCCATAATAATGTCTTGTGATAAGTGCTATGAAAAAAATTTAGAAAATTAAGAAAGACATTAACTTCACTAAGCAGTCAGGAAAGTACAAATTAAATTCAATGAGATGTTGTCAAATACACATACATTCTACACAGAATGTAGAAAAATAACAACTCACATATACATATACATATTGGTAGGTATGTACACTGGAACAATTACCCTGGTAATTTCTAATGAAGTTAAGAAGTGCCTACCCTACAGCAATTTTACCTTCAGGTATAAACTAAAGAAATTCTCAAACATGGTCACATACAAAAAGTCATATACAGAGATATACTTTGCAATCTTGCTTATGTAAAAAAAAAAATTTGAAAAACAGGTGGGCATGGTGGCACATGCCTATAACCCCATACACTCTTTCTGGGAGGGGGAGGAAGAGGATTGCAATTTTGAGGTCAAGTTGTGCAATTTAGCAAGACCTTGGCTCAGAATAAAAAAATATAAAGGGGGGCTAGGTTTGTGCCTCAGCAATAGAACGCTCCCCTAGCACCTGCAAGGCACTGGGTTCGATCCTCAGCACCACATAAAAATAAATAAAAAAAGGTATTGTGTCCAACTGCAACTAAAAAAATTTTTTAAATAAACAAAGGACTGAGGATGTAGCTGAGTAGTAGAGTGTCCCTGGATTCAATCCTTAGTGACACGGATGGTGGAGAAGAAAACAGCCCACATATCCATCAACAGGGAAATTGATAAATGAATTATGATATATTTACATAATGAAGTATAAATAAAAATGAATGAACTAATAGTATAAGCATTAACATACAGAAAATCTTGAAAACACATGCCAAGTAAGAGCAAGAGGCAGAGGATGTATATGTATTATATACCAGTTATGCATGTATTCTGAAAAGCAGAACTATAGATTATATATGTTCACAGACATATATTTAAAGTATAAAATCTTAGAGAAAGAATGGACACTAACTTTAGGACTTCATTTCTTTCTGGAAGGTGATGAATTCTGAAAGTGAACTCAAAACAACTTCTCCGTTTTGTTTCTGAAGGTTTATGCTCAAACCTTCAGTAGAGTCCTGCTTGAATATTTCAGATTGGCCTCAGCTGTGCTACTAACAATTGAGAGAAACACTAATTTATATTTTGGTTTTAAGCAGAGGACCTCCCCAAGGCAAGGGAATTGGTGACAGTGTGTCTCTGTGTGTGGAGTGAAAGGTGAGGTGCCAAAGAAGGCCAGGAAAAGGATGAGGAAAAAGGAGATAAAACAGGTGGGATAAAAGTGAACACTTTTAAAAAAATAGATGAGGGAATAGGGCAAGGTAACTACTTTTCATCATTCATAACTTGGATGAAATTCAGAGTTAAAACTAGCTCCTTAGAAAAATCAACCTTCTAGGGAGATCTCAGTCCCTACCTCCACATAATATGGCTTCAAATTATTAAAAGACCCAAGAAGCTGGGTGTGGTGGCGCACGCTTGTAATCCCAGCGGGTCCTGAGGCTGAGACAGGAGGATCATGAGTTCAAAGTCAGCCTCAGCAAAAGTGAGGCACTAAGCAACTCCCTCTCTATATAAAAAATACAAAATAGGGCTGGGGATGTGGCTCAGTGGTAGAGTGCCCAAGTTTAATCCCTGGTGCCCCTGCTGCTGCACCCTCCACCAAAAAAAAAAAAAAAAAAAAAAAAAAGAGCCAAGAGTCCTAAGATCTGCTGTTGCTCTTTCTGGAGCAGTCCTTCATTGCTTCATTGCCAAAGTCTCATAGTGCTCCTCTTCATTTTCAAAAGTATGGAAATTAAATGTTCTGAGCAGAATAAAGAATGAAGATAAAGGAGGCACTCACTTCCCCGGGGATTTTTACACTCGTCCTTCTCAAACCTGTTCGTGAACAGCCTGTACAAGATGCCATCTGGAGATGAGGTGCAGAGACCTGGGCTATGAGGCTGATTCAATGGTCGGGCCACTGCAGGGAGTGAGTTGTCGCCACCTTTCTGCTTTAGTCAACTATCATCTATCTTACAGGCTTTCTCTAGTTACATCATCCCCTGCCCCAGGATTCCAGAGTGTGACCCCACAATGAGCCTGTACTCAAAGGGCGTAGTCCAAGGTAGCACCTCGCAGGCTCTAGTTACCTTCTCCAAGGCTGTGTGCTTTGTGAATATGATCCCTTTATTCTCCAGGCTAATAAACAACCTGAAATCATATAGGCCCATGACATCTCTCTCCTCACTGAAAGATGTAGTCTTTTTTTTCCAGTTGTAGATGGACATAATACCTTTATTTTTTAATTTATTTTATGTGGTGCTGAGGATCAAACCCAGAGCCTCACATGTGGTAGGCAAGCACTCCATCCTTGAGCCACAATCTCAGCCCCAGAAAAATGTAATCTTAATCAGTATACTAAGAATTTAGGAGTTTAGAATTTGGGTGGATATTGTCATTATTTGAGAATAATGGCAATTATTCACTTTTTTCTTGAGTTCTCTTCCTTCAGCTAAATGTACTGTTATCAGCATGATACATTTTGACCCGTCATATACCTCACACTTGGTTAAATGATGATCACTTCATGTCTGTTACAACTTCTTTTCCTGAGCCAGTCTGAAATAATTCAGATAAACTTGTAAGATTTTATCAGCATAAAGTTTTATTCTGTTTCCAATAAGTAGGATACAGTTTGAGTATTAGGTATAGTTTTCATTATTATATGATTTTTTTTAATGTTGGAGATCAAACCCTGGACCTCAATGAATTACACACTTGCCTGATACATCAATATGAAGGACTTTTTTGATACAATACCCCCACTTCTTTACTCCTGTATGCAGGTATAAAGTTCATCTGCACAATCTCTTTTAATCTCATGGTAAAATAATCTGCCAATTACTCAACCTTCTGCCTATCAGTAGAACACATTTTCCTTTTTCAAGTTTTATAATTCATTCTCCCTGACTCTAGCCTCAACTTTTCTGCCCTTGACTTCTTACACCTTTCAGCCTAGTTCAATCAACACTTTTAGACATCTACTTTTACTTTACAACCACCTACAACTCTCAGGCTTCTCATATATCATACTCTTCATTTGAAAACCTCTTTTGTAATATGTCAATCTAAAATCTGCCTTTTTCTCCATTAAAACCAACTCCTAGTTGGGTATGCGGCTCAGTGATAGAGTATGCCTGGCATATGTAAAACCCTGTTTGATCCCCAGCACCACAAAAACAAAAAGGATAAAACCAAAATAACCCCAAGCCCAGCACAGCAGTGCACTCCTGTAATGCTAACTACTTGGGTGCCTAAGGCAAGAGAATTGAAAGTTTGAGGCCAGCCTCAGCAACTTATTGGGAATCCTGTTCCTCCTGTCTCAACTACCCAAGCTGCTAGGATTACAAGTATGTGCCACCCACCACACCCAGCCCTCAGGTGCCTTTAAAAGAAGGGATGCCAAGAGACCCTTTGTACTCTTGCCCCTCCCATACTCTCCTTGGGAGTTTTTACTTTTTGAATCTTAACCTCCTCTTTAATCAATTTCTGCTTGCTTATCTTGGTGTTTGCAGTGTTCATTCTTCAACTCCTTGGAACATGGACCCAAACCTGATTCCCACTGGTAACATCTATAGGTAGCAGGATTATAAGCAACTTTTATTTTCATGCTTTTCTGAATTTTTTAAATTTGTGTTTGATTGTTCTCAAGTTTTTTTTTTTTTTTTTAGCAATATATCACATTCACAGAGAAGCTACAGCATCAAGGACATACTTAAATGGACAGTGAACAGCCTGTTGATTCACTGTGTCATTCGGCAATAGGCTCTTCTTTCTCATCAATTCCAAGTATGTCACTTTGAGCTATTCTCCTTCCCTCACTACTCATGTCCATAGTATAACTGTTTTTTTTTTTTTTTTTTTTTTATCAGAGGAGCTATATAACAACAAAACCACTAAGGACAATCAAAAAACCAAGAAAAAGGCATACTTTTAATTAAATTATTATTGAAAAAAATTGATGTAATTGATTAGTAAAGAAAAAAACAGAGGGAGAGACTGGGGATGTAACTCAGACGTAGGTGCTTGCCTAGAATGCACAAGGCCTTGGATTCAATCCTCAGTACCAAACACACACACAGATACACTCACACAAAAACCAGAGGGAAAAAAGACAGTTTAAATTCAAGTTGTGAGCTTAGTGGTTAACTTCCTGTGATAATTTCCTGGGGCCATCATCAAAGATTCCTTAAAAATTTTCCTTAGGCAAGGCAAAGACACCAAGGAAGCCCTGGTTAGGATGGCTTCAGTTCACCCAATGACACAGCTGTGCTAGTGGACAACACCAATACCAGGGAAATGTTTTTCCATTTAGTGACAATGGTGGTTTTATATTTGTTCTGCTTTGTCTCCAAGAATGCCCAAGGATGTCTAGGAAACTCCAGGCAAACTGGGCCATTCTAAACTAGACTTCTCACATCACAGTTCCTATGTCCTTGTTCTTCTATCAGCCTGTTGCTAGACTCTGACCCAGCTGCCCCTTGTCTCCAGGACATCCCATAAGCCTTTAACAAGGAGATGGACAAGAACGGCGACGGAAGAACACTCATGAGCACCAGAAGGAGGAAAAGAGAACAGTCTTTGGCTTATTTCTTCTTCTTTTTGTACTGGGGTGCTTTGCCACTGAGTTACATCTAGTCCTTTTCATTATTTATTTTGAGAGAGGGTCTTGCTAAGTTGTTGAACCTGGCCTCAAACTTGCAATCCTCCTACCTCAGCCTCCTGAATTGGAATTACAGGCACCACCATTCCTGGCTTCTTCTTTATAACCTAAAGAATCTATCCATTCATAACTAGTGACAAACAAGACAGTGACAAACACTTGCCATCATTTTATCTGAATAGAAGAACTGAACTAAAAGGTATAATTCACAGAAAGAATTTTTGTCAGGGTATTTTTAGTCCTTAATAGTCAACTCTATTTTACTTATATTTATAATTATGTGTGGTAAAAAAATCTCAAAGGATATAATCGAAATATTATTACATTAACATTTTCTTATTTATTTTTGCAGTGAACATACATGATTTTTTTTATATTCTTTATTTTTGGAGGAGAGATACTGAATTTAATGAAAAGCAATGCTTCCACACTTTCAGATAGGATTACACATATGTTATTTCTGGAGTACCTCATCCTGAATCTTATTATCATCCTCTCTCAAATGATCTCCTTATAGACAAATTCTATCAAATATCAAACATAATTGATTCAACCTAGGAGTCAACCATAACTGAATTAAAAACTACTAAACCCCAAAACTACCTAAACCCAAACCTAATTTTTTTTTTTTTTAGGAAAGAAGCCATTATCTATAAATAATCACCTAATAGCACTAGACTGATTATGTTATATATACAAAGTCTCAAGTAGTTACACCAAGGGTGTTTGGAACTGGGATTCTGAAATCTACAACAATATTATGAGTATGCCCCTTCCACAATGAATCTCATCTGTCCTACCAGGAAGCCTAGCTTTAAAGACAATTTAACTCTTAATAACATCTCAGCTAGGGACACACACAGGTGAGAAAGAAAGCTATTGGGTTCAGGAAGAATGATATTTTTCAATTCCAACCACTCAATGGCAAATTATGAACCCTGATTCTCAATTTCCTTACCTTGAAAACAAGGATAATAAAAACTACCTCACAGGGCTGGGGTTGTGGCTCAGTGGTAGAGCTCTTGCCTAGCATGCATGAGACACTGGGTTCCATCCTCAGCACCACATAAAAATAAAATAATGACACTGTATCCACCTAAAACTAAAAAACAAATATTAAAAAAAAGCCTATCTCATAATATTGCTTTAAGGACTGGAGAAGCTATATGTTTAGCAGGTAATCCATAGTAGGTATCCAATAAATTATCTTGTTATAACTGGTTTGCCTATGCAATAGTTATCAGTTCTTCCTTTTGATGCTAACAATATAGAAGTTCTAAGGTACTTAACATAAAATACATACTTGAAAATACTATTTGCCTATGGGTATACAGGATGGGTAGAATACTAGAAGCAAGGAATTTGGTTTCTTAGAACCCTCATTACTATTTTTTCCTTTGAGTCTACTTCATGTCACTACTATGCCGTCTATCCCAGAAGTGGGAAGGACAAGCTGCCTAGGCTTACAAGGTTCCCATTTCTATCAGGATCAGTTAACAGATAAAGCAGGTAAATTGAGAACTGCTGGTTCATTTTACTGATTTTCAAACTGGCAATAGAGCTACAGGCAAAAGTAGACTAAGAAGAACTGTATCATAGGAAAATACTAACGAGTCAGGTTGAATTCTGCATTTTCAAACACAAAACCAAGAAAAATGTTCATTCTGTACTGATAAAAATTTGCCTTTTTCTTTTAGGAGAAGAATTTGCTGTTGAGAAGCCTCTCCTCCAAACTTGCCCATGCTCTACCTTCTCTGCACTCAGGTGACAACATGCCATCTGCCAGCTGTGACAAATGAGATTTCCAATATCATTCGAGGAAAGGAGATCTTAATCACAAAGAGACAGCTCAATCCACTAACCTACAGTCATAACAAAGCTACCTGGCAGGCAATTTTTGAACATGATAGCAAATCATTTTAAATAAACTTGATCGAAATGACCAAAAGAACATTAAAGAGTCATGATTAGCTATGGGAAGAGATCCACTTCTACAAGACCACCACCACAGGAAGAGAGGCACTGCAGAGATCCTGTACAGAGCCTCTTTGTGCTTGTACAGTCCTTACCTGACAGTCAAAGTCCTGGAAGTTTCGTGTACCATTCTGTCAACAGAAGGCAGAAAACACAGTCAGTTTCCCCATGTGGTTCCCCAAATGTGCAGCAAATTCAGTTCACAGTGAAAGCAGTGCATGTGCAGTTTCCTGGTTGCCATCAACCTAAAATGGTTTTCACTGAAAGCTCAGAAGCAGGGTGGGTTACTGACTTGCGCTAGTACCAGCTATGTCTTCAGAAGTGAGATTATGCCTTGGTTGGATTACTGTGAAGATAAAGGGAAGCAGAATAGTTTCCCAGCAAAGCTTGGAACTTCATGCCTTCCTACTGAAGGAAGCAGTGAGAATTTGTGGGAAGAGAGTAAAAGATGGATCATCGTATGACAGCACACCGTCAACACACATGGGAAGTTACCTGGGAAGAAAGGCCTTAGATGCCAACCTTGAGAGGGATGAAGGAGAGCAAGAGCCAAGGTACCCAGCTCTAGGAATTAAAGAAAGGATTAGGAAGAGGACAAGGCCATGAACGGATCAGAAATGGAGGACTTAAAATCTAACAAAGAAGTAAAACAATGTCACTGAAGAAGGGAAAGAAAAAGAATAGGGCTCCTAACACCCTGACATATCTATTGCATCCTACGAAACTGGAGATAAGAAAAAAAAAAAAAAAGGACAAATCACTGAAACATATAAAAAGCAGAACTTAGACAAAAGATTCAAGGAAAATTCCCCAAATTTCTAAAAAGAGATTATATGATAGTAATATCTGATTGATAGTAATATCTGATTGAGGAAAAGAAATCAATGGTGATGACTCAGGCATTTCTGCAGCGTTTCAGATGCCGGAGTTGCAAGAGTATGACATCAGAGTACCAAAAGGGTAACATATTAGGGAAGAAAAAAACCCTTTTACTTGATTTTTTTCATAAAGTATAATCCCCTCCCTGAGAAGCCTCTCATTATTTAGAAATCGTTTTATCATGACATGTTTATTCTGTCTCTACAACAGCTTCCAGAGGTATGGAACTGCTAATAAGTACCTTTCCAAGAGCTGGCCCTCCAGAGAATCTCTAGATATGTGATTCTGAGAGAATACTAAGTAGTCCCATCCTCTTCCAGAAGCTCCTCATAGAAGCAGTTCTTCCTGATCCTACACTGCTGGCAGGACAAAACAGAGCACAGTGGGTACAAACAACTAAAGAATCTAACTGTCCTCCCCAGGAGAGGAACTCAAAGAACCAGCTGGGATGATCTAGAGCTGCACTATCCAATAAGGTAGCCACCAGCCACATGTACAATTTAAGTTTAAAATTAAAAGTTCGGTTCCCCCTGCATTAGCCATCTGTGGAATTCTCATATAACTAGACAGCACAAATACAGAACTCTTGCATTACTGTGGAAACTTCTATTGAAATGAACTGATCTAGAGAACAAAAATTTCTAAAGGATTAAGGTTTTTCTTAGGGTAGCAGTAAGTCACTGTAGATCACCAACAACAGAAAGACTGTAAATGTCATTAAGAACAGGCAGAGCAGTGGTAGAGATGGCTAGTCTGAAGTATTATTCTTTTATTTTCTTTTTTGCATTACTGGGGATTGAACCCAGGGCTTCATGAATGCTAGACAGGTACTCTACCACTGAGCTAGATCCTGAGCCTCTAAAGCATTATTCTTGACACAAAACCAGACTCAGAGAAAGAAAGTCTGATGTAGTACAGATGGGGCTGGGTAGCACTCTCCAAGGAATGATGTTATTGGTGAAAAGAATCATAGTGTTCTACAGCTCCCATTAGTCCCATAAAATGTCTGAGAGCTTCTTCAGAGAAGTCATTGTGTTTAATTTCCAGTTTAGACTACCAGAAACAGAAGGAAGGGCCTGCTCATGGACTATGGTAGATTGTTTCAGTACGATATAAATGACTACTAGGTGAGTTTTTGGTTCCTGATTCAACTCGTACCTTCCTCCAAATAAAGTACAAGCCCACTATAAATCAGGTGCCTGATGTAGATTTCTAAAATAAGCCAATATAAAAAAAATTAAACATTTTAAAAGATTTTTATTAAACATTTATTAAGGAATTTTTGTTAAGACTTTGGGTTAAGGGCTGGTGTTACAGCTCAGTGGTAGAGTGCCTGCCTAGCATGTGTGAGGCATTGGTTCAATTCTCAGCACCACATATAAATAAATTAAATAAAGGCCATCAATAACTAAAAAAATATATTAGAAAAAAGACTTTGGGTTAAGAACAAAACAAACAGGGGCTGGGGTTGTGGCTCAGAGTAAAAGCGCTTGCATAGCATATGTGAGGCACTTAGTTCAATACTCAGCACCACATAAAAACTAAATAAAGGTATTGTGTCCACATACAACTAAAGAAAAAATGTGTTTTTTTTTTTTTTTTAAAAGAACAAAACAACTTGATGGCCTAATGCTGGTGCCAGGATGATTGCAAGTTTGAAGCCAGCCTCAGCAACTTAGGTGTCGGACACCCTAAGCAACTCAGCAAGACCCTGTCCCAAAATAAAATATAAAAAGGGCTGAGAATGTGGCTCAGTGGTTAAACGCCCCAAGGTTCAATCCCCAGTACCCTAAAACAAACAAAAAAATTTTACCGCATTCCAGTTTAAGTGAAAAAAAAAAATAGTAGGGTACTAAATGGTCTTTATAATTTGACCTCAACTACATCAGATTGTGCATTAAAAGACTAGAAGAATCCAGGACTGCTGGGGCAAGCCTAAAATCCCAGCAACTTGGGAGGCTGAAGCAGGAAGAACTCAAGTTCAAGGCTAGCCTAGGCAACATGAAATCCTGTCTCAAAACAAAACAATAAAGCTGGGCACACAGATACATGCCTGTAATCCCAGCAACTTCGGAGATTGAGGCCGGTGTATCACATGTTTGAGGCCAATTTGGCAATTTAGCAAAACCCTCAGCAATTTTGCAAGACTGTGTCTCAAATAAAAAAATAAAAAGGACTTGAGATGTAGCTCAGTGGTAAAGTGCCCATGGGTTCAATCCTCAGTCCTGGGGACAGGAGGATACTAAAACATTAACAATAGCAACTCTATCTGCAATTGAGAGATTACATTTTTCTATATGACCATGTATTTCCCCTTTTGTAATTAGAAAAACTAGAAAAAAATATTAATAGTATGGTTTAAAAACATGTTTGCAATTTAGCATTTTATAACATGAGATTTAGAGATTTACTTAATCTTTTGAGGACTAATTTTATAATGATGTCCAAACAGATTATATTGGGGCTTCAATCTTATAGGATTCCCAAAGGTTCCTTTAGGGATCATTCAGATAGATAAAAGAAAATCACTCTAGTCTGAACTGAAATTTTGGTCAGAGAACACAGAGCCACAAATTCTGATGAACTCTTTGGGAAGCAGCTGGCATTGTATGCATGAATTCCTCTTCTTCACAAACATGTGATCACAGTCATGAGGCATTTTAGTGAGGCAGGAGCCTCTTAGATGAGCACAAAGGGAAATGCCAAAAGCAGAAAAAAGCAATTCCTTCCAGAAACACTAGGTATCTTGTTTGTCAACTACCTGGCAAAAAGAAAAAAAAAAAATTATGTGACCATAACCTAATGTACACAGCTAGACTCCCAGATAAAAGATACTAATAACTGGGAAAGAAACTAACTCTTGTTTTTTATTTTGCTGGAAAATAAAAAGAAATAAGAATGGCTGGGGATGTGGCTCGGTGATTAAATGTTCCTGGGTTTAATCCCTGGGACAACACCCTCCCCACCAAAAAACAAAACAAAACAAAACAAAATAACAGAATAATTTGGAGGAAAAACAACAACAAAAATATATCAAGAAAAAAGACTGATTATCACTGAAAATTGCACTCAAGGTAGAGGCCAGTTAAGGGGCACATTTTCTGGTGGAGCCTCAGTGCCAAATGCAGCTCAAGAAAGTATATTAAGAGCTGGGATGGGGGGCGGGCTCAGTGGTAGAGCGCTCGCCTCTCTCCCTGTGAGACCTTGGGTTTGATCTTCAGCACCACATAAAAATAAATAAACAAAATAAAGATATTGAAAAAAAAAAGAGCTGGGATCATAACTCAGTGGTACTTTATCTCAGCATCTCAAAAATAAAAAATGCAAAGTAAAAGCAGGTAATTTTCTCAATTACAAGCCTAGAAAGTAAGCAAATGGCAACTAAGACCCAGGTGCACCGCTATAATTCCAGGGACTTGGGAGACCAAGGCAGGAGGATTGCAGATTCAAGGCCAGCCTCAGCAACTGAGTAGGGCCCTAGGTAACTTATTGAGACCTTGTCTCAAAATAAAATAAAAAGGGCTGGGGTGTGGCTCCGTGGCAGTGCACTCATATAATAAGCACAGAACCCTGTTACCCAGCATCCCACACACACGCACAGCATACTGGGCTAATATTATACGTCACTAACCCCTGCATTAAAATTTCCTTGAGCACCTTGCTAGATCATGGCTAAGGCTTAGGCTCTTACCACAGTCTCCTTCTGCTTCTTGAAATGGGTTTTGAGAATCATATGGTCTTGTCACAGAGGCATTACTACTTGCTGAGGAAGTAACTTTTGCTCCAGTCCCATCTAGGTCATTTCAGACAACAGATATGACAGTTACCCTTTAGCGCATTAAGGGATCCCCGCTCTGTAATCCATACCAAATATAGCACCTCAGGAATATTCTATGATGAAAATGTTGATAAATCTGTTTTTCATTGTAGATACTACTTTTTATTTTTTGGTGGCGCTGGGGATTGAGCCCAGGGCCTCATGCATGCTAGGCAAATACTTTGCTACTAAGCTATATGTTTAGCCTCCACTCCTCCTCCTCCTTCTCTTTTTAAAAAAAGTGACCGTGGTACAAATCTTTCTTCTGTCTCTACTGCCCAGGAGGTTACAAAAATATTGATCTCAGGGTCCCCCTTCTTTTGATTCTAATATCCTCCTCCTGCAGTAGGATTTACCTTACTTTCTACTGTAATAACCAAAATAGAGTAAATGAGTTGTTTCCATTCTTTCTAGTAGGTATTTATTCCCCTTCCTGATACTTTCTTCACTTCTTCAGAAGACAAGTAGGACTTCCTATTTTTTTTTTTCATGCCTGACATTTGGCTTTCACCAGGCTCCACAGTATCTACACTAACAGGAGGCAGGAGGAGGCAGGGAAAATAAAGCATGGTCAGCTCTCTTGCTTGTTACAGATCTGCTGGGTGAGGCCTGAACAGCCTGCAACTAAAGGAAGTATGAAAGATGTAGGTTCTAGTTCCAGCTTCACCACCTTAACAGACACTAGCTTTGGACAAATCAAATAACCTCTAGGAGCCTCATTTGTAAAATGGAATTAAAAATGCTTCAATACTTACTTCCTAAAAGGTTAGGGCATTAATAGATGTAGAAAAATACTCTGAAAATAGTTAAATGCTATTTTTAAAAATTCATTTCACACATCTGAGCCATTTCTGCATACCAAACAATGTAAGTACTGGTAGTTGCTTCTTTTTATCACTGAAACCAAAACAAGCATGGCAAAAATCACCCACTTCTTGACAATTCTGAGCTATAGACAAAATTACAGGCATACTAAAATAAAATGGGAAAAATACCAACAGATGACAAGAGACAAGTTAACATAATCCTCACTTAAAGCTATTTTGAGAATGCTTCCTTAGTCATCTCAGGACAAATTTCTCCATAATAGGTTGGGTCTACATTTCCTTCAGCTCCCTGAGCCTGGAAGAATATAGCAATGTCTTTGGCTAAGAGTATTTATAAGGACAATGGACAGAAAGAAATAATACACATTTCTAGGCTTCTCCTTAAAGAGGGCAAAGCACAAAAGTGATGCCCAAATACGTCCAGGATCAGCATAGTGGGAAGGGCTCAGGTTTCAGAAGAGAAAAGATGGTTTCGGTCCCAACTCCCCACTTCCTGGCCAAGCAAGGCAGCCTTTCAGTTAGATTTTTCATCTGCTAAGTGAATAATACTGTCTACTTCAAAGGGATACTCTAAGAATTAAGAGAGAGAATGTATATAAAGCACCTAACACATGAAAAGTGCTTAATTAATAAATGAATAATGGCAGGTTAGGCAAAAAACACAAAAAAACACCACCAGAAAAGAAACAAAACAACAACAACAAAAAACGTTAAGGTATCTACTCCTATTCAATCTGGAGATTTTTCTCCTACACCAGTGGTTCTCAAGCAGATTTTTTACTCCTTACAGGACATTTTGACAATAACTGCAGACATTTTTGGTTGTCACCATTAGGAGTGCGATTGGCATCTAGTGGGGAGGTCAAAGGTACTGCTAAACATCCTCTACTGAAAAGCACAGTTCGTGGCTTTTGGTAGAAAGTAAGGAAAATCCAGGCTGGGCATGGTGGCACATGCCTGTAATCAGAGACTCAGGAGGCTGAAGCAGGAGAATCATGCATTTGAGGTCAGCCTCAGCAATTTAGCAAGACCTTCAGCAGCTGAGTAAGACTGTGGCTCAAAATTAAAAACAAAAAGGGACTGGGGGGCTGGGGATACTGCTCAGTTGGTAGAGTGCTTGCCTCATATACACAAGGTCCTGGGTTCAATCCTGAGGAACACACACACACACACACACACACAGGGACTAAAGATGTAGTTCAGCGGTAAAACACCTCTAGGTTCAATCCCCAACCCCCACCTCCAACCAAAAAAACAAGTAAGGTAAACCTTACTGTAATTTCAGGTTTCCTTTCCTACTAATGACTGAATATTTAATCAGTGGGGAAGGAGGAGGATGTTAGAATGGGAAGACAGAACCTTGGGATCAACATTTTTGTTACTCTGTTACTTATCATCTGATCCAAAACAACAGAGTCAAGACTGAGAAATCCTGTTACATAGTCAAATGGACAAGAGGCATTTTCCTCATTATACTTTTTATGACATATGCAAAGACAGCAGCATTCATGAGGCAGGCTTGAGGCTAATGGGGGTGGGATTCTTTGTTTGGGCTTTCCAAAGGGGCCTCCTGTCTATCTACCTGCTTAGCAGGAGCAGGGGAGTTCTCATGAATAGTATTGGGACAGGAGAGAGGGGGCAAGATGGAATGTGGGAAGTGGGTAGAAACAATACAAGGATATAGAAAGGAGCTAAAAGATGTTAGAAATGAAACATTGCTTGGTTTCTATCTACTTTGGGCTGCCATAACAAAATCCCATATACTGGAAGGCTTAACATATCATAAACTGATTTTCTTGAAAATTCAAGAGTAAGGTTCAAGCAAGGTTCTGTTTTCAATGAGGGCTTTTCCTGGTTTACAAACAGCTGCCTTCTCACAATATCCTCATATAGCAGGGGTTTAAAGGCCACCAAAGCTATCAGATTAGGACTTTATTTAATGTTAATCACTCCTAAAAGGCACTATCTCCAATAGTTACATGGAGAAGGAGCTGGGGCTTCAACACATACATTTTGGGGGAACACAATTCAGTCTACAGAAACAAGCAAACATCAGAGGAGGATCAGACATTGATTCAGTGCTTTTCTATAGGTACATCCACTGACCTTTTCCTTTTCCAGTTATGTTCTCTATAAGATATTCAAGCAATTTCTGCAATTCTTTCATTTAGGTGCCTCCTTCAGTGTCCTGTAGATTTCCAGGATCAGTGCTGTCCCCTTGTTTTGTGTCCCAGTCCTCAAGTATCTGAGATCTATCAGGTCATGGGGTTTTCATTATTGGCTAATCAGAGTAACTTTAGAACCAGTTCTTAATCTCAAGAGATTTTTGTTTGTTTGTTTTGTATTTTGTACTGGGTATTGAACCCAGGGGCATTCTACCACTGAGCCACATCCACAACCCCTTTTATTTTTTGTTTTGAGACAGGGTCTCACTAAGTTGACCAGGATGACCTCAAACTTGTGATCCTCCTGAGTAGGAATACAGGCATGCACTATACCTGGTTATCTCTTGAGAGCTTTTTTTAAAAAGCTCAACCAACAGGGCATGGTAATGCACATCTGTAGTCCTACCTACTTGGGAGGCTGAGGCAGAAGGATCACACGTTTGGGGTCAGCTTTAGCAACTCAGTAAGACGCTATCACAAAATAAAAAGAAGTAAAAAGGGCTGGGAATGTGGTTCAGTGCTAGAGAGCCCCTGGATTCAATCCCCAGAGCTTGGGGCAGGGGGAGTAAAAAAGCTCAACCACATCCCACACCCAATCACACCAATCAGTCAGGTATCAGTAAGAAGTGAGGACTCAGGAGTCAGTAATTTTTACATCTCCCCAGATAATTCTAATAAGAAGCCGAAGTTGAGAACCACTGACCTTAGAGGAGGTGTGTGTAATCCCCTGCTATTCCCTATTCTGATTTAGTTGATATGGACTGGGACCCAAGAACCCAGGAATCTGTATTTTTAAACAAATCCTCAGCTGATTCTGATGACTAATCAGGCTTAGGATAGGTTACTACCTTCCTGAATCTAAACTGCTTATTCTCATCTGCTTTATAAATATTCAGGTCTGTGGCTATGGCTACACAGAAGCTTTACAGATGCAGATTTTCTTTCTTTCCTCCAGGGATATTAGAAAGGAGCTAAAAGATGTTAGAAATGAAACATTGCTTGGATTCTATCTACTTTGGGCTGCTATACAAAATCCCATATACTGGAAGGCTTAACACATCATAAACTGATTTTCTTGAAAATTCAAGAGTAAGGTTCAAGCAAGGTTCTGTTTTCAATGAGGGCTTTTCCTGGTTTACAAACAGCTGCCTTCTCACAGTATCCTCATATAGCAGGGGTATATAATTCATATAATTCAGGCACATTGCTTTGGGGACAGCCCTTCACATACACAAAAATATGGTACTTCAAAGAGAGTTTTCTGGAAACAGGAGGGGAATTGGTAGGAGAAGCCAAGGGGGGTTAAAAAAATATGCACCTTGCCAAAGGAGAGAGCAAGAAGTTTGGTAAAAGATAAAGGAAAAGGTGGAAGCAGGGACAGAAGAGGTCACAAGGATGAACGTGGGACTAGCAGGATTCAATAAAAAATTAGTAAACACATAATGAGTCAGGAGCCCTGGGAGTTTTGAAAGGCTTTGGTCTCAGCAGAAGAAGATAATAAGCAACAGCATCTTCTGGTGGCCCCACACACTTACCCATCTTATTCTCCATCAATTTTTTTCCTCAAAAGGATGACAAGAAAACATTTACACCATGCTATAAGAGTATCTTAATAGGAGACAATGACAATAAGCCAAAAGAATAGGGTGGAAAAGAAAGAATTTCCAATACACTTTCTGAACAAGAGGGACCAGCCTGTCTGAACTTTTTGGTACCTCATATCACAGCATTCCACTTGTTGGGTCCAATGGCTGTCAACTCTGCTGGTCATGATGAAGTTCTCTAACACTAACGTAAAAATGAGGTACATTATTAACATCTATGCATCCTTGATGAAAACTGTGATTTTGACAGAAAGGTCACATCACAGACTTGACAAACTTCAGGAAGAGGACTGCAGCCTGTGTATATCACCAGCCATGCATGTATAATGTTCCTTATAGAAATTGAAAGTCACGGCACTTGGACTCTAAGTCAAACACCACCCGCATGTTTCCTACTTCACTGTATTATTTTTCTCTTGACATCTCTATTTGTAAAATAGGAAAATCTCAAAGATAACTTGATTGAATTTGACCCATGGACACAAAAATAAGGAAGAAAAGGGAAAGACATTAAAGAGCAGGTTAAGAAATATACTTTAAGAAGCATTCCCTCCAATAAAAGTCAAGTTTAATGTTTAAGTTAGTTACTACTCAGATGATACAGAAAATGAACCAACAGGAGAATAAAAGTCTTATATGTGTTTTAATGAGAACAGAGTTATCTTTACCTTATCATTCAGAAGTGGCTTGATCTCTGTGAGTTGAACATCCTGAAGTTCATCCATGAGGACAGATGAGAGAGAGGCGTCTCAAGAATAAGTCAGTAACCCTGAAACAAGGGAGAAACAAAAAAGGTTTAAACCAGGAGCTAGAAACACAATGGCCATCCTATAGCATTCATTCGAATATTAGAGCTTACTCTGCATATATCACACATTGCTCAAGGTGCTAAAGACACAGGGAAGGCAGATAAGACTGTGCAATCTCCTGACTCTTGCTTCCTAGTAGTCACACTCTTGTATAATCCCTTCATTGAGTGTGGGTGGAATCTATGTCTTGCTTTTAACCAACCAAATATGGGAAAGTGATGGGAATGTACATGAGTACCTGTACATGGCTACATAATTTTTAAAAAATATTTATGTTTTAATTGTAGTTGGACACAACACCTTCATTCTATCTACTTCTATGTGGTGCTGAAGATCAAACCCAGGGCCTCCCATGCACTAGCGAGTGCTCTACCGCTGAGCCACAACCCCAGCCCGCTACATAATATTTTAACATGTGTTTTGCTGAGAGACACTTGTCCTGCTAGCTTTGAAGAAGTAAGCTGACGTGTTCTGAGAACTACATGGCAAGGAACTGAGGGTAGCCTCCTGCTGAAAGAGAGCAAGAAACCAAGACCCTCAGTCTAATAATCTGTAAGTCTAACTGGATACTACCAACAACTCTAAGAACCTGGAAATATATCCTTCCTCAGTTGTGCCTCAGATGAGAGACCAGCACTGATTGACACCTTGAATGGCAGCCTTGCAGAAGACTCAGCCAACCTGATCCACAGAAAATGGGAGATAATAAATATATATTAGGCTGGGGATGTGGCTCAAGCAGTAGTGCGCTCACTTGGCATGTGTGCGGCCCGGGTTCGATCCTAAGCACCACATACAAACAAAGATGTTGTATCCACCGAAAACTAAAAAATAAATATTAAAAAATTCTCTCTTTCTCTCTCTCTCTCTTTAAAATATATATATATATATATATATATATATAATTTAGGCTGCTAAGTTGGTGGTTTTATTTTTATGAAGCAACGGATAATTAATACAGCTTTGCCCTCAGGGAGTGTATATTTTAGTTTTTAAAGAGGGGTAAGTAAGGGAACAACATACTCAGAATTATGCTTCTGAAAACAATATGGAGGATGGATTAAGGGGGGGGCCAAAATTTGAAGGTTAATGTTGTAGGATAAGACTGTGAATTAGGAATGGCAATGGGAATGAAGAGGGAAATTAACCAAGGCTGAGCACAATGACCCTTCGGGGAATAACAGCAGTGGATGAAGATTCGGCCTCCCAGATGGCTTCCTATGAGCCCATGATCTTTGACTCCTGATATTTACACTCATGTATAATCTCCCACCCAAATAAATTAGAGACGGCCTGTATAACTAATAGAATATGGTAGAAGCAACAACTGTGACTTTCAAAGCTATATTATGAAGGCATTATAATGTCTTGAGCCACTGTCTCACTGTGACATCCAGCACATTGTGAGGACACTCAAATAGCTGTCTGGAGGTCCCTGTGGAGAAGACCTAACATGTCGGTACCAATCTGCCACCCAGGTGAGTGATCCATTTTGCAAATGGATCCTCCAGTCCCAGTTAAAGAGTTCAGAAGACTATAGCCCCAGAGACATCTGACTGTAACAATATGAGTGACTCTAAGCCAAAACTGCCCTACCAAACCTGTTTCCAAATTCCTAATCATGAGAGATAATAAATAATTTTGTTTTAAAGTGATTTATTATGAATGAATAGATGATCGACATAGAGAGGGAACAGATTAAGGAGTTCAGAAAGAGGAGGGAAGTTAAAGGGAGACATGCAGAATAATCAGCCAGAAATCTTTCCTCCATCTCACTGCAGAGGAAGCTGTGGGGATAGGTTGCAGACACTGGATACTATAGACAGTAATTCCCACACAGACTTCAAAGCTCAAGACTTCATGTGTTTTGCCTTGGCCTTAAGCCATCAAAAAGGAAAAATGCTAATTCAACATTTATTGAGAACCTACTGCGCAGAGCACTATGGAAGATATGAAGAAAGTTCCTGCCTTATTTAGGAGCTTAACAAAGAGTAGAGATAATAGCTATCCATAAAATGATAAAAAGAAAAGACTTAAGAGTTCAAAGGAGAGGGAAAGGGAGAGAAAAGGGAAATTGCATGGAAATGGAGGGAGACCCTCATTGTTATACAATATTACATATAAGAGGTTGTGAGGGGAATGGGAAAATAAACAAGGAGAGAAATGAATTACAGTAGATGGGGTAGAGAGAGAAGATGGGAGGGGAGGGGAGGGGAGGGGGGATAGTAGAGGATAGGAAAGGTAGCAGAATACAACAGTTTCTAATAGGGCATTATGTAAAAATGTGGATGTGTAACCGATGTGATTCTGCAATCTGTATATGGGGTAAAAATGAGAGTTCATAACCCACTTGAATCTAATGTATAAAATATGATATGTCAAGAGCTTTGTAATGTTTGAACAACCAATAAAAAATAAATTAAAAAAAAGAGTTCAAAGGATAACTAATTACTTCTAAATGGTGTGAATCAAAAGAGCCTTCAAAAGATATTAGTCTACTATAGATGTTCAACTTATGATGGGGTTATATTCTGATAAACCCACTGTAAACTGAAAATAGTATAAGTCAAAAATGCATTTCAGATAGGCATGGTGGTACATGCCTGTAATCCTCATTTCTCAGGAGGCTGAGACAGGAGGATGCCAAGTTCAAAGCCAGCTTCAGCAAAAGTGAGATGCTAAGCAACTCAGTGAGACCCTGTCTCTAAAAAGACAAATTAGGGCTGGGGATATAGCTCAGTGGTCCAGTGTCCCCGAGTTCAATCCCTGGTACCCCACCCCGCAAGATGCATTTCATACTCCTAGCCTACTAAACACCACATGGTAGCAACGTGGTTCAACACAGAGTGTCATCTGTTGACCCTTATGATCACATGGCTGACTAGGAGCTATGGCTTACTGTCTCTGCCCACCATGACAAGAGAGTATCACCAGAAAAAGATAAAAATTCAAAACCCACAGGGTATGGCTCAGTGGCAGAGCACCTGCCTAGTATGTGTGAGGCCCTCCCTGGGTTGAATCCCAGGACTGAAATTTAAAATTTGGCCTAACTGGAATCTATTCATTTTGTGCTTATTAATCACAATAAACTGTGTGCTGCTTTACATTTGGATTTCATTACTAATCAATTATTTAAAGTGGCAATTTTAAAGTTTTTTTCCTCTATTTTAAAAGCAATATGCTCTCGTTAGAAAATGTAGAAATGATAGAATAATGAAAAGATGTTTTATTCACAATTCTTCCATCTAAAGACAATCATTTAGTCTATTTCCATTTGTTCTTTTTTTTACATATAACATGGTGATCTCCTGAAAATTTTTTTCCAACCCACCTTGCTTTATTCTTTAAAATTTACTCCTGGGAAAACAGGCACTAGAGATGTTTGTTATTCAAATGTAACTCCATAGTGGGTGGGTCTATGAAGGAGCCTCAGGGCCAGAGGAAAGCCTAAGGTGCCTTCAGGTCCAGAATGAATGGCATTCACTTAGTGTTCCCAGCTTTTTAAGATGAAGAATAATGTAATGTTTGTGCCAACAAACACTTAAAGACAAAAATTAAATGAGAAGGCTGTCTCTATCAGCTGGGCTCAATGCAGACTAATGCAAGAATTCTGGGTAGGACGGAAAGCTGCTCCAGGGTGACTTAGGAATTGGCAACAGGACAGTAGACATTCACCTTACACATTCTAGGGGACCTAATGCATTCTTCTGGAGAAACAAATTTTCCTCGGCTTTCATTGCCTTAAGTCTTTGCCAATGAGCAGTTTTATAACATCTATAAGAAAACTAGATCACATGGTGGAAAACTCCATCTCCAGATCTCTTAGCTGCACAGACTGGCTCCCTCCTGGGGATCTGCGGCCTGCAGTTCTAGCATCTGCAGGATAGAATCACTGTCAGGTTCTACCCTGGCATAATGACTGCTAATATTTTCAAAAGACTAGTAGGGATTTTTTAAACTATAGTAGACAATAAAATGTTGACCTTCTTTCCTAGTCTCATGAAGAAGAGAGAGAATAGACAAGTAAAAATCCAGCATGCCTAAACTGAAGGAAAGGGGCAAAGAAGGCCACCAACTCTGCCAGGAATTTTCTAGGCACCTCACGTTTAATCCTCATAACAATTCTCTCAGAAAGATATCTTCATTTCTTACTTTATAAATGAGAAATTTAGACTTAGAGAAGTTTTCCAAAATCCTACATGTAAGGAACAGGGCAAGAATTCAAACATCTTTGCTTTCCTCACTGTACCATAATGTCCCGCATGGAAACCTGGATAAGTTCCTTCCGGTCCACCCACACTGTGGGCCACCCTTGAAGTAAAGGCAACAGATGCCTAAAGCAATCCTATACATACCAACAATGACTCAGGCCTTGGAAACAGAGGTCTGAGTCATCACACCAGGATAGGAACCCTCACCATCTCATCAGTTAGCTAAGGGCAAGGAGAACATGGAATGAATGAGAAGAGAAAGAGAAAGGAAATTCCAGCTATGACTTGGTAACCAGTTTCAGAAGCAAGGACTGATTTTCACTTGTTAGAACTCAAATGTACAGACAACCTCTTGGGGTTCTTACCAGTTTTGAGTGATGAAAGTCTAATATGTGACTTCATTGAAGAGGAGGAGTGGAGATCATCTGAGATGAGGAGATGAAGAACTGAAAGGCTTAATTATTAGCAATCATCTTTAATAGAGATAGTAAGAATGGGGTAGAGAAAATTTCTATTAATTTTTATCCTGCTTTCTTCCAAAAAGAATTTCAGTAAACCACACAGGATTTTAAAAGACTCAACCTTTTAAAAGACAGAAAATATACTGGAAAGACAGAATAGTTAGTACAAACCTAGCTGAAGCTGGGTGTGGTGGCATATGCCTGTAATCCCACTGACTTGGGAGGCCGAGGCAGGAGGATTGCAAATTTGAGGCCAGTCTCAGCAACTTATTGAGATGGTATCTCAAGATAAAAACAGCTGGGGATGTAGCTCAATGGTAAAGTACCCCTGGGTTCAACCCTCAGTACCAAAAAACAACAAAAGGGGGGAAAAAAGGAATCTAGCTATAGGGAACAGGCTACTAGAATTAAAATGTATAAGGAAAAGAAGGGGATGGAAGTGTAGTTCAGTGGTAGAACACCAGCTTCGCATATACAAGGCCCTGGGTTGGATCCCCAGCAATACCAAAACAAACAAACAAACAACAACACACACACACAAAAAAAAAAAAAAAAAGAAAGAAAGAAGAAAGGAGACTAAGGTTGATAAAAACAGTACAAGGTCAGAAAAGATTCAAATTTTTTTTATATGTATATTTTTTAATTTGTTTTTAATATTTATTTTTTAGTTTTCGGCGGACACACTTGTTTGTACGTGGTGCTGAGGATCGAACCCGGGCCGCACGCATGCCAGGCGAGCGCGCTACCGCTTGAGCCACATCCCCAGCCCCAGATTCAAATTTTTAAGTAGAACAAGTAGGAGACAAAGAAAAACGTTCAGAGACACTGGAGGAAAAGCAGAAAGCTAATGTCAAAGAAGTCAACAGAGAAGAGATTCACAGAAGGGAAGGAAGACTGTCAAATGTTTAAGAGAAAGGAGGATAATAAAGGCTAAGAAGGGACCATTAACTTCATATGGATTTTAATTGTAGGTGGTCATCATACCTTTATTTTATTTTAATGTGGTGCTGAGAATTGAACCCAGTGCATACGCAAGCCAGGCAAGCACTCTACCACTGAGCTACAACCTCAGTCCAGGACCATTAACTTTTGACAATGAAAGTCAATGGTATTAAAACCTAGGGAAGGGGACTGGGTTGTGGCTCAGTGGTAGAGCGCTTACCTGGCATGTGTGAGGCCCTGGGTTCGATCCCTAGCACCACATATAAATAAAGAAATAAAGTAAAAGATCCACTGGCAACTAAAAAATATTAAAAACAAAAACAAAAACAAAAACCTAGAGAGGGCTGGAGTCATGGCTCAGTAGTAGAGCACTTGCCTGGCATTTGTGAGGCCCTGGGTTCAATCCTCAGCACTGCATATAAATAAATAAATGATCCACTGACAACTTAAAAAAAAAAAAAAAAAGCCTAGGGAAATTGAGAATTACTTCCCCAAGCTGAAAAGCCTGTCACCATGTGGATCACCTTTCAGAAATACAGAAACAGGCATTTCTCAACTGAAGTGCAAGTTACTAGGAGAGACACCAGAGGTTTTTGTTTGTGCCTATACTAAGGTTCATCCCAGGGGCGTTCTAACTCTGAACTATTTTGTAATTTTGAAATGGGGGTCTTACTAAGTTGTCCAGGCTATTCTCAAACTTGTGATCCTCCTGCATTGACCCTGGAGTAGCTGGGATTACAGGTGTATACCACTACAACTAGCCAACACCAGTGTTCTTTGACACATAGAGGGCAATTATGGGAGGACTTTTAAAGATTATCAAGACCAGTGACTTTTAAGTTTTCTACCAAACCTGAAATATACAATAAAAAAAAAGATAGGATCTATGCTGAAATGGTAGTAAGACCACCAGGCTTTGCAGAAACACTTTAAAGTCTAATGACATGTGGCTAGCGGAATAACTCAGTGGTAAAGAGCATGCCTAACATGTAGGAGATGTGGTACAATCCCCTGTACCACAAAAACCAGTCTAATAATATAGAGTATAAGTCTTTGTTCATTCATAGAAAACACATGCCTTGAGATGCATATATTCCTTCAGGTATAGAAAGGGCCCATAAATACATTAGAAAGGAACTCTAGCCCAATATGGGCCCCTACCCAGCTACCTGACACTGGGCAAAGCATTTTCCCTTTTTGAGCATCAGTTAATCTGTAAAGGGAAGAGATTGGGCAAGATGACCATTTTGGGTCATTGATAAGGTTAAAATTCTGTATAACTCAAAAGCTCCCTATAAATGTAGTACTTTACATTCTTCCCCAGGGTGAGCATTCTTCCTTGCCACCTCATATGGCCCTCCACTGAAATCCTAAGAGTTCATTCAGTTATCAACTTGGTGAAGTTCAATGGCTTGCTGAAGGTCACTTGGCAAATCAGTAAGAGGGTGCACTTGGCCTGACCCAGGAACGTAAGAGTCTCACTCTTCACTGTGTCCATTTAGGGAAAGCTCACTGAGATAATTAGTGCTTAAAAACATTGCTGTTTTCAAAAAAAGAGAAGAATATTAAGAAGGTATTGGCTTTCTAAACTACAAACCATCTTTATAGCTTTCTCCCATGGTGAAGGTAATTTGTTACCTTTGGCTTTTCCAGAATGTTCAGACACCAGGCAACTAGT
Source organism: Urocitellus parryii (assembly GCF_045843805.1). Taxonomy (NCBI): domain Eukaryota; kingdom Metazoa; phylum Chordata; class Mammalia; order Rodentia; family Sciuridae; genus Urocitellus; species Urocitellus parryii. The sequence goes on from NC_135536.1 coordinate 178,413,926, forward strand.
TTGTATTCTAGAGACAAGAGTCAGTCAATTTTGGTTTTGACAAGATGGCAGACAGACTACCCAAACAGAAAAAAATGCAGCAAACAAGGGAGATACACCAGGGAAGAACAAGCTGAAAGGGGTCAGGTGGAGCCAGTCATGAAGCAATTATGACTAAAAAAAGTTATAGGAAGTGGCACGACACCATCAAGGCAGACAGTCAGCAAGCAGACTCATGTCCTCCTTTTTTTAAAACCTATCAACATTAGCTAAATAAGAGCCATTATAGCACTTTACAATTCACAAACACTTTCACATCTAACAGCTCACTGGATTATCACAGTGATACCATGAAAAACTCTGGGGCAGCAGTACCATCACCCCCAAAGCTAAGGCTTAATAACTGAAATGGGCCAGGTGCTGTGGCACACACCTGTAATCCCAGAGGCTCAGGAGGCTGAGACAGGAGGATTGTGAGTTAGAGCCAGCCTCAGCAAAAGGAAGGAGCTAAGCAAATCAGTGAGACCCTGTCTCTAAATAAAATACAAAATAGGGCTGGGGATGTAGCTCAGTGGTCGAGTGCCCCTGTATTCAATTCCCAGTACCTCCTACCCGCCCCCACACACACACAAAAAAAGAAGTGAAATGGATTGATCAAACACCACAACTCATAAATGGACACAGCCAGAACCAAAACCCAAGTCTTCTGATCTCAAATGTTCACTTTTATATCACACTGCCTCCCCAAAGAGAGCAGGGGGTGAAAGGAAGAGAAATTCAACAGACAATCCTGCTACCCATTTGCTATGAGGACCTCTTTATTTCTGGTTCTAAATTACACTGAACAGCTACCATCGGGCTGTAGGCTCTAAAATTAAATCCCGACAAGAAAACACAGATTTGGGCCAGGAGTGGTGGCACGTGCCTGTAGCCCTAGTTATTTGGGAGGATGAGGCAGGATGATCCCTTGAGCTCATGAGTTCAAGACTAGTCTCCACAACATAGTGAGACCCTGTCAGGAAAAAAGAAAGAGAAGGAGAAGCAGAAGAAGAAAAGGAAAAGGGAAAGAAAGAACAAGTGAGCAGCATGAATTTGAACTCAAGTTCAACTGAGTAGGGAAGACAGTCTATAAACAAGTCACTACAGTTCACAGTTACACATGAGTCTATGAGTTGGACGAATTTAAAGGCAATTTCTCAGCATCAGCATCACTGCCACCTTAGACCAGATCATTCCCCATAATCTCTTATACCGGGGATTGGACCCAGAGAATAGCACATGCTAGGTAAGCACCGAGCTATACCCCTACCCCATTTTCTAATTTTATTTTGAGATAGTTCTTACCACGTTTACCCAGGTTGGCCCTGAACTTGTGAACCTTCCTCCTCAATCTCTTGAGTAGCTGTGATTCCAGGTGTGCACCACCGTGCCCAACCAGATCACTCTTTGTTGGGGGTGAGGAAAAGCTGTCTTGTATGCTGCAGAATGTTTAGCAGCATCCTTGGCCACCACAACTAGAGGTCAATAGCACCTTCCCCCAACAGCAGTGACACCTGAAAATGTCTCCAAACAATGCCAAATGTATTCTATGCGCACAATGATCCCACAGTGCTCTAAAGCTTACTGAGGTTTAGGATACAGATCAGTCAATGCAGGCTGTGGGTGCTGAAAATTTCATGGAAGAGGTAATACTTGAACTGTACCTTAAAGGACAGATTAAAATCCCTATTGGTGAAGATAAGAGAAGAATAAAAAAAGGAATTCTGCTAAATGCAATGGTGTATGCCTGCACTTCCAGTGACATGGGAAGCTAAGGCAGGAGGATTGCCAGTTCAAATCCAGCCTCATCAACTTAGCAAGGCCCTGAGCAACTGAGACTCTATCTCTAAAAAAAAAAAAAGAAGAAGAAGAAGGAATCCAAGGAAGAGAGGAGGATAACTTAAAGCATAAGATCTGCTGGAAAATATTCCATTTCGGCAAGAACAGAGGAAATAGAAGACAAAGCTAAAAATGACAATTTGAGGTAGCTCAAAAATACCTATCAAGGGCTGGGGATGTGGCTCAAGTGGTAACGTGCTCGCCTGGCATGCGCGGGGCGCTGGGTTCGATCCTCAGCACCACATAAAAATAAAGATGTTGTGTCTACCAAAAACTGAAAAATAAATATTAAAAAAATACCTATCCATCTGCTAATTTACAAAATATACACACATAATGAGATAGATAACAATATGAGATGCCACACAGATGTTTAAGAGTACTCACATCACACTAGTGGCATTTCCATATATTCTACCTTCCCAAGAAGACAGAAAGCTGACAGAGTCACATTATGGCTTACACTGCGTTCAGTGCTTAGAACATATTCTGAGGTAATGAAGCTTGAACCCAGTGCAGAGGAAAAATGGAGAACCAAGGGATGGTTAGGAGGTTTAAAACAAAGGTGAGAATGAAGAAAGAGTATGTTTTAAATAGCTGAAAGGGAGAATAGGACATTCCAACTAAGGATACTGGGGCTGGGAAAGAAACATACATAACATATTGAGACAACACCAAGAACAATGCAGTTGGAAGAGAAGACAAGCTGCAAAAGTAGGCTGGGTTAGACTGGGTTAGGCTGGGCACGGTGGCACACGCCTGTAATCTCAGCAGCTCAGGAGTCTGAGGCAGGAGGATCACAAATTCAAAGCCAGCCTTAGCAAAAGTGAGGTGCTAAGCAACTCAGTGAGACCCTGTCTCTAAATAAAACACAAAATAGGGTTGGGGATGTGGCTCAGTGGCTGAGTGCCCCTGAGCTCAATCCCCAGTACCCCCTGCTCCCAAAAAAAGTAGGTTGGGTCAGAACACAGGGCACCTGAATCAGACTTTACTGGGCAGACAACTACTTATGGTGTCTTAAAGTTATCTTAGCAACACTCAGAAAGTATTGATGAGGAAAAGAGACCTGGCACCTTTAAGCCATTTTCCTAAATTCATATAGTCTGCTAGCATTTGGACTCCCAGCTTGGGCTCTGAAAGATATTCCAGAGTACTGGGCTAGATTCCATTCTCCAGTCTATAAGAAGCACAATATCTGATGACCTAGCTCTTAAGCTTTGTCAAGGTTAAAGTCTGAATTAATCTAAACATATATCTATTGACTTAAGCATCCCTTCAAGTGTCTAGGGTAATGGATGTTGGTTCCATTGCTGTCTCCTGGGGGCCCTTAGGAAAGCAAACCACCTCAGGAGACTCCCAGGAAGTTGGATAAACAAAACAAAACATGCAGCTCCATGGAAGAAACAATGACTTTTTAAAATACAAATTCACTCAGATTTTTGACTGAATAAAGGAAAGTCTTGGTACCTCTTTAACAGAAGAAATACTCTCAGAGACTCTATGCCCTACCTACCTAAACAAAGGAGGGGAAATGGTCAAAGGCAGCTGCTAAGACATGCCCACAGAGCCCATTATAACAGGAAACAGCCCTGTTCCTCCTCAGGCTTGATAAAGATCAACCATGTCCCATACTACAGGCCCACCTCCCTGCTGTGTCACGCCAAGGTTCCAGAAAGGCAGTAAATGGGTGGTCTGCAGAATCTGAATCTGTGAGAACAAAGCAAAACCCATCAAGGGGCCTTCTCGTTAATCCCAGTCAACTAAAGCTTTAACACTGGGGTCTTATGTAAGTACCTTTAGCAGTAGAAGCTCAATTTTCTGCCTTCTGCCCTTGAAGGATACAGCTCAGGACACTAGGAAAGCTACTGCTGGCAAGACCCTGGCACAGGCTTTTGGATGGGCTCCGGGTTCCCACAAGCTATAGGGCATAATCCCTGGAAACAATTTGTTCTTTTAGACAGTCTGAATGAGGTAAAGGACAAACAAGAGCCCTAAAATGCAATACTTAATACTTACACTAGCCAAGTTTATTGAGTGCACACACTTTGTGAGGTACCATAAGCACTTTATCTATTCATTATTTCACTTTATTTCCCACCACTCTTATCAGTGAGGTACTGTAATCCTCCCCATTTTACAGAAAAGAAAACTGAGACTTGGAAAGGTTTTGTTATTTGCCAGCTAGCAAGCAATAAAGCAATATCTGAACATGCAGTCTGCACCCATACCTTAGACAGTCCTCTAATAAACAATTCTTCCCACTTGATGCCAGCTGATCAAATAAATACTTCTTGTACTTATTTTTTTTTTCAGATTTGGTTTCTGAACTTTACCAGAATCTTAATGATTAAAGAATTTTAAAAATTGAGGCCTGGGCTGTGGCTCAATGGTAGAGCGCTTGCCGAGCATGCGTGAGGCACTGGGTTCAATCCCTGGTACCATACAAAAATAAACACATAAAATAAAGGTATTGTGTCCATTTACAACTAAAAAAATTTAAAAAAAAAAGAATTTTGAAAATTGAAAAGCACCAAAGTTTGGGTAATATTATTATTACTTTAGTACCAGAGATGAGGACCTATCTGGAGGTATGAAAAAAGCAACCTACCCTGTGACTGACTATCTGATCACCCAAAATTAGATTTTAGTCAACACTCTAATAAAACCGTCCCAACATAGTGACTTAAAAGAAGCAACATCTTCAAAAGTTGAAGAATGGCAGAAAGAGCCCTGCTCCCATAGTTTTCTGACTGCAGGGATAGAGACAAAAGCTTGATGTTTCTCTTCTCTCTGTCCAGTATTATAATTTCAGGGATAGAGACAAAAGCTTGATGTTTCTCTTCTCTCTGTCCAGTATTATAATTTCATGGGCTGGGGCTGAGTGGTAGCGCACTTGCCTGGTATGTGTGAGGCACTGGGTTCGAATCTTAGCACCACATATTAATAAATAAAATAAAGGTTTATCAACAACTAAAAAAATAATAATTTAGGGGTTGGGGATGTGGCTCAAGCGGTAGCGCGCTCGCCTGGCATGCGTGCGGCCCAGGTTCGATCCTCAGCACCACATACAAACAAAGATGTTGTGTCTGCCAAAAACTAAAAAATAAATATTAAAATTCTCTCTCTCTAAAAAAACAATAATTTAGGTTTAATGTACAGTGGCTCTGGAGCTAATATCTCACTGTTTTAAAAAGCATTAAACTAGCCGGTCAAGGTGGCACAAATCGGTAATCCCAGTGGCTCCAGGGGCTGAGGCACTAAGCAACTCAGTGAGAACCTGTATCTAAATAAAATACAAATGAGGGTTGGGGGTGTGAACCAGTGGTCAAGTGACCCTGAGATCAATCCCGGTACCAAAAAAAAAAAAAAAAAGAAAAAAAAAAGAAAAAGGCATTCAACTTCTTTTTCTTTCTTTCTTGGTGTTGTTGGAGATTGAATCCCAGGATCTTAAGTATGCTAGGCAAAAGCCTGACCACTGGACTATACTCTAGCCCCATTCAACTTTTATCCATGAGTTGAAACTTCAGACTTAAAGACAGAAGCATGGTAAGGATAAAAGTGTCATTTTTAATAAACTGTGTCTGTTTTAAAAGCAAATGACATTTCTGGAAAGACTACCACATGTCAATTGTGAATTAAAGGAAAAGTGTGACATAATTTCAAACCTTATTATCTTTAGAAATATAAAGCAACTTCATACTGTGTTGGATTTATGAGTTTGTAGGCCACCAATCACACTAATAGCACCCTAAAAATGATTGCTATTACCCCAAAATTTGAGATAGCATCATCTTCTTTTTCTTTTTTCCTTTACCTGGGATTGAACCCAGGACCTTGTGCATGCTATGCAAGTGTTCTACTAAGTGTTCTACTAAGCTATAAGATTTTATATATATACTACTAAGCTATATATATATGTGTACACACACACACACACACACACACACACACACACACACACACAAATTTTTTTAGTTGTAGATGGACACAATACTTTTTATTTATTTATTTTTATGTGGTGCTGAGGATCAAACCCAGTGCCCCATACTTGCTAGGCAAGGGCTCTATCACTGAGCCACAATTCCAGCCCCTAAGCTATATATTTTGAGACAGGGTTTCACTGAGTTGCCAAGGCTGACCTCAAACTTGTGATTCTCCTGTGCCACTAAAATAGCATTTTTTAAAAAATATATACTGCAAAACATTAAAAAAAAAAACCTAACAAGTAATAAAATCAAGTATGAAAAGGGAATTTATTCTTCATCAACTGAAAAGTCCAGACTGCAGACTATGGGTAAGAGGATTATACGAATATGAATATAGACCAAACCTGGGGAAAGCCATCCCCTATTTAGAAAATTAATCTTCATTTACTATATAAAGTCTCTGGGGAAGACAGTAAGTAGCACCTCCACACAAAAAGCTAGGGATAATAATGGCTTCACCTCATGTTCTCCCCATATCCAGGGAAAGCACAGACTCCATATTACATGGCTCCACATAAAGTTAAACAGCATGGCCTGTTTGGTACTGTAATTAGAGTTTATACAGAATTGAATGCAGCATGCAAAGAAGTCGTATTTCCTCTAAAGTGTACTCCCTTCAGCCATAACAACAAATATTTATTTAGAGCTAATAATATGTCAAACTCAGTCAAGTAATGTTGAAAATATTATAGAATTTTGAGTCAACTATATCCAGAACTTTACATGTGCTAAGCACACACTCTACCACTGAGTTATTCTCCAGGTCAAGACCACTTTTTTTTTTTTTTTTTGGTACTGGGCCATAGCCCCAGCCCTACTTTGTATTTTATTTAGAGATAGGGTCTCATTGAGTTGTTCAGATCTTCATTTTTGCTGAGGCCGGCTTTGAACTCACAATCCTCCTGCCTCAGCCTTCTGAGCCACTGACTGGGATTACAGGCATGCACCAATATGCCAGCAAGACCACTCATTTTTATATAAGCATTTAAAACATCTTTTATATATCAATTAACTTCACATGAATAAATAAGAGAAAAAAATAGTGGAAAATTGTAAATATTATGACTACAATATAATTAGTACTGTAATTAAAAACAAAAAATTTCCTTTACCTAAGAAAGCCCTGAAACCTGGCAAATACTTTACTTAATTGAGGCAAAATTTTCAAACAATCTTTTAAGTGGGGGGGTGGGGCTGTGGTCTATGCCTGTCTTTCTGAACAGATAACTCAACCTCCTGTTCTGCATTAAACCTAAAATATTATTAATCTTTGGACTTCAGAATCCTTCTTGACACACCTCTTCCTTTCATCATGTCTGTTTTTTTGTTTTTTAATTTCAAAATCTTCCATCTTTTCTATTATCCTCAGTTCTTTTTTTTTTTTTTTTAATATTTATTCTTTAGTTCTCGGCGGACACAACATCTTTGTTTGTATGTGGTGCTGAGGATCGAACCCGGGCAGCACACATGCCAGGCGAGTGCGCTACCGCTTGAGCCACATCCCCAGCCCTATCCTCAGTTCTTGTCTGGATTTGCTCATTCATTCATCACTTACCTTACCAAGTGCCTATTATTGGCCAAATGTCCATTATCAGAGAGCTAGACACTGGTCCTTGCTCTTAGGAAGCTCAACTAAAGTTGCAATCTGTGATCTTAATCACCAGATTGCAAGCTTTAGCAAAGGCTTTGTATTTCCAGAAGCTAGCAGCATCTGGCATATAGCACTCTAAAAATGCTTGTTGTATGACTAGATTACTTTAGCAAGCTCTTTTTATAATCCATAAATATTTTAGTATGTATCCTCAAAATGGACTCTTATTTTTCTTTCTTTTTTAAAACACAAGTGCAATATGTGCACACAATGCAAAAATAACACAGAAAGGTATAAGGTAAAAAGTGAATTTCCCAATTTCCTAAATTCTGTTTCCAGAAGTGACTACTATCTTATGTATCTTTTCAGAATGCTCCCATGTTAGTATAACACACACACACACACACACACACACACACACACACTTCTGAAACAAGTTCTTTGACAATTTCTGACTATAGTTTTTCAACCTTCTAATCCAGTAGTTCTCCAAGTTTGGTCCTTGGATCATTAGCATCATCTGGGAACCTGTGTGAAGTGCACATTCTCAGGTCCCACTCCAGAGCTGTTGAAACAGAAACTCTGGGGGAGGAGTTGTCCAGATTTCTGATGCACAATGACACTGCTCTAATACAGTTATGCCATTTTTTTTAACTGTCCTACATATGGCAGGCATTGCTATCTTGTCTGTTTATCACTCCTGATTCCAAATGCTTTCCTCCTCTTTTTGACTGAATCTGGACCTATCAATCTATCAAGCCCAGAAAGTCTTGGTTCTTTTCCAAAATGGTCACTATCACAGCTCACACTAATCCTTCTTGGCCCCTTCCCTAAACTATCACGACACACATAGTGCCTCACCATACAATTTAACAATTAGCTTTATATCTTCGATGTCAGAGAACAGTTCTTTACTCTTCTCCAACAGGCCATAAGCTCCTTGAAGACATGAACCGTATTTTTGTATCTCTTTCCCTACCCCTGAACTGAAGACAAAATGAATTCTTTTTTTCTTTTCTTTTTTTTTTTTTGGTGTGTGTGATACTCAGGATTCAATATAGGACCTTGTTCGTGCGAGGCAAGTGCTCTATCACTGAGCTATAGCCCCACCACTCAAAATTTTATTTTGAGACAGGGTCTTGCTTAGTTGTTCAGGTGGGCCTTGAACTTAAAATCCTCCTGTCTCAGCTGAGTAGCTGGTATTACAGATATGTGCCACCATGCCTGGCATATAAATGGAATTTTAATAGACCTGCTGATTAATGAATTCCCCAAGATAAGAAATGCTGGTAAATCTTTTTTGTTTGTTTGTGGTGCTTAGGATCAAATCCAGAAGTCTCATGCATGTTAGTCAAGCACACTATCACTGAAACTACATTGATAAATTTTTAATAGATAAAAATTATGGAATTTTAAGCTGTAGTCCCAGTTCTATAGCATTGGATAAATTCAGTTCTCAGGATGATGTCTATGAAAGTGTCAGGGTTGGACTCAATACTTATTTTCAGTTTGAATAATACATGATTTTATAAAATGTCTCTTGTAGGAATACCTTAATCTATTATTCTCTCATAATGCTTTGCTTAGAATACTAACAGGACAATTTTTAGATGTGACTTGTTAGATGCAGTTAGACAGTTAGATGCAGTGTTTCCCAGTTAGCTAGTAAACTCTTTCAATAGGAAAAATATTTTATTCAACTGAAACTAGCACCATACATAATATTAGCTTAAGGCCTGGTCTGGTAGCACATACCAGTAATCACAGCAGCACCATGTCTCAAAGAAGGGCTCAGAGAGTAGCTTGCCTAACACACGTGAGGCAAACCCCAAAACCACAAAATAAAACAAACAAACAAACAAACAAACAGCTCAATATATCTGCAGAAAATTATATGGAAAAAACCTTTGAGCTTCATTTTAGTAGAGAACCTATACATACATCTGCTGCCTCCCAAAGGGTCCTTCTGAATATTTATTACAAATACCATGCATTGATATACAGTAAAAAACTGCTTTTATTCTGATATCACCAGGGTTAGTCAGTCACATAAGGCAAAAGAATGTGACAAATGTATATCACATGTACTAAGTAATAAACTGAAAAGGCAGTAAGCCTTAGACCATCCTACTGCAACATGTAAATAAAAATGGCTCTGTAGGCTTAAGCAGCATATACCAACTCAAACTATTGGGCATAAACAGGCTTCTTAATACAAGACCCTTATTTGCAAATGTTCAGAAACATCAGGGTGGAGTGAGGCCTTTGAGAGGTGAGTGATGATGAGAAGTTGAATCTAACAGGAGTCACAGCAAAGAGAAACTGAAGGGCAAGATGAAGAACAGAAGGGCAACAAGAGACCATCACCCTTTGAGTGATGAAAAGAAGCAATGGAAATACACTGATTTTACCACTAGTCCACTATAAGCCAGGCATCTGGGGTTGCAAAGACAATCCCTGACCTCAAGGAGCTAATAGTCCTAAGGGTAAGACCTGGCATATACCCTACTGTGTGTGCTTAATTCTAATTGGGAAAATCAAGCAGGTAAGGCTTCACAAAGAAGGGAGTGATTTAGTGAAGTCTTTGAAATGTGGAGGAGGATTTGCTAAGGGAGAAAAAGGCAGTTTGAGCTAGTTATTTTGGGGGCAAAACATTCACATATTTTTATAACTGTTCATTTGGGACTTCAAATCAAGGGCTTCTTAGATGCGGCACCACTGTCAGTGATCTTTCTCCCCTTCACATTATCTTAAATACTGAAATGTTAAAGCCCAACGTTGGAGCAGAACCAGAAGTCCCAGAGTGAGGTGAGCGCTCGCCAAATCTGCTCTGTCACCTCCAAGGCCAGCTAGCCCAGCTACCCCATTCCTGCTTTCCTGGCAGCTAGGAAAAGAAGGCTAATTATACTCACTAGAAGAGATAGGCTGAGGGAAAAATCTGGATGCAGCAAGCAAGGAATACCCTGTTCTGCCACTAAGCCACCATAGGAGAGCTATCCTACCTCCCAAGTCATGAGGAACCTAGTTTACCTGTGACAATGTGGCCAGCCATGCAGCGGGTGGGGAAGGAGAGATTTCATGAAAAGGAAGGGGGAAGCACTGTATTAGGAAGTGCTGAGGTATTAAGTGAGATGATCTTAATAAAATGCTTAGCAAGATCCCTGACACACAGCAAGTACTGGATGAGTGTCAGCTCTTATTAATATCACATTTTATTACAGTAACACCTCAACTGTACTCCGACAATAAGATATTCTTCCTGCAGCCCACTTTATGACGTTTTAGAGCAACTCCGCTAAACACATGACAAGTGTTTTTTAGAAAATATTTAAAGGTTTGAGATCAAATTCCATCTCCACTGGCCTTAAGAGCCCAAGCACCTGAGTTCGACAACCATCCCTGCCACTGGTCAGCCCCGTGACCTTGGGCACAGCACTTCACCAATCGGTGCCTCAGTTTCCTTGGCTGTGAAGTGCGGCTAAGGAGCCCTCTCCCCGCAGGGCGGTCGTGGGGTCCCAGCAGTGGCCACCCCCTGCTGCTTCGGGGCAGCACAGGGCAGGGCGAGCCAGGCCCCTCTTCCGTGCCCCCCCACCCCGCTCTAGGGCGGCCGGAGCAGATGGATGCCCAGTCCGGGGAGACCGCCGAGCTCTGCCGCCTGCAGAACGCGAGCAAGAAATGGGGTGGCCCTGCAGGGGTCCCTGGGACTGTGGGTGTCGGAAGAAGGCTCGACCCGAGTCGTTCACATGCTGTCGCCCGCGGGCAGGGCGCGGGGAGCCGCGGCGGGAGGGCGGGCTGACCCGGGGAGGGGCGGAGAGTAGGGGGCCGGAGTTGGTCGGCTGGCATTGCGGACCCCGGGCCCTGTCGACGGCGAAAACCCGGAGCCGAGGGCAGGGAGAAAGAGCGACGCCCCCGCGCGGCGCGGCGCCGGGGGTGGGTAGGGCTAAGGCGCTCACTCACCTGAGGCGCGGACGCCGCGGTCAGTGCAGCAGTAAGCAGCAGCAAGCAGCAGCGGCAGCGGTGAGGGGTGGGAGGAGGAGCGCGGCGGGCGCGCAGGCGCACTGAGGATGCCAGGGCTGCGCAGGCGCACTACGCTCGCTTGCCTCGGGAACTACCAAGGAGATGGCGACTGAGGCGGGAGGGGCTGGCGGCGCCATACTGGGTGTAGTTTTTCTTGCTGCGGAGTCTCCTCCGAGAAATCTGAGGGGCCGAGAGGGAGGGGTGTGGAATGCTATGTCTGCATAACCTCCTCCCCTTCCTCTGAGTCACATCCTTATGAAATCCCTAAGATCCACGCGTGCCTCTTTTAAGGAGGCTTGAGGCAGTACCCAAGGTCACAAGGCCCCCAGCACAGTGCGTGGCACATGGAAGGGACTTGGTAAATTTTTGTGAATGAACACAGTATCTTCAAAACTAGAATTTGAGACTCGCGGCTCCTAATTCCCAATCCTCTTTTACATCCCCTCTAGAACTACCAGTCACACTATTTGTTTTTTTGAGTGCAACATGAGAGATGGATTTTTTGTTTTCCAGAATCACTGCACACTTTAAACTTAATAACCCAACAATTTAAATAACACTAAAATGCACAGGACATAATCCCTCTCCCTTAGGAGTTTTATTCGTTGATCTATTATTTCTTTTAATGTTATGTATCTGGGACTAGAGACTATTCTCTGAACTAAATGAGGGCAAATGGAATAAAAACAACCAAATCTTCCAGAGGCAGTGATATTGTTATTCATCACGCACAATTTCTGAACCAAATTTGGATAAAGGAAAAACTGATTTTTGAGCACAGCTCTTTATTATACACTTAGGTTTGTTCATTAACATTTACTGAGTGCCAAGTTGGCTGTACTTCGCCCTCCACTGTCCATATGTCTATGGTTATATTATTAAACCATGCCTGAGTTCATTTATAATGACAAAAAAAAAAAAAATAGAAACCACCTCATAAATTTATGATAAGGACTAAATGATGCTTAGTGCTCAATAAGTATTATTTTTCTGTGTTTTATTTAGCTGTTGAGGATAAAAATCACACTTCCAATCCTTTAGTTTGAACAAGTACTCATAACAAAATATACAATATAATAAGTAAACTAGAGGAGGTGTGATTACCTTGGAAGTGATCTATCCTCATTTTATAGGTGAGGACGTTTGGGATAAGAGGATTCACTTCAAGCTCTGCATTCTTGCCATTACACTACTCTGCTTCTGCAGGAGTGGGTAATCAGCACCATTCTTTTCATTGTGAAGTTAGCTTTCCTTGAGGTTGAAATTTCCCTTCTTGTTCTATTATGGACAACATAATCCATTCTTTTTTTTTTTTAATATTTATTTTTTAGTTCTCGGCGGACACAACATCTTTGTTGGTATGTGGTGCTGAGGATCGAACCCGGGCCGCACGCATGCCAGGCGAGCGCGCTACCGCTTGAGCCACATCCCCAACCCCATAATCCATTCTTAAATCTTCAATAACTAGACATCTCTCTCAAGTTTTATCTCTATTCCAGACTTCTCTACTCAGTTTTCCCCCTTTATGTCTGACAAGACTAGTTGAATTCTCCATTTGGTATCCCAAATTGAACTACTAGGTTTTCCATCTCATGCTCTACCCACTTGTTCAAGCCTTCATCCTCAGGAGCAAACTGATAACCAGTGTTCTAAATCTGTTATTTAATCTAATCCTTACAGTATCCCTGTAATATAGATTCTGTCCTTCTCCTGACCTTACAGGTAAGAGGTTAAATAGCTTTTTCCCAATAAGATAGGAAGTGGCAGAGTTGGGTTTTAACACAAAGGCTCCATGTCTGCCATGTTCCAGACACCATAAGCTGCAGACAGTTCTGCCCCACTCATTCACTGTCAACACCCAACACAAGCTGTTATTTCTCACCTCTACTACTTCAGTAGCTTAAGTGATCTTTCATATCCACACCTTGCTTGCTTCTATTATTAGTTCTGGCCTGGCTCAGTGGTACACACCTATAATTCCAGCAACTTGGGAGGCTCCTACTTTCTTTTTTTTTTTTTTAAATTATTATTAATATTTTGCTTTTACTTTTTTTTTTTTAGTTGTAGTTGAACACAATCTCTTTATTTTATTTATTTATTTTTATGTGGTGCTGAGGATTGAACCCAGGTCCCTCCTGTGTTAGGCAAGCGCTCTACCACTAAGCCACAATCCCAGCCGAGGCTCCTACTTTCTTGAGACATTGAGGCAGAAAGATCAGATCACAAGTCTGAGGCCAGCCTGCATAGTTTAGTGAGACCCTGTCTCAAAATAAAATTAAAAGGACTAAGGATCTAACTTGGTGATAGAATGTTTATGTATCATGCACAAGGCACTAGGTTCAATTCTCAATACCATAGAAAAGAAAAAAATGCTGCTTTTGCATAGAATACTTGCCCAGTTTAATGTCTTTAACCTTTCCAAGGTAGCTATATCATCTCTCTGTGTTCCTGGACTGGGAACATAGGTTGGTAGAGTGCTTGCCTTGTATGTACAAGGCCCTGGGTTCAATACCCAGCACCACACACACACACACACACAAAAACCCCAAAAAACCAAAAAACCCCCACTCTCTGTTCCTTGTTTCCAGTACAATGCGCATGAAAGAATTTCCCTATGTTCTTTGTACTCTCCCCAGTGCCTAGAAGTGTTTAAGAAATATAGGGCAAGGTGAGGAGATATCACCTCTCCCCAATGGGGTGTTTAATATCTAATATTTTGACTAAATGTCTAAATGTATAGGTTTTGTCCCATTAATGGGATGAAAATTTTAAAAAAATTAAAAATAAATTAGCTATTTTATTGGTAATAAGTTCTGAGGCATATTTTCATACTACTGCTCACTTCACTTTGATAAAGAATCTTTATTTTCTGGGCTGGGGTTGTGGCTCAGTGGTAGAACATTTACCAAGCATGTCTGAGGCACTGGGTTCGATTCTCAGCACTGCATATAAATAAGTAAAATAAAGGTCCATCAGTAACTAAAAAATATTTTTTTAAAAAATCTTATTTTCTATTAAGCATTCTTTGCCTTTAATCATTTTTAGAGACTGGGGCATAGCTCCATAGTGGAGCACACTGTTAGCATGCACAAAGCCTGTGGGCATAATGCTCAGCACTACAAAAACAATATTTTAAAAATACACTCAAAACATATATAGACAGGAAATTTTTTAATTATTTATAATTTTATAGTTTATTCATAAATACAAAGAACTACTGGGAAACAGGGGGTGTAGCTTGGTGGTAAAGCACACTTGCCTAGCATGGATGAGGCCCTGAGTTTGATCCCCAGCACAGAAAAAAAAAAAAAAATTAAAAGTAGCATTTAGTTCCTCTTGCCATGAATTCAATGCTTAGTATATCAACTCAATGTTAAAAACTAAAGTGCACTCAAGACATAAAAAATGAGTAGTATTTTCTTTAAATTGGACATTTTGTGAAGTGATGTATGTATCCCCATGATGGAAACAATGCTCAATGCTCTTCTATCTAAAATCCCCTTCATAGCCACACCTTGAAAACCAACCTGACCCCTTTATGACCAGAACCCACCTTGGCCCCTAAAATGTTTCATTAAACTTGGTCCTAAAAGACTTTGGTTTCAAAAGCTGAAATCTTCATACTATGAAGGATATTTAAAAGAATGGGCCACTGGTTTTGAAGGCCATTTCAAAAAGGAAGTTTCAAACATTTTGCATATTCCTGGAAAAAAATGTGTTTCTAATTTTCTTTTGGATGCATGAATTCTATCATTCAGAAAAAAGTCAAAGTTCTCCAGAGTCAGCTAGCCAGTTATCCTCCATAGCAACAGAGGTGTCCAGCTCAGACTGCTGTGTAGTTGCCACATGCTGGGACACTCTTCCCAATCCTCTCCTTTGAGTGTCTTCTGGTAAAAAAGCTGGGCAAGATCACTGACAAGATCCAGAGCAATGTGTGGTAGACGGCTTCTGTAGGTGAAGTTTAAGCAGTTTTCGAGCAGGTGAAGTATCTAACTGTTGCATGCTTCTCTTCTCTGCAGAGGAAATGAGACAAAACTAAATCTCAATTGAATTTACATAAAGTTTATTGAAGAACTAAGGGTGTAGTTCAGTGGTAGAATACTGGCCTAGTACTAGTGAGGCCCTGGGTTTACTGCAAAAAACAAACAAACAAACAAACAACAACAACAACAACAAAAAACCAAACAAGCAAAAAGCAAAAAAAAGTGTGAACACTGTTAGTGAATGACATTACAATGACAACTCAGTTCATGGGGATTTAATTCTTAGTCTATTGTTCTTCTGTGGAATTTACATCTAGAAATTTCCCATCAACAACCAGGCACAGGGGCACACACCTATAATCCCAACTACTGTTGAAATATGAAAGGCTGAGGAGGAGGATTATAAGTTCAAGGATAGCCTCAACATAGTGAGACTCAAACATAAAAAGCCAGAGGATGTGGAGACGTGGAGCAAGAGCTCAGTGGCGGAGCTCTTGCCTAGCATGTGTGAGCCAGTGGGTTTGATCCTCAGCACCACATAACAATAAATAAATAAAATAAAAGTATTGTGTCCATCTACAACTAAAAAAATAAAAATTGGGGGGCTGGGGATGAGTGATAGAGTGCTCGCTTGACATGCGTGAGGCACTGAGTAGGATCCTCAGCACCACATAAAAATAAAAAATAAAGGTATTGTGTCTACCTATAACTTAAAAAAAAGTTGGGCATAGTAGTACATGCCTATAATTCCAAGTGACTCAGGAGGTTGAGGCAGGAGGATTCAAAGCCAACCTCAGCAAATTAGCAAGACACTGTCTGGAAACAAAAATAAAAAGGACTTGGGGAGTCTGTGGTTGGAGCTCAGTGGTAGAGCGCTTGCTTAGCATGTGTGTGGCACTGTGTTTGATCCTCAGCACCACATAAAACTAACTAACTAAATAAAAGGTATTGTGTCCATCTACAACTAGGAAAAAATAAAAATTCAGTGTGGTGGCTCACACCTGTAATCCCAGAGGCTTGGGAGGCTAAGGCAGGGGGATTACAAGTTCAAAGCCAGCCTCAGCAATTTAGCAAGTCCCTAAGCAACTGAGAGAGAACTTGTCTCTAAATAATATATTAAAAGGGCTAGAGATAGGGCTCAGTGTTAAAGCACCCTGGGTTTAATCCCTAGTACCTAAATTTTAAAGGGTGATGGGAGTGGTGTGGCTCAGTGATAGACTACCCTGGTTAAATCCCCAGTATAACCAAAAAAAAAAAAAAAAAGAAAGAAAGAAAAAAAGAAATTTCCCATCAACATATTATTTATTGTGGGGAGAAAAACAAATCCTCTGATATAGGTCATACCTCAGGACCACATGCTTTGTAGGGCAGTTTGCATCCCAAAGGCCATCAGATATAGAAGAGCCTAAGCTCCAGTCCCCTGGAGACACTTACCAAGCTGTGCTGACACCTTCTGGAGGCACTGGGTACTTTCGTCCATAAACGTTTGCAGCTGTTTTACTGATCCTTGCAGCTCATCCATCTGCAGACAAAAGACAAGACAGAGCTGCAGAGCTCCATGGCTTCTCTGATATTCCTCCAACCTCCCTGGGAGGCTCCTGCTCAGCTTTCAGCCTGCTAGTCTTTCAGCCTGGAATGCTTATGCTAGGCAGTTTCTATTGACGCCTCCTGAGCCATTCCCTACTTTTCTCCAGCCTGCTCTGTGCCTTCCCAGGCTGACCTCTATGACCACTACCAACAGGTCTGAGGCTGACACCTATGATCTCTACAAACAGGATGCCACATCCTCTAGTTTCTGGTTGGGTGTAGTTATAAGGGAGCCCTAGTGGGAGGGAGCTCAACGAAGCCAGGATATTTATTACCCAGGATTGTTCCCAGAAAGGTCATCTTGAGTTGGCTGAATCCCTCAAGCCTTGAGGTCATAGCTCTCTCAAAGTATGTATTGTCCTCTCCTCAGATGCCACAGTAACTGTCCTCCCTTCAGGCAAACAGGTAGGATGAGCTCAGCTACCTCTAAGCTACAGGTTACTCCACTAGCCCTTGTGGTTCTGTGGTACCCACATCTTTATCCATAGTTGCATTGAAATAAGGTTTTGGAAATTCCTCAAACTACCTTATTTCAAATGCCCATCTGCTTCCTGTTGATACTAGGACTGACAAAACACTGTTCTCCCAAATGTCCTCATGGCTCACTTTCTCATTCCTTCAAGTTTCTGTTAAACTGGCACCTTGGTGGGGCCTTTGATAAGTGCTTTATGTAAAAAACAACCCGAAACCCTTTCTGTACTCTCTATCACCCTTACCCTGCTTTATTAGCACTTACCCATATATTTACTTTTTATTATTATTTTTTTTATTTTCTATGGTGCTAGGGATGGAACCCAGGGCCTTGTGTCTACAAGGCAAGCACTCTACCAACTGAGCTATATCCCCAGCCCTCCATATTTATTTCCAAGGATGATGCTATAGTTGGATTTTGAATGTCCCCCAAAGGCTCATATGTTAAAGCCTTGGTCACCAGCTTGTGGTGCTACAGGGAGGTAGTGGACGTAGTGGGAGGGAGCTTGAAGGGATACTGGGTGTGTGCCCTTGAAGGGTTACTGGGACTCAGGCCCCTTCCTCTTGCAGTTCCCAGCCACCATAATGTAAGCAGCCTCTCTGTCATGTGTTCCACCATGGTGTACTGAGCCACAACAGGCCCAAAACAATAGGGCCATGCAACCATGGCCTGAAATGTTCAAAACTGAGTCAAACTAAATCTTTCCTTCTTGTAAGTTGATTATTTTCAGGGATTTTGTCACAGCGATGGAAAACTGACTAATAGATAACGAGCAGCAAAGCTGGAAAGCTCAACCAAGTAAGACTGAGCCAACTTACCACCAGCTCCATATGATCAAATACTTTGTTTTGGTTCTGTAATATTTTCTGATAGTCAGGTTTTGTGTTAAGAACTTCACTCTGAGAAGACCCAAGATATGTTGTAGGTTCTACTTTGACTTCAGTAATTTTGGTTTCAGCTGATTCTCTAAAACAACCAAAAAAGAAAAGATTTTCAAGGAATTTTACAGTCACTTTCTGGAAAAGATATCAAAGATTATTTCTGAAAAAACCTCCCACAAGGTCAAATCAATATTTTTTTACCCTACTCTAGGTATGGGATCTCTCTCTCTTTTTTTTGGTAGTAGCAACTGAATCCGGAGGTATTCTACCCCTGCACTACATCCCAGTCCTTTTATTTATTTATTTATTTTTTGTTTTGAGAAAGGGTCTCACTAAGTTATTTAGGCTGGCTTCAAACTTGTGATTCTCTTGCCTCAGGCTCCTGAATGGCTAGAAGTACAAGTGTGTGCCACCATACCCAGATCTCCTTTTTCTTTTGCAGTAGTGGGATCAAACCCAAGGCCTTGCACACGGTTAGCCAAATACTCCACACTGAGCTTACACTGCCAGCTTCTGGTACAGGCTGTCTTCACAAGGGGCTCTGAAACAACTGTTCTGTATTAAAGTTTTTATACCACTAGACTCTGGGAAATGCTAAAAGTTTTAGGTCAGTTAACTCCACTGAACAGTAAGTATGTACATGAACAAAAAGGGCTATCATTGGAATAAAGGGAAGCCAAAGTCTGCTACCCTAAAGTCAATGTCTATAACATTTACCAAAAAAATGCTGATCTACCTTGAGTTCATGAAAACTGATGGAAACCTTTTCAAAACTATCACTACAATTTACTGAGTGCTTTGTAGGTGCCAAATGTTGCTAGTCACTTTCCATTTAACATAACAACCCAATGAGAGGTAATATCCCTGTTTTCAAATGAGGAACCCCAGACTCCAAGAGAATGATCTGCCTGAGTTCACAGATTTAAGTAGTCAGACTGCTTCTAGAAGCACTTCTCTTTTTTTTTTTTTTTAAATATTTATTTTTTAGTATTTGGCGGACACAACATCTTTTTTGTATGTGGTGCTGAGAATCGAACCCGGGCTGCACGCATGCCAGGCAAGCGCGCTACCGCTTGAGCCACATCCCCAGCCCTAGAAGCATTTCTCTTAAACTATAAACTTTGCCACAAAGTTTTTATTCTGAAACTGACATCTTATATAGAGTCTATCCTCATAAATAGAATAGGTGTGGGGTAAATAAGGTAACTGATAACCCCCACTCCTTGGATTAGAAAAGTTTTTCAAACCATTTTCCTCAAAGCCCCTCTCTACTGAGAGGCCATTTTTGCAATTATAGAGTCTTGGCTAACATTTTATAATTGGCTTTCTAGCTAACACTACTGGAGGGGAAAAAAAAAAAAAAGCTTAAACTTACTTGTTTAGATGCTCAATTAAATAAAAATTCAGCACTTTCCCACTTTCAAGATCCAGACAAAGATCTGGATCTTTCTTTCCTCCTCTATCACTCCCCTTGCATGTTTCTGTGTCTCCATGAAAGCCCTTCAGGATGCATACCTGCATCTCAAAGTCCATGTGCTCACTCAGGTCTCTTGACTACTGTACTTGGCCCAGACCCAGGTGGACAGGTGCAAAGCAGAGATGTGCCTGTCTCCCTAAGGATGTGAAACCACAGCCAAAGTCACAGGACAGAGGCAATTCTGTTCTGAGACTAAAAATAGTGATGCCAATTTTTCCTTCTTTCTCTGCCACACTCTGCTTATGTCAGAGAGTACTAATACACACTTTTACAGAGTTTTGATGCATTTACTGAACTGTGAGAAAGGATTCACCATTCAATTTGTGCTAAAAGAACTGAAATAAATGCAAATCAAATTCCACAAGGTAAAAAGATGGCTTCCTGTTTACAGATCTAACCTGGACATGGCTTCTGGTGGTACTGCTTTCTGGTAGCGCAGCAAAAGCTGATCCCAAGTCTGACTTTCTAAAGAAAATCTACAGAATCAGGGAGAAAAAAAAATCTGTTAATTTTGATCATCTCATTCATAATCACTCAGGGCAACAATAAGTACCTTAGGAATATAATCTGGTTATAAAATGTGAATAAAAAAGTCATTAAAGGATTAGAAAGCTAAACTGATCAGAGGATATTAATTTAATCAAATAAAACAAGAGTTCTTAAAATGAAATTAACATCCTTATATTCCCAGACTCCTTCCTATGAAATTAGCCATCAGTAGAGCCATAAACTTTTCAATATGCAGCCTTTTAATTTTTATTGTTGATATATTAGTACTGAGCACCATGTTTACAATTAATTTTCCCCAGTATTATATTCCCCAGATGAAGAATTAATTTAGCCTTTCCCAAATAAGTTTCACTCATTTTCACTTACTTTGTTATATACTCCTTCATCTCAGCCACTGACTTCTCCAGAGACAAATCTGATGCTTTTCTGGAATACAGATAGAATTATGAGATTAACATGAATCTTTCAAGAAATACTTGTTTCTAATATGATGTCCTATATAATTTCTTTGCAGTGCTGGGGATTGAACACAGGGCTTTATACTTGCTAGGTAAGCACTCTACCCCTAAGCTACATCCCCAGTCCCTACATAATTTTAGTGGCATAAAAACATTCCTAACTTTTTATCTTTCACCAAATATTTGTTTTTGGACTTATATCTCACTGGTGTGTGTGTGTGTGTGTGTGTGTGTGTGTGTGTGTGTGTGTGTGTGTGTGTTTACGGTACTGGGATTGAACCTGGGGGCCTTCTACCATGAGCTTCATCCCTAGTCCCTTTTTAAACTTTTTTATTATGAGACAGGGTCTCCTAAAATTGCCAAAGCTGGCCTGAAACTTGCAATCCTCTTGTCTTAGCCTTCTGAGTTGCTGGGATTATAGGCATGCACCACCATGCTTGGATCTGCTCACTTTTGTCTCTTTATATTCCATTTCTCTCATCCATTCCAATTTACACCATGGCCAAATTAACTTTTCTAAAAATAGTCCTTTAATTTTTGCTAAAAAACTCTGTGATTAGCTGGGTTCAGACGTTAACTACAGGTGGCATATATCTATTTTTGTTTATTAATTTTTATGTTGTGCTGAGGATCCAACCCAGTGTCTCACATGTGGAAAGCAAGTGCTCTGCCACTGAGCCACAACCCTAGCCCCAGGTTGAGCCACAACCCTAGCCCCAGATTATAGGTGGCATATACCTATAATCCCAACAACTTGGTAGGCTGAGGCAGGAGGATCACAAATTTCAGGTGAGCCTAGGCTTAATCCCCAGTATCATATTTGAACCTTTGTGACTACACAGCTTACAGAAGAAAAGCCTGAACTCTTAAAATTGGCACTTAGGGTTATCTATGTTTTGGTCCACCCAATTCATCAATTTTGATTCCTACTGTTATTCAATGGCTCAGCTCAGTTGATTAATTCTAACAGAAAGAAAGCAGGCACTAAAAATGCCAAAATATCGTAGATGCTCTTGGTACTCTGCCTGGCAAAGACAATTAGTAGTACCACCATTCCTGTGTTTTTACCTAGGCCTGGGAAACTGATGAGATGAAGTGGCCTGTGCTTAAATATATTAAAAGAGATGCTGTGTTGAGCTAAAATATCTTTCATTTCCTGATTAGAAATGTCAATCCTAAGGACCTATGGAAAAGTAGACCTTCATGAAATCCAAACTTAAAGTTCATGATGTAAGTCTAAGTGCTTGGCTTGTTGCAGAGCACAGTTAGCAGGTTGGGGATAACCTTGAACCTGAAGAACTACCAATTTTGGAGGTGGAACTTTTAAATTTAAATTTATGCTAATATTCTTGCTTGTCAAGATCCAAAGAACATGATTTTCTTTCATCTCACCTGACTAGCAAAGATCTGAATTGAGCTTTTTTCATCTTTCCATGGCTGGTTCCTACTCATCAGAGGTCAAATCATTAGAGAATTTCTCTGAACATTCTACCTTAAGTTGCTCACATCCTAAAGTCATATATTTTTTAATTTTCTTTGTTTTATATTTATTTTTTAGTTGTAATTGGACACAATACACTTATTTTATTTATTTATTTTTATGTGGTGCTGAGGATTGAACCCAGGGTATTGCACATGCTAGGCGAGCACTCTACCGCTGAGCCACAACCCCAGCCCCAATATTTTTTAACTTTCTTGATCATCACTATCTGAAATCACATTTTCTCTGTATTTGACTGTCTCCTTTATTACCATATATGATTAAAAGATTATTGTTAGGCTTATTTATCATTGTATCCCCAATACTTGAAAGATCCTGACACATACGAAAATGCTATATAAATGTTTGTTGAAAGAATAAACAACTGTTTAAAATAACAATGAAAAGTCCTAATTCGGTTATAATTTAGGACAGAGGGGAATTGCTCTTACTCTTTTGAATCTTCAAAACATTTTTGTAGAGTTCCATCACTTTCCAGTCTGTCTGCAAAATGTTTTAACTCCTCAGAAAGAGAAGATGCTAGAGAGAGTAAAATAATGTCATACAATAGAAAGAATATAAATTTTCACAATGAGCTAACAAAGATACTTAAGGTCTTCTTAGGTCTAGAAAACACCTTCTAGTGTTCTGTTACATTCTGGCCCTCTCATTCACTCAAAAAAGTGGTCCAAGTATGCAGAAAAATATTGTCTATTTTCTCTACTATATATAGAAAAAATGGAAGATAACTTCTTCATGTCATTTTTAAGTGGTTTTATACTTGACCAGTGAAAAAGGAGTTAAACAGGTATATAAGTACTGATAACTTCATTTTTTTCAAGAGACATGCACTCCTGGTACTAGAAGGAAAAGCATTACAGAAGTCAGGAAATAGGCAAGAGTGTAATGAGACATAATGATGGCAAACAAAAAAATACATGCACACAGGGAGAGATGGCTCATGCTTATCTACAATCCCAATGAATTGAAAGGCTAAGGCAGGAAGATCCCAAGTTTGAGGCCCTCCCAACAACTTAGTGAGACCCTGTCTCAAAATAAAAAGGGTTGGGGATATGGCTCAGTGGTTAAGCTACCCTGGGTTCAATCCAAAAAAACAAACAAACAAAAAAAAAAACATGTGCTCAAGGAAAAAACAGGTCTCTGCTAGACTTGAAAGAGCCTACTGTAACAGGTGAAGAAAGTGAAGGGGAAATGTTAATTATCCATCAAGCTAACCCGGATGTGTCTACTCTAATTATGGTGCAATTCTGAGATAAACAATCTCTGCTGACAAGTAAATCTGAGTATTTTCTAGGTCTTTTTAAAAATGAAGTACCAGGTTCAAAGCTCACTCATCTATTCTTAGTAACTTACCTTTTGCTCTAAAATTTTCAAGACTGAAGCCTTTAGTGTTCCTTAGGAAAGGTTCAAGTTTCTGTACCGAGAACTAAAAAAGAAAAGTTTTTTCAGTACAACAACAAAAAAATTTCCAGGCCAGTCCTATAGCTTTGTAATGTTTAATAAATATAAACTAAATATGATTTAATTTTTTTTCACCTAAGACTTTTCATATAAACAGAATAAGTCAGGAATAAAACACTTTGTTGTTCAGACTACACATTTTAACTCAGAAAAAAAAAATCATTTAATTCACACAAATTATTTGCTTCTCTGAACTGCCATAAGCACCAGTGAACCATAGCATAAACAATATAATTAGGGGCTGAGGTTGTGGCTCAGAGGAAGAGTGCTCGATTAGCATGCTTGAGGCACTGGGTTCAATCCTCAGCACCACATAAAAATAAAATAAAGGTATTATGTCCACCTACAACTAAAAAATAAATATTAAAAAAATAATTAAACAACAAAACTATATGACATATATCATATATTGGTTTAGCATGTAATCATACCTCCAATGTTTGTAATAACTTCAACTTTTACCTCTACCCACTTTAAATTCCCATCACTTGCTGTCAATGGGCAAAAGATACTGTACTGGGGAAATCTGTTAGCTGCTCAATTAGTACAGCAGCAACAATGAGACTAGTATAGAGAATTTGGTCCAAAAAGAACATGCTGCTGGGGTTACATCTGGCTTTTACATTAATCTCAACCTGAGGAAAACATCTTTTAATCAGTTCATTGCGTACTAATATCTCTGAAGTTGGAACAATAACAGTTGAAACAACAAAAAAGTTGAAAGCATTTCCCAATCTCAAGAATCTCACCTGAAAACTTGAAAGCAGAAGAGCACCAAGCCGTTTGCTTTCTGCTAAGTCAACACTGATGGACCTGCTGAGCTCTAAGATAAAATATCACCACATTTAAGGAAATGCATACTTACACAGCCAGCAAAGTAAACAAAATAAAAATTTCCTCCCTTGATGCAATCCAACTTAAAGCAAGAAGGAGCTTTCTCTGATTAAAGGAAGAATTCTAATTCTTCCAGAATCCTAGAGGAATGAAGTTTTCCTATTTGTATATCCAAACTTAAAAAAAGTTATAAGAATCTTTCTTAGGTATTACATTAAACTTTTATTTTGTTAAACAAGGTAGATATAAAATAACTTTTTATAATTCATATTCACCAAAGAAAGCAGATGAGAATCTTTGAGCATTTTTATATGACAGGCACTGCAAGGTGCTTTAAAGACATTAAGAGTCTTCTTATAAATTCCACAAGCTCCATTTTAGAAATGGGGAAACTGAAGTGATTTGTCTGAAATCAGAGACTGGAGGAGTCATGATTCAAACCCAAACCTATCACCAAAATCAGTGTTTTACCACTAGGTGCCATGCTGCCTCCCTAAAATGACCTACTCAACATGAAGAGCTAACACCTATTGAACACTTGCTATATAAAAAGCATTTTATTAAATGCTATGTACACCTCATTAAACTTAGAGGCAAGTATCTTATCAATTCCATCTAATGAAAGATGATGCTAAGGAACAAAGCTGGGTAACAGATAATTTACTCAAGATCACATAGTGAGTTATGAGACCACATTGACTGGACGCTTTCCATAATTATGCCATTGATTCCTCAACTGCAAAATATAGATATTGTTAATTTTAATTATTTTCATTTAAAAATAATTATATAGAGCTGGGGATATAGCTCAGTTGGAAGAGTGCTTGCCTTGCATGTGTAAGGCCCTGGGTTCAATCCCCAGCACCACAAAAAAAAATAAATAAAAACAATAATATAGCTGAGTGTGGTGGTGCACACCTGTAATCCCAGTGATTCAGGAGGCTGAGGCAGGAGGATTGAAAGTTGAAGGCCAGCCTCAGCAACTTAGCAGGACCCTGTCTCAAAATTTAAAAGAAGACTGAGGATATAGCCCAGTGGTAAAGTGCCCCTGGGTTCAAGTCCCAGTACCAAAACAAAACAAAACAATTTATATAGCCAAGGATGTCTGCTTTGAGAATTATAAGAGCTACATGTCTTTTTGCCCTCCAGCTTTAGCTTGCCATTTTTAAAAATTCTCAACACTCCTCTCTTGATTCTTACTATTGCTAGTCAAGAAAAATAGGATTCTTTCTGCCTGTAACCAAGGAAACCTGGCAGGTGGCCAAGAACAACCAGAAAATAAGCAATCTTATTACATTGGTGATTTCCTGTTATACAGAGTTTTAAGTCTAAAAATGCTCTGGAATTAAATGAAGTTAGGGGTAATCCTAAGGAACTACTAATGTTTTCTTGGCACATCTAGGGAATAAAGTACATGGGCATTGAATTGGCAGCAATTTTCTGATATGTTAAATGGCTGTTTTTATCCAGTTTCCTTCTATACATCAGACCACTTGGATGGTAGTTTTATGTATTTATTTATGTATTTTGCTGTACTGGGAATTGAACCCAGGATGCTCTACCACTTAGCTACATTCCTACCCTTTACTTATTATTTTGAGACAGAGTTTCACTAAGTTTCCAAGGATGGCCTCAAACTTGCCATCCTCCTGCCTTGGCTGAGATTTTAAGTGTGCCACCACGCCTGGCTGGATGGTGATATCCTAAAGTAATTATAATAGCTTAACATTTGAGATATTACTCTGTTCCAAGTACATATGTACTATGTTATACATCAACTCATTTAGTTCTCATACAGCCCTGTAAGATAGGTATTATTTCACTCCCAGTTTACTGGCAAGGGCCTTAAGGCAAAGGAGGTTAAGTAATTTGCTCAATTCCATACTAGACTTTCCATATTATATTCTATATTTTGATGCTCAGATATAAATTCACACAAAACAACATTCAAATATGGTATCCTTAAGAACTACATTTTCATTCACTCTTTTCTTTTTTGGTGTAGGGGATTGAGCCCAACACCTCAGGATCCTTAGCGAACACTTCACCACTGAGCTACACCTCAGTCCAGTCTAGATTTTTTTATGTGTATCTTCACTTTTGAGTTTTTTCCTAGTTATAAAGGCTAAAATCAGGTATTAACCCATCCAACTTCTGTTCCACGTTAGGTATGAGGCGAAAGCTACTGAAAAAACTCTTTAATGCCTATCATCTGAGCAGGGGATAAGTGTTGAATAATTAGCAATCAATCAGAATATGTACATGGTGGCTCATGTGACATAAACATCAATAATACTGAATACTTAATAGGTCTGACATCAGAATTTATAAACATAGAACATCCTTACACAGTAGGTATTATTGTCTCCATTTTATAGGTGAGGAACTGAGGCTCAAAAAGGTGAAGTGATTTGCTCAGTCACATAGCTAAAAAGAAGCAAAGTCAAGTCTATTCTGTTATACTTTGTCATTCCTGTCCTTCCTCACTGCCTCTTATCTGAGCTGGAACCTGTTTTATGTACATAGCACCCCACCTGTGATGCCCTGATGGAAGGGAGGCAGTGACTTCCGTCGGTTTATTTCATTCATACTTGCTCGACGCCAGGATCGTCTCCTGTCTCGATGATGGACAGACTGTTCTTGAATGGACAAATGAAGGGACCTCAACTGAAGTCCTTCCTGGTAGCTGGTATCAGAACTTTCCCCTTTTTCTGGGCTAGAGCCAAGATGAATTCTTTCCTTTGCTTGAGTCATCTCCAAGGAGACAGATGATTTAGTAAACACTTCCACAGGGTTGAAACTTGATTGCAATTGATGATCATGTATCTTAGACGTCACTGGTTTCTCTTCTAGCATTTGTTATAAAAAAGTCAAAATACAAAATCAAACCCATCACAACTAAGTATATGAGCAAAAAGATGGAAAAAGAAAACCTGCCCCTACATAGAGGCATACGCCTGTGGTCCCAACTATTTGAGCAGCTATTTGGGAGCCTGAGGCAGGAGGATCAACCGAGCCCAGGAGTTTGGGCCAGCCTGAGCACAGCAAGATGCAAGAAGAAGATGAAAGGAGAAAGAAGAGGGAAGAGGGAGGAGAAGGAAGAGAAAAAGGAGAAGAAGGGGGTGTGTGTGGAGAAAAGAAAAGGAGGAAAATGCACTCAGATCATGGAAACACTGAGGAAGCATTTCTGCAAATACATGAATGTGACAATAAATCAACCAGTATCCAGGAAACAATTAGGTAATAGCTCAGAAGCCTGAACTCAAGGCAAGAGGCCTTGGACTTTCGCAATACTCACCTTTTATGATGTCTGATTCAGTCACTGAAGTCATCCTAGGTAGAAAACTCTGAAAACAGGAAAACAAAGTGATCTGTTCCTTTACATTTCAGGTCTAGTGTCACTGGGGCTTTTCTACCCTAGAATAGACCTGTGCTTCCCATCCTCTCTGAATTGCCTTCACCCACCTCCTACACAGAGTATAAAGAATAGGTCATTGCTCTCTATTCTGAACTTCTACAGAATTTATTGCTAGAAATACACATATTTCCCTATCTTCCACTAGCTAAAACTTTGTTTAAGTAATCCCTAATTCCTTAATTCAGTTGATGGTATTAGGACCTACTTGGTCTTCCAAACTAGAAAAACCACATTATCCTTTATTCCTTACTCTTAGCTTTCCAAAAGGCATATTAGTTCTACCAGGTCTCTACATCTTTCCTCCATTGCCACCATTACTAGTTTAGTTTTTAAAAAATTTTTAGTTGTAGATGGACACAATATCCTTTTTAAAATATATTTTTTAGTTGTAGGTGGACACAATACCTTTATCTTATGTGGTACTGAGGATCAAACCCAGTACTTCACATGTGCTAGGCAAGCGATCTACTACTGAGCCACAATCCCAGCCCCACAACATCTTTTTTATTTATTTTTATGTGGTGCTGAAGATCAAACCCATATGCTAGGCAAGTGCTCTACCACTGAGCAACAACCCCAATCCCTACTAGTTTAAGTCTCACAATTTCTGCTCTCTCACCACCTCATTATCAGTTTCTTCACTGTTTTTTTTTTTCTGCATTCAACACTGCTCCAGTGCAATCCATCCTTTAAAACAACTGCAGAAATTTTTCCCACCTTTCATTCAACAACTTTCAATAAGCTAGTCCCAGCTTAACCAGTTGGGATCTCTGTGATACCCTTTCCCTGTAGCACTTTTGAATCTTTGCACATATCTGTCCTTTCTGTATAACATTCATCCTTCCCAACCTCACTTAAATATGAAGCCACTTCTGTGAGATTTGGTAGCCACATCCCTTGGTCTCTAGTCCTGGCTGTAAAGTTTGTTAACATATCTGTCTCCCCGGTGTCTGTCACAGACAACTGACTTAAAAAGAGGGCAGGGATACAGCTGAGAGAATATCTCTTCATCGTTCATGCTACTAGCAGCCATCTGGATGTGGAGGGGCTTGGTAAAGAGAAATGAATAGAGACAACGTGGGAAAGGCAACACAACAAAGAAGGGTCCTTCAAAATCTAAATCCTCACCCTCCTTATGACTTATCACACAGACCAAGCTAGGACAATAGCACCAATTTGTCACCTAAGCGCTTCC
This sequence comes from Urocitellus parryii, assembly GCF_045843805.1. NCBI lineage: Eukaryota > Metazoa > Chordata > Mammalia > Rodentia > Sciuridae > Urocitellus > Urocitellus parryii. The sequence continues at coordinate 178,443,154 of NC_135536.1, forward strand.
GATCCGCTAGGACCTGTGCCATGTAAGCGCTTTACTCACTTCACGGTCCCGCTTCACCCCTTCCCCAACTTTGGGTGCTAGTACACACTCCACTTTGGAGAGTGGGAAACGAAGGTTCGGAGGGGGCGGAAAGCCTGCCCCAGCTCGTCCTGCAGCCAGCCCCTGCGCGCCCCCCGGTCTCCTTTTTTATGTGTATCTTCACTTTTGAGTCCATATTTCAGGACTCTAGGCCTCGGCCCTGCCCGAGCGGGAGGCGCACTCGCCCTCGGGTTTCTTTACTTCCAGAGAAGGTCGCCGCGCCCGGAGGCTCCCAGTCTCGAGCAGCGACAGCGGTGGGCTGGCTGCACACAGAGGCTGGGAAGGGGATAAGCAGGGGAGAGGTGTGCGACTTCCTGACCTCGGTGCGACGCCCATGCAGCTCGGAGCCTCGTTCCTGAAACACCGGCCACGGGTTACTCAGTCCGCGGCCCTATCTCAGCCCGGGACCCCCGTGCCACTGAGGCGGGTCTTCTCAGGTGCACCTCCGCGCGCGGTCCGCAGTCAACGTCACGGCTGCCACTTCCGAAGCTCCCGCCAACCAACGGCGCATGCGCGGCCGACAGGCTCTCTCGCGCGCAGGGAACACCCTGCTGCGGCTTAGCGCATGCGTGCTGCGGCGTCGACGCTGTTGCCCGCCCCGCCCCCTGTCCAAGTCCTTCCTTTCTGTTCCGACTGCTTACGTCACCACTTCACCATCTCTCCAGGTGACACGCTCTGGAGTCCCCTCCTAGACGTTCCAGTTTAAGGTGTCCTTTTTGCGCCTGACCGTCCCAGAACCCTTCTTTGATGGGGAAACAGGTCCAGATAGATACTTGAGGAAGGCAGGCAGCGCTTGAGAGAGCATCGGTTGTCATGTGCTTGTCGCTAGGCCATGGTCTCCCCTCCTTTTTTTTTTAAGCATTCTTTTTTTTTTTAACCTTTATTTTATGTATTTTTGTGTGGTGCTGAGAGTCTAACCCAGTGCCTCACACCACTGAGCCACAACCCCCCCAATCCCGCCTCTCTTTATCCCCTATCTCCAAAAGCTCTCTCTCCAGGGAGAATTGGAGCTCTGAGCTTGGTTTGCCCCAGCCTATTCCGCTCCTGTTCTTGGGGCTCCTTCAAGTACTTGGCAAAGTTGGAGAACTCTTCTTTTCACCCCCATCCCAGGCTACCTCTCCCCAAACCCCTTCCAACTCTTCTGCCCACCTGGTGAGAGGTCTTCTTTGTTCAAGCTGTGCTTTTTGTGTTAGAAGCCATTCCCTGCTCTTCCTAGCAAAATTCCCCAATTTTAAGCCTCATCTAAAGAACCATCTCTCTCAGAGCCTTCTCTGTGCTCCAGATGTCCCTTTTGCGCTCCAGGATCCCAACCAGTGCCTGCTCCACTATCCCTGTTGGTCTGGGAGGCTCCACAAAGCAGGCTGCTTCCTCAGCACCCAATGTAGTGCCATCAAAATGTCCCCTTTGATGAATGCAGTCCTTTCTTTTAGATCTAAAACCTGCAAATGTTGAATTAAAAGCAGTTCACAAGACCTGAAAAAGGAGTGGGTATAGGCAACAGTAGCATGACTGGCCATCCTTCCATAGCAGGTGTGGCCATTAGACAATGGTCTAAGAACAGAACTCAGTGGAACCAACCAGGACAGGCCATCCTGGGACATACTGAGAATATTGCCTAATGGAATCCAGAGCCAGAACATCCTCTATGTCTTTTCTCTGCTCAGAATTCTCCCATGGCTCCCTTCTGTCCACATGATGTATAAAAATCCTTTCTCTATAAAGGCACTGTGTGATCTGATGCAGCCTCTTCTTTCATCATTCCCCATTCCATAGACACCAAGCTTGTTTAATTTCTCTAGTTCTTCTCTGCTTTCTTTTCTTTCTTTTATTTTATTTGGCAGGGGGTAGTACTGGGGATTGAACTCAGTGGCACTCAGCCACTGAGCCACATCCCCAGTGTTATTTTGTATTTTATTTAGAGACTCACTAAATTGCTTAGTGCCTCAAAGTTGCTGAGGCTGGCTTTGAACTCATGATACTCCTGCCTCAGCCTCCTAAACTGCTGGGATTACAGGTGTGTGCCACCATGCCTGGCACTGCTCTGCTTTCTTTTGCAGGACTGGGGATTGAAGTTGGGGCCTCATACTGATGAACCCAATCTAATTCCATTTTAAGATTGGGAGTCATCTTATCTTGTCACAAAGTTATGAAAAGCTCATTTCTCTTTTACCATAAAATACTAAGATTTCTATTTGGCCTGACCACCTGATGTTTAAACTTGTTTGAAATTCCTGTGTGTACTCTGAACTCATTCATGCCTGGCTCTCCTTGACTAGATAACAACCCTCCTAAAACCTCAGCAGCACCTCATAAATTCTAATGTTGGAATCTCAATGTACTCCCTACCTTGAAATGTTAAGCCACGTAGATCATTAACCTGGTATCTGTCTTTGTATTTTGCTTGCCAGATCCTGTTAACTGTAAGTTCCCAAGACACCCCCCTTTGTAACTCTTTGTGCTATAAAACCTTTTACCGGGGCTGGGGATGTGGCTCAAGCAGTAGCATGCTTGCCTGGCATGTGTGCAGCCCGGGTTCGATCCTCAGCACCACATACAAACAAAGATGTTATGTCCGCCGAAAACTAAAAAAAATAAATAAATATAAAACAAAAACAAATAAATAAAAAAATAAAACCTTTTACCTGGAGAGCTGGGGGTTGATCTCTAGCCCGTCTTTGGGAGAGACAGTTGCTGGCCACTTCACAAGAGCTGTTTTGTGAACACAATCCAAGCTTGCTTTAATTTGATTTAAAATTGGAGTCAGTGGGCTTTTATTTGCATTGTGGTTCAACAATACATGCTTGGCAAAGTACCACTGAGCTACATTCTTAGCACTTTTAAAATTTTAGCTTGAGATAAGTTCTTGCAAATTTGCTCAGGCTGGCTCAAACATGTGATCCTTTGCCTCAGCCTCTTGAGTAGTTGTCTGCTCTTTATACTGGGCTTTCATACACGCTGTTCCTCCCTCTGTACCATCTCCCCTTAGGCTTTTGCTTGCATTGTAGTCCAACATCATCCCCTTCATCTGGTCAGCATCTCAACCTTAGTGTCAGTTCAGATTTCCCTTCCTTTGTGAAGACTTTCCTGGTTCCCCTGGGCTCCCCAACCCCTTGACATTAGATATCTTGTTTTCTAGACCCATCTATTGTGTCCTCAGTGCCTGGTACAGGCCTGGCTGTTATTAACCCCTTACAAAAGAAGAGATCTCTCAAATATTATGTGCTATTCAGCTTCCAAGATGGCCTCAGTGATTCATTTCCTGGTGTTTATGCCCTTGTACTGTCCCTTCCCACACTGAAATGATATGGTTTGTATAGCCCCTGCGGCTCTCAACAATATTGTAGAAGCTGGGCATAGTGCCACATACCTATAGTCCCAAACATCCTGTTTCAAGATAAACTGAAAAGGGTTGGGGATGTAGCTGAGTGAAGCTAGCTGCCATGTTGTGACTATATACCAGCAGGTCTATGGAGAGTTCTGCCTGTTGAGGACCTGAGGCCTCTTGCCCATAGCCAGCACTGACTTGTCAGGTATGTGAATTAGCCACCTTCAAATCGCCCTTGCAGCCCTTGTCAGGCATTCAGACAACTGCAGCCAGGGTTGGATGGTATGAATCGTGGTACAGTGTTTGTTAGCATGTGTGAGGTTCCATCGCCAGCATCAAAATAAATAAAGTGTGAATAACTGCAGCCTAATTGACATCTGACTGCAGCCTCCAGAGACCCTGAAGCAGAACAACCCAGCTCCCAAATCCTGACCTACAGCATCTGTGAGAGGTAAAAGATGTTTAGAGATAATTAATTTCAGGACAATGTCTTAATTGTCCTTTTTTTTTTTTAACCATAATAAATTCTTTTAAGTCTTTTGCAGAAAAGCTTAATCCTGTTTTTCTTCTTGAATGCTCTGCATTTCTTACTGGTCATAACGCACCTCCTGGGAGACACTGAATCAGCCATGTTAGCAGCTTGAACTCCTGGTGGTCCCTCCCAAGTGACACCACCAGCTGGTATTCCCATCTTCCCAGGCAAATGCAGGTGGGTTGGAGTCAAGTTTCAAACCTGCTGCCCCACCCCCACCCTGCTAGAGAAATCAGAGAGGAAGCCAAGTCATAGCAACTGTTCATATGACATACTTTATTTCCAATCTACAACCATTAAAAACGTTTTGTAAGTTTACACTGTACAATTATTCTCATGTCTGAAATAAGACACGGGGGGCGGGGGCAGGGAGAGCTGGTGGATTGGACTGCAGTTGTCCTAGCACCCAATCCATCCTGGGAAGGAGCCTTTTGAAGACAAAAGAGAGGAGGAGAGAACAGTGGAAAGGACAGGTGGACAGTTGGCCCAAGGATGCCCTTGGTCCCTTCCCTCCCCGGGGGCCTTTCCCTGGGGGGTCTCCCAGGACCCACAGCTGCAGGACCCTCACCAGGCTGAGTAGGAAGGGGGCTTCACAGTATTGGCAGGAGCTGGGGAGGGACCAGGATGAAGAGGAAGGACAGCTTCTGGCTCTCTTCCCCAGGTGTTGGGGATTTGGAGCTTTTTTGGCACTATCTATAATAAGGTCTTCCTAGGGTTGGGAGGAAGAGGAGGAGCTGGAGACTTAGGATTTTTTTCTTGCAGAGTTAGGATTCTTTCCACTTGGAGAGAGACCATCTGGCCTATGGTGAGGTTCCCAAGGGACAAACTAACAGGGTCCTTTGCCTCTTGCCTCTCCAGGACTCCCACCCTTGCCTGCTGCCACTGCCCAGACAGCCTTTTGTAAAATCCAGGCAAATGGGAGAGGGTGAGCACAGCTGGCACTGAGCCAGGGTCAGGAAAGGGAAAACTGCATGTTCTCCCCAGCCCACCAGCTTCCTGGAAGCAGAGACACCAATGGTTGTTTTTGTTGTTGTAGTTTTATGGGGGGCAGGGGCCCCCATTCTTTGCCAGCTCCAGTCCATTCCAGCCTGCACTCACTGCTAGCCTGGGCCAGCAGTTGGCCAGCTTGTGCATGTGGGAATGACCTGGAAAACTCTTTCAAATCCCAACTTGCTGTTACCTGCCTGGGAAGTTCTAATTCAGTATGCCCCAGGTGGGGCCCAAAATTTGCACTTCTGCTGAGTTCCCTGGTGATGCTCCTGCTACTGGGACACAATTTGAGAGCTAGTGGTCTGGAAGGGTGCCCCCAGTCACCTTATCCTTGGCAACCTGGTACCTCCAGGCAGGGCCATGGCAGGCAAGGTCCAGCCATAGAGGCACCAAAGGATCTGGAAAGATCCTGGGAATGGACTTTTAGTGAGCCCCCCTGTGCAGAGAAGTAAACTAAGGCACAGAGATCAGTGGCGGAGCTTTGGAGGGTGCTCTGGGGCCCATAGGGTCATCCTAATGCTCATCAGAAGACCGTAAGACTGAGAAGGTCAGAGAAATTAAGAAAGCCCAGGTTTAGGCTAGGTTTCCAGATGGCTAGCTGAGATCCTTCTTCATGGGAGTGGTTTAGGTGGCTTCAAAATGGAGTGTTAACAAGGCAGCCAGGTTCAGACTGCCTCACCCTTTCAGGAGAGTTAGAGGAAACCAAAGTTCCTTCCCTGTGGGTCTGGAGTCCAGAGAGCTGGTGAGGGGCAGGGAGTGCAGGGAGCAGGGCCAGTGGGATAGCCAAGGGGGAGAGAAGGGTCTCAGGATGGGGAGGAAGGAGTGGGCAGGGCAGGTGGTGGAGAAGCCTTGAGGAGGGTCTCAGGCCTGGCATTATGTCCTCCGTCATCTTTGGATCTTGGGTCTATGGATTCTGCACATTGGGAATGTAATCTATAGGTTCTTCCAGGGTAAACTATTCTGGAGGTGACGATACCCAGGGTTAGAAAAAAATGGTTAGACAGACAGATGTACAGATGACCAGAGAGAGGGAAAGAAGAACCCGAGTCAGACTGAATCTGTCTTACAACCAGGGCCATCCAGGAGGGGGATCCAACCTCCACATCCACCATATACCCCCCAGTGGAAAGTGCCGGGAGGCTGCAGAGAGAGAGAAGATAGTGTGGCTCAAGGGGGAGACTGGGGGGATATCCTTCTGGACTTTGGGGTTGCTGGGGTGGGATGAACCCAATGGGAAGGGCTGGCAGGGCTGGTGCTGCCTGATACATGAGGGCAAGGGGTCCCCTCTGGGATGAGGAAACAAAACAAGCATGAAATGCAGGACACCAGATCTGAGAGCAAATATTGAAGTTGGGAGATGACAGAGGCACTCCCCTGATAGGAGGGAATGTGAGCTTGATGGGCACGGAGGGCTTCATTGAGGTTGTAAAAAATCTGTAGGAGGAACAGTGCTGAGGGGGGATGTCCTGGGAGGGCTGAGAGCTGGCACGGCAATAAACCTGGGGCCCAGAGGAGGAAAACCTGGCCATGGGCCAAAGACTCTCCATCTGCTGGAAGGAATCAGCTTGGGGGGAGTGGGGGGAGGCAGGCGGGCGGGGGTCTTTGGAAGATGAGAAATGAGAGGATGAGTGAGAGGATGGAAGCAAGTACACCAAGCCCAGAGAGAGAAAGGGGCTCAGCCAAGATCATGAAAGGCAGAGAGGTGCCTCATCAGGGGTACAGGGCCTGCAGGCAGTCAGCCCAGGACCTGATCTTGGCTCTGCCTCTGGTTTGCTGTGAGGCCCGGGGTGAGCTACTCCCTTCTCTGGGCCTGATTTCCTCACCTAAAAATCAAAAAGGCTAAGACAAAGGACTGATGTGGTAGGATTCCACCTCCATGAGGTTCTGAGAGTAGGCTGATCCTCTAGAAGACTAGAGGATCCCGGGGGCAGCAGGGAGGATGGGGAACTAGTGTTTAGAGGATACAGAGTTATAGTTTGGGATGACGAAAAAGTTCTGAAATGGCTGGGAGTGAGGATTACACAACACTGTGTGCATACTAAAAGCCACTAAAAATAAAGTGAAAGTAGCCAATTACGATATGTATATTTTGCCACAATTAAAAAAATAAGTGAGGGGGCTGGTACAGATTCACATGTAGTCTCCTTTTTATTTATTAAAACCAATGAACAGATGAGGTGGTGTCATCCCCAGCACTAGGGCACTGAGGGGCTGACCTGGGAACAATGAGTGTGGTCAAACCATTTACATTAGTATAGAACCTCAAACTTTTCCAGGTAGACCTGCAGGCACAGTGTTGTATTTGGTCCTCACTACAGCCACAAGAGGTAGGCCATTATCCCCACTTTATAGCTGGGGAAACTGAGGCATAGGCTAGCCACATGATTTGAGCCAAGGTCATTCAAGTTGGTGGCAGTTTGTTATTTTTTTAACAATAGTCTCCTGGAAAACATCCTTGCATCTTAGCTTTAACTTGTAAAAACACTAAGTGGCTCCATGGCCTTTGAAGAGAGGACATATATATATATATATATATATATAAAATTAGTAGCAGAAGAATTGCTTGCTTGCCATGATTGGATGATGAAAGTTATAAAATCATATGATTTTTTTTTTCTTTTTGCTATGGCTGTGAAGAAACACAAGAGTAACATTTATGGGAATTAAATCAGGCAGACATGAAGAATACATTATCTTGCCTTTTGATTTTCTATTTTTTTCTGTCTCATTAAATGTGTATGATTAAGGGGCTGGGGTTGTGGCTCAGTGATAGAGCGCTTGCCAAGCATGTGTGCTGGGTTCGATCCTCAGCACCACTTATAAATAAATAAAAATAAAGTTCTATCAACAAGTTAAAAAAGTTATTAAAAAAATGTATAAGATTGTTCATTGTTTCTGAATTTTTGGGAAATCTTCAGGGTAATTAGACCAAAGCAGAGTTTGGTGAAGGACCAGATTCTGTAAGGCCCAGCTTGGCGCGATTCTGTAAGGCCCAGCTTGGCGCTCGGTACTCTTATTAAGAATACAGTGTTGCAGGCTGGACATGGTGGTGCTTGCCTGTCATCCCAGCAGCTCAGGATGCTGAGGCAGGAGGATCACAAGTTTGGGGCCAGGCTTAGAAACTTAGCAAGATGCTGCCTCAAAATTTAATAAATAAATAAATAAATAAATAAAAAAGAGCTGGGGAGGTGGCTAGGTGGTGGAGGGCCCTTAGGTTCACTCCCCATTACTGCAAAAATAATATAACATTGTAATTACTGGTGAAAAGAATGATGGCCTAATGGTCAGGCTGTGGCCAGGAGTGCTTGGGATCCCCTGGGGACTGGCTAAGCATGCAGATTCTTGTCTCAGAAGGCTGAAGTGGAGTTCAGGAATTTGCATCTTGCACACGCCCTCAAAGGATTCCAATGCAGGGGTCCTCGGAACACCCTCTGGAACACATGTCCAGTGATGGGGTGGGTAGACTTGTTGGTGGCATTTTGGTGAACATGCTATGGCATGTTCTGGGTGTCCTAAACCCTGCCAGTGCTCCCAGTGACACAGTGGGTTTGCATAGCAATCGGGACAGAGTAGGGCTAGGGGATCCACTAGACCAAAGTTCTTGTCTAAACTTGCTGGCTTCCCAGGTGGGTGCTCTGGGATGCGGCCTGTATCTCAGTTTCTGTCCTCCGGAAAGTTGTCTTTGAGAGACCTAAAGGAGATGGGGAAGAGGAAAGTGATCTCCAAACAGTAAAGTGCTCATGGTGGGATGTATCAGGGGATTGTTGTCATTATTAGTGAAGAGGTAGAGGGACTTGGTGGCTGATAAGGCTGGAGCAGGGAGACACCCTGGATGGGCAGGGAGAGGGAGGAAGAGCTTTGACATTATCCAGGCAAAAGAGGCTGGGTGATAAATCCATGAAAAGTACCTGAGAGCAGGTATGATGGCTCCCTACAAGCATCAGGGTGTAAGAGGATCAAGTCTATGGGCCCTCAGCTTTGTCACCTGGAGGCCAGAAAATAGAAGAGCATTCCTTTGGGGGCCAAGTGATAGGGCTTTTTTTGTGGTCATAGACAGCAAGACCTCTTGGAGGCCAGCTTTTGGTGAGGAAGGACTGGGAGAAAGGGTTGGTAGGACTGGGAACTGAATTTCGATGACTTGTGCGTGATCCAGGCCTTAGAGCCAATGCACCAAAGTGGTTCGATTTATTTTCATTTCATGTACAGTCACCGCTGCCTCCAGAAGGGTCTAATTTGGCTCTGGGAAGAGGTCAGACACAGGAAATGAGAAGTCACCCAGTTTGGGGTCAATCATGGAGTTGGTCCCACACCTCCCCCAACCAACTGATGTCAACCCATGCACCCACATCAGACAGTCTGTAGGAGATTAGGACCCCAGGGTTCCTTGGGACTTTGGTTGAAAAGAGAGGAAATGGGGCAAAGGAGGAAGAAAGCTAAAGAAGGAGGAGGAGGAAGCAGATAGGAGTAAAGGGTAGATGGGAACAGGAAGGGGAAGAAAGGGAAGAAGGGCAGCATTCCTTCCTGGCACCCCAATCCTCCAGGGGAGCCCCCACTTGTGGGTCAGGCAGTTTTCTGCTTTGGGAATGTTACCAAGACATAAAAAAAAAAAGGCATTTGAAGAAACAAACTTAGAAATTACATTCCAAAAGAGTAGAGAGTTTTTACAAACCAACCCTCCCACCCCCAAAAAGAAAACAACCAGTTACCAAGTAAAATGCTAAAAATGAAACCGAACCAGTATTTACACATAACACTTTAACCCCACCAAGCCCCATGTCCAGAGGCTTCTGAGGAACAGTGACGAGTGGCCTTGCACAGTGGCATGCAAGGAGTGGAAACTGGGACTTCACTGAAAACCAAGACCTGGAGCCTCCAACACCCGCTGGGGGCTGGGGGGGGCTAGATGCCCAGACAACGAAGATGGCACGACAATCTCAGATGAGGACGATGGTAAGGCTGAGCGGCCCGTGGGCCCTGGGGTGAATTCAGGTCTCATGGGGATTTTTCCCCAAGGCTGAGAGCGCAGCCTCCCTGGCCCTCTTCAGCTCGGGAGGTGGCAAAAGGCCTCTGGTGGCTTGTGGCCTGGTGTGAATCCTCTCACTGCAGATAACCTTAGAGGGGCCCCCTGACCTCTTGAGTGGGAGGGTCGGCATCTCAGGGGGGAAAAGCCCACGGCTCCATGGCCTGCCAGCTATGCCCACACAAGTGACTGGGGCACAAGGAAGCAGCTGGAAGGACAGGCGTGCCCCTGATGTGCTGCCAATAGGGAATGGGGGTGAAGAACTACGTGGTCCAGATGACCCTGAAAGGGTAGGCTGGGAACCAGCAGGAGGGAGTACAGAGGCATCTGCTGAGTCCAGGGTCGGGGGAAAACTTGCAGGGCTGTTGGCTTTTCTGATGGGGAATTGTGTAGACGAGCCAATCCATCCTGTGATGTAACTCGGGGTCCCCAGTCAGTGACAGTGGGGCTGCACATCTGTGTGTGTAGGGGGTGGGCATGTGCACAACCAAAATGGGTTCACTGGCACCAAGGGAGAGGCCACATGAGACCTTCCTCACGGTACTGCAATGAGTTACGTTCAGTCCATCTGATGGTGTGGGCAGCTGCCATGGGCATGGGAAAGGGCAGGCGGTGGATCCGAGGCTGGGAGAAGAGCCGTGAGAGGCCATAAGGCTGAGGAGACAGGCTGGTGAAAAGGCTGGCAGGTTGGTGAGAACTGAGGCAGGCGGGCAGACACTCTCAGATCCATGTGCAAAACGGCAGTAAACAACATTCTTGAAGTCCATCCTGTTTTCCTGCGAGTTCTCACTTAGGGAACTTGGAGGGATTTCTGTGCTCTTAATAGAGCTGTCGTAATCCATGTTTGACTCATTACAGAAGGTTTCAGAGACGGGAGGAAAAGGAGAAGGGAAAGGGAGAAAGCCGGGGGAGTGGTGACAACAGTCTGGCCCACCACCCCATCCAGAGCATTTACAGGCTGACCTCTGGGGGCTGGGCAAGGACCAGGTGCTGGCAAGTAGTGCTCTGGGCTAAAGGGTCAGCGGTGTTGGGGGAGCAAGCTACAGGGCACCAGGTCTGGTGAGGGGCCCTCCTAACTGACCAGTAGACCAGAGCGTGGCTGCTGAGCCACCTGGTCCACACTGGGGACCCCATGCCTGTCCATGGTGTTACAAGTCCCACATTGTCCCAGTGGCAAGAACACGTGTCGATCTCCAATAAATTACCTTAAGGACTTTGGGGTCAATTAAATTATTAAAATAAAGTAAACCACCTTAAATATTTATAGTACGAAAAATTCAAATAAACAATCTAGAAATGTGTTTCTGGGCTCCAGTCTACTGTGAATTCTTCTTGGCCTGATGTGACCAATTGGGAGTCTCCTGTTGGGAGTCTCTTTGCCCTCCACCAGCTGCAGGATGTAAACACAGAGGAGGTGCAGTCTCCTCCAGGGTGCTGGGGAAAGAGGCCCCAGGTCAAGGCATGGGCATGTAGGCAGGTTTTTTTTTTTATGCACCAGTTCTTAAGACTGACTCTACCTATTTCTGTCTTCACGGAGTCTCCCAAAAGGTTCCCCCCGCCCCCATCACTTTGACAAGGGAGGAAATTCCAATGGCTCCCTGACCTGAGCCCTACTCATTCCCACTGTCTCCCAGTTTTTACTGCTCCAGGACTCTGAGCATATTCTTGGCCCTGGTTACGGCCCTATCATACCCCCTAGAATCCCAGCAAACCAGAGCAGCAGGGCCAGGAGGAGGGGATGGTGGCTAGCCCAGCTCTGCCAGGAACCCAAGGTGGGCCCTAGAGCAGAGCCCATTTTCTCGGTGGTGTCTCCTCCCCGTGAAGGGTTACGTGGTCAACAGGGAACATCTCTGTGAGTCCCCTTCCACGAAGCATGACCAGAGGTGCATCTCTTCCTGGGCTCTTCTGAGAAGTGGGTATGGGTGGATCCAGGCAAGGGTCTCCTTTAGGACCCAGGGGTTGGTTCCAATGGGCCCAATTTTGGTCTGTCTCCCACTCAGTGCCTTCCCTTGGGAGTCAGAGATCACCACCCACTGGTCAGCAGGAGACCCGCTTTACCTTGATGTGAAAGCTCTTCTCTGGCAGTGGTATAGCTGCTGTCCCTCCAGGGCATGGCCCCTTGCCTCCTCTCCACCTCCCAGGAACTGGGCTGGTCGAGGCAGGGAGCCAGGCTGCTCTGTCACTCACTGGCAGGGGCCACCCTTTCCTCCATGCCCCAGCCAGACTCAGAGGGATGCAGCCTGCACTTGGAAGGAGAGTGGCGGATAGCAGAGCGGGACGGCCTGGCAAAGCAGGAGGCAAGAGACTGGGCACTGCAGTCACAGACAGCGTCCTAAGAGGAGGGAAAGAAGAGGTCAGGAGTCAGGAAGTATGGACAGCTACCACTGGGTGACCAGCCAGGCATGGAATTGGACTCAGCCATGCCCACAGACCAGTTCCCAGGGGCTGCATCCCCTCTCTGGAGCCATTTTTCTGTTTTCCTCCCTTTTGGACAGTAATGGATATTCATTCTAATGTGGTCCAGAAGATACAGAGAAAAAAGTGAATGTTGTCGAAGTCCTGCAACGTCAAAAATAAATTCTCAACATACTGCATATACATACTGACTTCATCACCTACATCCTATCTCGCAATTGCAAAACATGAACATTTTTTTTTTGCCACTATGTATGTCCTAGATCTCTTTTAATAGCTGTATACTATTTTTTTTTTTTTTTTTTTTTGGTGCTGGGGATTGAACCCAGGGCCTTTGCATGAAAGGCAAGCACTCTTCCAACTGAGCTATATCTCTAGCCCCAGCTGTACACTATTCTGCTAAATAGAAATAATTTTTAAAAAATGTTTTAGTTGGCCAATGGACCTTTATTTATTTACTTATATGCAGTGTGAGAATCGAACCCAGTGCCTCACAGAGGCCAGGCAAGTTCTTTATCACTGAGCTTTAATCCAGCCCTGAATAGAAATAATTTATATATTCAATTCACTTTTTTCTTTGGTGATGCTGGGGGTTGAACCCAGGGCTTTGGGCATTCTAGGCAAGCACTCTATCACTGAGCAACTTCCCCAGCCCTAATTTTTTGGGGGATGGGGTGGGCGTAGGTAACAGGGATTAAACTCAGGGGTACTCCATCACTGATCCACATCCCCAGCCTTATTTTGACTTTTTTTTTTTTTTTTTTGGTGCTGGGGATTGAACCCAGGGCTTTGTGCATGCAAGGCAAGCACTCTACCAACTGAGCTATTTCCCCAGCCACCTCCCTATGCTCTATTTTGGTAATTTATTTAGAAGCAGAATCTCACTGAGTTGCTTAGTGTATCACCATTGCTGAGGCTGGCTTTGAACTCATGATCCTCCAGTCTCAGCCTCCCAAGCTACCGCTCCTGGCTTCCCCAGCCCTTTTTATTTTGAGATAGGGTCTCACTAAGTTGTTGAGGTTGTGTTCGAACTTGTTATCCTCTTGCTTCAGCCTCCCAAGTTGCTGGGCTTACAGGCATGCACACCACGCCTGGCCCCAATTTACTTTTGATGTTTGTTTGAGTAGTTTCTGATTTTTTACTACTATCAACACACAGAAAAATGCACCTGTAGAACAAGATTGCTTGGCTCAAATCCCAGTTATCACTTACTGTATGGCCTTGGGCAATTACTTCTCAGAGGCTTGATTTCCCCCATAAGATGAGATAAATGATACCTTTTTCAAAGTTGTAAGGGTCAAATCAGATATGATATGTAAAAGCCCTAGGCAAAGGACCTATTAGACATTTAACACGGGTCAACAATTTTTATTAATAATGCAACATATTTATTTTTATTTTTTTCCTGAGGTGCTGGGAAGGGAACCCAGGGCTTTGTGTGTGCCAGGCAAGCACTTTACCACTGAGACACAACCCCAGCCTGCAACATAGTCTTTTATGCAAGCTTCATCTTCCACCTCTGTGATTATTTCCACAGACTACATTCCTAACAAGAGAACTACTGGGTCAACAGGTCACCGGCACATTAACATACTGAAAAATATGTATATCAACTTTAAAATCAACACTTAAAAGCCAGTTAGCTGTGTACTGTTGTTTCTTGGTGTGGTGCTGGTTTTATGGATGTGATAATTAATTTTATTTGTCAATGTGACTCAGCCACAGGCTGCCCAGACATTAGGTTTGAACATTATTCTAGGGATTTCTGTGAGGGTGTTTTTGGATGAGATTAATTGGCAGAATGAGTAGAGCAGATTCCCCTCCCTAATGTGGGTAGGCTTCATCCAATCAAGTAAAGATTCGAATAGAACAAAAATGCTGACTCTCCCCCCAAGTACGTCAATTCTTCACGCCTGACAGCCTTTGGACTGGCACATTAGATTTTCTTCTATTTTCAGACCATGGGTACTTCCTGGGTCACGTGACTGCCAGGCCTCAGTCTGAAATGAAATCATTAACTGAACCAATTCTCAGGCCTTTATGACTCATCATACAGATCTTGGGACTTGCCAGCCTCCATGACCATGTGGGCCCATCTTAAGATAGATATCTGTCAATCTCCCCCACACACTATTGGTTCTGTTTCTCTGGAAAATGTTAATGCAATGGCTGTGTTTGACTATATTCAGGTGTATTCTTACAATATGCTCAGCATGAATATTAAAGTTAAAAAATAGAAATAAATTAGTTAAAAATTAAGTTAAAGGTTTAAAAAATATAAATAAATAAGAGATTTTTTAAAATTACAGCCAGTGTAATCCCAGAGGCTCAGGAGGTTGAGACAAGAGAATCACTAGTTCAAAGCCAGCCTCAGCAATTCAGTGAGGCCCTAAGCAACTCAGAGAGACCCTATCTCTAAATAAAATACAAAAAAAAAGCTGGAGATGTGGCTCAGTGGTTAAGCACCCCGGGTGCAATCCCTGGTATCAAACAACAAAAACAAGACAGCCAGCTGAGTAGATGTGTGGAGAAGAAATGCACTCCCCCTGCACTACTGAGGCTGTAAAACTGGACAATCTTTCTCTCTCTGTCTCTCTCTCTCTCTGTCACTCTCCAGTGCTGAGGACTGAACCCAGAGCTTGTGCATGTGAGGCAAGCACTACCACTGAGCTATACTCCAAGTTCAGCAAAAAACTTTTTTTAAAAAAATTTTTAGTTGTTGATGGACCTTTATTTTCTTCATTTATATATATTCGGTGCTGAGACTTGAACCCAGTGAGTGACTCACACATGCGAGGCAAGCACTCTACCACTGAGCCACAACCACAGCCCCCCCCAGACAAACTTTTTTTTTTTAATGTTTTAGATGTTGATGAACCTTTATTTTATTCATTTATTTATATGTGGTGCTGAGAATCGAACCCAGTGCCTCACATATGCTAGGCAAGCGCTCTACCACTGAGCCACAACCCCAGACCCCAGACAAACTTTTTTGAAAGACAATTTGGGGCTGGGGATGTGGCTCAAGCGGTAGCGCGCTCGCCTGGCATGCGTGCGGCCCGGGTTCGATCCTCAGCACCACATACCAACAAAGATGTTGTGTCCGCCGAGAACTAAAAAAAAAAAAAAATAAATAAATATTAAAAAATTCTCTCTCTCTCCTCTCACTCTCTCTCCTCTCTCACTCTCTCTTTAAAAAAAAAAAAAAAAAAAAAAGACAATTTGGCAACATTTATCAAATACCTTACACATTTTTATATCCTTTCATGATATAATCCCATTTCTGCAACTGAAACCTAAAGAAATAATGTGAAATGTAAAAAAAAAAAAAAAAAAAAAAATTTTGCACCAAGATATTCACCACAGCACCATTTACATTAGGGAAAAACTAGAAACCACCTAAATATACAATAATAGGGAAGCTGACCTTTTGGGCCAGTCCCAGCCATCTCACACAGTATTTTGTGTCCCTATCTCCTCTGAGCCCAGAGCAGACCCCGTGGACCCCTGGCCAAAGCTGACTGGACCAAGGGGTACACCTGACCCATGCTGGACCAATCAGAGGTTCTTCCTCCTGGAAATGTGGAATTTGTATAACAGGCTCGAATCAGTGTCTCTTAGGTGCTTGAACTGAAAGATGTGGTATATCAAGAGCTGAAAGAGCTCACATGGTCCTTGTGCAAATACAACAAAAAGAATGAGAAGGAGGAAGAGGACATAGGAGCAAATAAGGCTCAAAATATAGGAGAGGGAGACAGGGAGAAGCTGCTAGCCCTTCAGTCTCTGCTCTTGGGTTCCATGCAGTAAGTACTCCATCATTCTTCAGAGAGGTTTCCTTCTCCTCTGCAATGCTAACTTCCATGCCTCCTTTGCTAATAGTCAAGTAATCCCTGACTTATCAAAACTGATATCAGAAGGGGGGCATCCAGAAAATATTCACAGAGACAATATGAGCACCTAGTTGTGAAGTCTTGCTGGGCTGGTAGGCAGGTTAATGTTTTGTTTTGTTTTGTCCCGGCAATGAGAATTAAACCCAGGGGCACTTTACCCCTGAGCTACATCCCTCACCCCTTTTTATTTTTTGAGATAGGGTCTCACTAAGTTGTCCTGACTAGCCTTGAACTTGCAATCCTGTGGCCTCAATTTCTAAAAAGCTGGGATCACAGGATTGTGCCATAGCACCTGGCTCAGGCAAATATATATATATTCATATTTGCTACCAGGGGTTTAACCCAGGGGTGCTTTACCACTGAGCCATATCCCCAGCCCTTTTCAATTTTAATATTGAGACAGGGTCTTGCTAAATTGCTTAGGGCCTCTATAAGTTGCTGAGACTGGCCTCAAACTTGCAATTCTCTTGCCCCAGTCTCCCAAGTCACTGGGATTATAGGCATGCCTAGGCAAGCTAATATTTAATAATACTTACAATTGGCTCTCCCAAGCCTAACAAGCCACACAACATACTAACTAGTGAGGGCAAGAGAGCTACGGGCACACCCTTTCCCTGGAGGATGCTGGAGGTCTCTGCTGTGTAGTAGTCAAACCCCTGGTTAAACCACTTACTAGTCTCTTGGCATTCAGACCATGTGGTCTCCAGGTTTGTGTTGTTCCAGGTCTGGGACATCCATCCCCATGTCAGACCATAAGAAGTATTTGAGACATACACATACGACTATATTTCTTGAATTAAAAAAAAACAAAAGAGCTAGGCACTGTGGTGCAGCTACTTGGGAGGCTAAGGCAGGAAGATCAAAAATTTGAAGCCAGGCTTGGCAACATAGCAAGACCCTGTCTCAAAATAAAAAGTAAAAAGAGGCAAGGATGTGTCTCAGGGGTGCAGCACCCCTAGTTCAAGCTCCAGTATCCAATAATTTAAAGGGTTGGGCATGTAGCTCAGTGGGGGGTGCTGTGGTGCAAGCCTGTAATCCCAGAGTCTGGGGAGGCTGAGGCAGTAGGATCTTGAGTTCAAAGCCAGCCTTGGTAACTAGGCAAGGCCCCAAGCAACTTTGGGAGACTGTCTCAAAATAAAATATGAAGAGGTCTGGGGATGTGCTTCAGTAGTATAGCACCCATGGATTCAATTTCCTGTACACACACACACACACACACACACACACACAAAATCCACGTGAGATTGGACCCTGGAAGCCAATCCCGCTCCCAAGAAAAAGGGCAAACTCCACCCACCTACCTCATTGGGAAGAATCGAGGTGCCATCGCCCTCCCGGGGCACACCGTCCTTCCCCACCTGGGGAAGCAGGGTGGCTCTGGCCTCCTCGCTGCTGCCTGACTTGGTGGCCTTCTTGCTCAGGATCCTGGCCACGCCCTCCGGCTGATGGTAACTGGCCGGGGAGAGGGGCTCGGGCTTCTTGGCGCCTTCCTCTCCCGCGGCCGCCGTGGGGCTCGGGGCGCGGCCACACACGTTGCGGAAGAACTCCTGCACGATGCCGTACTTGGGAGGCTCGGGCTTGGCCCGGGTCTCGGACATGCCCAGCTTCCACACAGATTCCGTGCTCCCTGAGTGCTCCACCACACTGAAGAGGCTGGACAGCCCGTCGTTGATGTTCCTCAGCACCGGGCTGTCCCGCGTGGTGGTGGAGCGAGCCCAGGCCGAGCCATTCTGCTTGCCCTGGTGCAGGTTCCAGAGGCTGCGGTCCTTGGTGCTGTCCAGCTTGGACACCGAGCGCCTCTGGAGCTTTGGCGAGCCATACTTGGGCGAGCAGCAGGGCCGCTCGATGCGGGAGTGGACCTTGTCCAGGGAGGAGGAGATCTGCTTGCTGCGCACGGACACCAGCGACGAGCTGCGGGGTGACCAGCTCTTGCTGTGCAGGCTGCTGCGGGGCGGGTCAGTCTGCAGGCCCACGCTGACCGTGCGGATCGTCTGTGTGCCCACGCTGGCCAGGCCCACCGTCTGGCTGGATGTGCTTTTCACTTTCCTCTCCAGCGAGCCCGAGCGCATGGCCTGTCGCACGCAGTTGGTGATCTCCTTCATGTCATCGCTCATGTTGCCCGACATCTCAAAGTCATGCAGGGCCGCGGGGAAGGCGGGCCCGGCTGCCGAGGCGCTGCCTGCTGAGCCCCCATCCAGGCGCTGCCGCGAGAAGTTGCACAGCCACCGGCTGTAGGAGCTCTCGGCCAGCCCGTCGGCCTCCGCTGATTCTTTGGGCTTGGCTGTGGTGAAGAGGAAGCCGGGCTCAATGAGGATTTTGCCCTCCTTGTCATGGACCACAGGGACACCCAGGCGCCGGGCCACTGGGGGACTGTAGTAGACTCGGATGCCTGTCTTGTCTGGAGCCGTGTAGCTGCGCTGCATGTGTCTCCCTGCAGGGTCCTGGCAGCCCAGCGCACCCAGGCGGTTGGAGTCCTGAGGCGTGAGCCCTGCCTTTTCCTTGGTATCTTTCTCTGGATCCACCGTCTCAGTACTCACAAAGGTAAAGGCAGGGTTGTTGGGCAGTTTCTTGCCTCGGGCATCTCCACCAGCAAGGTAGGGGGAACAGTCAAGCAAACTTTCAAACTCAGACATGGAGGAAACAGATTTGGTCCTGGGAAGAGCAGAGGAGGAAAAACGGCGTTAGAGGGAAATAACAGATGGCGCACACCCTGGCCTACCTCCCTGGTGGGTGGGAACTGCTTTAACTGGCTGCTTTCCTCTTCCTGTCTTACTTTTAGGTATTTCCTGGAATCTTCTCCCAAATAGATATTTTCATATAAACCCTCATCTCAGGGTTTGCTTCTGGGGGAACCCAAACTTAGATGCCATTAAATCTTCAACACAAACAGAAGCACAGACGAAATAAAATAGCATAGAGAATCCAGAAATGAGTCCACACATCTTTAGTCAACTGATTGTCAATAAAGGTGCCCAAAACATCATTAGAGAAAGGACAGTCTGTTCAGCAAATATTGCTAGGAAAACAGAAGATCTGTAAGTAGAAGATCGAATTTGATCCTATTTCTCATCCTGGACAAAAAAATCAACTCAAAATGGATCAAAGACCTTAAAGTAAGACCTGAAACTCTGAAACTACTAGAGGAAAACACAGGGGAAACACTTCAAGATATTGGCACAAGCCATGATTTCCTGGATAGGGCTCTAAAAGCACAGGAAACAAAAGCAAGAATTGACGAATGGAATTACATTGAATTTAAAAGCTTGTGCAAGAGCAAAGAAAATAATACACAACCCAGAGTGGGAGAAAATCCTTGTAGGCTGCTCATTTGACAAGGATTAATATCAAAAATATGTAAAAACAAGTAAAATAACAGAACAAGTAATCTGGTGAAAAAAATGGGCAAATGATCTGAATAGACACTTCTTATAAGAAAAAAATGCAAATGACTAATAAATATGGGGAAAAAATGTTCAATAGCATGAACCATCAGGCAAATCAAGACTACAATGAGATCCACCTCATTCCAGTTAGAATGGCTATTATAAAAAAAAATCAATAAATGCTGCTGGGAATATAGGGAAAAAGGAACCCTTATACATTGTTGATAGGAACCTAATTAAACAGTCACTATGGAAAACAATAATAGAAGATATTCAGAAAAACTAAAAATAGAACTACTGTGGCTGGGGTAGAGGTAGCTTAACTCCATAGCACTTGCTTAGCATGCACCAGGCCCTGGATTTAGTTGCCAGCAACGCGCGCATGCGCGCACACGCGCGCGCGCGCGCGCACACACACACACACACACACACACACACTAAGGCACGTGCATGCCCACGTGCTTCTAAAAATAGAACTACCCTATGATCCAGCTATCCCACTCCTGAGTATACAGCCAAAGGAAATGAAGCCAGAATACAAAAGAGATACCTGCAGACCCACATTCACTGAAGCATCATTCACCACGGCTAAGATAAGGGCCAGCCTAGGTGCCCATCAACAGATGAGTGGATAAAGAAAATTATGGTATATATACACCATGGAGTATTAATTAGTCATAAGGAAAAATAAAATCCTATCATTTGCAGGAAAATGGGTGGAATAGGAGGATATCATGTTAAGTGAAACAAGTCAGACACAGAAAAACAAGTATTGCATATTTTCTCTCTTATGTGGAAACTAAAAAGAAGAAGAAAAAAACCCGCCTGAAAGTAGACGAGGGCTTACTAGGGATTGGGAAGGGAGCCACGGGTAAGAGAGAGAGAGGAGTGGGAGGAGGAGAGGTAGAAGAAGGGTGGACGGATGTGATCAACACCTATTTCTACAATTAACGTGTTAATACACGTTTTTAAAATATAATATTTTAAAAATCCCAGCACAGACCGGGCACATGTTACCTGGAGGCCTGAAGTACCAGTCATGTGTTAGTACATCACACAAACTGGACGACTCGGACAGCTCTAGAGGAAGCCGTCGAGACGGTGGGAAGAGACCGAGGGAAAGAGTGGGCAGGGAGGAGCTGCCGAAAGTCATAGACTAGAAGCCACACAGCTGGAATTCAAAGCCAGCCTCTGGCTCCAGTGCCCACCTGGAGCCTGGGGCCTCCTTGCTTCTGGGCTACTCTGTGTGGCTCCTGTGAGGCTCCATTTCCCTATCTCATGTGTTTCCTAAAGGTAGAGACAAAGTCCTACTAGTCTAGGGGAGTCCCCTTGGTCACAGCATGTGACTGGCCCAATGGATGCTGCTCAGAGCCCCAGGAATGGATGTCCATGGTGACTCTCCTAACCCAGAGACAGAAAACAGAACCAGCTAGGATGCGCTGGAGCCCTGGTATTCCAAAGAAACACACATCAAGCTGCAGTCTGGAATCCCCCAGGCCCCGGGCTTTCCAGCTCCTGAGTGACTTGGGTTATGACCACATCCTGCTGCTCTCCCAATTCTGATGGGGCGCAGGGGTGGGCACAGGGGCAAGAGAGGAGAGGGGCAAAGGGGCGGGCAGGGTGGGGCTGCCAGCACCTCTTTAAGCCGGTTCCCCCCAGCTCAGCTTCGGAAACCGTCTCCTTGTCGTGGATCTTCTCACTGCGCGTCTGTCAAAGAAGAGACAGGAAAGGTCAACTCTGGCCACCAGCATGCAGAAGGAAGGTGACTAGAGGCCCTCCACACTTGACTTCTCATCTGAAGAGCAGCAATGATGTCAGCAATGATCCAGAACAACTGTTGGTCAAGTTTCTGGCGGCTCTGCATGTACCTCCCCCACCATAAGAATGTGACACACGCTGTGCTAACTGTACTGTCAACAGTGACCCCCCCCAAAAAAAAAAACACCAAAAAGAAAAAAACAAGAAAGACTACTCATGGTGACAGCAGTGACCATGCAGCTACTGCCTGGGCTTGTCCATTCTGGTTCTAGAGGCACAATTCCCAGCACCTGCACCAGTTATCACAACTGCCTTCCTTGGCTGCCAGCCCTGGTGAGCCCCCCTTGAGATCCTCCCCCTCAGTTCCCCAGAATCAGTGTTCATTGTTTGCAATCAAGCCTCCTAAGTGGCGCCCCACTTCCTCTGGTGGTCATGAACTAGAGTGATGCAAACAGCCGTACACTCACTGCCTTTGGTTACTCAGCAAGCTGCTCTCTGACAGTGCCCCTGAGCCTTAAGTGCAGACTTCACCAATGTGATCTTACCGATCTCCACACCTGCTTTCCACAGATGCACAGGCGAAAGCAAGAGAGGCTGGGGGTTTCTCCCAGGCTGGGAATCACAACCCTGACAGAGGACACTTCCCAAGTCCCAAACCATGGGGAGGACCCATGAGGCATAGGGGCCCCAGGGCCTGAGATGCCTGAGGTGCAAGGCTATGTAACCTGTGGGATAGGGTTAACATCCTCCTATCACATCCCCACAAGCAAAGAATTTATGGCCCAGCCAGGAGCCCAGACAACACGGGTGACCCTCACCTCTTTCCAGCTGTTGTCCTGCTTCTCGAGGTCTGAGTGCTTCAGGACCCAGGGGTCGGCAGCCTTCTGCAGCTGAGCAAGGGCAAAGAGTACGCATCAGTGATGGGCATGAGTGAGCAGAGGCCCAGAGCAGGACCACATCCTGGGCTCTGCCCTGCAGCTGGGAGGAGCATCATGGGCCAGGAGCCAGAAGGTTCCTTCTAGAGGGTAGCAGCTCTGAGCTACCTGAGTTGGATTGGAAAATGATAATAAGAGCAATTTCTTGCAGGCATCCTGATGGATGTCATTATATCTAATATAGTAACCATTATTGCTGTTAATTCATGCTGCAGTTCATGGATCAGCTAGCTGAGTAGCACCTTAGTGTGCCTGGCCTGTGGGCCGATATGTTTCCCCAGGTATGTTATGGAACTTATCTCATAATTTTAAAATCATTTAAAATATCCTATTGTTAATATAATTAAAAGAAACTGCTTTCCTACAGACAGGAATTTGGTTTGATGGTGCAAATGGATGCATCTGACCTGCTTTCCACATGGTACATGGAATGTTCTGGAATTCATGTTAGCGTGCCATCCTCCACTCACCATGCACAAGCTCCTTAGTGGGTATGACCCTCAGGGGATCTCTATCTCTGCAGGGAAGGAGTCAGGGCCCAGGAGTGGAACTTGCCAGATGTGAGAGTTTTGCTAGATTCCAGGCCTGTCCCTTACTCACTTTATGACTTTGGACATATCACTCTGCCTCAGTTTCCTCATCTGAAAAAGGGAGTTAGTGACTGTGACCTTGCAGGGCTGCTGGAGGATTGGAGACAGCAGTAGGAGAGGAAATGCAAATGATCATCATGATGCAGGCCCGCATCAGGAATCAGAGAAAGGCAAATTAAAACAGTAAGACAGCATGTACACCTGGAGATAAACAGATGTTTCAAAATGGCAAAGATAAAGCAAAACAGGCCCTTCTCACTGTGCTCCCGGTGGAGTGCAACTGGGTGAAGCCTTTCTGGAGGGCTGGCTGGGCAGTTCCCATCAACTATAAATGCGCATGCCCTTGAACACAGCAATTTCACCTCTAGTGATCTATGCTATTGAAATGTTCATGCATGTGTGGAAAAATGTGCATTGGGGTTATTCACTGGGGCACTACTTTAAATAGAGAAAAACTGGAAACAATCTAGATCTTGTCGATATGGAATACTAAATTCTGGTGTCCCCATGCTCAGAAGGTCAAGCAGCAGTCAGACGAGATGAGGCCTCCCCTAGCCTGTTGTGAACAGCTCTCCATGAAAGAGGCAAAGTGCAAATAACTTGTGCATTATGATTCGATTAATCAAAAATGGAAATGAAACTCTGAATATAAATTGTTTAAATATCAAGAAAGGGAGAGAATAGGCTTTGTAACATTTGGCCCCCTTTCCCTTTTCTTCTGTGGTACTAGGGATTGAACCCAGGGCCTCATGCCTGCTAAAGCATTCAACCACTGAACTACATCCACAACCCCCTCCCCCGGCTTTTTTTTTTTTTTCTGGTACAAGAGATTGACCCAGGGGCGCTTGACCACTGAGCCACATCCCCAGCCCTATTTTGTATTTTATTTAGAGACGGGCTCACTGAGTTGCTTAGAGCCTTGCCCTTGCTGAGGCTGGCTTTGAACTTGTGATCCTCCTGCCTCAGCCTCCCAAGTGGCTGGGATACAGGGCTAGGCCACCACACTGGGCAATATTCTTATATGAAGATGAAGTACTGAGTGCTGTTATTAAAATAAAAAAATAGAAGAAAAGAAAAAAGTCAAAACAAACAGTACACAGGATGACAGGTGTGCCGGGCACATGACACGAAGCATAGAGGAGCTTACTGCTCACTGGCTGTTTTTCATCCCCCCCACCCCACCTCTCCACCCACCATTTTAGTCTAAGGACTACAATTTCCCCATGGGAATCACTCTTACTCCTCCCTCTTGGTTCCTTGGTGTGGGGCACATGATTCACACCTGGCCAATCAGAAACTTGTGGGAAAGAAACCTTTCCAATTGCGATTGCTAAACTGTAAGGTACGCGTATAAAACTGAGAGTGGTCATATTTGGAAATAGCTTGCTTAAGAGTAAAGTGTACACAAGCTGGACACGGTGGCCTATGCCAGCTACCAGAGGCTGAGGCAGGAGACTTACAAGTCTGAGGTCAGCCTTGGCGACTTAGCCAGACTGTGTTTCAAAGTAAAATTTATTAAAAGAGTAAAGCGGCTGGGTGTGGTGGCACATGCCTGCAATCCCAGCAGTTTGGGAGGTTGAGGCAGGAAGATTGCAAGTTTGACGCCAGCCTCAGCAACTTAGTGAGACTCTAAGTAACTTAGCAAGACCCTGTCTCAAAATAAAATAAAATAAACAACCCCCCCCCCCAAAAAAAAAAACAGTCTGAGGCTGTGACTCAAAGGTTAAGTACCACTGGGTTCAATTCCTATTACCAAACAAAACAAAACCAGAGTAAAGCTAACAAGAGGGCTGCGATTGTGGCTCAGTGGTAGAGCGCTCACCTAGCACGGGTTGGACCAGGGTTAGATCCTCAGCACCACATAAAAATAAAGGCATTGTGTTGTGTCCATCTACACCTAGAAAATAATTTTTTTTTTTTTAAAAAGCTAACAAGAGGAAAGCAGTCCTGAAAGACTGAGGCAGAGAGAGACCTAGATCTTACTGCAATCTCTAAACACAAGGTTCTAGCTATATCTGAAAGAGATTCTAGACTTCATTGTCTGAGCACCTGGATCCAGCTATACCTGAAGGAGATGCTACCCATGAACTTATCCTATAGTGACTCTCCCTTGTGGTTCAAATCAGCCTAAGCTGGGGCCAGCCTCACCTGGCTCAGGCGGTTCTGCAGCTCCTTCACCTGCTGCTCCACCTGCTGCTTCTCCCCCTGCAGCCGCTCCACCAGCTGCAGCTTCTCCTGGCTCCAGTTGCGCTCGCTGATTTGCAGCTGCCGTGTGAGCTCCATGACTGCGCTGTAGGACTCGGCCAGGAGGTGCTGCTGCTCCTCTCGCTCCCTCTGCAGGGCCGCCTTCCACTCAGGCCCTGCCCGCTCCCCGGGCCCCTTCCCGGCCTTCAGCTCCATCTGTGGGTGGGAGCAGTCTGGGCAGCAGGCACCTCGGGCCCCTCTACTCTCCCTCCTCCCTTCCTGGGCACCAGCAGGGGAAGGGGAGAGAGGCTCCTTGGGGGCCATCCCCTGGGAAGCCTTCGGTGACCTCCCCCTCACAACCAGCCCTCCTCGCAGGACGGTGTGGCGCTCTTCCCACCAGCCAAGCTGCACTGTGGGGTTTTCAGTCATTTTCTCTGCAATTTAACTACCACTTCGTGTTTTTCAGAGGAAGAGGTTCTAAGGGGGTCAAGTCAGTTTTGTCCCAGGTCACGTAGCCGGTTCCCAGTTATCGCTTGTCACGGTATTTATCTACTCTTAGGTACATTGCAGGTTCTGGTTAATGGGGTTGTGTTTTAGCTCCACTCCTGGAAAGCTGAACCTCACCTGTCCCTCATGGGCCTTGCATGGGGACATGCACACACATGCACATAAGCAGAAATCACTCTGCATGATGCCT
Source organism: Urocitellus parryii (assembly GCF_045843805.1). Lineage (NCBI taxonomy): Eukaryota > Metazoa > Chordata > Mammalia > Rodentia > Sciuridae > Urocitellus > Urocitellus parryii. The sequence goes on from NC_135536.1 coordinate 178,468,951, forward strand.
TTCTTGGCCGCAGACCTCAGGGGGGCAGGATGATGCACACCTGTATCCAGCTCATGATTCAATGCCTCCCACCTGCCAGGCTATGGTCAGGGAGTCGAGCCCTGGAATGGCTGAGCTTGGGGGCACAGCAGGGCAAAGGACACTGGAATATGCAGATGAGCAGGAGCTGGGAGGTCTGCAGGAGGCCTAGGAGGGATCGGAGGGCCCAGGAAGAAGTCAGGAGTCGGGGTGCAAGGTCAGGTCTGCCCTGGGTGATACAAGACAGGGACTCAACCTCTCTGTGCCTGTTTTGTCATGTGTCCTGCAGAGATCATCTGAGTACCACCTCCCAGAGGTGGCAATGCCCAGGAAGTCGGCCTGCAACAGGGACAGGGTGGAGGAAGAGGGAGCCCAGCCCCACACTGTGGAGTCAGAGCATTCTCTCCAGGTGGGAGGCCCACCCTTCTCATTTTTCAGACCATAGTAGGGCAGCAACTTGTCCCCACACACAAAGCAGATACCCAAATCCCAGGGATCCTATTTAAGTTCCTTTGGTCCAGCTGGGCTGTGGTAGGGGAGGCTCCCACTTTGAGTGGAGGGAGCAAACCACAGCCAGGTATCAGGGGTCCGCTCAGGTAGGAGGCAGCAAATAAGGACGGCAGCAATGAGAGACCAGGCATTTCGGGGACCGCACTGGGTACAAATCAGGCATGTCACCCGGGAGCAGAGGGGCAGAGGTGCCTGCCAATCTTCCATCTTCCTTCCCTGGCCCACTGACCCCTGAACCCCACTATCTTGGTCCCCGTGCTGGATGATTCTAGGTAAGCCTCTGTCCTCTCTGGGTGACAAGGTGAAGGGAGGGGCTCCTGTCCCTCCAGGAGGTGGCTTGGGCGTCCTGTTCCAGACCTGACAGCTGTGGGCTTGGCTGAGGACCAGAGGCAGAAGACGTGTCTGGGGAGGGCTCACCTGGGTGGCGTGGCCCTTGAGCTCCGCCCGCTCTGTCTCCCAGGTGGCCTTGGCCTTGGCGAACTGCTGCTGAAGCTCGGTGAGACCCCGGCGCTCATCGCGGAGCAGCCAGCACAGCTCCTTCAGCGTCACCTTCATGTCGGCCAGGGTCTTGATGTACTCGTTGGGCTGCAGACAGGGAAGGCCTGGGTCAGCAGCGTGGGGGGTGGGAAGGAACCCAGCTGGGGGCTCCCTGGGCCTCCAGCAGGTCTCCTCCAGGATGAGCCCAGCCCTGGCTCCCTCCTGGGCAGCCTCACAGGAACAGACTCCCGCAGTCACAGTAGTAACTATTCCACCTAAATTGAGCTGAAAAATCTGGCCTCCTCGAGGTTCTGCAGCCTCTAGCCTCACTCGGGATCTACCCACTGGAGGCCTCCAAGGAGCCTCCCTAACTGTGCTGAACCCAATTCCAAATCTTCTTTCTTAGGCCCACGACCCCATTTCCCACCCATACCCAGCTCACTGTGTGTGGCTCTAGAAGTCTGAATCTCCTCTTCTCTCTGATATGTGGTTGGATCAGAGAGTCCTTAGTCCCAGACCATAAAGACCCCTCTTTTATTTATTTTATTTGTTTACATGGTGCTGAGGATCAAACCCAGTGCCTCACAGGTGCTAGGCAAGTGCCCTACCACTGAGCCCCAGCCCCAAGGCCCCTCTTCATAGGAGCCGAGCTTGAGAGCTTTACCCCATTATATACCTCCCAAGCCACAGCCAATTCCAGAACACCTTGCCACACCTCCACACACACAGTTCTATGTATTTAGAGTGACTTCTCTCCGTTCTCTAGTAGGCAAGCTCCTATTCATCCTTCAAAACCCACCATTCATAACCCCTTTTCTGTGATAATATCCTCTTCTGCTCCAAATAGAACTAATTAGTCTCTTGCTTGTGACCCCATGGTCCACCACCTGCCTTCTGTCACTGCCCTGGAATGATCTGTGTGCCACAAAGGATAGAGAACAGGAGGGCAGTGACCAGGCAAGAACAACCTTTGCAGCTCTAGTGTCCAGTGCAGGGCTGAAGTCAGAGGAAGTGATAGAAAGTGATTATTTTGTTTATTTATTTGTATGCAGGGCTGAGGGCCACACCCAGTGCCTCACACCCAGGGCCTCACACATGCTGGGCAAGTGCTCTACCACTGAGCCTCAGCCACATCCTGGAAAGGGATATTGAATGGGCAAAGGAACAGAGCCGGGAAGGGCTGAGAACGCACCGTGTTCTGGGTCCAGCCGTCTCCTGCGCAGGCCTTGTTATCAGAATGCTGGGCGCTGATCTCCTCCTCCTCCACCAGCAGGTACAGCTCCTTCATGCTGTTCACCTGTTGGTAAAAACCACACTCAACCAGGGGTGGGAGGATGTCCTCACTGACTTCCCAGACCTTAACTTTGATCTCTGGGCACTGTCCAGGCCAAGCAGCGTGACCCATAATATCTTTTCTGCCCCAAGGACCATGAAGCATCCTGAAGAGTTACTCAGAAATAACCACGGTGACTGGGGCAGCTGGAGCCATGCTGCACAGCTGCAGGGGCACCGTTCACAGGGCATACAAGGGTGTGGCTCCTCCTGGCACCCTCTGAGCACAAGATGCTTGGTGGGAGGGTGTCAAGGAGAAGCAGGGAGACCAGACAGGAGGCAAGGGCCAGAATCTAGGCAGGAAGTGACGACGGCTTGGTCAGAGGGCAGTGGAGGATGGCTCAGACTCTGGAGAGGTGGACAGATTAGACGAGGTGTGAGGGAAAGAGCAGGGCAGAGGATGCTGCCACAGCTCTTGTCTGAACAAGAGGAACTGACCCACTGGGTGAGCAGGGCTGGAGGAGGAGCCTGAGTTTGGTTTTGGACATAAGGTTTGCAAAGCCATGTGGATCTGTCCCACGGACAATACACATCTAGGGTCCATGAGCGATACCTGGACAGGACGTATACACTGGGAACTCAATGTCCAAGAATGGCCAGTGAAGCCTGGATGAACTCCCCAAGGCAGTCAGAGCAGGTACAGGAGAAACGGAGGCCAAGGACTGAGTCCTGGGGACTGTGAGCTTGCAAGGGGTGGAAGGATGTCCTCACTGGGGGGGAGGAGCTCAGCGACAGAGCACCTCATGTGCAAGGCTCTGGATTCAGTGCCCAGGACCACCAAAGAGAAAAATTAAAAGCGAGGTGAGGTCAGGGAAATAAGAAGAAGCCAGAGAGGTAGAAGGAAAACCCAGAGCTTGCTGTCCTAGAAATGAAATGAAGGATATTGCAGTTTGGAATCAAGTGTCCCCACTAACCGGCACTGCAGGCAGGTGGGCGTGGCTGGGGGAGGTGGGCACGGGGAGGAGAGGGGTGCCCTGGAAGGGTGCATCTTCCCTGCAGTCCCTTCCACCCTTTCTCTTCCCTTTCTTTGCTTCTCAGCTGCCGTAAGCTGAGCAGTCGACCTCCGCCACGCCCTTCAGCCATGATGTTCTACCTCACCTTGGGCCCAAACCAATGGAGTCAGTCATCCATGGACTGAGACCTCTGAAGCCGGGAGCCCCAAACAAATTTTCCTTCTCTAAATCGTTACTCTCAGGCATTTTGGTCACATCGAGGGAAAGCTGACTAAAACAAAGGAGGTCTCCAAGCGCCACTCATCTGGGAACACAGTGAGGCTGGGAAGAATGCTGGGGGAGCAAGTCTACAGGGATCAACAGCTCAGTTCCTACCCTGGTCACAGGGATGGATACCTAGAGACTTTTGATGATCTACACATACACGGGGTACACCCTGTTCTCTGGAATCCTTGGGGCCAGGTGTGTGTCTGTTTTTATTTTTCTTCTTTTTGGGTGCTGGGGATGGAACCCAGGGCCTTGCTCGTTCTAAGAACACTCTACCACTGGGCTACACCCCAGCCTTCAGGTGTGCTGGGAACTGAGGTTTCAGGATCTAGAAAGATATAACATGTCCTACATGTATTATGTCACAGCCCCAGTAGGGACTGGAGCACACTGATTTCCCCTACAAACATGTGAATATGAACATGAAGTGCTATGTTCCTCGCCTCCCATGTTCCTTTCCCCCTACCTTCCCCTGAGGCCCAAGCCCAACCATACCTCCAAGAAGTCATCCCCCTCGTGGGGCAAGACCTTGCCCTGCCGCCAGCGCTTCAGGAACCACCGGAGCTTCATGAAGAGCAGCAGGAAGTTGTGCTTGAACTGCTGGGACTCTTGCACCAGCATGTTTTTCTCCTGGCTCCAGAATTTCTGCTCCAGCCGCCTCTGGAGGCTCAGACTCTGCAGTTCAAACTCCCGCCTCAGCAGCGCCCTCTGCTGGTCCTCCTTCAGCTGCCAGGGACAGGAGATTGAGCAAGGCCAGTTCAGGGTCCCACCACTCCCAGCCCACTCCAGGTCCAGGTCAAGGGCAGGGGGAGAACTGGGTGGGTCTGTTGGTGATCCCTGCCAGAAATTCCACCACAAGCAGCTCATTTTATCCATGGAAGAGTAACTCATAAAAGCAACAGCAACCCAGGGGAGGAGCAGGGATTTAAACCAGCATGGTCCAACTAAAAAACCATCCTCATCATTCCCTGAGCACCTGTGGAGCGCTGGATGTTTCTCCTGAACTCTCACACTGAACAAGGAATCTGTGGGGGTGTGCGATAATGACAGGGAGGGGTGACCCAGGGAGGGCAAAGGGCATCCTGGGGCCCAGGAAGGCTGAGGAATATGAAACACTCATGCTGGGTCGTGGTGAAGAGAGAGCCAGAGCCCTGGGTTAGAATCCCAGCACCCCTTTACCCTGCACAGGCCTGAATAAAGCGTTTCTGCTCTCTGAGCCCCAGTTTCCCCATAAGTAAAATGGGGGGACACCTTCTGGGGGAAGTCACAGGATTAAAGCACAGAAGGTATGGAAAGTGTGTTACATGGTCTGGCTACAGTCAGGGCTTCACAAATGCTGTCAACAAACTACCACCCTGATTACCAGCCAGGCCCAAAGCAGGCATTTCCCATTTCACAGATGGGAAAGAGGGCCTGAGTGGAAACAGAACTGGCCCAAGGTCACACAGGCAGCCAACAACACACCCAGGACTCCAGCCCAGCTCAGCTGATGTCCAATCACAAGCAGGAATTGCCCTGGCAGGGGACCAGGACTGGAAGACTTGAGTTTCCTCTGACCATCTCATCTTCTGAGGACCCATGGACCCCCAAAGACCCCGCCTTCAAGTTTGTGGTGCTAGGGATGGAACTCAGGGTCTCACTCATGCTAGGCACATGATCTACCACTGAGCCATGCCCCAGCCCCTCGGCCTTCAGTGCTGGGAGCAGATGGAGTAGGTGCAGGAAGACCGGGCACTGCCCACCTGGACCATTTTCTGGTTGAAGCTGTCAGCCTCCTCCTTCCGTAGCTGCCGCTCCTGGGAGAGCTGCTCCTGCAAGCCCCGGAGGCTGTCATGGGCCTCGGCCAGCACCAGCTGCAGCTCCTTGATCTAGGATGGGGATGGGGACACGGATGAGGAGGGAGAGGGCACAGGCTGTGGTCACAGATCAAAGTGGCTGGGGAGCAACCGTAAGCAGGACCTGAATGGTCCTAAAGTACGGATCAGGCACAAGGGCTGTCCCTACCTCAGTGGGTTATTGAGGCAATTAAATGAAACAGTACAAAGCAAATCTAGTTACCATTAGATACACTTTTACTCTGAAATTTATTTGAAAAAAATAATATATTAAGAAAGTTAAGTTTGATTCACGAAGATGTTCATTGTCTCAATGTTTCTTTCTTATTTATTTTTGAGATAGGGTTTCACCCTTGCCCAGGCTGGCCTTGAACTCCTGGGCTCAAGGGATTCTTCTGTCTCAGATTCCCAAGTAGCTGGGACTACACACCACTGTACCCTGCTAGCTCATTGTTTATAAGTTTAGAAATGACTTAAATCATAAGTGCTGGGGATTAAAATGTGTTTAATGGGTATGTGTGTGTGTGTGTGTGTGTGTGTATATATACACACACACACACTGTTCTTTATTATATGTATTTTATTATGTTGTAATAGATAGGTACACTCACTCTAAAAGTAAATGGTGGCTCACTACATGATTTTGTAATCCTGACTTTTCTTCTTTATATCTTTATGCAATGCTGCTCAGAGATTTTGTTGTAGTTATTTGTTATTTACAACAACTATGCAATAAGATCTTAAGAAAAAGATGAGATTTTTACATTTTGTGGGGAAATGGTATTTAGAAGTCTTTACAGCTGAACAGGCAAAACTAGTCTATTCTTTTAGAAGTCCAGATGGTGAGTAGAAGGGAACACAAGGGGGGAATTTCTGGGGGTGGGTCATGCTCTGTTTATTGATCCCGGTGCTGATTACACAGGGGTGTTCAGTTTGTGGAAATTATCTGAGCTTTTAATACGCGCACTTCTCCTCCCTTCCACCCTCCCTCCCTCCCCCTCCCCCAGCCTTTTCCTTCCTTCCTTGCAGTGCTGAAAATTAAATCTAGGGCCTTGTGCATGTGAGGCAAGTACTCAACCACGGAGCTACACTCCAACACTCATTTTCTCCCCCTTTTTGCTAGGTTATTAGGAAGCTCAGACCCCATCACTAAAAGAGTTTGCTCCTTAGCTTCAAGGGAGCTTCGTCTGTACAGTTGCAGGCAAGCCTTCCTGGACCACAAAGCTGTCTTCCCAAGGATGCTCACAAAAAAGCATGCTCAGGCTGTGCTACCCTCCTGAGCATGTGCTAAGTCTCCATGTGCAATAGTCCCAGGGATTCCCAGCCCAGCCCACATGACCTTCTCCTACTTCAGGTTCATTAACAAATGCTGAAGAGGCTTATATGTAGGATAAGGAGGGGACTCAGGAACACCTAGAGTTCCTCAAGAATCAGGGAATCCTAGCAATTCTTGTTCTTTTTTTTTTTTAAATAATATTTTTTAGTTGTAGATGGACACCATTTATTTATTTATTTATCTTTATGTGGTGCTGAGGATTGAACCCAGGGCCTCACACATACTAGGCAAGTGTCCTGCCACTGAGCCACAGCCACAACCCCGACTTAGCAATTCTAACCCTCCTGTGTTAGAGGTGGGAAAGCTGAGAGACTAGAGAGTAGGATTGTGTCCAGGGTCACACAGTCACACTGGCAGAACCAAGATTCGCACTCTGGTCCCTGGATCCCAAGCAGTATATCATCATTCTCATGCTCATCCTCACCCAGGCACCAGGCCTTAAATTAAGACTTTTCACATATTTAATCCTTTCAACCACCTATGAGGTTTACAGACGACAGCTCACAATCAGGGAGGTGAAGTGACTTATCCAAGATCTCACAGCTGGTACACGGTGGATCCACAATTTGAATCCAAACAGCCCGATGATGGAGATTGTTGCCTCCCAGCTACATAGATTAGTAGTTCCATCAAATAACATAAATTCCCAGTGGGATTTAGAACAGGAAAAAAAAATTCTTTAGATGAGCTTTTAAACTTCCTTCGACTAGGCCAAGAAAATGGCCCAAATTTCCTTATTTTCCTTTTCGCCCTGGCTGCCAGGAAGTTGGAAATTAAGGGAATGCTCAAAACCCGCTTCTTCACTCTCCTCTCCGAGAATTTCTGGGGAGGCCCCAGCCACCTCCTCGCACCCGGCCTCCCGCTCCACCAGGCCTAGACCCACCTCAGAGGCATAGGAATCATTGTCTTCAGCTCGATAAGGCCTGAAGCTCCTGGGATCAGGTTTGGAGTCCAGGTCACCCGTGCGGAAGGCCTCTCGGATCCTGGGCTCCCATTCTGGCAGATCCCTGAAGTCAGATGGCTGCACCAGAGGCACAGGCAGAAGAGAACAAAGACAACCATGGGGAGAAACCCACGGGGTGCCAGAAACGGCTCCACCCCAGGGCTCTGGGCTCCAGAAGAGGCTATGGTACCCACAGGCTGAGGCAGGAGGATCTCAAGTTCAAAGGCTGGCTTTGAATTCGCAATCTTCCTGCCTCAGCAATGGTGAGGTGCTAAGCAACTCAGTGAGCCCCTGTCTCTAAATAAAATACAAAAAAGGGATGGGGATGTGGCTCGGTGGTCAAGTGCCCCTGAATTCAATCCTTAGTAACAAAGGGAAAAAAAAAAAAAAAGATACCAGAAAGAACTGAATCTCTCTGCATGACAAGAAAAGACCCCTGCAGGGCTCTCAGGATGTGATCTCACCGACCAACACCCTCTGCAGTCCAGCCCCATTCCTCTTTGCTCAATTTCTTATACCAGGACATACCAGCTCTGGTCTGAGAAGCCCTGAGGGTCTAGGTCAAGTTCCTCGACCTCGACCACATACCTTCCCTTCAGATTCCCCTTCTCAGTTTGTAATTTCACATTCACTGTCTTTCTTTCTTTTCTTTCTCTTCTTCTTTTTTTTTTTTTTTTTGTTGTTTGTTTATTTTTTGTTTTGGAATGCTGGAGTGAACCCAGGGCCTCAAACATGCTAGGAAAGTGTTCTACCACTGAGCCACAACCCCAGCCAAGTGTGGCAGAGGCTACCATACTGGACAGCACCCCTCTGGACCTTTAACAGTGGTCTCGGTAGGAAGTGGGAAGAGGTTTCTATCTTTTCATCTCTGATGCTTCTGAAACTCTTTGAATGTTTATGTATTACTTTTGCAATAATGCTTTTTTGTTTGTTTGTTTGTTTGGACAAAATGCCCTTGCTATTTTAATTTTTCTAAGTAGTATCTTATGGACATGAAGGCTGGAAGCTAGTCACTGTTAGAAAACTAAGTTTCTTGCCTTTGCATGGGGACTGGTCAAAGACTTTAAAAAAATAACAATACTTGGTTTAAAACACAAAATTACTAAAGAAATAAGAAAAGGCAACCAGAAAAAAAAAAAGGCCTTAGAATCAATTTCTATCCTTAGTAAATGAATGATTTATGTTCTACTCAATCAATGGGCTTATATTTAGTAATAAAAATAAATACAAGTTTCCTCCAGGCAACAATGTGGAGGGAAAGAAGCCAGGCACAGGTGAGTTTGTATTGTGTGATTGAATTTATACACAGTTCAAGGACAGCAGACAAACCTAAATCAAGAGAGGGGTTGGCCTAGTGCCTGGGACTGTAGCTCAGTGGTACAGCACTCTGCCTAGTGTGCATGAAGCCCTGGGTTCAATTACCAGTGCCACACACACACAAAAAGAGCAGGGGCAGTGACTAGAGGGGGTGAGAAGGGGCTACTGGGGAGCTGGTCACACTCAAGAAGGTGATCATATAAGTGTTCACTGTGGAAAGTTCATAAAGATGCTGCGCTTAATTCTGTACCCTTCTCTCGTGTTATGATTCAGTACAAAACTTCTATGAAATAAGAGCGACAGGACCTGTGATTGGACATCTTACCTGGAAGTCCGAGGCAAGGTCTTTGGCCAGAATGATCTCCTTGGAGGGTCCCTGGGAGCCCAGGGTGGGCAGCGGAGAGAAGGGCTCTGGCTGCTCCTTGCCAGAGCCCCCGAGGACGGCGTCTGCCTTCCGCGTGAAGGCGTTGAGCTCCTGCTGCAGCACGCTCAGGCGCACCAGGATGGCGTGCATGAGCTTGGCGTCCCTGGGGCCCTCGCTGTTATCCGGGGCCTCGTGCAACCTGAAGTCAGCACATTCGTTGTCCAGACAGAGCCGAAGGCCAGCAGAGAAGCCATTGGCATCGGCCACCAGGACGTCGATGGCTTTACTGACCAGGACCGCCTGCTCCCTCAGCCCAGGCAGCGCCTCGGCCTCCCGGGCTCTGCAGAGTCGGGCTGCTTGGGGCTCGTGCGCCTCGCCCAGGGGAGCGGGCACACACTGCGCAGAGTCCCCCGCCTCGGCGTCCGTCTCCAGCATGGGCCGCGTGCTCTGGCAGGAGGCGAGATCGCAGCGCTGGAGGTTGGAAAGGAGCACGCGGTTCTCATACTGCAGCTTCTTGACCTTGCCGCTGAGTTCGCCGATCTGCAGCTTGGCGGCCGCCAGCTCCTCCTGCGAGGGCTCGCTCAGCACCGAGCAGCTGTCCTCCGACAGCGTCACGTCCAGCTCGTGCTCCGAGCGGTACTTGGCCAGCTCGCTCAGCAGCAGCTTGTTCTGGTCCTCGAGCTCTGCGGAGGAGCGCCGCAACAGTTCCGCCTCCTCCTCCACAAACTGCAGATGTCGCCGCAGCTCTGCCAGGCTCTCCCCGCACTCGCTGCCGCCCAGGGCAGAGAAGGCCAGCCGAGCCTCCGGCCCCCCGCAGCCGCCACTGTGATCCTTCATGTCGTCCATCTCGGCCCGCAGGCCCCGGTTCTCCACCTCCAGCTCCACGATGCGGCGACTCAGCAGGTTGGCCTCCTCCTCCACCAGTTTCAGGTGCACCTTCAACTCGGTCTCCCGCGAGTGCGGAGCATCCGCCAGCTCCTCAGCCGACAGGGCAGCGTCCAGGTCCCCATAGAGGGAGCGGTACTTGAGCAGCTCCTCCTTCATGCTGTCGTTCTCCTTGGCGAGCTTGGTGAGCTTCTTGCACATGAGGGCCGACTCTTCCTTTGCAAAGTGCAGCTGACACTTCAGATCTGCGCTGTCCTCCTGGGACCGGATGGGCACGGGGACAGACATGACCCAGGAAAATTAGTGTTGGCTAATTACTATCCTTAGTAAATGAGTGATTTGTGTTCTACTCAATCAATGGGCTGGTACCAATTGATTGTACTAGCCACCGCATTTGGGGGAGCACTGAGTATGTGCTGGGAATGGATCAGACACAGCCTGAGAGAGAAGGAGCTGGGGGGTCAGGGGAAGCAGAGAGGAGACATTGATGTTGCAGCAAGAATGGAACATCACCCAGTCTGGGAGTCTGGGAGCAGGTGACATTCTGACACCATTCCTACTAGTTTCCCCATGTGTAAAAATGGGGCAGTCCCACTCCCCTCCTCCTGCAGCCATGGAGAGGATTAGATGATAATATGTGATCCTGGCAATCCAGTACCACTAGCAGCTAACAGAATTCTTTCTGTGCCTGGCCTGCACAACAAAGAGCACTTTAAGTCATACAACTAACCCACAGATAGGGACAGATGAGAAAATGGAGGCCAGAAAGTTGAAGCAATCACCCTGACAACATAGGAATCAAGTGGCAGAGTCAAGGTTGAAGGCCTTTGGTTCTAGACCTTTGGATCTGGTCACTGCACTCACTATTGGGTGACTCAGTCTGCTGGTCTCCTGGGGGAGTCTGAGCATGTAAGAACCATGGGCTGGGAGTGTGGTCTTGGGAAGTAAGGTGGGCCGTGAGGCCAAGAAAACAAACAAGGGTAGCACGGGGTAGAAGGTGGAGAGGGCTGGGCACCTCAGAGACTCCCCAGGCCTCTCCAGTTAGGCTCACACCTTCTGACTACAATCTGCCTGTGGGAGCTGCCGGCAGTACCTGAGCCAAAGGCTTCTTGTCTGTCTTCCCCAGGGAGCGGGTTCCTCTTTTCTTCAAGGAATGCTGGAAAGAGAGAAAAAGTAAGAACTAACACCCCCCATAGGTGATGTAAATTCAAAGAGCAGTCACAAGGCCAGGGATCACATTAAGGGCCCCACCCTAGCCCAGTCACATCCAGGCCTTGACCTGCACCTGCTGCTGAGCCAGAGGGGTCCTCAAGACCATCCAGTAGGCTATAAATGACAGATAGACCAGATATACTCAAGGAGATGACTCTGAACACACTTGCCAGGGCTCCCTCCCCTCTGCTACCCCGACATTGTGATCCAGTTAGCCTGGCCCAAGACCTGGAAATCTGAGTTTCTGTTCTTGTCTTTTGCTCATTCATCAGACATTTCCTAAGCCCCTGTCGTATGCCAGGCCCAGTTAGAAGCACCTACCATGTGCCAAACACAATTAGAGGACACAGCAGTGAACGAGACAGATAAGGAACAGGGAAGATGCTGTGGTGGCCTGCCCAGACCCCCCACTTTAGGACAGAAACATTCATTCTCCCAGATAAGACATCTAAGTTGATGGTCCCTACCAGCTATGACTACTGAGAGCCACCTTGTCCAAGGTCATGTGCCCTCCCTAACTGAAGCCCACATCCAAAGACTGGTCCATGCCCCTTGCCTCAACTCCAAAGGGCCATGCAACCTCCAGAGCATCCCATGGGGCGGGCTGAGGCTGTGAGTCAACTTCTACCTCTGCCTCACTCCTGCTGGTATAGCCAAGGACTCGTCCCTAAACCTCTGCATGCCCATCTCCACCCCACAGGGAATCCCATCTTCATGGAACTGACATCTTGTGGGAGTTTGAATTCAGAATGAACACTAATAAATTAAATGAATACGGGTGAAAAATTAAAAATCACAAAGGAGACTTGGAAATTATCATGAGAGAATGATAATAAGGATTCAAAACTCCAAGAGCATTTTTTGGGGGGGAAAATTGGTATACTTGCCTATATAAGCAAATTCTACATGGAAAAAAAAAACAAAGTAAGCAAAGTGAAATATAAATGACCAACTGAAAATAAAGATTTGCAGTTGATGACACCAATAAAGGGCTGACACCCTAAATATGAGTTCCATAAACAGTGAACAAAAGACCAACAAACCAGGCTGGGGATATAGCTCAGTTGGTAGAGTGCTTGCCTCACATGCACAAGGCCCTGGGTTCAATCCCCAGCATCACAAAAAAAAAAAAAAAAAAAAAAAAAAGAAAGAAAGAAAGAAAGAAAGGAAAAGACCAAGAAACTTACAGGAAAATGTGTTGGACATATGAGCAAGGGCTCACAGGAAAAGAAAACCAAATGGATGTCAAACATGTGAAAATGCTCATCCCCACCCATGATGGAGAAATGCAAATAAAAACACACAAGGTGCATTTCTCACCTATCAGACTGGCCCAAATCCAGACCACCTGAGAATACATTTCTATTGGTGAGGCTGTGATGAAAAAGGAATGCTCATCTATTGCTGGCAAGATTGCACAGGGCACAAGCTCTATAGAGTAGAATTTGAGGAAATGCTACGATCCTCATTACTGAAGTTCCTCACTGTTTAAAAAAAGCCATTCAATGAGATGCATGCTTCCACTGAACACTTCCTCCCAAGAGAAGGGTGATTCATGCTGGCGGTGTTTGAAACCACACTTCAGTTGTTTTGGACTTTTCCAGCCCGGCTGGTATACTGGGTTTCTGAAAATGCTCCCAGGTGATTTGGATACATGCACACCCTTACCTCTCACACCTCATCTCTGAATATGAGAGTCACTGGGCTAACCCAAAATTAGTATACTTGACTCTACCCCATTTTACTGAAAGTGAGAGGGGGCAGGGACTTGTCCCAGGTCTCACAGCAAATCCATATCCAACCAGGGATCAATACTTGGCATAGCTCTTGATCAATTTCCAAAGAGAAAATGTGTCTTTAATGAGGGCCAGGGTGGCGCTAACACAGTGGCTGGGGACACATCAGGACCATCTAGGGGACTTACAGACAAATACTGATGCCCTAGATGCCACCCCCAAAGATTCTGATAAAATTGGTCTGGGGTTAAGTCTCAGGCATATTTAAAAGTTGTTTTAAATAACTTTCCAGGTGATTCTGAAGCGCAGGAGGCGCAGGGAGAGGAGCTCTGGAGAGGCTGTTAAGTCTATCTTAAAACCAATCAGATCCTAGAGACACTTTGGCATGCAGATGAGGCAGGAAGTCAGAGGCTGATCTTCAGATGCAGACTGGTACCAAGAGCAGGGGCCAGCGTGAGAAGAGTTGGCCTGGACCTTTCAGAAAGGAGAAAAAGAGGGGTCGGGGTTGGCAGCCACAAAACAAATCCTTCCACAAGAGCCAGGTACCAGGTCGGGGGTCCTAGAGAGGTTGCTCAGAGGGAGACCTGTATAGCATGGGAGGGTGGGGGTTCTGGGTCAGACCTTAGGATGGAGAACAGTCTTCTGGATTTTTTTTTTCCTTTAAAAAAATATGTTATTTTTAACAAAATCAATTAATATACAAAAATACATCACTGTAAGAAATGTATGCCAAGCAGATAAAGCCACAGCGCCCCTTTTCACACCCCCCAGCACGCCTCCCCTCCCTGAGGGCCCCTGCTGGCTGGTCTTGGGGAGCTCCTTTGAGACCTTTGGCTCTGTGTTTAAAGCACTAAAATAGATGGTGCTGTTTTAGACTTTCTTTCCTTCCTAAGTTTATTTGATTCTGTGATCTTTGCTTTTTATAATAAGCACATAGGCAGAACAAAACCCCAAAACACCCAGCATTAAAAGAAAAAGTTCATATCCATGCTACATGATGCTGTATGTTACAGAAAGTATATGCAATATAATCCCATCTTGATTTAAAAAACAAAACAAAAGAGAAATGTGCATTGTCTGAATAGAGAGGAAGAGCTAGAAAGATCCTAAGCAAACTGCTAATCCTGGGTTTAGCTGAGGAGTGGAATGGAGGGAGTCGGTTAAGGAGGGCTTCTTTTTATTTCGTGTATTCTTTTATGAGTTGTATCATTTTTGAATAGATGCCACATTCACGGGGCTCAAAATTCAAAGAGTACAAAGAGCAATACAGGGAGCCCAGCCCCCTGTTCTGCCCCCAGGCAGTCAATGTAACCAGAACCTGCTGTAGCTCCCTGAGAGGTATGCCAGGTATGTGTTAATGTGCTTCCTGACCCGCTGTGCTCCACTGAATTTATATTACTTTTACATAAAACACACATACATACATATACATTAAGATACGTGAGAATGTATACATAGAAAAACTTATTGGAAGAATTGGTGTCTCTCACCCAAATAGAAATGCCCTCTGGATATTGGCTGATGGGTGAATTTTTTTGTCTTAAGGCTTATTATATTTTCTAATCTTTCTCTGTTAAGTGCACAGCACTACCAGTGGGGGAAAGGGAAATGTTATAACGTGTCTTTTAAGTGGACTTTGCCCAAGAAATTGTTGAACCTCTTTCCAGCAGGCAAAGAAAGGCTCCAGGAGGGCTCTGGCTAGAACCTGTCCAGAAAGGAGGGAGGAGGCTCAACAGCTGCCATCTCAGGACTAGAGGGGCTCCAGCCACCCCTGCTGGGAACCCACCTCCCCACCCCCCCAACCACGCCACTCGGCTCCCACAGGGAAAACAAGGCAGGCTCAGAGCACACCAGGACCTCCCTCCCCACTGAGGGCAGCAGCTGGCCAGGCGCTGGGGGCTGTGCGCCCCTCATGGGAGCCAGGGTCTGTCAGAGCCCCTTTGTGGAGCCCGTAGGGGTGGAACCAGTCCCTGCCCAAGAGGCAGATGTTCTGGCCCTGGGCCCTTGGAGGCGGGACAGGACACCAAAGAGATCGCAGCCGCAAAGCCCAGGAAAGACACGGCCTGAGGGCACACTCTCTGGCCTGGCAGGCAACAGGCCCTCCCCATCCATGAGCAACTCACAAGGCCGCCTCAGAGCAGCCAGGGTGGCGCCTCCAAGCATCCCTGACCACTCCTAGTAGGAGTCCCCTTGCAGGCCAGCACAGGGAGCTAACTGAGTGCAGCCCTGGAGGGGCCTCTGCTCCAGCTTCCACACTGACAAGACTCAAAAGGAAAACCTTCCAAGGGACAGGGTGGAGCACTGCCACTCAAGGGACAGAGTGGAGCCCTGCCACCCAAGGGACAGAGTGGAGCACTGCCACCCAAGGGACAGGGTGGAGCACTGCCACCCAAGGGACAGAGTGGAGCCCTGCCACCCAAGGGACAGAGTGGAGCACTGCTACCCAAGGGACAGAGTGGAGCCCTGCCACCCAAGGGACAGAGTGGAGCACTGCTACCCAAAGGACAGAGTGGAGCGCAGCCAAGACAGCTGGACAGATGTTCACCAGACATGGGGAGGGGGATATACAGAAAGGTCTCCCTGAAAACAGACTTCTGTGTGCACAAAATTTACTCCAGAGGGACGTGGGGTGGGAGGTTTACCTCAAAGGCTGAGGCATTTTTCTCCAGAATGGCGGAAACAGCCAGGCAGACAGGCTGTGTGGGCCCTGTTAGTGGAAGATCATTAGGGGAGAAAACGGAGGTTTAGATCGGAGCCCCAAATCCAGTACCAGCGGGGCAGATAGTGACAACTGCAGGTGATGGTTTGCAGTGTAGCTGCTCTACCGTGGCACCTGAAGCCCCACCGGGAAAGCTCTCCGGAGAGGCAGTGGAAATGTATTGATTCAACTAAGGCAAAGGGGTCTCCAGGTCCAGAATCAGCACAGTGCTTGCAATGGTGCCGATAATAATGCAGACTTAACAGATTCCACTCTGTGCTAAGCACTTTACCAGCCCATCTCATTTCATCCTCACAAACACCTCTGAGAGTAAGGATTCATATTCCCATTTTAAAAATAAACAAATTGAGGACCGGGGCATTTATGCGATTTGCCCAAGGTTACAGTTAATCGTAATAAGTGGCAAAGCCAGGATGCAAGCCCAGGCCTGTGTGGTTCCAAGTCCAGGTTTGCCCTGCAGCACACTGCCCAGGCTAGATTGCCTCAGATAGCAGCAGAATCAAGATTCAAACACAAGCAATCTGACGCCATGGTCAGCGCCCTTCCTACCCTATCAGGTGGGAAATCCACAAGAGGAATCTGTGCCAGAGATTTTTAAAGGTTCTGGAAACATAAGTGCATCCTGGGAAAGCCACTGGAGGGGCTCAGGAGGCATGGGGCATCACCCGAGGAGTCAGTGTGTTTTGGGAGACATACAGGTGGGGGGTTCAAATCCCATCTCTGACTTTCCCCAATCCCATCTAAATACAGCAACTGGACTCCTAGGTATGTACCCAAGAGAATTCAAAAAACATATTTCTAGACACTGGAACATGAATGTTCACACTAGCATTATTTATAATAGCCAAAAAGTGGAAACAATCCAAATGTCCACAGATGATAAATGAACAAATATAATGCTGTCTAGCCATACAATGGATTCTTAATCAGCCATAAACAAGAATGATGTCCTGAATCAGGCTTCAACATGGATGGCTAAACCTTGGAAGCCTTATGCTAAGTAAAAGACGCCTGTCACCAAAGATCACATACTGCATGATTCCATTTGAATGAAATACCCAGAATGGGCAGATCCAAAGGGACAGAAAGTGGATTAGCTGTTGCCAGGGGCCAGAGGGAAGAGCGGGAGTGACTGCTAAAGGTATGGGGCTGTTTTGGAGGGTAATGGAAACCTTCTGGAACTAGGTCATGGTACAATATCGTGAACACATTAAAACGGTGAACTGTATGTTCTGTGCATTAAATTACAACTTAAAAATTGTCAAGAAAAGAGAAGTGCCTATAAAATGGGACAATGCCCTGGGGCTGCATGGGGAGTGGGGGGGTTAAGACTCACGTTCGATGCTGGGAGCAGTGCCTGGTACGGGAAGCGCTCAGACACAGCAGCTAACAAATGGCGTCAACACTGATCCTGGCTTTCTGCCTTCGACCCAGGGAGGGGGAGTGATACTGAGGCTGCTGTTACGACTTGAGCAGCAGCCCAGCTGGGCCACAGTGCCACCGCAGAGCACAGGGAAGGCATGCCACCCTCCCTTCTCTCTCTCCAAGAGCTGTCTCCATGGCAACTGCATCGGCTCAGGCCAGGGGCTCCCCATTCCCAGTCGGGTGACAGCAGCGCCTCAGCAACCTGTCGGGTAGCAAAGGCAGACCTCTAGATGGGACCGAAGCTCCCGCAGAACTGCTAAGGGACCCTCGTCGCCATAGAAACCATGTCAGGAAGGAGAGGGAGGAGGGAGAGGACAAACAGCAAATCAACACAGGCTCCTGCCTCCTGCAGGCGATGCTGAGACATCGCGGGCACATGCTGACGTCCGCCTCAGAGGCAGAGAACAGTGTTTCCTCAGCACCTCCTCCGGGCCAGGCTCCACACAGGGCTCTTTATGTTCACAATTTTTAATTCAAATTTCACAAATAATACCCAAGCGCATCCGTTCCTCTCTTTCTTCTTCTTTTGTTTGAAACGAGGTTTTGCTACTTGGCCCAGGCTGACCTGCAACTCTTGGTCCCAAGTGATCCTCCTGCCTCAGTGTCCCTTGTCCCTGAGACTGTACCTGGCCTAAATACATCCTTATTATTAGACAAAACAAAACAAAAACCTAACGTGGGCTGGGGTCGCAGCTCAGTGGCTCAGTTTGATCTTCAGCACCAAAAACCCAAACTGTAGAATTAATAGAATAAGCTGGGCACATCTGTGATGCCAGCAGCTTGGGAGATGGGAACAGGAGGAGAGGGTTCAAATTAATAAAAAATAAAATACAAAAGGGCTGGAAATGGAGCTCAGTGCCCTGGGTTCAATCCCCAGTACCACCCAAAAAATAAAAATAAAAACAAAATAACAGGATAAAAAGCAGAAGTCAGGTTATCTCTCCTGCTCCCTCCATTTCTCCCTCCTCAGACAAGCCGGTCTTCCTCCAGACTTTGGCTACACATTTGTATGTAGGTAGGCACGTAGGCTTCAGAACTACTCTGGTGTGTATGGCTTTCCAAAATAACTAGTAGGATCACACAAAATATGCAGTTCTACAACTTTCATTTCCTGCTAATAATATCTCTTGGAGATCTTTCTATATCAGTGTGTGTGTATATATATGTGTGTGTGTGTGTATGCATATATACACTTTCTTTTTTATTTTACTGTGGTCAAGGATACATAATACAAAATTTATTATCTTAACCATTTTTTAGCTGTAGATGGACACAATACCTTTTTTTAAATATTTATTTTTTAGTTATAGTTGGACATAATACCTTTATTTTATTTATTTATTTATGTGGTGCTGAGGATCGAACCCAGGGCCTCACACATGCTAGGCGAGCGCTCTACCGCTGAGCCACAACCCCAGCCCCTACAATACCTTTATTTTACTTACCTGTTTTTATGCAGTGCTGAGGATCAAACAGAGCACCTCACGCATGTGAAGCAAGTGCTCTACCACTGAGCTACAATCCCAGCCCTTAATCATTTTTTTTTTAAAGAGAGAGTGAGAGAGTGAGAGAGGAGAGAGAGAGAGAATTTTTAATATTTATTTTTTAGTTCTCGGCGGACACAACATCTTTGTTGGTATGTGGTGCTGAGGATCGAACCCAGGCCGCACGCATGCCAGGCGAGCACGCTACCGCTTGAGCCACATCCCCAGCCCCTAATCATTTTTTTATTGTGGTAAAATATACATAAATGAAATTTACCATTTTTAATTTTTTTGGCCTTTTTTATACTGGGAAATCAAACCCAGGGCCTTGTACATGCTAAGCACATACTTAACACTGAGTTATACTCCTAGGTGTAACCCTTTTTAAAAAATCTTAATAAGGGGCTGGGGCTGTAGCTCAGTGGTAGAATGCTCGCCTAGCATGCACAAGGTACCGGGTTCAATCCTCAGCATCACATAAATGTAAAATAAAGATATTGTATCCACCTAAAGCTTAAGAATAAATATTTTTTTAAAAAATCTTAATAACTACACACTTTACCACTTTTTAAGTACACAGCTCAGTAGTATTAAGTACACTCCTATATGCAACCATAATCACTATCCATCTCCAAAACCTTTGCATTATCCCAAACTGCACTGTACCCATTAAATAATAATTCCTCAACCCCCCCCAGGCTTTGGTAACCTCTATTTACTTTCTATCTCTATGAGTTGGACTACTCTAGGGATCTCGTATAAGTCGAACCATACTATATGTGTTCTTTTATGTCTAGCTTATTTCACCTAGCATGATGTTTTCAAGGCTTATCCATGTTGTACCACGTGTCAGTACTTCACTTATTCTTTTTTTTTTTCTTTTAGCTGTAGATGGACACAATTATCTTTATTTGTTTATTTATTTTTATGTGGTGCTGAGGATCAAACCCAGGGCCTCACACCTGCAAGGCAAGCGCTCTACCACTGAGCTACAGCCACAGACCCACTCTTTCTTTTTTCTTTTTTTTTTTTGGCGGACACAGCATCTTTGTTTGTATGTGGTGCTGAGGATCGAACCCGGGCGGCACGCACACCAGGCGAGTGCGCTACTGCTTGAGCCACATCCCCAGCCCCCTCTTTCTTTTTCTTTTAACCAAATATATATTTAGTTGTTGATGGACCTTATTTTATTCATTTATTTATATGTGGTGCTGAGGATCGAACCCAGGGCCTCATATAAGCTAGACAAGTGCTCTACCACTGAGCCCCAGCCCCAGCCCCATTCATTCTTCAGGTTGAACAATATTCACTATCTATCAACACACACACAGAGAGTTTGCTTATTCATTCGTCTGTTAGTGGGCATTTGGGTTGCATGAGTCTTTTGGCTATTATAAATAATGCTATTATGAATGTGGGATATAAATATCTATTCAAATCCCTATTTTTAACTCTTTGGTGTACATCCCAGCATTGGAATCACTGGATCATACAATAATTCTACATTTAATTTTCCAAGGCTCTGCCTCTGCCACATTACCTTCTTCTGTGTTACTCAATCTGGGGTTTTTTGGGTGCTGGGGATTTAACCTAGGGACTCACACATGATAAGTACATCGAGGGCGCATGCCAGTAGACTTAGCTACTCAGCAGGCTGAAGGAGGAGGACCACTGGAGCCAGAAGTTCAAGGCCAGCCTGGGCAACAATAAGAGTGCCCATCTCAAAAAAAAAAAAAAAAAAAGCTTAATAACTATACACTTTACCACTACCCTCTGGTTACTCAATCTTATTAATGATCCAAAACAAAACAACCTCACAGACTGGGTACTATTATCAACCTGACATTCAAAGGAAGAAAAGGACTTGGAGGGGAAGTAGCTTCTGGTTTGCAGCATGTCTCTGCTAAGGAAAGGCTGGGTGAACTCTGCAAGCAGGTCCTCTGTGGGCCTCAGTTTCCTCACCTGCACAACAGGAACAGACTGAGTTCTAAGGTGTTTTGTGAAACTGTCTCTTTCCCCTTTTCACCATCAAGGCGGCAGAAACCAGTGTGAGGATGTTGCCCAGCCCCATGGGCCAGGCCATGGAGCGCAGGAGGCTGCAGGAAGGGAGAAGCCTCTCTCTCCCCAGCCCTGATAGCAAATGCCTCCTCTCCACACAGAGAAGGCACTAGAGCATCACACCACTGTAAAGGCAGCTGAAGGACTGTTCTGTCCTCAGGTTTGTCACTCAGTCCTGGACGGCTGGCATGGTCCGCTCTGGGGAAGCAGGCACGCAGAGCCTACCTGCCCCGGGAGAACCTGCGAGTCTAGGATACCTCCTGGGCAGCCAACCAGCTGAGGCCCAGCTGAACATCTGGGACACAGGCCACCCTGGGCGCTGAGCACAGGCCCCTGGAACCAGGAGGACCCCAGTCTGAGGGTTCCCCAGGCTGATGGTTTCCTAATGGCATTCTGCAGGCCCCCCTGGGTCCTGCCAGACCTTGAGGACGCCCCTCTCTCAGGAGCTGCTTGCTCATCCTTCAGATGGATCACAACCTTGTTGGTCCTTTACAAAAATGTTGAGATAAACTGTCTGGCATGATGCCCAACACACAGCAGGAGAGGGTCTACCAGGAGGAGGGCCTGCCACGGGCAAAGTTGGAGAGGATGGTGCCTAGGATCACATTCAGGAAGCATCTAGTACCCAAAGATAGCGGCCCAAGTCCCAGGCCCAGCACCCACCCCACACCCAGTGGCAGCAGCCGGCAGTCCCTAAAAGATCTCCACACCAGCTAACCCAGTTGGCTCACAATGATGAGGGCACCACTGCCCCATTTCACAGATGAGGACACTGAGGCACAAAGCCCAGGTCCCACGCTGGGCATGGTAGCATGTGCTTCCCATGAACCCTACGGGAGGCAGTGGGGTGACCATCTCTCATGTTGTCCTGGGAACTCCTTGAGGACAGGACAGGGTATGTATCTTGTCCACTGTTGTATCATTGGGGTCTAATGCACAGTGCACACAGTAGGTGCTAAGAAAATGCATTCTGGAGGGATGAATGAACAAGCAACCCAGCTAGGGAGGCCGAACTATGCCCATTTCCCACAATCAGAGAGACACCAGCTAGGTGGGCTGCATGTGCCCGCTGGCCCAGTCAGCACAACCCCGAGGCAGCACAACCTCACCTCTCTGGGTCGCTCCAGCTCCGTCTGCAGCACCTGCTTGGCCAGCTCGGTCTCGATGAGCCGCTGCCGGAGCTCCTCGTTCTCCTCCTCCAGCCGTGCTCGCTTCTTCTCCACCACCTCGAGCTCCTTGTGCAGCCGCATGGAGATGTCCTTAGAGACCTGGTCCGGGGGTGAGGAGAAGGGTGTGAGCTGGCTCCGGCCCCACACCACTGACAGCTGCAGGCATGTCCCCGACTCCTCAGTCCCACTTAGCAGATGAGGAAACTGAGGCACCAAGAGGTCAAAAAATTCACCAGGTGTTCTGCATCCAGGAGGCAACAGACTCAAACCTCAAAACCAGATGCCCCCTGCTCCCAATGTGCTGTCCCCAAAGCTGCAACAGTCCCATCTGTTCTTAGGAATGCCTTTCCACTTATGTGGGGGCTTTTTATGCTTCTCAGAACCTCACCAAGCCACCCCTGGCCCGTCCTCTCAAGGGCCTATGGTGGATCCCAAGCTTACCTTCAGCAGGGAGTAAGCCAGAGTGGAAGCCCAGAGCAAGGTGGGCAACGTGTGTTCCTGGGCAAGGCATTTCCCATCACTGAGAGTCAGTCTCCTGCACTATAAATTGGGTACAGCCATAACAGGACCAACCTCATGAGCCTGACAGGAGGAGCATATCAGCCACTGCACACGAAGCCTCAGCCCAGGGCTGCCACAGTGAGCGCTGGGTGAGTTGTGGCTGCTGTTCTGAGGAGCTAATGTCCAGAGAGAGGCATGACTTACTGGAGGTCACCGTGACCCCGAGGCCTGTATCCAACTGTCTAGGACATAGAACAAGCCTGAAATGACAAAGGCTAGGCAGAAGTCCAAGTCATCCCTACACAAGGAGCTGAAAGAGCTGCAGTCTCCCACCCTGGCTCCAGGACTCTGCAAGCAATAGCACCCTGTTTCCTAAAAGATGTTCTCGGTCCTGTCCCCTCCACTGGCTGAGTGCAGGAGGCCAGGGAAGGAGGCCTGGGGGGAATGAGAGTCTTTTGAGCTGGTAAAGTGCATCTCGACTCCATTCCCAGGTGGGCTGGGCACTCCGTTAGTCAAACATCTACTGGGTGCCAGACTCGTTCTCCTCCACCCCAGTCCTGTTGCCATGTCACAGATGAGGAAACTAAAGCTCAGAGTGGAAGTGGCCTGCTCACGGTTCCACGCAGCAGGTGTGGGCCGAGCTGAGCTGGGAGTCTGTCTGGCCTCCGTGCATTGTTAGACAGAGGAGCCAGTGCAGCCAGGGCTCCGCCGGGGAAATGAAGGCTTTGCCAGCAGGACCTACTCATGGGGCCAAGAGCCCAGCACCCCATGCCCGCCAATATCGGAAGTGACCATGACGCCTCTTCCCTGCCGGAAGGGAAGGGGGCCCTCCCTGGCTTCACCCTCTGCCTGGGCCCAAGCCCAGCTCAGCACAGACCCCTTGGCAATGTGCAGGGCAGGCCAGGAAAAACAACAGCCAGAAAGGAAGCTGGACTCCCCCTCCCGCCACTGCCCACTGTCCCCTCTGCCCCTGAAGATCGCCAAGGAAAGACAGACACTGGCCCTGAGCCTCCCCTACTGACTCTCTGGCTCACCAAACTGCTTGTTCCTGAAATGGGATGAACAATCAGCCCCTCAATATCAGAACAGGACTTTGCAGAGGGGAAAACTAGACCGGAGCCTGCCTCCACACTCTCTGGCCATGTCACCCAGGACAGTTGCTTAGCAGCCAAAGTCTTGAGTTTGGTCAGCAGTAAAAGGGGTTTGAAATAGTCTCCTCATGAGAAATCAATGACGTAAGGCTTGAGTGGTGGCTGGCACATAGGAGGTGGTCAAATAGTTTTTATATTTTATCATTTTTCAACAATTTAGTGCATTTCAAAGATGTGTTTATTTAGCAGTTTCATGAACTTGGTTGACCCATCTTTAAATTGTTTTTAAGAATTATGTAGCCAGGTATGGAGCTACATAATCCCAGCTCCTTGGGAGGCTGAGACAGGAGGATTCAAGTTTGAGGCCAGCCTGGGTAGCTTAGTGAGACTCTGTCTTAAAATAAAATCTGAGAAAATGGGCTGGGGATATAGCTCAAAAGTAGAGAGAGCTGGGAAAGGTGGCACACACCTGTAACCCAGAGGCTCAGGAGGCTGAGGCAGGAAGATCGAAAGTTTGAGGCCAACCTCAGCAACTTAGCAAGACCCAGTCTCTAAAAAGTGCTGGGGATTTGGCTCAGTGGTTAAGTATCCCTGGGTTCAATCCTGGTTACAAAAAAAAAAAAAAAGAATAGAGAGAGCCACCCTGGGGCCAATCCCTTATACTACAAAAAAAAAAAAAAAAGGAATGTCAACAAAAACAAAACAGCTACACAGAGCTGTCTAACGACTACATGTTCAAGGTGACATGATACAAAGATTTTTTTTTTTTGAAAATTTTTGTAGTTACAACCACAGATGAACAAAATACCTTTATTTTATTTATTTATTTTTGTGTGGCGCTAAGGATCGAACTCAGTGCCTCACATATGCTAGGCAAGTGCTCTGCCACTGAGCTACAGCCCCAGCCCCAATACAAAGATTTTGGATGCTTTACCAAGATGATTGTTTTGCATTGTTTATCCACCTTGACCAAACTCTAGGGTTTTGGCTGGACATGTTCAGCCCCAAGGCTTCTGGCTACAGTCCCCGTTCTGGCTCTCGGGTCCTCCAGGAAGCCTCTGTCCTGATCACTGCTCCATCCACGTTCATCAGCACTGGGGCAGGAGGGGTGGGACACACAGATGGAGGTCCCAGACCCTGCCTAGACATACACATCTGTGTCCCAGGGTCAGCACAAGGTCTGGCTCATGCCAAGTGGCTAATAAATGCTTGATGGAGGAACAAATAAATCCCAGGCTCCAACAAGCAGAAAGAGAGGGAGACAAGGAATGAATGACTGAATGTACACTAGGAGTGGCACCTGCCCTGGGAGGTCCCCACCCTCAAAGTTGCTATGTCAATAAAGCCCACTCCAGGTAGCTGCAGGAGTCTAACTGGGACAAAAAGCCCATAATCTACCAATGGGACCAAAGCATCTGTGTGACGTCAACGGACACAAAGAGCATTGCTGCTCACATGCTAGGGTCGTATGGCCCGGGTGTGCGTGTCCCTCCCCTCGTGATCCTCAGTGGTCATACACAGACACTTTTTTTTCTTTTTTGGTGTGGTACTAGAGAAGAAACCTAGAGCTTTGCACATGCCAAGCAAAGTGCTTTACCACTGAGCTACATCCCCAGGCCAATGTGAGCCCTCCCCCCCAAAGCTTGGCAGGTTCTTTTAACCCCCTTCTGAGTCTCAGAAAGGAAAGGGCATTTGCCCAAGGTCACAGAGTTAGGAATCTACCAAACCAATATAGGAAATTGAACTCTGGTGGCTCAATTCTAAAGTCTTGCTCTCAATCTGGTCTTGATATGGGGGAAAGCTTGAAGACATATTGCATTACTAGCCACAATAAAGTTTTAGCAGGGGATGGCAGTGCCTGCCTGTGATCCCAGCATCTGGGGAGGCTGAGACAGGAGGCTCACAGTTCAAAGCCAGCCTCAGCAATTTAGCAAGCGTCTAAGCAACTCAGAGAGACCCTGTCTCTAAATAAAATATAAAAAAATGGCTGAAGGATGTAGCCCAGTGGTTAAGCGCCCCTGGGTTCAATCCCCGGTACAAAAAAAAAAAAAAAAAAAAAAAAGTTCTTTTTTTGGTACCGGGTATTGGACTCAGGGGCACTCAACCACTAAGCCATTTTTGGTTTGTTTTTTGGTGCTGGGGATTGAATCCAGGGCCTTGTGCATGCAAGGCAAGCACTCTACCAACTGAGCTATATCCCCAGCCCAAAACAAAAAGTTTTAAAAATAAGCCCCAACAGTGGACTCACTGTGTCAGGGCGTCAGGGCTTGAAGGGCCCCACGTGCCTGTCTCATCTGATCTCAGCTTCCCCCAGCGAAGGGAGGCTGAGATAGCACAAGCAGCAGCCGGAAACCAGGGCAAATCCCCAAAGCACAAACAAACGCGTTCAGCCATGAGGTCACTGTTTACAGTGCCAGGGCCTGGCTCCTGCCAAACGCTATCGACAGCCTCCTGTCCCCGGCTCCCTGGAGCATCAGCTTCATAATGTCCCTGTCACACTGATCTGCAGGAAGAGGGACAGGAACTCTTGCCAAGGAGCCCTCCCTGGCCAGGCAGCATTCTGGGCTGTTGGTGACTCCCCCCCAGAACTCCAGGAGGGATGGGAGTGCTACCCCTACTTTGCAGTCTACACAGGTCACCCAAAGAATAAACCCAAAGCCAGAACAAATATCTGTGTCTAAGGAAGGGATATGTTACTGATGAGTCCTGGGCCCTCCTACAGGAGCCTCACTTCGGGTGAGAATTTGGATCCTGGAGTCCTTGGACCTGACACTCTTTCATCAGGTCCAAGATCTTTAGAAAGTGGTCTGGGAATCAGCATTGTGAACAAGTCCTGCAGATGATCCTCATCCACCCTGGTCTGCCCATCACCCCCACCTGCCGCCCTCCCCAGCCACCAGTCCCATTAGTACCTGATCAGTTCTCCTGCTCAATAACAAAACCATAAGCCACCCCTGCTCAGGGGCTGGGTGAACACTGCACTGTGTCAGACCTTGTGCTCAGCACTCTGCACTTGAACTATTTCATTTAATATTCACAGAGGTCTCTGCAGGGAGGAACTAGTCTTCTCTACTTTACACATGGGGAAACAGGCTCAGAGATGTAAGGAAGTGGCAGAGGAAGGCTCTGCCCTCCTGTTGCTGGGCAGTGAGGCCACTCAGGTTCTGTAGGTCCTGTCAACTGCATGACCCAGCAGCGTGAGAGAAGCTGGAGGTGGGGTAGGGGACACCAAGCCTGAGGTTTCATTCATGACGCCCTCCCCAACAATCCACCTGCCCAGTAAAACCACTAGAACCCCCAAACTGAGGATTCAGCTAGTCTAAGCCCTTATTAACACATGGGGAGGCTGGGACAGAGTTCTCTGGTAGAGCTCTTGCCTAGCATGTCCCAAGGCCCTGGGTTCGATATCTAGCACCACAAAAACAAGATAAGGGGAGGCTGAGGCATCTCAAGTGGTGGGATCAGTTAGGGCCGGGTCCAAGGACCTGACAGAGCAAGTCAAGAGAGTCCCCAGGGATACCCTGCTAGGGCTCCACTTGGGCCCATCAAGCCCTCTTAGGCAATGGCAGGGAAGTCGACTTCCAAAATTGCCCCGGGACATCCCCTGCACACTGGCGTGTGTGTGGGGGGGGGGGGGGCGGCCAGAGGCGGCCAACTCAGGCGAGGCCAGCGGACGGATGAGCTCAGCCCTGCAGCTGCAAGGGTGGATCGAGGAGGGGAGGGGGCAAGGTCGATGCTGATTGGCTAGTTCAAATCCCAACTGAAGGGGGCTCCGCTGCGCCCCGCCTCCTGGGAGCCTCCCCCTCACACCCACCCGCTGCTGCGGCCCCGCCCCCAGGCGCCCGTGCCGCCCCGCAGCCCCGCAGCCCCGGCCCCGCCGGTCCGCCACCCTCCACCCCTTCCTCTCCCTCTACTTCCAGAAATCCTTCCAGAAATCCTCGACGCCCTGCGTCCAAACGTGGCCTCGCAGCCCTGAGCTTCCCGGGCTCGCTCCCCACCACCCACTCTTCACCCCGCTCCGGAACTAGGCGCGTTTTATTTTTGAAAGGGGGGGCGGGTGGGGAGCCGGTGTCCCCCTGTGTTGCCCGGGATGACCAGGACCTCTGGGCTCAGGTGATCCTCCACGGCCGCCGAGGCCCGCAGTGTGGAATGGGACTATTTGTGTAGCCACCAAGCCCAGGAGCTGCCCCCCAGGGTAGAGGTGCCAAAAGCCGCTGTTGTGAGATCAGTTTCCTCCTGTCCCGCTGCTGGGTCAACACGACAGAGACGGTCAACATGACAGAGACGCAATCGCCTGGGGGAGCTGGCAGCCTCTGTTGACACTCGCTGGCCCTGCAGACCTCTGAAATCACTTCTTGCTGTCCTTCAGTATTGTTTTCTTTGATATGCCACTGGGGCTCAGGCTCAATTTGCCAGTGCCTTCTAGCAGAAAGGGTGTAAGGGGGAGGTTCTCTCTGGGTTTGTGTGTGGCCCATCCTCAACCTACCAGCTCCCGGGGCCCTTTCAGGAGCCCTCTCCATGGAGTGCAGCTCCCTCACCTTCCCTGGGACATACCCACTTTTCCCTAGGACTCCTCAGACTGTGCCAGTTGACTCCATCCCCGGCTCCTTCATCATCCCCCTGATCATACTGGGCTGAGTTCAGAGAGCAAGACCCCCAAGGAGTTCCCCACCCCTAGATCAGGGCTTACACAGGCAAGGGTGGGCTTCTTTCTCTCCAGGGGGCCCCACCTGCGTGCCCCTCTCCTCCCCACTCTCCCCCATGCCTCCCCTCCTTTCTCAGGTGGAGAGAAGCAACCAGACATTGAGGCTTGGGAGGCACGTGGGCCTGAGCTCTGCCACCTACACACAGAGGAGGCCTGTGACCTTGGACAGGAACTTCCTTGCTATGGAGCCTTTGATGCCTCATTCAGAAAATGGAAATAATAACAGCTAACATTTTTGGGGGTTTTATGGTCATTTTGTCTACATTACCTAATTTAATTCTCATAGGACTCTGTGAGAGAGAAGCTATTCTTTTTTTTTTTTTTTTTAACCTAAGAACCAAGGAGTTTATTTGGGTAACCTGGGGGGCCCTGAACCTAGAAGAAGGTGTTGGGCCTCTTAGTGGTGAGGCATGGCTTATGCTGGCAATGCAGGACCCAAGAGAGAAGCTATTCTTACACCCATTTTACAGTTAGGAAACTGAAATGCAGGTGACTTGCTCAAAATCAAAAAATCCAGACATACTGGATCCAAGATCTGAACAAGTGCTGCCCAACTCCAGGTCTGATTAGCATTCCAGGTCCATGGAACCAAGGAGGGACTATTCAGAGCCCCAAACCAGGTCTGTAACTGATGCTCAATAAACAGCTATTTGTAGAATTCATGTTATTATATCACTTTGGGGTGCCCCTGGCAGAAGGCCTGTTGGTTCACTAGGGGTGACCACTTTGCAATAGGAAAACAGACTGAGGGTATTGCATAGCCAAGGACACACAGGAGTGAGTCACAGGGCTGACCTAGACCCCACTAGGGCTCATGGCCCGAACCCCATCAAGGGCACCTGTGAGGGTCAGGGGAAGCCCCAGGGCTGACCTTGACATCCTGCTCCAGGCCTCGGATGAGCTCCCCGTCCACCTGGCCAGTCTGGGCGGCACGAAGGCTGCGGCGCTCAGCTTTGCGCAGCCTGTACTGCAGGATGCGGCAGGTCTTGCTGGCCTGGTCCAGCTGCTGCCGCAGCTCCTGCAGCTGGTACACATCTTCCTCCATGTAGACGTCCCGCATCTCCAGCATCTCCGCCCGCAGCTCCTCAATCTCATCCTGCAAGAGGAAGGAGCGATCAGAACCTTGGGCTCCAGGGCCGTGGCCAGGGTGTTGGGCCGCTGGCTACTCCACATGGAGGAGTGCTGAACCACCACCACATGGAGGCCTGGGAGTGGCCAGCTGAATCACAGACCCCAAAGACAGCCACAGCTGAACTCCCAGAATCTGTGACTGTGTTACCTTACATGGCAAAAAGAACTTTGCAGATGTGATCAAGTTAAGAATCTGGAGAGAGGGAGCTTATCCTGGATTGTTTTGGGGGCCACTCTTATCACAGAGTCCTTTTCAGAGGGAGGCAGGTGGTAAAGGTGATGCAAGCCTGGGAGGAGAGGTTGCAGGGTGCACTTTGCAGAGGAAAGAGGGGGCCGTGAGCCGAGGAATGCAAGCAGCCCCTAGAAGCTGCCAAAGGCAAGTGAAAATATTCTCCCCTAGAGCCTCCTGGGGACCCAGCCCTCTGTCACCTTGATTTTCAGACTTCTGACCTCCAGAATTAGAAGATAATCTTCCAATCAAAGTGGCTTCTTGGAAGATAATCCACTGTGATGTCTGTATCTTAAATATACCTCAAAGGCCACGTGTTAAAGGCTTGTCACCAGCCTGCAGCACTACTGGAAGGTGGTGGAACCTTTAGGACATGGAACCTAATGAAAGGATATTATTAGATCATTGGGGCTTTCTCCCTCCACCCCCACCTCTCTCTCTTTCTACTTCTTGGCTACTACCAAAGGTGAGCAGTCTTCTTTGCTATGCACTCCCCGCCACGATGGGCCTCACCAAGGCCCAAAGTGATGGAGCCAAGCAACCTTTGAAACATCTGAAACTGTGAACCAAAATAAGCCTTTCCTCTTTTTAAGTTGATTATCTCAGGTATTTTGTCGCAACAACAGAAAGCTGACTAACGCAGTTACTAAATTGTGGTGATTTGATATAGCAGCAACAGAAAACTAATACACTGGGGAACACCAACCAACACAGTGCCAACTCTGTGTGAGGCCCTGTAGTGAGCACAGGGGCAGGGAGGGATGGTAGTGACCAGTTCCTTCAGGATCTTCTGCCCCAAGTCTCATTAGGAAAACACACAGTAAACAAAAATATTTTAAAATTCATATACTGTTAAGTGCCATGGAAGCAAAACAAAATTAAAAACATAGCAATGTGGGTAATATAATAGAGTGGGTGGTGAAGGTGATACATGGTCAGGGAGGTCATCTTTAAAAGGACATTAAGGGGCTGGGGATGTGGCTCAAGCGGTAGCGCGCTCACCTGGCATGCGTGCGGCCCGGGTTCGATCCTCAGCACCACATACCAACAAAGATGTTGTGTCCGCCAAAAACTAATAAATAAATAAATGTTTAAAAAAAATAAAATAAAATAAAAAATAAAAGGACATTAAGCTGAGGCAAGAAGGGAAGACACACAAGAGTGCCAGGGAGACTATTCCAGGCAGAGGGAACAGTGTTTGCAAAGGCTCAGAGGCAGGAAAGAACTCAGTGCCTTCAAGACACAGCAAGAAACGCAGGGCAGCTACGGGGTAATTTAAGACCGTGTAACAGACGCGGATCAGCCTTAATAGGTCCCTCAGGGGCCGAGAGAAGAGTCTGGGTTTGAGTTTTAAGTGGAAGGGATTGAGAGGTGACCTCACTTCCTCAGGGCAGCTTCTGCCACCTCTGTCACCAGCTCCTAGCTGTCCCTCACTTCTCCTTTGTAATCATTGGCACATCTGCTCTACTCTGTGGAACAGCTTGCGACCCAGCGACTGTGATACCCCACCCGCAGTCTCCCCACGCCCAGCGCGCAGCTCAGCTCAGCATCCCACAGGCTCGTGACCAGCACACCGCAGGAACACACCAGTGCAGGTCCAGGTGCGGAGAACAGGACAGGTGAACGATTCGAAATGCTGAGTGAGGCGGTGCGCGGGGACCCGGCAGCAGAGGTGTGCGACTAGTCTGTCCCGTGCGTGACACAGGTGAAAACCGAGTCACACAGGGGATAATGACATCTGCTTTTAGTGTGAATGACTCCCTAAATAACACTGCACATTAAACAGAGAAACGGAGTCGGAAGGGATCCGACTCACCAGAGAGGCCCCCGGGGCAGCGGGGTGGAGGGGTCCCAGGATGAGAAGGGACACTCCAGAGAGAGGACCGATTTGGAGAGCTGGAGGCCCCAGCCCTCAGAGCCCCCCTTCCCCAAAGAACACGGAAGGAAGAGCCTGGGATGTGGGGCCTCAGCTGACTGGAGTCCAGGGGAGGAGCAAGCACAGGGGACCAAGGCAGCCTGTGCCATGGGGCGGCTCCCTCTGGGGACCGGGGAACAGCCTGGGGTTTAATTCCAGGAGAGTTGGCGGGGCCCTCCAAGCGGCTCTTAGAGGTCTCCACGCCCATCATCTGATGCCCGGGGACTGTTTCTCAGCGGTTCTGAGCCCCAGAGAGGATGGCAGTGGGGACAGGTAACATCTGCATCCCCACAGATGCTGGCTCACTCTGCTGTCCCCTAGGGGCTCAATCCCCACTTGCCACCAGGGCCCCTGTTCTGGGCGTGTGTTCAGCAGCACCCGCTAAAGTGGATGCCCTCCCCTCACCAGGGCACCCCGCGCCAAAGCACTCAGACTCACCACCCACCACCGCGCCAAGCGGACGGGACAGAAGTGGGAAAGGAGGAAGTGGGACAGTCAATGATCACACCAGTGAGAGAAAAGAGGAAGTGAGGGGTCCCAGGCCCATTCAGTTGGCGGAGTAAGGAAGCGCAAAGGGACCTGCACTCAGGAAGCGCGAGCAGACGCTGCTGAATCCAGACTAAGCTCAGCCTCTTGGGCCAGAATTCAAATCCTCGCTGTGCCATTCCTAGCACCTCATTTATCCATCTTGTTATGGGGAGCATGTGGGGGTCTGAGTGGACACTCAAGTTTGGATTGAGACAAGGAGCAGTAACCTGTAAGCTCGTGACGCTGGGCTATATTACCAGGTGTATAGCATTTAGATCGTGGAAGGTGAGACATCTTTCCGCATAGGCCCATGCCCAGAACACTGTAGTCATTTTTGAGACGCGCATATTTAACTTTTAAGTAACTGTTTTTGCTCTAAAAGTAAAACAATCATAGAAACACAAAAATACACAAAACGCAAACCATGCATACTTCCTCCACCTGGCCTTGAACCACAGTGGCTCTCAAAAGTGTGGTGCCTGACTCAGCATTGGCACCACGGGGAACCGGTTAGGAATTCTCCCTGGCAACCCAGGCCTGCTGAAGAAGAAACACTAGCAATTCCATGTTCCTTCCAGTCTTTTTTCCCTAAAAGGGCAAGAGTCCCACCTCTCCACACAAGTCCCCGCCCAGAGCCTGACCCAGGATAGGTCTCAGTAAGCCAAAGTGCTCTCCACTGCAGAAGTGAAGGCGAGAACATTCTTCCTCCATGAGCAGCTGCCTCCCCGCCCGCCCGGCCGGCACTGTTTCTGACTGTGCAGGCCATGGCACTCCTGCCAGCTTCGTCTCTTCCCTTGGGGGCCCAGGGGACCAAGCCTCTCAGGGACTTGTCCCAGCTGCAGGCAGAATGCTGGTCAGCCCCTCCTGGGTGGCTTCACAGAGGCTGGCCTGTGGCTGGGGCTGTCTGCTGGGCTGTGGGTAGTGGCTGGTGACGACAGGACACAGGCAGGGGCTCTGAGCTTCCAGGACCTAAGGTGGGGGCTGGGAAAAGGGCTGCTGGGCACTGTGGGGGCTCCCAGAGGGTAGGACCCTGTTCGACTGCAGAGGCTGGGTCCACACTGGGCCGTCACTCCTGCAGCTTCACCCCAGGGAAGCTCTCCAGTGACAAGTCCAACCCAGGGGTGCCTGTGGGGAAGGCAGTGGGGGGCTCAGACTTCCCAGCCACTCCCCAGACAGCCCAGGGGCCTCCCAGACGCCCTCTGCAACAGGAGTGGGAAGGGCCAGGCCCCCCAGGACTCGGCAGGCCTTGTGGCTACACCAGGTCGTTGGAGTCTCCCTGCTCCCTACATGGGGGGACCACAAAGCTCATCCTCCACTGCAGACACAATAGGTCACATCACCTGGCAGTGCCATCTCAGAGCTTTGAGAGCCCAGTTCTCAGTCCCAGAGTCCAAAG
The DNA here is from genome assembly GCF_045843805.1 of Urocitellus parryii. NCBI lineage: Eukaryota > Metazoa > Chordata > Mammalia > Rodentia > Sciuridae > Urocitellus > Urocitellus parryii. The sequence continues at coordinate 178,502,487 of NC_135536.1, forward strand.
GCTGCCTTGAAGGAAAGAGGGGCAGCCCAGGAACGGCCCACCAGCCTCCCTTGGTCCAGCTCTGGTACCAGCTGCCTTTGTCCCCGTGAGGGCTAGCCTTGAAGATACCCCCACCATCTAACCCAGACTGCCACCAGAGAGCAGAAGAGGAGGACGGGGACAGAGACCAGGCACCCATACTGCAGCCGGGGCAGTCAGCACTTCCCTTTCTCGAGGTCTCTTTGGCCCAGAGGAGCAGGCAAGAGCTGCTTATTGGAGGAAGTCGGAAAAAAGCGGTGTTTTCTGTCTCCTCCACTTTTCTCCTCGCTTCTGCATCTGGACCCCGAGCCAACTCCAGGTCCCCTGCCTACTGTCTCCTTCCTGCCCCCAGCACCCACATACGCCATGAGTAAAAACATGGCCATCGATCGCCTCCCAGGAGGCTCAAAACACCAGGCCCAGCCCAGGTGCCACGGGCATGACTGATAGTTTAATCCTCTCACCAACCCTGTGAGGTGGCTGCCGAAAATGTTTCCATTTTGCAGTTAACGAAACTGAGGCTCAGAAATTTCCCAGAGCTGCTTAAGCAAGGGAGGAGCAGAGCTGGAATCCACAAAGGCCGGTGACCCTGGGCCTAGGCATGGTAACTGTGTCTTCTTCCAGGTCACTTGGGCTACTACCCATGCTAGAACGGCCTTCACCAGGCTCACTCCTAACTATCTCATCCTTCCAGAACATTCCCTCCTCCCCTAATCTGATTCAGAACCCACACTCTTAACTCCCTGGTCCTTTGTGCCAACAACTCTGGGTTGTATTTGTCTATTTTCAAGTCTTTATCTTTCCCGGAAGCTGGAGGAAGGGCTGGGCTGGATCTGATCCAGGTCTGGTCCCCAGCATCGCCCAGGGCAGCGGATGGGCAGGTGAATAAGTAAGTCTTAGTAAATCTTCCTGACCCCAGCTTCAGGCCAGCTACAAAGGGACAGGGGAAGCCTGGGCAGATCCAGAGCTGATCTCAGACCCCCACGCCACCCAAGGAGAGGGGTTAAGTCCGTCTGCCCAGGGAACCCCCTGCTCCCCATTCGCTCCCTGCCCACAAAGTGTCTTTCCACCCAGCCCTGGTGACCCATGAGGGCAGCCTACAGGAAGCAGCCTCTCAGAGGCAGAACTGGTTCCCAGGAGTCCTGGGGGACTGGCCAGGAAGAGTCTCTTGGTCCAGGCTGGGCCAGAGGGCCCAATATGAGCTCACGCTGCTGCTAATAATAGGAGACCACAGTTTACAGAGACATTCCATCTGGATCATCTCATGGGTCCTTGCAGAAAACCTCGGGTCCGGGGAGCCAGAGCTCATCCCTCTTCTACAGACCAAGAGCCACAGAGAAGCAGCAAAGAGAACTCCGAGCAGGACACAGACCTCTGCCCTCGGGATCCCTCCTCTGTCTCACAATTCAGGGAGCCCATGAAGTTGAAAAATCCTATCTTTGATTTCAATAATCTCTAACTAAAAATCAAAATTTTCTTCTATTCTGAACTCCCTGAACACATCAGGGTTGTGTTAGCAGCACCTGTGACTTTGCCACCCAAAAGAGACCACGTAAGTTTTCACAGCCTGTGACGGTTGTTGCAGAAATGTCAAAATATTGCTTATGCTCATCAGTAACTTTCTTTAAAATATTTTTTTTTCAGTTGTAGATGGACACAATATGTTTATTTATTTACTATTACTTTTTAATGTGGTGCTGAGGATGGAACCTAGGGCCTCACACGTGCAAGGCAAGCACTCTACCACTGAGCCACAATCCCAGCCCCATCAGTAACTTTATTAACTCAGGAGCTTGGTGACAGGCCTGTGAACTACTATAATTCCAAAGTCATCAATACATTCAATACATTCTGTTTACTTTGATTTTTTTTTTTTTTTTTTTGTGTGTGTGTGGTGCTGGGGATCAAACTCAGGGCCTTGTACATGCAGGGCAAGCCTTCTACCAACTGAGCTATATCCCCAGCCCCTCCTTTGCATTTTAGAAGATTATCCTGAGGCTTATTCTTAGCAGGGAATTTAAAGGGGCCCATAACTTGAAATAAGGAGAGAAGCCTCTGTTTCCTCACCTGTGGGATCCGGGTCACGGTCCCAGGTCCTTCCCTCCACCATCAAGGCATATATGGGGGAAGCAGGGCTCTACTTTCAAACCACATTTTAAATGTTCTAAGGATTCCTTTCTGCAAAAAATCCACACAGATACAAGATGATGAATCTTTGTCTAATGAAGATTCTGGGGCAGTTTAGATTCAGGGTTCTCGGGAATCTTCCCACGTGACCATATGTGCATGAGGACAACGCAGACCGGGCCACAGGAGAGGACAGTGACCAACACTAGCCCATCTGCAGAAACACAGCAAGTGGCAATGGGTGATGCAAACCCAGCAACAGTCCACAGCTGGCCCTGAGGGGACAGGGAGAAAACCAAGAAGACATGAGGTTCCTGAAGGCAGGAGGCTGGCTCTTACCAGCGACCAAGAAGAGACTGCAGGAGTGGAGTCCCCAGCTACCCCCACCCAGAGTCAGCTCCCTGCACTGAGGGATCTCTACATTCTGGACTGTTGGGACAGAAAACAGGTAAGTGTTCTCAGGGTCTAGGTGGAGGAAGGGAATGACCTCAAAGAAAATTTGGGAGGGCCATGGGACTATTGTTTCATTTTGAGGTACTAGGGGTAGAAACCAGGGCTCTGCCACTGCTGAGCTACACTGCCAGCCCTGTTTTGGTACTGGGGACTGAACCTAGAGGTGCTTTTCCACTGAGCCACATCCCCAGTCCTTTTTATGTTGAGACAGGGTCTCACTACATTGCCGAGGCTGGCCTCAAATCTGGGATCCTCCTGCCTCAGCCTCCTGAACTGCTAGGATTGGAGGTGTGTGCCACAGTATCTGACTGAGTTCTATATCTTAGCTGGGGGTGATGATTACAAACTGGGTTGTCCAAACTCATCTTACCATATGTAAATTACACCTTAATACATTACCTGACTGAAAACGAAAAGCAAAAGAAGCAAGACCTTCACCCGTGCTGGTGGACTCATCACCACACTCAAAATGAAACCCAGATGCACAGGCCCCAGCCCCCCCCACCTCTCCCGTTCATCTCCCCAGCTCTACCTCACACTCGCCACACTCCAGCCACTGGGGGCCACACCTGGCCTGTCCCACCTGCCCTGGCCTTGCCCTCAGGGCTGCCCCCCTTTCCTACCAGAGGCGCCCACTGCAAGGCCACCTCCGGAGACCTTCCAGACCCATGAGCCCATCTGTCTGGCTTAACCCTTTCTTTCTCTCACAGTATCACGGGCCTGGGTGGGCCTGGAATGTCCCTCCAAGGGCTGGGATGAGTGGCCAGAACCATGGCAGGAGACAAATGGCCCAGAGCCAGGGTGGCAGATGGACAGGCAGCCTGGGCCTTGGCCTGAGGGAGAACCGTGGTAGCCGGTGGTGTGTTGGAAATGAGTGTTTGGGACACTCATTTACTTTTCTGTTTGCTCATGGAAGGTTGGTCAGCCTCTAGGCTGTGAGGGTCAGGAAAGCGGAACCCAGGCCAGTGCCTGGGACACGCAGGGCAGCTCAGTAAATGGCTGCTGAGACATAAAGGGGCCTCAGACTACCCCATGGCACCTCTGAGAGAACTCCTTCCAGCTCGGCTGCTATGTGAATCCACTTCTTTGACTCTGTGAGGCTAATGTCCACGGTGGCTTCAGACGCCAGGCCACTGACACCCAGGCCCCAGCCCTGCCGGATTCCAGACCTTACCCAGATCTGTCACCTCATCCCCGGTCCCAGGCAGACCTAGGCAGGACGACAGAGCCCCGACTCTGCAGGATGGCAGCCGTGCCATGGAGAACAGGAGCCCCTGCTCGGCCCGCCTCTTCCCACTTGCAGCCTGGCCACCATGGTCCCTCCCTCTGACCAAGGCCGGGCTGCCTGTCCATCTGCCTCCCTGGCTCTGGGATACTTGTTTCCTGCTCTGGTCCTCGCCACTCACTCCAGCCCCAGAAGGGCTGACCAGCAGGGTGGGCCAGCAGTGGCCACAGGGGCACATGCCAACCCCACCCAAGGGGCCAAGGCTGCCATCTGCTATCCCTTCTGCCAGTCACCAGGGGTCTGTCAAGGTTCCAGATGAGATCATCACACTTGAATCCAAAGGCGGGGACGGCAAAAGCCTCCACGTCCCTTTCAGTTCATATGCACTCCGCACAGCAGCAGGCGGAGGGGAACCCAAAGACCCCATCCCTCACAGAGGGACACTGAGGCCTAGAGATGGACAGGAGACCGTCCATGGTTCTCTAGGAGGCCCAGAGTTGAAGAGGGAGGGACTCTGAGCTCCCGTCTCCCAGCCCAGAGTGCAATGCAACTTAGCCTCCTTGGGTGAAAAGCAGGGCTCTTGTTTGGGGGAGTCAGGGTCAAAGGTCCTGGAGGAGGGTCAGCCAGACAGCACTGTGCCACCCAATGTCCCTGAAGGCTGCCTGGTCTTGGAGACTTCCAGGATCCCACTTCTCTTGTGAGCAATAAAGAGGGAAGTACCCGGCTCAGTTCTGTCCTGGTATCCTGAGCAGTCCCAATGGGTAGGGACCTGGGGTCAGAGAGACCACACATGTTGCCCAAGGTCACACACTAAGTGGCACAGCCGGCATCCAGTTTGAGCTCTCATAAACTAAACTAGAGGGTCTCTATAATAGGGTGACAGAAATACAGGCTGACATTTTCAAGGACTTGGTGTGTGCCTAACACCAGGCAGAGAGACTGGACATCTCTTGCTCAGTGATGAGCCTTTCAAAGCAGGCACTGTTCCGATCTCCTGCCCCTTCATAGATGAGCAATGAGGGCCGCACAGCCAGTCAGGAACCAGCCTCCCAGACCTGTGCACAGAGCTGTGTGCGTATGGCATGCACGTGCACGTTGGTGGTGGGAGAGCCCTGGAGACTGCTGACCTGCACACAGGCACAACAGGCAGCCCCTGCTGCCTCTGACAGTGTCCCTCCGGTCCTTTCCTTGTGAACAGGAAGGAAGTCAGCTTTGGATCTGGATATGTGGAAAACATCCCCCAAATTGCCTCTGAGCTTAACCAAGAGAGAGCAGGGAGCTGAGGTCTTCGGAGATGGAAAGGAGGCTCCAAGTCAAGAGAGTGGCTCAGGGCCACATAGCCTGACCTCTGGCACCCTGGAGCATTTCACACCCGCATCTCAGCTCCTGCCAAGCCCCTGTCTGGTATTCCAAAATGTGCACCACAAGATCCTCATCCTTGTGTCACTTAAATGCTGTGTGACCTCTGGCAAGCATGCAACCTCTCTGGAGATAAGTATCCAGGATGGTCCCTGATCCATGCAGAGAAAGGGGGAGGGGCTGATGGGAAACCTGTAATTACCTGGTTAGTAATCTAATCACTATCTGGTGAATTCCCCAAAGGAGCCTCCAAGAAGCTCCAAGGTGTGTCTGACACAGGGGCCTGGCCTGGAGCAACCCTGAGGAGAAGCTGCCAGACTCACAGAGGGAGGGGAAAGCGGGAGAAAGAGCAGGGAACTGCAAGGGCAAAGGAGGGAAGAGCCCAGGGACAGGGTCGGGGGTGTGTCCCACAACAGCCTGGAACGTGGGTGGAGCAGGGCTGGGAGGTGTGACCACACAGGCTTCTGGGGCTAGGGAGGAGCAGGCAGGGAGAGGCTGGTGCAATCAACCAGGGCCCAGAGAGCCAAGCAGGCAGGCCCAGCGCAGGTGGGAACCCAGACTTTCCCGAGAGCCCTCGCTTCTCTTTATGGCCCTGGCAATGGGAGACGATTCACCTCCATTTAACAGTGAGGACCCCAAGGCCGACCTCCATCAGCAGAGGGCCCAATAGGTTCTGTGTCTGAGGCTCTGACTTTCGAGGGAAAGAGTGTCTGGGGTGCTCACCAGCTCAGCTCCACACACCCCTCCCAGACTAGAACTGAAGAGGCACACCCAGAGCCAGGCAGGCCCCTGCCACCAAGGACCCAAGCTCCATGGGAGACCACTGCCAAGTGATGACGAAGGGTTAAGGCTGAGCCTGTAGGAGTCACATGCTTTCTCCTGTTTAATCCTCACAGCACCTTGCAGGGCAAGTACCATCCATACCCTGTTTTACAGATGAGGAGACTGAGGCTCAGAAAGGAATAGGTTAGAGCTGGGCGTGGTGGTGCACGTGGTGGGATTATGCCTGTGATCCCAGTGGCTTGGGGGGCTGAGGCAGGGGGATTGTGAGTTCAAAGCCAGCCTCAGCAACAGCAAGGCACTAAGCAACTCAGTGAGACCCTGTCTCTAAATAAAATACAAAATAGGGCTGAGGATGTGGCTCAGTGGTGGAGTGCCCCTGAGATCAATCCCCGGTAACCCTCCCCCTGACCACTAAAGAAAAAAAAAGAAAGGGACGGGTCAGAAAGGAAAAGGCAGAGGCAGGATCCAAGCACAAGTCTTTTGGGTGCAGACGGCAATGCTCTTAAATCCCCCAGGCTCTGGAGAAGGGAGGGCTGTCCTGCCTCCTCGCCTGCCTCAGGGCGGCCAGCGGATGCAGAGTGGTGCTGATCTGGAGGCCTCCTGCGCACCTGGGGCAGCCAGCCCGTCCAGAACACTTCATGGTCTCAGGCTCTTTCCCTAGCCCAGCTCCAAGTTCCTCCCAGTAGCAAAGCAGAGTGAGTGTGACCACAGGTAAGGTCACCCACAGGAGGATGGGGCACTGTCTGTAGATCAGGCCCTTGCGCTGGAATTCACCATGCCCCTCCCCGGGTCTCCTCTGCCCCAGAGGCTGTACAGGATGGTGCTGGGCGACACATACCTGACCACTAATCCTCCCAAATGCCAGCGGGAAAGGGTCAAAATTCCCATTGTACAGATAGGAAGACGGAGGCTTGATGAGGGACCTGGCACAGGGAGATTTTGCACAGGGAGGAGGCAGCAAAGTGAGATTTGGCCCCAGACCTGATCCCAAAGATGGAGTTTGTCCATGAGATTGATTCTGAGTCTTTCTTCCCTCCCTCTCCTGGCCCTGAGACAGGCCAGGCCTTGTGCCCCGTGCTTCAGACCCGTGGGGGAAGCAGCACAGCCTCGCCACAGGACCCCCCTCTTAGCAAGGTGTCGACAGTGCCCAGCTGGGTCCACTCCCCTTCCCAGACTCTGCCCCATCGCCAGGCCCTCCAGCTCTTCTTGCAGGCCTGCAGCCCAGCCCCAGAGCCGGCCACTGCCTTTCATCCCCTCACACACACCTCTATCTACTGAGCCCCTCCAATGTGCCAGGCACAGTTCCAGGCACTGTTCCTCAAGCACAGAGGCAGTCACTCAAAGGCTGACTCCCCAGCTGCCATGCCGCCTCCGGGAAACCTGCCAGCCCCTCCCAAGAGCCTACGTCTCCCCGGGCTCCTCCACGTCTCCAGCCCAGAACTGGGCACACGTTACAAATGGGGATGGCGTGGCCCTCTGTAGCCCCCAGCAAATGAGAAGCAGGGAGGAAAGATGGGGCAGCAGGAAATTCCGAAGAGATTAGAAGGGAGTCACCCGGGGGCAGTGTTCCTCCTGCAGCCTGCAACTGTCAGCCCCTCGGGGCCCAGGTCCAAGGGCCTGGCCTCAGAGGCCTGGGTGCAACTTCTGACCCGGAGATCCCAAGGCCCTACCCACCACCTCCCCGCCCGGCTAAGCTCCTTGGACCTCACATCCAGAAAGTTACAGAGCCAAGGCCCTGACCCTGGCCGTGCCCTCACTGTTCCCATCTGCCCTGTGGAAGGAAGCCTTGTGGAGGAGCTGAACACAGGAGGAGTTTGTACACACTAGCTCCAGGGAAACGCTGACCAGGATTTCCTGTTTCTGTGTGGGAGTGACACACACTTGTCACTGTGTCTGTGTCTGGGTACACTTGTTTGGCAAATGCTGCATCCCTGACATTTGCATGATCTGCGCTTGTGTCTGTGCCTGTGGGTACAGGATCTCGTGTCACATCTATGTGAATGTTTATATCTCAGTGTGGATCCTCTTGAGCCTGCCCGAGGGATGCTTCTGGAAGAGAATGGCTTCAGTGTGTCACAGGATGTGTCTGTGAGGTCAGTGTGAGTGACTTTGGTCTCTGAGATTGAGCTATAATGTTTGTACATAAATTTGTGTGGACAAGAATAGATGTGGCCGGGGGTGGTGGCACATGCCTGTCATCCCAGCAGCTCTGGAGGCTAAGACAGGAGGATCTAGAGCTCAAAGCCAGCCTCAGCAACCCAGCGAGGCCCTGTCTCTAAAAAAATACAAAAAAGGGCAGAGGATGTGGCTCAGTGGTTAGTTAAGTGCCCCTGGGTTCAAAAAATAAAAGTTGGGGGAGAGAGGATGTGCCTGGACACAGGCCCAGCCCCTCCACAAGGAAAGCTGGCAGTCCTGGAGTTCAGAAGTCCCCCCAGGGCACAGCAGCCTCTGCTCACATTTTCCATCTTGCAGGAGCTGTCCCCTCCCCGCTGACAGGCAAGTGCTGAGAATTCTTAAAGCCCCAGGTCTCAGAGCAGCCTCCTCCAGGCTACCTTTCAGGCTGGGACTCCAGGTAGGGACCAGCTGGGCTTTGTTGACCAAGGTGACCATTCCTCTCCTCTCCCCACTGACAGACTGGAGCCCTCCCCCTATCCAGGAGCTGAGAAGAGCTACAAGTGACCTGCTGTGTGGACTGGCATCACCCAGGAAGCACTCAGAAAACATGTGCTGATGGGTGGATGGGCGGTGGATGCCTGCAGGAGAGCATTAGGGAAGGCCACAGGGGCCAGGCACTAGTGTTACTGAGCACTTCACCTTCACCTTACAGTGGAGGGCCCCCACGACCCTGGACAGCATGCCTGTCCTCCACTTTAGAGAAGGATCGGTACAGGGACACCCGTGTCCACCACCCCCATGTGCAGGCTCCGGGTCCCTAGCCTATTTTGTCCACCAGTTCCCCTATACGCTTAGCCTAGAGCCTGGCCTGTAACAGGATTCCCCTCAGTCCAGGCTCACCATAGCAACAAATGCTCAGCTCTGGTCACACTGCAGGAAGAACAGGACCCCTAGCTGGGAGCAGTCAGGAACCCTTGTCATCCCAGAGGCTGAGGCAGGAGGATGGCAAGTTCAAAGTCAGCCTGGGCAACTTAGTGAGACCCCTTCTCAAAATTTAAAAAGAAATAATAAAAAGGGCTGGAGATGATGTGGCTGAGTGTGGTAAAGTGTCCCTGAGTTCAAAATACAAAATAAAGATGGAGAGAGCAGGAGGAGGAAGGAGAGGAGGACTTCTTCTTCAAGAAGGAGATGGAAAAGAAAAGAAAGAACAGGACCCCGGGTTAGACCAACAGGTGTTGGGGTCACGGCTGCAAGACCTGGAGCCTGCATTGATCCATCTGTATAAGGGCAACTGGGGTCAGTGAGGTGCTTCCTGAGCAAACACCTAGACTGGGGATTCTTCAAACACTCAGTTACAGCCTCCAAGGAGGCCTGGGTCCCCAGAGCCCACAGAGCAGCAGGGAATGCATCCTACCTTCCAGCCCTCCGTGGAGTAGCTCCTGCTCTATTAACATTCTAAAGCTAAGGAAATCCACCCTCCAGTCTTCTTCCAGTTCTTCTAGAAGGAACACATGGACATCCTCTCTGCTCATTGGCTAACAATAATAACAGTTCCCCATACGTTGTGGGATTTCACTTTCTGCAAAATGTTTTCTTGTCTATTCATACCTCCAGGATTGATGAAAACAATCCTTTGAGGTTGCCCTGGCCGGCTCCAGAGTCTTCATCATACAGATGAGAAAAAAACAGCTTGGAGAGGCCAAGTGACCTGCCCATGGCCAAACAGAAAATAGTAAAACCAGGTTTCCAAGCCAGGTCTTCCGGCTCAAGCTCTCTGATTCTTCCATCCACACCCAGTGGGTTCCTAGCCTGTCCTCGCCACATGGGACATGGTAACTGTTAGTGGTCATGGGTGACCTCAGACCACTGGGGATTTGAAGGTCAAACACAGTTGACGTGTCTATTCTGCAGTGATAGTTCCATCTCTGGATTCTGGAACTTTGGCAGTTAATAACCTTCTAGACTTCCGTAGCTAGAAGGGACTCAAGGTCAAGCAGCTCAACTGTAGCCACCACATAAATCTCCCCAGGAACATTCCTCAGGAAATCACAACCACCAACGTTTTGGACCACTTACAAGCCGCTTTCCACAAACTCTATCTATATCCAAGCATGTGAGGTCATCTAGCCTCTTTTTGAATAATTCAAGGGACAGCACGCTTAGGACCTCCTCTGTAGAAAGTCCTTCTAGCTTTTCTTAGGGAGAGAGTTATCCCATTAACACTTCCCTGGATGGGCCCCCGGACAGGTTCTCCCTAAATGGGAAATCCAGGAGATCTACAGTCATCTGATAGCCCTTCCCCCTGCTGACAGTCCCCAGTGTCCCCTCAGCAGCTGGGAGGTGAAACTGAACCGGGCCACCTGCTGGACTCAGGGGCACTCCCCTCAACCTGAACAGTCAGTCTGCAACAGTCACACTGGGGTCTGAGTCTTTTCCCTCATTATCTAGGCTGCACCTCAGTAGCAAAGCGACCCAAAGAGGTAAGAAAAACCTCAGTCTAGCCTGTTCCCACTCCCAGCCCTGGCTGCCCTGAGACCTGGCTCTGGGACCTGCAGCCAGTCCCTCCCCTGCTCTGGCCACAGTTCACCCACCATCACCACAACAAAACACCCTGTCATAAGTCCTATATTTACGGCCACATGCACGGTGTCCAGGGTCCCCCTGCCTCCGAGAGGCTGGCAGCTGAGGTTAACAAACCTCACAGAAGTGATGCGCGGTCCCACCGCACACGGCAAGAATCGGCACTGTCAGGTATCACTCACCGCTCTCTCCAATCCTCCTCCAACTCAACAAGCTTTTACCCCCCTATCCTTAGCCTAGAATGTTCTTACGACAGCTCCTCAGTCTACTGGTTCCATGTCATCCTTCAGGTCTTGGCCTCCCTGAGCCCCAGCCCCCACCCTCACGTGCTCCTGGCACCCTTACACTTTCCACACATTCCCGTGACCCACAATGTGCTTTAGAGTATGACTACTATTGTACCGGGTCTCCCCAAGGTTCCTGGAAAGCAGACACTTCGGCCTGTTCACAGTGGTATCCCCACCCTCCATCTGTGTTAGTACACAGGCCGAGGACCCTGGTTAGCTGGTGAATGAATGAATGAATGAAAGGCCGGAGAAAGCCCAGCCTGCTCCAGGTGGGGAGGAGGATCTATGCTGCACCCACAGAATCCACAAGAGACCCAGAGAAGTACACATGGAAACCTGTCCAAAATTGCTTGGGAATAGACATGATCTCAGCTACTGCCATCTGAGATTTACTATACACCAGGCTCTCTAATGGTGTTTGCACACATTATCTCATTTAATCTTTTAAGAGTGAAATGTGGGGCTGGGGTCCTGGCTTAGTGGTAGTGCACTTGCCTAGCATACGTGAGGGACTGGGTTCAACTCTCAGCACCACATACAAATAAATAAAAAAGGTCCATCAACAACTAAAAAATATTTTTTAAAAAGAGCAAAAGTTTGGGCTGGGGATGTGGCTCAAGCTGTAGCGTGCTCGCCTGGCATGCGTGTGGCCCGGGTTCGATCCTCAGCACCACATACAAAGATGTTGTGTCCGCCGAGAACTAAAAAATAAATGTTAAAAAGAGCAAAAGGTGTAATTATCCTATTTTTACATATAAAAAAAAAACTGAATTCCAGAGACATTAAATAACTTCCAAGATCACAGTCAGGAAGCTATAGACCCCAGACCCAACAGCACCTCAGGCTTGTGCATGAAGCCTGAAACTCAGTTCTAATTTCTAAATTAAAACTCAGGTGGAAACTAAGGTGCAGGCCTGTCCCAAGAACTGCCATGTCCCCAGCTGGGCCTGGGTGGACAGGAGCAGGTTCATGAGACTAGAAGCAAAGCACTGTGAGCCCTCCTCCTCTGCAAATGAGCAGTGGGGGGTGAGGGGCTCAGGATCCAGCTTTGGGGCAGGCAGTGTGGACAGCAGCCCAAAGCCTCCAGAGGACAAGCGCAAAAGGTCCTCTTGCGGCCTGTCACTGTAGTCTCCCTCCTCCTCCTCCCTCCACTTGCCTGCTCCTTCCCCCTGGCTTCAGCACACAATAAGGCCTGACGGAACCCCTGATTGTCACTGGGGTCTTAGGGAAGACCCACCCTCCCATTTAACAGTGAAGGGCTAGGTCGTCCTGCCTCAGGCAGACCCTGTCCTATTCCACAAGAGTTCACCAAACACTGCCTCACAAGTCCTGAGGAAACGGGGGAGCAAGAGACACAGCTGGGCAAGACCCCAACACTCTAATGAGTGAGAAACCCCTTTAGAAGAACCACGAGGCAAAGTTAAGTGCCACAGGGCAGATATAACTCAGCAGAGTGCTGTTAACTCCGTGGCTCTTGGCCAGGGATACTCTGGGTGCTGTGCCAGGCCATCAACAGACAAGTGCAAGCAACATTTCAGTCTCTTCCAAACCCATGCCCAGTCTGTAAAGCCCATGACCAGTCCGGCCTCCCAGGCCAAGGTCAACACCCCAGAGCCAGGCTGCTCCTTGAGCAGCCATGGAACTAGGCGACAGGCAGAGGGAGCCTGGCCTGCATCCAGGAGGTACTCATGTCCACTGAAAGGGCCAAGGCAAAGCCCGCTCTCCCCAAAAAGCTCTCAGGTCCCCACATGCCCAGAGGGAGAGTCCCTTTCTGGCAGCAGTTCCCCCCCTCCCACTGGGAGTATGGGAAGGATATGGGCAATGGCCATGACTGGCTGGGCCAGGGCATTGTATACCAGGCCTGTTGCCAGAAGGCAGAAGACAATATCCCGGGATCTAGGGAGCTGCCTCTGAACCGGTTCTCCCACAATATCATCCTCCCAGGCTGTGGGACCGTTAGACTGGGCGGAAGTGGACTCCAGCCAAGGGGATGTTCCCAGATGTCATGCTTTCAAAGTGGACCCGCCCTAAAAGGCAGGCGGGGACAGGCCTGTGCCTGGGGAAGCCCTGGGTAAAGACTCAGGATTCTGTTCCAGCCTGTCCTTGGCAAGCAATGGCCACAGGTTTCCCCGGAGGCGGAGCACACTAATGGCCCCAGAAAGGAGAGTCACAGAAGGCCTGCAGGTCTGGGGCAGGTTTTGAGCCGCTGAAAGCAGAGGTCCAGCCCCTCACTGACTACACACCCCACCACAGAGCACCCTTCAGAGCAATTTTCTCAAGGCCCCTGTCCCCAAATCAGGGTCCTTTGATCAGTGTCCTACCCAAGTTTCTCCTCCGAAGAGGGCTTCCCAAATAAAGTGAGAAGAGGGAATGTGAGGGTCCCCTAGATCGATCTCAGAGTGGTCCCCAGAGGGTTTGGGCCCCTTTCCCCAGCTTGTTCAGTGGGAAAGAGGCCCGCGGGGCAGTGTCACACGCGTAAGGCTGCCTCCCTTTCCCCCTGGGCGCCCCCACCTTGAGATAGTCGTTCTCGGAGCGCAGCTCCTCCAGCTCGCGCACGAAGCCGCCGGGCCCGCAGTCCAGCATCTCCTCGGTGAGGTCAGAGAAGGCGAGCGAGGCACTGAGAGGCAAACGGCTGCTGCCCACCGACGACGCGGCCATCGATGGCTCATCGGGGGAAGCGGGCGGCCGAGGAGGCTGGTGCGCGGACGGGGCGGGCTGAGGCTGCTGACCGGTGCGGGCCCCCGCCGGCCCCCCGGCCGCCGACTCGGCGTCGCTGCTCAGGGCCAGCTCCAGGCCCAGCAGGCGCGCCTCCTCCGACGCGCAGTCGGACACCTCGGAGCTGCTGTCGGTGAGGCTGGGCGGCGGAGGCGGAGGTCGCTGCCCGGCACCCGGGCGCGGGCGGCCCTTGGCTCGGACTCCGGTGCGAACCCCGGCCACACGCGTCCCCGCGCCTCGTGCCCCTGGCGCCACTGCGCGCCCCTTCTTGTCTGGCCGAGCTGAGGACGCGGCGCTACAGGCTGCAGCGGCGCCCGGGCCTGGGCCGCGGCGGCCCTTGGCTAACGACCAGCCGGCCACGTCCTTGGGCCGGGCCGGCGACGGCGCGCGGTGGCTCTTCTTCCTCTCCAAGACCGGCGCGGGCGGGGGAACGCAGCCCCGCGCCGGGGGCTCGCCCGCCGGCGCCTCCATCGCGGCCTCACTCGGCCTCAGCGAGCGGCGCGCATGGCCGGGGCCCGCCCGGCCTCGGCGTCCCTGGGGAGAGTCCCGGTGCAGCTCCGGCCGCTCGAGGTGTGGATCCTCTCGGCCCACCACAGCTTGGGGGCTGCGCTCCGGACCCGACCCCCTCCGCACAGTCTCTCCACTGCTCTGAGCTTTGAGAGAGCGGCCCGATCGCCTCCAGGCGCCACGGCTCCGGCTCCGGCTCCGCCCGGCGCCCGCCCCCTCGGCCTCGCCGCGCCCCCGGAGCGCGCCGGGGCCTCGGCCGCCTGCACGCCGATCGCTGCCTCGGGCTCCGAGTCCGGCTGCGGCCAGGACTCCGGCTCCGCCCGGCGCGGCCCGCCCCCCGCGCAGCCCCGCCAGCTCCGCGCCCCGCCGCCTCGGCTCGGGGGCGCGCGGCTCCGCGAACAAAAGGCGGACGCGGCGGGAGCGGCGGGGAGGGACGCAGGCTGGAAACGAGGGAGGAATCTGCGAGGCAACAGCGACCCCCTCGAGGGTCAGGCGGACCCGGGCAGCCGCGGCCCCGGCTCCCTCCTCCTCCGCTCTGCCGCCGCCCCCTCCCCTGCGGGCCAAGGGACCGCACCCCGGGGAAGCACCCCGCTGCCCAGTGTCCTGGATCGGGCAGCGTGAGCGGCAGGAGGGGAGATTCCCCGGCCGAGGTCCGCCGGACCTCAGCACACTGGAGCCAGCATCCATGCACACCCGGCGCCTCGCCCCTCGCCTTGTGCTGAGCGTGCGCGAACTCCGCCCCCTTTAACCTTGCCAAACTACACCAACGATCCCATCGTACAGATGCGTAAACTGAAGCCTTTGGGGGACTAGCGATCCGCTCACGGTCAACGGCAGAGCCGGGAAGGACTCAAACCTCACGCCTCCAAGACGTGCTCGGGCTCCTTCTGCCTCAGTTTCCCTCCCGCTGCCCTAAGGACTGTGCAGCGCTGGTGCACGCCCACTCTGCACACCTTGAGCGCCTGCGGTCCTAGGCATTGTCCCCTCTTCCCTACCTCGGTTTCAGACTCTGTACAGCAAAAATGGAAATGACACGGTTACTGGGTGTCACACCAGTGGATGCTTTAGGAGTAGGTTTTGGCCCCGGTGGGAGCTGGAATGGGCTGGAGACGGTCTGATTCCTCCACCACCCCCCCAAAAAAACAAACAAACAAAAAAAAAAAAAAACAGGAGCAGCTCCGGAAGGCCCTGCCTGGAGCCCCGGCTCTCGTGGTTGTGATTTCTTTCCCTCTGGGACTGTCTCCCGGGCTCCTCTCCTCTCCGCTTTGTGGATTTTCCCTGAGTCCATTACAACTTCCTCACCCCTGCCCGGCGCCTTGCTGCCACTGCCCACCCTAAAGCATCGCAAGGCAGAGCCAGATTAAGTTTGTCTGTTGGCCCAGGGCGGTCCCTCACCCTCAGGGTGGGCTTCCTTGCCCCTGGAGGGCAGAGCTGTGTTAACCCCTCTGCAGCCTCCTCTTCCTCCCGTTATTTCCTCCTTTTCCATGCTTTTCTTTTCTTTCCCCTTTTCCTCCTCCTGCTCCTTTTTCATCTTCCTCTTCTTCCTCCACCTTTTTCCCTCCCCTGACACACGACACAGCTAGCACCAACTCCACTTCCATGTCTCTTCCGTGAATACATTCCCCACGAATACACTTCTGTAGAGGCCCCTCTCACCTAAGGCATGACTTGATCGGGACCCAGGTGTGTGAACGCCCCTGCACCCTCAGACCCTGCGGGTGCCCCCATGGAGAGAGAAGGGCTATTCAACAGGTTCTTGGCAAATACTGCTTCAGGGACATGCCCATCGGCTCCTACACTCACACACACACACACACACACACACACAAGAACACGCCCCTCCTACCCAGCGCCCTCTGCTGAGCGTGTGCGGACTCCTTTCCCTTTCACTTTGCAAAGGGAGGCCAAGGATCCCATCCCATTGTACAGATGCATAAACTGAAACCTAGCAGGAACATGTGATCCATTCATGGTAAACGGCAAGCCAAGACACAACCCACACCTCACCCACTCAACCCTGTTAGCACAGGGAAGTCACTGAAGACACTGGTGGGCTTGCCAGTGCCTGGACTCATGGAACACACAGTATAGAGGGAGATGGACCAAAAATCATAGAGCAAGACTACTAAGCAGTGAAGAGGTACCCTTGGGCTAGTGACCCAAGGTAGGCCTTCCTACTTCTGGGCCTCAGAGTCCCCATGGGGCCTAGTCTAATGTTCCAGATGACTGAGTTCTTCCAGCTCTGACACCCCTGGTCTTGTAGACTGGCCCTGGTGTGGGACATAGAGATGCTACGTAGCCCTTGGAAATTGTTGCCTTTCTCTCTGCTTCCCTTGCTCCTACATGGAACTTGGAGGTATTACCTGGTGTGAATCCACACAGGGGACATACCACCATATCAGATCAGGCTCAGCCACCCCGACACACTCTTGGCCACACAGGTGATCCTGAAACTAGAGTGGCCTGCACCTCCCCTCCTGGATAGGATCTGAGTCCTGACTCTTATCACTTATCTTTTCTGGGTCCCAACACCCCTGGCTGAACAAAGAACTGAGGGTCCTTCCTGCACTGAGATTTTTTTTTAGATTTGAGGAGATAAGACTGCTGCAGCTCTAGGGGAGCACCTCTACCACTCAACCTGAGAATCCAGCCCCAAGTGGGAAGGAATCCCAGGCCTCATGGAGTAGCCACATGAAGGGGCTCCAGCCAGCAACTCCAACTCTGGTCCCCACTGACCACCAGACATATTCGAGCCTGAAGGTACAGGTGATCCAGCCCCTCCCTCAGCCCCCACCTTGCAGCCACCCCAGCTAACACAGAACCTACCCAAACAGCAAAGCAAGTTTTGTGACCCAGCATTGGGAAACTAGAATGCATGACCAAGGTCATACAGCTTGGAAGTGGCAGGACTGGGGTTGATTTGAATGCAGGACTACCCAATTCCAGAGCTTGCTGGATCACACAATTGGCTGCAAACTGTCCAGCTCAGCATCAGCACCCAGTGTGTGTTATATAAAGAAGGAATGAAGAGGGGCTGAGGTTGTGGCTCAGAGGTGGAGTGCTTGCCTAGCAGGTGAGGCACCACATATATTTTTTTTTTAAAGGTTAAATTCTTGGGGCTGGGATTGTGGCTCAGCGGTAGAGCGCTCGCCTAGCACGGCGGGACCTGGGTTCGATCCTCAGCACCACATAAAAAATAAAGGCATTGTGTTGTGTCCATCTACACCTAAAAAATAAATATTTAAATAAATAAATAAATATTTAAATTCTTAAAAAGAAGAGGAATGAAGGGGCGGGATGTATCTCAGTGATAAAATGCCATGGTATTCAAATCCCCAGTACAAAAAAAAAGAGGGAATGAAGGAGGGAAAGAGGAAGTACTAGGGATTGAAACAGCAAACTATGTTACTGACATTCATGGATGTGTCAAAATGAACCTCCAATGTCCTACATAGCGATAATGCACTAATAAAAAAGAAGGAATGATGTATTAAATGATTGTAAGGATTATATAGCAGATTGTAAGCAAGGAAGGCGATGATTACCCAAGTGGAAAAATGGTTTTATTTCTCCCATTCAACCTGTTATGTTGACCAACATGATAGAAACCAAATAGGGGCTCATTCCTGTGGTTTTTGTAACTAAAGTAAAAGTTGTTTCTTATGCAAATCATGAAAGAAACAAGCTCCTGACTGAAGGATTGTAGGGAAACCTGCTTAAAATAGAGTAATTGGGGGAGCCTCTGGTCTTTAAACTTGGTTATTCAAGGAGCCAGGGAAAGAGGGAAGAGCAGGAGTAAAGGCCTGAAGGAGGAACAGGTGGGATAGATGTTGGAGGAAGTGAGAAGGTCAATACAGAGAACCCATTAGGTAAGGGAGAAGATAGAGGTGGGGTGGGGAGCAGGAATGAGGGCAAACCATGGGCAGAGGATTTATTCTTGACGCAGTGACAAGTCATTAGAGATGCAAGCCAGGGAGTAATACAATCTAATTTAGGTTTTAAAATAGATTGCTTTGCTGCTGGCGAGAATGGATGAGAAGATGGGTCAAGGGGCTACTGAAGCTGACAGTGGCTTGGATGAGACCGGAAGCAGTGGAGAGGGAAGAAAGGTTTTGGCTTTTGTTTTGTTTTGCTTTTGCAGTACCAGGGATACAACTCAGGAGCATTCTATCACTGAGCTACATCCCTGGCCCCTTTCATTTTTAATTTTTTTTTAATATTTATTTTTTAGTTTTAGATGGACACAATATCTTTATTTTACATTTACGTGGTGCTGAGGATCGGACCCAGTGCCTCGTGCGTGCTAGGCGACCACTCTACCACTGAGCCACAACCCCGCCCTCATTTTTAATTTTGAAATGGGGTCTCGCTAAATCGCTGAGACTGGCCTCAAAATTGTGGTACTCGGGCTGGGGCTGGGGCTCAGGGATAGAGCGCTTGCCTAGCATGTGTGAGGCACTGGGTTCGATCCTTAGCACTACATAAAAAGAAATAAATAAAATGATTTTTTTTTTAAATTGTGATCTTCCTGCTTCAGTCTCCCAAATTTCTGGGATTACAGGCAAAGATGGGTTCTTAAGATGTGTTCTGGAGCTTTGAAGAGTCAGACACCCTTGGCTGGGAGTGAGGGCTCAGAGAAAAAAAGTCAAGTCCCACTCCCTGGTTTCTGGCTTCAGCTAGGGAGCTAGGTGGCCCTATTGACTATGTCAGGAAAGACAGGCTTGGAGGTGGTCAGGGACAAGAGTACTACATTAGGAGGGGGAAATGAAGAGTTCTTTTTGGTCATGTTCAGTTTGAAGTGTCTATGGAGGCATCCAATGGAAAACTCAAGCAAGGGACATAGGAGCATAGAGCCCCGCCTAGCAGTTAGGTCTGCGGCCATGAGAGTCACTGACATCTAGGTAACAGTCAAATCTGTGAGTCTCGGTGAGGTCACTGGGGGAGAGGATCTGTAGGATGAAAATCTGGTCCTAGAATCAGGGAGGTAGGAATTCCTGGTTCTAGAAAGTGGGTCGAAGAGAAGAAACCAGCCTCAAAAGACAGGGGAGCCGAAGCCAAGGAGCACAGAAGCAAGGAAGGGGCTGCCAGGACCTTGAAAAGAGCCAGGGTTTGGGCACAGGAGCCACAGGGAGTAGACTGAAGAGTGAACAGGAGGTCGGGGCAGAGTGTAGGGAGAGGGCCGGTGGGGCCAGCAAGGAGAAAGAAGAGGGACAGGAGAGATGAGCTAGGTCTGCAGAAGAAGACACATCCAGGGCTGGGACTGGCTTTGGAAAGCCGCAGGGACCTGTCTTCCATTGCTCTGGAGGGAAGACAGAAGACACAGGTAAGATGCAGGTGGAGGTGGAGGGTGGACATTCAGGCAACAGGAATGAAGTGGCTAGCTGAGGGCAGCAGGGAGTGCAAGCCTGTGAGAATGACCTCAGAGAGTGGAAATCTGACCTCTGGGGACACATGAGGGAGGATGTCAGGCCATCATGTCAGGCACCTGTTTAACACTTGAAGTGAAACCAGCCCCAGTCACCCCAGGGAACAAGGGGCGTAGCAGCTTCTCATTTTCTCTTGGTCTTTTCAAGTTTCTTTTGTGTGGCTGAAATGGTCCCGCAGGTGCCGTTCTATATCTTTCTTTCTTTCTTTTTTCCCTTTTTTCTTACCAGGAGAGGGGAAACATTTCCCATTCACACCTAAACTCTCTGCCAATGTCACTGAGGCACTGAGTGGATGCTCCATACCTGGGTCACTCACCTTTCTCCCTGTAATGGGACACTCCAGCTGTTTCCTGGAGATGACTACGCAGTTTGAGTGGGAGGTGGCACGCAGTCTGTGGAGGAGGAAGGAGGCCGGCTGTGGGGCAGAGTGGGGGTGGTAGGGCAGAGTGGGAGTGGCAGGCGCCCTGGCACCCGATGCCCACTACTTCCCCTTTCTGGGGGCTGTTACCTGACAGGTGTGTTGCTGCCAGGTCACCCGCTGAATTTTCCTGGATTTGCAGACAAAGAATGGGAGAGCTCGGCAACCCTCCCTGACTTCTCAGAGTGTCCAATGGTCTGGCGTGGAGCATGGGGGAAACGGGGATAAGAGGGATACCCAGGCAGGGGCGGCAGGAAGTGCCCGGCATGTGACCCTGGGCCGTTGACAGCTTAAACACACATTGCAACAGCCATGTTTGAAGTGGCAACAGGACTCTTCACTTGGCTGTTTTTCCCCAAATAGAAGTCCTTTGGCATCCCCCGATCCCTGGAGGAAGTATTGTCCCCAGGACACCTGGTCTTAGGCAGAGTATGAGGGACCCAAGTCCTCTCCACCAAGGCCAGAGGGACAGGGTCTCTTTTAGATGGGTAAAGAGGGGGCCGCCTGTGAGACATGTGTTCACCCACCCAACAGAGGCTGATCAGGGCCACCCGCTTGGGGGCCAGCTGAAGCCCTTCTGGCTCTGACATTTATGACTGAACAACACAACAGTCACCAAGGTCCTATTGGGAGCCAGGGATAGAGAATGCCCACCGACAGAGTGTCCTCTGGGCCACACTGGGCTGTGCACGACCTCCCTGTCTGTACCCAGGGCCAATGAAGAAAGTCCTTCACCATCTGAGGGGGAGCCCACAGGGCAAAGCCCGGCCCTGGGCTTCCCCACAGCAGGGTGTTTACAGAGAGCGCCCCGCGTTGCTCTTTCCCGGAGCATTTGCATATCACAGATTTTACCCTTAAGGAAAGGGTCCCCAGTAGTGGGCATCAGACACCAGGTGGCCTCTGGGAGCTCCTGGTAAGAGCCAAGGAGCCCAGTATCCCCCACCTTTGAGATCTTGGGGACAGAGCCGGGGCAGAGGCCTGCTGAGGTTTTGTTTGTGTGTGTTTGTGGATCTGAGTTCCTGACGCAGGATAATTACCAACAGGTTGTCCCAGCTGGAACCGGAGCTGGCGCAGGGCCAGGGCCTGCCACCTGGGTGAATATAAGAGCCACCTGGGGCAGAGGTGCCAGCCACCTGCTGGGCGACAGGAGTTCGGAGCCAAAACTGCTGCTGTCAGGTGGGCAGGGTCGGGTGATGATGTGGCCAGTTCTCCTCAGGATCAAGGATGGACACTAAGGAAACTGTCCACCAGAAAGCCAGAGGCAACTAGGTGTTCAGGGCCTGGCAGGGTGAGTCCCTGCCTCCAGGGTTCTCACCTTTCCCTCCCCACGTCCAGCTTCTCACCTTGTGAGGGACTGAGGGACTGAGTCCCAGAGGCCCCCGGGTGGGAAGCTGGCCTCTTGTTGGGGAGTCGGGCCTGGATTTCTAGAGGTAATGTGGGGTTGGTAGTAAGCACTGCAATTACCCAGCACACTGGGGTTATCTTATGGAATCAAGGAAGTGAGGATGGAGGCCTGGCTAAGGATCTTAATTCAGGCATTGCCTTTATTTCTTCTTCTGTTTTTTTTTTTTTATTTTGTTGTTGTTGATGGACCTTTATTTATTTACATGTGGTGCTGAGAATCGAACCCAGTGCCTCACACATGCTAGGCAAGCGCTCTACCACTGAGCCACAACCTCAGCCCCACTTTAATTTATTCTTACAACAGTCTCCTGAGGTAGCTATTAGTGTTTCACAGAAATGCAGACTGAAGCACAGAGATGTTAAATAGCTTGCCCAAGGTCACATAGCCAAGTAAGTGTTTAATATTGGAACCTTGACACCGCAGCCATGCCCCCAACTTCCCACTTTCTTTCTGGTGCTAGGGATCAAACTCAGGGCCTTGTACACTACGAGAGTGTTCTACCACTGAGCTACACCCCTAGCTCAAAAAATTGTTTTTAAAGGACCTGCTCCTTTGCCCTGGGTGCACCCTTCCAGCTCCTGCTGGAGTGCATTCGTCAGCTTTGGCAGGGGCCTGAATTGCAGGCTGCCGTCCTGTGAGCGCCTCTGAGGTGATGAGGTCCAAACGTTAGATGTTCATGCAGGGAAACTTGGGCCTAGGGGGTTAAATGGGCTTCTCATGGTCAAGCAGGGAGTCAGAGGCCCTGGGCCCCCAGCCTGGGCTTCAGGCATCCCTGGAAGAGCCGTGGTCCCTAGGCCAGGCTGTCAGAAGGGCGAGGAGGAGGAAGGGAATCACAGCTAGAATCTGTTCCATGTGGCTGATGTAGCGATGCTGTCAGTGCCGCCTGGAGTGCCCAGTTGCTCACAGATCCACCCAGGGGACACCAGGGGGTGACAGGTGAGAGGAGGGAGCAAAGGGCAGCTGGGTGGCACGGAGCCAGCGAGGTGTGCCCAGGCGCCTCCCTCCTGTCTCGGGGCCTGTCATAGCACTTCCTCCCTGGACAGGGCTGGGGACTGGCTCCCGGCGCAGGGCTGCGACAGAAGAATGCAAGGTCTCCGCTGGCGTTACACGAGGCTGGTAAGGGTCCAGCTCGGGCTGTGGGTGAGGTTGGGACGGAGTGAGATCTCGGCCAGGGAGGGCCTGGGCTGGGGTTGGAGGCGGGTGGGTGCTTTGTTCCCCTCTCAAGTCCCTCCTCTGCTGTCTAGGGTTTAGAGCAGGGCCTGTGGCCCGTGTTCCCTGCCCCGTGGTCCTCAGATGGAGCTGTGTCCAGAGGCCCCCACACCGTGAGGGGCTCTTCAGCCTGGGGACAGGGGCAAGCAAGAGTCCTGGGCATTTCTTTTTTTAAAAAAAATTTTTTAGTTGTAGATGGACGCAAAACTTTATTTATTTTTATGTGGTGCTGAGGATCGAACTCACACGTGCGAGGCAGGTGCTCTACCACTGGACATTTCTTATTCTCTAAGGGGTCTCTCCTTCCTAAAAGCCTGAAATCATTTTGTGTAGGTCTGCATGCACGCGCAAGTGTCCATGCGTGTGGGGACACACACACACACACACACACACACATTTACACACCAAGTACCCTGGTACAGAGCGGAAGCTCAAGGGAGTGAATGATACACCAGCACACACCCCACCCACACACCCACACCTTTACACACTCCCAGCTTGCCCTCAGAACACAGTGACATGTAACACGCCGTGTAACACACTCACCTACACTGGACACCTTCTCACACTGAGAAGCCAGAACAAAATTCACACGGAGAAACACATTTTATAACCACCCATAAACACTGTCTCACCTGTGACTACCCACATGGTTCCACTGGCTGACAGGGAGAAATTAGAAGCACATTCTTCGGATTCTGGATGAGATACAGAGAGCTCATGCATGGCGAGCACCCAGCACCGCCCAGCCCAGCATGAGCCGTGCCAGTGTCAGCCGTTGTCATTACCACTAGTGTTGTGTGGTCCTTAATTCAGGCACTAACACCCATGGCTGCATCTCACAGGATGGGCTGCCACCTGCCCTTCTCCCCTGCCCCACACGGAACTCAAAAGCCAGGGTTCACTCTGGGTTCAGCGGAAACAGGTGGACAGGTGCAGGGCCACGGCTCCACTGGGCAGCACTGTGCCCTGGGGTGTGTGACCCTGCATATTCACTGGTGGCAGCCAGGGGGGAAGCAGGCTGGAGGCAGGGCAGAGTCCTGTCACCGGCACCTCCCGGCTCTCCTGGGCTGGGCTGCAGGGACCTGGGCAGGGGGTGGGCAGTCAGCCTGAGGCTTTTGGGCTAGGAAAACAGTGCAAGTTGGTCCCTCTTTGTCCCTCAACCCATTGGGACTTTGTGTCTTCACAGCCCAGCCAGATGGAGGACACCATGTCTGGGGAGGAGGGTGAGGAGGAGGAAGAGGAAGAGGAGACAGCCCCAGCCCCAGTTCCTGCCCCTGCCCCTGAAGACCCCGTGGAGCCCCAGCTGACAGAAGCCAGCCAGGTTCTTGGTGCCTCGGAGATCAGGCAGGTTCGGACACTGCCCTCCCAGGACTTCAGCCCTGGACCTCTTCCCACACCTGCCACTCCCAGGGACACTGGGTCACAGATCTCTGTCTCTAGCTCTCGGTGTCATCGTGGGTGAATCGAGCCTTCTCTCTGGGCTTCCCTTTCCTTTCTAGTAAAAACCCAGTAACGTTTCCAGCAGCCTCTGCACGGGGCTGAGAGGCTGAGAACTCAGGAAAAGATGTTAATTCCAAGATGGAATCAGTCTTGGGAACTGAAGCCAATCTGGGGTGTTGGTGGGACAGGAGATGGGGGACAGGGAGGAAGGATTCAGTATATCCCATCTATTCTCTGGCCTCTTGAGGACAAAGTGACCCAGGGGAGTGAAACCCTGCCTGGGTTTGGCTCCTGACTCTGCCACTTACTCTCCTGTGGGTTTGGGGCTGGTGGCCCCACCTTGCTGAGGCTCAGTTTCCTTATCTATAAAATGGGAAGAAAAACTCCTGTCTCCAAGGGCTGTTGCCAAGAGGCACGAAGTTCCTGGAAACAGTGAGGCACCGTGCCCATCAGGGGTGCTGAGCCCAGTCCTCTGGGTCCTGAGGTTATGGTGGAAGGAGGACAGCGGGAGAGGACCCCCTCACTCACCTCCAGTCCTGCCCCCAGCTTAGCCTCCACCTCCCCGCACGAGTCACCGGCCACCCCTGGAGTCTCGTTTTCTGTACGTCAAGGGACGGCTTTAGTCTGCGGAGCCTGTACCGGCAGATGGAAGGCCACAGTGGGCCAGTGCTGCTGCTCCTGAGGGACCAGGATGGGCAGGTGAGTTGGGCTGGGGTTCCGGGGGACAGAGCCCGACATCAGTGGGTCCAGCCCATGACAGCCTTAGGGACGAGAGGCAGCGGTGATAAACCAAGCCACCTCTAACAGACCCTGCTGATGGCGTGGAGGCCTACCCCGCTCAGAGCCAGCCCACGACACATGATCCTAAGCTCCTTCTACATCCAGACTAGATGGAATCACCCCAGAAAGGTCCCGGCCCTCTTGGAGCTAATAGTTTAAAGGGGGGAGGGCTCAGGCCTTAAGCAAATAATCATTTGACCATAAAACAAAACTGCATTGTTAGCCTCCAAGCACAAGAAACTATGGAGGGATTTTAAGCAGATGATCTACAGCTTAAATATCAGTATATTTTTTTTAATGGACAGAATGCCTTTATTTTATTTGTTAATTTTTATGTGGTGCTGAGGATCAAACCCAGTACCTCACACGTGCTAGGCAAGCCCTCTGCCACTGAGCTACAGCCTCAGCCGGTTTTTTTTTTTTTTTTTTTTGAGTTTCTTTCTTTTGGTGCGGGGACTTGAACTCATGACCTTGTGCATGCTAGGTAAGCATTCTACCCCTGAGCTATACCCCCAGCCTAAGGCCATTGCTTGTTTGGAAATCACCCCTAACTGGTGGGAGAAGGATGAGTTGGAGGAGCTGAGAAGGGAAGCAGGTCCCAAGAGGCAGCTGACTCCTGCATTTTATAAGAGGAGGCTTGAGGTAGCTATGCCTGACGTCCATGTGGTCTTTCCAATGGTGGATTTCCAAGAAGGCTCTCCATATCAAAGGACGGGTGGAACTGGTAGCTCATTTTCAAATGATGATCTCCTGTGGAAGGAACATACTAGAGCTGGGAGAGATGTCAGGGATTCCAGAGGATGTACCCCTCCACTTGGGCCAGAGAGCCTGTCTCCCAATGCTGATGGAAGGAATCCCTACCTGAGGGCCAGGAAGCTCACTCTCTTCAGAAGCAGCCCCTTATGTGAAGAAACCATTGACTATGAGGAAGTTCCTCCTAATATGAAGCCCCCAACCCAGCTGTTCCCAGTGATCCTACCTCTGCCACCCAGCGCCATTTATAATGGTGACAATCCACAGCTCACCTACCTATCCCACCAGAGGATGATGGCTAAGTCAATGCAAATCCCTCCACAGAGTGAATGAGGTTTCACTCCGTATAGTGAAATACCTGGCAATCAAGAAACATGATGTAAAGCAGACCTGTTAAGCGTATTAAGTTTTTGTGTTTTTTTTTAAGCATGATATTAAAGGCATTCTTGGGACAACTGGAAAAAATGGAATAGGGAGTAGCTACTAGATGACATTATGGGATTATTGTTAATTCTCTTAGGGGGGATGATCGTACTGTGGTTATGTAAGAGAAAGTCTCCATTCATAGGAGATGAACTATTTAGTGTGGTCATAGTATCTGCTGCTTATTTTCAAACGGGCCAGAGAAATATATAAATGAAGAGGGAGAGGGAGGTGGGGGGGGAGAGAGAGACAAATATAGCAAACAACTTTGTGATTTTGAGTGTAGTGGGGGGATCTGTACTGTGTTTTGAAGTTTTTTTTATGTTTGAAGTTGTTAAAGAAAAGTGAGAATAACAACTTTATGGATTTTCAACTTGAAATGATGCAAGGGCACACTCCTGTAGTCTCAGCTTCTCAGGAGGCTGAGGCAGGAGGATCAGCAATTTAGCAAGATCCTAAGCAACTTGATGACACCCTGTCTCAAAATAAAAAATAAAAAGGGCTGGGGATGTAGCCGGTGGTAAAGCACCCCTGGTTCAATCCCAGTGTAAGAAGGGCGGGGGAATAGAAGTGAGGGGAGCAGTGCCCCAAACCAGCCCATTATATGGAACCTTGCTTTCGTGTGGAAGTGTGCACACTGGCATTAACCTGAGACCAGAGGAAACACACCAAAAATATCATGAAAAATTACCCTGGGGAGCCTGAAGGGGATCTGGGAGGGTCCTGCTTTGTCTTTGCTTGTCCGTGACCTCCGGGGTTTCTGGAAGTACTTGTGTAAAGTAAGTGGGTTTGAGAAGCGGCGGGAGGGCGCTGACACCGAGAGGCCCCACGGGCTCTCCGGGGGATTGGCAGGGAAGGGGTGCAGGTAGAGACCAGGGGGGCTCCCCTGGGGCCTGGAGGACAAGCCTGCCTCACCGAGTCTGCAGGACGGGGTGGCCAGAGGACCCCAACTCCCGCCCAGTGTCAGACCCCTGTCCTCTGCCTTCCAGATGTTTGGCGCCTTCTCCTCCTCAGCCCTCCGACTCAGCAAGGGCTTCTACGGCACAGGCGAGACATTCCTCTTCTCTTTCTCCCCACAGCTGAAGGTGAGGTCCTCATTTCCTATGGGGCGGGGGGCTCTATGGCAGGCCACAGTTCCCAGGGTCCCAGTGGCCCCCAGCTCCAACTCCCATGCTGGGCTGCTTGGTGTCCCTCTCCCCACCCAGGGGGACGCAGCAGGGCCACGAAGAGCAGAGCATCCCCTTGGCCTGTTCATCTTTAAAAAGAAAATGCTCTGTAGGTCTTGAGTGACCACTGACGGGCTGAGGGGAGGGGTGCCGCTCTCCAGGCACAAGCTGGAAAGGCAGCAGGGGCCCAAGGGTAGATGATGGTCCTGAGGTGTGGTGGCAGGAGGATGTGGCCAATGGCTTCTTGGGAAGCACAGGTGAGGTCCTCAGCTAAGAGTGAGGATGGAGGAGGGGCGTGAAGGAGAGGGAGGGAGTCACCCAGGATCCGCAGCGTGGGGAGGGGGCCCTAGAGGAGACTGTGGGACAGGACCGCCAGGCTGTGGCGGGTGGAGGTTTGGGCCTGTGAGTTTCAAGGCGGGACAACCCCTCAGCCGTGTCCAACACCTCTGCCAGGCCTGGAGAAAGGTGGACGGGAGGGTCCTCCAGGATTGGGGTTTTGCCAAGTTGGTTGAGCCGAGGCAGGAAGGGAGCCAGGCATGGTGGCACACACCTGTAATCTGGGCAACTTGGGAGGCTGAGGCAGGAGGAGTGCAAGGTTGAGGCCAGCCTCAGCAACTTAGCGAGTCCCTGTCTCAAAATAAAATAAATAAACAGTGCTGGGGATGTAATTCAGTGGTAGAGCACTTGCCTGGCATAAGCAGAACTCTGGGGCATATCCCTTCTCCCTGCCCTCAATGCCTCCAACACACACAGGCAGAGAGGGAAGAGCAGGTTGAAGGAGAGAAAATACAAAACGCACCACATGGGGCTGGGGTGTGGCTCAGTGGTAACGCCCTGAGTTCGATTCTCAGAATCACATACAAATAAATAAAAGGTCCATCAACAACTATATATATATATATTTCCCAAATGCATCATAGAACCTAGGCTGGAAAGAGGCAAGGGAAGCCACCAGAAACTGAGGGATACTGGGACAAAATTCAAAATTGTTTATGTTTTTTTATGAGCAAGCCTCTACCACTGAGGACAGGTCTCCCTGAGGAGCAGGGAACAGTGGGTTGACCTGCTGGATATGGCATACAAGGGACATTGAGCTAGACGGTGGAGAAGTTCTCTGCCATCCCTGATGAGGACAAGTCCCCCGAGGTGACCACGGAAGACAGTAGCTGAGAACCTTCTGGAGGTTAAGAGAAAAAGACTGTAGGCGGGAACAGGGACGGAAGTTCACCCGGGAATCAGGAAAGAGGAGGGGATGGCGAGTGATGGGGGTGAAGAGACCCGTGACGACGGCCACAGGTGGCTGGTATCTCAGGTGGCACCATCTGCCAAGGAGCTGGGGCTCTTTCCTTATTTTTGTTTTTTGGAACCAGGGATTGGATCCGGGGTGCTTAGCCACTGAGCCACACCCCAGCCCTTTTTATTATTTTATTTAAAAAATATTTTTAGTTGTAGATGGACACAATGACTGTTTATGTTTTTTTATGAGCAAGCCTCTACCACTGAGCCACATCCCCAGCCCCCTTTTATTTTTTCTTTAGAGACAGTAAGTTGCTGAGGCTGGAGTGTGATCCTCCTGCCTTAGCCTCCCGAGTCGCTATGATGGAGCTGAGGCTCTTGAAGGAGGGAGAAGCTGTCAGAAAGACCAGGTGATCTAAGGTGACAGACTCGAGCTCTTGCTTCCCGTCATGGGGTTTCTGAAGGACAATAATAATAGTCCCAAACATCTCCCATCCCAAACGTCTTCCATCCAACAATTTTCTGCCTCTGGGTCCCTTATTGAAGGAAGCCACCGAACTCTGCTTGGGTGGCAGGGAGCACCCGACTTTTAACATGAATCAACATGTCGGCTGCTGTGGGTCACCTTCCCGCCTCCACACACCAGCACCATCCTCACATCAGTCCCAAGAGGGCTGTGCCATTATCATCCCCATGCTATAGAGGAGGAAACTGAGGCAGAGAGAAGTTGAATGATGGGCCCCAGTTAACCCAGTTGCTGGAGGTGAGGACGGGACAGGAGTCTGAATGCAGCCGCAGCACAGCACGACCTCTCTGAACTGCAGAGGGTCCCCAGCTTAGGATGCTCCTGCGCTGGGGAAGGAAAGCTGAACACTAAACTGAGTAAGAAGGGCTCCGGAAGAAGCGCAGAGGCACCTGTGTCTGGTGGGGTGGGTGATCGGGGAGGCTTCCTGGAGGAGGAGCTTCTGGAGATGGATCTTGATAGACAAACTCAAGATGAGCAGGTGACTGAGCGGGTCAGAGGAGTTCTCGGAGCTGTGCCGGGAGCACATTCAGGCATCCATAGAGGCAGGGTGGAGCAGGGAGTATATGGCTGGGCACTGTCATCAAGAAATACTGATTCACATTTTCTTCTATGGGTGGAGAATTAGTTCCAGGGGCTTCGGTTTGCTCTGAGCTCTTCTAATACGTGCAGACTACCTTGCCAAAGGCTGTCTGTCTAGCCTCCACCAGCCAGAGCCTCCTCCAGTCTTCCTGGGAGACGGGCACCAGTTGCGCATGGTCAGGATGCTGGTCATCACCATTGCCCCTCCAGGGTCCACATACTAGAATTCTAGAACCTTCCTCCTACTGCAGGCCAACTCCTTGTCTACCTCTTGCTGGCTCCCTCTCTTCCTCCAACCCTCTTACTGTCAGGGATCAGTTCTGGGTTCTCAGCTCTTCTCTGCCAACCCTCATTTCCTGTGGTCTCATCCACCCTCACAGGTTTCCATGCCAACCACATGCTGATGACCTCCTCTCTGGACTCCAGACTCACACAGCCAACCGCTGCCCAGCACCTCTGCTTGGTTCTCCAACATGACATGTCAAGCTTAACCTGTCTGAAACTGAGCTCCTGTCTTTGCTCCATGAAATCTGCTCCTCTCCCTGTTTTCCCTCACCAGAGATAATGGTACCTCCATCTTCTCTGCCACTGTGACCAAAAAATCTTGGAGAGCTCCTAACAGTTAGCTGGAGTGATCCTTTTGAAAAGGAAGTCACAGCATGTTGCTTTTTGGCTTCATTTTTCACTTGGAGAAAAGCCAAAGTCTGTACAAAGACCAATGACCTGGCCTGTCTCTGATATTGTTTCTTACCATTTTCCTTCCCGTTACTTTGCTCCAACCACACTGGCCTGAACTGGCATTTGGACATAGGTCTACTCTGCCTCAGGGCCTTTGTACATGCTGTTCTGCCCAGAATGCCCTTCTCTTAGGTCTCCACATGGCTCCATCCCACAAGACTTTGTCTTAATGTTGCCATTTCAGTGACCACCCTGCCTAGGTTATTCAAAATTATCACCCCCCCATTCCCTGAAAACCTTTATTGCCCTTCTCATTTCTCTCCCTAGCATTTTCACCTTCTAGCATGCTATTTCTTACTTTTTTATTTGCTTCCTTCCACTAGAATGTGAGTCCTTTGAGGCAGAGATTTTAACCTACTATGTTCACCATTGTACCTAGTACTTAAACCGTGCCTAGTGCATAAGTGCTAAAAAAATTACTGAAATGAATGATGTTTTTCTTCAGGGGGACACTGTCTGCCTTCCCTGCCTATGGTTATGGAATCCCGTCTCTTAAAAAACTGGTTAATTCTTTACTGTCTTTGGTCTTCGGGCACTTCTGTGTCCTTCATGAATTCCCAATGCTTCATCCTTTGATTGCTATTCTAAGCAGCACCATGAACTTCATCTTAATTTTTTTCTGTAGCAATATTTATTTTATGGTTTCAAGTCTGGAGGTCATGTCTTTGAAGGAAGTTGAGGAAGTGTTCAATAGTTCTTTTAAATTTTTTTATTTTTGAATCTGGGGATTGAATCACAGGGGGTGTGGTGCTTAACCACTGAGCCACATCCCTGACCTTTTTATTTTTTAAGACAGGGTCTCACTAAGTTTCTTACAACCTTGCTAAGTTGCTGAGGCTGGCTTTGAACTTGTGATCCTCCTGCCTCAGCCTCCTGGGTGGCTGGATTACAGGCGTGTGTCACTGTGCTTGGCAACAGTTCTGTTTTCCTGTGGTTACTTGCTAATATTATCTCATTCCTTCTGAGCCAGGACTTATCTTTTAATTAGTCCTTTTTAGGTTTTGTTTTTACAACTAATTGCTGGCAATAATATACCTTTGTGGCCCTTTAGAAGTCCTTTTATTGCCCAATTTGACTCTTAAATAATGTACTTATTTAACAAATGAATTCAGCCACAGCACTCCACTGTGCCAGGGACCAAGCTGCCCTCTGGACCATTTCAGTGGGCGGATAAAGGCACACAGACAACGCTGAATGAGTGCTCTCCGAGGGTAAACGCCAAGGAGGACAAGACAGGGCTGGAGGAAGAACGGCCTTAATAGGGATGTCCAGGAACGTTTCTGGGATGACCCTTAGGCTGAAAGAGAAGAGGGTCCTAGTACACCTGGGGGAAGAGCCCTCTGGGCAGCAGGACGGTGAGCACAGAGGTCTAAGCAGGAATGAGCTTTGGATGTTCCAGGGACAGCAAGGCCAGAGTAGCTCACGTGCAGTCAACAGGGGGAGAAGAGATCAGAGAGAAAATCAGGGTGCAGGCAGCTGCGCCAGGGGCTCTAGTAAGGAGTCGGACTTCCCCCATTACAGATTCCAAATAGAACACTCAGGTCACAGTGTGGAGATGGGCTGGGGCAGGAGCTGGTGGGACAAAAACATTGGGAGGCTGTGGCCAGGGCACGGGGGAGGAGGCAAGTTGTTGGGGACAGTCAGGCTTGGTGTGACCTGAAGTGAGAGATGCATGTTCATGGTAGAATCAGTCCCTGCTCCACTTCTTTCCAGCTTTGGAAGCAGGAAGCCTCAGAGGTTTCTGTTCTATTCCTAGAGCGAAGGCGCTTCTAGGCTGTGGAAACTCAAACTACAGGGTGTGAGAGGTGAACAACAAGAAGAGAAATCTCAGGAGCCTGGGGCCCAGAGTTCCTGCAGCTTGGTTGGCCCTGGAGGCTTTATTCCCTCCACGACGCTGCCATCTAGTGGCTTGGAGTCAGACTGCACAACCAGGACTCACCAGTAACCCTGAGCTTTGTCACCCCAGGTCTTTAAGTGGACAGGAAGCAACTCTTTCTTTGTGAAAGGAGACTTGGATTCCCTGATGATGGGCAGTGGCAGGTGAGTGCCGCCATCCTCCGGAGTCTTGGGGTGGAGTCTGTGTTTGGACCCCTTCTCTCTCCATAACTGCAGGCTGTAACTGCTCCAGATGAAGTGGGGAGGCTGGGGGTTCACTTTCTCCTTCAGTCACTGACCACCCCCTGGGCCAACCTCTCAACCTCACGGAAGCCAAGGAGTAAGCAAGAAGATGCACAAACTCCCCCACCAGTTTATACATCTGAGTCCGAATTCATGTGCCTTTGGGTACAATGACAGGGTTGGATGAGGCTGGAGTCCAGAGATGGCAAGACTCAGATTTGCCAGTCAGCCCAGTGATCCTAGGGGACCTAACTTTAATTAGAGGAAGGCTACATCTGCCCTCCTCTAATAACCCGGGCTTCTGTATATGTCTGGAAGATGGAGAGAGTTAGGAAAAAGGAGGCTGGTCTCACTCTTGGTGTGACCTTCAAAAGCAGGCACATTAATGAGTTTTACCCTGAGGGCAGAGATGAAAGCATTGCTTGATTAGTACCAAATTCTTTTGCTTTCCCAGCTGCCTGAAAAGCCTCCTTTGAGAGGCAGCTTGGCACAAACACATCAGCCATTGCTGATTTGCAGTAATTCACTTCTTGGCTCCAGCCTAGGTTTTCTGTGAAATGTGGGGATCAGAATGTTCCAAGTGTCTGGGCTGTGGGGATGGCTGTACCACTGTATGTATTTATGAAAATCCTTGAATTGCCTTTAAAAGTGCTTTAAGCCCCACAGGGAACAACATGCTGAATCCCCCGAAAAGTCAGGATAAGTTGGTCTAAGGAACAATGAGGAGCCAACTGGGCAGCTGTGATGGCGTGGCTGAGGGCTGGCAGTGGTGGATTCTGAGGCCCGACATACAGGGCTGAGTCATGCCAACATCTTCTTCTTCTTTCCAGCGGCCAGTTTGGGCTATGGTTAGACGGAGACCTGTATCACGGGGGAAGCCACCCCTGCGCGACCTTCAACAATGAGGTGCTGGCCCGGCGCGAGCAGTTCTGCATCAAGGAGCTGGAGGCCTGGGTTCTGAGCTGATGCCCTGTGCCAGCAGCTTCCTGGGCCACAGGGACTCAGACCTGCTCATGGATGCTGTCCAGGCCTTCCTCACACGGGGCAGCCCCTTCTGAAACTAGGATGACATACTCATAGACTCTGGGTGTTGGACAGCCTCCTTATGGCTTGAGGACAGACAGGTAGGGGGGCAGACACTGTTCTGCATAAGTGATCTGAATATGTGAAAGACACACCTTACCCAAGAAGCAGAGTACCTCATGAAAATTACTGTTATAGGAATTCAACAGTGAATACATGTTTATTGTAGAAAACCCAGAAGACACAGAAAAAATTTTAAATTGCCAGGTGTGGTGGGACACAGCTACTTGAGAGGCTGAGGCAGGAGGTAAGCAAGTTCAAGGCCAGCCTAAGTAACTTAGCAAGATCCCATCTCAAAATAAAATAAATTATATATGAGGGGCTGGGAATGTGGCTCAGGCGGTAGCGCGCTCGCCTGGCGTGCGTGCGGCCCGGGTTCGATCCTCAGCACCACATGCAAACAAAGATGTTGTGTCCGCCGAGAACTAAGAAATAAATATTAAAAATTCTCTCTCTCTCTCTCTCTCTCCTCTCTCACTCTCTCTTTAAAAAAAAAAAAATTATATATGTGTAATAAGAATTGTAGGGGCTGGGGCTCAGTGGTAGCGCTATTGCCTTGCATGTGTGAGGTACTGGGTTCGATCCTCAGCA
This sequence comes from Urocitellus parryii, assembly GCF_045843805.1. Taxonomy (NCBI): domain Eukaryota; kingdom Metazoa; phylum Chordata; class Mammalia; order Rodentia; family Sciuridae; genus Urocitellus; species Urocitellus parryii. Next base: position 178,536,550 of record NC_135536.1, read on the forward strand.
CCGCATGTAAATAAAAAAAAGTCTATCAACAACTAAAATATATATATATGTATATACATATATATATATATACATATATATATATATATACATATATATGAATTGTAATTAGAAAAAAACAAAGTACATGTATAAAGACATGAATTGGCATGAACATACTTTATATATAAAGATATGAAAAAATTGTGCTGTATATGTGTAATAAGAATTGTAATGCATTCTGCTGTCGTGTATTTAAAAAAATAAAATCAATTAAAAAAAAAAAAGGATTGAGATTGGCTCAGCAGTACAGCACTTGCTGGAGGCCCTGGGTTCAACACCTGGACTGCAAAAATGATGAATGAATGAATGAATGAATGAATAAATAAATAAAACTGTCTAAAATGCAAACTCCCCAAAGAGTAATGTTTTCATGTATATCTTTCAAAACAATTTTCTATGGAGATACATGTATATATATTTTTTCTTACAAAAACAGCATTCTTGTCATGTATAACTAATTAGAACAAAACAAACAAACAAACAAACAGTATTCTCTTACATGGGTGGTGTTGTACCTTGTATGTTTTAAGAATTATTTTAAAGAACGCTGTCAAACCTCAGAAACCTGGGCTCAGCCCAAGGAACTAACAAAGACTCTAGCAGCAGTATTCCTTCTCTTGTCCCGTGCCTATTCTAGAACTCTGGGGGACCTGCATGCCACCAAGGTACAATGAAGATATGAAAGCAGCAAATGAACAGTATGCTTATTTGGGCAAAGATGCTGAACCTCTGTGGATAGAACTTGAAGGAGATGAGAAGAGAGAAAGGAGTGTTTTCTGGTGCAACAGGAGCTCTGCAAACTAAGAACACTCCTTAGTCCTCTCCTTCTCACACCAGGGCCTGCCTTCTGCTAGAGGGAAAGATGCTATTCCTTGCCCTTGCTGCACGAGGAGAGCTCCCTGCCAGGGACCTTGTTACTGCCATGCCTCTCACTGACCCCACGGTGTGGAAGGACTAAGCAACATCAGAGTCCTGCACGGCCCGCATTCATGTGCACAGCAGAGTCAGACTGGGCACACAACAGGGTAAGGAGAAAGTGGCTCAAGAGCACACATCCACACTGGAGACACATTCGTGAAGCTTTATTGCAGCCATTTCCCTCAACCAGCGGAAGGAACCAGTCGGTTCTATTCACAGTCTCAAGGTGACAATGTTCAGGAACTCTAGAGACTAAGCTGTAAAAATCCCTTTTTTATACAGAGTCAAGATGTTTCTTAAGAAAAATTTAGCCTTGTTAATGGCACATGGTTCTCATAATAAAAACACTTGCAAACAGCATAAAGTGCAGCTGCCTTACATGTAAGGAAAGAGGCAAAAACAACAACAAACAGATTCAAGTCGTTTCTCAGTCAGCACAATGATACAATATTAGGATTACAAAACTGCAGAGTAAACCACAATGATTTAAAAATAAAAGTGGCAGGAAAAATAAATCTTGGCACAAAAATATTACATTCTTGACAATGAGTCTGGGCACAGGAGCTGAGACCTCCAGCCGTTTCCCCTGCAGGTTTTACAGGCACCTCGGCTGAGCAGATCCAACCTGGAACCTCCCCTGTGCTTTCATGAGCCCATGTGTGAACTGTCCCCACCAGGGCACCGTGGTAGGGGTGATGCTGCCACTTTCCACTGTAACCAGGGGCTGTTCCATCCACATCAGGTGCAGGGCATTTGGAACAGTTGGGACCCTGGGCTGTCACCACTTTCCATCCCTCAGTAGAGAATCAAGGGTTGACTATCACTCCCAGGAGAACAGTGGAAAGTGACAGCACAGGTACTTCTGGCCTGTGGCCTGAGCTCCCCACTCACTCTGGCTGCCCACTGCCACCTTGTTCCATGCTGCCAGGGAGCATCAGTGCATAAGAATTCTCTCTGTTCACTGCCCACGTTGGCCCCAACCCCAGACTTTGTTCTTGGTGAACTTCTACACCCTGGGGGTAGGGGATCCCCTGGGCACAGGAGCACTGCCTGACCATGATGGTACCCTCTCTACTGCTGGGAACATCAAGTTACAAAGGGGAAGCTGGGACCCACTTGGTAGTCACCAACCTCAGGAAAGGCAGTCTAGTCTGCTCTGAAACCTGTAAAATGCCTGGAGGAAAATGCGAAAACAAAGTTCCAGGTAAGAATAGCTCCAAGGACAGTCCCTGTGACGACCTCTGAGTAGCTCAAAAGGCAGATGAGGAGACAGGCTAGAGGGAGGCCTCTCCAGGCTGGGCAGTGGTGAGGCCCTAGGAGATGGACGGTGAGAATTGAAAGAAAAACAAGCTGCTGGGTCTGAAGCCACAGCAGACTCCGGCGACCTGGCTGGAAGGATCCTGTGCCTCTGCAGATTTCTGAAAGAGGTTTTTATGCTCCACTGAAGAGGAGGACGGAGTGTGGCTCAGTGGCAGAGTGTATACCTAGCTGCAAGAGGTTCTGGGTTCAGTTCCCAGCACCGCAAAAAAAAAAAAAAAAAAAAAAAAAAAAAAAGGAAAGACAAAGAGGCCGGAGCCCCCAGGTCTGCTCACCAGAGCTGGAGCCGACTCCTGGCCCTGGCCGTGACTCCTGGCCCTGGTCTACCGTTTACCACAGCCGTGCAGCTTGTAGGGGCTACCAGAGTGAGGGCAACGTCTTTCACTGGTAAGTTTAGGTATCATTTGAGAAGCTATCCTCAGTAGAGAAATTTTGGGTTTGAGAGACATCTCTCAGGGGACGGAGATTTTATTTATTTTTAATCATGTCTGTTCATGACACTTTCTTTTCTTTTTTTTTTGTTCATGACACTTTCAACTTCAAAGTTGTGCCCTTGTCTGATTTCTATATTAAAAACAAAAAACAATCACCTGTCATAGGAGTTCAGAGTAGATAAAGAGTTGTTATTCTAAGAAAATAGACTACTAAAGGAGAAAGTTAATGTTAAAAATAGGCAAAGTAATGCTTTTCATAGCACGTATAGGAAGATTTGCCCAACAGAATTTTTTTTTAATAAAAATTACTTACCTTTAGTATGTGTATATATTCAAAGTACAGAATAAAAGCACTAGTTACTAAATTTGTGAAACTATGTGATTAAATCCCCTAAACTGTTTGGGGGAGGGCTTTTTGTAAGTGTCCGATTACAGATTTCATGCCAAGTCATCTTTAAAATTTAAGGCGTTTGGCTGCTCCTGGGAAGTGGGCTGGACTGTGGGCTGAATCCCTGTAATTCCACTCCGGTTTTCGAGGTGTAATAAGTGGGGCTACAACATCACCATCCTATCAGGAAGAGAGAACTGGAATTAAAGAAAATCCAAAGCCTGGTGTAGTGGGGTACACTTGTAATCCCAGTGGCTCAGAAGGCTGAGGCAGGAGAATCGCAAATTCAAAGCCAGCCCCAGCAACTTACCAAGGACCTAAGCAACTTAGTGACAACCTGTCTCAAAATAAAAACACAAATAGGACTGGGGATATGGCTCAGTGGTTAAGGGCCCCGAGTTCAATCCCTGGCACTAAATAGGGCTGGGGACATAGCTCAGTGATGAAGAGGGGAACGAAGGAAGGAAGGAAAGAAAGAAAAGCCAGTTTCCATCATTTCATTTCTGAATCTTAGGCATACATATGTCCTTAATGTCCTTGGCTTGCAGGTAGATTGCTTCTGGATATACTTTCTCTTGGGAAATTCCAAATTATATATGCCCTGTGCTTGGTCAACTTGAAACACTACAGTCCTAAGCAGATAAGGGCCTTCATGGAAAAAAGCCACCAGACCTCTTTTCAATGGACTCAAAGACCCACTTCTTTGAAATCTCTAGCCTATGGTCTTCAAGGCCACCTATCTCTCCTCTAATCTTATCATACAAACCCTAGACAACAGACCGGTAGGCAACCCTTCTCTTGGGGATCCCTCCTGCTGCAGGACCTCTGTTTTCTTTCTATTACTTTAATAAATTCTGTTTCTTTGCTTTCATCTTTCGTGTTCATGGATCTCATTCTTTGAATTTGTGACACAAAGAACCACAGTGACCCTTGCATCTCACTACCAATTACATTCAATCAGTCAACATACACGGAGTGGCCACTCTCTGTGCTGGTCGCCTCCTCCATGTCAGTCAATTTTAACAACATTCTCTATAGGGTTGGCAACTGTACCTTGGTTCTTCCATCTCTCTATTCTCATTCTAGAAAATATAAAAAGTTTATTGGCATACCAAATTAACCACGTTGGGAATCCTGAGCTTGAAATAGCAAGTTAAAAAACTTGTTATTGAGCAAGGGGTAGAGCTTAGAAATAGAATTCTTGCCAAGTACACTTGAGGCTCTGGGTTTGGTCCCCAGTATTGTCAAAAAAACAATAAAACAAGTTATCAATTTTATGTGGCCTTTAACAAGTTAACTACTCTGTAGAAATCTTTAAAAGATGGGGACACTATGACTCATCTGCCAGGGTCATTGGGAGGCCTGGATAAGACAACTAGTGAAACTATTATAAAGCACTATTCACAGGGCTGGGGATGTAGCTCAGAGGTAAAGTGCCCCTAAGTTCAAATCCCATTACGAAAAAAAAAGCCTCCAACTTTTCAGTAGATGGAAAAGATTCCTATGACTTTCCTTAAAAATTAAAGAATGTAAAAAAAAAAAAAAATTTAAAGAATACGCGAAGTATGTCAATAAGGCCATGTACCTTCGGCTTGCTGAAGTTGTTGATTAAACACCAATGAACGAAAAGTTGTCGTGCAGCAAACAAACTCTTTTCATCTTTCTTCTTACAATACACCCGAATCACCTGCTCTGCAAATTTCTCTGGTAGAAGCTGTGAAACCTATTTAAGAGAGAAAAGATTTCACTGTCACCTTGAACTCATAAATTAGAGGTGTCAGCTGTTCCCCAGGTGCTTGAGCATCCCCCCGCAACATCCCCCACACTGGGGACTGAACTCAGGGCCTTGTGCGTGCCAGGCAGGTACTCTGCCACTCAGCTATACCCCCAGCCCTTTTTATTTTGAGACAGGGTTTCACTAAACTGCTCAGGCTGGTCTCAAATTTGTGATCCTTCTGCCCCAACATCCCAAGATTGGGATTATAGGTATATACCACCATCTCTGGCCTGAGCACTGTTTTTGAGGTTTATTAAAAGTACTATATATCGGGGATGGGGATGTGGCTCAAGAGGTAGCATGCTTGCCTGGCATGCACAGGGCACTGGGTTCGATCCTCAGCACCACATAAAAGTAAAATAAAGATGTTGTGTCCATCTAGAACTAAAAAATAAATATAAAAAAGTACTATATCACTTTGCAATTTTATCTCAGTTATAATCCAAAGAAAAATTTAAGCTGAGATTCCAACCATGCAGCATCCATCTCCCACCAGAATCATCACTTGACCTTTAGCAAAACCCTGCATTATCACTGATGTTTAACAAACAGGAAAAGCTATTGTTAAGATGGTCTCACCTAGATATGCTTTAAAAAAAATAGTTTTAGTTGCTGATGGACTCAATACCTTTATTTTATTTACTTACATGTGGTGCTGAGGATTGAACCCAGTGCCTCACACATGCTGGATGAGTGCTCTACCACTGAGCTACGACCCTAGCCCTAAAGATAGACTTTAATAATAAAGATAAACTAGGCTGGGGTTGTGGCTCAGTGGTAGAACATTTGCCTAACATGCATGAGGCACTGGGTTCAATCCTCAGCACCACATAAAAATAAAATAAAGATATTGTGTCCACCTAAAAACTAAAGAATAAATATTAAGCATGGACTTTAGAATCTTACCTACATGTAAAATACAATTTTACTATAAAGGTTTGCCAAATGTGTACCACTATAATGGTATTTATTTTATATAAGTAGTTACCTGACTTTTATCTATACTGACGGTTCTGCTGAAGTCACTCTTACAATAGAAGCGAACATGATCAATTGGATTCTTGTCTTTCATCCCATAATCCATGTTGATAACCTTAAAGCAATAAGTAATCACATAATCATAAGAATTGAATTTAAGATCATTGTAAGAAATAGATCAGAGTCCTCTGGGGGTTCAGAAGTAAGAATACTAGTAAGTTGCCATATGGTAGAATAAAAATAACTCTAGTGCATGACCAGCTACAGGAACTTGGTTTAAAAACTTGGGGGAAGGAGGAAATATATCTGCATGTTCAACATATTATAAAGTTATTCTACTATGATAAGACCCTGGTAGACACTAGATATATCACATTTTTTATACAATCCCAGCCACCACAGACCATGTGGCCTAGACTGAAATTGAACAAACAATTAAAGAGTTACAAAGCAACCACATCTGTTATATGAGCTACCAAGAAAAGCAAAGGATGCTTTGAATCTTTCTAACAGTAGACCTAAGGTATAAAGTAGCCTGGATGCTACCAAATGACTGGAAATGTTTTCCTGGGAAAGTGGCTTTACTCAGAGGGCAGTATTGAACCAGGCCTACCATGGTAGGAAGATATTTCTAGGAAGAACAAACAACTCCAAAGCTGCAGGGCCAGAAACTTCCTGATGGATTTAGCAACAAAGTTATTGTTGATCTTGGCAAAAGTAGTTGTAGTATAATAATGGCGACAGAAGAAAGATTTGGGAATAAATGAGAAAATAAAAAATAAATGAAGACAACTCTTAAGATGTCTGGCTGTTAAACAGAGCCAAAAAATACAGGTTGAGCACCCCTAATTGGAAAACCCAAAATCTGAAACTTTTTGAGTACTGACACGAAATTCACATTTTTGGATTTTGAAACATTTTGAAATTCAGATTTTTGGATTAGAATGCTAATAAATGCAGTAAACTCTTTGCAAATATTTCCAAATCTGAAAAATTTTGAAACCTGAAACACTTCAGGTTTCCAAGAATTTTAAATAAAGAGTATTCAACCTGCACCTGGAAAAGGATTTGGGACCCTCAGAAAGGTAAGGAGAGGGAGCTGGGGTTGTGGCTCAGCAGTAGAGTGCTTGCCTAGCACAGGTGAGGCTCTGGGTTCGATCCTCAGCACCACATAAAAATAAATACATAAATTAAAGATATTGTACCAACTATAACTAAAAAATAAATATAAAAAAAAAGAAAGAAAGAAAAAGGTAAGGAGAGACAACTTTCAAGAATTTTACCCTGAAGGGCAGGAGAGGGATTAAAAGGAGTGTGGTATTTGGAGTTTTCTTAAGATCAAAGACTGTCTACCTTCTGATGGGAAAGTCCAAAGGAGGCAGGAGAGAAGTGAGAGCATAGGTTCCACAAGAAGTGATGCACTGTGGAGGCTCTCCAGCGGCAATGCTGGATGAGGTGGCACCAGCCCCATGAGGTTCCTAGATTTTCATTTTTAATTTATACAAGGTCTCACTATGTTCCCTAGCCTGGCCTCAAACTTCTGAGCTCAAGTGATCCTACTGCATCTTGAGTAGCTGGGACTACAGACACAAACCACCACACCCCATAAGACTTTTAACAATTTAAAGTCAATTAACATTGAATACGATAAAAAATTTAGTTTTTCAGTTGCAGCAGCCATACTTTTAAGGGCTCAATAGCCAGCAGAGACAGGAAGCAGAGATGCAGAACAATTCTGTCATTACATGAAGTTCTGTTGCACAGTGTTACTCTAGAACTAAGTAGAAAGCTTACTTCCTAAATCACTAGTAAGGAAGACATTTCCACACTGTAATAGAGGTAAAGCTAAATAGAACTGCAGGTGGAAGCAAGCTTGCTTATTTAGTAATGCAAGATGAGGGAGCTCTGACTAAATGGCTTATATGTACTTTCTCTGAAATAAGGATCAAGGTTGGGTTATACACTAAGGGTGAATACACTTGGGATTGGGGAGCATGGGTGGAAGTCTGAGAGAAGTAAAGACCATTTGAAATAATCATTATGGAGACTACAGACTGCACTAAGCCTGCAAAAAGTACAGAGGTTGTGACCTTGCACTTACAGCAGTGTAGTGAATGTCTCCAGCAGCATGTGTGTGCCAGGTACAGGTAGGGAGAAATTTAGATTCAATTCAGGTTGTTAGGCTATTACGTTATTCAGCCTTTGCTAGGTAAAGAAGTTGAAGGTGACTGTAGAAATCAACCAACTTAACAAATCAGAAAATCCAAGTTACACTGGAGGAAAAAGAGAGAAAACTGACAAGCTGTCAGAAAGTACAAGATGACAGGAGGCCCTGAAGAGCGAAGAACAAGCAAATGGAGAGGAAAGGGGTTTGTGGGCAAAACACAGGATATTTAAATTAGTGATTTTATAGAGAGGGTAGTTTTGGTGAAGTGTTGGTGAAGTTCAAAATATAATCTGCTAGAAGTGAAGTGGGTGAGGTCTCTGAGGACAAAATGGAGAGACCGAAGAGCTGGCTCCACGCAGAGCAGGAGGCTGCCCAGGACAGTGGCAGAGACGCAAGAGAGGAAGACCCTGAGCTGCGCCAACAGTGTCAACTGAGGAGAAAACAGATGGCTGGTGCAAGAGGATCACACCTTTAGGATGGATTCCTGGAATGGGACTTCTGGGTCAATTCTAATTCCAGAAAGGCCTTCCAACTTGGTGTTTTGTACCAGTTTACCCTTCTACATTCACATACTTCTATTATCCCAGAATTTTTTTATCACTTTTTGTTTTCACAAGTCTGAAGTTAAAAAATAAATGTTCACTGCTGCATCAACTTATTTGATTATTGGTAAGGTTAAGTCTAACAGCCATGTGTACGTCTTCTCCTATGTGTGGGCACTTTAAGTATCTCTGGTCCTACATCCATCTGGACACCGCACTTTGAGAGAAAAACCAGATGGGAAGTTGAGGGACAATGAGGATTGCCCACTGCACTAAAGACAAGACAGTCCCTTGAGGAAAGCAGTGAGGGCAGGGCAGGCAGGCAAGAGCCCAGGGAAGACGTTCTGGCAAGTGAAGTCTTTCAGAGTCTCAGGAAGTCAAAATAAGAGATCCCTTTATTTCTAGTGGAACTTCCTCTAATTAAACAGGAAACTGCAGCTTGACCTAAAGATCCCAGGCACTTCACTATGAGCCAGATGAACAGACAGTGGGCTCATGGACCACTCATTTACTCATCTTATCCTTTGCCAAAAAGAATGACATGGAGAGACTGCCCTTCACTCAAGGATTTGCCAGCAGGAAAGTACAGAGGAGAGGCTTAGGGAAAAACAAATAAAGGGAACACTGTCCTCGAATTTCAGAGGAGCAGAACTTTAAAAACCATTTCCTATAGAAAAAATAACATAAGAAAGCTATTTGGCTTCTCATCAGATACAAGAAGATACTGTGGCCTTTATGAAAATAAGAATTAAAAAAACTAAACTTTTTCCTTTGCGTATTTATGTAGGCAATTTCAAAAACTAATTGGCATGTTGTACTTCTGTGATCAAAGAAATTTTTAAAATCAATATACAGTGTTCTATTAATCACAAGACAATTATATTAAAAATACTGATAAAACAGCACAAAGAAAATTTTAAAACCAGTAAATAATGTTGGTTCTGAGACCCCAGGTTATTCTCTTCCTTCCTTCTTTCTGTATTTTTCCAAGTTTTTACAACGAACATGTACTAATTTTATAATGTGGGGGAATTGTGCCTTTAAAAAAAAATTCTTCATTTAGTCTATTTGGCCAATTACTTACATCCACTATGAAATCTTCAGCCTTCATTTCAGCCTCCAGGAATATACCATCAGGTTTAGCATCAGCAACCTTTTTTGGAAGGTGTTCATAGTCTTTCTAGAAAAGATGAGATTACCATGTTAGAAATCCAGTTTTGCATCATTTAGTACTTGTGCCACAAACAAGTTCCTTTTCTCTGGGTGCAATGGTGCAAGCCTGTAATCCAAGTAACTCAAGAGGCTGAGGCAGGAGGATGACAAGTTCCAGGCCAGCTCAGCAAATTAGTGAGGCACTAGGAAATTTAGCAAGACCCTGTCTCAAAATAAAAAATAAAAAGGGCTGAGAATGTAGCTCAGTGGTAAAACATCCTGGATTCAATCCCTGGTACCAAAGCAAACAAGCAAACAAATAAACAAGGTTCCCTCTCTAAAAATGACATTCCATACCAAGTGTAAGGGCACATGTCTATAATCCCAGTAACTGGAGAAGTTGAGACAAGAGGATCACAAGTTTGAGGCCCAGTCTAGGCAACTTGGTAAGACTTGATTTTAAAATGAAAAAATAAGGCCGGACACAATGGTGCATGCCTGTAATCCCAGCGGCTTGGGAGGCTGAGCAGGAGGATCACAAGTTCAAAGCCAGCCTCAGCAATGGCAAGGTGCTAAGCAACTCAGTGAGACCCTGGCTCTAAATAAAATACAAAATAGGGCTGGGGATGTGGCTCAGTGGTCTAATGCCCCTGAGTTCAATCCCCGGTTACCCTCCACCCCTAGGGAAGAAAAAAAAAAAAAAAGAAAAGGCTAAGGATCTAGTTCAGTGGTAGAGTGCCCCTGGGTTCAATCCCCAGTACTGAAAGGGGAAAATAGCAACAAAAAGTTACTTCATTAAGAAAAATGGTTAGAGTTGGGCAGGGTTCATGCCTGTAATCCTAGTAGTTCAGGAGACTGAGGCAGGAGGATTGCCAAATTCAAAGGCCAGCCTTAAGCAATTTAACAAGGACTAAGCAACTTAGTGAGATGCTGTCTCTAAATAAATAAAGGGCTGAAGATAGGGCCCTGATTTTAATCTCTGGTACCAAAAAAAAAAATAAAATAAAATAAAAAAAATAAAAAAAGTTAGTGCTATCCCTAACAATTATAGAATTACAGCTCTTACCAATGCTGTCCTATTAAAAAAATAAAACAATTTTCATAACAAAACTTCACATTAAAAAAAAAAAATGACACTAACCTCTTAGTCAAATAAGGGGAAATAAAATCTAACCCAAGAAATGACTATGAGGTAGGGCATGGTTATCAGTTGACTCATGTATGGCTTTCTGGCAAACAACAATAAAAAAAACCTTACTAAACTGGAGGTGAAAACAGACATTTGAACTAAAGGAGAAGGCGAGAGCAATTACCTCTCTCCAGGAAACTGCTTACTGAAGTAAAAAATATGACCTCTCCAAGTTCACTGTTTATGTTATCAGTAAAGTCAACAGCAGGCTGTTATTAGTAATTAAGTTTTTTTTTTTTAAGTTGTAGATGGACACAATAGCTTTATTAATTGATCAATTTATTTATTTATGCAATGCTGAGGAGCAAACCTAGTGCCTCATGCATGCAAGGCAAGCTCTCAACCACTGAGCTACAACCCCAGACCAGTAATTAAGTTTTGTAGGGAGACAAAAATCATAAAAAAATTTTAGACTGATGGGGGTTAATACCCCCCAGCCCTGGCACTGTTCAAGGGTCAACGATAGTTAAAACAGATCCTCAAGAGACTCAATGACACTCATACAGGTACATTATTTTGAGGGTCCTTAGATATATTCCCTTATGTTCATTTTTCTGTGCTTGGATCTAGTCAAAATCTGAGGACTCCCGTCTTCCTGGATGAGAGAGAGAAGGTTTGCAGTCAGGCCTGGCTTTGAATCCTTGCTGACTGGTGCACATGAGCCAGTTATTAACCTTAGCCAAGACTCAGTTTCCCATACAGAACAAAGGCCTAAGAATACTGTGTTGCTGTGAAGATTAAATGAGAATAAATACAAAGAGCTTAGTACCGAGCACGAGTATTTTTTTATTTTTAAAAAATATTTGAGGCTGGGGTTGTGGCTCAGTGGTATAATACTTGCTTTGCATGTGTGAGGCCTTGAGTTTGATCCTCAGCACCACATAAAGATAAATAAATAAATTGTGTCCATCTACAACTAAAAAAAAATATTTTATTTATTTATCTTTATGTGGTGCTGAGGATCAAACCCAGGGCCTCACATGTGCTAGGCGAGCGCTCTACTGCTAAGCCACAACCCAGCACCTTCCTTCGGCACTGGTATTTTGACTGATTAATGGTTTCCTCTTGGAGGACCGAGAGTGCAATAACTTTTCACCAACGGGAAGATGCTTGATAATTCAACTTACCCTTTCAATCTTCCTTGCTTCTCCTGGCTGGGTCTCACCCACATACTTGTATAGATTACGGTATTCAATATTTTTTAAAACCTTTTGTGCTGCATCCAATTTGGGATCAGAAGAGTATAAAATCTCCAGAAAAATGTTATCTGCAAATGTGATGAAACTGCAGTCATATTAAAATGAAAGAGCAAGGGCTGGGGATGTGGCTCAAGCGGTAGCGCGCTCTCCTGGCATGCGTGCGGCCCAGGTTTGATCCTCAGCACCACATACAAACAAAGATGTTGTATCTGCTGAAAACTAAAAAATAAATATTAAAATTCTCTCTCTCTCTCTTTAAAAAAAATAAAATGAAAGAGCAAGATTTAAAGACATGTCTACCGCTCTACTCCTGAAATGATTTCAAGAAGCAATTCACAAATGTAGGCACATTAGGACTCTAGCAATGTATTTAAAAAAAAAGAAAAGAAAAATGTTCCAGTTCGTGTTTTCTCTCATAGGATGGAAACTAGAGAGAAAAAAAAAGGTGTGTGTGTGTGTGTGTGTGTGTGTGTGGAAATCCCATAAAAATAGAAGAGAGGCCAGTAGAGGAGAGAGAGTGTTGGGGGGAGAAGAACTGGGGAATGAAATTGACCAAATTATAGTTATAGTGTGCACATGTGTGGATTTGAATCCTACCGTTACATATAATTATAATGTACCAATAAAACCTGGAAAAAACTGTTCCAGTTGAAGACTTGGATTTACTTCAAGGTGATCCAGTGCATGGGAAGGAGAGAGAGAAAATAAGATGGCACTAGAGTTGACTGATGCCTGTCAAGCTTGGGAATGGGTACACAAAGTAGATTGATTTATTGTTGTTATTTACAAAAGATAATTATCCCTATATATACACAAATAAAATTACATCTAGGATCTGCTTCAAAATAGTCTCATAATTTTTATGGGAGTGGGTAGATATGGTGGATAAAAGTAAAATTGTTATGTTGATAACTGTTGAGGCTAAGTGATGAATACACAGAATTTTGAAAATTTCCTTCATTAAAAGTTTTTTTAAATGTTTTTTAAAAAAATATGAACACAATATCTTTATTTTATTTCCTTTATTTTTATGTGGTGCTGAGGATCGAATCCAGTGCCTTACACATTCGAGGCAAGTGCTCTGCTGCTGAGCCATAACCCCAGTCCTGCTTTTTTTTTTAATAATGAAGAATTTTTTAAAATATTTATTTTTTAGTTGTAATTGGACACAATATCTTTATTGTATTTATTTTATTTTTTATATGGTGCTAAGGATCAAACCCAGGGCCTCGCACATGCTAGAAGAGGGATCTACCACTGAGCCACAATCCCAGTCCCCATTAAAAGTTTTTAGCCAGGCCGAGTGCAGTGGTGCATGCCTATAATACCAGTGGCTTGGAAGGTTGAGGCAGGAGGATTGCCAAGTTCCAAGCCAGCCTCAACAACTGAGTGAGGTCCTGAGCAACTTAGCGAGACCCTGTCTCAAAATAAAAAATATAAAGGGCTCAGGATGTAGCTCAGTGGTAATGCATCCCTAGGTTCAGTCCACAATACTATACACACACACACACACAGAACAAGAAATTCAATACTGATATAAAAGCATTATCTAACATATAATCTACATTTAAATTTGTTTACTTGTCTCAGTAATTTAACTTAAGGATTTTTGTTGGATAGAGAAATCAATCAAGTATAAGGATAATATTAGGGGGTCATGCTTTTTATGAGTTCTCTTAATCTGGAACTAGATTTGTTTATCAAAATGTTGACATTTAGAAAAGTTCAGGTAGTTGTATTATAAAGTATTCTGTTACCATGAGTGGTTATGCTAAATTTTATCAGTCAGTAAACGTAGTAATCTTCAGATGTTTCTAGTAATTTCTTCTTCTTCCCTCCCTCCCTCCCCTTCCTTTCTCTTTTTTTTTTTTTTTTTTTTTTTTATGGTGCTGGGATTGAAGCCAGGGCCTCTAATGTGCTATGCAAGTGCTCTACTAAGTTACACCCCAAGCCCCAGTAATTCATTTTTACCATATTTTACAGAAAGTATCAATCTACAAGGGGTTAGAAACTTTAAAAGTTGGTTCTTCAAAGATAGTTTGAGAAGATCTGGTTCAGTTTTGTTCTGGTGGTGGGCTGCAAACAGAATCTATGCATGTTGGAACAGTAGGACCTTGGGAAGTACCTGGGCAAGCAGCAGCTTTTGTTTTGTTTGTTTTCCTATTTTGGTGCTGGGGATTGAACCCAGGGGTGTTCTACCATTGAGCTACATCCCAACCCTTTTTATTTTTAATTTTGAGACAGGGTCTCACTGAGTTGCCAAGTTTGGCTTCAAACTTGTGATCCTCCTGCCTTAGCCTCTTTAGTGGCTGGGATTAGAGGCAAAAGCCAGATCTGTTTCTTAGGCCACTTGGCTTCTGTTATTTTTGTCCATTTTCAGAAATTCTCATCTTTCTACTGATTCTACTGATTGCTTTCTAGTTGTATTTTTGGTTGAACAGAATCAATTTTGTGACTTGCAACCAAGGACTCTAGATTGAGACAGGAGGACCACAACTTCAAAGCTAGCCTTGACAACTTAGTGAGGCCTACTTTTTTGCTTTATTGATCTTTATTTCCCAATCTACACTTTCCAAGCTTAAAAAACTAGCTGCCACATCTTCACCTATTTTCTCTCACCCTAAGCTGCAGATATTGTTTCTGCCAAAGTATGGAGAGATATTCCTATCATCCCATGTTTTAGAATGAAAATAATGTTGAAAGTTTTTTAGTAGTCTAGTTTTGTTATAAACTAAATAATAATGAATTTTGAATACTTACTTTCCAAGTATATATTAGGAACTCTGCCTCATTTAAGCATCACTACAGAACTATATGCTAGATAGATAATATATATCCCCACTTCATATTCAAGATTGAACCCAGTGCCTTATGCATGCTAGGCAAGCACTCTACCATTGAGTTACATCCCCAGCTGTATACTTTCTTTTTATACATGAGGAAACTAAGGTTCAGAGAGGTTAAATCACTTTACTGTGGTTGCCTTGTTACTAAAAGGCAGAGATAAAACTCAAATCTAAGAATATATAATCATTTAGGAGGGCAAAATATATTTGAACATTTGTAAAATAACCCATTTGCAATCCAAGGACAGCTTACACTATCTATGAGATGGGCCATCTATGTTATCTTCTAGTTCTTACCTGTTAGCTTAGTGAAGGCTTCCATGTCATCAATTGCTGTAGAAATGTGGTATTTTTTTCCTTGAGCACCTGTAATCTCTATGTAGGGGTCAGCTTTGAGGAGAGCATCTGTAATCCTAAAGTAGATTGTGTGAAAATTACTTAGAAAGCTTTGAATATTTGCTTTATGCCTCATTGAAGGGTATCTTTCTACTTTAGAAAAATAAAATCTTGAAGTACAATGTTCTAAAGATACCTGGTTCTTTTTTGTTGTTTAATAACTTTATTTTATTTGTTTATTCTTTTTTTTATGTAGTGCTGAGGATCAAACCCAGGGCCTCACACGTGCTAGGCAAGTGCTCTACCACTGAGCCACAATCCCAGCCCCAACAACTGGTTCTTGATTAGATTAAATAAGTGCATGGTGATCTGTGAGTTACTGTGCTTACTAAGCTCCAGGAACTATGGCAGGGTTTTGGATACCACTATCTTATTTAACTTTTCTAATAAAAAGACAGGCATAATCAGCTCCAATTTTACAGACACAGAAAAAATGTAATTTTTCTTTAAGCAAGCCAGGAAGAAGCAGTGCCAGGCTTTGAACTCAGATGTCTCAGGCTCTCTGATTAAAAAACAAACTTTTACCTAAGTATCAATCACACTAACATGATAAAGAATATGTAAAAAACAGAGGTAAAGATAAATTTCTATGGGTTAAAACACTGAATTTTTTTTTTTTTTTTTGTGCTGGGGATTAGAACCAGGGCCTTGTACATGCTAGGCAAGCACTCTATCAACTGAACTATACCCCAGCCCCCAATTTTTGATTGGGGTCAGAACTCACGGGCGAGTCATATACAGACTTTGCTATGGTTCTGAGTGAATCAGGGAAAAAGAGATGAAATTCCTATTGGTTTTACTATATGTATTAATTTAAAAAAAATTTTTTTTTAGTTGTCAACGGACCTTTATTTTTATTTATTTATATGTGGTGCTGAGAATTGAACCCAGTGCCTCACATATGCTAGGCAAGCGCTCTACCACTGAGTCCCAACCCCAGCCTAATATGCTATTAATTTTGATAAATGTTTGACAGCACAAGGACAGACATCACTCTTACTTCTTAAAATTAATTTTTGTTATTAATCTCACAACAATGTCAGTTGTTCATGTCCTGCTTCCTATTACCTTGGTGACTAAACCTCGTGTGTAATTAATGGGGCAGAGGTCCACTGCAGCACTGCCTCTTCATGTTTAGCCTGGGCCAGCTCTACTTTCCTTCCTCCATCTATACCCCATACACATTTTTCTACTCTTCCTCCAACTAAGTTTACGCTAGATTTTGTTTGTTTAAGGAAATCACTTCAGATTTACTCACTTAAAAATTCACTTGATTTTATCTGGAAATCTCAACTGGCAAAGTGCCATGGAGAATTTTGTAGGGAAGTAACAATTAAATTTCTTACATTGTATCAATGATGTTGCTAACTTTGTGTTGATAGGCTTTGTGGTGTAACCGATTCCGTGTGTGGAACATATCATATAGATTCCCAGCCTCCTGCAGGAAAACACAAAATAAATATTAGTGTAGAATCAGATTATGTTAATCTTGTTAGTAGATAAGTATATAAGACAGGGAAATAGGATGATGCTAGACAAGAACATGTGTGCAGCTATTTCATCAAAATCCCTGAGTCCAGTAAAAAAAAGGGGGGGGGTATAAAAGCAGATGCAGTGGTGCATATCTGTAGTCTCAGCAAACTCGGAGGCTGAGGAAGGAGGACTACAAGTTAAAAACCAGCCTCAGCAACTTAATAGACCCTGTCTCAAAATAAAAATAAAAAGGACTAGGGAATGGATGGTTGTATGTAGCTCAGTGATAAAAATGTCCTTGGGCTCAACCCCCAGTGTCAAAAGCTATTTACTGGTATATAATTTTCATTCACTTTTTAAAAAATTTTGCTTTTAGTTGTAAAGTGAACCCAATATCTTTATTTTATTTTTTATGTGAAGCTGAGGATCCAACACAGTGCCTCACATGTGCCAGGCAAGTGCTCTACCACTGAGCCACAGACCCAGTCCTGAAACTTTCATTCCTAGTAAATAAAAATATATTGTGGGGCTGGGGATGTAGCTCAAGCGGTAGCACGCTCGCCTGGCATGCGTGCGGCCACAAAAATATATTGTGAGCTCTTTTTTTTTTTTTTTTAAGAGAGAGAGAGAGAGATAATTTTTAATATTTATTTTTCAGTTCTCGGCAGACACAACATCTTTGTTGGTATGTGGTGCTGAGGATCGAACCCGGGCCGCACGCACGCCAGGCGAGCGCGCTACCGCTTGAGCCACATCCCCAGCCCCTGTGAGTTCTAATTCTGTGACAGGTTCTGTTTTTTGATTTTGTTTTAGTACTGGGGATTCAACCCAGGGCCTCATCATGCTAAGCACATTCTTTACCACTAAGCTACACCTCCAGCCCACAGGTTGTTCTAGACATTTTAAGTATATGCTTTAATCCTAATAACTCTAGGAAATAGGTATTAATATTCTTAAATTCTTCTTTTTTTTTGGGGGGGGGGTGGTACCAGGGATTGAACTCAGGGCACTCAGCCACTGAGCCACATCCCCAGCCCTATTTTGTATTTTATTTAGAGACAGGGTCTCACTGAGTTGCTTAGCACCTTGCTGTTGCTGAGGCTGGCTTTGAACTCACGATCCTCCTGTCTCAGCTTCCCAAGCCACTGGAATAACAGATGTGTGCCACTGTGCCTGGCTAAGATCTTAAAACCTTTCTGTCATACCATATCACTCTTTTGTTACAAGACTGTCATCTAGCAGGGACCCAATGGGGTTGAAATGCCAGTTTGACCACTTATTAATGTATTCCTTCTCAGTGCCTCAATTTGCTACTTGTTAAGTGATGGTATGGTTTAAGTATGGGTTATCCCCACCAAAATTCATGCTAAAAGTATGCCCCAAGTAACAGTGTTATGAGGTAGTGGGACCTTTAAGAGGTAACTAGGTTACGGGGGCTCCACACTCATGAAAGGATGATTATTGTAGTTTCTGTGAGAGTGGGTTAGGAGAACAGTGATTACAAAGTGAGCCTGGCACTTCCTCTCACTCTCTTTAGCACATACCTGCCTGTCCTGGTTTTCTACCATGCCTGGAGCAGCACATGATTAACAGAAACTGAACAGATGCCAGTGCCATGTTCTTAGTCTGCCAGAACTGTGAACTAAATAAACCTCTTTTCTTTATAAAATAGCTAGCCTCATGTATTTTGTTATAGCAACAAAAAAGAGACTAAAGCCAGGCACAGTGGTGCACACCTGCAATCCCACTTGGGAGCCTGAGGCAAGAAGATCAAAAGTTCAAAGTCAGCCTCTGCAATTTAGTGAGGCCCTAAGCAATATAGTGTGACCCTGTCTCAAATTAAAAAATGAAAAAGACTGGGGTTGTGACTCGTGGTTAAGCATCCCTGGTTTAATCCTCAGTACCAAAAAATAAATAAAGAAAAGAAAGAAGAGACTAAAACAAATGGGATAATAATAACATCTTTCTCTTAGGCTTCTTAAGGACTGAGCTGATCCATCTAAAGCACTTGAAACAGTGCTTTAAGCCAACACAGGTACATCAGTGCTGAAATTAACTTTATCATTATTATCTACCAATTATTTTTTTTAAATATTTATTCTTTAGTTGTAGGTGGACACAATACCTTTATTTAATTTTTATATGGTGCTGGGGATCGAACTCTGCCTCAACATGCTAGGCGAGCGCTTTTCCTCTGAGCCACAAACCCAGCCCCATCTAACAATTATTTTAAAAGTAAAAAGAGCCTCTGGGTATTTACAAATGTTAAACATTTAGTAAAGAGATTGATGGTTTACCAATTTTTCCAAATTGTTGAGTGGTTATTTTTAGATTTCAGACCAGGAACTACATTATTCTTGTTTCTCGGGTCATAGCTTACCTTATCTCTAATACAAATACACTTCTCGTTACCTTCTTCACAGACACGGGCAAACATAATAAAGCGGTTGTAATCAAAATTATTTGGGATTCCAAGATGATGGCAGTCCCTAGAAAGATTCCAAAGCAAAGAGATGAAAATTTTCAATTAAGAAACTACTTTATATAAATACTAATGCAAAATCTGCAAAAAAGACTTTAACCAATTTTTCTAAAGTATTCAGTGCATACCTGGCAAAATAATCCCATTTATCCACATCAATGCCATTTTTTTTATTAGATACTATCTCATAAAGAAAGCTTTTCTCTTTAGGACGTCCTTTATATGGCCACTGGAAGAAAAGAAAAATCCACTAAAATTTTTAGATTGGCAACAAATCTATTTATAAAACAAAGCAATTGTATTAATTTGCAAATTATAAATAGATATTGATTGAGAATAATAGATAAGTTAGAAGGTTCTACTCTTTCTTCCTTCCACTAGTTTCTTATACAAGTAGAAAAGGAAAAGAAATGCTAAGGTATATATCCTATTAATACTAAAACTTCAGGCTGGGGATGTAGTTCAGTGGTAGAAAGTGTGCTTATCATATGTGAAGACCTGGGTTTAATCCCCAACACTACACACACACACACACACACACACACACACACACACAATGTATATATTATAGTATATATTATACACAATGTATATATTATATGAACATGATATATATCTATAAATATGATATCTATCTACATATACACATATATTACATATAAATGAAATGCTAAGACTACTGAAAGAGTTTTAATATCATTGTATTTTCCAAAACCAGCAACTTTCTTATTTTCTTTGTTTAAAAGCTTTTTAAAAATATAACATTTAGGTTGGGGATGTGGCTCAGTGGTACAGCGCTTGCCTAGAGTGCATGAGAGCCTGGGTTCAACCTCTGGAACCTCCCCCCTCACCAAAAAAAAAAAAAAAGATTTAATTATGAGCTAGGAATAATATTTGGGGCTGGGGTTGCAGCTCAGTGGTAGAGCACTTGCCTAGCATGTACAAGGTACTGGGTTCAATACCCAGCAGCAAATAAAAAATAAATAAACAAAATAAAGTTATTTTAAAAATAGCAGTATTTTTCAAAGTAGTTATAATCTAGACTAAATGATATGTCTGTTCAAAGCATTTTTGGAGCTCCATTTTTTGAGGGGGCTAAGATATTTGCTGAAAAGTTCAATTCCTTCAAGTAGATTTGCATGTACTTTGAGGTTAAAAAAAAAAAACCTAAAAAATCTTAATTATCTCCTTATTTTCCAACTTCTTTTTTATTAGGAAAAATACAAAAGATCAAAGAGAAAACCAAACTGATTTCCCCCTGAATCACTTCAACTTTTTTTCTAGGTCTTTATATACTTTCTAGGTCTTTATATACTTAATATTTTAAAATATGGTACACAGGCACACTTTTATATTTCCAAACAAAGTTACTTAAGGTTTCTATATGAAATATTGCATACACATTCATTAAAAGGGATGTATAGCCAGGCATGGTGGTGCATACCTATAATACCAGCAGCTTGGGAGGCTGAGGCAGGAGGATCATGAGTTCAAAGCCACCCTCAGCATAAGCAAGGTGCTAAGCAACTAAGTAAGTGAGACCTTGTCTCTGATAAAATATAAAATAGGGCTGAGGATGTGGCTTGTGGCTCAGTGGTTGAGTGCCCCTAAGTTCAATCCCTGATAACAAAAATAAGGGCATATATATATTTAAATTGTATTGAATTTGTATGCAATATTTTATATAGAAACCTTAAGTAACTTTGTTTGGAAATATAAAAGTGTGCCTGTGTCACCATATTTAAAAATATTTAAGTATATAAAGACATAGAAAAAAGTTGAACTGGTTCAGGGGGAAATCAGTTTGGTTTCCTCTTTGATCTTTTGTATTTTTCCTAATAAAAAAAAGTTGGAAAATAAGGAGATAATTAAGATTTTTTAGGTTTTGTTTTTAACCTCAAAATACATGCAAATCTACTATTTTATTGAACTATAAAATTTTTATAAACCATGTTCATTATTTCATAAATATATTACAGATATTTTATGAGAACTCAGTTAAGAGATTGAAAACACACAAATGTCATTTTTTGTATTAAAGGGTAGAAATATGCAACATATTTTGCCATTTAGTTCTTCTACAGTAGGCAAATGTGTAGCTCTGAAGGAATCAAGAATAGCCTAGATAAAAAGTACCAGTCAGTTCAAATCAAGTTGAATACAAACTTACCGCAGAATCTTTTACTGGTGTTTCAGGTGGTCCTATAATTTGTTCCTTGATAAAGCAAATATCTTCCTCAGGGATAAGACCATACTGTTCCATGACAGGTCTGAGTCCATTAGAATTTACTAGATGCTCAAACATTTGAACTGAGCCCTGTTCATGCTAGAAAAAAATCAGGATAACATGGCTTGTTATAGACTCTAGCCAATTAGGGGCCCTAATTATACAAATTATTCTTGATTCCAGGTAATTCTAAGTTAAGATTCTACTGCATGTCAATAATGCAGTTTCCAACCATAGTCTTGCAGGTTTTATCAATATTGTAAATATTTTATTGAACTACAGAATTTTTATAAACCATGTTCATTATTTCATAAATATATTACAGATATTTTATGAGACATAATCATTTGTGATATCTTGAAGAATATTACCAAGTTTTACAGGAGAATCCTACTTTAAGGACGATCATAAAATTCAGTTCTGTTTTTCATCAGTATTGGAACATGTGAAGTAAAAAGCTGTTAGTACTTCCATCTAGTGGTGAAAAAGAATAAGAGCAACCTCATGGGTAAAATTAAGTGTCTTAGATCTCTGAAGTCAAGATCTGGGTCCCCCTCAGTTGGCTCATGACTCTGCTCACTCATTCTTAATCAATGTAAAGAGCAAATGATTCCCTGGAAACATCTGCCCTATTTCACACCTTACAAGATAAAAACCAAAACCTGAATGAGCCCATAACTTTGTGTGTGTGTGCCGGGGACTGACCCATACTCCCCTTAAAATTAAATCAAGACATATATTAATTACAAAAGGAGAGAAACCTGTAACTGTACAGTAGAAAAATGTGGCAGACACTGCTTTACCCAAGTTAAGTTAGTATCACTAGTAATGGTGCAAATAGATTTTATGTACCTCCTGAAGTGACACATTAAGAACACATTGCTTCTCTGGCATTCTGCCAGAAATACATAGCCTGACTACATGAAAACAGAC
Organism: Urocitellus parryii; assembly: GCF_045843805.1. Classification (NCBI taxonomy): domain Eukaryota; kingdom Metazoa; phylum Chordata; class Mammalia; order Rodentia; family Sciuridae; genus Urocitellus; species Urocitellus parryii. The sequence goes on from NC_135536.1 coordinate 178,559,010, forward strand.
TAAATGAAAGTTAAACTGACATTCCACAAAAAAGCTCACCTGCCCTTAAGAAAATGACAAAGTCATGAAAGATAAATACTAAAGAATTAGCCAAAGCATGGTGGTGCATGGCTGTGGTAATCCCAGCAGCTTCAGAGGCTGAGGTAGGAGGATCTAGAGTTCAAAGCCAGTCTTAGCAATTTGGCAAGGCCCTAAGGAACTTGGCAAGACCTTGTCTCAAAATACAAAAAAAGGGATGGGAATATGGCTTAATGGTAAAGCGTCCCTGGGGTCAATCCCCAGTACCATTTAAAAAAAAAAAAAGCCTGTTGAACTGTTCAAGATTCAAAGAAATTAAAGAGAAATGGCAACTAAGTGCAAGATTATTCGGGTTTTTTTGGTGTGTGTTTTTTTTTTTTTTTTGGCAGGGATTGAACCCAGGGGTGTGTCAGGAGCCATTCGTGGACTATGTGTGGACCAAATTGGCATGGAAGCCCACTGAATGGGAAAATCTGGTATTTGGTAACTTTCAGCAGCAATCCTGCTGGTAAGATCGCTCAGATACATGAGTCCTATTCAGCTCTGCCAGGTTCCACGTAGCACCAGAGATGGGGTGACCTGTTGTGGCTATACAGCCTCTCAGAGATGGGTGTAGCCTGCCAAGATGCCAATCAACCTCCTGACTGCAAGACATGATGAAGCAAGACTCCCCCCAGAAACCTTATCCCTTCCTTTGATGTACCCCCTTAAATAAATCATCAGAGCCATTTTCTAGTTGTTCAGTTCTAGCTCCTGTGTGGGCTGGACTTATCAGACACTCTGCTTTTAAAACCTATTCTTTGACTCTGCCCCTTTCTTCACTAACTATTTCAGACTATTTTCTCAGATGGCTTATCCTCTCCTGAGCAGGAAAAATTACCCTGGCAAAGCGCTGGCTGCCTCTTGATAGGGGGGGTTTAATTGCTGAGTCACATCCCCAGTCCTTTTTATTTTTTATTTAGAGACAGAGTCTTACTAGGTTGTTTACAGTCCTGCTAAATTGCTGAGGCTGGGTTTGAACCTGTGCTCCGGTGCTGGGATTACAGGAGTGTGCCAAATGCAAAATTATTCTGTATCCTGAACAAAGAAAAAATTTCCCCTTTATCTATATGCATAATTGGTGAAATATGAAGGTAAATCTATAAATCAGATGATATTTCTACATTAATACTAATTTCCTGACTTTGGATAAATGTGCCAAGGTTATATTCTTGCTTTTAGAAATGCCCACTGAAGTATTTGGGAGTGAAAAGTTATGTCCAGGGCTGGAGATTGTAGCTCAGGCAGAGTTTACTTGGCATGCACAGGCACTGGGTTGGATCCTCAGTACTGCAAAAACACAAAAGAGCTGGGACTGGTGGCATATGCCTGTAATTCTAGCAGCTCAGGAGGCTGAGGCAGGAGGATCACAAGTTCAAAGCCAGCCTGAGCAATTTAGCAAGGCCCTAAGCAACTCAGTGAGACCATGTCATGAAATAAAATACTAAAAAGGGCTGGGGATGTGACTCAATGATTAAGTACCCCTGAGTTCAATCCCCAGTACCAAAAACAAAACAAAACAAAAAAAACCCAAAAAAACTATGGGCTAGGATTGTGGCTCAGGGGTAGAACGGTCGCCTAGAACGAGTGGGACCCGGGTTCAATCCTCAGCACCACATAAAAATAAAGGCATTGTGTTGAGTCTATCTACACCTAAAAAATAAATATAAAAAAAAAAACAAACTACAAAACAACAAGGTATGTCTAGCCAGATATGGTGGTGTATGCCTGAAGTTCCATCTACTTGGGAGGTTGTGGCAAGAGGATCACTTAAGCCTCAGAATTTCAGACGAGCTTGGGCAATAGAACAGTGAGGCCCTCTCTTTAAAATAAAAACAAAACAAAACAAAGCAAAAAAACAAGTATGTCTACAACTTATTTTCAAATGATTCAGAAAAGCATTTGTGTACAAAAGATAGCATGTTAAAAAATACAGCAAAACATTAACATTTGGCAAATCTCAGAAAACATTTCAAGTTTTCTGTGTAAAATTATGTAAAAATTAAATGTTAAAAAAATATTCAATATGTGGCTGGGGTTATGGCTCAGCAGTAGAGCGCTCGCCTATCATGTGCGGGGCGCTGGGTTCGATTCTCAACACCATATAAAAATAAAATAAAGGTATTGTGTCCAACTACAACTAAAACAGAATATTAAAAAAAATTCAATCAGGGGGCTGGGGTTGTCACTCAGTGGGAGAGTGCTTGCTTAGCACGTGTGAGGCAGTGGGTTCGATCCTTAGCACCTCATAAAGATAAACAAATAAATAAAGGCATGCTGTCCATCTACAACTAATTTTTTTAAAAAAATTCAATCAGTAATTATAAAAGCATTTCCCCTAAAATCAGTAATAAAAAATAGTTGTCTAGGGCTGGGCTGTAGCTCAGTGGTAAAACACTTGCTTAGCACGTGTTAGGTACTGGGTTCGATCCTCAGCACCACATAAAAATAAATAAATAAAATAAAGGCATTGTATCCATCTACAACTAAAAAAATGTTTAAAAATATATATAATTGGGCCTGGGGATGTGGCTCAAGCATTAGCACGCTGGCCTGGCATGTGCGGGGCGCTGGGTTCAAACCTCAGCACCACATAAAAATAAAGATGTTGTTCCCACCGAAAAAATTAAAAATATTAAAAAAATTCTCTCTCTTTAAAAAAAAAAAAATATATATATATAGTTGTCCAATATTATGTCTTCTATTTAATATTTTATTGGAAGTCTAAGAAGAATGGTAAAGGAATAAATAAAGCAATTATCCATATTAAATGAAAAAAATTAGATTTCTACTATTTGTTAAATAATATAATGAGCAGGAGAATGTTAACCAATAACACAGCAGGGTCCTGGGGTTTCTTTAAATTGTCTTTAAGACTAATGAGTAATAGAGTAACTTGTAGGTCAGGATATGAAGGAGGTCAGGTGTGGTGGCACACACTTATAATCCCAGTTGACTCAGGAGGCTGGGATTATAAGTGTGAGAATTACAAGTTCACAGCCAAGTGCAGCAACTTAGTGAGAATCTGTCTCAAAGTAAAAAATAAAAAAGGCTGGGAATGTGGCTCAGTGGTTAAGAGCCCCTGGGTTAAAACTCTGGTACCAAAGGTGGGGCAGAGAAAGAGAAAGAGAAAGGAAAACAACAGGTGTGCTAACCCTGGAAACAAAGGGAACCAATTAATGAATACCTCAAGAAGGAAAGATCCATGGGGCTAACTCCTGTTAGGGAGTACTGGGATCATTATATACACTTAGGATTTATCAGTGTATCAGAAGAGAAATTTCTTTAGTGGGGCAGGCCTAGGAAGATGAAATTTGTCCTGACACTGACCACATCACCTGCATTAACATAGGGCTGACTCATAGATGAAGCACCTGCTAAATGAGATGGTCATCATGACAACTCCAGAAAGAACCAACTAAGGTTAAAAAAAAAACCCACCCAAGGTGGAGGAGTCATACACCGGATTAGTGAAGACTGCAGAAGGTGGACCCAGATCCTTTGGCAAACATAAATCAGTAATAAATTTGGAAGCAGCATCAAGTTTCCTTGTCATTCTCTGCTCTGAGACGACTGGCTCCCTTTCTTTTCCTTTAATAATTTTTTAGCTGTAAATGGACTTTATGCGGTGCTGAGAACAGAACGCAGTGCCCTTCACACATACCAGGCAAGTGCTCTACCACTGAGCCACAACCAGGCCCTCCTTTCTTGAGAGTGTATTTTGCTTGACTTTTTGTGTCTGCCTTGAAATGTTCTCTTATTAGGACACAAGAACCAAGGTTAGGAGCTTTGGCTCCCCATTCACCTATGACACCATTACATACATAATTAATTCTATATAAGCTAATAAGTCTTAAATGGGGAAGGCAAATACAAAGAAAAGGACTTGGTAATGGCTGACCCACCGTGCTGGAAAAAACAACCAAACTCTGGACAAGTAACTCCCTGAAGGTCTGGGTAATGACCAAAAGCAAGCAGATGTTAGTGGGGAGTCAACACTCGGATGAAAAAGACACTAGGCAATATTTCAATATTATGCTTTTATCATGAGGGCACGCCCCAAGGCAGCAAAACTAGTGAGAAACTATCCATTTTACTGGCTTGAAGAACCAGAGGACTTCATAAAAATTGAAAACTTGTTTTCAAAAGGCACCATTAAAACATAAATTGATATGGGGACGGCTGTGGCTCAGTGGCAGAGCACTTGCCTAGCATGTGTGAGGCACTGGGTGCGATCCCCCACACCACATAAAAATAAACAAATAAAATAAAGGTATTGTGTCCATCTACAACTAAAAAAAATTAATAAATAAATAAATTGACAAGCTAGACATTAGAAAAATTCACAATATATATATCTAATAGCACATATTAAAAAAAAATTCCTGCTGTGGAGGCACATGCCTATAATCCCAACAACTTGGGAGGCTGAGGCAGGAGGAAAGTTCAAGGCCAGCCTAAGCAATTTAGTGAGGCCCTAAGCAACTCAGAGAGTCCTTATTTCAAAATAAAAAATAAAATAGACTGGGGATGTGGCTTAGTGGTCAAGTGTCCCTGAGTTCAATCCCTAGTACCAAAAAAATAAAAATAAAAAATTCCTACAAATCAATAATAAAAGGTAAACAATAAAATTACTTTCTTTCCTCTCTCTTTTTTTTTTTTTTGCAAGCTCAGAATCTTACCCATGTTGGCAAACAATCTGCCAATGAGTCATACTTCCCAGCACTCAAATCAAAATTTTTAAATGGGTAAAATACTGAATTAACTCTTTAAAAAAAAAAAGAGAGAAAAAGACGTAGAATAACAAAGTGCCAAATACAAGTTACAGATAATGGTATTCAACATATATTAGAAAATGCAAATTAAACCAGTAAGCTACCATTTGACATTCAGAAAGTCTAATCTGAAACATTAAATGTTGGGGTATAGCCAAGTGCTAGAATGCATGCCAAGCATGTACATGGCCCTAGATTCCATAAGCAGCACCATAAAAATAAATAAATAAAACAAAAAAATGAAAAGTTAGTGAGGCTGAAAAACAACTGCAACTTTCACACATTGCTGATGGGAATGTACAACCAGGTTGGAAAACTTTGGTAGTTTCTTATAAAGTTAAACATGCAACTCCTATTTGGACCAGTTTCTACTCGTAAGTATTCACTTAAGAGAAATGAAAACATATGTCCACAAAATTCTTATACAACAACGTGCACAATAATCTTATATGTAATAGCCAAAACCTACAAACAATCCAAATTCCATCAAAAGGAGAAAGCAGAAACAAATTGTGACTTGTTCATATACTGGGATAACAACTCAGCAATAAAGAGATCAACTACTGATCTCAAAAACCATTTTTTAAAAAAATTTTTTAGTTGTAGGACTGGGGATGAGGCTCAAGCGGTAATGCGCTCGCCTGGCATGCGTGGGGCGCTGGGTTCGATCCTCAGCACCACATAAAATAAAGATGTTGTGTCCACTGAAAAATAAATATTAAAAAAAATTTTTTTTTAGTTGTAGATGGACACATGCCTTTATTTTGTTTATTTATTTTTATGTGGTGCTGAGGATTAAACCCAGTGCCTCTCACATGCTAGGCAAGTGCTCTACCGCTGAGCCACAACCCCAGCCCCTCAAAACCATTTTGTTCAATAAATAAGACAAAAAAAGAGTACCTACTATCTAATTCTACTTATATCAAATCTAAGAACAGACAAAACTAATCTGTTTATGAACATCAGAAGATGATGATGGGGAAAGAAGTGAGAATTGATTTTAAAAAGGAACAAAGGAAAAGCTAGGAGTAGAGTATGTGCTTAGCATGTATAAGGCCCTAGGTTCAATCTCCAGCACCGCCACTAAAAAAAACACTAGGGTGGGAGAGTAAGAAATTTTCCTAAAAAATGAAAAAGTATACACTGGTCAAAAATCACTTAAAATCTATACATATTATTATATGTGAATTATGCTTCAAAGAGAGAAAGAAAAAAAGAGGAGAAAAAAGTGGTTGACATGTAATAAACTTTTAATTTATAACAATATCCTTATTTACTCCACGTTCCAGAAATATAGTATAATAGGACCTGTGGGGGCCAACCTAACTTGACTGCTCAAAAACTGATTCCAGTAGCTCAGTGGCAGAGCACTACTTGCCTAGCACGTATGAGGCACTGGCTTTGATCCTTTGATCCTCAGCACTTCATAAAAATAAACAGATAAAATAAAAGTATTCTGTCCATTAAAAGAAAAAAAAAAGGATTCCAAAAATATACATCAGCCTCCAGCAAATGCCTAATTATAAAATGGTTCATTTAAAGTATTTTTTGAAACTTGTTGGTAGCATTACTTCAGGGTCATACAAAATGAACAAAAAATGGAGTTGGCCTATTTTGTTTTATAGTAGGTCAACAGAATAGAAAGAACATCAAACTGACAACTAGGAAACCTGGTTTTTCCAGTGCTGGCTCCACCTTTCACTCATAATGTTGTGAATTTTGGCACATGAATAGGACTCTAAGAGCCTAAAGTTTCTTCACTGGTAAAAAAGGAAGATAACAATTCCTTCTTTGCCGACTAAGAACCAAGAGAGCACGTACAGACGTGCATGGAAACACCCTTAAAACTAGAGTGAGGAAGGATATTACAACCAAGCAGGAAAAACCAAGCAGAGAATCTTGCTAAACAGCCCATTTAAACAATCTTGGTATCAACTACTGACTGTATGAATACATACCGTCCATTTCACTCCTGGGCGAGCAAGTGGAATAAATCTCCCATCAAACATATGAGAAAATGGCCCATGACCTTAAAAACAAAAGCAGCCTTAGAACAAGAAAAATGTTTGTAAATTGGTAAAAAGTGAATTCTTTTAAAAATCGTTTCAGTTTAACTTAAGTATCAACAGACACTAATAATCTATAAATAAAATGTTCTAAAACAACAGAATAAGAAGCAAAAATTAGGGTTGGGGTTCAGCGGTAGAGTGCTTGCCTCACACATGTGAGGCCCTGGGTTCAATCTTCAGCACCACATTAAAAAAAAATAAATAAGGGCTGGGGATGTGGCTAAAGAGGTAGTGCGCTCGCCTGGCATGCATGTGGCCTGGGTTCGATCCTCAGCACCACATACAAACAAAGATGTTGTGTTGTCTCTGCTGAAAACTAAAAAATAAAATATTAAAATTCTCTCTCTCTTAAAAAAAAAATACGAGAGTTGAAGACACGTTAAAAAAAAAAAAAAGAAGGGTCTGGGGATGTGGCTCAAGTGGTAGTGCGCTCGTCTAGCATTCGTGAGGCACTGGGTTCGATTCCCAGCACCACGTAAAAATAAAGATATTAAAAAAAAAAAAAAGAATTTGTCAGTTAATGTAGAATAATGAACAAATGATATAAAAAAATAAGTAAAATAAAGGTACTGTGTCCAACTACAACTAAAAAATAGATATCAAAAAAAAAAAAAAAAAGGAAGCAAAAACTAGCTGGGCGCAGTAATCCTGGCGGCTCCGGAGGCTGAGACAGGAGGATTGAAAGTTCAAAGCCAGCCTCAGCAATTTTCAAGGCACTAAACAACTCAGTGAGACCCTGTCTTGAAATAAAATACAAAATAGGGCTGGGGATGTGGCTCAGTGGTCGAGTGCCCCTGAGTTCAATTCCCAGTACCCATCCCTTCCCCCCAAATAGCAGCAAAAACAACATAAGAAAGTAAACTCTCCACAGAGAGGTTTCTAGTTGCCAGAGCTTACATAAATCTGATGAAAAGATAATTATGTGTTACCTAAAAGGAATGATGAAGGCTTATTATTATTTTTTCAATAAAATACAAGTTTATTTATTTAGGGCTGGGGATGTTAGCTCAGTGGCAGAGGGCATTCTCTGCTTAAATGGGTTCCATCTCTGGCACCAAAAAAGAAAAAGAAAAAAAAATTTAATTGGCATGCAAATCAATGCAAATCATGGGTATTTTACAAGCAAGTTTTTTGTGTATGAAATGACAAACTAAAAGTCATATTCCTTTTTTCTTTGGTCATGTAACAATCCTAAAAATACATTATTTTGAAATATCAGATTTACAGAAAATTTGAAAATTCAAAGATGTTTTCCTCTAAATTATCTCAAGTATAATTTTTCTATTACCTTAAATATATTAAATATACGGTAGAGTGCTTGCCTAGCACATGTGAGGCACTAGGTTCAATCTTCAGCAACACATAAAAATAAATAAATAAAATAAAGATATGTGTCCATCTACAACTAAAAAAAATAAATAAATAAAAATAAATAAATAAAAGTGTCAGGGACAGATCCTTTTCTCTTTTCTTTGGAAAAGAATGATATTCTTCTACTTGGATTTGGCCCAAAAATCTAATCTGAATCAGGGAACAAAAGGAGATCTCCAAATCTGTTTTAGGTATTCAAGGAATAAACTTGACAAAGTAACTAAAGAGAAAAAAAAAAAAAGTGCTGGGAATGTGGCTCAGTGGTTAAGTATCCCTGGGTTCAATACTGGGTACAAAAAAAAGAAAGCCCTTTCATGTAACGTGTAGCAAAGATATTTTACACAGGAAACTCATTAAAGACTACAAGAAAATAGAAGAGCAATGTTCTGCACTTACATGTCCTTCCAGAAAGCAAAATTCCATTTTATATTAGTGTCAACTGAAGAGTCAAAACAAAACTTCCACATTTCTCTTGGTTAGTCTGATTTCTAAGTCACACAGAGAGGTGACCTATGTTATAATTCTACATAATAACTTTGGCTGTCTGTATTGCTTACCGAGATCATGACAAAGCCCAGCAATCTGAACACAGAGTACATCTCGATTACTGATCTGCAGCTCTGGCTGTTTTTCACGCAGTGAGCGGACCAGACATCCTCCTAAGTACGCCACCCTGTTGAGTAAAAACCAAGAGCCTTTATTTTGTTTGAAAGATGAACAACACCTCTGGAACTCAAGAGCTTCAATACATTTCCTGAACTAATATGTATTTGGGTAACTTTACAGAATATAGTCTATTTTAGAATACACACAAACAAGAATCTCAAATCAGGCCCTCTGCCTCAACATCATTAATCGTAAGGAAAATGCACAGCAAAACCATAATGAGACACCATTCTTACCACAGCTGTTAGGATGGCTACTATCATAAAGATAGAAAATAACAAGTTTTGGCTATGTGAAGAAATTGGGAAACTTTGGACAAGCTTATGTGAATGCATAACGGTGTACTTACTATGGAAAACAGTATGGTAGGGCTAGGATTGTGGCTCTGAGGTAGAGCGCTTGCCTAGCATGCATGGGGCACTGGGTTCGATCCTCAGCACCACATAAATATAAAATAAAGACATTGTGTCCACCTATAATTAAAAAAAAAATATATATATATATATAAAGAAAACAGTATGGTATTGCCTCAAAAAATACAGAAATAAAAAATACAATTGTCATATGATCTAGTAATTCTACTCTGGGTATATATCCCAAAGAAGTGAGAGTAGTGTCTTAAAGAGATGTTTGCACACCCACATTCACAGGAGTACTATATTCACAATAGCCAAAAGATGGAAGCAACCCAAGCGTCCATCAAGAAATGAATGGATAAACAAACAATGGAATATTATTCAGCCTTAAAAAGGAAGGCAGCGTGTTCCTATAGTCCTAGTACCTGGGAAGTTGAAGCAGGAGGATCTCTTGAGAACATGAGTTTGAGATCAACTCGGACAACATAGCAAGATTCCATCAAAAAAAAAGAAAAAGAACACAAGGGCTGGGGCTCAGTGGTAGAGTGCTTGCCTCAAATGTGTGAGGCACTGGGTTGGGTCCTCAGCACCACATAAAAATAAATAAATAAAGGTATTAAAAAATATATATTATAAAAAAAGCAAAACAACAACAAAAAAGAAATCTGACACATGCTATGATATAGATAAGCTTTAAGGACATTATGTTAAGTGAATAAAGCCACTCACAAGAACACAAATATTGTATGATTTCACTAAGATGATGTACCTAGAGTAGTCAAATTCATAGACAGAAAGCACAATAGTTACCAGAGGCTGGGAAAAAAAAAAAGGGAGTAAAGGGGAATTATTGTTTATTGGCAAATAGTTTGTTTTGCAAGATAAACAGTCTGGCAATCGACTGCACAAAAATGTGAAAGTACTTAACTTTACTGAAGTGCACACTTAAAAATGACTACTGTGGGGCTGGGGCTATGGCTCAGTGGTAGTGCACTTGCCTTTATATGTGAGGCACTGGGTTCGATTCTCAGCACCACATATAACCAAATGAACTGTATCCCCAGCCCTATTTTATACAATTTTTAAAAAGGCAGTAATCTCTGGCTTTGAATGTTTACCACACAGATTGAAGATGAGATGTTTAACAGGGCTGAGGATGTGGCTCAGCAGTTCATTGTTTGTCTAGCATGTTTGAGGCTATGGGTTTGATCTCCAGCACCACACACACACACACACACACACACACACACACACACACACACAGTGCTTAACAAATATTAAATGTACTTTTAGGACTTCCCTCTAAAAGCAATTTCTAAAAAAGAATATAATCTTTTCTTTCCCCTGAAAAGAAAATCCTTTTTCCCAATGGATTTATACTGTTTTCCTGTGAACTTTTGAGCTTCAGGAGGAGCAAAATAATTTCTATCTTGTTTGTGATTTGTTGAAAATTGATTATAAATACATGTGTTCTGACTAATTAAAAATGCTATGGAATAGACAGACATACAGAGTAACACACTGTGAGTATAGCATGAAAATCTGAACAATTGTCCATTTTTTCTCTCCCCAAGTCCTTTTGGCTATACATAATGGAAAAGCAGACCAAAGATTCAACTTCATTGTACATAACACAGGGGGCACCTTCTGCAAACTTACAAATGTTTTTCTGACTTAACAAATTTCCTGATAAGTAAGAAAATTATCTAGTTTCAAAGAGTAAATTTATACAAGACTAAGTAGGGACTAAAGGAAAATAATCAAGTTTACAGAGTTTAAAAAAAAAAGTAAAACCCATTAATACATAATGAGTTCTACTGGAAACCAACCTTATTAACTTTTAAACAGTATTTAAATACAAACATTTAATCCAACACACCTATCAATAAACACTTTCATTACCTTTTCAGGAAGGATATGAGGCAGCTTAACCATACACAAAATAAACAAATTATAGCAGGGTAAATCAAAAGTCTCAATTTTATCTTCAATAAAATAAGGATATTACTACCATTTTGTAAAATTATTTATTCTCTAAGAGATGAGACAACTATTTGATGAGACAGAGGAGGTAATTAAAAGCTGCAAGTTCCCCACCTTCTTTCCCTTCTTACCCTAGACTATGCTCAAATCGATTATGTGAAGCTCCTGGAAAAACATAGTAACCGCCTCCCAACTGTTTAATGTATCGAAGACGCTGAAACTGAGGAGTGTCAATGATCCGGATAAGAAGAGGGTGGAACTCAATGTGGCCATGGACAGGATCATTAATCACCTGGAAAATTATGTTTAAATTAGTAACATAATTAGCAACATAACTCCATCTAAAATTTTTGTGTAGCCATTCCTAACTATAGTACAAAGACTTATTTAACTGTTCAAGCAAGAATAATATTAAAGAGCTAGGTACAGTGGCACATGCCTGTAATCCCAGCAGTTCGTGAGGGCTGAAGATATGGTTCAGTGGTCGAGTGCCCCCGAGTTCAATCCCTAGTAAACATGCCCCCCCCAAAGAAAACCCACAAGAATAATATTAAAGAAAATGACAATATATTATATTACCTTAGATACCAAACAGATCTAGTATATTAGATTTGGGTATACTTTACTTTTTCCCAATGGATTCTAACAATGGAAAGATAGAATTTTCATTTTTGGATTAGGTATGTAATTTCAACTAAACATATTCAATTAAACATACTCACTGGACTGGAGGTGTAGCTCAGTGGTAAAGTACTTGTCTAACACGTACAAGACCTTGAGTTTGATCCTAAGCACCACAAAAACAACTCTACACATCTAACATACTCATCTAGATATAAACATATTCATTCAGATCATGTGAACCACGCTGCTATGGCCACTGTGACTACATTTTTTTCTGACTGTACCTATATCACTAAAATCACTAAAATCCTTAGAAAGAAGTATAAATAGAAAAAAAAAGAAAGAAAAAGATAGATAAGAAATACCCAGTTTTGAACAACCAATAAAAAAAAAAATAAAAAAATAAAATCATAGCAATAAAAAAAAAAAAAAAAGAAAAGAAATACCCAGGATGGGCTGGGGATGTGGCTCAAGTGGTAGTGCGCTCGCCTGGCATGCGTGCGGCCTGGGTTCGATCCTCAGCACCACATACAAACAAAGATGTTGTGTCCGCAGATAACACACACACACACACTCTCTCTCTCTCTCTCTCTTAAAAAAAAAAAAAAAAAAAAAAAAAGAAATACCCAGGAAAACAATTATTCATTTCTCTAAGCTAAAACAGGGGCTTTAAATATAGGAAAAGACTTACTCCTAACATGCATATTTAAATAAAGATAGAATTCAGTGGGCATATAGTTCAGTGGTAGAATGCTTGCCTATTATATGAGACCAAAGGACTGATCCCCAGCACTGCAAAAAACAAACAAACAAAAAATAACTTTATCTGTCCATAATAACTGCCTCCGACACACCTTTTTTGTTGTGTGCTGGGGATTGGACCCAGGGCTTTACACATGCTAAGCAAAACCACTGAACTGCACTCTCAGCTAAGTAACTGCTTTCAAAAACAAGTCTATAGAATAAAAAAAAAAAGCTATCTAAGTCATGAAAAGCTATCTAAGTCATGACCTTCAAACTATTTCATAAAGTTTCTTAAAAGTGCACAGAGGGCTGGGCATGATGGTGCATTGGGAGGTTAAGACAAGAGGATCGAGAGTTCAAAGCCAGCCTCAGCAAAAGCAAGGCGCTAAACAACTCAGTGAGATCCTATCTCTAAATAAAATACAAAATAGGGCTGGGGATGTGGCACAGTGATTGAGTGCTCCTGAGTTCAATCCCCAGTAACCCTCTGCCCCGCAAAAAAGTGCACAGAAGATCTGAGGGTATAGCTAAATGATAGACTGAGTACTTAGATGTGTAAGTACTCAGTCTATCATTTATCTCTAGCACCAAAAGGGAAAAAAAAAAAAGTATATGGAGTTCTAGGAGATGAAGAACTCTAGCTGTCTTGTTTAACTAATACATTCTCAGAATGTATCACACACTATATTGCCTGACAGTCACTAGAAACTCAAACATGTTTTGAACAACTGCTGCGGAACTGTTACTGAAATGTAATATATGTTAACATGCTGAACTATTACAGTTAAAGTGTACCATGTCAGGTTGGGGAAGTAGGTCAGAGGTAGAGTACTTTGCATAAATGAGGCTGTGGTTTCCATCCCTGACATCTCTCTCACATGTACATGTACACACATAGATGGTAAACTATGTTAATTAATAACAGAAATATATGGAAATATTAATTACAAAAACTCAATGCTGTAAAAAAAAAAAAAAGCTTAAAGAGATCACCAGGCTCCACATTTGAACATACTACTGATATACTGATAAGAAATTCATTTCCTGTAAAATTAGCTCAAGTCAATTTGGGTGCTGCCAGCTTCAGTCAAGGACTATTATTTCCAACTTTATGAGACTGGTTGATGTTTGTTGAGATAATATTTGATAAATAATCGATAAATATTTGAAAATCACATACTGGTCTATTCTTTCCTCCTAAACCAAGATCAATGTAACCACTATAAATGAGAATCTATTTATTCTTAAAGATTATAAAAGAAAAATTTTATAATCTATTTTTAATTCACATAAAGGCCTAAAAGTCTTTACCATCAATTTTTCAGATTTAATAACCAGTCTTCAAATATTCATTTCACTCAACATTAAAACAAAATAAATTTAAGCTACTTACAAAAAAATCAGTAAAAAGTATGTAACTTGGTTAATATACATATATTTTCATGTCAAAACGCATAGGGGAAAAAATGCATAGGGAATGCTTTTTCATGTTTTTATATATTTTTTGTTCCAGATAGGTTCTTTTGCTAAATTGCCAGACTGGCCTTGAATTTGTGATCTTCAGCTTCAAACCTCCTGAATAGCTAGAATTACAGGTATGCATCATTGTGTCCAGCTCCCACTCTTAATAATTATTATTTTAGCTGGGCGAAGTGGTTTATACCAATAATCAGCTACTCAAGAGATGAGGCAGGGTTGGGGTTATGGCTCAGTGGTAGAGTGCTCGCCTAGCATGTTCCAGGCCCTGGGTTTGATCCTCAACACCACATAAGAATAAAGAAAACAAAGGTATTGTGTCCAACTACAACTAAAAAATAAACAAACAAACAAATAAATAAATATAAAAAGAGAGAGATGAGGCAGGAGAGTCACAAATTTGAGGTCAGCCAGGCAACTTAGCAAGACACAGTCTCAAAAAAAAAAAAAAAAAGAGAGCTGATGTTATAGCTCAATGAAGGGTGCCCCTAGGTTTAGTCCCATTATGGGGGTGTGGGTGGGAGAACACTAGGACAGAATGAACTCAGATTCACCTTACCTTAGTTGTCTCAACCTGAGTTTTACTCAATCGTTGGATACAATGAAGCAGCTTATTCCTCTCCCTGAAGGAACTAAAATTACAAGATAAGTAAATTTATCATCATTTGCTTAATAATAACCCCAGGAGTATATAGTATATAATCAACTCTAGATTAGCTATATTGACAGATTAGATAGGAAGGAACCAGCAATAACTCCTAGGAACTCCCTTCTTCCTTTGCTTTTCAACTAAGAGCAATTAAGTTCCTACTGACTCAGGGGAGGCCTGTCCTAGGGTTCTGCCTTGATCCCCACCCCTCTTGGCAAACTCAGACTTTAGCATCTCTATAGAAGTCATCTTCACAATCCTGTACTGGTATAACCCAAATATTATGAAGGCTTTAGCTTTATTTATATCCATCTTCCATTGTCTTTAATCCATCATAACACTTCAGTTTCTAAAAATAATTCAATAGGAATTAAATTTGAATAGCCCCAAATCTTGTTATGCCCTGCTTTATTTACAACTATTCATGATCCAGGTATACTGGCCTAACTCCTGGCTAAGTGTCAACAAAACAGCAGGCAAGGGTCTACTTAGCTGTTACTGATCTATTAGCTATCAGATTAAAAAAAAAGAAACTTTTGCTAAAAGTCCTAGATTGACATAAGTCAGAAACACCACATTGGCCTCCATGCTATATACCCTGAGACCCATAACAATAATGAATTTGAGAATGACTTTATTAGCTGGGCTCAGGTGGTGCATGCCTGTTATCCCTGGTACTTGGGAGGATGAGGCAGGCGGATAACAATTTTGAGGTCAGCCTGGGCAATTCAGCAAAAATAAAATAAAAGTTAAAAAGGACTGAGATGTAATTTGCCTAGCAAGTGCAAGCCCTGATTCAATCCCCCGTGCTGCAAAACTGGAAAAATAATAATAATAATGATTTTCTTGGGATGTATAGAGGCATTATCATAGATTATAAATGACTGAAGCAGGGGGGCTGAGATTGTGGCTCAGTGGTAAAGTGCTCGCCTAACATGTGCGAGGCCCTGGGTTCGATCCTCAGCACCACCTAAAAATAAAATAAAGATATTGTGTCCAACTACAATTAAAAAATAAATATTTTTTTAAAAATGATTGAAGCAGCACACTGTGTTTTACTATTTTTTTTTTTTTTTAGTATTCCCCTTTCCTCCTCATCATTTTGACATAGTAAGTACAGCACAAAGCCAGGCTTCAGGAAGTACTTACAAATGGGCTAAAACTGACAAGTTGAGGGTTATCACTTAGTTGACAAATACCAAACCTAAACTAACCTCACTTCTGCCCAATATTTTCCTGAACTGATACTCAGCATTCATCACTTAATTAAAACCCCAAAAGAAACTAATTACAAGGAAACCACGGATTAAAAAAAAAAATAGAGGGAGTATGCTTTTATTTAGCAAGGATATGGCATTAAATAAAAATTTAAAGTAGTCATAAGCTATGATACTTAGACTAAAATAAGATTTTCTGTTTCACAATATTTCTGCAATCTAATGCTTCTTACAACTATGTACATTTAATGTAACAAGGTTTATTTCCTAGAAAAGCCTTCATAAGTCAATAATCATAAAATTGAGAGAATACTAGAATTATTTGTCTAAACTGGGTTCCCTCTATAATGAAGAGTCCAGGATGAGAACTTTCATACAGATAATTTATTTTGAGGTATACACCCTGGAATAGGAATAGGGGAACTAGGAAAGGTAAAAGGAGATAGGAGAGAAAAACAGTACGAGGGTACAAGCTGGTGGCACTAGTATTACTGTGAGCAACCACGGCTATTAGAACTGTCATCCTGCAAGGTCCAGCAGAACTTTCTGCAGTGATGGAAATGTTCTGTATGTGCTCTGTCCAACACAATAGCTGAGTGGCTACTGAGCACCTGAAATATAGCTACTGTTACAGAGGAATTGATTTTTTAAAATCTGATTTAATTAATTTAAGCCTGTAGCTAGTGGTTACCATACAGGACAAGACAGCTCTAAGGAGTCCTGCAGAACCTATCTCAGAGTCATAGATGTGCCTTCTGGAATTCTGGCCCATAGTAAGCCTGCCATAAATATTCGCTGCATGCATCAATAGTATTTGGGCTCACAGAAAATAATATAGTTCCTTTGAAAAAAAATACATCATTAGAACAACTACATTTAGTTCAAATGGTAAGCAAGTATTATACACAAGAAATAGCAAGGGAGAGCCAGGAGCAGCGGTGCAACACCTGTAATCTCAGTGACTCAGGAGGCTGAGGTAGGAGGATGCACGTTTAAGCTCAGTGGTAAAGTGCCCCTAGGTTCAATCCCCAGTACAAAAAAAAAAAAAAAAAAAAACCAGTAAGAGAGACTTTGAGAACTGAGGTAGTCAAAATGTGGTTATAAAACAGCCAAGATGAGGTCCCTGAAGATTCTGAGTCAAAGGACGATTACTGAAAGTACTGCATAATCATTTTTTCACAATCTACTTCCATTAACAAATTCTAAGCAATAGTGCATGAAGTAATTCAGTATAATCATTTGTTTTGCTTCTTTGGTTACTGTTACCACAAACAACATTTAACTAAGTGAAATTCTACAAGAGACTATATTTCATCACTGTTGCCAATTTCCTAATAGAAACAAAATCTCCATTTTGAGGAATTTGTAAGTGGCTGGATTCTGAACTGAGATCTTTAAAGTGTTCCCACTCTAATCCAGACCCTGGAACCTTGAGCCATACTTAAAATATATATGTATGTGTGTACAATTTATTAAGGCCTAATCATGTACTTCAATATTTTTTATACAATGGATACATCACAATCTTAAGATAGGTTTAGGAAGACCTAAGATATGTTAGGTCTTGTTCAAGATAGAGTTTT
This sequence comes from Urocitellus parryii, assembly GCF_045843805.1. Taxonomy (NCBI): domain Eukaryota; kingdom Metazoa; phylum Chordata; class Mammalia; order Rodentia; family Sciuridae; genus Urocitellus; species Urocitellus parryii. Next base: position 178,576,580 of record NC_135536.1, read on the forward strand.
TTTACTTGCCAGTATTTTTTCTTCCTATTGGTTCCTAAATATTTTCTGGTATGCATAATTCAAGAATTTTGAACTTGAGAGCAAAACATTAGCCACAAACTTCAAGAAAGCCAGTCAACAAAATTCTTTAAAGTAGGAATCATCAGTAATATTAAACACAAGATTTGCACACCAGAACAAATAGCAAGGGATACTGCTCTAAAACACTTCATAGATTTAAAATGAGAACAGTTAGTATCAGAGATATTGAGCTTTGTCCCTCAAAGGTGAATAAAATGTTTGGTTCCAATGTGAACTTTATCATTCTTACCTAACTCCAAGGTTTTCAAGAAGTGATTCATCAAGAAAGGGCAGCAATGAACCTGTGATTTTATTGTCTATGGAAGAAAGAGGAAGAAAAACAAATTCAATATTTACAACATAAGTTTTTTTAAAATTTCTTTCAACTTGAATCCATCAGAATTTACTCAGACCAATGTTTACTGAGGACCCACTATAGGCAATGGACCGTGCCAGATATAGTTGGTCCTCTATCCATGGGTTCTATATCTGGTGTGATTGGAAAATACTGCATCTTGTACTGAACATGTACAGACTTCTATTTCTTGTCATTATTCCCTATGCACTACATGTAGCATTTATATTATATTAGGTAGAGAGTAAACCAGAATGAAATGAAATATTTGAATGGAGATGCACACAGGTTATCTGCAAATATGACAGCATTTTATGTAAGGGACTTGAGCATCCACAGATTTTGGTCATCTGCTGGCATCCTGGAACCAAACCCCCTTGGGCCCTAGGGCACAATAGTATCATTTTTTTTTTTTTTTTTACTTGTAAAGTCTTAAACTTCATAACTAAACCAAGAAGCATTTTTTCTGATAAATCAAGTAAAAATTTATATAGTATTCATATAAATTATTTGCAAGAAAAGCCAGTAGCAAAAAGTGAAGTGAAACCTGATTATTTGTTGAGGTTTCACCAGGTCAGTGGCTTCCTGGTTTTTAAACAGGTAGATTTGGGGGGTGGAGGTAGGGAAGGAAACAAGCCTATTTTTTAAATGACAAGGTTAAAATTATTTGCTGAGGAGCACTCAAAGTGTTGAATTATTTCTAAAACCTCCTGGTAAAGCACATAATATTTTTTGTTTTGAAAGAATATAGAATGACAGCTTAAATTCTCCTGATTGATAATGACTACTAACATTTTGGATAATACATTTATCTATACATTTTGTAATTTTACATAAATTAAACTGTCTTATAACCTATTTTCCTCACCCAATGTGGTAAACATCTTTCTTGTCAATTATTAAAACTCCCACATCATCATTTTTAATAGTTATTTTGTATTAAACAGTGTAAATGGATCATAATACACTTAACCTTTTTTCCCTAGGCCTTATTCTCCTTCCCTCTAAAATGGATATAAATGGATCCATATCACCAACTTGTAAAGATTTTTTTTTTAAAAAACTACATTTTTATTATTAGTTGACACATAGTAATTATACTTATTTAAGGGGGACATTGTGACATTTTAATACATGTATACAACATGTAATGATCAAATCAGGGAAATCAGCATATCTCTCACCTCAGACATTTGTCATTTCTTTGTGTTGGGAACATTCAAACACCTAAGGCCAGGTGTGGTGTCATACAAGAGACCAAGGCAGGAGGATCACAAGTTCAAGGTCAGCCTCAGCAACTTAATGGAACCCTTGCTGCTTTATCTACTGATAACGTGTGTTCCTCGGCCACTATATAAAATATATTTTGTTTTGAGTCACAGTTTAAAAAGTTTGAGACCATTCTCCTGAAGTCACATTGCTTGTAGGTTGCAGGCAAAAACTTCATCGGGATATCAGGTGTGCCCATTTTCTCAGCCCATGCTCTCCTTTCTTGGCATCTGAATTCTTTCAGGTGTCCCCCCAACTTGTAAAGATTTTATAAGATAAAACATGAAGGGGCTGGGGACATAGGTCAGTGGTAGAAAATGTGTTTAGCATGCACAGAGCCCTGGCTTCCATCCCTTGCATCACAAAAACAAACAAAAAAGAACTATATAAAGTGCAAAGTGCATAGAACAGTACTTCACACAAAGTAAACACTCAATATTTTTTATTATTATGGCTGGATATTTGGATCATTTTTACTTTTTCTTTTTTGCTATCTATAACCAATGGTTAGTTGGTTAGTTCTACTGAAGTGTTTTTTTCTTTTTTCTTTTAATTTTTTTGTTTTGAGACAGGTTCTTGCTAAGTTGTCAGGCTGGCTTGAATTTTCAATCCTCCTGCCTCAGCCTCCAGAATTGCTGAGATTACAGGTGTGTTCCCTCCCCATCCCCAACCACCAGTGGTTTCCTCCACTTGTTAAGGGATAGTTGGCAAAATCCAGGTGAGGTGGCACATGGATGTAATCCCAGAGGCTTGGGAGTCTGAGGCAGGAAGATCACAAATTCCAAGCCAACCTCAGCCTCAGTAAATAAAAAATAGAAAGGGATGGGGCTATAGGTCAGTGGTAGAGCAACCTCGGTTCAATCCCCAATACCACAAAAATAAATAAATAAATACCCAGCTCTGTGTTTTTCCTAATGGTGTGACCTTTGTAAAGATACTTAACATCTCTGGGCCTCCCAAACAGCATCTTTAAAAAGTGTGAATTATAGCATCTAAATTCAGAGTTCTTGTGAGTCTATATTCCATGAGAAAAAGAAATCAGTACCTGGTGCTTAGTTTTGTATAAAAACAAATCTAGATACAGATACATTTTAACTAGAAAGAAATACTACTACAAATAGGCAGAAAACTCCAATCTCAGAAATCTGCAAATGGTTCAAAATCAAACAGAAAAAGGCTTTTCTTTTATAGGATAAAGGAAGGACAAGCAAAGATAGCAAAACCTTTGGAGGGAGCTGGATAAGCAAGAGGAAATGACCAGTGGGGTCTTATAGAACAGTGTCCCACATTGATCAGCAGGGTTCCCAGAAGAAGCTGATGGGGGGGGGGGGCATGTTCCACATCCTTAGTGCTTAGATCTGGGGACATGCAAGAGTTCAGGGGCCTATAAAGCAAGAGAGAAACTTGACTAATGTTTATTCAAGACAAAGCAGCCAATAAGATATGAGCAAGAGGGGATACTTGGTCAGTTTCAACCAACTGAAAGTACATAGTGTTTTCTGCTAGCCTTAGACTGTGGGTTCAAGAGAACACAAATCATTCTGGAGGCTGATGAATTAATTGACAGAACACCACTGAAACAAGAGAGCCACAGCACTGCCAATCCCCTTTTAGAGATAGAAAATATAAAACTAGAGTGGGGCGAGGTGGTGCTCGCCTGTAATCCCAGCAGCTTGGGAGGTTGAGGCAGGAGGATAACAAGTTCAAAGCCAGCCTCAGAAATTTAGGGAGGCCTTAAGCAACTCAGCAAGAACGTGTCTTCAATAAAATACAAAAAGGAGCTGGAGATGTGGCTCAATGGTTAAGTGCCCCTGGGTTCAATCCCCAATACCAAAAAGAAAATATAAAACTACTTCATCCCACCTGTTGCTAATCAAAGAAAAAGCCCATCCCTGTAGTGGAGAAAAACAAAAGGGGGAAAGGGAAAAAGAGAAACATGGGGGCTGGGATTGTGGCTCAGCGGTAGAGCACTCCTCTAGCACGGGCAGGACCGGGGTTCGATCCTCAGCACCACATAAACATAAAGGCATTGTGTTGTGTCCATCTACACCTAAAAAATAAGTATTTTTCTTAAAAAAAAAAAAAAAAAAGAAAGAAAAGAAAAAGAGAAGCATAATTCCCTTTAGGTCCTGAACCACTGAAGTTCTTTCCAACCCAGTTTTCAACCTAAGCAAACCAGGCTCCACCCCACAAATACAAAAAATTTACTGAATTTCCAAGCCACCTTTCTAAGAACACCTCAGAGAATGAGGCAGGGATTAAGCTTCACACCACCACAAAAAGCTGAGCAGATTTCAAGTGGATAATGGATACCTGAATATGAATTAGCAGACCCAAACTGTGTGGCCATGTGGGATCCTGGGGTTTGGTGGTCAACAACCCCAGTGTTCAGATTTAGGAAGGGAAACTGCTAACAAAGAATAAAACATGCAGGGCTGGTGGTGCATGCCTGTAATCTGAGCAGTTTGGGAGGCTGAGACAGGAGGATCACGAGTTCAAAGCCAGCCTCAACCAACAGCAAGGTGTTAGGCAACTCAGTGAGATCCTGTCTCTAAATAAAATGCAAATAGGGCTGGGGATGTGACTCAGTGGCTGAGTGCCCCAGAGTTCAATCCTGGTACCACCCCCCCAAAAAAGAGTAAAACATAATCATTACCCAGCTTTGCAAATCTAATCAAACGTTGAGCCCCACTGGGTTGAGACAGTAGTCAGGGGGGAATTCAGAGATTCACAAACCAAGTTCCTTCCCCTTAGGAAAACCCCAAATTCGGGAGGGGCAATGTGGGAACAGAAACATAAAAGCATCAAAACCTCTCATGTGGCAAGTGTTCAAGGAGCTGCGGTTACACAGCGGGGGTCCCCTGAGCCTGGTAAGACTGAATGACAGCAAGCCTTCCATCAAGGTCTGGGGAAAGACGTCTTCTACCTGAAAGGAGGACCCGAGCCAGGCACGGCGAGCCGGCAAGTAATCCCAGCTACTCGGGAGGCTGTGGCAGGAGGATCGCCAGGCTGGAGGCCAGCCTCAGCAATTTTGGGAGACCCTGTCTCAAAACTTAAAAAGGGCTGGCGGGGGGGGGGGTAGCTCCATGGTATAGGGTGTCCCTGGGTTTAATTCCCAGTACCAAGAATAGGGAAAAAAAAAAATCCTGCCATGAGTACCTCATATGTGCTGGGAACATAAAACTCAGTCAGGCTGAGACCCTGTCTTCAGAGAGTGTCCAGTCTAGAGGAAAAGCTAGAGGTGATTAAAATCTCGTTTTGATGACGTTCTGACAAAGAAGCTGAGGCAGGATGATCTATCTCAAGTTCAAGGTCAGCCTCAGCAACTTTGAGATACCTGGTTTCAAGATAAAAAATAAAAAGGGCTGGAATGTGGCTCTCAGAGATAGAACGCCGCTGGATTCAGTGAAATCAAACCAAAAAAAGTATTGGCGGGTGGCAAGTCTCCCGCGTCCAGCTCTTGGGTGGCAAGTTCCTGAAGAAGGTCATCAGAGTGAGATCCAAATCCACATTTGTCCCTCCCAGGCTCACAACCCCCAACCCCGGAGCTCCCGGCCACAGGTCCACCCTCTGGGTGGCTCCCGGTCGCGTCCCCCTTCCCCGCCTCGGGCCCCTTCTTCGAAGGCCTCCCGCCCCCTGACGTCCCTTCCCCCGAACCCCCGCCTCAGGTCCACCCCTCTGGCGCCTCCCGGGTCAGCCTCCCCGTCTCAGCTGCGGGTCCCCTCGTGAGGCCCTGTCTCTCAAGGGGCGTCTCCTCAGGCCAGGCCGCCCCCCGCCTCGGGTCCCCATCCCTCGCCCCTCAGCCCGGCTACCTCGGAAGTTTTCCAGCAGTTTGGGCTCCTGGAAGCCACTGCGCGCTAGGAAGGCGCACACCTGCTCCGGGCCCCAGGTCTGGTGGTCCGGGTGGAGTTCCGGGGTCCTGTCCGCCGCTGCGGAATGAGTGTTTGGTGGGGTTCTCGGGCTGCCATCGCATCTGGGCCGCTTGAAGAGCTGCTCAGGATCGGATCTCCGCATGGCTACACCCGGCGCCGGGCGAAGCCCAGTTAAGAACCGCGGCAAGCACCCCGCGCGCAGGCGCACTGACCGCAGAGTGCCGGCTGCGAGTCCACTCAGCGGGCCAATCTAGGGGCCTCCGGCGCAGGCGCACTGGCAGATCAGCGCTTGAGCCAGACGGCCCTGCGGCTCTAGCCCTAGGCTCGATGCGCAGGCGCAAAGACGGTCCGGTCGTCAGTTTCGCTCGGGTGTTTACGGGAAAAGGCGGAGCTAGAAGCCAACGGGTTGTGCTGGGGTTGTGAGGAGATGCTAGCAAATACAGCGCTGGAGGGGAGCGTGGCTGGGTGCAAAACAAATCTGGTCACACTCTGGATTAGGGGTTCTTCTGGTGGATGGAGAGGACCCTCCTCCAAATGTGTACTAGGTTTCCCCTTGGCGTTTCAGACACCCCAAAACCCCTAAAAGACCGCGCGAACCTGCCAGTACCTTCCCGACACAGACAAAAATGGGTAGGGGGAACCATTGGAAGACTCCCAAAATTATTTCAAACCTCATGCGAGAGGGTCTTTTTGCATTTCACAAATTCTGCAATCTTGCTAGGTAGCAAGAGGACCCTGGAGATGCTGTTTTCAGGTTGCTATGCAGGGCAGACTTAAAATGTTCCAAATGGAGATGGATTCCCGGAAAGAAGAATCCTTGACCCCTCTCTCGGTCCTAAATCCCCAGATAAAGGGAAGTGGTCAATCTGATTACCTAAAATTTCCCCACCAGGACTTTTACTAACTGGTAGTAACAGCATTTCCCCTTCATTTTAGCCACTTCAGGGCATGGCCCAACTCCCTCTTTAAATCCTGGTCCATGCATTATTGGTAAAAAGACTACAACTACCACTAAAAGTGAAGCCAACACCTTTCCAGCAATCAAACCATAGATTCATCTACGCCATGAAGAAGGAATGAGGCGGATTAGCTTTATCATTAGCAGTATGAATTAGTGGTCCGGTGGGTTAGCCAAAGGGCTTGGGCATAGCTCAGTGATACAGCACAAGTGCAGGGGAGGCCCTGGGTTCAATCCCCAGTACCAAAACAAAACAAAAATTGACAAGCTGAAATATTGTTAGCCGAAAGCTCTACTGTGTACCAGTCCCTATTCTGAAGGCTTTATAAATACTGATACATTCAGTTATCACAATAACCTTGGAATGTAGGAAAGTGAGATACAAAGACAGGGTTGGAACTCTTGGTAGAGCACCTGCTTTGCATTAGAGAGGCCCTGAGTTCAATCCCCTCCACCAAAGAGAGAGGGAAGACAAGAAAGAAAGAAAAAGTAATTTGCCTGAGGTCTCACAGCTAGGAAATGAGAAACCTAGATTCAAACCCAGAAAATGGAGCCAGCCATGCTTTTAATAACTAGCCAACCATTGCTTGTCAATGAGAGTTTTGGTGTAAAGTTGTTTTCTATTAGCTAGCCCAACATTTTAGGTTGCTTGCTGTTCCCACAGACCCTTGGGGGAAAGTATAGGGAGGGTTCCATTTTCACAGAAGACCAGGCCCAAAAAAGCATGCCCTAACCAGCTAGAACACTGTGGAAAGTACCCAGCAGTTGCCAAGACTTATGAAACTGAAACAAGAAGGTAAAAGAGAAAACAAATAGCATTTGTCTGAGTGAGATATTATAAGTCAGAAATAATTTATTTGGAAAACTGTTTATAAGATTGTGGGAAAATCTTCCCCCACAGAAGGTTTCCTAGGCAATAAAGATAATATAAACAGGGTTTTTAGATTAATCACTTGAACTTGTTCAGTTGCTTTTCAGAATTTTTACTTGGTTTTTGTTTGTTAAAAAGCACAATTTCTGTCAGGCACTGTATTCCATGCCTATAATCCCAGCTATTCAGGAGGCTGACATAGGAGGATTCCAAGTTCAGGGTCAGCCTTGGTATTTTAGGGAGAAACCATCTCAAAAAATAAAAGGTGGGATTACAGCACTTACCTAGTATGTGGAAGGCCCTGGCCTCAATCCCTAGTAGCTCTGAAAAAAAAAAGTGTAATTTAAGCCATGTTTATTATTTCTTCCCATCTTCTATTTCTCAGGGGCCCCTGATATTGTAAAAGATGCTTGGTTACTTGCTCCAGGTCACAGGCTGGTAAATGACAGAGTGTAAGCAACAGTTGAGATTCTAAGGCAGTGCTAACTCCAAATCTTAAGTTCTTTCCAGTTTGACACTTCACTTAACTCCACTTGCAGTCCTGTGATTCTGTTGCATCCGGGCATTCTACACAATGACAGGAACCCCTGGGAACAATGACAGGAATCCCTGCCCACTCTCTCCTTTTCTCAAGTTAAGCTTGCCATCCTCAGTCCTAGACTGAGTTATGATCAACTATTTTGAGGCCCACTGCCCAGTGACCTTGAATAGTCCCAGCAATTCTTCCCTGATGTCCAACTAGCTGCCACCCAACTAGCCAAATTGTGCAATTTTATCCTGGGAGTGTTAACCTTGTGGTTTTACATCTCTCCACAACTTCCTCTGCAACCAGTACTGCTGGTTCTCACCTCCAGCTAACATCACTATCTGGTTCTTATTTTCACTTCCTTTTCTCCTTTTATTGAACTAGGCCTCCTCAAACATTCTTTTCCCCAGCTGTGCAAATCTCAAAGCCAAGCCAAAATCCTTTAAAAATAAAAAAGTAAAAGTACTGTGCTGGTGGTGTAGCTCAGTGGTAGAGGACTTACCTAGCATACATGAAACCCTGGGTTTGATTCCCACACGGAAAAAAAAAAAATACTGATTTCTGATGTGATTAAAAAGCACTCAAGAGGCTGGGGTTGTGGCTCAGCGGTAAAGCACTCACCTAGTATGTGTGGGGCCCTGGGTTCAATCCTCAGCATCACATAAAAATAAATAGGGGCTGGGATTGTGGCTCAGAGGTAGAGCTTTTGCCTAGTATATGTGGGGCATTGGATTCGATCCTCAGCACCAATAAAAATAAAATAAAGATATTGTGTACACCTATAACTGAAAAAAATATTAAAATAAATAAATAAATAAAAGTATTGTGTCCAACTACAACTAAAAAAAAAAAATGCTCAAGAAGGAAAACCTGTGAAGTAAAATGTGTACATACATAGAACATCTCCTCATATGTTCTCAGAAATTCCACTTTTGCCTTACTTTATAATTTCTAATCTTCATAACAATCTCCATGAATAGATATTATAGTGTTAGGTTCCTAGGGTTACAAATATGCTAGTCAGCTGGGTGCAGTGGTCCACCCCTGTAATCCCAACAATTTGGGAGGCTGAGATAGGAGGATTCCAAGTTCAAGATCAGGCCTCAACAATTTAGCGAGGCCCTAAGCAACTTAGCAAAACCCTGCCTCAAAATTTAAAAACAAACCAGGTGCCACGGCGCAAGCCTGTAATCCCAGGAGCTTGAAAGGCTGAGACAGGAGGATCGCAAATTCAAAGCCAGCCTCAGCAAAAGCAAGGCACTAAGCAACTCAATGAGATCCTGTCTCTAAATAAAATACAAACGAGGGCTGGGTAGTGGCTCAGTTGTCAAGTGCCCCTGAGTTCAATCCCTGGTACCAAGAAATAAAAATAAAAAATAAAAGGACTGGGGCTGTAGTTCAGTGGTAAAGCACCCCTGGGTTCAATCTCTAGTACTAAAAGAATGCAAACAAACCAAAAACCCCAAATGCACTCATTAATTCACCCATCAAATATGAACATTTACTGGGTACTTCCTATTTGCCTGGCATTGCTCTAGACTCTTGGGACACATCCATGGACAAAACAAAAGAGACAGAGACCCCTTACCTAGTAAAACTTATATTCTAGTGGGAAGATGCTGGCAACAAGCGATGATATAATTAGCAATGATAAACTGATAGTCAGGAGTTGGTACTGTGGGAAAAATGTAGAGCGGGATAAGAGACTAAGAGCAGAGGGAGTTAGGTCCCCATTTTGCAAGGGGGTGGTCAGGACTGGTCTTTGGAAGAGGGGACATTTGAACAGAAACTTGAAGGAGATGGAGTCAGCTATGCAGGTGGAGGAAAAAAATTCCAGAGAGAGTGAACAGTAAATTTCCTGAAGTAGAAACATGTGGAGTGAGAAATAGCAAGGGGGCCATTGTGGCGGGTGCAGAATGAGTCAAAGTGGGAGCAGTAAGAGATGAGGTCAAATAAGGTGCATAATGTGGGAGCACAGGCGCTGGGAGGGTCTCATCCTTTGGGCTCCATATCCAGACGTGAGAGAGAGAGGCTCTACTCCTCCAGGCCCAGTAGAAAATTGTAATAGGATGACTTCCACAAGCCTGGGTTGCTTCCCTTCCTGAACTAATCCCTGTGGACAAGGTTATAAAACAGATTGACCCTGTCAAGTCACATGTTTACCCTTTAGGCAAAGGTGAAGGTCTAGTTCCATGAGGAAGAGAATTAGTTTTGGGCAAAGACTCTAATGTTATCATAGCCATTTAAAGATGCAAAGCTCAGAGAGCTGAAGAGACTCGCCCAGTGTGACATACAGGTCCTAAGTGCTCTGGGCTTGGCATCTGGTTAGGCCTTGAAAATCACTATTCTCTTCTTTCTTTCTTTCTTCTTTCTTTCTTTCTTTCTTTCTTTCTTTCTTTCTTTCTTTCTTTCTTTCTTTCTTCCTTCCTTCCTTCCTTCCTTCCTTCCTTCCTTCCTTCCTTTTTCTTTCTTTCTTTCTTTCTTTCTTTCTTTCTTTCTTTCTTTCTTTCTTTCTTTCTTTCTCTCTTTCTTTCTTTTATTCTGCTGTCCTTCCTTTCCCCCCCTTCCCCTCCCCTCCTATCACTTCTCTCTACCCAATCTAATGTGACACACTTTTTTTTTTTTAATCTTTCTGCAACTTGAGAGGACCTTAAAAAGTCTATTGCTTTTAAGCTCTTGTAGAGACAGGCCACCTTATCCTATGGAGTATAGAATGACTCCCTGTGACACAGTGTCTGGGGTAGGAGTAGCCATGTATTTGGAGGTTGGGATGCTCAAACATATAAAAAGTGAGCAGACTTCCCTTAGTGGGGTGGGGCATCTCCAGGTTAAAAAACAAAAACGAAACAAAACAAACAAACAAAAAAAAAACTCATTGATCTTTTTATTTTATTTTTTTCTTTTCCTTGTGCAATACTAGGGATTGAACCCAGGGTCTCTTGCTAGGCAAGTGCTGTACCATTGAGCTGCAACCCTAGCCCACTCATAGACTCTTTTAAAACTCATTGCTAAGCTGGGCGTGATAGCATATATCTGCAATCCCAGTGACTCAGGAGGATGAGGCAAGAGGATTGCAAATTCAAAGCCAGCCTCAGCAACTTTGCAAGACCCTGTCTTAAAATAAAATAAATAAAAAGGGGTGGGGATGTGGCTCAGTGGTTAAGTAACCCTGGGTTCAATCCTTAGTACAAAAACAAAGAAGCAAAAACCAAAAAAATTAAATAAACAAAACTCATGCCTAAGAGTCAATCATACTTATATTTTAAACATGGCATTGGCTCCTAAAAATTAAAAATGGTAGTTGCATTAGTTGATCTTATTTCAGTGTAGATTTGCTTGGTAGCCCTGAATCTATAACAGACGAGGGTTTTACAATTGCTATAGTTAGCTAGCTCCAAACTATTGAAGAGGGCCTGAGGGTGTAGTTCAGTGCTTGCCTCACATGTGTGAGGCACCGGCTCAGCACCACATAAAAATTCATGAAGATACTGTGTGTTCATCTACTCCACAGATCCAGTATCATATGGCTGGTTTTTCCCTTGTAGTGACTCTCATATCCCATCCAGTCTAGTCTGATTCCTCATCCTCTCATGCAATGCCTTCTCCAGTGCATGCCACTCTTAGCCAGTCAAGTTCACAAAGATCCTTTTCTCTAAGAAATTCCTTGCTGCTCAGTGAGGGAACCCATGGTATTGAGAAACTAATGAGACTCCATTTTTGAGAAACCAGCCTGTACCTCAGAGCAAAGCTTGTCCAAGGAAGGGAGCGTGACCCTTGTCCTTGGAAAAACCCAGAGAGCACTCCTAAGCTGCTGCAGTCTGGCTGGGCACAAAATCACAAGCCACTCACACTTTGTAGATTCAAACAGCAACTCTTTATTCTCGAACTGTCACCGGCACTCTACACTCACGTTCTGGCACTCTACACACACATTCTGGGAAAAACCCACACCTCCACCAGGCTCTGCATCCCAAATACCCTCTGAATTCTGGGAGAACTCAACGGGAACTCAAGGAGCAGGCGCCTGGAGGCAGCAGGATACGCCCTATTCCCAGCAGGATACACCTTAAACCTGGAACTGCCCTAAACCCGGATCCGCCCTGGTCCTTGAGCAGGGTCACCTTTCTCAAACATTCATGCAATGTCACTGCAAATGACCTGGGTCCAAGGCAAGCCCATTTCCACAATGGAGAGTCCTCCCTCTAAGCAACATTGGGTAGGCTGACAAGGAAATTGCCATGCGTCATTCTTACTTGGCTATGGCTCTCAGCATCTCCCCGCTTCTGATTAATTAAACAAAAAGCAATGTGGCTTAGGGACCGTGCCTGTTAGGTTGTCCAATTCAACATATGGTTCTTACCTGTCATCAGATAAACTGACCTCTAGGCGTCAGCCTCCTGTCTTAGGTTGATACCACTGCAATTGGATCATACCCGTCACTGACTACCGGTCCAGCATACAGCCATACTTGTGGATAGGCCTATGCATCAGTGGGGGGGGTGAGGTTCTTTGCCTCACCTCTGTTGGCCCCCAAATTTTAGACCATCACTAGCAGAAGGGAGGAGGATACAGAAATGCCATGACACCAAGCCAGTTGACAGCTCCTTTGGAAAAATTGCATCACAGGTGTCCCTGACTCAGTTAAGCTACGTGAGGACCCATAGCAACCCCCCTAGCAACCTCCAATCAGCATGAAAAAGGGAAAATACCTGGGATGCCAGATGATCCCCCAGTAGTTTATGGTGGTTGATAACATGTTGGGAAACCATGTAGTTTATGTTGGTAAAGATGGAGTCCCGAGTGCTTCTCTTCCGGGAGCTCAGGTCCATGTCGCACTGAATGGCATGTGAACCATCACCTCCAATCCCTGTGAATGGCGCGAACTTTGAATGGCACACCTCCAATCCCTGAAGTGGCGTGAACTCTCGGCCAATGAAGAGGTAACAACTCACTCGCCTTGCTCCTCCTCATCCTGTGTTGACCCATAAATATCAACACCCTGTTCGTGCTCGCTCTCTTACTCTCCCTCTCCCCTCTCTTACTCTCCCCTTCTCTTCTCTCTCTCTTCCCCCTCTCCTTTCTCTCTCTCCCTCCCCCTCTCTCTCCCCCTCTCTTCCCCCTTCTCTTCCCCCTTCTCTCCCCCCTTCTCTTCTGCGACTGGCAGCTATGGTCCTGGTAATAAAATCTCAGACAGGTGAATGGTTGTTTTGGCCTGTTGAGTTTACGGAGCTTTTCCATTGTTCCTTTCATTGGTGCTGAAACCTGGGACAGGGATCCCTGTCGCTCAAGGCGGAACCCCGTTCCCAAACTCGGAGCCCAACCGTCCTGTCATAGTCCATTCCTCTGATCGCCTGCCTGACATCCACCACCGGCCTGCAGATTGGTGAGTTCCCCCATCCCATGAGCGCCTGAACCCTAACTCACCAGAACGAGGGAATTGGCCGTTGAGTGTCCGGCAATCCCTCCAGGTGTTTTAGGGGGGAAATGCACCCCACCCAGACCCATCAGTGTCATGGTGGACCCCGGGTGCTCTGCTAGGACACCCCTGGGAATCAACTGCCTGGGACGTAGGATTAATTCTCTCTTTCTAACTCCTCCATCTCCCTTCACTCTTATCTCCTGTGGATGGGTTACCGTAATTGCTACAGCCCGTTTCACCCTAGTCCGGAACTCCGTTCCTCCTGTTTCTGACTCTTTCGTTCCAGTCGACGTCAGGTTGCCTGCGGCCCCGGCCCTATTTGGGTCTCACAGATCACACTTCACTGGTGATGACCAGGTAGTGTCCTCTGTACTTCCCCGTGGCGGTTGGTCATTTTGGGGACACCCACTTGAACCTCCGTTTGCTCTGGAGCTTACAGGAAGCTCATCCCAGCCTGAGTTTTCTCTCTCTCTCTCTCTCTCTCTCTCTGACTCCTATCTTGTCCTTCCAGCATGGGAAATTCCTCGTCCCTCCCAGCTGATTCTCCTTTGCGGTGCCTCTTAGATAATTTGAAAACCCTGAGCCTGGCCCCTGATATTAAACCGAAAAGGCTGATAAAATTCTGTATCCAGGACTGGCCTACATACCCCTTAGACAACCCAAACGTTTGGCCCACGTGTGGGTCTCTGGATCCCAATTTACTCTGGGATCTTTTTAATTACTGTGAGCAATCAAAGAAGTGGAATGAGATTCCCTATGTGGAGGCTGTTTCCTTACTTAGATCTCATCCAAATCTCTGCACCCAATGCAAGCCTCAACAGCTGCTCCTTGCTCTCAAACTTCCTTCACCTCTGCCTCCACACCTTCTCCTCCTCTTTCCTCTTCTCTGCTCTCCGCCTCCACTTTCCATCCGGCCGATGAACCGCCTCCATACCGCTCTCCCCCGCCCTCAGCCCCACTTTCCCCATTTTCACTTCCTCCCAATTCCCTGTCTTCTCTGTGGCTTCTTCTTCAGACACTTCTCCTCTTCCTCCAACACTTCTGAACAAACTCCTCCCACTTCCGTTCCTTCCGCCCGGTCCCTCCACCTTAATTTAGTCCACCCACCACCCGTTCAGCCACCCGTTCACGCAGTAATACACCACCTAAGCCACAAGTCACCACATCATGTCACCTTTCTCATGTTGTGGCCTCCCTTCGAGAGGTCGCCGGGCCGGACAGGATTTTAAGGGTTTATATTCCTTTTTCTATGATTGACCTCTCTCAAGTAGAAAAAAATTGGGATCTTACACTGCAAACTCTGTCTCTTATATTAAAGAGTTTCAATACTTAACTCAAGCCTATAGCCTCACCTTTCATGATCTCTATATGATTCTGTCCTATACACTCCTCCCTGAGGAAAGGAGAAGGGTCTGGGACCAGGCTAGGGCCTATGCAGACCAGGTTCATCAGACTGATGCCCACCATCCCTTAGGGGCCCAGGCGGTTCCAGACCAAGACCCCCATTGGGATTATAATGACCCCCAAGACCTGGGACATATGGACCACCTTATTACCTGTTGGACAGCTGGCCTAAAGGTGGCAGCACAAAAGGCTATTAACTTTGATAAACTCCCGGAAGTCATCCAGGAGAGGAATGAAAACCTCAGCCTTCCTGGACCGACTAACAAAGGCTCTCCTTCAGAACACTAATTTGGACCCTGAAACCCCAGATGGGAGGCAACTTCTTATGACTGATTTTTTCTCACAAAGCTACCCCAACATCCAGGCAAAGCTAAAAATTAGAGAGGGGGGCCCTTGACTCCTCAGACCAAGGTATTGGCCATGGCCTTCAAGGTCTACCACAACAGAGATGGAAGAGCAAAATGCCAAAAATGACAGATGTTGGCCCAGGTGTTACAGGGCTGCTTCCAAACTATGGAAAGGGGGAGACAACAACCCCCACAAAGAGGACCCCCTGGGCCCTGCTTCCAACCTATGGAAAGGGGGAGACAACAACCCCCACAATGAGGACCCCCTGGGCCCTGCTTTAAGTGTGGTGATGAAGGACATTGGGCTAGGGCTTGCCCTAACCCCACCACCCAGACCTTGCCCCAGATGCCAACGTCCTGGCCACTGGGGATTGGACTGCCCCAATTCCCAGAGGGGAGCTGAGGTCAGTCACCCCACCAGTGACTTGCTGGGCCTAGCAGCGAGGATTGATGGGGCCCTGGGTCTTCTGTCCCGACCTATTCAATCACCAAGCAGGAACCCAGGGCGGTTATCCGAGTGGATGGGCGTCCCATAAACTTTTTGTAGACACTGGGGCTACATTCTCGGCTCTGAGAGAGTTTGGGGGAACTACCTATCCCTCCGAATCTCCTATTGTCGGGGTAGGAGGTCAAACCACCATCCCACGCAGAACTCCTCCCCTCACTTGCTCCTTATCTGAGTTCTCCTTTTCACACCATTTTTTGGTTATGACTCAGTGTCCGGTGCCCTTGTTGGAAAGGGATATATTATCCATCTTGAAGGCCTCCCATAACCTTACCCTTATTGTCCTCCCCTTCTTATATCTTCATCATGGCTTTACTCCCTGACGAAGAAGAGACTTTACCCCTTTGTATCTTGTGTGGAGACCCCAACGACCACCAGAACACACATTTTCCCCTCCCCTTGTAAAATGGTAGACCTAATTGTATGGGACTCTGAAACCCCATCCTCTGCAAATTGCTCTCCCATGGAAGTGCATCTTAAAGACCCTAACCACTTCCCAGACCACGCCCAATACCTGCTGCCAACTTCCAGTCTTAAGGGCCTAAAGCCAATCATTCAGAGCTTACTAAGAAAGGGGTTCCTCTGTCCCACACACTCTCCATTCAATACCCCAATTTTAGCAGTAAAAAAGCCTAATGAAATATACTGTTTGGTGCAGGACTTAAAGTTAATAAATTCTTCAACCAGGCCTGGTTCCAAACCCTTATACTATCCTTTCCTCCATTTCTGCAAACTCCACCTGTTTTTCAGCTATTGATCTTAAAGATGCCTTCTTTTCAATTCCACTATCTGTCTCTTCCCAAGACATATTTCCCTTCACCTGGACTGACCCAGAAACTAGACATTCCCAACAGTTAATCTGGACTGTCCTGCCCCAGGGGTTTTGAGACAGCCCACATATTTTTGGACAATTCCTCGCTGGAGATCTTGAGGATTTTTTTCCCTCTATGCCCTGACTCAACCCTCTTACAATAGGTTGATGATCTCCTCCTCTATAGTCCCTCATTAGAAACCTCAAAGTTGGACACAGCCACCCTCCTGAATTTTCTTGCTCACCAAGGATATAGGGTTTCTCCGCAAAAGGTGCAGCTCTCTCTCTCTCTCTCTCTCTCTCTCTCTCTCTCTCTCTCTCTCTCTCTGAGGTTGTTTACTTAGGGTTCCTTGTTTCCCCAGGGAAGAAAGCTATCACAACCCATAGAAAAGGCCTTATTGAAAGCCTCCCAGTACCAAAAAACTAACGAGGAGATTCTCTCATTCCTGGATCTGGCAGGCTATTTTAGGGCATGGGTACCAAATTACTCACTACTTGCCAGACCATTATATGATCTAGCAAAGGGGAACAAGCATGAACCCTTGTTACTTTCAGC
This sequence comes from Urocitellus parryii, assembly GCF_045843805.1. Lineage (NCBI taxonomy): Eukaryota > Metazoa > Chordata > Mammalia > Rodentia > Sciuridae > Urocitellus > Urocitellus parryii. Next base: position 178,593,533 of record NC_135536.1, read on the forward strand.
TGCACCACATTTCAGAACCTTCCAGAAGGCCCTCTTACAAGCATCGGCTCTACACCAGCCAGATGTTAATAGGCCTTTTACTCTCTATGTCCATGAAAACAAAGGGCAAGGCTTGGGGGTGCTGAGACGAATGTATGGGCCCACTTTCGCTCCGGTGGCATACCTTTCGAAATAGTTAGATCCAACTTTCCGGGGATGGGCTCCTTGACTCCGCGCCCTAGCGGCCTCCTATGTTTTATTAAAGGAAACACAAAAGCTTACTTTGGAGCCCAAATCACTGTCACCTCTCCTCATCACCTCAAGGACTTGCTAACATACAAAGGACTGCAAACCCTCCCTCCCTGTCGAATTCTCTCTCTCTTGGTCTCTTTCCTCTACGAGTCCTCCGTGTCCTTCCAAACCTGTGCCCCTCTCAACCCGGCAACTCTGTTACCCATTCAGGCTCAAGGTCAAACACAGTCCCCAATATATAAATGCAGGGAAATTCTAGAAAACTTCCTCCCCTGCCCAACTAATATCACTGAGGGACCTCTAGACCAACCTAATTATACCTGGTTCTCTGACTCCCCAGGATAAAGACGTGATACAGCAAATCACAGCTTCATGCCAGATATGCAAAAGAGTGAATCCCAATACATCTTTAAAACCTGGAACCTTCCCTTCTCATCAGGCTAGGGGCCATATTCCCAGGGCAGATTGGCAAATCGACTTTACCCACATGCCCAGAGTAAAAAACTTCAAATACATACTAGTTTTAATAAACACATTCTCGGGTTGGGTAGAGGCCTTCCCCACCTCAAATAAGCAGGCTACCACAGTTGCTAACATCCTCCTAACCGAAGTAATCCCTTGGTTTGGGATGCCCGCTTCAATCCAATCTGACAACGGGCCTGAGTTTGTCTCTCAAGTAACTCAGGATGTGGCAAAGACATTGTCCATCCCATGGCACTTTCATTGTCCCTATCGCCCCCTAAGCCTCAGGTAAGGTTGAGCAAGCCAACCGCACAATGAAAGACATCATATCGAAGCTGTCTTTAGAGACTCATTTAGATTGGGTTAAACTCCTCCCTCTTGCCCTACTATGCCTGAGGGCTTTACCAAAAAAGCCATCCCTTGCCTTCCCCTTTGAGATAATGTATGGTCGTCCCCTTCTCCCCAGGGAATCTCACCAGAGCCTTGGCCCCTCCCCAACCAGTATGCTCTTCCCCTCCTCTTTCTTATACGCTCTGAGCTATGGAAGCACCAGAGAACTCAGCTGCCTCCTTTCTGCTCAAACCAGGAGAATGGGTCTACTTTTCTTCCCCAGGGGAAAGATCCCCCCAACCTCAAAATGGGAAGGGCCATTACAGGTAGTCCTGTGTACACCCAATGCTGCAAAACTCCAACAGGAAGGAAAGAAACTAACCCCCTAGATTCATATTTCTAGGTTAAAACCAGCGGCAAGCTCTCCAGAGGATAATCCCACCACAGCTCCCAACTTTGCAGGACCCCCACAGTCACCCAGATTTACCTGTGAGATACCCCCAGATAACCCTCTCAAACTCAGTTTTTCACAGTCACACACCACTCTCCCTCCCATTCCAGAGAAGAACATTCATAAGAATGGGCCTCCTGATAGGATCTAGGAACCCACAGCAACACAGTACACCCACACCCTTTTTAGAAATCAGCAATTGGCACAACAATCCTATTGGGATCTCTTCAGAGACCCCATCAGCCGCTGGATTCTCCTGATACTGGGACCTCTAGTTGGTCTTTTTTTTTTTTAACTGCAAAAAAAGTCTTTATTGCAATAAGTTAATCCTGTAAATATGCCTGAAAAAGTACATATCAGTTGGTCAGAGCAATAAGAGCCTCCACCACGTTTCCCATGTGTCCCGCAAACTCCAGATCTTCTTTCTTGATAGTGACCTTTGCCGGTTCCTTCTCCCGTTCTTGTTTGGCTTTCTGCTCCCGAGACCTTCTATCTCCAATGACGGACATAGCCGTCTCCAGATTGGAACTCTGGATCTCCTTCTCCTCGCATAGTCAGTGACCCGCTCCAGGTCCACCGCACCACTGTCATGCTTCCGTGGCTTCTCGGGGGCCATTCGGGGCCGCTGGTCTCGGTTTCCAACTCCAGCTCCACGACCCCTCGGTCGCCATGTTGATCTCACTGCCTCTAGTTGGTCTTTTTATTCTGTGCCTTCCTTCCTTGCATTTTAAAAATTCCTTCAAGGACAAATTAACAAAATCTCTAACCAAACTTTCTTCTTTAAAATTTATTTATTTTTCAGTTTTCAGCAGACACAACATCTTTATTTTTTATTTTATGTGGTGCTGAGGATTGAACCCAGTGCCCGGCACATGCCAGGCAAGCGTGTTACCGCTTGAGCCACACCTCCAGCCCTCTAACCAAACTTTCATTCAGCTCCTCCTAGGGATTATCAACTACTTGCCAACGAGCCAGAAGACACACACATCCACTCATTCCAAGAAACCCAACCTCCACCAAGTGCTGAAAGATGAAGATACCAAATGACAGCTCCATCTAAGGGCCATCTCTACCTCACCATGCCAAAAAAATAAGCCCTTGGTTTTCAGCTTTATATGTTCTAATGTGCCTTCTCCTGGGCATAGGTTTTTTCTACCAGCCCCAATAGACTGGACAACATGGCAGAAATTAATGCTGTTTCTTTTCACAGTTGCAGGGCATGTTCATGGACTTCTCCCCGGAGGAAATCCATGCCTTCAGTGCATGGATATGGGGCCTCCTGGCCCTTCTTCTCCAACCAACTGACCTACCTCCCACCCTCTAAACAACGCCCCTACTAAGCAGGAAGTAGCCAGATCGAGTATGACGCCCCCAAACCAAAACAAAGGGAGGAATGTTGGTAAAGATGGAGCCCAGAGTGCTTCTCTTCCGGGAGCTCAGGAGTATTGGTAAAGATGGCGTCCAAAGCGCTTCTCTTTCAGGAGCTCAGGTCCATGACGCACTGAATGGCACTTGAACCATCACCTCCAATCCCTGTGAATGGCGTGAACTTTGAATGGCGCACCTCCAATCCCTGAAGTGGTGCGAACTCTCGGCCAATGAAGAGGTAACAACCCACTGGCCTTGCTCCTCCTCATCCTGTGTTGACCCATAAATATCAACACCCTGTTCCTGCTTGTTCCCTTACTCTCTCCCTCTCCCTCTCCCCTCTCTTACTCTCCCCTCTTTTACTCTCTTCTCTCTCTCTTTCCCTCTCCTCTCTCTCTCTTCCCCCTCTCTCTTCTCTCTCTCTCTCTCTGTCTCTCTCTCAACCCCCTTCTCTTCTGCAACTGGCCGCTATGGTCCTGGTAATAAAATCTCCGACAGGTAAACAGTTGTTTTCGCTTGTTGAGTTTACGGAGCTTTTTCCACCATTCCTTACAGTTTAGCACATACACCCCTCGTGGCCTAAACTAATCAGTTCAAAGGAATCCCCCTCTTGTACTAACCAATCACCCCTACTAACTTGTTCCCGCCAGTGAATGTGCTAATCAATGTTAAGAGTTGTTGTTTGATTTTCCTGCGGTATGGAATGATTTGCTGTGTGATGTTGTGACGCATAGAATATCCCCCCAAAACCTATAAAATCTCACTGAACAAAGGACAGGGGATCACTTCCTGGGACCTCTGTATCGGTAATAGTTGTGAGTCCAGGCTCGAGCTTGCAATAAAGGCTCTTGTGTGATTGCATTGGATTCAGCTCCTGGAGGTCTATTGGGGTCCCACAAATCTGGCATAACAGTATAACTGAGTTGCATCCCCTCCAGATTTCATCTGTTGAAGCTCCAGATTCCAATGTGACTATAATTGAAAATCGTTTCTTTAAGGAGGTAATTAAGGTTAAATGAAGTCAAATGAGATAGGTGAACCCTTGGGGAGAGAGAAAGTACATGAAAACCCTGATCTATGTGCGTGACCCAGCCATGGTCGCCTCTTTAGTTAGATGAGCAAAACCTTCTGTGCATGCTTGTACCAGATCAACTAGGAAGAAAAACCTCAATTACTTTACACACCCCCAGATTCAATGTGCTCACAACTGATTTATGGTTAGACTGCTTAACCAAAATGAAACATTCTGAGCACCAAGTATCAAATGATTGACATGGGATTTGATTTTCAAAGGAAGCTTTCCTGAGAACCTGTCCGTTTCTGCCCAGGAAAATCATGTATAATCAGAGGGCTCAACCCTGGGTACATGTGTCACTTGTCTTCTCTGAGAGGTGAGAGATGCCTGCAGGCTGCCTTCAGGGTGTGTATACCTTTGCTGTCCTTTAATAATCTTTGCTTGTATCTTGCTTCTGATGCATCCTGGGGTTAGTAACCCATAGGGCCAAGTTGAGGACCCATGGCTCTTGGAACTCCTTGGATTGCTGTCCAGTGACAATAAGGATAGGACACGAATCTGCCAGAGGATGGGTATCCTTATAAGAGACACCAGAAATCTTTCTCTTTCCACTCACACAAGGTCATGGGAAGGGTCATGGGAGTACACAGTGAGAAGGCAGCTACTATCTTCAAGCCAGGCAGAGAGGCCTCATCAGAGCCGAGTGTGGTGGCACACGCCTGGAATCCCAGCTATTAGGGAGACCAAGGCAAGAGGATCACAAGTTCAAGGCCAGTCTCTGCAACTTAGGGAGACCCTGTCTCAAAATAAAATAAAAAGGGTTGGGGATTTAGCTTGGTGGTAGAGTGCTTGCCTAGCATGCAAGAGTTCCTGAGTTTGATCCCCAGGATCCAAAAGAGAGAGAGAGAGAGAGAGAGAGAGAGAGAGAGAGAGAGAGAGAGAGAGAAATCTGAGAGGCATGCCTCACCTGAAACAAAATTACTGGCATTTTTTGGTGGGGGTGGGGGTTTGCTGGGGATAGAACCCAGAGCCTTGTGCAAGCTAGGCAACTGCTCTGTCACTGAGCTACACCCCCACTTGCTGGCATGTTAACCTTGGAATTCCAGCAAAATAAAGTATTACATATACATGTCTGTTTCTCTAAGTACTCTGTTATTCACACAACACTTATTGATTTAAATGCATGGGGGTGGTCGGGACTGGTCTTTGAAAAGGTGACATTTGAGCAGAAACTTGAAGGAGATGGAGTCAGCTATGCAGGTGGAGGTAAAAAGTTACATATTTGTTTGAATATTGGTCCTTCTCTTTACCTTTATTTCAATGAGAATGTCTTGAAGGCATTTCTGTGCTTTGGGAATGTCTTAATCACTGTGATTCAGAAAGTAAGGAAAATAGTTTCAGAATTTCTACAGTTTCTTTCTTGCTTTCTTTTTTTCCATATCAGTATTTCTACAGTTTCTTAAAACCAGTAACCTAGGTGAGACTGGAAGATTTGTCTTTAAGTGTGAATTTGCAATAACAAGCATAGTGTGTTTGTATTGCAAGATACAGTAGACAAAGAGACATAGTAATGTTTAAGATGTTTTTACCCCATGTGGCGACATGTTCCTGTGATCCCAGCTACTTGGGAGGCTGAGGCAGGAGGATAGCTTGAGACCAGGAATTTGAAGCAAATTTGGGCAACAATAGTGAGACCCCCATCCCCCCCCAAAAAATGGTAATCTTGATGGGGGAAAGTGTAACCTTTACATATTTTTTTTTGTGTGGGAATACAAAATAGCATAGTCACTTTGGAAAAGAATATAGCAATATCTTATGAAGTTAAACGGACACCTATTTCTTTGACCCAGAATTTTAACTCATAAGAAATTAAAGGGAAATAAAAATATGTGTTCAAAGAGTGCATGCAAATGTTCATAATTACTCATAACCCCAAGCTGGTCCATCAACTGGTAAATAAGTAAATTGTGTTATATTCATATTAAGGAAAATTGCTCAGCAATAAAAAGAAATATACATGCAACATGGAAAATTGCTCAGCAATAAAAAGAAATATACATACAACATAGATAAATCTAAGAAAAAAGTATATACCAAGTGAAAGAACTCATACGCAAAAGACTACATACTGTGTGTATGTGCATTTATATGAAGTTCTAGAAAAGGAAAAATCATAGCAACATAAAGCAGATCAATCACTGCCTGGGCGTGTGGTGGGCAGAATGTTGGAAGGGCAGGGAAAGCAGTCAAAGGGCACAGGAAACCTTTTTGAAGTGACGGAAATGTTCTATACATTCTGGTGGTTGTTATACAACTACATATAATTACTAAAATTCAATAAACTGAACACTTAAGGTGATAAATTTTATTATATGTAAACTATACCTCAATAAATCTGGAAAAATTCATCACACTATACAATTTAAGATTTGCAGCTGGGGGCTGGGATTGTAGCTCAGTGGTAGAGCACTTGCCTAGCCTGTGTGAGGTACTGGGTTCAATCCTCAGCACCATATAAAACTGAATAAGTCAAATAAAGATATTTGCCCATCAAAAAATTAAAAAATATATATATTTAAAAAAAAAGAGATTCGCATCTGGACATGATGGTGCACAACTATAATCCCAGAGGCTCAGGAAGAAGGATTGTGAATTTGAAGCTAGCTTCAGCAACTCAGCGAGACTCTGTCTCTAAATTAAAAAAAAAAAAAAAAGTTTGTGGGGATGTGGTTCGGTGGTAAAAATGCAGGCTAGGCACTGTGACATATACTTGTAATCCCAGTGAATCAGGAGCCTGAGACAAGAGGATCCCAGTTTAAGGCCAGCCTGGGCACCTTAGTCTCAAAATAAATTAATATAAAAGGGCCAGCGGGGTGTAGTTCAGTGGTAGAGTATCCCTGGGTCCAATCTCTTGTACCTACACATACATACACACACCAAAAAAAAAAAAAAAAAAAAAGAAAAGAAAAAGAAGAAGCAAGATTTGCAGAACTTTCTTCATGTAGAAAATAATTGGACTGGGATGTTGCTCAGTGGGAGAGCCGTTGTTTAGCCTGTGAAGGCCCAGTTTTCAATCCCTAGCACTGACTTGATTTGTTGGAGCAACAGTAGGGTGGATATTTGAATATTGCTCTCTAGACCCTTGGTCATTATACTCTGTTGAACTCTAAACAGGTTATTTCCCAGGCTTCTCTGATATGAATAGCCTAGTGTTACAGTTTGGATCAGATATGTCTCCCAAAGGCCCATATATTGAAAATCTGGTCCCTGGAGTGGTGCTATTGGGAGACTGTGGAACTTTTAAGATGTGGGGCCAGGGTTGCTGGCAGTGTAGCTCAGCAGCAGAGCATTTGCCTGGCACCTGCAAGGCACTGGGCACTGGGTTTGATAAGTAGCACACACACACACACACACACAAAAAAAAAAAAAAGAATAGGTGGCACCTAACGGGCGTACTCAGGTCACTAGGTGTGTTCCCTTGAAGGTGATAGTAGGATCCTTTCTCTTTCACTTTCTGGCCATGAAGTGAAGAGTTTTGCTCTGCCATGTACTCCCACCACAATGTACTATCTTGTCATAGACCCCAAACCGTACAGCCAATTGGTCATGACTGGGCTCCTCTGAAACCATGAGCCAAAATAACCTTTTTCCTTTTATAAGTTGACTATCTCAGGAATTTGTTAGAGTAATGGAAAGCTGTCCAATACACCTAGGGTGCATTGTTGAGTCAGAGATTTGAGGGGATAGGCCTAGTAATGTATATAATTTATGTGTTAGTTTTTTCTTGCTGTGACCAAAATACCTGACAAGAACAACTTGGAGGAGAAGTTTATTTTGGCTCACAGTTTCAAAGGTTTACTCTATGGGGGGCTGCCTCCATTGCTCTGAGCCTAAGGTGAGGCAGTACATAGGCAGAAGGGTGTGGTGGAGGGGTCTGCTCTGACCAGGAAGCAGAGAAGAAAAGAGGGGGAGAGTACTGCAGGGAAGATGAACCCTTCCAGGGTATTCCCCCAGCAAGCCACTCCCTCCAATCATGCTCCATTTACCTACAGTTACCACCCAGTTAGTCCACACAAACTAGGACGGACTGATAAGGTTACAATTCTCACAGTCCAATCATCTCACCTCCGAAAATATTTCTGCATTAGCACAGGAGCTTTGGAGACATACCTCATCGCCAAAGCATAACATTCCACCCTTGGGGCCCCAAAGCTCATATTCATCTCACAGTGCAAAATGTATTTAGTTGATCTCCAAGAGTTTGCATAGTCTTAACAGTTCCAGGTGTTGTTCAAAAGTCCAAGCTCAAAGTCTCATCTGAGACCCAAGGTAAACTGTTGCTTGTAGAGCCATTGTAAAGATCAAAAGTAAATTACATTTATCTGATACACAATGCTGACAGGGTTCTTGTGGAGATAGGGATGGAGTTTGTGTTTCCCGATGTTTGAGAACTTGAGAACAACAAGGCAAGCAAGCATAGCAAGACTGATTCCAGAAACTGATAGAGGAGACTGCGACTGGGACTCAGAGGTAGAGCACTCGCCTAGCACTTTGGAGGTGCTGGATTCGATCCTTGGCACCATATAAAAATAAATAAATAAAATAAAGGTACTGTGTCTGACTACGACTAAAAAAATTAAAAAAAAAAAAGAAAGAAAGTGATAGAGAACAGATTCTTCCAGAGAGCAGGGGACCTCAGAGCCAAAATCCTGTGGGAGGGGTGCGACGTACCTTCTCCTGCTCCCGGGGGTGCTGGGGATTGAACGCAGGGTCTTAGTGCATGCAAGGCAAGCACTCTACCAACTCAGCTATATCCCCAACACTGTGACTTGCCTTTTTATAGCCCTCAGAACCTCTCTGTCATTAATCATTCTTTCCTTCTTTCCCCTCATATGTGCCTAGGAGCTCTAAAGTTGCCTAGGAGTCAGAAAGTCTCAGATGAGACTTTGAGCTTGGACTTTTTTTTTTTTTTTTTTTTTAGAGGAGGAAACATTTATTTGGGGGCTCATGGTTTCAAAGATCTCAATCCACAGACAGCAGGCTCTATTCCTCAGGGCTTAAGGTAAGGCAGGACATCATGGTGGAAGAGTGTGATAGAAACAGCTCACATGATGATCAGGAAGCAGAGAGAGAGGTCTCCACTTGACAAATACAAATATATACCCCAAAGTCATGCCCCAATTCCCACCTCCTCCATCCACACCCTACCACTTCAATTCCCACTGAGTTACCCCATTAGGGGATTAATTCAGTGCTTGGGTTAAGACTATTATAATCCAATCATTTATCATCTGAACCTTCTTGCATTGTCTCACATGTGATCCTTTCAGGGACACCTCACATCCAAACCATAACATCTGGTGTTCTGAGAAGAATTCTGTTCCTGTTTGGCTGGAGCAAATGGCGATAGTTCGTTCCCTTTGTCAGGTGACCAATGCAACGGGTGGGTCCTGACTGGCTCTCCCAAGCCCCGTCTCAATCCTGTGGCCACTGCCTAGGAAGGCTCGGTTGGTAATAACCTCCGCAGGTTCAGAAGGGTCGACCAGCTGTTTCAGCGGGATCGTTTAGTGCTGAGTCACTGCGGTTTGTCTGCGAGACACAGGCGAACGGGAGCTTGAATTCAGCCGATCCGGGCTCCTGAGCTTGGACTTTTGAACAGCACCCAAAACTGTTAAGACTAAGCAGACTCTTGAAGATGAACTAAATACATTTTGCCCTGTGAGATGAACATGAGCTTTGGGGCCCCAAGGGTGGAATGTTATGGTTTGGCGATGAGGTATGTCTCCAAAGCTCCTGTGTTAATGCAGGAATGTTCAGAGGTGAAATGACTGGACTGTGCAGAGGTCCGGAGAGGTCCAAGGTGACCACCTCGGAAATTTTTTGATTTTTTCTTGATAAACAATCGTCACCCTCCTGACCCTCATTATTTTTATCCATGTTGACTTCCTGATTGAAAACTGTTGTTAGCCAATTTTCTCATTATCAGACTTCATCATTCTTACCTACGCGGGCTGCGGGGCCTTTCCCCCTACCTCAATGGCACAGGATAAACACTCCCACTCCAAAAGGAGGAATGGGGCATAGAAAGAAGGGATGGGATCAAAGTGTGACTAAAAAACAGCGGGGCCAGTATTTCTTGTGAGAAACTGATGTGACTCCACTTTTGAAAATAAATAGATAACAGCAGCTTCTACCTCAAGGCCTGTCCAAGGAAGGGGGCGTGACCCTTGTCCTTGGAAAAACCCACAGAGCACTCCTAAGCACATACCCACCCTGCTGAGTTGTTTGTCTGTAAATAACAGGAGAGGTCTGCGCGCCAGGTGTCCCTGACTCAGTTAGGCTAGGTGAGGACCCATAGCAACCCCCCTAGCAACCTCCAATCAGCATGAGACAGGGAAAATATCTGGGATGCCAGATGACCCCCCAGTAGTTTATGGTGGTTGATAACATGTTGGGAAACATTGTAGTTTAGCATGTACTCCCCTCGTGGCCTAAACCAATCAGTTCAAAGGAATCCCCCTCTTGTACTAACCAATCACCCCTACCCAACTTGTTCCTGCCAGTGAATGTGCTAATCAATGTTAAGAGTTGTTGTTTGATTTTCCCTCGTATGGAATGATTTGCTGTGTGATGTTGTGATGGATAGAGTATCCCCCAAAACCTATCTCACTGGACAAAGGACCGAGACTCACTCTCGGGACTGCTGCATCGGAAACAGTTGTGAGTCCAGGCTCGAGCTTGCAATACTCTTGTGTGATTGCATCAGATTCGGCTCCTGGAGGTCTATTGGGGTCCCGCGAACCTGGCATTACACTTGTAGCTACAACTCCGGGCATCTGGGGCAGATGGAGGGAGATATTGTCTCCACAGGGCTTGGGCTGCTCTGCCCCTTTGGCTTTGCTGGTTGCAGTCCACATGGGCTCTTCACGGGGCTCCCTCCACAGCCTCCAGCTTTCCTCAGCAGACAGGCCGTGCTTCTGGCACCTCTTATTCCTAGGGTCTCCATTCCAGCTTCAGCTTCACAGCTTTACGCATCTCCCTCTTGGATGCCAACTCTGCTACACTTTGCCTGGCCCCCCAGGTCTTCCTTTGAAATCTGGAAGGGAACTTCCATGACCCCCTGACTCTAGCATCCTGCTCATATGGATGATGCTAAGGTCTGCCGCCAGCTTGACCAGAGGTCAGGCCTCCTTGGGCCTGTCACAGGAAAGTGTGAGGTCAGGTAACAGGAGGTGACCAAAGGAGGCAGATTTAAAAAGGCCACTGATCGAGGCTTTATTGAGATGTCACCCCCCCCAGGCGGAACTCGATCAGACCCGCAGAGTGGACAGGAGAAGGGTCTGAGGAGAAACCGCGTGGGAGCTCGACCGGACTGGACTTTTATGGGGCTTACAGCAGGAAGGGAAGGGCTTGGGACAGGAAAAGGTGTTTTTAGAGTCCCTTGTCCCCCTGGAGTTGGCCGGGGGAGCTGGCTGAACTCCAGGATTGTCCAGGAGATCCCGCTGATTGACAGGCGATTCCGGCGGCGCCTGATTGATGTTTCTATGTCGCGGGGGCTGCTTGGTGCTTTGTTCCTAAATCACCACGACCGACCTGACAGAAACCAGGGACCTGAATCTCCAAACCTCTGTTTTTGTGTTCTGACGAAAGAAAATTTAAAGTCAGACACCAAAAGTCATGCAAGAGAACTTTATTACAGGTGAAACTAAAGTAAAAGCAAAGTGAGGCTTAAGCAGAGAGCACTCTCAAGAGAGACAGAAAGAGGGAGTGGACTCCAGGAAGAGAAGGACAAAGGAGACAATTTATTACTGCTTGATGTTTACCAGGAGAGCTGGGGAACACCTTCTGTATTCTTTGCCAACCGGGTGTTCGACTCCTTCATGTCAGGTGTCAGGCCATGGAGGGTTTTTTTTTTTTTTTTTTTTTTTTGGTGCTGGGGATTGATTGCATGTGAGGCAAGCACTCCACCAATCCAGCTAGGTCCCCAGCCTTGGGCCATGGAGTTTTTGACCTTAGTTGGTCCTCTATGGCCATCCTATTTAGGGCAGCTTCATCTACAAGTCAATCCCGTGTTAATGGGGGCGCTGGGGTCAATAGCTGGTCAGAAGTTACCTTAGTGCACCTGCGCTACTGAAAGACTCTTCCTTCCCAGACAACTGGAGGCACCTACAGCCATAATCCTAACTTCACATCTACATCAGGCCACCCTGTCAAGGGTTAGTCCCATTAATGCTTTTCTCTTGAAATGTTTTACAAATAGCTCCCTTGCTTTTGTTTGCTTTCTACAGATGAACTGCCACCATTTGATTTCTCAAGATAGTTTAAAGAAGGACCCTGAAGTAATTTAAAGGACACTTACTGTGCATTCCAGGCTCTTTGTTAGCTACCACCTAACAGACTCAGGCTGAGAAGGTCTCCAGGGCCTGAGCAGGGGGAACACCTTCTCTTCTCAAACAGTCTCCCCTTCCACACCCTTGAGACTGCAAAGAATGTGCTCCTGCCAATTTCTGAGATGCCCTCAAGACATCTGTCCCCTTGTCACTGTGTGAATTACTAACTTCTCTTCAGTTGTGCTAAGGTATCTAACTACACCTTCCTTGGCCCCAATTTTACATGCACTTTTCTGGTCCCAAACTGTGATGTTTAAAAATCCTTCAGCTCTGCTTCCTCCTCCCAATTCTCACAGTAAACCTGGGCAAAAGCTTCCAGCAAAATCCCTTTATTGCAAAGAAAATATGTAGGGTCAGCACAGCGGGCCCACTGCTTGATTCAAACTAGCATGAATTGATTAGTTTATAGCTCTTTCTTACAATCCAATAATTTCACCTTCAACATTCCTGAATTAACACAGGACCTTTTGGGGGCTTTATTAGATATGGAAAATGACAAACCCCAAAATAGTGTGGGCTGGAAAATCGGAGTGAAAAAGAAAGCCATACATGGATAGCATTGATCCTTTCCCAAAACGTTCTTTCCCAGTGAAAAAACAAGCCCTGGAGAGAAGGTGTCTGTCAAACCTAGAATGAGTCTCTAGGAAAAGACTTAAGCATTGATCTCTCCCTAAATATATTCTTTCCATATGCTGGCCGCTGAGCCCCGACCCTTCATCATGCCCAGAAAAAAAAAAAAGCCCTAAATTCCTGAATGCCAAACTAACACATTCATCAATTAAGTCACCTCTCAGTGTAACCTATATAAGCCTAGTCCCCTCCTTTGTCCAGTGGCTCATTTTCTACCATTCCTGCATGAAACTTTGTTCCTGAATAAAGGGCTAATCCGTGAACTTTGGGTCAGGCCAGGTCCTTTTGTGCTAACAGGGTGCCTCAGACCTCAGATCGAAACTATAACAATTAATAAGCCCTCACCAGAGGGAAATTTGAGGGGAGTGCTGCCTAAATATAGGATCTGAAACCTAAAGGGCATTTTCTCCTCTAATGTGTGAAGAGATTGCCACTGTTGTCAAATAACCGCACACGTGCATTGGTTACTCCATGTGGAAAGTAGTACTACTGATTCTAGAAAGCCTTACAAAGCTTTTCCCCATATGTTCCCTGAATTGGGTGACCTTCCATGGTCATGGTTGTTAGGGACAGACAGATGAGGATAATGGGAAAAACGAAGTTAAGAAAATAATTCTCTAAAATGGGCCGGCTGTGTTGACCCTACCTGTTTTCTTTGCCTGTAGCCCTACGAGGCCTAAGTGGACAGGATATGTCACATTCCTCAGCACACTGAGACAGGGACAAAGGACAGGTAGCTGAAGAAAAAGGAAATGGGTTGCTAACACCTTGTACTCCAGCACCCTCCCTTCCAACCCCCACCCAACCCCCAACCAGCTAGGGCTGCTCCTTGGGGTATAAAAAGGATGTGGGGAGGGGAAAGGAAATCTGAGATCTATAAAAGGGGCACACCCCCTCTCACAGGCAAGCAGTTCTGAGCCCTGACTTCTCTGTGGAGAAATCTGCTCAAACAATTTCTATGCTTGCCTTTTGCCTTGGTGTTTCTTTCTTTCTTTCTTTTTCTTTTCTTTTTTTTTTTTTTTTTTTGAGAGAGAGAGAGAGAGAGAGAGAGAGAGAATTTTTTAGTATTTATTTTTTTAGTTTTCGGTGGACACAACATCTTAACATCTTTTTTTTTTTTTTTTTTTTTAATGTGGTGCTGAGGATCGAACCCAGCGCCCCACGCATGCCAGGCGAGTGCGTTACCGCTTGAACCACACCCCCAGCCCTGCCTTGGTGTTATTTGAGTAACTGGTATCAAAATAACCTGTTATCTGCAAGAAAATGCAGGCAGGAAAAAAAGATTAATAAGAGGAAGGAACTCAAAGTTACTTAGAAGGGAGAGACTTTGTGACCCATTTTACAGATCAGATTCTATTAGGATAGTTCCCCCTAACCATAAAATCTGTAAGAATGTATGTTTAAGAATCCAGTTAGAATTGGTCAGCATGGGCCAAGGTAACCTAGAGTTGCCATGGCAGTGGGGACCTGAATGTCTGATTCACCCTGCAGTTAGTCACAAGTCAAGAGGTGGACCTAGGCGGGACTCCGGAGAAATTTCTCTGGGATCGCCAAGAAAACAAGTGCAGGAGAGACCCATTGTCCATTTCCTCTCTGAAAAAACCCACTCTCCCTTGAAGAGTGTCCCCTTTCCCTTTTCCTCTTCCTTTAATAAACTCATGCCTATTACTCTGAGTGACCTGTCTGAAATCTTTCTTAGTCACAAGAATTGGAAGTTTGAAGAGGGGGTCCGGTCTTGTGGCTGCCTCAGTTTCTCAGAAGGCCCTAGCTTTCTAACAGTTTCTCTTTAAAAAAAAAAAAATTTTTTTTTTTTTTTAAACCAGGGATTGAACTGAGGGGTACTTTACCACTGAGCTACATCCCTAGTTGTTTTTAAATCTTTTATATTGAGGCAGAGTATTGCTAAATTGCTGAGGCTGGCCTTCAATTTGCAATCCTCCTTCTTTAGCGTCCCAAGTCACTAGAGATTATAGGCCTGTAACACTGATCCTGATGTCACTTTGTTACAGAGCTGGGGCCTGCTGAGAAACTAAGGCAGGGATATATTTTAATGAGCTAGCTTAGGGGTTTATATAGATATTGGATATGATGAGCATTGATCAAAATCTATGTCAAACAGGCATTGAGAACAGCACCAAAAGCACTGATCAAAGTCTATGTAAAACAGGCTAAATTGTTAAGGCTGGCTTTGAAATCCTCCTGCCTCAGCTTCCCAAGTAGCTGGGATTACAGGAGTGTGCCACCATGCCAGTACGACTGGCTGCCTCTGGTCTTTTCTGTTTTGCTTTCTGTCTTAAATACATTTACTGCTTTGGCAGTTACTCATCCATAAGAAGTAAATTACCACATAATCTCTTTACAGATTTCTCTGACACGCTTGTCCAAGCAAAGTGCTAATACTTCCGCTCTTTTCATTCAGCTGCTTTACCATTCTGAACTCATTAAACTAATGAGCTACAAATACGGGATCTTGAGGACAGCAACTATGTCTGGTTCATCTTTACTTAGAGAGCCAGTCAGAGCAGTAGGCAGCGAAAAAATGCTTGTGGATTTAGTGAAAGCACTCTAAGGAACAAAATTAAAATAATTAATACTTATTTTTTGTGTGTGTGGTGCCGTGAATGGACCTAGAGTCTCACACATGCTAGGAAAGTGCTCTAACACAGAGCTACATAGAGACAGAGCCATATTAAGCTGCCTAAGGCTGGCCTCAAACTTGTAATCCTCTTGCCTTGGCCTCTCTAATTGCTGGGATTACGGGAATGTGCCACCAAGCCTGGCTGAATGTTATCTTAATTTCTTTTAAAATTCAGTATAATCTAAGTGCATTAAAAATTTAAAATCCGGTTGCACTAGCACAGGCCTGTAATCCCATCAATCTGGGAAACTGGAGCAGGATGATTGCCAAGTGTATGATTCCTAAAAAATCTTAATCAGAAAAAAACTTTAAGATGTGGGTCTCATGGGGATAAATATGTCTGAAAGCATTCTTAAGAGAGAAATGAACCTCTTCTTTAATTCAATATAACTTGGCCAACATATTCATTCCAAGGCCTTAAAATAATCATGTTATTCATATTAAAAAAACTAGGATGACATACACAAAACATAAAATTAACCATTTTAAAGTATACAATTCAGTGGCAGTGAATGAATTCACAATATTATGCAATAATATTAAGTTCTGAAATAATCTCATTAACCTCAAAGATAATCCTGTACCCTTTAAGGACTTAGTCCACCGTCTCCCTCTGGACCCCAGAAACTACTAGAAACATTAACTTTTAAGATGTACTAAGTAACTGGGGTTTTTTGGTAGTGGAACTGAGCCCAGGGGTACTTTACTAGTGAGCTACATCCCTAGTTCTTTTATTTTGACCCAGGTTCACCCTGCATTGCTGAGGTCCGGCTAAGTTGCTGGGGTTGGTTTTAAATTTGCAGTCTTCCTGCCTCGGTCTACTGAATTGCTGGGATTAGAGGCATGTGCCTGGTTGTACTAACTTAAAAATATACACAGTAGATATTTTAAAAGACATAGATTTTAGAGGTATACACACATATTTTAGTTATACAGAAAAGAGAAGTACAGTTCTTTTTCAATAATCTCAAAATTTTCAGTTTTTATTAACCATTTTATGTACATTGATACTGAGTCCTGAAACTGATAAAAACATGTCCAGAGTTTCTTACATAGTTAATGTACAAATACTCATTTATATTTTGCATAATAATGAAAGTGAAAATGATACAATAGTTATAGTTACATAAAAATATGTACAAGGATACAAACTTTATTATCTGACTTATAAAAGTGTAGATACTACACAAAAAAATGAGATTATAATTTTCAGAAAAGGAAAATGTGACCAAAATCCCTTTTCTTCTTAGAATTTAAAAATAAAATTGCTGATAATAAATTCCTAATGGACAGCCAAATCTTGGACTAATTCAAATTAGCAAGGGTTAGAGAGGTGAAGCATTATGCTTTTTTCCCCACAATGCTCGGGATGGAACCCAGAACCTCAGGAATGTTAGACAAGCACTCTATCATTGAGCTACATGCCCAGTCCAACATCTGGCATTTAAAAACTAAGGTTTGTAGTTTAAAAATACATCTTCTAAAAATTAAAAATGGCTTATTCATTTTATTCCAGATTCTGGAAACACGCTAGGAAAAGTAAATGTTGAAAACTTGATTCTTTGGAAAGATGTACCTCTAGTACTGGAAAACATCGTCAGGGGGACCTGGTGGTCAAACCCTAAGAAGAAACTCATGATATACCAATAATACTCAGAACAAAGAGGGAGAAATAATAAGCACCTGTTTTACATTAGAATTATAAGGCATGACATGATTTTAATGAGTTTTGAAAAGGATTTCAAATATTAGTTTAGAGAACCACTGATCTTATGACAACCTTGAAAATAGTACATCACACATTATCAAGATGCTATCTTTTTTTGGTGTGGGGGTATACTGGGCACTGAACTCAGGGGCACTCAACCACAGAGCCACATCCCCAACCCTTTTTTTGTATTCAGGGTCTCACTGAGTTGCTTAGTGCCCAGCTTTTGCTGAGGCTGGCTTTGAATTCTGGATCCTCCTGCCTCAGCCTCCCAAGCCACTGGGGTCATAGGGATGTGCCGCTGCACCCAGCTCAAGATGCTGTCTTACTAAGGAAATTTAGTTTCTAAAAAGAGTAATTAGAATTTTATTCTACTGGCTTGAGAAGCAGTTTCCTATTTTGAATTACATGACAACACAATCATTAAGTTAATGTCATAAAAAGAATAATGATACTAGTTTAGAAAAGGAGAAAGAGCCTCTTTCACTGGGTTGTAACAATGAGCTTAGAGGGGTCAGGACTGGAAAGCATGCATTGGGGGCAGGGCAGGGGCTCAGGTACCAAGCTGCTTATGCTCAAGGACAGAACAACACAAGGCACCCAGACAACTCAGAATGGCAGTGGCACCTGGATGCACAGTTACCACAGAGGGCCAGAGACAGGCTGCTGCTGCATCAGCTTTGGCCCATGTACTATGGGAATCAATCCCTGCCTTCAACAGTAAATTGAAAATACAAATATCTAAAAGCATACTTACCAAAAATAAATCTATTTTTATTTATGCTCATATTACAAAGCACAGAGGAGACATAAATTTTTTTTTCTTCTGGTACTGGGGATGGAAACTAGGGATGCTCTACCTTTGAGCTACATTCTCAGTCCTTTTTAAAATTATTATTATTTTTTATTTTGAAATAAGGTCTAGTTGCTAAGGCTAGCCTCCTACTCCTGCCTCAACTTCCAGAGTCAGGATAGTTGGTGTGTACCACTCTGCCTCGAAACATTTGATTATTATTATCATTATTATTATTTAGTACCAGGCATTGAATCCAGGGGGACTTTACCATTTGAGCCACATCCCCAGCCCTTCTTAAAATATTTTATTTGGAGACAGGGTCTCTCTGAGTTGCTAAAGCTGGCTTTGACCTCATGATCCTTCTACCTCGGCCTCCCAAGCTGCTGGAATTACAGGCATGCACTACCATGCCTGGCAACATTCGATTATTTTTAAAAGAAATCTAAACAATGATGAGGTTTCTCTTTACTTCATCTTAAAAACTAACTTTGAGAAACAAACACCTAAAAAATCCTATGACTATTAATATGTAACAAGGCACTTAAAACATTCCTTTCCAATCCAACTCAAAATATACCTGTCAACGTTCTGGAAAAAAACTTGTTAAAAAGCACTTAATTTTGGTGCAATTTTTCATGGAATCCAGTGATATTTACCATTTACAAGGCAGAAAGCCCCAACTTCCTGCAAAACAACCTGAAAAGTGCTTTCATCAGTAACAGGAACACTGCTAGTGGTTTGCTCTTTCACTGACAACATCCTGCAGTCGTTTGAGTAAAACATCATCATTTTCTTGGCAGAGGCGTTTGGCAGGTGATTCTGCATCTCCACTGATGGCTATTGCTCGCTTCTTGGTTCTCTGGTCACCTTGCCTTATCATGTTGTTGATGTCTTTCAAACTCTATGCAAAAGTAGAGAACACGTGTGAATGAAAGGAGTGGGGTAGGGAAATACTAACAAAAACTGCTTTTTCCTACCCTCTTTTACTCGAATCTAAACATTGGAATAGAAATTATCTTTTGAATCTAGACCAACCTCACAGGGATAGCTAGAACTCATTTTTTGGGTGATTTTAAAAGTTGATGAACCTCATAACAGAAGTTCTCATAACAGCAGTCCTCAGACCAAAGCAGCAGAAGCATGTGGGAACTTATTAAGAATACAGATTCTGAGTCAGACATTTTGGGGGTGGCCTCTAGAAATCCATATTTTGATAGGCCCTTCCAGTGATTCTGATGCTGTCTAAAGTTTGAGATCCTCTTCCTTAGGGTAGTGCTTTTCAAAGGTTAAGATGGTTACTAATCATCTGGGAATCTTGTTAAAATGCAGATTTAGATTTAGCTGGGGCCTCTGATTTTTTATTTCTAATAAGTTCCCAAGTGATGCTGATGTTGCTGGTTCATGAACCATCCTGAGTAGCAAGGACTCAGAGAAGTGACTCCTGAAAGTTGTGCATCACAGTCATCTTGGAAGTGTGTAATAGTTAGAGTCTCAGAACTGCCTGCTAGTATTTTGTTTTTCAGGAGGTCTGTGGGACAGGTTTCTGAGTTCAACCAGTTTCCCAGGTGATTCTGACTCATGGTTTCAGAGTCACTACCTCGGAAATCAACTGGTCCAGGGCTGGGGCTGTAGCTCAATGGTAGACCGCTTGCCTAGCATGGGTGGCAATAGGTTTGATCCTCAGCACCACATAAAGTAAATAAATAAAATAAAGTTACAAAAAAAAAATTAAAAAGAAAAGAAAGAAATCAACTAGTCCAACCCTTGATCACAAGCAAGGATCTCTTCTACACAGAAATCAATTTCTACGAGGAAGAAGTACAGGTCTGTATCTTAGTCAACTTTCTTTGCCAAATATAGTAATAACACAGTAAGTGTCTGTTGTAACTGAATAGGAAATTAATGAGCTTAGGAGCTGCCATTGCATTTGGACCAAGAATTTATTCCAGTCAATACTGATCTGTCTTCTGGAGATATACTGAATATATCTGCTTGACAGCCCAAGATATATCTGAAAATGCCAATCATATATATCCCTATTCATCACTGTATGGAAATGAAGATGAAGATAATATTTTCATAAGAGTGTACATAAGAAGAGGGCCTTGTTTTCAGACTTTTCACTATCGTGGTTGTCATCCATCAAATGCACTTGAAAGTGTGTTCCTAGTCCTTTAAACTTAAGATTCACCCACGAGGAATGTACTACAGTTCCAATTACTCAGAGATTGAGGTAGGAGGATCACTTAAATCCCGAAGTTCAAGGCCAGCCTGGATATAGTGAGACTGTGTCTCAAACTCAAACTCAAACACACACACACACACACACACACACACTCCCCCATGTCTGATCACTTGTAGATGCTGCCTTCCTGGTCTCTTCTTGAACAGGGATATCCATGGGACTTTTGAAGTGAACTCTTTTAACACACCAATAGCAATAGATCAAATTATCTCAACAGAATATACAGCTCCTTTTTATTTTCTACTTTCTTTTTTTCAGTGCTAGACCCAGGGTCTCATGCCTGCTAGGAAGCACTACACTACTGTATTGCACCCCTGCCCTGAATATACTGTTCTTATTACAGAAAACATGCCATAGTTAACAGTTTATATGTGTGTGTATATATATATATATATATATATATTTTGGTACTGCGGATTGAACTCAGGGGCACTTAGCCACTGAGCTACATCCCCAGCCCTGTTGTGTATTTTATTTAGAGACAGGGCCTCACTGAGTCGCTAAGTGCCTCACTTTTGCTGAGGCTGGCTTTGAACTTGTGATCCTCCTGCCTCAGCCTACTGAACCCCTGGGATTACAGGCGTGCACTACTACCTCGCCCAGCTGGAGCAGTTGATATTTTATCAGTAGCAACTTTACAAAAAAAACAAAACCAGAATCAATGATTACTGACTGATAATTTGGTTTTTTTTGGTATGCACTTTTTTTTTTTTAATATTTATTTTTTTTTTAGTTCTCGGCGGACACAACATCTTTGTTGGTATGTGGTGCTGAGGATCGAACCCGGGCTGCACGCATGCCAGGCATGGCGCGCTACCGCTTGAGCCACATCCCCAGCCCCTGACTGATAATTTGAAAGCCATTATTATTATTATTATTAATTTTTTGGGGGGGTAAAGTTACTAGAAATCCAACTTTTCTGGCAAAGTTATATGACAATCTTAGCTTGAAATCCAATTTTTTTAAAAAAATGTGGTTTTCAACCCAGATGCCCTTCAATAGATGAATGGATAAAAAAAATGTGGCATCTATACACAATGGAGTACTATGCAGCAATAAAAAATGACAAAATCATAGAATTTGCAGGGAAATGGATGGCACTAGAGCAGATTATGCTTAGTGAAGCTAGTCAATCCCTAAAAAACAAATACCAAATGTCTTCTTTGATATAATGAGAGCAACTATGAACAGAGAGGGAGGAAGAGCAGGAAGAAAAGATTAACATTAAACAGAGACATGAGATGGGAGGGAAAGGGAGAGAAAAGGGAAATTGCATGGAAATGAAGGGAGACCCTCATTGCTATACAAAATTACATATAAGAGGTTGAGAGGGGAATGGGAAAATAAACAAGGAGAGAAATGAATTATAGTAGATGGGGTAGAGAGAGAAGATGGGAGGGGAGGGGAGGGGAGGGGGGATAGTAGGGGATAGGAAAGGTAGCAGAATACAACAATTACTAATTGGGTATTATGTAAAATTGTGGATGTATAACCGACGTGATTCTGCAATCTGCATTTGGGGTAAAATTGGGAGTTCATAACCCACTTCAATCTAATGTATGAAATATGATATGTCAAGAGCTTTGTAATGTTGTGAACAACCAATAAAAATTAAAAAAAAAAAATGTGGTTTTGGGGATCGAACCCAGTGCTTCACATGTGCTAGGCAAGCGCTCTACCACTGAGCCACGACCCCAGCCCTGAAAGCCAATTTTAACAAGTACACGTACTTAAGTTGTTTTGGAGTGAAGTCTCTGTGCACCTTACCTTAGAAGGACTGCCATTGAACTTATACAGCAGAGCACTCCTTGGTGTAAGGCCTGACCCATTCTTGTGTGGCGAAACATAAATGGAATGCTGCTGAGAAATTCGGCGTGGTGAGCCAGGTTGTTGCTTAATATGTGGAAAAGGAGAGAGTGGTGGAGCATCCATCTAAAGTAACCCAAAAATCAGATTAAAAAAAATTTTTTTTCTTGTTTTGAACTTACCTTTGTTTTTTTTGTTTTTTTGTACTGGGGATTGAACCCATGGGTGCTTTATCACTGAGTCACATCCCCAGCCCTTTTTATTTTTATTTTGAGACAGACAGGGTCTTGCTAAGTTGCTGAGGCTGGCTTTGAACTTGTGATCCTCCTGCCTCAGCCTCCCGAGCGGCTGGGAT
Organism: Urocitellus parryii; assembly: GCF_045843805.1. Taxonomy (NCBI): domain Eukaryota; kingdom Metazoa; phylum Chordata; class Mammalia; order Rodentia; family Sciuridae; genus Urocitellus; species Urocitellus parryii. The sequence goes on from NC_135536.1 coordinate 178,615,958, forward strand.
TAAAGGTGTGCCATCACGCCCAGCTAGAGCTTTCTTTTTTATAGCCCATGCCTGGTCTTCTGGAGATACCTCAGCCTAGACAATGGTAACACTTCCTCAGTCCAACTGTTACTGCCCAAACTGGGGTCTATATAAACATTTCTCAGTATTAACTTTATTAAAGATCCAGGCCTACTTATTTCCTTTGAGAAAAACACTCAACTCACAATATAATAAGAGAAACCAAAAGCAACAGAAAAAAAAAAATACCCAAGTACCCAAATTAATTGTTTTAATATTTTCTTGTTCCCACTGAGCCTTGCCAATATGTATACCTAATTTTTAGCAATAAAACCACAGGTCTCTGATCTACAACAGCCTTACTCACTAATTTCCTAGTCATTCTATAATTAATTGCCAGTGAATATGCTATCTATAACAGCCTTACTCACTAATTTCCTAGTCATTCTATAATTAATTGCCAGTGAATATGCTACTATATAAAGCACCAGTGAGGCTTTAAACTATGCAATACTTATTTAGCAAAATACACCAACTATAACTATAATTATTAATATAGTAATAAAATGTAAAACGTACCACATGGTCCTGATTTGACAAGTCATATTTCAATGCAAATGACTTCACTCTTCCTACATATATTGTATTGTAAAATTTGATAAGATCACCTCTTTCCTCTTTCACTGGTCCACTGGGACAGTTAGGTGTTTTTGTGGCATTTTCCAAATCTGTTAAAAAGAATTCAGTGTTGTGATAGGCTTATTTTAATATACAAGCTGGTGATTTGAATTATGGCTATCTTTATGATATAAAAAAAACCCACATGGGGCTGGGGATGTGGCTCAAGCAGTAGCGCGCTCGCCTGGCATGTGTGCGGCCCGGGTTCGATCCTCAGCACCACATACCAACAAAGATGTTGTGTCCGCCGAGAACTAAAAAATAAATAACAAAAATTCTCTCTCTCTCTCTCCTCTCTCACTCTCTCTTTAAAAAAAAAAAAAACCCACAAATCCTTATGAAAAGCAATTAGTATTTCCAGAGAAGGTTCATAAATCCATCTGCATTATTTTTAGATCAAATTGGAATCTAAAGAAATATAAGCATGTGAACTAAAGGTGGTGCTCTTTCTCTAGATGCCACTTAAGCAAGCATTTTTCACAGCCATAGCCTTGAACTCACCATCAAGGTTGCACCATCCTTGGCTAGGATATAGTTAAAGCTTCATGGTATGGGTGGCAATAGCAAACCCTGAGCTTCAGATAACAAAAAGGCCTGCAGATATTCTGACCGACTCTTTTAAAAAGGTAGAAAAAAAATTAAAAAAATTATTTTTGTTGTTGTTGTAGATGGACACAATGCCTGTATTTTTATTTATTTTTATGTGGCGCTAAGGATTGAACCCAGGGCCTCACACATGCTAGGTGAGCGCTCTACCGCTGAGTCACAATCACAGCCCTCAAGGATGCCCTTTTAAAAAGAAATGATGTTTAATCAAGTTGTCCCATCAGTCTTATACAACAAGAACATACAAGAGATAATCATAGAGCAATCAAGAATGAGTTCTGCAGCCAGCCATCTCAGAGTTAGCACCCTTAACTCTGGTTATTAGCAACAAGAAACAAACAAAAAATAACAACAAAAAAAGGGGTGTGGGGTGAGTATTGTGTGGATTAGCTGGGGAAAGCACATTCGCAAGGCTCTAGAAACCTAAGTGTTAACCATGGTGAGAATCTGAATTATTTGTAAACTATTAGATAATCCCATGTGACTTGCAATGTATCCATCCAGGCAATGAAATAAAACAAGTACAATTTAATAAAAATGTTCCAAATAGGTTTATTGTTGGCAAGGTAGCAGATAGAAAACCTAGTGGGAATATTTTTATGGTCATGTCCATAGCAAATGGGAAACTGCATTCTAAAAGACTTGGTAATGACCACACTTAAATTACTCTTTAAAAAATTAGCCTTTAAAATAACAAAAAAGTCTAGAGATGTAGCTGAGGGATAAAGCACTTACCTAGCTGTATAAGGGGATGGGGGACAGAGGACAACGAACCATATTCATTCACAAAATATAATAATTTTTTTTTTTTTTTTTTTAGTTCTCGGCGGATACAACATCTTTGTTGGTATGTGGTGCTGAGGATCGAACCCGGGCCACATGCATGCCAGGCGAGTGCACTACCGCTTGAGCCACATCCCCAGCCCAATAATTTTTTTAATATACATTTTTTTTAGTTGTCGATGGACCTTTATTTTATTTGTATATGGTGCTGAGAATTGAACCCAGTACCTCACACATGCTAGGCAAGTGCTCTACCACTGAGCTACAACCCCAGCCCAAAATACAATAAATCTGACACTGCTTATAAACAAAATAGTAAATAAAAGCTGCTATTTACTGAGATATTACTGTAGGCAAGCCTTGTGTTAAATTCTGTAATTCTTTTTAACAAGTCCTAAGTAAATACTGTAAAATTTTCAATTTACTATATCTACTTGAGTATTATTATGTTATTTAAGTCATAATTTAGTCCTCGTAAGTCTTCAAATCAAGAATGCCAGCCTGGGGTGGTCTGCTAACATGGCAGTGAAGAATTCACAGTCCACGAATGGGGGGGCTAATACGTTCATCAGGTAGCTCATTCTCCACAGGGCTGGTCTTAGGCATATCTCAAACATGAACAATGCTTTGCTAATTAATATAATCAACATCAGAAATGGGTTTTTGGTAATGAAAGAAGTGACCATTTATTAAGTGTGACTGTAACAGGGGTCCCTTTCACAAAATGGAGTCCACTTCATGCTTTGCTGCTAGACCACTGGCAACTTATTTTAAAACTGACATATTTATTCATCCTTCTTCTCCCTTTCCCCTTCCCAACCACAGGAGAAGGAAGATTAATTCCTGCCCTAAGTCGAGTTATCTGAACTTCTGCTCACTATGCAAAAGAACAAAGATACTGGACACAGAAATAACAGCTCTTTTAAGGATATAAGTCTTAGCATGGTGCATAAGGTGACAACAGGGTGCAATCTTGCTTGTAGTGGCAGAAACATCTAGGGACTTATAAACAGATAATTTCCTTAATTGGCTCCTCAAGAAGATCATGGACAGCTGTTTTCCCTGTCATTCATATTTTTAAATTTTAAGAATCTTTTATGTGTTTGATCAATGTATATATTTAGAGTAGAAAACTTCACCCAAAACACAGTTTACAGAGGACAAATTAATGGTCTCTGTGGAAGAAAGCACGACACATTCTTTTTCTCAAACTTATTTCCTTTCTTTTTTTTTTGAGACAGAGTCTCACTATGTCACCCAGGCTGATCCTGAACTCATGAGCTCAGGTGATTCTCCCATCTCAGCCTCCCAAGTAGCTGGGACTATAGGCCAGAGTCACCATACCTAGTTTGTCTATTTCTTTTTAAAAAAATGTGTGTACTTCCCACCATACCTACATCATGACTCTGTGTTACCTGGCATCCACTATGTGATGTACAAGATAATCAAAGGTGTATTACATACAACATGTCAAATTGGATAGCTTACCATCATCTGTCATTTCAAAATCACCATTTATATTATTGTATGCCACTTCTTTTGGAACACTTTTCAAAAGAACACTTCTATACACCTAAGGGCCAAAGGGAGGGAAAAGTATAGCTGAATCAAAGATGCACATGTTCAGCAAAATCAAAATAACAAGAGCAAAATATCAAGCCAATTAAAAAGAATGTGTCACATGGGTGATAATCAAAGGTAAAATGTTATTAAATCTCTTAAGTGTAGACTAGGGCAAGCATCATGGAAGAAGAAATACTAAGGCAGAGCCTATTACCTAAAATGTACCATCTTAGTTTATAAAAAAAAGAAAAATTAAGAAGTAACTAGTCTGATGAACAGGTTCTTATGAAATAAAAATCACCTCAAAGATAAGAACTCATTCTTTCTTTTAATTCATTTTCATTTTTTAAGTTATCTTTTTCTTTAACGTTTATTTATTTGTTTTTATGTGGTGCTGAGGATTGAACCAAGCACCTTGCATATGCTAAATGAGTGCTCTACCGCTGAGCCACAGCCCCAGCTTTGGGTTGCCCCTAGAGCATTCCAATCTCCTTTCTGATGGAGAAAAGGAAATTTGTTTTCCTCCCTGATTTTTCTACCTCCAAGATAGCTGGAAAAACAAGTTCCATTTCCTTTTATCCTATAGGTAATTGGTCTTGAGAAGATATTCAGAAAGTAGTGGCTAGGCCCATTTTTAACCTACATTACTCATCTTAAACATCTTTAGGGACATCTGAACCTCTCTAGATTCTGCTCCTGAGGAGTTTTTCCTAATGAAAAGGCCCAGAAATTTTTAGTTTGTCAAAAGACTTAAATTCCTGTAGTTGGCCTTTTCCAAGTCTCTATCTATACTACCCATCACTGGTCTATTTTGGGGCTTCAGGAAAGAAGTAAAACTATTTTTAGATTCTCTTACAAGGAGGTATGACTATCTGCCCTAACTTTCTCTTTCTGTGTGTGACCTCCAGGTCCAAAAAGGAGGCTATTATATACTACCTAACAGCAAAGCAAATAGATTCTTGAATGACCAAAGCCTTAAGTTGTATTCTGCTGCAATAGTAACAATGGGAATTGAAAGTTCATTAAATACTTCCTATGTACCAGAGTACCATGCCAACATTTTACATTTCCATGCTAGAAAGGATTTACTGGATTCTCATCACAACCAGTGTAATAAATTATCAGAGATGCTTAACATCTAATCAAAGATGCAAACGTAAAGATTCTCCATAGATGACAGAAGAAGCTGTAGTTAAATAAATTAATCCTCAAATTTCACCAAATTTAAACATTATCAGAGAATCAAGATTTAAATGATTTTTTAGTTGTAGACAGACACGATACATTTATTTATTTATCTATTTATTTATCAGTATTTATTTTTTTAGTTACAGTTGGACATGATACCTTTATTCCAAACATTTAGTTTTTTATGTGGTGCTGAGGATAGAACCCAGGGCCCTGCGTATGCTAGATGAGCGCTCTACCGCTGAGCCACAACCCCAGCCCCAATTATTTTATTTATTTATTTTAACGTGATGCTGAGATTGAACCCAGTGCCTCACACATGATAAGCAAGCGCCCTACCACTGAGCCGCAACCCCAGCCTGAGAATCAAGTTTTATATAACGAAGACATATTATTATGATACATCTTTCACTAGACTTCCTAGTACAAAATGTCTCCCCACAAGAAATGGACAAACAGAATGGCAGTTCTTGTGAGAAGTACATCTAAGCATTCGGATGAGTCAGAAACAACAAGACTTCTCAGCTTCTGCTAAAATTGTCCTTTAATGAAACTAGCTCTTGAGTTTAATGGTATCCACTAAACCAGATAATCTAAAGTTAAATAAATTAATCCTCAATTTAATACAGTAAAACTATAAAGGAGGTTTATCTTTTATATAACTCATTAGCAAAAAAAAAAATAGTACAAATCTATTTTTGGATAGTAGGAAAAAGAATGTAACTCACATGACTATTAGCTTGAGGCTGATTCCTGTAACTTTTCATTATTTCTTGAAAAGTTCTTTCTTCTTTTGTTACCTAAGAGAAATAAAAAGCTACATTTGCCAACTGGCTTTTGAAAGAAAAATGGTTTGAACAAAAACTTCAATTATAGGTTGGCACTGAGAGCAGCCTTGCAGAAAAGCCATTAACCCAAGGGCAATCCATGACTAAAAACCACTAACATTTATGATTTTTATTACCTTTAAAGTTCAGGTTTTTACGGCCAGTGGGGACTCAGTTAATAGTTTCATTAATCAAAAAGCACCGAAATTGCTAAGGTATAAATCTACTGAGAATGCATTTCTTTATAAAAAGAATGAGATAAGAAAACTCAGACCTGCTGAACCCCATGCAGTCTCCAGTTTTCTTAGTTTTAAGTACTTATTTAAGAGTAATTTAACTACATATTAAATAATAGAAACTGTTTTACAGTGATTCACAGTAAAACTGAATAGCTATTGTAGGATTAGGTTTTTAACATTTCAGGACAGAGTAGGGTTTCTAATACTTAGATGTCAAGAGGTGGCTCACAGAAAGGAAATGGGTTAGTGATCCAAAAGCAAATCCATTTTGTTTTATCTGTTAATATAACATTCACTAAAATTACACCTTTCTCTGCTACACAGTCTATTAGCACTAAACCTGCTGTCTACAATGATGAGCTAGAAATGACAAAAACCTGAACTCTGACAGTTTTCTGGAAAATGGAAATGGTTAGTTTTTAACATTTATTAAGACCTATTTTGTACAGAGATTTTTAAAGAAGCATTGTGGGAGGAGGTGCTCACAAAGGAGTTTGAAAACACGTCCTTTACTTTAAAAATCACTTCTTAAAATTGTATTCAAGGGGAGGAGGGAAGAAGTGCTGGGGAGTGATATTACCAAATTATATTGTTGTATTGTGTGCATGCACAAATATGTAACAACAAATCCCACCACTATCTACAACTATAATGTACCAATTAAAAAATATGGGGATTGCATATACAAGGGCCTGGATTCAATTCCCAGCACCAAAAAAAAAAAAAAAAAAAAAAGTAGGGGAACAAAAAACCAACTATACATCAATTAGAACTGATGGTTTGGCCTACAGTCAAGACAAAAGTAGAAAGAAATTTTTCAGATATAGAATTTTAAAAAACAAGTAAAATATGCTATTTTATGTCTTAAAACATGGTGTAGCATGGACTGGGGCTGTGGCTCATTGCGGTAAAGCGCTCGCCTAGCATGTGTGAGACCCTGGGTTCCATCCTCAGTACCACATAAAAATGAATAAGTAAAATAAAGTATTGTGTCCAACTACAACTAAAAAATATAAAGAAAAAAAAAGCATGGTGTAGCAACTTAAAAGTAAAATGCATTTCTGAGGCAGCACGATAAAACACCAGAAAGAAATATAGAAGCGTTTTTTTTTTTTTCCTTTTTTGGGCAATACTGAGGACCGAACCCAGGGGCACTCTGCCACTGAGTGACAACCCTAGCCCTTTTTATTTTGAGACAACCTAGCTGAGGCTGGCTTCAAACTTGTAATCCTCCTATCTCACTCTCCTCAATTCCTGGAATTACCGGCGTGTACCACCACATCAGGCTAGTGCAGAAGATATTTTACACTAGATTATAAGTGAGGAGATCCTAGGCTGCTACTTACTGTGTAACTTGGGCCAAATTATTTTGAGTTTTGGGCCTCATTATTTCACCTAAAATGTAATGATTATCTCGTTTATAAGTATCACATCAGAAACGTCAAGGAGTAGGGGTGGAAATGGCATTATTCATATATTCTCTTTTATGACCAATTTATTCTTATGAAATGAAAAGCTGTTTATGATGAAACTAACTGAAGAGTCCAGGGAATAGAGTATCTTAAAATTACTATTTAATAATAGTGGGTACTGTTGTTTTGTAGCACAAAAGCAAACGAAGGATCAAGTTCAAGAAATTTTTGCTTGATATTTTAAATAAGGTAACTAGAGCCAAGACCTTCTCTATGCTTACCTTCGCCATGATGTAAAAGGCACAAAGAAGGAGCTGGTCCAAATGCCTATCTTTCATCAAATCAGGGCAGTGAACTAAGGTGAATTCAAAACATGTCCATATCTTTCTTCGTAATTCATTTGAAACATCCAGTTTTAAACATAAATCGCGTAAGCGTACACTTGCTAAATGATAAACCTAAGATATAAGATAACACATTGATATAAAAAAATTAAGTGAGTCATTTCTCAAGCTTTTATGGTTTACCACTGAACATGGGCTTACAGACCAAGACAAAACAATATCTAGGGTGCTGATATTTTACTTAAAATTTCTGTTCAATAACACTAGTTAACTGCTATGGCAAGAGTATACAGATTAAAGAGAAATTATCTTTGGAATAACCCTTGCACCCCCAGTTTGGGACTAGGGATTGAACCCAGGGTGCTCTACCATTGAACTACAACACCAGTGCTTTTTTGAGACAGGGTCTCACTAAATTGCAGAGGCTGGCCTTAAACTTGCAATCCTCTTCCCTCAGCTCCCAAACCACTGGGATTAGTCAAGCAGATCTTTAGCATACTTCAAAAAACTCCCCCTCCCCCTATTTTATGGTGCTGGGGATCAAACCCAGGGTCTCTTATATGCTAGACAGGTGCTCTATGAATGAGCTACATACCCAGACCCTAAAAACACTTTATAAAGATGCTACTTGTTATTCTATGTTATTAACCATAGAAAATAAGAAATACTAAAAAGTAGGGTTTATCTACATGATGACCATTATGAATACATAATTTTTCAAGTGCTCAGGAGTTTATGTTTGTTTTCTTTGGGTTTAGGTAAAATTGTTAGAAAGGTTAACAGAACTAAAAGTTGGGGCTGGGGTTGTAGCTCAGTGGTAGAACACTCGCCTAGCAGGTATTAAGCACTGGGTTCGATCCTCAGCCCCACATAAAAATACATGAAATAAAAATATTGTGTCCATCTACAACAACAACAACAACAAAACCTAAAAAAATAAATAAATAATTTTTTGGGGTACTGCAGATTGAACCCAGAGGTACTTTACCACTGAGCCACATCCCCAGTCCTTTTTACTTTTTATTTTGAAACAGAGTCTCCCTAAGTTGCTGAGGCTAGCCTCAAAACTTTGATCCCCCTGCCTCAGCCTCCCAAATTGCTGGGATTACAGGTGTGAGCCACTGCTTCTGGGGAAGGCTTCACAGCATAGGTTTGTGTGCAAAATCATCTGGAGAATCAACTGCCCCAAAATGCACAAATAAAATAATTACAGTTGAAAGCAACAAAAGACAATGAACATTATTGTAGAAACCAGGACTGTTTTCCAGTGTCTGGTCTCTTTTTTTTCTACGTAATAAAACTCTTGCCAAGGGCTGGGGATGTGGCTCAAGCGGTAGCGCGCTCGCCTGGCATGCATGCGGCCAGGGTTCAATCCTCAGCACCACATACAGACAAAGATGTTGTGTCTGCCGAAAACTAAAAAACAAATATTAAAAAATTCTCTCTCTCTCTCTATCTCTCTCTTAAAAAAAAAGAGTTAATACTCTTTCCTCCCCTTTCATTAAAAAAAAAAAAAAAAAGAAAAACTCTTGCCACTTGCCCTCCTGAAAATTCTAAGCAGCACTGGTGAATATAACTTCTGAGAAGGGTTCTAAAGGTAAGAGCGAATGCATTTTTTTTTTCCTTGTTGGTGCTGGGGATTGAACCCAGGTCCTTGGGCATGCTAGGCAAGCACTCTAGTAACTGAGCTATAACCCCAGCCACTGGAATGCAGATTTGATACCTAGAGTAGGAGCAATTATTTTGAGTTGAGTTAGAAACTGGGGTTGTGGCTCAATGGCTAGAACGTTTGCCTCACACACATGAGGCACCAGGTTTGGTGCACCAAATCAGCACCACATAAAAATAAATAACAAAATAAAGATATTGTGTTCATCTATAACTAAAAACAACAACAAAAAAACCCCTAAAAAAATCCCTAGAAAGAACCTAAGTTATTATTATTATTTTTTAATTTTTTGTGGTCCTGTAGATTGAACACAGCAATACTCTATTACTGAGCTACATTGCTTGTCCTATTTTATTTATTTATTTTGGTACAGGGGATAGAACCCAAGGGCACTTAACCACTGAGCCACATCCCCATCCTTTTAAAAAATATTTCATTTAGAGTCAGAGTCTCACTGAGTTGCTGAGGGCCTTGCTAAGTTGCTGAGGCTGGCTTTGAACTCACAATCCTCCTGCCTCAGCCTCCTAAGCTGCTGGGATTACAGGCATGTGCCACCATGCCTAGCGCCCTTTTTTATTTTTTAATGCATCAAAGGATATTACCAGCAAAATGAAAAAACGACTCACAAAATGGAAGAAAATATCTGTAAATTATGAATGTGATAGGGATTAATATCAATATCAAGAATATATTTAGAGCTGGGGTTGTGGCTCAGCGGTAGAGCGCTCGCCTAGCACGGGCGGGACCCAGGTTTAATCCTCAGCACCACATAAAAATAAAGACATTGTGTTGTGTCCATCTACCCCTAAAAAATAAATATTAAAAAAATATATTTAAAGAGCTCATATAACTCAACGAGAAAATGAATTAAAATTAAAAATTATTCAGATGGGGCTCGAGTTGTGGCTCAGCAGTAGAGCGCTCGCTTAAGCACATGTGAGGCCCTGGGTTCAATCCTCAACACCACATAAAAATAGATAAAAAACTTAAAAAAAAAATTAGTTGGAGGGGCTGCAGTTGTAGTTCTGTGGTACAGCACTTACAGACACTGGGTTTGATCCTTAGCACCACATAAAAATAAATAAAGTTATGTGTCTCTCTATAACTAAAAAGAAAAGAAAAGAAAGAAAGAAAAAAAGACAAATTTACCGAAAAAACATTGGGCAGAGTACTTGAATAGACATCTCTCCAAAGACAACACATAGAAGGCCACTAAGCCCATGACAAGAGGCTTAACATCAATAATAAGGAAAGTGAAAATCCAAACTACAATGAGATTCTACTTAACACCCATTAGATGGCTAAAAAAAATTAAAAGTCCAGAAAATAACAACTATTGGCAAGGAGAACTGTGTACTGCTAAAAGAAATATAAAATGGTATAGCCACTATGAAAAATAGTATGGTAGTTTTTCAAGAAATTAAATACTGAGTTATTTTTTTCAATTCTGGGAAAATATCCAGAACACTGAAAACAGAGATTCAAACAGTACCAGTGTTCATAGCAGCATTTTATTTACAATAGACAAAAGGTGAAACCAACCCAAATGTCCACTGACAGATGAATGTTGTACACACATATAACAAAGTATTACTTATCCTTAAAAAGGAAAGCAATTCTAACATATTACCACATGGATGAACATAGAAGACATTATGTTTAGTGAGATAAGCCAGTCACAAAAGGTAAAAATATTATATGATTATATGGTATATAGAGTAATCACATTCAAAGAGCTACAAAATAAGTTAGTGGTTGCCAGGGGTTTGAGGGAGAGGAGGGAAGAGTGAGAAGATGAAAAGTTCTGGCAATGGATGGTGTAAATGGCTACAGAAAAATATAAATATATTTAACATTGGGCTGGGGATGTGGCTCAAGCGGTAGCGCGCTCGCCTGGTATGCGTGCGGCCTGGGTTCGATCCTCAGCACCACATACCAACAAAGATGTTGTGTCTGCCAAGAACTGAAAAATAAATATTTAAACAAAAAAATTCTCTCTCTCTCTCTCTCCTCTCTCACTCTCTCTTAAAAATATATATATATATATATATTTAACATTGAACTATACACTCAAAAATGTTTAAGATGGGGCCGGGGTTGTGGCTCAGTAGTAGAACACTTGCTTGGCATGTGTGAGGCACTGGTTTCGATTCTCAGCAACACACAAAAATTATAAATAAATGTCTATTAACAAATAAAAAATTAAAAAAAAATAAGTTTAAGTTGGCTGGGTGTAGTGGTATACACCTGTAATCCCAGTGACTTGGGAGCCTGAAGTGGCAAATTTGAAGTTTGAGGACGGCCTTGGCAACTTAGTGAGACTGTCTAAAGTAAAACATGAAAAGGATGAAAAGTGCTGAGGTAGCTCAGTGGTAGAACTCCCCTGCGGCTCCATCCCCAGCACCAAAAATAAAAAAAACTATGATCTCCATTTATTTTTAATTTTTTTGGTAGTGCTGGGATGGAACCCAGAGCCTCATGCATGCAAGGCAAATGCACTATCACTGCAATTTCTCCACCCTTTTAATTTTATTCTGAGACAAGTTCTTGCTAAATTGCCTAGGCTGGCCTGAAACTTGTGATTGCCTGTCTCAGCCTCCCCAGTAGTTGGGATTACAGGTGTGTACCATCCACACAACTAAGATGGCAAATTTTATCTTATGTAGATTACCCAAAAATAAATAAATAAATAAATAAATAAAAAAGTCAATGTTTTTTCTCATCTTGCATGGTTTAAATGAGCTCTTTTCAAATACTATAACACATACCTTTCTGTAAAACAGTGCTAAGGACCCAGTCCTCTTTGGTTTGCTTATTCCAGTCATATGAACTTCTTGTGCTTTAGTCAGATGGGTATGTTTTGGAGAAGCACCAATTAATGACTGAGCAGTAAGTGATACAGGACTCTCAATGTTGGACTCCCGAGTTGTATTCATGGAAATAGGTATCAGTGTGATTTCTCCAGCATCATTGGCAACACCTGAATGTATGAGCAAGAGTTCCCAGTTTTAGAAATGAGCAATGTGTTCTAGGAAAGTTTTCAATTGTATATAGTTTGTCAATTATATAAACATGTACACATAAACATATATATGTCTCTGTTTATATTAGCATAGGAGTATGTTACGAAAGGAGACAAAGATTACAAAATAGTAATTGTATCTTTTTTTTTGAAATTTCTTATTATTTTTTTTTTTTTTAGAAATTGTATCTTATAACTGAATTCTTTTTTCATTTCTCTCCTGAAATGAGAATATTCTATTTTATTTATACTGGAATTAGAAAAACAAACTTTGTTCTCATTTTTGTATGTGCCTGTGATGTTCTTATACTTTAAATTATTTTGGAAAAGCAAATTTTGTTCTGTTTTGACTTTTTTTTTATCAAAATACAAAATACTTGCTCAATACATTCATTTGAGAAGTTGACACAACAAAACAAGTCCTAACAAAAAGGGTAATAAATTTAAAAAATGTAAAAATTCAAAAGCAGTACAGGTTCAATAAAAAGGTGAAACACAGAGGATTTTTAGACAGTGAAACTACTCTGCATGATACTATAATGGTAAATATATATCAATATGGTTAAAATACACCAAGAGTGAACCTTAATGTAAACTATGGGCTTTGGGTGATGTTTCAATGTAGGTTCATCAAATGTAACGAATTCTAGTGTAGGATGCTGATGGTTGGGAAGGTGTGTGTGTGTGAGGATGGAAATGTCTGTATCTTCCTCTCAATTTTGCTGTGAACCTAAAACTGTTCTAAAAATCAAGTCTATTAAAACAACAACAACAAAAAAAAACTTGAGAAAAAAATGCTGAGTTAGAAAGATTACATGATCCAAATCCACTAAGACACTGCTTAAATTTTTTCCTAACTCAGAAAAAAATATGATTTTAAAGTGCTTTATTAAAATGTTACCGTGCAATGGAATTGTAACTTTATGTTTCGTTGTCCCTGTTACTGTGGCTGTGGCCATTGTTAGAAGAGTTTGCCCAGGTGATATGGATATATTTTCAGTAGTAATGCTTGAAGAAGGAGCAATTTTCAATTTTGTTCCTTCTGTCAAAATCTTGTCCATTAGCATTTCCTTTGGGGGGTCTTCTCCAAAAAGTCTTCTCTTGGCACTCCCTGCAGTAGGAGAACTGTACCGTTCATGGACAGAAATTGGAGACAATGGTTGCATATCTAATAAAGAGAAAAATAAATTTAAAACAGTTTGAGACACATTCCAAAATAATAAATCAGGTTCACTTATTCATATACTAAGTACCAGGGATCTAGCAGTGAATAACACGGCATCTGCCCTCGTGGAATATCCTGTCTAATATGTGAGAGAAGCATGAAGTAACTTATTACAATAAAATGTGAAAACTATTACAGCTCATCTTCCTGGATTCTTAACCTCTGACTGTATCAAAGGAGCAAAATAGAAGTTGAAAGGATAAGGCTGGGGATATAGATCAGCTGGTACATGCACAAGGCTCTGGGTTCTAACTGCCAGCACACCACATACACACACACACACACACACACACACACACACACACACACACAAAAAGTAGTTGAGAGGATAAAAGTTGAGAGATAGAATGACATGACCACTAAATTTAAGAAACAGTTCAGTTAGCGCCTGTCTCCCAGCTGTATCTAGTAAATGGCACCTGAGAAAAAGGATTTTGATAGCAAAGATCAGGGATTTGGGTCATGGTTTTGCCTCCTCCCACACTTCAAGCAGTTTAAAGCAGTGGCTGTGGTCTTGTGATTTAGTAGACACAAATCATATTTTTTTTAAAAATTTGTTTTAGATGTAGATAGACACCTTATTTTTATGTGGTGCTGATGATCAAACCAAGTGCCTCACAAATGCTAGGCAAGCACTCTGCCTCTGAGCAACAGTCGCAGTCCCCAGAATCATCTAAATAGATTCACCAAAAGTCCTGAGTCAAGGTGCTAGGACTCTGCTGACCTGTCCTGCTTTGCATTTCTTTTCTACTAGGTGCACAGCTTCTCTAGCCTCTTTCAACCCTACATCTTTTTGCACAATTCTTCCCACTTTCCTCAACCAATTGTTTCTTCACAGGTATATAAATAATATACTTTTTTAAGATATATTTTTTAGTTGTAGATGAACACATTATCTTTATTTTATCTATTTTTATGTGGTGACAGGAATCGAACTCAGTGCCTTACAAATGCTAGGAAAGCACTCTATCACTAAGTCACAACCCTGGCCCCTATTTCACTTTTGAAGTGAAGACAGTTTAATGTTTGTTTTTACATTCTCTAGATAATTAGACAGTCAATAATCTATTTTGAAAATATGCTTAAAAATACAAAAATTACCTCTGCAATGATTTGAAAACTCTGTATTAGTGAGATGATTGGGGACATAATCATGGTTTAATAAAAATCTTTCCATTATTTAGGTTACGAAAATAGCTCTGACTTCTTTAGTACAGAACAAGTGGAAATATCAACTGTAGCTTTCATGACCCTTTGTACAAGAGTCTACTTGCGTATTTTTTTTTTAAAGAGAGAGAGAGAGAGAGAGAGTTTTTTTTTAATATTTATTTTTTAGTTTTTGGCGGACACAACATCTTTGTTTTTTGTATGTGGTGCTGAGGATCGAACCCGGGCCGCACGCATGCCAGGCAAGCACGCTACCGCTTGAGCCACATCCCCAGACCTACTTGCATATTTTAAAGATAAAAAAAAATCCAAGACGGTCCTTGAATCTGACAAGAATGTTCAAAGGTGATATTTCAAGGAGACTTGAGTTACAGACATGAAACCAGCTGTAAACTCCTTTTGAAATAATCTTTTGTCAGCACAATACTGGAAAAGCTATGGCAAAGACTAAAAAGTTTAAGGAACATACAAATGAAAAACTGACCCAAACTTACAAACATGACAATATTATAAGACACAGAAAAGGTGCTCAGTTATAAGTTAAACTACTGGTAAGTTTTGTTTTGTTTTGCAGTGCTAGATATCAAACCCAGGGTTACTTGCATGCTAGGTAAGTACTTTTCCAATGAGATACACTCCCACCTGAATCTTATGAGTTTTTTTTTTTAATATTTATTTTTTAGTTGTAGTTGGACACAACACCTTTATTTCACTTGTTTATTTTTATGTGGTGCTGAGGATCGAACCCAGGGTCTCGCATGTGCGAGGCAAGCGCTCTACCGCTGAGCCACAACCCCAGCCCAGAACCTTACGAGTTTAAGGAGAAATAATCCTCAATGTTTTATATTATGCTGTATTAAGATATTTTTACTAGCCAGGAATGGTGGTGCATGCTTATGATTACAGCTGAGGCAGGTGGATTGCAAGCTTGAGAGCAGGCTAGGCAACTTAGTAAGACAGTGTCTAAAAATAAAAATAAAGGGCTGAGGATGTAGCTCAATGTTAGCATGCCCCTGGGTTCCATTCCCAGTACTGGGGGGGAAAAATTCCATCTCTCTAAACATTAATAACTAAAAGTAAGAAGAGTTTTTTTTTTAATATTTTTTTAATTGTTGATGGATCTTTATTTTTTTGTTTATTTATATGTGGTACTGAAAATCAAACCCAGTGCCTCACAAATGCTAGGCAAGCACTCTACCACTGAGCTACAACCCCAGCCCAAGAGCACATTTTGTGACAGGATAATTATCACCATTGATTTAACACTGATTTGCATTTATAGCACGCATAATTTTTTTTTTTTTAAGAGAGAGTGAGAGAGGAGAGAGAGAGAGAGAGAATTTTTTTAATATTTATTTTTTAGTTCTCGGCGGACACAACATCTTTGTTGGTATGTGGTGCTGAGGATCGAACCCTGGCCGCACGCATGCCAGGCGAGCGTGCTACCGCTTGAGCCACATCCCCAGCCCCACGCATAATTTTTTTGAAAAATATTTTTAGTTATAGATGAACACAATACCTTTATTTTGTTCAGTTTTTTTAAAAAATATTTTTTAGTTGTAAATGGATCTTTTATTTAATTAATTTATTTATTTATATGTGTGCTAAGGATCGTACCCAGGGCCTCACATAGCCAGGCAAGTGCTCTACTACTGAGCCACCACTCCAGCCCTTATTTAGTATTTTTTTATGTGGTGCTAGGGATCAAACCCAGTGCCTCACATGTGCTAAGCAAGCACTCTACCACTGAGCCACAACCCCAGCCCTATAGCATGAATATCTTTAACATCCTACACAGCATGTAAACTGGACTCCAGATACACATATGACAGTCCAAAAGTGAATGTAGATCTACCTTCTATGTAATCTGAATACTTGTTCTTCTGAGATTTGTTCAGTGATACTGTGGGGACAGATTTCCTTAACCCATTTTCAAAAAATTAAACAGTAATATGATCCTAAAGATGCACATGTTAGTTTGCTATGTCACAAAAGAAAACAATAAAGAATGCACTAAAATCTCTCCATTGGTAAGGCTCAAAAGGAACATTTTTAAGAGATAAGTCATTTATTAGATGAACTTAAGCATCCCAAAGAGAATATGAGTAGTTTTGCTTAAATATTTATCTTTCTACCGAAACATACATAGACAAAGGAAGAATATAACTTTTGTCAAATTTGGAAAAGTAGGTATAAGTTTATTTAAATTCTTTCCCATTAGCATTTTTTATGACTTTATGATTTATTTTATATGATTTTAGGAAAAGTCATATATGTTTATTAAAAGTCCAAAATACTACTTCTACAATAATTAATACTACAATTATATTATAGTGTATTGCACTTATTTTTTGTGGTATTGGAGACTGAATCCAGGGGTGCTCTACCACTGAGCTACACTCCCAGTCTTTTTTTTTTTTTTTAATCTTTATTTTTATTTTGTTTATTTTTTTATGTGGTGCTGAGGATCGAACCCAGGGCCTTATGCGTGTGAGGCAAGTGCTCTACCACTGAGCTACAACCCCAGCCCCCCAAGTTTTTTTTTAAGAAAAGTTTTATTTTGATTCAGGGTCTCACCAAGTTGCCAAGGCTGGCCTTGAACCTGCGATTCTTCTGCCTTAGACTCTTTCATTTTTAGGACTATAGGCATGTGCCTGAAATTTAAAAATTGCGATATCTGTGCTCAGCAGATACTGAAATTTTTTAAAAAGATCATATTCAAAATCAGATTAGGGCTGGGGTTGTGGCTCAGTGGTAGAGTGCTTGCCTAGCATGCGTGAGGCACTGGGTTCGATCCTCAGTACCACATAAATATTAAAAAAAAATAAAATAAAGGTATAGTATCCATCTACAACTTAAAAAATATTTTAAAAAAATCAGATTAGAAACCCTTTTATTTTAGGGCTGGGGCTGTGTCTCAGTGGCAGAGCGCTTGCCTAGCAGATGTGAGGCACTAGGTTCAATTCTTAGCACTGCGTTATCAATAAGTGAAATAAAGTTCTACTGACAACTTAAACAATATTAAAAGAAAAAAAAATCATTAAAAAAAACTTTTACTTTACTATAATATTAAAAAAATAACATCATAAAGATGTTAGAAGCACAAAGCCGCTTCTCATATCCTGATGAAGAAACTAGATTTTTGCTGGGCACAGTGGTGCATGCCTGTAATCCCAGGGGCTTGGGAGGCTGAGGCAGGAGGATTTTGAGTTCAAAGCCAGCCTCAGCAATGGTGAGGCACTACGCAGCTCAGTGAGACTCTGTTTCTAAATAAAATACAAAATAAGGCTGGGGATATGGTTTAGTGCTCCTGAGTCCAATCCCTGTTAACCTACCCCATCTTCCCCCCAAAATAAACTAGATTTCTGAATTACATACTATCAAGACTTGAAGTTTTCTCTGACAAAAATGATCTTTGTAATTTTTCCAGTATTTTATCAATGCTGAACCTACCCCTTCGAAGACTTCCACTGTCAGTCCGAACTTCCTTGACTCTTGGATGCATTATAGGAGACATTGGCATCATGGGAAGATGTCCTTGTACATTTCCTCCATTTCCTGTTTCAAAGTTATTTGGGAATATAACCTGTAGAAAACAAAAACCCTTTGCCTTATATACAGATAAACCCAAACCCACTGATTAAATCACAGAAAAAAGTTTTCTTGAACTTCTTTTTACTGTTTTATTTCCCTTTCCTTATTTCTTTACAAAATGTAACAACTTTCATAAAGTGCTCAATTAACGTTAAATATGAGCTTGTTTGAATTTTAAAATTTATCTATGTAAACTAATGGCTACTGTGAGTAAACCTATGAAGTAGACACTCTCATCTTTTATTTAGGGATGAGACAATTGAGATTCAGAATGTGAAATCTGCCCATAATCATACTAAGTAATAAGAGGAATGGCTTTGATCCAAGTATGTTTCCTTTAAGTTCACAGCTTTTTTTTTTTTTTCACTTTCTAATGGACATATACTGATGAATATCAAAAGTTGACCAATTAATCATAGTTTCCTGCAAAAGGCAAAGAAGTACCAATGGCTCATGTTTGTAACTCCAGCAGCTTGGGAGGCCAAGGCAGGAGGATCACAAGCTTGAGGCCAGTCTCAGCATCTAAGTGAGGCCCTAAGCAACTCAGTAAAATCATGTCTCAAAATAAAAAATAGAAAGGGCTGGAAATATGGTTCAGCCTCCTGAATCACTAGGATTACAAGTGACTTCCATCATGCCTAGCTGAAAGAGAAATTAAGAAACTATCTTATCTTCAATTCTTCCTGGTCTTGGATCCTTCTTCCGTTAGTTTGGATTAGGAAAGAATCAAGAAGTTTAGTGAAGTAAAAGGAGACACAGAAAAGCAAAGAGAGATCAAAAGATGATAATTACAAAAGAATAACAGAGATGGAAGGAAAAACTCCTTTTCATATAAATTGGAGCTGTCAGATGTGATTTCATAGAACTTTTGGCACAAACTTTTGATTTTTTAATTCTAAATATCACTAATGAAACCTTTCAACATTTGAAAAATTTTAAATGATGAGATTAATTGGTTTCCTAGATATGACACTAAAAACACAAGCAATACAGGAAAAAAAAGATAAATTGGGCATCATCAAAATGAAAAATGTGGGGCTGGGGTTATGGATCAGCAGTAGAGTGCTCACCTTGCATGTGCAAGGTCCTGGGTTCGATCCTCAGAACCACATAAAAATAAATAAATTAATTAAATAAAGGTATAAAAAAATGAAAAATGTTTGTGTTCCAATAGATAACCATATTAAGAAAGTGAAAAGTCAACCTAGAGAATGGGAGATAAGTTTTGCAGGAAATGCAAATCAAAACCACAATGAAATACCAATTCATAAGAAGGCTATAACTAGAAACACAGATACTGGGCTGGGGTTGTAGCTCAGTAGTAGAGCACCCAGTGCCTAGCATGTATGAGGACTGGGTTTGATCCTCAGCACCATATAAAAATAAACAAATAAATAAAATAAAGGTATCTTGTCCATCTACAACTAAAAATATTTAAAAAAAGAAACACAAATACTAACAAGCATTGGCAGGGATATGAAGCAACTGTAATCTTTGCACACTGACGATGGGAACAAAATTGTTGTAGACACTTTAGAAACCAGTCTGACAGTTCTCCAAAAGCTTGAACAGTTACCACATAATCCAACAATTCCACTTGTAGATATACAACCAAGAAAATTGAAATAATGCCCACATAAAATCTTGTGCCTGAATGTTCACAGCAGCATAATTAATAAGAGCCAAAAGATAGAAACAACCAAATGGATGAATGAAGAATGGCATATCCATATAACAGAATATTATTTGACAAAAAGGAAATGAAATATTGATATATGCTACATGATGGATGAACTTTAAAAATATAACAAGAAACCGGTAACCAAGGACACATTGTATGAATCAATTTATATGAAATGTACAGAATATACAAATGTGTATTATAGAAACAGAGAGCAGAGCAGCATTGCTTTGGTTAGAGAGAAGGTAGCAGGACAGGAAGTGATAGCTAAAAGGTATAGGTTTCTTACTTAAGTGATGAATATGTTCTCAAATTGACTGTGGTGATGGCTGCACATATCTACATGCAAAAAACCACTGTACACTTTAAATTGGTGAGTTGTATGGTATAGAAATATACCTCAATAAACCTGTAATTTCTTTTAAATGATGGGGAGGGAGTATTAACCTTGCCCTGACTCACTTCTTCACAGGTAGGAACTTTGTTTGCAGAAGCCTGGAGAGTCTCCCATAGTGTAGAATTATGACTCCATGCTAAACTCTCCAAAATCTGTTCTTCAATGCTGTTTAGGTGTTTTACCATGTCCCTGGAGAGTGCCTCCTCTGAGCGGATCACCACCTCAATAACCTGGAGAGGAGAAAGTTGAGAAGGCAATGTGGTTTCAAGCAATCAGTTCTGGTTTGGGCTTGCAAGCACTTCTTCTACAAAGAAACTTTGGTAGTCTTTAATAAAAATATTTTCACATACATTTCTGTTTTTTCATGTCTTACAAAAACTGGTCAAAAGTCTAACAGTAGAAGTTAGGTCTTGGGTTTCCAGTTCAGTTCTAATTTTTAGTTTATTGTCCTTTCACAGACTATTCTTCCCAATATCTCAAAAGAACAGAAGAAATGAACTATCCAAGCAAATACCATATGGTAAATGACTTTGGTTCAGGGAGGGGACCCAGAAGCCCTATAATGGGAGACCATGGCAGGTGGGTCAGGGTCAGGAAGTTTGTGGAGGCAAGCTGGGCTGTCTGGTCAAGGACATAAAGGTCAAATCCCTTGAGATCTATCTTTCTATCCATTAAGAAATCAGAGTTCACTGACTTTTTCCAGGGAGAATTTCCCTCAAGGATGAGGTTTTAGAGGTGATGCTGGTACAAAAGCAGGCTCAGGTTCAATGCATTAGTCCACGGGGACTACAATGGCCATGTCAGTCTGGGTATCAAGTGGCTTAAGGAGACATCAATGGGGCATGCGGGGAACAAGATTACCATCCTCACATTGTTCCTTGCAAGATGACAGGCTTTTGTGGTTCTATGCTGGTATACCTCATCCCTGTACCCAGTGCTCTACCACTAGGCACCAGAGGCACTGGCATCCCATCAGCCCATGTGCCCAAGAAGCTACTGCTGAAGGCTGGAACTGACAACAGCTATGTCTCAGTCAGGGTCTGTGCGGACACCCTGGGCACCTTCACCAAGGCTGCCTTCTCACTGCCAATACCTTCAGCACCTGAACCCTGTCCCCTGGAAAGAGAATTTGTTCACCAAGTATCCCTATCAGGAGTTCACTGACCATTTTATAAAAATCCAAACCAGAGTCTCTGTGCAGAAGACTCAGGCTATAGATAGCTATGACTAAAATGTATAGTTTTTACACATGAAAAATAAAGTGAACTTAGAAGGCCTGCTTTAAAAAAAAAAGGAACTTCTTTACTTATATACACTATATTCTATTTTATTTTTAAATTGCTGATAGACCTTCATTTTATTAATTTATTCATACGTGGTGCTAAGAATCGAACCCAGTGCCTCATACATGCTAGTCAAGTGCTCCTCCACTAGGCCCCAGCCCAAGCCCTATAGTTATATTTTAATAAGGGAAAATAGCTAGAACAAATCTGTGTATAGACAAAAAAATATTAATAGTTATTATTACTAATAACTAGATTATAATGTGATTTTAATATTCATATTTATGTGTATTTTCTGTTTTTCTTCAACAAGCATATAATTATTTATTGGAAAAAAACAAAAACAAAGGTTTGAGGGCTGGGGGTGTAACTCAGTGGTAGAACACTTGCCTACCATGCATGAGGCCTTGGATTTGATCCCAATCACCACACACACACACACACACACACACACACACACACACACACACAGAGTCCTGGGGTGGGGGGGAATCAAAGGCTTTAGTTTCTTAAATGAAATGCGAATGTTACAAATTAAAATAAATTGTTGGGTTGACAGATGGCTCAGTGGTACAGTACCCAAGGCCCTGGATTCAATCCCCAGCATCAGAAAAACAAAACAAAACATAAACAAACCGCTCTCAGGTTATGGGGAAAACTAAATTTCCTAATGGAAAAATCTGAATATGCACATGAAAGTAAGTATAGCATCAGAACCAATTTCCCCTAAGAACCTTAAACTCAATCACAGTCAATAATTCAATCAGATAAGCTTACCCATGATGTACATTTTCTACAACTCTGATTCGAGCAAACTTTAGGTACAAAATGTTTACTCCTGTGCTAGAGATGTAGTTTGGTGATAAAGCTCTTGCCTTAGCATGTGCAAAAGGCTCTGGGGTTGATCCCTGGCTACACACACACTCTCTCACACACATATGTAACTCTTCAAACTAATTTTTTTTTATCATTAATAGTTTGAAAGTAGCACAGATGACTAAATATTAACTAAATCATGCCAATAAACATATCAAGTATCATTAGTCCTAAATTTGAAAATGAGATATCATTAATCGTTACTATGATGACATAGCTCAGTAGCTATGACATACTTTATAAGAGAAATGTTAATATTTTCTAATAGTTCTAAAGCAAAAAAGCTTTCTGGAGAAGGTTTCTTTTTTTCTAACACTCCTCATAGAGAAAATAAAAAGGGTAGAGTAAGTAAGACTCACTCACACAGAATTAGCTCAACTTTAGGGAATAAGCCTGACCTGTTATTACAACTTCACAATCTGTTTTACTTGGTTTCACCACCGGCCCCTTTTATCCTTTTTTCTTTTTTGCAGTGCTGGGGATCAACCCCAGGGTCCTGTGTATGCTAGGCAACTATTCTACCTCTGAGCTACACCCCCAGTCCACCATAATCAACTTTAGACCTTTGCTGCCTTCCTCTAGGAGAAAGTGTTTTTTGTTCTTCATTGCATACTTGGTTAATAGGTTTATGATTTTCATTTATAAATATGGAAACTTTGAGGTTAAGTACTTAGTACCAGGTCACATTTGCAAGTAGTGATGAAAAAAGAACTGAAGTTATGAAATTGGCTTAATTTACTTATATCCTCATTCTCTCCAGTTTGTTCTCATTCCACTCTAAAAGCATTAGAACACCTCTAGAAATATTTTCCAGAAATCACAACTGTGTTTCTTTAGCACTAAGACAAATACAACATTTATGTGTGCCACACTATAAAAGAACTTTGCTATTATCTCACCTTATAAAAATAAAATGGCTGCAAATCGAGAACTTCAATAATCCAAGGAAAAGTACGAGGTGAGCTGTAAGCAAACAGCACAATTTCCAAACAACAAGCCATCAAAGAACGATGAAATATATCCTGTTCTAAAAGAACCTTGGGGAAGAAAAAGACCACGGCTTAACATTTCTCAGCAATTTTAGTCTCCGTCATCCTAAAAAAGAAAACTATAACAACAAAATATATTATGCTAGCATATTAGAGATAAAAATCAGAATTCTTGGGCTGGTGGTATATCTCAGTGGTAGAGCCTAGCACGTTTGAGGCCCAGGATTCAATCCCCAGCACTGCATTAAAAAACAAAAACAAAAACAGAAACTGAGTTCCCAAACTAGTTTTCTTATATCTAATTTTAAAAAAATATATTTTTCAGTTGTTGATGGACCTTTATTTTTATTTATTTGTATGTGGTGCTGCGAATCGAACCCAGTGCCTCACACATGCTAGGCAAGCGCTCTACCACTGAGCTATAACCCCAGCCCCTCTTATATCAAATTTTGTTCAGTGATAGATCTTAAATCTAAATGAGGTGCACATAACAATCTGATTTGAAATCTGAACAAATGATAAAATATTTAATATTTCCATCAAAATAAAAGCATTAGGATTGTTTCTTTTTCTTTTTAATAACAGTTAATTGTTTTATCAGCAGAGTATTTATTAATCAAAACACTGAAATGGAAGGTGAAATGACACAAAAGCTAAGACAAAAAGTTCAGAAGAGGAAATATTTCACAGAGAAGATAAAATTCTCTTTCACCATTGAGTTTAAGACCTAATATGTTTTCATGGTTTTTTACTTCTATTTTTTTCTTCCTTTTTTGGTAGTGGGGATTTAACCCAAGTCATTCTTTTTTTTTTTTTTTTTGGTACCAGGGATTGAACTCAGGGGCACTGCCCTTTTTTGTATTTTATTTAGAGACATGAGTTGCTTAGTGCCTTACTTTTGCTGAGGCAGGCTTTGAACTCATGATCCTCCGGCCTCAGCCTCCTGAGCCACTGAGATTACAGGCATGCACCGTCGCGCCAGCCCTTTCATTTTTTATTTTATTTTATTTTGAAACAGGGTCTCCATAAATTGCTAATGGTCTACCTAAATTGTTGAGACTGGCCTTGAACTTATGATCCTCCTGCCTCAGCGTCCTAAGTTGTTGGAATTATAGGCATGTATCACTGTGCCCAATTGTAGCAAAATTCTTTTATGAAACTACTGGACAGAGTGGTCAGACTTGGTCAGATGTTCAAAGAAAACCATGTCTTTTTTTTTTTTTTTAAGGAAAAATACCACCATTTCATAATCAAAAAATCTCTGGGAGGTATGGACAAATAAATACTTTAATTATCAGTTAGCTTAACAGAATGTGTATGTGTGTGGGGTTCATTATCACTAGTTGAGAATGAAGTACAAAAATAAAAAGGACCTTAAAGGACCTACAGGAAAAGACTGCTGATGGTACTTCAAAAATAAATTTTACATATTTCACATTTCTGCTTACACCTAGCTAGCCCCAGGTATGCCAAAGTCAACTAAAGTCAGAATTGCAATGTTATCTTGGTCAACTTTGCTATAAACTGTTGACCCCACATCCCTTTAGGGTCTCTCAAAACACTGTTTCCAGACTAGGGCATTTGGTTCTTGCCAGTAGCTGAGAGTAGATTTACTTACTGACATGTCCATTCCATGAAGTCTTCGTGTTTCCTGAACCATTACAGTCTCCAACATTTTATAATACAAAATTTCTGCCAGCTTTAGTCTGTTTATAGCAAAGTCTAAAGGGAAACAAAGGAAGAACACATGCTATTACAATCTAGTTAAGGACTAAAGAATAAAATTTACATAATCTTGAATCTGGTATATTAAGGGCAGCAGGTGTAGCTCGTAAGAGAGCACTTGCCTCACATACATGAGGCCCTAGAGTCAATTACCAGCACTGCAAAAAAGGAAAAAAGAAAGAGAAAAAAATAACAGAAAAATAAAAATCTTGAATTTCTAATTTTGAGAACAATCTATTTTCAATATTGTGCCAACTTCACTTTTCTTACCTATGTGAGATCCCGGCTGTTCATCTGTTGATTGAGTATAGTGTTGGCAGAAAGTCTCTCCTATTCCTTTTACTATTTTCATAATGTTTTCTTTAGGATTCCGCATACAAGATCTATAACATATAATAGGAACCCAATTACCAGGGAAAAAACCCAGACAACTAACATTTCTCCTTTCAAGAATTAGTTTAAGGGGCTGGGGTTATGGTTCAATGGAATAGCACTTGCCTGGCATGTGTGGGGCACTGGGTTTGATCCTCAGCACCACATAAAAATAAATAGGGAGGCTGGGGCTGTAGCTCAGTGGCAGAGTGCTTGCCTAGCATGTGTGAGGCATGGGGTTCGATCCTCAACACCACATAAAAATAAAATAAAGATATTGTGTCCACCTAAAACTAAAAAATAAATATAAAATAAAAATAAAATAAATAAAATTGAGGTATTATGTCCATCTACAACTAAAATATTAAAAAAGATATACTTCAAATTCTATAATCCCATGAAATAATATTTATACACACATATATACTGATATAAATATATAAACATAGTTTTGTTATTGTTTTTGATAAATGCTAGATAAGTACTCTACCATTAAGCTATATCCTCAGTTGTTGTTGTACTTCTTCTTTTATTTTTTTTTAAGATGGACACAATAGGGGCTGGGGATGTGACTCAAGAGGTAGCGTGCTCGCCTGGAATGCATGAGGCACTGGGTTCAATTCTCAGCACCACATAAAAATAAAAATAAAGATAAAGATATTGTGTCCACCTAAAACTAAAAAAAAAAAAAAAAAAAGATGGACACAATATCTTTATTTTATTTATTTTTATGTGGTGCTGAGGATTCAACCCAGTGCTTCACATGTAAGGCAAGCACTGTACTGCTGAGTGAGCTATAACCCAGCTCCTCAGCTCTTCTTAAAAATTTTTATTTATTTATTTTTGGGAGGGATGGGGAGTACTGGAGATTGAATCCAGAAACTTATAAATGCTAGGCAAATGCTCTACACTGAGTTAAATCCCCACTTAAAAATTTTTAGTTTAAGATAGGGTCTTGCTAATTTATCCTGACTGACATCAAATTTGCAATCCTCCTGCTTCGTCCTCCCTGGTAGCTGGGACTACACGCATGCACCATGGGGCCTCACTATATTTATATGAAATTTTTAGTAGGTAACTATCTGGTTTTAGGTTAAGATATTTTCAGACTAAAATGATACAGAAAAAGGTGCCAGAGGTATATTCGCCATCTCTGACTATACTAAAAACAGAATGGAATAAAGAATTTAATTTTTAAAAAGACATTTAGAAAAATCATAGTATGGTACTCACTCAAAAATATTTATAAGTTGTTCACTTGGTGCATTTTTAAGTCCAGCCACAGTACTCTGTAAACGGCTCACACTCTGGGTAGCTGAAGCAACAGGAGTAATAATGGCTTCTTTTTCTCGTAAATATCGCCGTCCTGTCAGTGGGGTAGAAGGTGCAAATGTTCTTTTCTGTAAAAAAAAAAAAAAACAAAACACCAAATAACTTGTGAGATTAAAAAGTTACTTTCCTCCTTATTATGTTTAATTCAGTACATATACCATCTTTACTATTCATATTTAGTAGTGGCTTACTTTTCCTGCTTTTTTTGCTTACCCACCAAATTTTTAGCCATAGTATGCTAACAATGTCTGAGTTTGAATTATACATTTGAATAATACTTTTTCAAAGCACTTTCTATAACATTTTATCTTCATAAAACTCATTTGAAATATAACCTATGCATATTTTTAAAAATTATTTATTTTTTAGTTATAGTTGTACACAATACCTTTATTTTATTTATTTTTATGTCGTGCTGAGGATTGAACCAAGGGCCTTGCCTGTGCTAGGTGAGTGCTCTATCACTGAGCCACAACCCCAGCCCAGAACATTCACATATTTTAATTTTATATGTGAGGAAACAGGTATAGAAGTTAAAAAATGTGTTTAAGCTAAGAAAAATATTAACTGTCAACTTGACAACTGTCCTGAATAAGAAAACTTTTGTTCTTAAAAAACAAAGTTAATAGTAGAGTTTGGAATAAAACAGGTTTCAATCTTCTAGATGACTGAATTTTCCCTTAGACTTTATCTTCCTACCCATTTCACACATAAATACAGAATTAACAATCATTTCTAGAGTTATACAGTTAAAACCAGAGAAAAGCATGTTTGTATCATAGGTAGGAAAGTAAATAAAACTTTAAAGCAATGTGACAGAGGCTAAGCTGAAGCAAAGAAAAAAATGGTAAGAAAGCATAAATTTCCCTTTATGTCAAAAGACCACACAATATGATAAACCCAGGTATGCTGGGAAAATATCAAAATATGATTAACAGCAAGAAACAAGGTAAAAATATTAAATGTCATAGTTTTTAAAATTACCTTTTAAGGCTTTCATGGGAAATATGAATTAGTAGAAGAAATTCAAGATTTAACTTGAAAGATGCTTCTGCTGTTAGTAGAATCACACAGAGAAAGAAAAAGATCATTCAAGACTGAGATCAGGCTAAGTTATATTACTTTTTCAAAATGCTGTTGAAGGTTATACTCCACATTAGCCTGTGCTGAAAGTTTCCCCAATGGGGTGTCACCAGTGAACTTTCGAGGTGTTCCAATTTCCTCTTCTGCATCTGCTCCCAAAAAGATCCTCTCATCAAAGTCACCAACAGTTAGAACATATTCTTCATACTCTTTGTTCACTGCTTTGCTGGAAAGAGAATTATTTTAAGCTGCTAGAATAAAACTAAGTTACACAATGGATTATCTAGTCCCCCCCACCCGCCCAGGGCCAATGACTGAACTCAGAGCCTTTTCCATGTTAGGCAAGAGCTCTGCCACTGAGCTAAATCCCCAACCTTGATTATCTAATCTTAAGGATAGATTTATCCTTAAGTTCATAGCTTGGGAAAGCTAATAACTTCTTGGGTTTTATTAACTTTGCAATAAATTAATTTTAAAAAAGTGTGGAAAGAGAATATATACTTAATCTGTAAACCAGTTGAAGCTAAATGAAGCTAGGTAAAGAAAAAAAAATATTTGGAATTTGGGTTGTGGCTCAGTGGTAGGATGCTTGCCTAGCACGTGAGAGGCACTGGGTTTGATCCTCGGCACCACATAAAAATAAAAAATAAGCAAATAAATAAATAAAATAAAAGTTATGTCCATCTACTACTAAAAATATTAAAAGAAAAAAAGAAAAAGAATATCTGATCACTAAAGAAACAGAGACTTTGAAATGTGGTCATTCTGAATTTGCTAACATTGATATGAAAGAATGTAAAATCAGATATGGAAGTCATGGGCTCATTCATGAGGTTCTCGGCAGAGTACAACTGTTTCAAATGTCAATGGTTCTTAAATGTACTTAACAGAAAGGCTTAGTGATACCACCATTCAGTGCTATTAAAACAGAAGAAATTTGATTCTGAAGGTGACCTTGATATATAATGTTTCACTTGACAAATTTTCACAGCTCTGATATCACTGTCAGGCTGTCACATGCCCAACACCATTATAGTGCTAGATACCTACCTATTATCAGTAAAACTGGAAAGGTCCAAGAGGCATTCTCCTTTTAAAATCTGTAAAGAAAAAAAAAATTTGTACATCATATAATAAAATTAAAGATTTTTAACATTTAAAAAACATAAAATCTCTCTAAATCTTCACAATAATATGCCATACCCACAAAGAGAATTACCAAACATTTCTTTTGGAGCAGTAAGACCTACTAAGTAAGCAAATAAAATGGTTTTTAAAAATTTAAAGTCAAATTTTATCTCTAGCACTGTAAAATAAATAATAAATAGGTAAGTAAATAAGTAAATAATCTTGAAATACTTTGAGGTTAATCTATGGCAGTGCTTTCCAAAATGGAGCAATATAAAAATCACTTAGTGGGGGATGGGGCTGTGGCTCAGAGATAGAGCACTCACCTGGCATGTGTAAGGCACTGGGTTCGATCCTCAGCACCACGTAAAAATAAAATAATGGTATTATGTCCACCTACAACTAAAATGCACATTAAAAAAAAAAAAGAATCACTTAGGGGAAAACCTGTTATAAATGGAGATGGATAGACTTTAATATCTCAGCTAAGGTGGTATTTCTGACAAACTCCCTGAGTGATTCTGATGAAAGCTGTCTATTCTTAATCACTGATTATGAGACTGGAAATTAACATTTACTGATGATTAAGTGTTTCAAGTGAATAAAAGATTCAAAAGAAATACAGGTTCGTCTTGCTGGTGAGAAAGGAAAACTACATTGTTATTAATATTTTCTGTAACCACACTAAAAATTTCTATACATGAGAGTCTGCAAACTCAGATGCCTTCAAGAATCAGGGTTCAATATAGGTGAATAGAGAGCTGAACACACACTGCCTAACCGAAAAGTGGTGGCCATCATTTAATTTGATGACAGCTAGCCATGTAGAAATTTTAACACAGTATTGACCTAGTTTCTGATTTGCTTTTCATATAAAAGGTCTTAATATTTAAATTAAAAATCGAACAAAATAAAAACACGCCAACTCTGACAATCTATTCTTCAGAATTTTTTTTTAGCAGAATCTGCTAGAGTTGTTCCTGACAGTGGCTTAATTGACAGTACATTTTTCAAAAGCTCAGTCTGTCATATCACACAAGACCAGAGGGCAGGGGCTGGGGTTGTAGCTCAGTGGTACAGGGCTTGCCTAGCATGTATGAGACGCTGGGTTCCATCCTCAGCACCACATAAAAGTAAATAAAAGTACGGTGTCCATCTACAACTAAAACTATTAAAAAAAATTAAAAAAAAAAAAAAAGACCAGAGGGCAACTGTGCATCACAGCAAAGACTAAAATGGGGGAATCTTGACCCTGAGTCCTACAAAAGTGAGAACACCTTTTCCTTTGAGGCTGCTGCTGAACCCTAAACACCTTAGTCATTTAATAATAAGTACGGTACCTTCCTATCAAAGAGTTTTGAGATGTATGGTTTAAAGTAGTGCTCCTTTATTCCTTTTGCTTCTACTAAAAGTCCATCATGTAGTTCACATAGTACAGCAATAATGCAGAGAGGCTCTTCAGAAGCCCGGAAATCAGCAGTATGGAAATCAGATGGTAAACCTGGTTTGATGAAGTATGAAGAGAAGTGGGGAAAAGGGTGCAGAAACAGTTAAGTGTTAAAAACTCTTTTTCCAAAAAGTAACAATTAGTTTTCAAAAAAGGAAAAGACCTTACCTTTAAAAGATGGATTTAGCAAGTCTCGTCTATTGGGGCACATAATGGCATTGGCAAAAATCAGATCCAAGCAGCACAGAAGTAAATGATAAGAGTTTACTAAATCGTCCCCAATCATACGAAAATTACCTTTATAAGAAAAAAGAAAAAAAAAAGACAAAAAAAACCAGATACCTCTCATGTCAAATATACCAAAGTTCTCACAGAAGAAATATAAAACCACTGTGTCACCTTACCCTTAGTATAAACAAAGAGTGTCCAACAGAAATTAAAGAGATCCTTAACACTGCAAGGAATCCTCCTACAAAGAGAAAAAAAAAAAATGTGATTTTTTTTTGTGTTTGTTTTTTGTCTGATACCGAGAATCATTTTTTTGAAATAGCATATATACATATATACTAAGGTCAAAATACATGTAAAATTCCATTCACAATATAGAAAAATATATAAAAGTACTACCATGAATTTCCAGTTATGGATACATGGATTTAAAAAGAAATAATAAGTCTTTGCACATGGATACTTTTGGTAAAATGCAGACTTTTGAAAGGGTAAACTTTCCTAACATGTTTTTATAGTAATCTTTACATCAATTACATAAGAATTATGGGTCTCACCTCTGCTTCCTACTTCGTGGTAACTTTGGTAGCTCTTCATATGGATTTTGAAATATATCTAAAAATATTGGCTCAAATTTTTTAAAAATTACAGTAGACACTTCAAAATTTCTCTCTAGCCTTTCTATACGTTCACGAAATTCTTGTGGCAGATTTGACATGTCCATCCACTTCTTCATTTTACTAAAAAACTGTATTAAACTAAAAATAGAGAAAAAAGGGCAACTTTAAAATTAGGTCATACAATGGATTGAAAACAATTCTATTTATGACTAAGAATTTCTATTTAAAAACCTGAAATTATTAAAAAATAAACAATAAAAACCTTTACTCTCAAGTGCCATGAAATTTGGTTTCAAGGATTACTGTGGGATGTAGATTTTAAAAAAAATTTTTTTTAGTTGTAGATGGCCACAATATCTTCAATTTATTTATCTTTATATGGTGCTGAGGCTTGAACCCAGTGCCTCATGCATGCTAAGCAAGCACTCTACCACTGAGCCACAACCCCAGCTCATGGGATGTAGATTTTGAGTTAGTCATCCTAACAGTGTCTTCTATGCAGTCAGTGAGAACATCTATCTACTTCTTTTATTCTCTCCAGCAACTAAACAATGCTCTGCATATAAATTACAAAGTAAATGTTAATTAACAGATTGGTAGGTTTACAAAATTAGTTTGAAGATCAAGACTTTTTGCAACTTGGGAGGATGTGACAGGCGGCGGATTGCAAGTTTGAAGTTAGCCTCTGTAACTGACTGAGGCGCTAAGCAACTTACTAAGATCCTGTCTTGAAATTAAAAAAATAAAAAAGGCCTGGGGATGTGGCTCAGGGGTAAACACTACTGGGGTTCAATCTTCAGTACCAAAAAAAAAAAAAAAATATATATATATATATACATATATATATATATATATATATATATAATATAAAATCACAAAGCACCGACTATTACAGGTAAGTAGTAAAATTCAAGTGTTTTGAGTTCTAATGTGTGGTTCCACCCCTGAAATAAAGTAGGTAGATATGTACTCAGAAAATCACTTAATAGATTATTACCCCACCTTCCTGACCTATCCATTTATGGGTACAATCCCTATGTTAGTATAATATTAGTTTGAAAATGCTTAGTGTCAGCTCATTTGAGTGTCTAGCATTATATATAGAATAATACTTGTAATTTTAAAAATCTAATGGAAGATATCAACAGCTAATTGGCCACAGATATTCAAACTCTGTACATTGCTAAAATCTGAGATCTGAAAGATTCTTACCAATAACAAAATAATTCGTCAAATTACTAAACTTTTTTTGGCTCACAAATTAGTCCCTATAGACTAATGAGTGAGTGGATGAGGGGAAAGGATCCTCAGCATGTGAAGTACTTTTCTTCGAGAAATTTCCCATTTAAAAAAAGGTTTGTATTAGTGCATTATAGTTACATATAACAGTGGGTTTCATATATGCATTCATACATAATTTGCTCCATGTCAATCCCTAGAACTCCACTTTCTCTCCCCTTGTTCCTATTCCTCTACTCTACTTGTCTTCCTTCTACTTACTTATTTATTGTTTTTTAAGTTGGTGCTTTATAGATAAAGGTGGAATTCACCGTGGTATACTCATATATGTACACAGGACAATTTGGTCAATTTTACTCTGTAGTTATTCCTCTGTTCCTCCTGCCTCCTCGTCAACCCCTTTCTCTACTCCACTGATCTCTTCTATTTTCATGGGATCTCCCTGCCCCTCTTTTTCCTTATTTCACTCTACTTTCCATTTACAAGAGAAAACATTCCACCTTTGACTTTCTGTGTCTGGTTTATTTCACTTAGCATAATATGCTTCAGTTCTGTCCATTTATCAGCAAATGTCATAATTCCATACTTCTTTATGGCTGAGTAAAACTCCATTGTGTGCATATATATTTTCTCTATCCATTCATCTGCTGACGGACACTTGGACGGGTTCCAAAACTTGGTTATCTTAAGTAGCACTGCCTTAAAGATTGATATGTCTGTATCACTCCAGTATTTTGATTTTATTTCTTTTGGATAAATACTAAGAAGTAGGGTAGATGGGTCAGATGATGGTTCTATTCTTAGCTTTTGAGAAATTACCCATATTGCTTTCCAAAGTGCTTGTACTAATTTTCAGTCCCACCAACAATGTATAAGCATACCTTTTTACATACAGTCTCACCAGCATTTATTATTATTATTATTATTATTTGGTAACAGGGATTGAACTCAGAGCTCAAACACTGAGCCACATCCCAGCCCTATTTTGTATTTTAGAGACAGGATCTCTCTGAGTCGCTTAGTGCCTCACTTTTGCTAAGGCTGGCTTTGAACTCGTGATCCTCCTACCTCAGCCTCCTGAGATGCTGGGATTACAGGCGTGCATCATTGCACCTTACTATTTTTTGTATTCTTGATGACTGCCATTCTAACTGGAGTGAGATGAAATCTCAATGTAGTTTTTTAAAAAAATTTTATAGTTGTGGATGGACCTTTGTTTTATTCATTTATTTATATGTGGTGCTGAGAATCGAATCCAATGCCTCACGCATGCTAGGCAAGCGCTCTACCACTGAACCACAACCCCTGCCCCTCAAAGTAGTTTTGATTTGCATTTTCCCAATGCTAAAAAGGTCAATCATTTTTCCCACTTATTTGTATTTCTGGAGAAATGTCTGTTTAGTTATGAATTATGTTATTTGGGTTTGGGGGGTGTTAAGTTTTGATTCTTTGTATATTCTAGATATTAATCTCCTGTTAGAGGAGTAGCTAGTGAAGACTTTCTCCCATTCTGTAGGCTCTCTTTTCATGTTCTTATTTCCTTTGCTGCACAGAAGCTTTTTAATTTGATGGCATCCTACTTATTGATTCTTGATTTTATTTCTTGAATTTTAGGAGTCTCGTTAAGGAAGTTGGTGCCTGCACCTATATGATGGGAGTGTTGACCCTATATTTTCTTCTAGCAGTTGCAAAGTCTGGTCTAACTATTAGGTCTTTGATCCACTTTGAGTTGACTTTTGTGCAGGGTGAGAGATGGGAATCTAATTTCATTCTTCTACATATGGATATCCACCATTTGTTAAAAAGGCTATCCTTTCTTCAGTGTATATTTTGGTAACTTTGTCAGAGTATCAGATAATTGTACCTATGTGGGTTTGTCTTTGTCATCTATTCCACTGGTCTAATGTCTGTTTTGATGCCACCACCATGTTGTTTTGTTACTATGGCTCTAGTATAATCTGAGATCAGGCATTGTGATGCCTCCAGCATCATTCTTCTTGCTCAGTATTGTTTTGGCTATTCTTGGTCTTTTATTCTTCTATATGAATTTTAGGAACTTTTTTTCTAGTTCTGTGGAGAATTTCATTGGTATTTTGGTGGAGATTGCACTGAATCTGTACATCATTTTTGGTAATATAGTCAATTTAGCAATTATTAATTTTGTCTATTCAAGAACATGAAAGGAGGGTATTTCATCTTCTAAGGTCTTCTTCAAATTTCATTCTTCAGTGTTCTATAGTTTTCATCATAGAAGTGTTTATTGTGTGCATGTACAAATATGTCACAACAAAACCCATCAGTTTGTACAACTATAATGCACGAATAAAAAATGTAGGGGAAAAAGAGAGAAGTCTTTCACCTCCTTGACTAGAATTATTCCCAAGTTTTGTTGTTTTGTAAGTTATTGTGGATGAAAAAGTTTTCCAGATTTCCTAGCAGATTTATTACTGATGTATAGAAAACTATTGATATTTTTTTCTCAAGAGAATTAAATCATTATTGATTACACATGATGATACACAAGCTTTATTCCCATCTATGATTTACCTGGTACTATTATTCAATTTAGATATTGCCAAGGATGTGCCAACAATCATTTTTATAACCAAATAATTCCATGACTGCTTGGATGACCCTTTCAATGGTGACCTTCAGAAGGTCACAACAACTACACCAAGGTTTCTTCTTTTTTTATGAAGCAGGGTTTATTTAAAAAGGGGTGGTGAGATCAGGCAAGGCGGGTGACGACCAAAGGAGGCAGATTTAAAAAGACTGCTAAACGAGGCTTTATTTGAGACTCACCCTTGGGTGGAACTGGACCAGACCACAGAGTGGACAGGAGAAGGGTCTGAGGAGAAACTGCCTACACCAAGGTTTCTTAACCTGGAATCGTCCTAAATGAATTCTAACTTCACACTGTTGGGGAAGTTTTACCAAGGTGGCTTCAGAGACTAACTTTACTCAGCACATTTTTAATTTTTTTTTAAGAGAGAGAGAGAGAGAGAGAGAGAGAGAGAGAGAGAGAGAGAGAGAATTTTTAATATTTATTTTGTAGTTCTCGGCGGACACAACATCTTTGTTTGTATGTGGTGCTGAGGATCGAACCCGGGCCGCACGCATGCCAGGCGAGCGCACTACTGCTTGAGCCGCATCCCCAGCCCTCAGCACATTTTTAAAAAGACACATTATTCAGCATCATGATCAGACTATTACATTTAGCAATTAACAGCATGGGTGCAAAAAAAAAAAAAAAAAAAGTCTCCATTAAAGTACTTTGTTGGAATGCTTTACCCTTTCCACAGAACAAAACTAAAATAACATTTTATACAATTAATCACAAATACAGTCCTCGAGGTTTTTTACCCACACTCATATGAGTATTGTCTAAACCATGCCTTCTTTGTAGCATCTGGGACCTGCCACCACTGTGCTGAGTTCATAAATCTGTTGTAACTTGTAGCTTCCCTGTCACTTCTCTGGCTCTCCTCTCCTACTAAGCTTCGTTTCCTGGCAGTATTAAAATCTTCTGCTTCCAAAGTTTCTACCCTTCATGGGTCCAAAATTTGATGGCTGATTATTGTAATTGCCAAAATCATCAGAGCTTCTACCACCTCCAAAACTGCTTCTGTCATTACTAAATCCATTGTAGTCTTCCCTGCTGCCACCGTATCCACCAACACCACCACGGCTGTCACCAAAGCCACTATGACCACTAAAATTTCCTCCACTACCAAAATTGTCATTTCCACTAAAACCACCTTCACGACCACCACCAAAGTTTCCAAAACCACTTGACCTCTTTGGCTAGATGAAGCCCCAGCCATCTCTTGCTTTGACAGGGCTTTCCTCAGTTCACAGTTGTGGCCATTCACAGTATGGTACTTGTGAATGACAATCTTATCTATAGTCATGGTCTTCAAAAGTTACAAAAGCAAAGTCCCCCTTCTTTCCACTGCCTGGTTCAGTCATGATTTCAGTAATTTCAATTTTCCCATACTGTTCAAAATAATCTTGTAGGTGATATTCTTCAGCATCTTTTTTAATGTTACCAACAAAGATCTTTTTTCACAGTTAAGTGGTCCCTGGTCTTTGAGAATCTTCTCCTGAGACAGCTCCTTTTGGTTCCAAAACTCTTCCATCCTCCTCGTGTGGTCTTGCATTCCTAGCTGCACCCACTTCCTCCACAGTGGCATAAATAACAAACTCAAAGCCCCTGGAGCACTTGGTGTTTGGGTCTCATTACCACACAGTCCATGAGTGTTCCCCATTGCTCAAAATGGCTTTATCAGTTGTTTCAAAGCTTAGCCTTCTGATGAATAGCTTCCACAGCTGTTCAGGCTCTTTGGGGGACTCTTTTAGACATGACGGCAGTAGGAAGAGAGACTTTAATAATGTTTTCTCAGTGGCATCCACGGGCAGAAAGCACACTATTGATATTTATGTTAATCTTATATCCTACTTCTTTATTAAATGTACCCAACGGACATCTACAGAATATTTCATCAACAACCCAATTCACTTTCTTCTCAGGTATACATGGAATCTTCTCTAAAATAGGCCATATTTTAGGACACAAAGCAAGTCTCAGCAAATACAAAAACAAACAGATAATTCCCTGCTTCCTAACAGATCATAAAAGAAAGAAATTAGGAATCAATAACAAGATAAAAAACAAACCCTCTTTACGCTGGGGGGCTTTAATATTATATATATATATTTTGTGTGTGGTGCTGAGGAATGAACATAGGGCCTTAAGCATTCAAGGCAAGCACTATACCAACTGAGCTATATCCCCGGCCCATAATAATATACCTTTGAACAAAGAATGGGTCATGGGAGAAATTAAAAAGTTCTTAAAAACAAATAAGAATGGAAATACAACATATCAAAAGGTCTGGGGCAGTATGAAGGCAGTCATAAGAACAAAATTAATAGCATTGAAGAAGAACAACAACAAAAATCTGAAAGATCAAGGGCTGGGGATGTGGCCCAAGCGGTAGCGCGCTCGCCTGGCATGCGTGCGGCCCGGGTTCGATCCTCAGCACCACATACAAACAAAGATGTTGTGTCCGCTGAAAACTAAAAAAATAAATATTTAAAAAAAAAAATCTGAAAGATCTCAAATAATCTAATGTCACATCAAAAGACCCTAGGAAAAAAGAACAAATTAATTCCAAAATCAGTAAAAGACGGGAAATAAGAGCCAAAATTGAAATTGAGAATTAAAAAAAAAAAAAGAAGGAATACAAAGAATTGGTTCTTTGAAAAGAAACAAGACTGATAAACCATCACCAAAACTAACCAAAGGAAAGAGAGAGAAAACCCAAATCAGAAAAATTAGAGATATCACTACAAACATTTCTGAAATCCAGAGGACCATTGGGAACTATTTTGAAAATTTATACTTCAATAAACTTGAAAATCTAGAAGGTATTGATAAATTTCTAGACACAAATGAACTACCCAAACAGAACCAAGAAGATATAGGAAGCCCAAACAGACCAACATCAAGCAATGAGATCGAAGCAACAATCACAAGGCTTCCAACAAAGAAAAGCCCTGGACCAGATGGATTCTCAGCCAAGTTCTTTAAAGGAAAAACTAATGCCATTAGAGGTGGGGGGCATACCTCAAGCCCTTATTTATATTTTATGTAGAGAGGGTCTCACTAAGTTGCTTAGGGCCTTGTTAAGTTGCTGAGATGGGCTTTGAACTTGCAATCCTCTGGTCTCAGCCTCCCAGCTGCTGGGATTACAGGTATATACCACCATGCCTGGCAACTAATGCCAATCTTCCTCAAATTATTCCATGAAATAAAAGAAGGGAACATTTCCAAACACATTCTGTGAAGCCAGTATTGCTCCAATACCAAAATCAGACAGAAACATCAAGAAAAAAAAAAAAACTGTACACAAACATCTCCGATGAAAATAGATGCAAAAATCCTTATCATTAGGATGTGTATGCAAAAACACTTATTATTATACACCATGATCAAGTGGGTTTCACCCCAAGTTTGCAAGGTTGGTTCAACATAAGTGAATCAATAAATGTAATTCTCCATGTAATTAGAATCAGGGACAAGAATCACATGATCACCTCAACAGATGCAGAAAAAGCCTTCGACAAAACCCAGTACCCATTCATGTTAAAAACACTGAACAAACTAGGGATAGAAAGAACTTACTTCAATGTTATTTGGACTATGTATGACAAACCCAAAGGCAACATCATCCTGAATGGACAAAATTGAAAGCATTTCCGCTAAAATCAGGGGAATAAAAGGAGTTCACTCTCACAATTCATATTCAATGTAGTTCTTGACACTCTACCCAGAGCAATCAGGAAAGAGAAGGGAAAAAAATTCCCACTTTTGAGTTTTATCTTTCTCTAGGGTTAGTTTCACTGGAAGTTAGGATGACACATATAACTTGGAATTCTTTATCAGATACATCTACTTGAGATTTTGAATCTTGATGGTGCAGAGAAATGAGGAAGTGTAAATTCCTACAGTAGAATCAATAGCAATATTCATTGAGTAGGAGAAAGAACAGCAGCAAGGTACAGGGACAGCACTGCTGGTCATACAAGCTGTATCTGATAAATGTATTCTGTGATATACTTCTGGCTGTGCAGCCAGCCTCCTTTTGTTCTTGGACCCTTTTCTAAGCCTGATTGCAATTTGTAAAACAAAACTAAGCAAAGTAACTTCACAGTTTTGAAAACAATTCTACTCACTGAGATTCTGTAACAAAAAGTATACTACTCCAATAAGGACATGAGAAGATGCCCCACACCATCAGCTATCAGGAAAATTCAAATCAAAACTGCAGTGAGATACTGCTTCACATCTATTAGCATAACCAGAATAAAAAAGAGAGATAATAACAAGTATTGGGAAGGATGTGGAGAAAGTTGAACTCTCACATACTGCTGGTGGCAATGTAGTCTGGTATGGTCACCTTGGAAAACAGCCTGACAGTTTCTCAGAAGATTAAACATACAGTCAGCTTAAGATCCAGCAATTTCACTTCTACATATACACACACAAAAGAAATGAAAACATATATCCACAGAGAAAGTTGTACACAGATGTTTGAAGCAGCACTAGTCATAAAAGTCAAAGGTGTGGGGCTGGGGTTGTAGCTCAATGGTAGCATGTGTGAGGCACTGGGTTTGATTCTCAGCTCCGCATATAAATAAATAAAGGTCTATTGACAACTAAAAAAAATTTAAAAAAAAAAGTCAAAAGGTGGAACTAACCCAAACTTCCATTCATTGATAAAATAGACAAACAAGATGTGCTACATCCATGTAATGAAATATTATTCAGTCATAAAAAAGAATGGAGTACTGCTATCTCTACAACATGGATAAACCTTGAAAATATTATGCTAAGTAAAAGAAGCCAACACAAATGCCACATATTATATGATTCCATTCATATGTAATATCCAGAATAGACAAATCCATAGACAGAGAAGTTAGGTTGATTAAATAGTAAATATGTGACATATGTTCCAACAGTGGCACACTACTGAATTTAATAGGAATTCAAAAGTTAAAAAAGGAAATTATAAAAAATTAATATTATGAATGTTACAATTAGAATGTATAAAAAATTTCTGATGAACTAATTTTCATTCCAGTTTTATAATATGAAAAGAATGAATAAAAGTCATCTTGATTTAAATCACGTTACTAAAAAAAAACTTGTGAACAATGTGGATAAATTCCTTCAACTACAAAAATGAGATAAACAAAACTTCTTTATTAAGGTGAAATAAAAATTCATATTGCACAACAGATACTGCTTTTTAATGTAATACTTAATGGCAAATGAAGTTTTTTTTTGTTGTTTTTTTGTGAGGGTACTGGGGATTGAACTCGGGGCACTCGACCACTGAGCCACACCCCCAGCCCCATTGTATTTTATTTAGAGACAGGGTCTGAGTTGCTTATCGCCTCGCTTTCGCTAAGGCTGGCTTTGAACTCATGACCCTCCTGCCTCAGCCTCCCAAGCCACTGAGATTACAGGCACTCGCACTTCCCTGGCAGCAAATGTGTTTTATTTTATTTTATTTTTTGTGGTGCTGGGGATTGAACCCAGGGCATTATGCATGCAAGGCAAGCACTCTACCAACTGAGTTATATCCCCAGACCCACAAATGAGTTTTTATATGATATTTTTTTCTTTCCAGTGCTGGGGATTGAACCCAGGGTCTTGAGCATGCGCTCTACTATTGAGTTACATCCCTAGCCTGATACTTTTTTTTTTTAAATATATTTTTAGTTGTAGATGGACACGATATTTATTTTTATGTGGTGTTGAGGATCGAACCCAGGGCTCATACCTGCGAGGCAAGCGCTCTGCCACTGAGTTACAGTGGTAGAATTTGCTTTGGTGTTAAGTTTTCTTTTTTTTTTTTCCAAACTGAAGCTAATTAAACATAGTTTAAGAGAGAGACATACTAATAAGTATCTGTGTATAGACACACATAATATAGAATAAATTTGGAGGCCATGCCAGTTAGTAGATATTTCTTTTTTTCCTTCTTTTTTGTACCAGGGATTGAACCCAGGGGAGCTTAACCACTGAGCCACATTCCCAGTCCTTTCCATTTTTTTTTTTTGAGACTAGTCTCACTAAGTTGCTTAGGGCTTCCCTACATTATTGAGGCTAGCCCTGAACTCGTGATCCTCTTGCCCAAACCTCCAGGATCACTGGGATTATAGGCACGTACCACCATGGGCCCAGCTAGTAGGCATATTATTTCTAAGAAGCAATTTAACTTCTTGGTGACTCAATTTTATCATCTGTAAAATGTGACTTATTTTATGAGATTACTGAGAGGATTAAATGAATAAAAACATGCAAAACACAGCAAATAATAAATGCCTGGAACATTGGTAAAGTACTCAGTAGAAATTTGCTGTTTGGGCATATATGTATCTATAATGTATACTCATTCATTATTTTCCAGTATGAATTTTTAACAATTCTTGGTGAGCATTTTCCTATAGCTATAAAAATTTACATAATCATGTAAAAAGTATATTCGTAGTTGAAATTTTGGCCAGCTGCAGTGGCATGTGCTTATACAGGAGGCAGACTGCAGGTGATTACTTGAGGTAAGGAGTTCAAGACTAGCCTGTGCAATATAGTGAGATCCTGACTCAAAGGAAAAAGCTCAAATTATTAATGAACAAATAGCATTACTTTTGAGTACTTTTTGTCTGAATGAACATGTTGCTGTTTATCAACTGCACTTTGGTATTAAGAATATGACACTTTTTTAGCTGGCCACTTTTTTACATGCCAGTAATTCCTGCTACTTGGGAGGTTAAGGCAGGAACATAGCAAGTGTGAGGCCAGTCTGGACAACTTAGTGAGATCCTGACTCAAAATAAAAAAGAAGGGCTGGGGGGCTGGGATTGTGGCTCAGTGGCAGAGCACTTGCCTGGCATGTGTGAGTCACTGAGTTTAATCCTCAGCACCACATATAAATAAGTAAAAAATAAAGGTACATCAACAGCTAAAAAATATTAAAGAAAAAAAAAAGGGGCTAGTTATACAGCTCAGTAGTCCAGATACTAAGAGCAACAATGGGTTCGATCCCCAGAAATGCAAAACAAAAAATTTTTAAACTTTTTGGAATTAAATTTGAAAATATCAATTCTACATCTTAAAAAACCGGGTTTCTTCAGAAAGACTTCAAAAATATAAAGTAAAAACTTCAGAACAATACATGTTGTATGAATCATTTATATCTAAAACAATTAAACAACACCCACTAAAATTTGTTGGTTTTTTTTTTTTTGCTTTTTGTACATAAAAGAAAAGTGGTTTTGGTGGTTAATTCTGGAGAATGGAAAAAGAAAGAGTTCTTTTTACTTTAAAGTCTTCTGTATTATTTGTTTTTTTTCTCCTCCTGTAGTGCTGAGGATTACCTAGGCCTTTTTTAGCACTTTTTTTTTTTTTAGCATGACACTAAATTATATCCCCAGACTATTTAAAACTTTAAAAATTGTTTTTATGTGTTTATGGAAAAATATACATAATAGTGGCATTAAGTACATATAACCATCACATTATCCATCTCCAGAACTCATATTATTATTGGAATTTTTCTGAGCATGTGTTGCTCTAAATTTTTTAAAGTTATAATTCTTTTTTGCTCAGTTTCCCCAATAATCTATTATTACAAAGATTTTAAAAATTATATGGTCAGTGATGAGAAACACGGACAGAAAAAGATCATATTGTTTTCTACTATAACTGACAGGTTTTGTTCAATTTAAAAAGCTACCTTGACCCTATTGTATCATTCTTAGAAATAGTAAAACACTATGATCCTGAATGCCCCCCTTTTTATTCCCCCAAATCTAGCCAAGTTAGGAGAACAATGAGAGCAAGTCTGGACTGGAATGTCCAAATCCATATTATCCTGAAGAATACTGGCTTTCTCTCATACACACCGGAATCTGGGGCATGCTAATGTTATCTATAGAAAGTTGCTTTTTGCAAATTATCCAAAACAGTTGCACCTTGCAATGCTGACCTTACAAGCAAGCTAATGCAGATGATGTCACTAATTCTGCAGCCTAATAATATAAAATCACTCTCTCAGTGGCAACTGGGGCAGAACTGAGGGCACTGTGGAAAGGATACATGTAAATACTCATCCAGCGGGCTGCTTCTGGACAAAATGCTGTGAGGGACGAGGTACTATCTATTTAGTCTACCACCACTGGACCTTCCCTGTATGTATTTCTCCATAAAGTTTTATGCCTCATATGCTGTCTCTGGATATTTTCTTTGGTCTCAAAGCAACCTATCCCAATATCCTGGTACAAATGGGCTGTGGATGTTAACAATCTTAACAATCTTCATTTTATTTTTATCATCAATGAAAAAATTGGCATCTATTTAATCATCCTGATTTTTAAATTTTTCATTGCTAGAACCAAAACTGTTCGGAGATTTTGTTTGTTTTAATTTAGCATGAAGTAAAACCAACTTGCCATCCCTGGACAGGGCTTTAAGGTTTGCCTCTCTTCTACCCTGGAGTGTAGAGAACAGACAGATAATAATCTCAAATAGTTTTGTACCAGGTCAAAAAAAAGGAAAAAAAAAAAAAAAAAAAAAAAAAAAGCCCAAACAAACAAAAAACAAAAACCAACCAACCAACAAAAACCAAATAGGAACAGAAATTAGCACTTATCTAAATCTGAATCACTCCATTTCTGTTTCCTGTCAAGGCAAATAGTTCTATGTGGTTGGCACAAGAACAAGTAAGATATAGCTAAGACCTACAGAAATTACTAGTTACAGTAAAAAAAACAGGATAACACATGGACCAGATGACCAAAATTAACAACACTAATGAAAGGCAAATGGATATGTGCATTCCATCAGATGTGATATCCTGAAGACATAAAATTGCTTGTGTAGTATTCAATCTTGGAATGTATAATTTGCATATAATCATAAGAAAACATCAGATAAATCCAAATGAGGAACAATCTATCAAAGAGAGAGTAGAGAACAAGGGATGTGGCTCAGAGGTAGAAACTTTGTCTAACATGTGCAAAGCCCTAGGTTTGATCCTCAGCACTGCAAAACAAAACAAAATAAACAAACAAAAAAGGGTTGTAGATTTTATTCCTCAAAATGTCAGTGTCATAAAAGACAAAGGGTGTGGCACTGTTCCTGACTAAAGGGGGAATAAGTAGACATGACAAGTGAATGCAATATTAGATCTTAGATTGGACACTGTGTCAAAAAAAAAAATTCTATAAAGAATATTATCAGATCAATGAGAAAAGCCAGAATAGAGATGGCATACTGGATAAAATGTTAGTGTTCACTTTCTTTTTTTTAAGTGTTAACTTTCTT
This sequence comes from Urocitellus parryii, assembly GCF_045843805.1. Classification (NCBI taxonomy): domain Eukaryota; kingdom Metazoa; phylum Chordata; class Mammalia; order Rodentia; family Sciuridae; genus Urocitellus; species Urocitellus parryii. Next base: position 178,660,574 of record NC_135536.1, read on the forward strand.
GATGTTGATAATTATACCATAGTTTACTAAGAAATACCATTGAAGCATTTAGAAGTAAAGGGATATATAATGTGTGCTACTTACTGTGAAATGGTTGAGGAAAAAATATTATTTAAAGGAGAAAGAACTATATATTTAAGAGAGAAAGATCAAATGAAAAAGCAAACAAGGTAAAATGTTAATGACAGGTAAAACTGGGTCAAGGGTATATGGGTATTCTTTGTATTTTTCTTATTTTTGCAACTTTTCTATAAGCTTAAAATTATTTACAAGTTAAAAAAAATTAATAGACTGGCTGGGATTGTGGCTCAGTGGTAGAGCACTTGCCTAGCATGTGTAAGGCACTGAGTTCGATTCTCAGCACCACACATAAATAAATAAAATAAAGGTCCATCAACAACTAATAAAAATATTTTTTAAAAATTAATTGAAAAATTATACCTAGGGCTGGGGCTGTAGCTCAGTGGTAGAGCACTTGCCTTGCATGAGTGAGACCCTGGGTTTGATCCCCAGCACCATATAAAAATAAACAAATAAAGATATTGTGTCCATCTACAATTAAAAAAATATATTAAAAAAAAGAAAAATTATACCTAAAAACAATTTAGCACAGAAGTCCTTGGTTGAAAAAGTTAGAATTTAAAGAGAGGAAGAATCTGAGACTTGGGAAAGAATATCTATGCAATAACAAAGTTAGAACTGATGAAATCAAATGACTTAAAATAAAGAAATTAAGTTCTAAAGTTAAATTTAGGACTTATGAAACAACACTTAAAAAATCAAAATTTCCTTACCTTAATTTAGCTGAACGTAGTATTCTGGTAAGTGAAACACAGTTTCCTTCCATTATACCCTTCCCAACTGTGGGAATGATGCTTTTGCGGCACGCAACATATAATGAACATGCCAACCAATGCATAACTTCTCCCTGGCAGGCAAAAGACAAATAGCAAACTGGATATGTTAAAATGCTCGAGTTCCAGAACCAGAAGAGATCTTAGAATTAATTACCTGGTCTAAATCCTCTTCTGTAGATAGAAGGCCAAAGAAATGAAGATATCTGCCCATCAAACTAAGTCACCCTAATGAATATAAAACTCCTTCCTTAGTCCTGTGTTTTAACAACTATACCATGCTAAATCAGTACTAATTTCAAAATAGATCTCTTCTCTCCAATCTAGTATTATAGAGAGTTCTTTTAAATTAAATTTCTCAGAATTAACTTTCTCAATTTTAAAATACCACTCATGGTATTTGTGATGATGGAGTTCCTTTCTATCATTTTAGCTTTATATATTTTTAAAACCAAACTTAGAGAGAAAAGAAAGAGTAGGATGTTGGTGAGTCACAGATAAAAAATTAATACCCATCTTGTGCAATATAAGGAGACTGTCATTTTTGTAAGGGAAAAGTTAAGGGCATTATTTACCTCCAAACACATTATCTTTAAAATAGTATGTCTTTCCGTCTTGATATCTCAATTTACAAAGCTACAAAAAAGGTGATACCTGGAAATTCAACACTTAATTTTCTGCTTTAGACTTGAAATATCTCCAAGCTTGACTCATTTTATGATTTTACTGTAAAAATATAGGTGACATTTAAGGATTAAGAATCACAGCTGGTGGGGCTGGGGATGTGGCTCAAGCGGTAGCGCACTCGCCTGGCATGCGTGTGGCCCGGGTTCGATCCTCAGCACCACATACCAACAAAGATGTTGTGTCCGCCGAGAACTAAAAAATAAAAAAAAAAAAAAAGAATCACAGCTGGTTGGGCTGGGGTTGTGGCTCAGCAGTAGAGTGCTCGCCTAGCACGTATGAGGCCCTTGGTTTGAACCTCAGTGCCACATAAAAATAACTAAAAATAAAGGTATTGTGTCCAACTACAACTAAAAAATAAAATGTTAAAAAAAAAAAAAAAGAATTATAGCTGGGTGCAGTGGACTACTCCTGTAATCCCAGCAGCCTGGGAGGCTGAGGCAGGAGGATCGTGAATTCAAAGGCAGCCTCAGCAAATGCAAGGTGCTAAGCAATTCAATGAGACTCTGTTTCTAAATAAAATTCAAAATAGGGCTGGAGATGCGGCTCAGTGGTCAAGTGTCCCTGAGTTCAATCCCCCGCATCCCCCCTCCCCAGAAAAAAGAATTACAAACTAGGTGCAGTGGCACATGACTATAATCCAAGGTATTCACAAGTCTGAGGCAGAAGAATCACAAATTTGAGGACTCCAGCAATTTAGCATGACCCTGTCTAAAAATAAAAAAAAAATTTTAAAAAGAGATGGGGGGGCGGTGCTGGGTTGTAGCTCAGTGGTAGAGCACTTGCCTAGCATGTGTGAGGCACTGGGTTTGATTCCCAGCACTGCATATAAATAAATTGATAAAATAAAGGTCCATCAGCAACTTAAAAAAAAAAAAAAAGAGCAAGAGAGAGATGGGGAGGGGGGTGTAGCTCAGTGCTTGCATACCATGCAAAAGGCCCTGGGTTTAACCCCAAGTGCCAGTGGCCCCCCAACACAAACACAAACCCACACACGTAAGTAAAATCACAGATAATAATCTCTTAGCACATGATATTGCTCTTATTCGCTGTTCTACAAATCCTATTTAAGAGACTCTAGAAAAATTAAAAGATAAAAAAATTTGTCACAATAACCTAAAGGGGATAGATAGAAATGGGTGGTCATCAATAAAGCTAAAACCCAGTATTTCCAACATGTAGTGGGAAATGAGGATCAAGACATTAAGAGCTGCAAGCAACACATTATTAGTGGCTCCAGAGCCCAGTGAGATAATTCCCAAAATCTGAGCCGATAGCAAGCACAATGCAAAGTTTTGGGTCCATCAAGGCAAGAGAGTTGGTGCAATTCTATTGGAGGGTGCATTCTACATTCCTTATAAGGGTACAAGTTTGTCAATAACCTAGGGACTTTTACTGTGCTAAGCCTAAAGGGGGAGTGTTCTGTCCCAGCTACATTGTTTCCTGCTTTTGCATTATCTGTTCTAGGTAATGTTAGCTACTGTAAGCCTCAATGAATAAATGTCAGTAAGAAGAGCTGCTATAAAAACCACAGCCTGTCAGTTCTTTAAACTGCTAAAGTTCCCATTTTATTCTACCACAATCCTCCGAGGGGTTTTATTTGCTCAAAGCACTGATAAGCCAGGTAAATTTATCCTTGAATTGATGAATTGTTTGGGAATAATACCCTATTACAGAGCTTTTGGATACAGGTTACTATATGAAATCTCTAGTAAGGTAGAGAAAATAGTATGGGAATTATTTCGATTTTTCCTAAAAAAATAAAAAAATTAACTGTATTGTTTATTCTAGTTTCTAGCCCTTGACCCTAGAACTTAGAAATACAAAGATGGTGTTTGAACTCGGAGAATTCCAAGTCTAAGCTAAAAAGAGTGACAGAAACTATCATCTACAATTGGTGATATAGTATAGAAGCAGCAAGGAAGATAAAGTGTTGTGAAAAAATATAGTGTAGTAGCTGGCTTTGACTGGAGATGAGGGAAGGTTTCATAGAAGATTTAAAATTGCTAAGTATAAATCACCAAAAATGGGAAGTGAGGTTCAAAATGGAAGAGGATTGTTGGGTAAACTAAAAAGGGATAGGGACTGGGTTCTTAGGAAGCAGTAGAGAGATATGAAAATATCTATTCCAAGTGTCTTTCATCAAAAACTGAAAGGAAAAAAAAAGGATGAAAAATTAAACACTGGGTAGAATAAACACTTGCAAACTCTCAACTCACACATCTATGTTTTCCAAAGCAAACATTTGAGGCATATTGATCAATTCTACCTAACCAGAAATTTAAATTTTCAACCTCCCCCTGGGATTATAGATAAGGAGAAAGGTTCCAGGAAAAGTCAAACGCATGCAGAACTACACAAATGAGAATGAGTTTGTCACATTCAGAATCTGAAGCTGATGTCTAGTTGAGTTCCTTTGGCCATAGTGTGCACTCAATAAATGCTTATTCAATGAGAGATCAAATGAAGCCCTGGGTTATCACAAATGCTTTCTCAAGCTTTCAAAAAACCAATGTTTTCAACTGAGACTCCATTAATTCATAATCACCTTTATTTTCTTATTCTTCCCTCAATTTTGCAATCATGCCACTCAGATGCAGATCACTGTACTTTTTCCAATCTAATAAGTAATACCCTGGAGATAGGAGTCTCTCACAGGTACTTTTCCCCTCATACACAGTCACACACATAGTCAACTCTATATTTCCAACTCTATGCTTTTGGACCCAGTTATTTCACTGAGTGTTGAGTCAGAGGAACATCCTGTGTGTGAGTCCAACCCTCTTGGCTCATGAAAGCCTTTGAACATGAGGCCATTGGAGCAATATGCTGAAACACAGTCTTGCCTCAATAATTCCCTTTGGAGGAATTGGTTCCAAAGAATGCCAAAATTTGGGGATGCTTAAGTCCCAGATATAAAATGGCACAGTGTTTGTATATATCCTATGATCAGCCTCCTGTAGACTTTAAATCATCTGTAGATTATTTACAATATGTAATAAAACGTAAATGTTATATAAATATTCATACTGTATTGTTTATAGAATGACAAAAGTCTGACCATGCTTAATAAAGATGCAAAATTTTCCCCCAATATTTTTATCTGCTGAGCCGACGACGATGGAGGCCCATCGTACAATTCTCTCTGTACTAAGCTTATGCTTTTCTGGGTTTCTATATAGAACGACCCTGGGTAACAATCTTCTGAGCCTCAATATTACCAACTGGAAAACAGGTATAATACTCCCTACCCTGCCACATTGTCAGGCTGCTGGCAAGACGAGATACAAGAATGTTGGGGAAACCTAACATCGACGGCAGTTGCTTTACTCAGAGGCACTATGCTAAGCACCAGGCTCAGGCTCCGACGGAGGAGTGGGGACAGCTCTGCGTGCATTCCGGCTACAGCAACTGCTCCTCAGCGCCGGGGTACGATCGGCGGCCCAGGCCCGCACCCTGTGAGGCAGGAGGCTGGGAGTCTAAATGGCTCGGCCTCCGAGTGCGGGTCCGTCGCCAACCGCGTGACCCTGGGCACGCAGTTTAGCCTCTCGGGGCTCCCCTTCCCTCTACTGCGGAACAGGAATCAATGAGCGTGTTCGAAAAGAACCGAGGTGACAAACTGGAAGCGAACTGGGCACGCTGTCATTTTAGCTTTCGCAACACGTTTGCTGTGTCGACTTAACGGCAGTGCCACGACCCCTGGCTCTGGGTAGGGCGCAGGGAGTCCGGCCTGCAAACCTGGAGTCCGGGGACCCCGAGTGGCGCGGGACCTCTGACAAGCCGCAGCGCCCCTGGGCTTCAGTTTCCCGCCTCAAAACAAAATGGGAGGGCTGGCCGAGCGGCACCACCCTCCCGCGCCGCTCCTCGCCGCGGAGCCGATCTGCGACCCCCGGGGTGGGGAACTCCCACCACCCACCGGCGGGGGGTAGGGGCGGGGCGGGGGTGGGGCCTGGCGAGGGTCGGGGCGCCCACCTGCCACCGCTCACCTCTAGGCTGTAGTTGCCTCGGATGGCGGTGAAGTCGTCCAGGGCTTCGGCCGCGCTCCCCTCGTCCAGGTTCAGCTCCTGGCACAGGGCCTGCAGCGCCTCCCCGGCCGCGGCGACCACCGCGGCCCCGTCGGCCTGGGGCTCCTCCTCGAACATCCCCGCGAGCCCTGCGGGGCGCGCCCGGCCCCCAGCTCCTTTCTCCCTCCCGGGCTCACTACCCACAACCACCCGCGACAAAGCGCGCGAAAATCGTCCATTCAGAGTTGCGTCCCTTAGCAGTCTGCCTCCGCTTATCGCCTCGAAAAAAGTCCGTTGCTCCTTCAGAGCAGCCAGGCGCCCTCCTCCGGAAACGTGATAAGAAGACGGACCTCGGACCCTGAGAAGACCTGGCTTTGGCCCTGGGCGGGCGCGGGAGTCCACCGGGAGGGGCGAGGGAGCGGGAGCGGAGGGATCCGCGCCTCGCGCGGGGCCCGCTGGGAGTTGTAGTCCGTCCCACGCAGGAGTCTGGGGCACCGCCCTGTCCTGGGGCGCTTTGATTTTAGGCAGGACGGGGTTAGCTGCCTGTTGGAGGTGGCTCACGTCTTCCCGGTGAAACGTCGTCTCTATCCCCGCCAGCTTCTGGGCCCTGGGTTTGTCACTGCCCCGGGCGTCAAACCTATCCTGACTAAACCTTACCCCTTAAGTTAGGGATGGGGGCGGAAGCAGCAGAAAGTGTTCCCTTGCTGGGCACCGCGACGCTCACCAGTAATACCACCCAGCGACCTGGGAGGCTGAGAAAAGAGGATCGCAAGTTGGGGGCCAGCGTCAGCAATTTAAGGAGAACCTCTCTCAAAAAACAAACAGGTCTGGGGATGTAGTCGGTGCCTGTGTTGAATCCTTACAGAAGGAAAAAAAGAATTACCCCTTGACGCGGTAGTGCCTTGTCAGCGTCTCCCCAAGGTCCCCAGCACCGAGAATGGACTGCTGAATGTATGGAATGAATGGCAAGACAAGGATATTAGGGGACACCTCGCCAACCCAACTTATTAAGTGCCAAATTTTGAGTTGCAAATATTTCAACGTCACAGGAACATTAAAATAGGTTGGAAATCACAATCGTGATCTGTGGTGTATATAAGAACAAAAACACAGATGGTCCCATAAGTAGGGCACTGGGACAATATGGTATCTTTTTACATGTATATGCTTGCCCTATAAATAAGTCATTGAGCACACCTTACATAATTATACAAAGAAGTGATTTTCATGACCTGCTCAACAGTTATTTTTGGTAGAAGGATCAAAACACTTCAAAGGTTTGCATTACATTTTTTTTTTTTTAGAGAGAGAGAGAGAGAGAAAGAGAGTTTTTTTAATATTTATTTTTTAGTTATTGGCGGACACAACATCTTTGTTGGTATGTGGTGCTGAGGATTGAATCCCGGCCGCACGCATGCCAGGCGAGGGCTACCGCTTGAGCCACATTCCCAGCCCCTGCATTACATTTTTGACACTATTTTGTGGGTTTCTCACATCTTGGGTCGTTTTGACATCATGGTCCAGGCAGTGCACTACACATTACCATACAGTTATACATTGTCCCAGTATTCTACTTAGAGGACAGCTATTTTCTACCATGGATAATTGGAAATGCAGTGTATTCCTTGAAATAAAATGACAACCTATCTAGGCTTGGGAGGCTGAGGCAGGAGGATTGCAAATTCAAAGCCAGCCTCAGCAACCACAAGGCGCTAAGCAACTCAGACACTGTCTCTAAGATACAAAATAGGGGATGTGGCTTAGTGATTGAGTGCCCCTGAGTTCAATCCCCGGTACCCCTGCCACTCAACAAAAAAGACAAACCTAGTTCTAGAAAAGATTTTCATGAATGCATTTCTTATATGTTTCTTATAATACTTTGTTCTGTTAAACATTTAATAGAAGTAACTTTCTCAGTGAAGTTTATATAATTTTCATAATGAATTAAAAAATATTTTTCAAACCTTCCACACTGATTCACCTACACTTGTCTTGAGAGAGTAGACCTCTAGAAACATAATTTGAAGTTAGCATAAGCAGCATATTTGCTCAATTTAAGTTTTTACAGGTGTTCCACATCTGGGAACAATGTGTTAACCATCAAGTGGAAGCTGGGGGAGGAAAGAGGCTCTTTCTCAGCTGCCTGGATCCTGGGAACTAATCCAATTAATAAGCTTCAGGTGTAGGAATGACCTGAGCATTGGCCTGAAGCCACAAATGTGTTTTTAAAAGGTTAATCAGAGCCAATCATTCCTTCACTCAGAATCCTTTAATCCCTCTCATTAATATTCAGACTCTTTTCCAATGCCTATAAGGCTGATGTGATCTGGCCCCACCTCATCTAGTGCAACCCCTCTCCTCACTCCCACTCTGGGCCTAGGCATATATAAGGTTCATACTCACAATTTTGTTTTTAACCTAAAAAAAAGGTCAATCTGCCAACCTAGTTCTTCTCACATACTGACCAAACTGTGTGCCCATGCTCTTTGCCAGATCTTTGTGTGACTTGCCCTCATCTTTCAAGTCTAACTAAATATCACCTCCTCAGGCCATCCAGGAGTACTGCAACCAAAATAGCTGACCCTTCCCTCGAAGCACCCATTTCATTTCTCCAGAGCACCTTCTCCCTATCTGGAATTATCTTGTTTATTGACTGGCTCTTCCTACTAAAATGAGGTAAGTGAGTGAAGGACCTTCCATTTGCCTTGACTATTCTGGAGTTTAGATTAGGGACAGGCACATGGTTGACACTGGGTACTTATCATGGTGTGTTTGCCCATTGGTGCTTGGATAAGGGAAGGAAGGAGTCACTGGAGAGGAAAACGGGACAGGGTGCCCCGCTAAAACCTGGGTATTGTCCTCAAGGCAGTAGGTTTTAACACAGGTTGGTGTGGATGATCATCAGACTGTATTCCGGACAGTTCCCTCTGGCTGGAGTCTGACGGCATGGATTGGATAGGATAAGAAATAGAGGTTTGGAGATGGTAGGGGGGTTCCAGTACAGGAAGGAGCCATCCTGCACAGAGGTTTCTGGCCTGAAATCTAAGGGAGCACTGCTACAAAAGAGAATCTCCTCAATAATAGGTTTCTACCTGCATCAAGTGGATAAAAGATGACCCTCTTATCTAGGATGGAAGAACAAGCAGAGGAACAGGGCAGTTATGGAGCCGTTGAGTTTAGGATGCTTGCAAGAAGATCAAGTGCTGTCAGGTCCCAGAAGGTAGCCCCTTTCCTCCTGGAAATGTTTCAATTTTATAACCTCCACACACAGAGAGGATGGGGCTTGGGAACCAAATGAGCAAAAACTCCATTTCCCCAAAAGAATTCAAACTCAAACTGCAACATCCATGTGGTACTTCCAACTCTGCTTCCTTCTAGAAGGTACTGCTACACCTGACATCAGGACCATTTTGTTTTTCTCTAGAGGGGATGTTGACACAAGGATCTGCACTGAGACTGTCCCATGAATTTTTACTTAAGAGCACTGAGGAGGTCTATCTCCGGTGCTAAGGGTTCCGTAACAGAAGTGATTGTCCCTCCTTCTAACTTCTTTACTGCAAATGAAGAAATGTTAGAATTAGTGGAGGTGAAATGGATGAAGGTCCTCCTATGGTGGGTTCATCTGTTTTCTAATTAACCTACGGTGCTTATTTAAGAGAACCTCCAGCTTAGCACAGAGCTCTAGGAGTTGGGGGACATGGACACAAAAGTCTGGAAATATTTAGATGATACCTGAAGCTAAGCCATACCCCAGAGAACATACTGGCATGAGAAGAAACTCAAGTGGAAGCCTTGGGAATGCCAACATTTAAGGGGTGGTGGGATTTAAGGAGTGAAGGAAAAAGATTAGCCAGAGAAGTATTAAAACAAGAAGCAGTATCTCAGAGGAAAGAAGTACTGTATGCATAGGGTCCAATGCTGCAGGGAATTCGGATAGGACAAGGAATTCACAGAAGATAGCATATGCAATTGTTCCTAGGTGTTTGGTGGCCTTTGTCAAAGTAGTTTTTTATAGTGCAGTGGGAGTAGAAGATAGATTACTGTGACTGAGGAACTAATATGAGAAAAGTCAGAAATTTGAAATAGAAAGTAAAAATTTCTCTCTAAGAAGTTTTATGTAGACGGGCACGGTGGTGCACACCTGTAATCCCAGCAGCGGGGGAGGCAAAGGAAGGAGGATCACAAGTTCAAAGCCAGCCTCAGCAATATAGCAAGGCACTAAGCAACTCAGTGAGACCTTGTCTCTAAATAATATACTGAATAGAGCTGGGGATGTGACTCAGTGGTGGAGTGCCCCTGAGTTCAATCCCTAGTACCAAAAAGGAGGAGGAGGAGGAGGAGGAGGAGGAGGAGGAGGAGGAGGAGGAGGAGTTGTTGTTGTTTGATGTAGCCAGCTGCAGTCTGGTGTATGCCTGTAATCCCCGAAATTTGGGAGGCTGAGATAGGAGGATCACAAATTTGAGACCAGCTCGGCAACTTAGCAAGACCCTGTCTCAAAAAATTAAAAATCTGTGGATATGGCTCAGTGGTTAAGCACCCCTGGTTTCAAGCCCCAGTACTTTAAAAAAAAAAAAAAAGAAGAAGAAAGAAAGAAAGAAGTTTGATGGAGGGGAGAAGAGGCAAAGGATGGAGTATTTTCTTGGATCAACTTAAGCATATAAATAATGAGGGGCAGAAGCAGGCAGAGAGAGAGACTGAAGACAGAAGAGAAAAATGATGTAGCCAGGCCTGGAGTTCATGGCTTGGTCTTTTCTTCATAGCCCCTGTCTGGAATCTACATCTAGATGAAACACGACCTGCTAGGTTCTTTGTTGAATGGAAAACAGCAAACAGGCAGTAGGGAGTTGAGTGGCCCAGACTTGGAACAACTATTGAGAGGTGTCAGCAGGTCTGCCAAATGCAAACAAGGTCAGAGTGTTGAGGCTTTGTAAAAGAAAGCGAGTCTACATCTTCTCTCTCTACCCCATCTACTGTAATTCATTTCTCTCCTTGTTTATTTTCCCATTCCCCTCTCAACCTCTTATATGTAATTTTGTATAGCAATGAGGGTCTCCCTTCATTTCCATGCAATTTCCCTTTTCTCTCCCTTTCCCTCCCATCTCATGTCTCTGTTTAATGTTAATCTTTTCTTCCTGCTCTTCCTCCCTGCTCTGTTCATAGTTATTCTCATTATATCAAAGAAGGGGAGGGGGGATAGTAGGGGATAGGAAAGGTAGCAGAATACAACAATTACTAATAGGGCATTATGTAAAATTGTGGATGTGTAACCGACGTGATTCTGCAATCTGCATTTGGGGTAAAATTGGGAGTTCATAACCCACTTCAATCTAATGTATGAAATATGATATGTCAAGAGCTTTGTAATGTTGTGAACAACCAATAAAAAAAAAATGAGGTGCTAAGCAAAAAAAAAAAAAAAAAAAAGAAAGAAAGAAAGCGAGTCTAGGCTATGAGATCTTGGCTTTCAGAGTCGAGCTGAGAAGCCTCCACCCCTTTGCCTTTCCTATAGCAAGTCGATCACTTTTGTATCCAGATCTGAACTATTGAAGGTGATGCTGACGAAAATAAATCAAAGAAGGAGGAGGAGGAGGAGGAGGAGGAGGAGGAGGAGGAGGAGGAGGAGGAGGAGGAGGAGAAATAACGCTTAGGAATTACAAGCCCAAATAAGAATAACAGAAACCCATTACCTCTTTTCTCATCCCTTTGAAGTCTGGCTCTCCATGAGTCACTGTCTGTGAACTCTGCCCATCTCTTAGAGCTAGTTTTGATTCTCCTGATTCTTTTTCTAGATCACATATTCACCAATTCCCCCAAACTCTTCATTTCTTCATTCCACCAATGGTTACTGAAAGCCTTTTAGGTGTACAACACTGATTGCTCTTCCAATTCAGTGTCTTTAGATCATACATTCTTGAATTAAGGGGGATTTATAGCCTGGAATGATCTAAGACCAAAACCAGCAGCTCTCAAAGGTCATCTACCAAACAAACCAAACTGAGAAATGTGCTGCCTCCCCACCCCCCGCCCTGTCCCTTTGGGACTGGATTTGGGCTCTAACTTGACATTTTCAATAAATCATATCCTGTCTCAGTAAGGCCTTCTGTTTCCATCTATTTTTGGGTTCTCCTCATCTATCACTCTCTACCTCCAGGCAATCACTTGTTTCTGTGGGTTTTCCTTTTGCCGTGCTATAATTTGTAGACTGTCCCAAATCGAAACATTGGAAGTGCAGGCCTTGAAAATGAGATCAAAAATAAAAGGAAAATACTCTTTGAGTTCCCTATTTCTTTATGGAATAAGGTCAATTTAAATAGCACCTTTTTCAACTGTAACTAAGTTATGCCACTGTTTTTTTTTTTTTTTTTTTTTTAAATATTTATTTATTTTTTAGTTTTCGGTGGACACAACATCTTTGTTTGTACATGGTGCTGAGGATCGAACCCGGGCCGCACGCATGGCAGGCGAGCGCGCTACCGCTTGAGCCACATCCCCAGCCCTGCCACTGGTTTTTAATAAACAGTATTGTCACGCTCCCCCAAACAAACAAAAAAACCACACAAGACAAAGACCAAAGCAAACCAGGCTTTGTGGTTCTGTTCCCACCGACTCCCCTGCTCCTCCATTCCCCACACCTAATCACTTAGTCTGTGGATGCCTGATTTTATATTTTCTCTTTCAATCTGTTTTATTTATTGTATTTATTTTTAATTTTTTTCAGTTGTAGTTGGACACATACCTTTATTTTATTAATTTCTATGTGGTGCTGAGGATTGAACCCAGGGCCTCGCACTTGCTAGGCAAACGTTCTACTGCTGAGCCACAACCCCAGCCCCCTGTTTTATTTTTTTAATTTTGTTTTAGTTGTCAATGGACCTTTATTATTTACTTATTTATATGTGGTGAAGATGGAACCCAGTGTCTCAACACATGCTAGGTAAGTACTACTGAACCACAATTGCAGCCCCTCAATCTTATATTTACAAGTTTTTCTCAAACCCAATTATATCGTGTCACTTTCCTTTTCAAAAGCCCTTAGAAGTTCACTATTATCAGTTGAATCAAATTTAGGAAGATAAGCATTGAGGTCACCTGTGAGACCCAGCTGAACCTATATGTGTGTGCACATGTATGTGTATTACAATCATCAATATGCTCTTCCTTGTTGGTTCTATTTATTCTTATTATCCCCAGGCAAGCCCGTTTAGCAAAAAACTGAGCTTTTCTGAATAGAAAATGTAGTACAATTAAATATATTTACTGATATATTTACTGTGCCCCCCCTTTTTTTTTTCTCTATACCAGGCATTGAACCCAGGAGTGCTTAACCACTGAGCAACATTCCCAGACCCCTTTTATTATTTTAGATGTGGATTAACACAATACCTTTATTTTATTTATTTTTATGTGGTGCTGGGGATGGAATACAGTGCTTCACACGAGCTAGGTGAGCACTCCACCCTAAGCCACAGCCCAGCCCAAGCCCAGCCCATCCCCCAGCACTTTTTATTTTTTATTTTGAGACAGGGTCTCGCTAAGTTGCATAGGCTCTCGCTAAGTTGCTGAGGTGGTGTGTACCAATAAGCCTGGAACCTTCATTTTTGATCCAGATACACACGAAAGTTGTTTCTACTTTGATCCCATTGCATGATCACCCTTATGATTAGACTTGTGGGTTAATGTCTCAGAGTTCCCTCAGAGCATATACTTGGAGCTTGATTAAGACCTTCAGAAGCTCCAAGACTAAAAATGATTATAGTGCAAACTTCCCAAATGTAATGCAAAATATAAACAATTCTAAGCCACAAAATAAATATAAGAAAGTGTGACAAAGTTCTGATTGTTTCCCAAGATGCTTATTTCATTTCAAAATTCTGTGAAAATTTTTTTTTCTTTTGTTCCCTAGTTTGCTATGCCCTAAGCAGGTCCTCTGTTTGCACATAGCTCTCTTAAGGAAAAACTAGTCATCTAACTGTCAAAAAAAAAGCAGTTGATAGTTGTGGGGGAGGGGCAAGACCTGACCTCACCATTCCTACAGTTCTTGCTCCTCAAAGGAAAAAGTGATGGTCCTTAAGCTGGGTCCCTGCAGAGAAAGTAGTACTTGCCCTACATTCAGGGACACTTCAGTGACTTTTGTACCTCCTTTAGAATTGGAGAAGGAAAGGAGAAACTTAAAAGTACAATTTAACTTAGAAATATAATTTTAAGGTCTTTATCTCTCAAAATCTGTGCCCAAGCCTTCCATTTTGGTCACAAGATATTTCAGAATAACATTTTCTTTTAAGTCTCTCTGAGAAACTCACCTGACACATAGATTTCATTCTACCTAGGACCAAAACTTTTTACCCAGTTTCTTATGTAACTTTATTAATTCCTGGATCCCTACATGCATGGGATACTTCTCTGCAATCCTGGGGAAGCTGGAAAATGGAACATTACTATTATTAGCCCTTGAGAAGGTCTTAGTGGGAAAGGCAAACTTATGAGAGGAATGTATATGATATGGAAAGAAAGCAACAGCAAATGGTGGAGTGAGATTAACTTTTTTTCTTATTTTAATTCCTTCATTTAATTTGGAGAAACTGACATTTTCTCTTCCTTCTTTGAAACAGCTAAGACTATTACACATGGAGGGGAAGTGTGCAAGATAGAAGGTTCAGAGGATTGAACTGGGGCAGTGGTGCATACCTGTAATCCCAGAGACTTGGGAGGCTGAGGCAGGAGGATCACAAGTTTGAGGTCAACCACAGAAATTTAGCAAGACTCTAAGCAGCTTAGTGAGATCTTGTCTCAAAATAAATAAATAGGGCTGGGGATGTAGCTCAATGGGAAAGCATGCCTATGTTCAATCCCCAGTGGGGGGGGAAAAAAAAGATAAGAAAAAGTAAGTACAGAGGATTGAAATGAAGAGCTTTGGGTCTCAGTCCTAGCAAAGACACTTGTGATTTTTTTGATCTCTGGCAAGTCATATAATCTCCTGAGCCTGTTTTCAATTCTGTAAAAAGCCATAATGGTAATAACTAAATTATACAATTACCACAGGAAAAATAAACATTTGAAAGTTCTATTCAAATAACAATTATAACTTAGAATTTTTTCTACTATTTTTCTATTGCACCAGGACCAATTGGCTCCTTTCCAGCCAATGCAAATCTACTCTATTTCAACATTAAAAAGTGATTTTTTAGTTGTAGATGAACATAATATCTTTATTGATTGATTGATTCAATCATTCATTCATTCATTCATTCATTCATTTTTATGTGGTACTGAGGATCAAACCTAGTGCCTCACACATGCTAGGCAAGCGCTTTACCACTAAGCCACAACCCCAGCTCCTATTTCCACATTTTGAAGCATGTTGTCTCAATCAATACGACTGATTGTTAAATGCATGAACTTAATTAAGAATGGGTCCACTTAGAGCAAAGAGACCAAAGATTATATATACACCTTACCTGCATAAAATATCCCTGGAATTACATGAGAAACTGGGTAAAGTAGTTACCTATGGGAGAGGAAGTCACTAAATTACAAGATAGAAATAATGGTGTTTACCTGTGTACCTAATCTTTTGAACTCCAAAATTAACTTAAAATGTATATCATAAAATGAAGGAAATAGACTATTAAATATGTATGCCAAGATAGTTAAGATATTTTTACTATGTTTTTATTAATAAGTTCAATTTATTAAAAACCGCATCTAGGGGCTGGAGTTGTATCTCAGTGGTAGAGTGCTTGCCTTGTATGTGTGAGGCACTGTGTTCAATTCCCAGTATCACAAATAAATAAGCAAATAAATAAAGGTTCATCAACAACTAAAAAAAAATATTTAAAAAATAAAAAAACCTGCACCTAAGAATTTCTAAGCATTTTGTCATTTCAGAAACTATTTTTTTCTAAATATTTGATTTTAAACAATATATGGCACAGGGGTAGAGAATCATGAACTAATTTTTATACAAGATAGTGCCATTATTGGTAGGTCCCAAAGTTTGAAATTTAAAGAACAAAAGCAATATCCAGGTGACCATTTCTGATCCATTAGACATTTCCAATGTTAACTGAATTTGTAATGAAAGTAACAGACAAAAGGCTTATTTCATCAGTATGTAAAAAACTCAATGGCCAGGTACAATGGCATATGCCTATACATCTCACTTGACTCAGGAAGCTGAGACAGGAAGATCACAAGTTTGAGGGCAGGTTGGGCAATTAATGAAACCATGTCTCAAAGTAAAAAATAAAAAGTTCTGGGAAGATAGCTCAGTGAACCCCTGGGTTCAAAAAAAAAGAAAGAAAAAAACCTCCTATGAATCAACATGAAAAGATTAATGAATCCCCCCAAGTTGGAAAAGAGTTGAATACAGTGTTAGAAAAGGAAATGTAAATGTCCTTTAGACATAAAAGATGCTCTATATTTCTAAAAAGAAAAAAATGCAAATTAACCCACTGTAAATTTGATTGGTAAAAATCTGAAAATTGGGAAATGCTCCAGTGACTCTTCATTTCTTTCTGAGTTAAGCCAAATTTCTGGTTATGGCCTACAAGGCACAAAGTTCTGATCCCCCTATATAACTCTGCCTTTATTTGCTACTCTCCCCTTTCTCCATGTACCCTAATCATCTGGGCCTCCTGTGGTTCTTCAATACAGTAGTCAACCCTAGTGCCTTAGGACTTTGAAAGGGACTATTTTCTCTGCCTGGAATATTCTTTCCTTGGATCTCTGCATGCCTAACTCCTTGACTTCTTTTAATCCTTTACTCAGTTATCACCTCGATGAAACCTACCTTTAACCATCTTTCTTAAAATTATACCTCTTCTTCCCCACAAACACCACACCCCTATTCTCTGTACTCTCATTTCTTTTCCAGGGCATGTTCCAGCCTCTATTATATTATTTCATATTATTTTTATTTTCCTTTACCCATATAGCATTTTATTTCCCTCCTACTGGTAGAATATAAACCCCACTAAGACAGGAATTTTTATTTTAATCTGTCCAATTCATCTAGGATAGTGCCTGGCCCATAGTAAGAATTTAATAATAAATGCTTGTAGAGTGAATCTCACACTGTGCTGGCAAGGGTGTCCTGAGACATCCTTTAAACTCTTATTGCCTCCGTAGGATAAGACAATAATTTCTTTGACAAAATTTTAATTGAAATTGCAAATTACATGTCCTTTAATTTTTTTAAACATTTATTTTTTAGGTATAGATGGACACAACACAATGCCTTTATTTGTATGTGGCGCTGAGGATCGAACCTGGGTCCTACCCATGCTAGGCAAGCGCTCTACTGCTGAGCCACAATCCCAGCCCTTACATGTCCTTTAACCTGATAATTTCACTTTTAGGATTTTCTTCTAAAAACGCACTTGGTAATGGTGTCCACAGTTACTTACTATGATACTGTTTTTAAATGTCAAAAACTAGAAATTTCCTGAATGCTCAATGATATAGTAAGCACAATAAAATATTGGGCAGGAATAAAAAATTAGGAAAACTTTTTCAGACAAAATATGGAAAAAAATCTCAGACACTTTTAAAAAGTGCAAAGTAAAGAACAATGTGTATAGAATAATATAATTTGTGAAAAAGACAGGGAGACTAATATACATAGGCTCATAAATGCCTAATTATGACTTGAAGGAGATGTGAGAAGCTGGTAATACTAGGTACCTACAGGAAGTGAAGTGGGTGACTAGGAATATTTTGTAACTTATGAATTTTGAATATATATATATATATATATGTATTAAAAGTCAATAAAAAACAAAAATTACCTGAACTCATTTCTCCCCCTATTTTGAGCTGGGATGTAGCTCAGTGATAGTAATAGTATGCATGAGGCACTGGGTTCAATCCCCAGCACCACAATAAATTCAAAAAATAAAATACTGTATTTTAATTTTGAATAAACCCTAGTTGATTTACTACTTCAGAGCTTTCATGTAAAGGATGTAGAAATGAGCATCTTGAGATGATTTTCAGATTTAGTCACTTATGTTTTGGTTTCAAAACAAGACTACTAGCCAGGCGTGGTGACGCAGGAGGCTGAGGCGGGAGAATCGTGAGTTCAAAGCCAGCCTCAGCAAGCGCGAGGCACTAAGCAACTCAGTGAGACCCTTATCTCTAAATAAAATACAAAATAGGGCTGGGGATGGGGCTCAGTGGTTGAGTGCCCCCGAGTTCAATCCCTGGTAACCCCCAAAACCAAAAACAAACAAAAAAACAAGACCACTGAACTAATATCTAGTTTACATTTTTCTTTTGTTATTGGCAGTGATGAGGACTGGATGATATCATATTAATATTTCAGATATCATAAAATATTCTTTTAGTAACAAGGACACTATCATAATTTACTTACTATTATAAGGTGAAAACTTTGAAGACCATAAATTAGAGAACTGTTTTGTAAACTTTTAAAGTCTATTTTCAAATACTTTAGTAAGGTACTTAATAGGAAGTTTTACAAAGGGCTTTTGTCTTTGAAATTGAAAAGAAAATTCTCACAAGATTATTTAAAGCTTTAAAACAGATTACCAAAAAGGAAGTTGTGGACTATGTTTAGCTTAAAAGCATATTTGAAAAAATATTTATATAAAATTTCACTAAAATGTGTGAAATCGGTTGCCCACCCAGTCTTTGGAATTCTATGGGATCCTGTACTGAAATGATAAACTGAACAGCAATGCAGCACAAGAGCTCTCTAGAAGTAGCAATGTCAGTGGAAAGGCTTGACGGTTGGCCTGTAAAAGTACATTTCTTTTAAGTCACAGTATTTGTACTGTCTATAAATCCCTTTCATTTTTAGAATCCTGTCTTTTTTGAGGCATCACAAGTCATGTCCTAGAAACAGCTGATACGCTATCAGAGCTTAACTTTAGCAGGCTTCAGTAGCTCTGGTTTGGTTTGGTTGGTAATTGGTTCAAAGGCTTGGGAGTTGTACCCTCAACCAGCATGTGTTGAACTGTGTCTCTTTGAAGCCTGAGTTGCTGGGGAGGCAGATGTTCTACCTGACTTAAAAATGGAGGGGAGGGCTGGGGTTGTGGCTTAGCGGTAGCACACTTGCCTGGCATGTGTGAGGCAGTGGGTATGATTCTCAGCACCACATTAAAAGGAAAGAAAAAAAAAAGGTCTATCAACAACTAAAAAAAAAAAAAAAATTAAAAGTGGAGGGGAGACAAAGCTGGTTTAATGGTTAAAATATGATTTATAAGAGTTTATTTGGAAGAATCATCAATCAATGGAGCCTAAGGCTAGTAGGGATTTAGGACACTAGGGGATCTAATCCTTGATTTTGGAATTATAATATTATAGCTATAGAAATGTGGTACTTTGGATTCCTTCTGTTTGCTCCTCCAGAACCTCTCTCTAACCTTCTCCACCTGCCTATCCATCTGGGAGCTACACCAGTAAAGACTAAAAAAATAAACAACAACAAAACAAAAAAATGAAGGGGAGAGGGGCTGGGACTGGGGCTCAGTGGCAGAGTGCTTGCCTAGCACATGTGAGGCACTGGGTTTGATCCTTAGCGCTGCATACAAAAATAAGCAAATAAAATAAAGGCAAATAAAATAAGAAAAAAAAAAGGAGGGGCGAGGCTGGGCGTAAGGGTAGAGACCTCTAATCCCAGAGGCTTGGAGACTGAGGCAGGAGGATCATGAGTTCAAAGCCAGCCTCAGCATCTAATGAGACCCTATCTCAAAATAAAACATAAAAAAAGGCTGGGAGTGGGGGGACTAGGGTTGTGGCTCAATGGTAGAGCATTTGCCTTTCATGCATGAGGCACTGCGTTCGATCCTTAGCACCACATTAATTAATAAAGTAAAGATATTGTGTCCATCTACAACTAAAAAAAAAAAAAGGCTCAGAATGTGGGTTAGTGGTTACTGCAATCTTCTAGTCTGGAGAAAGATGAAAAGCAAGATCCTAGGGACCAATGCACAAAAGGCTGGACCCTGTTTTATGTATCTTCTGTATTGTCTTATCTTCCCACCTCTTCATCTAATTCACAAGTGGATCTCTTCTCTGGATTCTCTACCCTTCTAACCTCTTTCTGTATCCCTGTTCCTTTAAAAAAATTTCCCCTTTTTATATTCATGCTACCCTTTGTTAAGAGAGCGAGAGAGAGAGAGAGAGAGAGAGAGAGAGAGAGAGAGAGAGAGAGAGAGAGGAGGGAGGGAGGGAGGGAGGGAGGGAGGGAGGGAGGGAGGGAGGGAGGGAGGGAGGGAGAAAGGCAGGGATGACAGTTTCCTCATTAAAAATTCTTTGCTATCTGTAGGAACCACTTTATTATTATTATTATTTGATGCTGGGGATTGAACCTAGGGCAGGGCCAGGTGCATCTAAGTTAATGTTCTACCACTGAATTATCCCCCCATTCCTAAAAGGAGCCATTTTAAACCAGTGTTGTTCTCTTTGGACTCAGATATCTGAGTTTAGAAATATAAGTGAATCATGGCGGCAGGCATAAGGGAAGTCACCTGAGTGCTGGGAATTCTTCACCATTTTTCAGCAAGGGTAGAAACCATTATTCCCCTTTTTGTTTTGCATATGAGGAGGTAGTTGTTAATTATCCTTTCCCTTCGGTCTCCTCCTTTTCCTCTGCTTCTGAGCAGATTTAGGAGAGGTAGAAAAAGCAAACGTGATAAGCTTCCAGGGATGACAGAAAGTTTCCATTCCCTACCCTTGTCTCAGACCCTACTTCTGTGTTTTGCTCAGTAATACTTTAATTTTTTAAAAATATTTATTTTGGCTGTAGTTGGACACAATACCTTTATTTTACTTATTTATATGTGGTGCTGAGGATGGAACCCAGGGCCTCACATGTGCTCTACGGCTGAGCCACAACCCAAGCCCATACTTTAAATTTTGAGTAGAACTTCAAGCCTTCGACTTTACCTGTTTAAAAGCAAAAATCTCTAGAAGTGTGACTTCATTAGGCTGTGATTATTAATCATTTACACATAACCAGTTTTTTACATCTTTTCCTGAGAGGGAGGGACAGGAAAAGGAACATGGAAGCAAGAATTTGGGAAAAGGCAGGCAGGGCAGCTGGAAGGGGCAGATTCAGCTATTTTACAGTTTTATCTAGTGTGGTTTTACTTGGTATCGCTGGTGCCTGAGTTGCTCCTTCTCCAACCCCATCTTTTATTTACATGATAGTTTAAACCTACAATAAGAGGGAAAAATAATTTTTTTATAAAATAGATATTTAAGTATAAGGGGAAGAAGCAAAACAACATAAAAAAGTGAGAATCTAAAAATAATAGACAGATCGTCAGTAATAGATAATGAACAATAAAATAGTGTGTCATAAAGATTAAACCAAAATGACATTTTATTATATTGAATTTTTATTTCAACATAGCAAAATAAAATGTCCAGAAATTTTTGTTTTGTATATTTTTAAAAATTCATAAAAACATAAACCTGTCTTTGAGGAAAGCCTTATATAAAAATATTAGAGCTCTTTGGATTAAATAGCATTGATAATAACTATTAGGTACTTCTCAGGCCTTCCCAATTGCTGAGGTAGTTCAGTAAAGAGCAGTCCTCTGTGATGCTTCTCTCTGTGAATTTTAACATAATAAAGCATAAATAAAGTAGAATAAGCCTTATTGTGCTTCCTACTCCCTGTTGGTGATATTACTCAGAAAATAAAAAGGGACTCGGGCATAAATATGAGCAAAGAGAAAGGATTTGTTATTCAGTCTCTCACATCACTAGAGATTACAACTGCATCTTAAACCCAGACTCTGAAAGCATACACCCCTTTTGTTTTGGATTTGATAAATGAAATTCTTCCTTTGTCTTTCAGTAAAAAAAAATCAAAAGACAATATGCTCCTTTCACAAGAGGTCTGTCTCTACTGTGAGACTAGAATAGTTAAAAAAACCAAAGATTCAGAAAATGTTAAAAAATAATCACCACTTTTGCTCTAACTCCACTTTTTTTTATACAGAGTAGGATGTATATTCTATCCAATTAAAAAATAAAGTATACTAGCTTTTATCTTCTGTATTGTCTTATCTTCCCACCTCTTCATCTAATTCACAAGTGGATCTCTTCTCTGGATTCTCAACTCTACCCTTCTAACCTCTTTCTGTATCCCTGTTCCTTTAAAAACCTTTGCATCAACCTTTGCATTTGATGAATTTGATACTTCTACTTTACAATATTTGATTACATGAGTTCGTTTACACCATGAGCTCAGCAATAGATTAGTTCTAGAGCAGATCTGCATTTATTCCTGTTCAAGGGAAAGGACAGATTGAAGAAAAGTAGAGGAGACCAGTCAAGGAAGGGAGCTTTGGAGCCAGACTACTTGGCTTTGGATCCTGGCTTTGCCATTTATTAGTTGTGTGACCTTGGCCAAGTCACTTTCATGTTTGGTTCCACAGCTTCTCCATCTGCAAAATGAAGATAATAAAAGATGAAGATATTATAAGGACTAAAAGAGCTAATCATATAAAGTACTTAGAGTTAGGCTCATTATAAGCACTCAATAAAATGTTATTCATTTTTATTGGATAATACAGAAAATGGACTAGTTCAAAAGTGAAGAATTGGTTACATGTAATGAGACCAAGGAGATTATGGCAAGGGACTTATGCACTGAAATGTGCTCTCTTCATTGACGTTTATCATCTAGTGGCCATTCTCAAGGTGTACTTCTGGTTCTGCTTGAGGGTCAAGATTTAAACCATCAAAAGCAACTAGGGTTAAGGCGGGGATTGTGGCTCAGTGGCAAAGCACTTGCCTAGCATGTGTGAGGCACTGGGTTCGTTCCTCAGCACTACATGTAAATAAATAAAAAATGAAACTACATCAACAACTAAAAAACATTTTTTAAAAAAAGCAACTAAGGTTTTCATTTTAGTTCAAAGCACCTGCTGGCCCCACATTCAAAGACCTTTTGGGCAGTGATCCCCTTGAAGCCACACTTGGTACACTGTCACATCCCTATCCCTCAAAACTAATCTAACTCAGTATGAATCATGGAGAAATTTGTTCCTCAAGATGCCCTGGCAGAGGAATGGGGTGGAAGGTGGTGGATAGGTGAATAAGGATCCATGCTGCCCACTGTACAACAAAAGCAATGCAGTTCATTATTTTGGTGTCTCTTCTTCATCTGCCAATCATTCCATTTCTTTTCTCTTTTCCTCTCCACATCCAAGAGGCCTCTCCTTTGCCCTAGACAGATCAGCTCCGGCTCTTTGTTATGTTCCTAAACTAAACAAGAGCCTGGGAATTAGAGCAACTTTCTAATTAGTCTAGCATGCCCCTTAGGGATTTTCTACCCTTCCACATGCAGCTTATCAAGGTATTCACCCAACACAAACTAATTATTTTCTTAGAAAATTTTTACTTACAAATGTTATTCTTTTTTTTTTTTTTTGCCTACAAGAAAAATTTCTTCTCCTATGCTTTTCAGAAGGCAGTGAGTACTCAACAAGTTTCTATCCGAGAGTTATTTGAGGATCTGACAGTAGTTGTAGGAGAGAAAATAAGGAAAATGGGAAAGAGAGGGAAGAAAAGTGGAATTGGCATAGGTTTAGCATTATAGCTTTCAGAAAGTTTTTATTGCTTGAAGTTTTTGTTTTGAAATTATTTATTTTTTTGGTACCAGGGATTAAACCCAGGGGCACTTAAATCACTAAGCCACATCCCCAGCTCTGTTTTGTTCTATTTTAGAGGGCCATTTGGGGGTTTGAACTCAACAGTGCTCTGCCACAGAGATACATTCCCAGCCCTTTTAAAATTTTTCGGAGATAGGGTCTTTCTATATTGCCCAGGCTGGCCTTAAACTTGTGATATCCCTGCCTTAGTCTTTCGAGTAGCTGGAATTATAGGTGTTCACCTCAACACCTGGCTTGCTTGAAGAATTTAAAGAGAAATAGAAAGGAAGGAGAAAAGGGGACTTTATAAAAGGAACTTTATAAAAGTCCATAGGGACTTTATAAAAATACATATTAAATAGGAAACTACAAAAGTGGACTGGTATTAAGATTGTTGACAATTAAGTAGCCTTGACAAAAGAGCCAACAATACTAACATTGCAACATTGAATTTTTTTTGTATTGGGGACTGACTTGAGGACCTCCCGCATACTCATACATACACTCTTCCACTGGCTATACCCCAAGTCCTGGGATCTCTGTTTTTTATTTTTTTAGTACTGGGGATTGAACCCAGGGATGCTTAACCACTGAGTCACATCCCCAGATCTTTTTTTGTATTTTATTTAGAGACAAGGCCTCCCTGAGTCACTTAGGGCCTCACTAAATTGCTGAGACTGGCTTTAAACTTGCCATCCTCCAGCCTCAGCCTCCCAAGTTGCTGGGATTAGACGTGTGCACCACTGTGCCCAGCTAGAATCTCTTGAAATGTTTCTAGACCTGTTTATTAAGACTGGAACTTTATGAATGTTCTGGCATGCCTTAAAAATTTACTACGTTTTTCACTGTATCTGAAAATTTAAATCAAGAACTGCATAATTGAAATTAGGACTGCAGGGGCTGGGATTGTGGCTCAGTGACTGAGCACTTGCCTCGTACATGTGAGGCCCTGGGTTCAATCTTCAGCAACTCATAAAAATAAAATAAAAATTAAAAATTAAAAAAAAAGAAATTAGGAATTCATATTCTCTAATTACTTAAAGGTTTTGACAGGAAAAAAAAAAAAAAAAGCATGCCAGAGGTAAGTAAATGGGTGGAGGTAGCTTCATGTTCAAGTCTGGAAAAGTGGTGTGGGGGGTGTGTGTTAGTTGCTGGAATGGCTTCTGAAAGGATTGGCTTTTACCTGCATTTCTAGGTAGGGAGACAGCCCATGAGCTTCCTCAACCAGCAAACTGACGGCTCGGGTTCTGGTTCAGCCATTGCCTTCTGGACTCGGAACAGAGCCTGGGAGACGATGATGCGCAGAGAAGGCTCATGGTCATGTAGCATCTCTCTCAGATCTAAATGGCAAGAGAACCAAGGGTGGACCTGAAAGTCCTTTGAGGTTTCTGGAAAGGAGCTGGGCTCTAAATATAGAACAGCCTCTGTGTCCAGAGGCCAACTTTCTCTAAGACACTGAAAGTTTTTAGGTTGGTGGATGGATTCTGATTTAGAATCAGACCTACAAAACCTACTAGTTCTGAGTTGCTGCATAGTTTACTCCTCTGAAATAATCACATTCTAAGTAGTACACCTAAAGTCAATTCATCTGGACCTTCCAAACCATGTCTAATGTGAACCTCTAAGTTGCTGTGTCCTAAATGTAACCTAAACCATTATTCCCTTCTCTCTTCTCTGTCTGTCTCTCTCCCTTGTGGTGCCAGGGATCAAACCCAGAGACTGGTGTCCTTTTTAAATATTTTCTTAAATTTTTATTTTTATACTTTCTTATTGCAAAAGAAATATAAGTTCATTGTGTAGAAAATATATGTGACAATACATGTAAGCACTAGAAGAAAATAAAAGTTACCCATAATCCTGCCACCTAGAGCTAACCACTATTATTTCAGTATTTATCTTTCTGGTCTTTTTTCTAGGCATTTATTTATATATGTATGTTTTTATTTTTTGTTCAAATGAAACCATATAACTCTGTAATTGATTCTTTTTTAACATTTTTTTTAGTTGTAGATGGACACAATACCTTTATTTTATTTGTTTATTTTATGTGGTGCCAGGATTGAACCCAGTACCTCACACATGATAGGCAAGCACTCTACCACTGAGCCACAACCCTGGCCCCTATAATTGATTCTTATTTAAAAATATCTCATCATAATTTATCTGAGTCATTTAAAAATTCTTGTGTAATGTTTTTCTTAGCTGTTTATGATTCTACAATGTGGGCATGCTATGAATTCACTTATTCCCAATCTTTTCCAGTCTAAAATGTTTCCTATTTATTATTCTAAATAACACTGAAATGGACATTCCTGTAATTATTATTTAAAAAAATTTTTTAGTTATAGTGTGAAACAATATCTTTATTTACTTATTTTTATGTGATTCTGAAGATCGAACCAAGTGTTCTACCACTGAGCTATAACCTCAGCCCTAATTATTTATTTTCATAAGTTAAAGTCCTAGAAGTAGAATTGATAAATCAAAGTATATGCTTATTTTAAAAGATTTTGATATGTACTGCTAAAATTCCCTTTTAAAAATTTGAACAATTTATGTTCATACAAGCATAGTGTATAATAAATATCAGTGTCCTTTAATACATCAATGTTGAGTATTACTGACAGAAAAGCATATATGGACACCTCATTTTATTTACAAACTTCTGATTACTAGTTAGCAAATATTTTTTATGTATTGGGCATTTGTGATTCCTCTATGAACTGCTTATTCATTTTGTTTGTTACTTTTGTGAAGGTACAGATTTGTTTCTTTATCATAAGTATTTATCTTTATATTGTTATTTGCCTTTCAGTTTTGTCTGTTTCTTTTTTTTTTTTAAGTTACTTTTAAAATTCTTTATGTAGCCAGATGCAGTGGTGCATACCTGTACTCCCAGAGTCTTGGGAGGCTAAGGCAGGGGGATCAAGTTCAAGGCCAGCCCCTGCAATTTAGGGAAACTCTTGTCTCAAAATAAATAGAAAGGGCTGGGGCTGCAGCTCAGTGGTAGTGAGTGCTTGGGTTCAATCCCCAGTATTACAAACAAACTAACAAAAAATATGTGGACAAATATAATCTTCTATTTTGTGGATCAGTCTATTTTTTAATATTTGTTTTTTAGTTGTAGGTAGACATCATTACCTTTATTTTATTTTTATGTGGTGCCAAGGATCATGCCTCATGTATGCTAGGTGAGAGCTCTATCACTGAGCCACAACCCCAGCCCCTTGATCTTTTATATCTACTTAAAAATAAAAAAGAGAGAGAGTGAGAGGCTTTTCTTACAGTACTAGGGACTGAACCCAAGGGTGATTTACCACTGAGATACCTCCCCAGCCCATTTAATTTTTATTTTAAAATTTCCCAGGGGGGCTGGGGATGTGGCTCAAGCGGTAGCGCGCTTGCCTGGCATGCGTGCGGCCCGGGTTCGATCCTCAGCACCACATACCAACAAAGATGTTGTGTCCGCCGAGAACTAAAATAAATAAATAAATTCTCTCTCTCTCTCTCTCTCTCTCTCTCTCTCTCTCTCTCTCTCTCTCTCTCTCTTTAAAAAAAAATAAATAAATAAAATTTCCCAGGCAGTCTTGAATTTGAGATCCTCCTGCTCAGCCTTCCAAGTCACTGGAATACATGTGTACCACCGTGGGTGTATCCCACTGTGCCCACAGTATCCTTATTAATATCTAATTCTCTATGCAAATGCAAAGTCCTAGCAAGGTGCTGTGGTGCATGCCTGTAATCCCAGCAACTTGGGAGGCTGGGGTAGAGGATAGTAGGTTTGAGGCCAGTCTCAGCAACTTATTGAAACTCTAGGCAACCTAGTAAGACTCTGTCTCAAAATAAAAAACAAAAAGGATTAGGCATGTGGCTCAGTTAAGTGCCCTTGGGTTCAAACCCTGGTACTAAAAAGTAAAAAATATAAAAATAAATAAAAATCTACATCCTCTTTATGGTTTGGAGTTTTTATGTCTTAAGTAGAATTTTAGCCTTCAAATTTGTCATGTTTATGGGCTGGAGATGTGGCTCAAGCTGTAGCGTGCTTGCCTGGCATTCATGTGGCCTGGGTTCGATCCTCAGCACCACATTTAAAAAAAAAAAAAAAAAAAAGATGTGTCTGCCGAAAACTAAAAAATAAATAATAAAATTATCTCTCTTTAAAAAAATAAATAATTAAATAAATAAATTTGTCATGTTTATTTCCAAAATGGAAGATTTCACTTTTCTTTTTTTAAAGTTTCTTAAAGAGTTTGCACTTAGGGCTAGGGTTATAACTCAGTGGTAGAACACTTGCATAGCATGTGAGAGGCACTGGGTTCGATCCTTAGCACCACATAAAAATAAATAATAATAAAATAAATAATAATAAAAAAGTATGCATACAATATTTTGCACTTAGATTTGTGTCTACATGTTCAAAAGAATACATAAAGAGCAAACATCAATTTAATTTTTTTTAAATTCAGACATCAACTTTTGAACGAAATAATTGAAACTTAATTTGTCATAAATCAGTTTAAATTGATATTTAAATTGTTGTTGCCTTTTTCTGTTTAAATTTAGCTTTAAAATTACCAATGGTAAATAACATAAGTTTATTTTTAAAAGACTATTATGGGAGGGTGCTGGGGTTGTGGCTCAGTGGTAGAGCACTCGCCTAGCACATGTGAGGCACTGGGTTCGATCTTCAGCATAAAAAGTAAAATAAAAGTATTATGTTCACCTACAATTAAAAATATATATTAAAACAAGGCCCTGGATTCAATCCTAAGCAACACACACACACACACACACACACACACACACACACACACACGACTATCAGAATACCGCATTTTTTCCTTTGATTTGTTTTGTTTTGTTGAGATTGGGGTCTTGCTATATTGCCAAGGCTGGTCTTAAACTTACAGGCTCGAAGGCATCTCTTGCCTCAGCCTCCTGAATAGTTGGGACGACAGCTGCAAGCCACCATGTCCTGTCAAATAGCCTATTTGGCAGAGAAGCCACTACAAGGGAAGGAGGAATGTGTGAGGTTGTTTCATTAGGCTAAGCCACATGAGATTGCTGATATGAGACTCTTTTTTGACCTACAATTTGATAATTTCATATGATTTATCCTATTATATATATGTATATAACTTTATATACATACTCTAAATATTCTATATAACTAACTTTTGAATGGAAAAGGAACTTTGGTTTCCCAATGTTTTAGATTAGAAATAATTTTCTTTTAAACAGATAGAATTAGCCATGTAGAATCCTATCCCATAGAATAATCTGCATGGTTCTTTTCTTCCTTCTTTCTGATATCTATGAAGAAATAGGAAATCTTAAGAGTGGCATGATTTTCTTAAATAGACTTTAGTCTCTGAGCAGTTTTAAAATATCAATACACACATATTTTATATATATATAATGAGATCCCTCTTAAGTTGCTGAGGGTCTTACTAAATTGCTGAGGTTGGCCTCAAACTTGTGATCTTTCTGCCTCAACTTTCCAAGTTGCTAGCATCACAGGTGGGTCATCACATTTAGCTACTTATATGTTTTTATTTTAAAAGTAGTGAAATGTCAGGATTTTAGTTTGGTTTTCAAGAAAATAATTCTGAATTGTGAGATAGCATTTCCTGGCATTTTCTAATTATAGAACTACTTCTTAAGTGGCAATAAATAATTCTTAGAGTACTAAATCTGCAGATCAGTACAATTACAGAAAATTTTCACTCATTGAAAATTCCAAAAGCATTTGCAGACAGTTGCCTTATATGACTATAAAACATCTCTACTGCCAAGTCTCACATCTTATAGGACAACTGCTTATCGATAATAGTGCTGAAATCATCTCTAGTATTTGTGAGGTATCATAAGATTTACTAAGATTGTATTTCTAGGTAATGTTTTATTTCCTGGCAGAAAAATTTAGGAACTGACCCCAAGATGTTAATTAAAGCTGGTTTCCAGACAAATAGGGTCATGTCTTTCCCTAAAGGGGGAATTGGACTAGGATGAGACTGTCATTCAGCTGAGGTCACCAATGGCTTTGTCAGGATCCTTGGATGCCACAGTCTCAGCTTTGCCTGTCCATAGTCATGGGCTCAGATACCTTCCAAAATATGGGTGCATCCCAAATCCAAGGAGTGTTATCACTTACCATTCTGAATCCAGTCAGTGCCCTTTATACTGAGCTCATTTTGATCCATGTATTTTGACAAAAGCCCTAAACAAAGATAAAGTCAGTGAGTTATTATCATTAAAACATCCGGGCAGCTGGCAGAATTGGCCTCTTGATAATTAAATTCTAAAAACCGGACTTCCAAGTGTATGATATTTATATATAGGTAACATAGCTCCTTTCTCCTAGAAATATTTTCAAGGCCATCTTAAAAAAATGGGGATGCACAACAACACAATTTAGCAAAATACAGGATGACTATAGAAATGAAAGAATTTTCTTTGTACCTACAAACAAGACTGCTGCTCTTCTGATGGGAAGTTTTGTATTCTTGGAGTACATCAGAGTTTGGGCTAAGATGTTAATTTTCCCCCTGCATTTTATTCCCTAAGTAGGGGGGAAAATAAGAGTACAAAGCAGTGAAGTAGCAGTATCACCAGAGTTTGCAGGGTAAGGGACTATATCAGATACAGAGGCAGAGTACAAGAGTGCTTGATATAACTAGTGAACACTATCAGTGATTACGAAGGTATGCCATGGTAACAAGCCCCTATACAAAGCTAAATCCTCTGAAAATCTCTTGCCCATCCCAACTCATGCTGTGTATCATGCTGTGATGCCTTTAAAGCCATCCTAGCTTCCCTGGATTCTGTTTTCTAAACTTCTCCTTCACCTTTTCCCTGACTGCTTACCTGCCTGACCTTATGCTGCTCTAAGCATTTTGCAGATGCTCGTTTCTTGGCACAAGTCATTTTCCACTTTGAGTTTCTATTAATTTCTGCAGGTTTCATCTCCCTTACTAGCTTGCAGACTCCCAACTGGGTTTTAAACCTTGGCTTCTCCATGGCTTGTTGCACACTGGATGTGTTTTGCTTATCAAGTGAATGGATATACCTTTCAGGGGATCTCTTATAAGGACAGGCACCTGAGAGACAGGCTGAGGACAGGAATTTGTTCTCATAGAGCTTATGATTTAACATGAACAATTTGTAGTCAAATACTATCATTAGTGCATCAAGCTATAGGTTTGACTGCAGGTCAGAGAGAATCCCTAGTGGAAAGCCTGCACAAGGGTTCTTGGGGGTTCCTGCCAGCCTGATCAGAGGAGACCACTCCTGGTCCTAAACAAGTTAAACCTATGGAAGATTTCTAGGAATAGTCAGTCCCAGGGACTTTGTAGTAGAATCCAAGTAGTTTTATAATCAGTTTCTAGAAAACCAAGAATGGGCCTCCAGAACTTCGCTGGTTCTAGCCTGCCCCTGTGATGAGCTCTGTTGAATCTGTGAGGGAGAAGGTGCCATCTGGGCCCAGTGCCATAGCCAATGGCATGCTGCCATCATGCCCACAGCTACACTGCATGGCAACCGTTGGTTGAGGGGGTCCCCTAAACATGCTTTCATGGGGAATAAGATGATCTACCATATCCAGGGAAGGATGAGAGACAGCTGTAAGGGGAATATATAACTCCACTGCAATTCAGCCCATGTGGAGTTTTCTTTTTTTTTTTTTTTAAATATTTTTTATTTATTTATTTTAGTATTTGGTGGGCACAACATCTTTGTTTGTATGTGGTGCTGAGGATCGAACCCGGGCCGCACGCATGCCAGGCGAGCACGCTACCGCTTGAGCCACATCCCCAGCCCCCATGTGGAGTTTTCTGAACAAAACTATCAGCCTGACCTTATAACCCCAGATCCAGGTTAGTGGGCTTCTAAGAGTTTACCAGTCTAATTTGTGAAGAAGGTTGGTAAGAGGAAGTGAATTTGTGACTCAGTTGGGAGAAAACTATAGAAAAATAGATCTACAGTTTAAAACATTTCAGAGATTCATGTGCTGGCATGAAAGTGGTGAGCCATATTTCCTGAATGCCACATTCTACCATTAAAAACCATGTCAGGAAAACTAGGTATGTTGACATGTTGAAGAGGTGACAAAGCCATTATTTCTCACATACAAAGAATCTGCAGATTTTTCCGGCTTCAGTAGGTCTGATGTACAAGGGGTCTCTGCAGTACACTTCCTGGGGCAACTTCCACTTCAGGAAATGAGCACAGATGGTTAAGACTCGCCGGCTCTCCTGTGAAAAAGATGATCATAGATCAGAATTTCCAAACATTTTTTTAAGCTGAGGTAATCTTTCTTTGATAAAACAGACACCAAAGTTC
Organism: Urocitellus parryii; assembly: GCF_045843805.1. Taxonomy (NCBI): domain Eukaryota; kingdom Metazoa; phylum Chordata; class Mammalia; order Rodentia; family Sciuridae; genus Urocitellus; species Urocitellus parryii. The sequence continues at coordinate 178,692,086 of NC_135536.1, forward strand.
AATGAGAAAAGCTGATAAACTCAGGATTTCCCTGTGTGGAGTGAGAGGAGGGGTGCCAAGGAACCAAAATGCTGTTCTCCTCCTCCAACTTCCCCAGAGTCCCTGAGGGGATCCATAAAACCTCAGGGTTGAGGGGAAGATGCAGAAATCACTGGTTTCAGGCATGCTACCCAGACTTGAGATTCCACAGGGATTCTCAATTAACATGCTCTATAGAGACAGAAACCCCAACCCTACTGACTACACCTAAGTCATTTTTCTGTCACTCTACATGGGGAAGTGTAACTCTTGACTTTGTGACAGCCTGGGGCATCTCTGATTTGGAAGAAACTAAAGTACTGATTTAGCTAGTGGGCCTCTTAGCTAGTTCATTGCTCTCCAAATGCTGCCCAGGGACCATACAACATCTCTGATAAGTCTCCAAGCAAGTATTTTATCCCAGGCCCACTAGATATTTGGGCATAAAAATTCCTATGGGGATAAATGGGAATAAAAAATTAGTTCAGTGGACCCAGATGGCACCTTTCTATCTTCACAAATGCAACAGAGCTCATCTTAATAGTTCAAGGTAGTTTAGCTGCTTTGTTTAGTGCTTTGTAAAAAACAGGTAAACCAAAGATATCAAGATACCCTCCTTTAGGTTTATGCCTTTAAGAAATTCTCACACATGTGTATAAGGAAAGATATACAAGAATGCTCATTGTGGTGCTGTAATAATGAAAATCTGAAAAATTTCATGTCTATTCCATGGCATGGAATAGAAGAAGGGGATAAGTTGTAGGTTACTCATCTGATGGAAATTCATACAGCTGTGAAAATAAATTATCTAGAGTTTTACAACATGGGTGAATCTCATAAATACAATGTTAAACAAAATGCTGAAAGATATAGAGAATGATACAACATATACAGTTTTAAAACATAAGCAATATTAACACAGGAATGATAACAAATTTAGGATGACACTTTTGAGGGAATTCAGTTAGGGAAAGATATATAATTTATTCCTGTTTTATTTTTAGCATGGAGGTTGCTGTATGGGTGCTTAGTATGATCTCTGTGCCAGTGACTCATAACCTGATTTATGTTAGACATCTTCCCCTCTGCTTAGCCTGAGGAGCTTTGAAGAATGGCTAGAAGTTGTTCAATGTCTGAAGGGAAATAAGCCCATTAAACCTAACTGCCAAGGGCTGGCTGGGCAGGGCGTGGTATTGATAAGAGCTGTAAACTTCCCAGGCTATACTCCCTGTCACCTGATTGGCAAGTTCGGCTTCACTGCTTTTTGGGGTTTGAAACGGTTCATATTATGATTATATAACTGTAAACCTTTCCCCACACCAAGGTGCTAGGGCCCACAATCTCACATCTGTTTTTGAACCTGCATCCTTGACTTCCATTTCTGTAAAGGGTAGCCTACAGAGGAGAGAGCCCCAGGATTCTTCCAGAATCCTGGTGGTCATAGTTAGCACCATAGACTGGACAGACTGGCTTCTGATGTTGTGACAGAACTAAAAAGAATGACATTTCAACTTCCCACCCACCACCCAATTAAGAGGATGGCTTACATGGAAAACCACAATTTTTATGGCAAATACTCTCAGGAGATTTAGGGGAAATAATGGTTTCTCCAGATTGGCAAGGCTACTCTCACTGACCTAATCTCAACCAAGTTATTTGTCTTAATAATGAGGCAGTTCTTGAAGTGAAAAAAGAAAGATGACAGAATATTATCATTGTCATTAAAAAAAGAGAGTCTGTTGATTTGGGTATTATGTTTAGGGCTTGTTGTTAGGCTGAAAACTGGTGTGAGGCTACAGTGAGGGCTAACATATCATTCTTACCCACAGAGGGCCACAATTTAATACATAAAAAATAGGAGTAAAGTTTCACACAATTCACTTAGGCAAAATAATTGAAATGTAGCACTATATCAGAGAAAATGGAGAACAAAGATGCTACTACAAAGTCCCTGCTCTCAAAAGACATGAATCCTTTTTTGCAGAGTTGGCTGTGAATTTAGAGTTCCTTGGGACTCAAGGAAGTTGACAGCAGGTATTACCTCAGCTATTGCATCATTTTCATCCTGAGAATACAGAAGAAGTGGGACCAAGCTGTCCAGGACCTGGTTCTCCACACCCTTCTTATCTGTGTGCTTTACAGACTTTATGGCGGCTCCAAAGAGGGTCATGGAGAAACAATGAACATCAGGTCTCACCTATGAAGGGAACAGCCAGAAGGATGCAACTCGATGAACATGTTCATGCTCAGCTTATAAAAACTGCAGGTGGGTTGAATGCCAGTCTTAACAGGGGCTGTTTAGCTGCAGTGCAGCTGGAGGCAGTACATATGGAGCAAGCCAGAACTGCTGTTTGCAGTCTGTCTTGTCCTCTCACTCCACAAGTGGGAAGCAGGCACAGTCCTACCTGTTTTTGTCAAAGCTTATGTCTGATACTGGTATTAACCATTCACACAAGCTATTTTACTTATATTCAAAATCCCAGCCTTGACATATTTTACTGTCCCAATGATGCTGGTCAATGTGCTCCATGCATTTCATTTTGGAAAATTGTTGGCATTTGAGACAAGGACATGACTACAGTCCATCATCTTGACCAAGTCCTGTTATTCCTTGAAAGCAAAGACAATGTTTTATCCTATACAAACTCTTTCTCCATCCCACAAAGCAAGGTAATACCTTGGCAAGCTTTTATGTCTCAATTTTTTTTTTAATCTGAAAAATTAACATTAACACCACCCTACCACATCATGGGTTACCTGGAAGGGTCTTGAAAGATTTGAAAAGTGCTCTGAAAGTAAAAAGTTCTATATAAAATAGAACATACTTATTACTATCCCAATTTCTACTCTCTTTTATGGCAATTACCCTCCCGCCTAGGGAAAGTCCCTCCTCTCTTATTATCTTACATCACCAAATAAGGAAAACAGTGTCCTCATCATGGCAGCCAGCGTAGTAAAATCCATTGTCCTGACGAGCTTCAGGAGAATCTGAATGGCTAACAAAACAATCTTTTCATCGGTTTCATATAAGCTGTCTAAAATGCATGGCAACAGGCTCTTGATGTCTTCCCTCTGTGTGTCCAAAGGGAGAACATCACCACCTCTCCTGGTGGCATGCCATCTGGTACCAAAGGGAGAGGGCTCTCAACTTCACTGGGTATTCATGTAAAGGGAGCATGATGGCCCGTCCATCAGTACTAGCAGGCCTGAGATGCATAAGAGTTGGTGGAGCGGTAGTGAGCTGCCTCATAAGACAGAAGTAGGACTAGGTGAGGGAGGTCCAGAGTCATGGCCCTGGCCTGTTGAGAGCTCTCCCAACACTGAGAGAAAGTCTGAAAGATTCCTTGGCAGGAATTCAGCAGAATTTATTGAGGATCTTCCCATTCTTAATTGAGATTCTACTTTTTTGAAATTCTTAAAAGGAAGCAGTCTCAATTTTAAAACACATATATTTAAAAATAAGTAGAATAAAACAATAAATACTAATGCATCTTATCAACCAAAATAAGCATTATTAACCACTGACATTTTTGCTTTAGATATATACATATGCTTTTAAATAAAAGAATAGAACTCAAGAGACAAAATTAAAGCCTCCTGAGTTAGTCAACTCTTCTGAACGAGGCCTAGTTTTCTAGTGAGGCCTATGGAAAATGAGATCTCTTCCAACAGGAATGTCAGTGATCTGTCTTAGATGACAGGCATCTTGGCAGTAGCTCAAAGGCCTATCCCAAGTTATTTCGCTGTGCAACATGGTACAAGGCATAAGGGCCATGTGAATATTGTCTATGGTGTGATAATAATGAGTATAACTCCACACAAATTGCAGGTTTCACATATTATCAATATATGTGACTTGGCCTTTAAGATATTTAGCTGCTTTTCTAATAGTAAGTACTAGACTATTTCCTAGGTATAAAATTCAAATGGTAAAAAAGGTTGTGCTAGGGGAAGGATCTTCTCCACCTGCTCCTGTCCCAAGGCTTCCCAAGTTTCTTCTTAAGTTGTTTTCAGTTCTTTGGGTATCTCTTTGGGGGTATTCTATTTATGACTTAATAATCAGCGATCTGGGGTCTTCCTACCATCTCCTGGTGTCTGATGAGATTGCACAGTCCCCTCAAGGCAAGAATTCTAAAGGCCTCATTTTCATGATTCAGCCAGTCCTTCAAGCGGGCTGTAGAATATTTACTAGGCAGTCTCCTGGCCACAGGACTCTGGAGAAGCTGAAAGAACCCCAAAATCAGCCAAATAAATGACCTTGAAGCCTTTTTTATAAAATAAGCTACCTTCCCACCAACTCCAAAATATATGTTTTACTTTGAAATCTCTACGATACAGCACACACACTATAGGGTGATGCTTACGTTGCAGATACATAAGGTATACCCAATAATTAAAGTGCAGAGACCCATTTCAATAGGCTTGAATCTGAAAAATTTGGGTGTAGCCTAGGAAGGCAGGCATTGCTGCTTTATAGCTTCCTGAACCCAGCACCAGGGAATGAGACTTACCTCCACAAAAAAGCCTGCAGATGTGAGTTTATGCTTATCATTCCCTCGGTTTAGAAAAGGCACTAACAGGTACATGACTTTATGTGCAAGGAGTTGGTTTCTTTCCAGCAATGCGCTGCAAAACACAACACCAACAGGATGACCCTCTGACATGCTCCCACACCAAGGGCATTTTCTCAGAGCAGGGCCTTCTGGACTTGTTGCCCATCTCAGGTATATAGGAGGCTATGGCAGGGCCAGGATCTCTGAAAAATATGCCCGACAGTCTAGACATTGCCTAGACTTATGAGCAGATTGTCCAGCCTTAGTTACTGTGGAAACTAAAGGGAATACAACAGCTAAAGCAATGCTGACTTAGAGCAGGAGGGTGTGTGCGCACCACAAGGGAGCCGTACTTGGCAAGGAGTGATATTCCCTGAAGATGGCGATCTTTTTCTTCCAGAAGAGTCCATCCTTTATTCTTTTCCATGATGTGGAATTCCTGCCAGCACAATGTTCTGAGGAGGAGAGACTTTGTAGCCTGAATGGCAAAGCTAAGTCAAACAAAGACAGTGACTAGAACAGGTCCTGCCAATCTGTAAGCACACAGTCACTCTGTTCTCATGGGGGAGGGCCATGCCTGCAGAGTTGCTGGACCCTACTTCTCCCTCTGCTAGATTGCCCAAAGACTCTCAATTCTCTAACAACTTGAAAGGGCTTCAAACAAATTCTCTGGAGTAGAGGAAGGGGCCCAGGGGAAGGGAGGATGGGAGAGAGAGAGGGGAGATACTAAGGAATGAAGTTGATCAAATCATGTTATCTGCATGTATAAATGTGTTATAACAAACCCCACTATTATGTATAATTATAATGTATCAATAAAAATAGAAGAAAAACTAGATAAACCAAAAGACAATTCTTGCATAAAGAAATCTAACTAGGGCTGAGGATATAGTTCAATCCCTAGCACCACAAAAGAAAACGAAAAAGAAATCTAAGTAGATTTTGTTTCCCCAAGAGTTTGGAAGGAAATCTATGATAAAACAAATGATCTGGGATGCTAAAAAAGTCTTTATTGATGGGCTGGGGTTGTGGCTCAACGGTAGAGTGCTCGCCTAGCATGTGCAAGGCCCTGGATTCGATCCTCAGCACCACATAAAAATAAATAAAACTAAAGGTATTGTGTCCAACTACAAATAAAAATTAAATATTTAAAAAATCTTTATTGAGATAAAATTTATACCCCATAACATTTATCCTCACTCCTTAAAAAAACAAAATAAAACAAAAACTACTCATTGAACTGGTATCCTGGACTGGGCATCAGACAATCTCAAAGCTGGAAGGGTCCTCAGAGGCCACTTTGCCTGACACCACATACAGACAAGGAGGCTGAGGCAGAGAACAGTGGAGTTGCTCTGGGTTAAATGGATGGATGAGAACAAGAACTTGGATCAACTGACTAAGTGATCTTACAGATTTCACATTATGGCACATTCTCTGAAAGAAATTCATGTCCCACAGCAACACTAAGAAATCTCTACTGAGACCCTAAAGGGGAACTAAAAATCTCTCTCTATGCAATAAAGCAGAAACAAGGAGTTGTTTCACTGGGTCAGTACAGGTTTGGAGGTAAGTTCAAGCTGTTTTGTTTGTCTCTGTTTCTACTCGATTTATCAGCAAAAGGCTACAATTTTTAAGGGCATGTGGACTCACATAACCAAAAGTACCCTGGTTCCAGGAAAACTAAGGACAACCAATGAACGCCCAGAACAGCTCCTGGGCACTTCATCCCTGTCTCATGACGGCTGCTGTTTGCTCCCTCACAGTTGGGACCACATCTTGGCTATCCTCATGTCCACCACAGCACCCAGTGCTTGATAATGAAATCATAATGGACTGTACCACAAAGGTGTGACCTCCGTCGACACTTTCTGTTCTGTGTACAGGCCACTTGGGATGTTGACATCAGACATGGTGAGGCCGATGCTGTGGTGGATCTGGATGAGCAGTGTCATGAGAAGCTGAGGAAAGAGTCGGAGCATGGCTGCTCGAAGCCTGTTTCCCATGAACACCTCATAAAGGGCACACGTTGCCTGTGGTAAAAAAGGCACAGAGCAGAGCTGAGCACCTGCCAGCCCTACTCCTCATTTTTGCTTTGTTTCTGTTTGTTCAAGAGTCCCGAATTTCTGAGTTTCTAAGACACTACGACTGTCCAATATTGAATTTCCGTGACATCCCTCTTTCAACAGAATATGGTTTCTGGACCTACCATCCTCCTGGTAGCGGTAATCAGTGTACGAACATGGCAGTGAGGAAAGGGGTCATTCAAAGTCACCAGGGAGTAAAGAGACTTGAAATCCAGAAGTATGAAGGAAACAACTCCCATACTTGATTACATACAAATAAAAAACCAGGGCAAAATTTATCATAAGGCTAGATGACAAATAGCCCAAGAAAGTACTGATTTCAATGTATTATTAGTATATAAAATGCTCTTTCCAGTAAGAAAAACTACACAGGCTTGTTACTCAATGTCCAGGCCACGGAGCATCACCTGGGAGCTGATTAGACATGGAGACTCTAAGGCCCCACCCAAGACCTTCTGTATCTATTTTTCATAAAATCCCTGGTGACTGTGGTTTGTGTCATATTAATTCTTTTTTTAAAAAAATATTTATTTATTTATTTATTTTTAGTTTTCAGCGGACACAACATCTTTGTATGTGGTGCTGAGGATCGAACCCGGGCCACATGCATGCCAGGCAAGCGCGCTACCACTTGAGCCACATCTCCAGCCCCGTGTCATATTAATTCTGAGAAGCACTGGTGTCTAGGACATGAACAGACAAGTCACAAATGAAGGAAAAACAGCCATTTAAAAACATACATTTAACCTGCCAAAAACAAAATTATTAAAACATGTTCCTTTCTCACCTAACAGTGAGAAAACAACGACAAGACTGGCAATGCTCAGTGTGGTGCAAGGCGAAACAGGCCTCCTCATGCCACCTGGAGGAAGGACAGTGCTCAGGAGGACCAGCTAGGAATACAGGTAGAAGCTCCATGCCCACCTTTGACCTAGAATTCCCCTCTACAGGCCTTCATCTTAAGAAAATATTGAGGGCTGGGGATTTGGCTCAAGCAGTAGTGCGCTCGCCTGGCGTGCCTGTGGCCCGGGTTCGAGCCTCAGCACCACATACAAACAAGGATGATGTGTCCGCCGAAAACTAAAAATTAAATATTAAAAGTTCTCTCTCTCTTAAAAAAAATATTGAATATATATGACATTATTTATGTGCACACAATTAAGTTTTCTGCAGCATTGTTTTAATGGCAAAAGTGTGAAAATTATCAAAATGTTCACTAATAATTTGATAATTAAGAATGATTTTGAGCTAGGCTTGTGCCTACAGTCCCAGCACTCAGGAGGCTGGAGCAGGAAGATCAGGGCTTTCCAGGCAACATAATGAGACCACATCTCAAAAAAAAATTTTTTTTTTCACAAAAAACAACAATGAGAAGATTCTATATCTTATAAAATCTATCTTACAAAAAGTTATTTAAAAACAAATAGCTATCCAGGAGATTCAAGATGGCGAATTAGAGGAAGGCTGCATTTCCTATTGCTCCATGGCTTGGGACACAAGCAGCAGGAGTACAGTTGCTCAGCAAGGTGGGTGAAAGAGAGATGTCACTAAAATTCAATATTGGACAGTCATAGTGTCTTAGAGACTCAGAAATTTGGGTGTGTTGAACAAAGAACCAGAAAGAGTACATTGGAGCCAAGTTGGCTGTGGCAGCAGCAGTAGCAGTAGTACACTGGTTCCCCACGGGGGGGGGGTGGGGGGAATAACAGCAGAAACACAAAGCACAGACCTGGTATGGAAAAACCTGTAGATCAGAAAAGCAGCTTGAACTTAGCTAATCCAGAGGTTGCACAGAGAACTGGTGTTTGACAGGTAATCTGTATTTCTCAACTGGCAAGCAGAGAGCTGAAGCAGGAGTCATCCTGAGGAGGCCACACTTCAGCTTGCTGCTGTGGGAGCCCAGGAGATTACAGCAAATATTGTCATACTGCCCCAGCAAGAGCATACAGTGTTGTCTAGGGTGTGTACAGCAGAACATGAGTGAAAGAGGCTCAAAGAAGACTGTACCTAGGTGGATCCAAGTCAGAAAAAGAAGGGGAGTTGAACTTCTTTCCCTGTGAGTCTGGCAGCTCACATGAACAGGTGGGTAAACACTCAGCAGCTGCAAAGCTGGTGGAAGACTGGTTTCCTTGCTCCACAAGTAGAATTCTTGGGAGGTTGCCAAGATCCTGACTCCCTGCAGAGATAGGCCTCTGCCTGGCCCTAGGGGTATATTCATCTATTCTCTCCAGAGCAGATACCACCCAACAAAGCTCTTAGGGCTTGATTAGCCCCAGTCACCAGAACTTCCCTCAAAGAACTGAGCAGCAGCCCTGTCCTGGGAGTGCATAGATCTAGTCTGTGCAGACAAAACTCCAATCAACATGCCATCCTACCTTATCCTGGTGAGAAGGGAAGCTGAGAGCTTCAGTTTTAGGCCAATCCAACTAGCAGCTTGGTGAGCAACACAAAAAGAGGAAGAGGTTAACAACCCCCCAGCCCTTATTCTTTGTTTCTCGGCACATAGCCCACGAAGAAACAGAGAAGGATAGTTGGGCACAGGCCGTGACCAGTCATTCTTGTTGATGGTTTTGACCACCTCAGTGGAGATGATTCTTTAATATTTCATTAAGAATCTTTTCTGGGGGCTGGGATTGTGGCTCAGTGGTAGAGCGCTTGCCTAGCATGTGTGAGGCACTGGGTTCGATTCTCAGCACCACATATCAATAATTAAAATAAAGCTCTATTGACAACTAAAAAAAATATTTTTAAAAAAGAATCTTTTCTGGGTGTTCTTGCTGTGCTGAATGTTTTATGGACATATTTACATACACATATATGCTTCTTATTTTCCTCATTTTTTTTACATTAGTTATCTTTCTTTGCCTTGTCTTTTGAAGGCTAGGGTTTTTGGTTTTTTTTGTTTTTATCTTCTTTCTTCTCCCACTAACAGACAAATTCTCTTGTTCTCTCTTTCTCTCTCTTTTTACTTCATTTTTGTTATTTTTTTCTTCCTCCTTTATAATCATCACTTGCTGCATCTCTTCTGCATTCTCTCTCTCTCTCTCTCTTTTTTTTTTTTTTTTGGTACTGGGGATTGAACTCAGGGGCACATGCCCAGCCCTATTTTGTGTTTCAACTCACTGAGTTGCTTAGCACCTCGCTTTTGCTGAGGCTGGCTTTGAACTCGTGATCCTCCTGTCTTAGCCTCCCTAGCCGCCAGAATTATAGGCATGCACCACCATGCCCGGCTCTCTGTTCACATTTTGAATATCCTAAACTTTCTTATACTTTCCTGTCACATTTTATTTTCTCTTAAGGAACTGCATTTTTACCATCTTTTAGAACTATTTGGTTTATAGAACTCCATCTGACCATTCAGGTTGTTGCAAAACTCCATCTGACATTCAGGTTGTTGCAATTAAATACTGCAGTAAATGATATGGTTGGCACCTGCTGTTTACTTTAATGCCAGATCTAGTTCATGGTTATTTATTACTTTTACTATGGGCAACTGCTGACTCCACCATTCCTGGTTTTGTGGTAATTAGTGTGGTAGATGTCAGAGAGGTACCAAGTATTTATTTTAATGCTGTATTTGTCTGCATTGGTTGTTGCTATTGTTTGTTTCCCTTTAGTCTGTGAGGTGCTGGGAAGTTACAGGGACACTACAAGTTCAAAAGATACAGACTTTGCTGCTGAACTAAACTCAGTCAAAAGACAGTGCACCTTGCTCTACACATAAATTAGCCACACTCAAGCTATACTTTAATACAAAAAATAGTAGAGACAAAACCTACACTAACTACTGCGCCCCAAGTAGGAATGGGCCCTCAAGTAGCACCTGGGCCCCCAAGTCCCCTAATGGACCTCTACTCCTATAGCAAAAACAGACAGAATTAAATCAAAGGTGTGGATACCACACCTACGATGAAGGGTCGCACGCATAGATTGGAAGAGAAATCCATTCTAACAGACGCATAAAACTCAACACAGGAATACAAGAAATATGAAAAAAATTAAAAAACAAGGTGACATTATATCTCCTAAAGTTCATAATTCACCAGCAACTGACCCAAAGATATTGAAGTGGATGAAATAGCAGATAAAGAATTCAAAAGAATGATTATAAAAATGATCAATGAATTACAAGAGGACACAGGAAAACAACTGAATGAATTAAGGAAATCAGTACAGGAAATAAATGAGAAATTAAATAAAGAGCTAGAAATATTGAAGAGGAGCCAAACAAATTTTGGAAATGAAAGACACAATAAACAGAATGTTCAGTTGAAAGTCTCTCTAATAGAGTAGACCATACTGAGAAGAGAATCTCGGAGCTTGAAGACAAAGTGGCTGGCCTTGAATATTCAGACATTATTAAAGAATAGAAAATATGTAATCATGATTAGAATATACAAGAACTCTGGGACATTAAGAAACCAAAGTTAAGAATCATTGGAGGAAAAAAAATAAAAGAATCTTTGGAGGGGGGCTGGGGTTGTGGCTCAGCAGTAGAGCACTTGCCTAGCACGTGCAAGGCCCTGGGTTCGAGCCTCAGCACCACATAAAAATAAATAAATAAAGACATGTGTCCAACTACATCTAAAAATAAATATTAAAAAAAAAAGAATCATTGGAGAGGCTGGGGTTGTGGCTCAGTGATACAGTGCTTGTCTAGTACATTCGAGGCCCTGGGCCCGATCCTCAGTACCACATAAAAATAAACAAATAAATAAAATAAAGGTACAACTACAATTGAAAAATAAATATTTTTTTAAAAGAATCATTGGAATTGAAGAGGGTCATAAGATACAGGCTAATGGAATGGATAACATCTTCAGGTAAATAATAACAGAAAAATTTCCAACCTTGAGAATGAGATGGACATCCAGATAAAGGAAGCACTGAGGATCCAAACAGAGAAGATAAAAAAGAACCTCTCCATGACACACTATAATTAAAATGCCTAATATACAGAACAAGAATAGAATTTTAAAAGCCTCAAGAAAAACATCAGGTCCCATTTTTGAGGCAAACCAATAAGAACTACTTCTAATTTCTCAGCACAAACTTTGAAAGCCAGGAGGGCTTGGAATGATGTGTTCCAAGTTTGGAAAGAAAATAACTGTCAACCAAGATTGCTACATTCAGGAAAATTATCCTTCAGAATTCAAAGTGGAGGGGCTGGGGTTGTGGCTCAGTGGTAGAGCGCTTGCTTAGCATGCATGAAGCACTGGGTTCCATGCTCAGCACCACATACAAATAAATAAAATAAAGGTATAAATAAAATGAAGGTATCAACAAATTAAAAATTTTTTTAAAAAATCGAAGTGGAAATAAAATCCTTCTAAGATAAGCAGAAACTAAAAGAATTCATGACTAATAAGCCAACACTACTTAAGTACTCCATGCAGAAGAAATTGAAAAAATCCCAGAGTTTAAAAATTTCATTTGAAGAATAGCTAAGCAAATGAGAAACATGACCAAATTAGATATTAGAAATAAATTAAAGTGGGCTGGGGATGTGGCTCAAGCGGTAGCGCGCTCGCCTGGCATGCATGCTGCGCGGGTTTGATCCTCAGCACCACATACAAAACAAAGATGTTATGTCCGCTGAAAACTAAAAAATAAATATTAAAATTATCTCTCTCTCTCTCTCTCTCTTTAAAAAAAAAGAAAAGAAATAAATTAAAGTGACAGGAATTAGTAAACCTCTCTCTCTAATAATAATGAATATACACGGTCTCAATTCTCCAATTAAAAGACATAGGGCTGGTAGAATGGATTGAAAAACAAGACCCAACTATATGCTGTTTGCAAGAGACTCACTTTACAAGCAAAGGCAGTCACACAGGTTGAAAGCAAAAGGATGGAAATTTATATACCATGCAATAATGAGGCCAGAAAACATGCAGAAGTAGCTACTCCCATATCAAACAAAGCAGACTTCCAAACAAAAATGATCAGAGAGACAAAGGTCATTTCATACAGATAAAGAGAACAATCCAACAAGAAGATAAAATGATAGTAAATATTGATGCCCCAAACATTGGTGCACCTAATTACATAAATTAAAACTCAGATAAATCCAGTACAATAATACTGAATCATTTCAACACACATCTCTCACTAATGTATAGGTTATTCAGACATAAACTCAGGAAAGACTCTTTGGACCTGAAAGATATTAGAAATCAAATGGACTTAGCAGACATTTATCTATTCATCCATAAAGAAAAATAAAATATGACATTTGCAGGAAAACGGATGGAACTAGAGACCATCATGTTAAGTGAAATAAACCATACTCAAAAGGTCAAGGATCATACATTTTCTAGTGGAAGCTAGAGAAGAAAAAGGAAAAGGAAGGTGGAAGGAAGGGGGTCTCATGAAAATTAATCTGTAGAGTAGAGGATGGGAACCAGGGAAAGGGAGAAAGGGAAGGAAAGGGGAAACACTGGAGAATGATATCAGCCAAATTATATTGTTATTTTATAATCATGTACAAATATCTGACAACAAATCCCATCATTATGTACAACTATAATGCACCAATAAAAAAAAGAAAAAAGAAAAAATGGCTATCCAGTCAGAAAAGGATAGGAGTAGTTCATACATTGTTAAATTTTTTTAAAAAGTCATCAAACAGTGTATGTAATATGATCATATTAATATATATGTACATATATACAATTTTATTGACTGATTATATGATACAATATATACATTTATCTGTCCTAACTTCTAATACTATACTAAAATGACATATAGGAATTTTTAAAAAGGCATAAGTCCATAAGAACAGAGAAAATAAAAGAAAAGACAATAGCAGATTACAAATGTTGAATTATGAAAGCAAAAAGTCATAATGATAACTTAGATCAGAGAAAAGTAAAAACTGATAGGGGAGGAAATGCAGTAAAAAGTATATGCTGAAAGAAGGGAAGCTATGCATGTGTAGAAGCCAGGGATTTTGGGGAACTCTGTACTTCTTGCTCAATTTTGCTGTGAACATGAAACACTTTAAAAAGTAACATATATTTAAAGGAAAAAATGGGGAAAAAGTTTATCAAATATACATAAAAATGTTTAAATATGTATAAATAGTTCTAGAAAGTTCATTTTTAGGGAAATGGCACAGACATGAGCCAAGAATAGTTTTACATGTTTTTTGGAACCAGAAATTTAACCCAGGGTCACTTAACCACACATCTCCAGCCCATTATACATTTTTTTATTTTAAGACAGGGTCTTGCTAAGTCCCTTAGGGCCTCTCTAAGTTGCTGAGGCTCATCTTGAACTTGCAATCCTCCTGTCTCAGCTTCTTGAGTCCCTAGGATAATAAAGCATTAGTGCACTATCTGCTTTCCCCCCTTTTATTTTTGAGACAGGATTTCACAATGTAGCCCAGTTTTGCTTAGAACTCCTAGGCTCCCCAGTTTTGCTTTGAATTCCTGGGCTCCCCAGTTTTGCTTTGAACTCCTGGGCTCCCCAGTTTTGCTTTGAATTCCTGGGCTCCTGCCTCAGCTTTCAGAGCAGCTAGGATTTCAGGTGCATACCATAGTACCTGGTTCAAGATTTTATATTTTTAAAAGGATTATTATTTTTAAAAAGATAAAGACTATATAGACTATGTAGTAGAGACTATTATGTGGTCTGAAGAGCCTAGAATATTTACCATCAATCCTTGTTAACTGCTGCTCAAGGGGACCTTTGCTTTCTTTTTCATCTAACTATCTATTTATTGAGGTGCTGGGGATAGAACCCAAGGCCTCACTCATGCTAGGTACTACACTATCACTGAGCTATACCCCAGCCCACGCTTTCTATTTTATATACTTTCATATTATTCAACAATTTTCAAAAAGTTGTATTACTCTTTCACTATAATGATAAATATTTTTAAAGATAAATATTTTTAAAAAAAGATTGAAGCAGGAATGTTTTAAATATATTAAACCATACGGATTCCTACACTCTCCCAGCTCTCTCCATGTCAACCTGGGTAGAGGCACTGTAGATATAAAATGGATGACAAAAACCATCCATTCTCTGAGTGATGTTGGTCACCCTGGAGGGAAGCCTGGGGGGCGGAAGTTAGTGGGGAAGAGCTCAGTGACTTACAGCAACAGCCACATAGGCCATCTTCTCCTGGGTGGGCACCATATGGCATTTCTGCAGCTTCCTCAGGAGTCTCCACAGGATCCAGGTTGTGCTGGGCAGCTCTGCCTCCAGGGTTCTCCACAACTCAGTCAGATACCTAGAAACCCCAGAATAAGAAGGTTCAGGAAAGTGGCTTGTCTCAGACCTATCATGACTACCACCTTTCTGGAGTCTCTGGGATCCAATCTATAAGACGGTTTCCTCTCTTCTTACTTCCTCAGTACATCAAAGGCATCTGAGTACATAATAGGTAACTTCCAAGGTTTCATTGAATCAAGTTCCCTTTGCCTGGGCACAGACTTCAAGGCCATTCATAAACTGGTCCTCACCTAACTTTCAGTACCTCTATGTCCCCCCATCACATACTCTGGGCTCTAGCCACCTGCACCATTCACCTTCGCCAAATTGTGGACTTTGAAAACCTCTACCTTTGCTTACAGCATTTTCTTAAACCGGAAGACCTTTCCCCAAATTTTCCTCTGCCCATCACCCCTTCAAGGTCCAGCTCCAGTGTCACCTCTTCTGTGTATCTTTGCTACTTCCTCACCATGTCTCTCACGAGAGTTTCCATAACCCTTTGTTTGTTTGTTTGTTTGTTTGGTACTAGAGATGGAAACCAGGGGTGCTTTATTACTGAGCTACATCCCCAGCCCTTTTTTTAATTTTTTAGAATCTTGAGACAGGGTCTTGCTAAGTTGCTTAAGGTATTGCTAAGTTGCTGAGTCTGATCTTGAATTTGTGATCTTGCCTCAGACTTCCAAATTGCTGGGATTACAGAGTGCACAGCCATGCCTGGCCCCATGACACTCTTCTCCTTTCTAGAGGTTGCCTCAGTCTCACATGTGCCATTGTCAGTTCTCTATGTGTGTGTCTATCTGAAGGAAGAGATTATGTCCGCCCTTCTAGAGATCCCTAAGGACCTAGCATACTGCCAGGTAGTCAAAGGCACATCTATTCAATATAGTCTGTGGTCCTCAAATTGGCTAAGGTCAAGCCCTAAAATAAAGCTTTGATTCTACTTAGAAGAAATCTTTTTTTATTTTATTATTATTTTTTTTAGTTTAGCCACTTTCCTGAATCTTCTTATTTTTTTTTATGTGGTGCTCAGGATCGAACCCAGCACCTTGCACATGCTAGGCGAGTGCTCTACCACTGAGCCACAACCCTAGCCCCAGAAATCTTTTTTTTTTTTTAAATATTTTTTAGCTGTTGATAGACCTTTATTTCATTTATTTATTTATATGTGGTGCTGAGAAAATAACCCAGAGCCTCATACATGCTAGGCAAGTGCACTACCACTGAGCCACAACCCCAGCCCAGAAGAAATCTTTTCTTAAGGAAAAGTAATATGTAATAATTTTCAAAAAGATTACCAATTTGAAATTACAGCTATGGCCATCCTGGGCAATACAGAGACCTCAACTTATAAAAAAATTCTTTATTATTATAAGGCCTGAGAGTTATATAAACATTGTGCAAGTGATGGGGGAGAGAAGATTATTGCTTTTAAAGGGAGTTACTCATGCTTTTAAACTTTTTTTTTCACCTTTTTCTGGTGCTACGGATCAAACCCAGGGCCTTGGACATGCTCGGCAACCCACTCTGTCATTAAACTACAGGCCCCCTTGACCCAATCCATTCTTCACCTATTTTTAGAATCTATCTATTTTTCTACTACAGATAGGGTTTTTTCAAGTATGCTCTTCCAACTATCTACATGAGACTCTTTTAAAACTTGAGAGCATTGGAGACTCTCTAAACATTTCACTCCCTACTTCAGAAATTCTACTCTGTGAATAACAAAACATGAAGGTCCTAAAGACTCCTGAAGTGAAGACTAGAAAGGAAGTGGGGATAATGAAAGCCTCATGGCTGAGAAAATAAGTAGATGGTAGAATATGAATGTTCATCCTGGGAAGATGTTAAGAAATTCCTTTGTTTACTCACAGTGGGATATTTTCTCTGAATTACTGAAGAACTAAATAAAATGCTTTGAGAAACTATTTCTTGTGAAAGAATTGCTCTCAAATGCTTTTGGTTCACAGCACATTTCTAAGAGTGCTATGAGTGTGTCTAAATTAGAAAACACAGTCTTTAAGCCAATGATTCACAGAAATTAATGTGTAAAAAATATCATCTGGGGAATTTGTTAAAAATATGGAGGGATAGCTGGGTATAGTGACGCATGCCTGTAATCCCAGACACTTGGGAGGCTAAAGCAGGAGAATCACAAGTTCAAGGCCAGCCTCAGCAACTTAGAGAGGCCCTAAGCATCTTAGCAAAACCCTGTCTCAAAATAAAAAATAAAAGGGGTTGGGGAGGTGGCTTAGAGGTTAAGCCCCCTGGGTTCAATCCCTGATACAAAAAAAAAAAAAAAGGAGGACTAAAAAAAATTAAAAAGAGGTCTGGGGATATAGCTCAGTTGGTAGAGTGCTTGCCTCACATGTATAATGCCCTGGGTTCAATCCCCAGCACCAAAAATAAATAAATAAACAAACAAACAAATAAATAAATAAAATAAAAAAGAGGGAGCTCCGTGGTAGAGGGTTGGCCTAGAGTGTGCAGGCCCTGGGTTGAATCCCCTGCACTATAAGAACAACAACAAAAAAGCAAAAGCCAAACAAACAAACAAAAGCAAATAGCTGATCATGATTCCCTGCTTGTGGGCATCTTTGGAAACTGCCAGGTGCCTCTAATAGAAAACTGTCCAGCTCAAAAACCTATTTTGTCTATTTATCTCTATAATTGAATTTTTCTCTATGTATATATTTATACCTTCTTTTAAAGTATTTATTTACTTACTTATTTTGGGGTGAAATCATTCTGCAAGTGAATTGCCAACCTCATTTTCACCCCTCAATAATTTCAGACTCTATCTTCTGACAGAAAGCACATAATTCCACTTAACCATAATATCATTTCACACCTAAGCAAATTATATTAATTTACTAATCTAGTGTAGAGGCCATATTTACATTTTCTCCAAATTTTCTTTTATGGCTTTTGTTTTTGATCCAGGATCCAATCAAGGTCATATAATACATTGGGTTATGTTGCTTTAGTATCTTTTTATCTAGAATGGTGCCTCTATCATTTTTTTCTTTCATGACATTAACTTTTTTGGGGGGGAGTACAGGGGATCAAACCCAGGGGCATTTAACCACTAAGCCACATCCCCAGCCCTTTTTATTTTTTATTTTGAGACAGAGTCTCACTAAGTTGCTTAGGGATTCACTATGTTACTGAGGTGGCTTTGAACTTGTGATCCTTTTGCCTCAGCCCCCAAGTTGCTAGGATTACAAGCATACACCACCACACCCAGCTTTGACATTAACCTTTTTTGTTTGTTTTTGTAGAGTCCAATCTAATTATAGAATGCTCTTCATTCTGGCTTTTTTGGATTATCTTACATTTATGCATTATAGTCTGATTTATCTCCCAGGTAACTGTCTATATCTTACCTTCTCTACAAGAGAATCCTTAGATTTTTTAGGGCAACCCCAGTTTCAAAATACTCAGTGATATGCTACATACCCCAATTTAGTGTGGAGGCTGTACAGGGTGCTGTTACCTGTCATATGGTATTGGATGACACAGAAGGTGACTAAGTACTATATCTGTGTACTTGGGCCTGGAGATAAACAAACTCACAGTACTTATGACTTGTTGTCGGACTCTAGGCTGGCTGATTATGGATAGCCGGGCACATATAATTCCCATAATTTCTGGTACCTGAAAAAAAAAAAAGAAATTACTAATATCACTGAGACCTTAACCTTGTGGGATACTGATGGTTACTGGGGTACTGTGGCCATTTCTGAAAGGAAGCTAGGAAGTGACTTTGAAACAAAATAATTTTATGAAAAAGTTTAAAATCAAAACTATTTAAAGTATATCTGTATGTAAGAATTTGTAAGGCTGCATATACAATGTTAGTAGTGTGTCTGAGTGATAGGATATTAATTGGATATTAATTTTACTTTTTGCTTATCTATTTTTTTCTAATTTTCTCTCAGTGATTTCATATTGATTTTATAATAAAACTAAGATACGTGTTGCAAGAAAGCTGTTTTTTTCCACTCTGACTCTGATTATGGCAGGGGTTCTTACCCACCTTCCTCTCAGATATGTCTGTCCGTCCAGGTCAAGGAAGCAGGACTACTCTTCCCATCCAGACCCCTGACTTCAGGTCTCTGTGGAACTGTCAGCTCCTCAGAGAGGCTGTCCTCAACAACCTTGCACCAGATGGCTGTCACCTCCATCACCAGTCACCAGAAACTGGTGTAGGATGGGCATATGATGCAGTTCTGGCCAATGAATCATGAGGGAAAAAATCTATTGGGGGCTTTTATTAAAGATTTTCCTTGCTAAATAAGGGACAAAGAGGAAAGCAGCATGTTTCTTCTTTCTGGATAGTCTTAACCTGCTCATGAAGTCTGACATCACTGTGACCACATGAACGGGAAAAACAGAAAGATGGGTCTTTGCCTGAACACTGTTGAGTCACAGAAATTATGCTGTGTTCAGACTTCTCCAGGATAATACATCCTCTGGTGAAGCCTCCACAGTGGGTCTTCGATTTGCCACTGAGAGCACCTTCATGATCCTAGTGCCGTCTCTCCCTGCTTCCTCAGACTGCTCTTTGTGCCTCTGAGGAATTTTGTCCCATCATTCCAGCTGAGGAACACCTATAAAAACTTAAATACAGCATATAATTATGTAACATATTATGTATTTAATATTAATAATAAGAGTAAAATTATAATAATTATAACATAATACTATACATAAGCTGTAGATTGATTTCCAACCTATCTTAATGCACATGTATCAATTGTGTTGAAATATTCATGGAATTGAAAACTTGTGATTTCATTGGTTAATAGGTTAAAATATAGGTTTTCATTATTTTAAAATTGTCTTATTATTTTATTTTTGTGGTGTGGAGGGCTTGAAACTAAGGCTTCGCACATGCTAGGCAAGTACTCTACCACTGAGCTATCCCCTAGCCTCTATTTTTTCTTTTTATCAAAGCACAACATGCACACAATCTAAAACTCCAGTGGTCCCTTGTGTCTTTCCTCCCTGTTTCCCATGTCTACCCTCCAGAGACAGCTGCTTTTATCACTTTCATTATGTTCTTCTGTATTTTAGATGATGTAGATGATTTCTTTTTCCTTATTTTCTTATTTCTTGATGTATCAACTTTAGATACATCTAGATAAATTATCTTGATTTTAGGCTAAGTCTGCCTTTTTCTAAGGTCACTTATAGATTTTTTTTAATTGCATAAGAGCCTAAATTGAAGTTAGCATTCTCATACGTGTAAATTTTATCTCCCCAGAAAAATCCTCTTCTGGACCACACCTTAATTTTAAAAATCTCCCTGAGTAGTTTTATTTTGGTGGGGGGGGTGAGGGTGGGGGTACTGGGGATTGAACTTGGGGGCACTCAACCACTGAGCCACATCCTCTGCTCTATTTTTGTGTATTTTATTTAGAGACAGGATCTCACTGAGTTGCTTATGCCTAGCTTTTGCTGAGGCTTTGAACTCATAATCCTCCCACTTCAGCCTCCTGAGCTGGGATTACAGGCATGCATTACAGTGCTGGGCTCCCCCACCTAGTTTTTACACAGGTGTTTAGAATATGCTTAATGAATGGAGGAATATTTGTAAGCAAATGGATTAAGGCTTTGACCCAGTCTGCACCAGCAGTTGTTTGCAGTTAAACAGGCACAGAAGACACCTTGAAGCTGTGGAAGTGGAGAGGTTTTGCTGGTGTTTCACACCACCGAACTTTTACCTTCTCAAATCGGGATTCTGCGTTTTTCACCAAAGTCATTAGCAACTCTCCTGCTGCCTTCTGGGTGTAGGAATGTCTCAGATTTTTGAGACCATCCAATGTGGTCATTACGAACTGGCAGAGTTCTTCTGAATTGAGGAAAACTTCAAAAACCTGAAATGATTTAGAAAAAATGAACTTCCAGTAAATATGGTATGACAGACCATGAACAAAGAGAGGATTCTAAGTTAACAATCAGAGAAATGTACAAAGATGTACCAGACTGTTTACTTCCATCTTGTTTACAAAAATGAGAAATGACCTAAATGTGACCCAAATGTCTACAGCTAATGTCAGTGCAGGACTTTTACTGCTCTTTTATAAAGCAGCTTTATTTGGAGATCCTTAGAAAGTGACACTTCCTAGGAGCAGAACTAAAGAAAAGCCCTAAGGTCTGACAGCTGACAGTGTCCCAGGCCAACTAAAATGCCCCACCAGGAGACACTGAACTTCTCATTGCCTGGACAGTATGTAAAGTCCTTCACTTGATCACACAAGGAACCAGCTACTGGACACTTACTATGCGACAGGCCATAAGCTAATCATGTTCCACACTGTATTTCAGTCAACCCTCACAGCAACTGAGTCATCCCAACTTTTTCAGATCCCCATTGTATAAAAGAGGAATGATGCACAAGAGATTAAATTACCTGATACCTATGACCCTAAATGAGTAAGATCTGTTTTCTTTTTTCCCTAATTCCTATCATACCTGGTAGGCACATTGGATGCATAAATATTTGTTCTTACAATAATGAATACCTGCATTAATTAACAAGTGTGTGGTTCACTGGCTCAACCACACCCTTGCAGCTCCTTTGTGTGACAAAGATTCACACGTGCAAGAAGCTGGCAATATGTGGAAGCAGAACTAGTCCTAAGAGAAATCCAAACTGAAGCAGGCCAGAGACCCCTCCCCCAGAAGACCCTTACTAAGCAGAAACCCCCACCATATTATTACATATAGGTTGTGGGAAGCCAACCTTATGGGTGACTGAGTTACATATCTTCCTACAGCCCCATGGGTGCAGCTATGCTCACCTGTTGCTTTGTAATATAACCCCTTGCCCTGTTTAGGATAGAATCTTCCATGGAAGTGCCTTGTGTGTCCCCTTCTCTTACTGTGCCCTTGGGTGTGGCCTACCCAGGTGTCAGTCAACCTGCTGACAGTGGACATCATGAAGATAGACTCAGCCCCCTGAAACCTGACCCCTTGCCTCATTTGAATAGCTTCTCCTCAATAAAAGGGGTCAGCGCGTGCTCTCGCTCTCTCTCTTTCTGCAGACCCTTAAGGTCAGAGGAGCCGTCACAGCGACCCCAAAGAAAAAGGTATTTGTGTCTCTTGTGTGGTTATTTCGTGCAGCCCAGTTAGCCCAGTTTAACTAGAGTGACCCCTGAGCCTTTTAGTCTCGAGAACAGAAACCCGGCAATAGGTTCCTTTTCTTCTCAGAAAGCTTTTTACACAGGATGCCAGGAAAAACAAAAAAACAAAATCAAAAACTTCTGCAGAAAGCATTGTGATTGGTAGTTTCCTCTTTTTGTAAATGCCAGGTTTGCAGAAACAAACAAATAAACTTATGAAACCACTGTCTGGTCTACAGGATGGAACAAAAATTACTTTCTGAGAACTAAAATTGCTTTTATGTAAATCCTCCAAACCCCTCCCACTGGATAAAAGGTTCAAAGAATTTCTAAAATCTTGGTCCACAGAATAATTTAGGCAATAGCCCTCTGAACCAACCACAGTCAATAAACCTGCTTCCTGAAAATTTCTCAGGTGTCCAGTCTCTTCTGTCCTACTTTAAAACGGTGATACTGGCCTCACTGACAGGTTGACCTGCACCACTAAACTAAGAGGACAGGTATATAAAAGTTAGAAACATGATGTCTCCTCTCCAAACTATGGGATGTTAAGAGAACATGTTCCCCAAGCAGCTGGTATGTTTAGTTTTATAAGAAAATACCAGAACTTTTCCAAAGTGATTTTTACCATTTCACATGATAAAATAGAAATCATGTACAAAGAAACAAGACTTCTGGTCACTCTTCTTCCTGGCCAACACTTCAAGTTGCCATTCTGATTACCTGGGCAATTTTGAAGGGATAACGGTAGAACCGTTTAATATTGTAGAGCTCCAGGAAGTCACGACACTTTTTCAATGCTTTTCTCAAATTTTGGTGGTTTTTCTCGTCATGAGTAACATCTAAGAAGAAAGTATGAAATATTATTACTTTTTGGATTCTTTCTTTATTCTAGATTTTACAACTTGGGTGCATCTCTACTTTGGATTCCAAGATCTCACTGAACAAAAATGCCTGGGGGCAGGGCATGTGCCAATCTGAAGGCTGATTTGCTTGCCCTTCCTTGTATAGCAATAAATAAAATGGGTCAAAGGAAAAAGAAAAGGGCTTTTTGTAGGAGCAGAGTTTTTGAGTGATTTATGAGTTCAGATAGGGCATGCTACTATGTTTCACCATTGGTGAGGAATTTTGAAGGGTCTCCTTTGAAGCTTAGGTCCCAAGAAAATAATTTTTTTTTTCTTTTTTGTACAAGGGATTGAACCAAGGGGCACTTTACTACTGAGCCACATCCCCAGCCCTTTTTAATATTTTATTTAGAGACAGGACCTTGCTAAATTGCTGAGGCTAGCTTTGAACTTGTGATCCTCCTGCCTCACCATCCAGAGCCACTGGATTACAGGTGTGCACAGCCCCCCAGCCCCCCCCAAAAATCTGGCAATTCCAATAACAGAAGTCTTTATTAGTCTAGTTCTGTGTGTGTGTGTGTGTGTGTGCGCGTGCGCGCACGCATGCTAGGGACTGAACCCAGGGGTGCTCTACCACTGGGTTACATCCAGCCCCTTTTATTTTTTATTTTGAGACAGGGTCTCACTAAGTTTATTGTTAAATTGCTGAGACAGGTTTACAACTTGCTCCCATCTCAGTCTCCTGAGATGCTGGGATTACTGGCATGTGCCACCACTTATGGCTATTTGTGCTGATTATTGAGTCTGCCAACAGTCCTTGTGGTGCCTTATCTCTCAAGCTTTAGTGTGACCTGAAAATTTATCTATAGGAAGTCTCAATGTGCTGCCTGATATGCTCTTACCTCAACCTCTGCATAATTATTCTTTATTCTTCAGATTATCTTTAGTATTTGGCAGACACAACATCTTTGTTGGTATGTGGTGCTGAGGATCGAACCCGGGCCGCACGCATGCCAGGTGAGCGCTCCACCGCTTGAGCCACATCTCCAGCCCCTCAGATTATCTTTAGAGAGGACTTTTCTGAGCCCCACAGCTAGATTTGATTCTTATTTATGGTTCCTGCAATTTCCCTTCATGACGGTTACCTTTATTGATAATAATAGTTATTCATTGACTCTGCCTAGAGCCCCCACTAGGTTTTGTGTAATATAAGGATTGGGACTGTTTGTGTTCTAGTTACTGTGGGATCCTGAAAAAGTAATAAATAAACATTTGTGAGAAAAATAAATGAATGAAGGACCTAACGATGGCAGGAACCTCTCTCACTTATGAACAAATCAACCACTCCATGGCCACGCAGATAAATGATAATGATCCAGAGTTATGATTCTAATGATTGAGTTAACATTGTGTCATCTCTGTCTATAGACTATGTACCTTTCTCTGTATGAACTACAGTGAAAAGGCTTTCTAGAACAAGGGGAAGGAGGGCACAGGAGGGTTGACGCAATGTTGCACTAGAGAATTGGGTTGCAGCCTGGCTGCCCCCAGCACTGCCTTACACTTCATCCGCAGGGTGATATGCAGCAGGTAGTGTGTGCCCTCGGCAGCCTCCTCTGCCACAACTTGCAGTGGGTCTCCACACAACAATGCCATCACAGCCACCAGGTGTCCAAGTCTTTGGAATCGCAATGGAGGCTAATTGAAAAGGAAAAAGAAAAATGCCATCAGAATACAGGTGTATTTAGTGCCTTAAATTTAGGTTGTTGAGAAGCAATCCCACTTCTATCTCCAACTCAAGAGAAGCTCAAAGATCATATTCAGCCTTTAGTTCTCTGAAGAGTTAACATTTAACCTGGATAGATACAACAGCACCAGTAGATGGCATTAAATAGGCCAATTATAATCTAAGTAAACAATCTGAAAAATGAAGATTTTTTTCTTTAAAGAGAGAGAGAGAGAGAGAATTTATATATATTTAGTTTTCGGTGGACACAACCTCTTTGTATGTGGTGCTGAGGATCGAACCCGGGCCGCACACATGCCAGGAGAGGGTGCTACCGCTGGAGCCACATCCCCAGCCCATGAAGATGTTTTGTGCATAAAGATGTTCCTTGTAGCACTATTTTTCAAGATCACATTTTGGGAAATAATTGCTCAATAATGCTAAAGAGAATTATGGTACATGCATTCTAGGAATGCAACCATTACAAATCAACTAGCTGAGGAATTTACAATACTAGAAAACATGCTACTCTGATGAGCAAAATGGTGGATGCAAAGTGAGATATAGCATTTAATGCTATTTAAAAATTTTTCTTATTGAGGCTGGGTGCACTGGCACACGCCTATAATCCCAGTGGCTTGGGAGGCTGAGACAGGAGGATCACAAGTTCAAAGCCAGCCTCAGTAACTTGGTGAGGCCTTAAGCAACTCAGAAAGACCCTCTCTCTAAATAAAATACAGAAAAAGGGCTGGGGATGTGGCTCAGTGTTTAAATGCCCCCTGGATTCAATACCCTGTTCAAAAAAAATTGTTTATTGACACTCTTACATTATTATGGAAAAAATAATGGCTGCTGGTAAATATTATACTATAAAAAGAAATGTATTTTTTTATAGAGAGAGGAGAGAGAGAGAATTTTTAATATTTATTTTTTTTAGTTTTCGGCGGACACAACATCTTTGTATGTGGTGTTGAGGATCGAACCCGGGCTGCACGTAAGCCAGGTGAGCGTGCTACCGCTTGAGCCACATCCCCAGCCCAAGAAATGTAATTTAAAATAGTGAAAAAAATAGTAAAAATTAAAATTAAAGCAGAAAATATTTATGAAATCAAGAATTTAGTTAGCCGGCAGAATTCATGTTATCATTTGCTTGAGGCAGGCCACAGAGCTAGGCTCTGAACTTTCTCGTATTGTGGCTAATGTAGAGGTGCACACAATGTCCTGTATTAATATGATTCCCTCTGTGTATAAAAAAGCAAACAGACATGCAGATGCAGCACAATTTTCCCCCAGATTGAGGCAGAAATAAATTTCTTCTGCAGCTCTTCAAAAATAAGACAAGAAATATTGTGGGGCTGAGGCTGTAGCTCAGTGGTAGATTGCTGGCCTAGCACGTGTGAGACACTGGGTTCGATCCTCAGCACCACATAAAAATAAATAAAGGTACTGTGTCCATTTACAATTAAAAATATTTTTTTAAAAAAACAAAATATTATGAACATCAACCTCTAGAGTCTGTTTAGAGTAAACAAAGCAACACCTGTGCAAAGATGTAAGCTACAGACCAGTTGATCAGGGGGAGGCAGGAGCCAGATCACACAAGACCTTGTGTTCTAACAATAGCTGCAAATCACTGGATCAAAAGAGTCCATGAGGAAAGAAGAAAAAAAAAAATAAAGAACACACAACTGGGAAAAACAAACAGATATAAGACAAGGGCTGGGGATGTGGCGGTCCAGCATGCACCAGGCCGGGGTACTGCGGGACCTCTTTCCAAATCCTTGCCTTTCTCTTTTTTCAGTCTCTCACCTCTCCAGCACCACAAAGCAATCCAAGCAAACAAACAAGGAAAAGAGTGACTGAGTCTCAAGAAGAGAATTCTGGCTACAGAGAGGGAATAAATTAGATGGAACTAAAATGGAATCCTTCACCCTAGTACTCATGCACAAAAAGTACTTGGAGGGAATAAATAAAAATATTAAAGGGTGTCTATCTCTAAATGATGACAACAACAAGCTAATAATTTTTATTCCTTCTACTTTTAAAATAACATTTAAAAATTTTTTTCTATGATGAGTATGTTGATATTCTCAACATTAAAAAACTCCAAAGTAGAATGTAATGCTAAGTGAAGTAAGCCAATCCCAAAAAACCAAATGCCTAATTTCTTCTCTGAAATCAGGATGCTAATTCATAATAGGGATGGTGGCAGAGCATGGGAGGAGCAGAGGGACTTTAGATAGGGAAAGGGGAGGGAGGGGAAGAAAAGATAGTGGAATAAGATGGACATTATTACCCTAAGTACAGGTATGAAAACACGAATGGTGCAATTTTATTTTGTGTTCAACGAGAGACATAAAAAATTGTGCTCTATTTGTGTAATATGGATTGAATTGCATTCTGCTGTCATATATAACTAATTAGAATAAATAAAATTTTTTTTAAAAAACTCCAAAGTTTATTATCACACACACACAAAAATCACTGGAGAATTATGTGCCTAGTCTGGTCACTAAGTCCTTCTTTAATATTCTCTTTCTTATTCTGTTTTTGATTGCATTTTGCTTTTTTAAAAATATTTATTTTTTAGTTGTAATTGGACACAATATCTTTATTTTATTTACTTATTTTTTATGTTGTGCTAAGGATCAAACCCAGGGCCTCGCACGTGCTAGGCAAGTACTCTACCACTGAGCCACAACCCCAGCCCTGCATTTTGCTTTTTTGAGAGAGGGTCTTACTGTGTTGCCAGGCTGGCCTTGAACTTGTAATCCTCTTGCCTCAGCTTCATGAAGAGCTAGAACTCCAGGCACATAGCAACAACATGCCCAGCCTTTTAAATTCTTTATCTTTATTTTTTTTTCCTTTTTTTTTTTCTTTTTGATGGTACTATTGATCAAACCCAGGGCTTAAGGATGCTAGGCAAGTGGCCTACCACTGAGTTATGTCCTTGACCCCTACATTTATTCTTTAGGTTTCTTTGAGAATATGAAAAGAGTTATGGACTCAGAGAACTTACATTTGCCTAAACTCATTAAACTATAAATGAGGTGTATTTCATTTTCTATATAAATTACAACTCCATATAAGAAAAGCTATAGAAATTTTCTAAAAAATCTAGAAGATTACACCATGAAAAATTCTGGTACTACTTCTAGATGTTCATAGATCCCCACAAGGCACCTAGGATAAATATTCCTATATTAACAACTCTCTAGGGGAAAAAAAATGCTAAGGAAGACCCTAGGGTCCAGAGAGAGATTATGTGTACAGGAGGGAGTTGTCTGAAACTCTCCTCTTCTTTAATCTGTAGCTAAAATTAGAGGTTGAGGAATGTAGAAAGAAGAATGCATTGTTGTTATTGGAATTGTAGGTGGTCAGTGATGCCAGATGTTACTTGTCTTCTGTCACTAAAAAGAAAAAAAAAGGAAGTAAAATAGTTTAAGAGGCCAAATTTACTTCAATAAGGAGGTAGAAAGTTTATATATATTTTCCATGTGAAAAATAAGAAAGATGGTGGAATGCTTTTAAACACAACTGTTAGAACATCTATATTGAGAACAACTTCAATGATGAAAATTCTGGTGTAAGGACCCAACCTTACTATCCCACCAAGTTATCTTCCAATTCCCAGGCCTTATTACACAGTTTCTAGAAATGATGAGAGGAGAATGGGAGCAGCTTCAGTGGCTAAAAGACCTGCTCATCGAAGGAAAAAGAGAGGTTTGTAGAAGAAGAATGGAATAGATCCAGGGAAAAGTTTAGTTTGGGAAAATTCTTTTTAGAAGTTACAGAGGAGGATTCAGAACAATTGAGAGGTAAGAGACTGATAAAGAGAAAGGCAAGTATTTGTAAAGAGGCACCATAGTACCATTCGCTCTGAGATGGTGCGAGGTATTTAAATTTATTTACTTGAATTGGCCTGCTGGACTTCATTTCTTCAAAAGCAATCTGCACAGGGCTGGGGCTGTAGCTCGGTGGTAGAGCACTTGACTAGAATGTGTGAGGCACTGGGTTTGACCCTTAGCACCACATAAAAATAAATAAAATAAAGGTGTCTGTCGTGTCCATCCACAATTAAAATATATATTTTTAAAAAATAAAAGCAATCTGCACAGACATGGGGCTATAGTGGGCTCTCAGACATTTTCAGATTACACTTATGCATTCATTCATTCATTCAAAAGCATTACTATATCATTAGGTTCCAACTTGCTTTCTCAGGAATGGAGATACAAAGATTAACACACAGTACCTGGCCTCCAGCTGCTCATCTTTTAAGAGAGGGGCTGAGTATTGTGATACCACAAGAGCACCAAGAGCCCCAGGCTGGGAGTCCTAAAGAGGGGGGGAAACAGGCGGTGGAAGGATGGCTTTGGGTCCTTCTTCCTCTGCAACCAGAGGGCTGCTCACCTTCAGGCAGAGGTGTTTGGATAAGCACTTCAGAACCTGGGCCATGCTGGCCGTCGCCCGCTTCCGCTCGTGGTCCTTTGGTGACTGTAACCAGGGGTCCAAGTGCTGCAAAAAATAAAGGGAGGCAAAGTGGCTTATCAGAAATATCTGGGATAACACTTTTATTCTCTTTGGAAGAAAATGTGGAAAGAGAAGATCCATATTACTTTGATGTTTGCAAATATCTCCCTAAATGCCAAATTGGCTTAGGATGGAAAGGAAGGTGGGTGAGGACGAGCCAGAGTGAGGAGCCTGTGGTCAGCAGGGCTGGCTTCTATGCAGGCTGATTGCCTAGACTTATCTCTCTGCCTCCTAATTCTTCAGTTAATTATTTGACTTTTCTCTTTCTTTAGCCCTTTCCAATCTGCTTTGGAAAGAAATAAAATTAATAATGTGCTAGTAAAGAACTCTGGAAATGGAGAAATTGCATCTGCCTGAAAAGTCAGGGAAGGACTTAACGGAGAAGACATAGCCACGAGAGGAGCTCATAAAGAGGCTTTTCGAGTAGAAAACATGGCTTGAATTAAGCTCTCAAGGCAGGAAAATACATAGTACAACTAGATAAAGGGGAGAAACCCAATCTGACAGGTAGATTAATGTACAAATGGAGGAGGAATAAGAATAATGTTAAGGTCAGCTATGGCAAGGATAAATGTCCATCTGTACTTAGGTGCACATGATTAATAACAGCTTAAATTCCTTTCTGGGATATCTGCACCTTTAAAAAAAAGATCAAATCTGGCTTGGTGGCACATGCCTGTAATCCCAGCTGCTCTGGAGGCTAAGGAAGGAGAATCACAAGTTCAAAGCCAGTCTCAGCAACTTAGAGAGGTCCTAAGCAACTCAGTGAGACCCTGTCTCCAAATAAAAAATTTAAAAGGGCTGGGAATGTGGCTCATTGGTTAAGCACTCCTGGGTTCAATCCCCGGAGAGGCAAAAGAGCAACTGCAGTTAATGCACACTACGGATGGACTGGCGTATACTGGAACAGCTACAGGTGGGAGCAGGTGGTCACTTATGACCTCTGAGTCCCACCTAGTGGGAAGGCTGTTTATTTAATAACTCATGAGGCTGATTCTCTTCCCTGGTCACTGACTGAAACCATTCTATGCTAGGAAAGAATAATAATTTAAGGAACACTTATGGCAACCATTTAAACCATGTACTGAAGGTCATTTATTCAATATTCACAGTAATTATTATCTCCATGTCAAGAAAAAGAAATGAGACTCTGAGAAAGAAAATTTCTTCCAGAAGTTAAATCAAGGACTTACAACCAAGGACTGGCAGTGAGGATGAACCCAAGCCTCTGATTCAGAACTGACAGCTGATCTCCCAGCTACTACATGCCTCCTACCAATACCCTCCCACATCTTCTTCTACCCCTTTCTCCAGTGAATAGGAGTAGTTTCCCATTCCACCCTCACACCTCGCTTACCTGAAAAATGGTGTCAAGATTTTCCAAATGTGGGTCTTTTACCACCAAAATCTGGAGCATCTCGGAGAATGCCTGGAATGTTTGCCTGTAGAGACACTGAACAGGGAAAGGATCAGAGATTGCCCTCCCCATGAAGTTCCCCAAGCTCTGTACACTTAAGACTTTCCTCAAAGGTGCAAACTCTGGTAAAAGTACCTGTAGACAGTTTGTGGCATGAGATGAACCAGAATAAATCTTCATTTCAAATGGATGCCTCAGCATTACTAGGACCACGATCATCTGATTCTAACTACATCTGGGGAACTACTTCAGGGTCCTCAAGATACAGGTGACTCTTTCTGACATCTTGAAACACAGGAATCTTGAAATCTTCTTAGGTAACTGCTTGACCAGTCAGTGTAGCAGCCACAGAAGAAAATCATGGACTTTACACTTACCCTCCCACTTCCAGGAGGCTCCCCTCTCTCCTCCTTCAATTCTCACTCTTATCTGGAAGGTTTTCCCTGACCACCCTAAGTAAAAAAGCCCTGTGCCTCTCAACCATGGCACCTTTCTTCCTCTTTCTCTGCCTCCCCCCTCTTTTTTTTGTCACTAACACTTAACTTGCCAGTAGACACACTTATCCTTCAAGGGTTTACTAGAATGTAAGCTCCACTTTGTATTTCCATTGCCTATCACAATGCTTAGCACACAGTGGTCCACAAATATAAATATGTGCACAAGTATGCCCACCTTATTTTTTTGTTTTGTTTTGTTTTGTTTTTTAGTTGCAGATATACACATACCTTTATTTTACTTATTTATCTTTATGTGGTGCTGAGGATCAAACCCAGTGCCTCATTCATGCTAGGCAAGTACTCTTCCACTAAGCTACAACCCTAGCCCCATTTCCACCTTATTTTAAAGTCAAAAAGAAATAAAGGAGGAGTGAAGGGAAAAATGAGAGAACAAAAAGTTAAGGGAAGACAAGCTATCATCTAATCCAACCAACTGTTTTATTCACTGGACTTGATTAAATGGTTTTTGGCTAGTTTTAAACAACTGAATGTTCTCAAAGGGCTGAGACCTTTAGTATCTTCCCTTGATGGGAAGTTATTAAAGCAAAGCCTGAGTTACCTCTGTGTCGTAGGGCCCACTGGGAGTGATTTCCTGCAGCTGGGTAAGAGTCTTTAGCGGGGGCAGAGTGATCATACTTCTGGTGATAAGCTGGAACAAGTCAGCTCGATCTTCAGAGCCAAACAGCAAATGGACGTTGTGGTAACTAAGAAAAGAAAGTTTAGGAAGAGCAAGTTGGGAAGAGCGTTTGATTTGATATTGATAAACAGGGATTCAAAATAATGGGCCAGGGTTGTAGCTCAGTGGTAGAGTGCTTGCCTAACATGCACGAGGCACTGGGTTCAATCCCCAGCACCACAAATAAAAAATAAATAAATAAAATAAAGGTAATATGTCCATTTATAACTAAAAATTTAAAAAAAAATAACTAAAATGGAAAGGGTAGTTGGGTAGGTGTATCTCAAATGGAAGAGATAAGTGGCCTGGCTCATCAGTCTATTTAGATGAACTTCCCCCCAAGAAGTCACTGGAGTGGGCTGGGGATGTGGCTCAAGCGGTAGCACGCTCGCCTGGCATGCGTGCAGCCCGGGTTCGATCCTCAGCACCATATACAAACAAGGATGTTGTGTCCGCCAAAAACTAAAAAAATAAATAAATATTAAAAATTAAAAAAAAAAAGAAGTCACTGGAGTGACATCCCTTCAGGCTGTCCTCGAGCTCAGCCACAAGAGTAAAGCCTGCTACAGTCACTGTAGCAAGATGCCACTTTCCAAAATATGTTCTGATGAATACTAGTTTGGGGAATAGTGAGTTGAATTAAGTTAACCATGGAGCAGAGCATAGTGGTGTATGCATGCAATACCAGCAACCTGGCTGAGGCAGGAGAATTACAGGTTTGAGGTCAGCCTCAATGACTTCATGAAAGCCTGTCTCAAAAATAAAAAGATCTGGAGGTGTAGGTCAGTGGTAGAGCACCCCTGGGTTCAATCCCCAGTACCACAAAAACAAAAACAAGGAAACTCTTTTTTTTTTTTTTTCCTTTTTGGTACTGGGGATTGAACCCAGGGGCACTCGACTACTGAGCCATATCCTCAGCCCTATTCTGTATTTTATTTAGAGACAGGGTCTCACTGAGTTGCTTAGCATCTTGCTGTTGCTGAGGCTGGCTTTGAACTCACAATCCTGTCTCAGCCTCCCGAGCTGCTGGGATTACAGTTATGTGCCACTGCACCCTGTGAGGAAACTTTTTAAACTACAGGACATTTCAGTCCTTTAATCATTTTAATCACTGCAGTTTAAACCTCCAAGACAGGTAGACATCAGGCAGCCCTTGCAACAACCTCTTAGACCTTAGAAGTTACAGTCATGAAACATGTATTGTGGGTCACTCTCCACCGAATATACTTTGGACAAAACTGAATTCTAAAAAGGTTCCAACTAGGTCCTTCAGATGTGGATGGTAGTGTACATGAAATCAAAGTTCTTATACAAAAGTATGGGTCTCGGGGGCTGCAGCTGCGGCTCAGTGGCAGAGCGCTTGCCTAGCATGTGTGAGGCACTGGGTTTGATCTGTAGCACCACGTAAAAATAAACAAATAAAATAAATGCATGCTGTCCATCTACAACTAGAGAAAATTTTAGAAAAAATCAAAAAGCATGGGTTTGTCTTCCTTCCCAGTATCTAAACAGTTTTCAAATGTTAAAATATGAAACATGTCAGTGGACTCTGGCATTGTAAGGAACCAGGATGTATGTGTAAAGTGCACGAGGGTATCACCTGAGGTTAGCAATAGTAACAAAGACTTCCTGGCGCACGGGGCTGAACAGAGATCGCAGGGGCTCCTCTTGTACCAGGTCCTGCAGGGAGAGGTAAAGAACTTTAGAGGGACAAGAATGTTCCAACTCCTGAGGCCAGAGATGGTCAGAGGCACAAGTGGACGGCAAGGACAGCAGCAGGCTTTTCTGGGCCCTGCTCTGGGCTCCTAGGACTGGTGGCAGGACAGTGAAGGAGCTAGGAGTTCATACTCTGGATCAGACCCCAGACCATGGTTCTGCCTCTTACTAGCTGTTTTAGTTGTCAAGTTATTGATCCTCCCTGTACCTCCATTCCTCATCTGTAGAATGAGATATAATACTACTTAGCTCTATGGAGATGGCTGAGTACTGAACAAGCAAACCTAGTAGCCCTCAATAAATGTTAGTATCTATTATTCAGTATTTTTTTAAACCAGAGATAATTTCTGGTGTAGGCATTCTAATTCTATTAAACCAGTTGTCTCTACTACCAGGTCTAAAATCATTCTGAGTTTCTTGTCCTGGAAAAGGAAATGACTTTTGGTTTGCAATTTGACAGAGGAAGAGTTGCCTTGCTATGCTGGGAAAATCTGCAGTGATAGAGAGGGAACAAAGAGAGCTTGGGGAGCTCGATGGCCCGATGGTCTGAGTTCTGGCTCTGCCCCTTACCACGTGACCCTGGGTGTATCATACAATTTTCCTATGTCTGAGTTCCTCATCTGTGTGGGAGAATTGAGACATATCTCAGGGAGTGAATATGAGCAGCTACCATACAAATAATGTTGATGTGAATGTTGTGGAAATCTTACTGGACTGTCTACCCTGCTTCTCTGGAAACTTCTCTAGTCCCTAGCCAACAACTGTGTTGTTTCTGAGTTATTTTGTTCTCCCAGCCACAGCTTATCTGTCCAGAAGTGGACACCAAAACCAAATAGATTCTTATAGGCATCTGGAATTGGGACCAAGAGTGTCAGCTTGGTGTGGTGGCGCACACCTGTAATCCCAATGGCTTGGGAGGCTGAGGCAGGAGGATCACATGTTCAAGGCCAGTAGGTGCAATTTAGTGAGACCCTGACTCAAAGTGAAAAATAAAAAGGGCTGGGGATGTAGCTCAGTGGTTAAGTGCCCCTAGGTTCAATCCCTAGTACCAAAAAAAAAAAAAGGCTTATTATGTTATTTGTTCATAATTAATTATGGAAGCCACTACAGGGATTCAGAAGTAAGTGCCTATTTTTTGTTTGTGAAGTATTTGTGCAGCAGGAACCTCTTGGACTTACTGCTCAGATGACAGCAATGTCCCCAACTGTCTGGGCAGGTCACCAGTACACAAGCAGGAATCCCAGCAGTCATATCACCACTATGTGATCTGTCAGACACACCTAATTGATGCAGGTGAATAACCCCATCTGGGCCAATCAGATTCTCTCTTGCAAAATTTGGAATTTTAGAGTGAAAGACACAGACCAGGAGCTGCTAGAGATTTTAGTCATAGTGTCAGAAAAGCAGTCCCTGCCTTTGAAACACTGGAAGCTGTCCTAGAACTTGCTCTTCTGGAGGCTGGATTATTATACCCCTTCCTTAGATTCTAAGAGAGAGAGATCGCAGCATCTTTTTGGTTTTGCTTTTTATTTGTTTATTTAGTTTAAAAATATCTTTATTTATTGATTTTTATGTGGTGCTGAGGATCGAACTTAGTGCCTCACACGTGCAAGGCAGGTGCTCTACCACTGAGCTACAGCCCCAGCCCCATTTGCTTTTTAAACTTAAGTGAGCCAGAGCTGATTTTTGTTACTTGCTCCAAGAAGAATCTTACTAAATTTTAACAAGAAGAGTCATTTTTTACTCCAACTTATTAATGAAAGCCAGACAGATATTAACATCTCCATTTAATAGGTGGCACTACTAAGATTTAGAGAAGTTGTGTGCTTTGTTTAAGGTAGGCAGGGTTTTGTGGAAGACCCAAGATGCAGAATAAGAATGAAGTCACAAGGAACAGTGGCATGATCCCAGCGATTTGTGAGGCTTAGGCAAGAGAATTGTAAGTTCAAGACCAACCTCAGCAATTTAGCAAGGCCCTAAGGACTTTGTGAGACTGTCTCAAAAAAAAGGAGCTAGGTGCTGTGGTGTTGGGAGCTGCCACATAGGAAATGAGCGCCCCTTAGCCTTGAGAGATGAGAATGTGGAGATGTGGCAAGCCTGCCGTGGGTGTGGTGTGTGTGTGAACGATGAGCACTGAGCGCACAGGGCAGACTGAACTCACGTTGCCCCTCTGTTTGGGCGGGTCTCACTCTGGTCTTTTTGAAAAACTTGCTCTGCCGTGACCCCCACACAGCTCATGAGATGGGCATGGCCTCCTTAGATGTCAATCAATCTGCTGATATCAGACATCATGAAGCTAGACTCAACCCCCTGAAACCTGACCCCTTGCTTCATTTGAATGGCTTTTCCCCAATAAAAGGGTTGAGAGAACCTGCGTGCTCTCTTTCCAAGGACCCCTATGGTTAGAGGAGCCATCACAGGACCCAATAAAACGGTATTTCTCTGTCTCTGTGTGGTTATTTCATGCAGCCCATTTCATCTGGAGTTACCCTGAGTGTTTTAGTCATGAGACACGACACCATGGTGCATGCCTGTAATCCCAGGGGCTTGGGAGACTGAGGTAGGAGGATCTTGAGTTCAAAGCCAGTCTCAGCAATAGCGAGACACTAAGCAACTCAGTGAGACTCTTTCTCTAAATAAAATACTAAATAGGGCTGGGAATGTGACTCAGTGGTTGAGTGCCCCTGAGTTCAATCCCCAGTACCAAAAATCAATCAATCAATCAATAAATAAATAAGGGCTGGGGAGTATTGCTTAGTGGTTAACCAACCCTGGGTTCAATCCCTGGTTAAAGAAAGGAAGGAAGGAAAGAAGGAAGGAAGGGAAAGGAAAGGAGGGAGGGAGGGAGAAAGGAGGAAGAAAGAAAAAGAATGAAGATGGAGTCCCAAGCTGGCAAAGAATTAAGAGGCTCTAAGAATTAGACTTGGTTACATTAAAATTTGGTTACAACAGGTCTTGATGTCTGTTGATTTTCACTAAAAACCATTCCTCTGGCTGGGTGTGGTGGTGCCTGTCTGTAATCCCAGCAGCTCAGGAGGCTGAGACAAGAAGATCCAGAGTTCAAAGACAGCCTCAATTTAGGGAAGCCCTAAGCAACTTATCAAGACCCTGTCTCAATATAAAATATAAAAGGGGCTGGGGATGTGGCTCAGTGGTTAAGCATCCCTGGGTTCACTTCCCCAGTACAAAAATAAACAAACAAAAAATCCATTTGTCTGGCCATTCTACCGTATAACAGCATGCAGAACGTTGGTATTGGAATAGTCAAGTAGTAATCTTTACCTTTCCATCTGAGGGCCTCATCTAGTGCCCCTTTTTTCTCTTCTCTCTCAATATTACCTACCACATCTTTCAAGGTTTAGATCAGGAGGTCTACCTGAATTAATTTTATTCCAATTCTGTCATCATTTTTTTTTAGTTGTAGTTGGACACAATTTATTTATTTATTTATTTATTTATTTATTTATTTTTATGTGGTGTTAAGATCAAACCCAGGCCCTCGCACGTGTTAGGCACGTATTCTACTGCTGAGCCACAACCCCAGCCTCTGTTATCTTTTATTTTCTACATGCCATACTATTCTCTTTTTCTTCTTTTTAATAGATTTTTTTTTGGTCTGTTTATGTTGCTGGGGATTGGACCCAGGGCCTTGCACATGCTAGGCAAGTGCTCTACCACTGAGCTAAATCCCCAGGCCTAGACTTTTTTTTTTTCAGGAAATGTTTCTTTTATTGTTGTTGTTTGTTTCTTTCTTTTTTCCAGTTTTTTAAGAGACAGGGTTTACTATTTGGCCCAGGCTGGCCCCAAACTCCTGGGCTCAAGCAATCCTCCTGCCTCAGCCCGCTGAGTAATTGGACTACAGGCACATACCACCATGCCTGGTTTCAACAGATTTTTAAAATATATTAATTTTTTGTGTGTGGCAGAAGTGTAATAAGCCGTATTTAAAGTATAGAGTTAGATGGTTTTGGGTGTTTATGACATCCATGAAATCATCCCATCCACAAAACCCTGGAGATCATAGAAATTCTGATCACTCCCGAAGTTTCCTTTGGCTACTTTGTGATTCCTACCTCCTGCTTCTCCCTACCCACTTCCACCTCTAGGTATGATTGATCTGCTGTTCCTATAGGATTGTTTGCATTTTCTAGAATTTCATATCAGTGAAATTACACAGTGTATATATATGCTTTGGGGCAGGTCTGGCTTCTTTCAGTCAGCATAATCATTCTGAGATTGATCCAAGTCATAGCATCATGTATCAACAGTTAATTTCTTTTTATTCCTGAGCAGTTCTCCATTGTAGGAATTGGCACAATCTGTTTATCAGTTCATCTGTTGATGGACATCTGGGTTCTTTCCAGTATTGGGCTCTTATATACATTTATAGACACATCTTCTTGTGGAAATATGGTTTCTTTTGCCTAAGAGTGGAACAGCTAGGTCTTACAGCAAATGTGTTTAACTTGTTAAGAAACTGCCAGACCATTTTCCAAAGTGATTGCACCATTTCACCTTCCCACTAGCAGCATGAAAGCTTCAGTTTTTCCATATCCTCAATGTCTGGTACTGCCTTTCTTTTTATTTTGGCCATTCTCGTTTTTAGTTACATCTTACTGTGATTTTTAACTTGCTTTTCCCTGATCACAATTGTGGGAAGCCGCTCTGAATGTCCTTCCAGTCCTGATGCACCAGGATCTGACCAACTACTGCATTCTTTGTGGCTTGGGTGGTGATCCACCTGGATAGCAAGGCCAGTCTTCTGAGTAGGCATACCCTGGGGTTGAGCTATACTCACCTATTCTTTTGTAATCCTATCCCTTTCCCCTGTTTGGGATAGAATGTTCCATGGATACTCCCTTTATGTGTCCCCTTCTCTTGCTTTGTCTTTGGGTGTAGCCTTCCTGGATGTCAGTCAATCTGCTGACAGCAGACATCATGAAGCTAGACTCAGCCCCTTGAAACCTGACTCCTTGCCTTATTTGAATGTCTTCTTCCCTGTAAAAGGGTTCTGTGTGCTCCTCTCTCTATTTCCAAGGACCCGTAATAAGGTCGGAGGAGACATCACGGAACCCAGATTAAAAGGTATTTCTCTGTCTCTGTGTGGTTATTTTGTGGAATGACCTTGAGTGTTTGGTTGTGGACCGCGACACACAATGATGGAACTTCTTTTCATGGACTTAATCATAAATCTTCTTGGGTGATTGTCATTTGCCTTCTCTCTCACATCCCACCCTTGGCTTCCTTGGTTGTTTTTTGTTTGGTTTTTGATTTGTTTGTTTGTTTTTGTATTGGGATTGAACCCAGGGGCGCTTTACCACTGAGCTACATCCCAGATCATTTTATGTTTGTTTTTTTTTTTTATCTTGAGACAGGGTCTCACCAAGCTGATGAGAGCCTTGCTAAATTGGGGAGTCTGACTTTGAACTTGTGATCCTCCTATCTCAGTCTCCTAAGTTGTGGGGATCACAGGTGTGTACCACCACACTTGGCAGGTCTTTTTTTAAAAATATTTTTTAGATGTAGATGGACACAATACCTTTATTTATTTATCTTTATGTGGTGCTGAGAATTGAACCCAGTGCCTCACCCGTGCTAGGTGAGTGCTCTACCACTAAGCCACAACCTCAGCACCAGGTCTTTTTTTTTTTTTTTGAAAAGCCATGCATCAGTGGTGGCTCACAAAAAGTGGGCAAATGCCTTAATGTTATTTCTCCATAATAACTGACTTTTGCCTTCTTGGGTTCCTAGTAACACTGCTTCTTTTGATGGATGCCTCTCAGACATCAGGTGCATGCCTGTTCAGCCCTCACACAAGGGCCTGCAGGAACTTTGTGGACTTGACAGTTTCGAATTTTCTCATAGTCACTAGATAACTCTAACTTACCTAGGTTGAATCCCTTGCTGACCCATACTTTGGTGGATACCTGATGTGGGTGTTACTATTGGCTAGATGGATCCACATGTACAAGATTTGGGGTAATTCAGTATGATTTTGCTGCTTGAGATTTGCAATGGTGAATTTTCTGAGCTGGCTAGTTGAACAATGTAGAATCCCACTGCTGCCAATCCTGGTGGAATAGAACTTTGGAAAGAAGCCACTTTGTTGGGTCCTATAAGTAGAAAGCTGCAGTGATTCCTAAATCTGCTCTATCATTCTATTCTTCTCGATGTATTTGGAATTATTCTCAACCTACTTACTTTTCTAAGTGTGATAATTTCCAAATGGGCTGTAAACCCTTGGAGGACAGATTAAGGTTTCCAAAATCACAGTGCACTTCACAAAACTGTTAGCCGATTACCCTTCAACTGTAAAAACTAATTATCAATCTGATCAGCCCTACAAACTTCTGGTTTGAGAAAGAACTGCTCAAATATCTGGGGCATACAAGAAACATAAGAATCGAACTTCTGAACTTTTGAGAAACTGAAAGGGGCATTTCACAGATGAGAAAACAAAGCACCAAGAAGTTATGTCATGCTGAAGTGCCTCACCTCCTTGCCCTCTGGATCCTTTAACATGGAATTGACCTCTCATTCACCCCTCTGTGCCCCAATATACCCTTTTAAAAATATATAAATTTTATATATATATATATATATATATATAAATTTTAGTTGTTGATGAACCTTTATGCTACTCACTTATTTATATGAGGTGCTGAGAATTGAACCCATACGTCACACAGGTGAGGCAAGCGCTGTACTACTGAGCCACAAACCCAGCCCCCCAATATTTAAATGTTTGTTGCAGTTCCTTCGACACTAGATTATACCTTGTTTGGGTGTAGGGACAGGGATTACATTCCCCCTGTCTTTGTAGCCCTAGTTCCCAGGACAGCACCTGGCGCTGTCAGGTACTAATAAGGGAACAAATGGGTGAGCTGGTGGCAGACTGTGGCTGGGGTAGGTATGAGTGAGACAGAATACAATAATGACAATAATATAATCATGTTTCTCAAATGCATAATACATGTTAAGGACCATGTTACATGGCTTATATTTATTTTAAATTTAATGTTTATAATACCTCTGTGAAGTAAATACAGCTAGTCTTATTTTCTTTATAAGAAAACTGAGTATAAAGAAATTAAGTGAATTTCCTGAGGTCACATAGCTATATAGAGACTAGCACCTGAGCCCAGGGAGTCAATTATAGATTCTGCCTCCAAACTACTGTTTAAGTAACGAGGACACAGTACCGGCCTCACTAAGAAATTTAAATGCTATTCCTCCCTTTTTTTCTCCTCTTTTAACTGGTTTTCAAAGGTGATCATATCTGTGGGGTATCTGAGTGTTTTTCCTTCATGCAGAAAGGCTGATATGAGAAGAGTTAACAGAACTGATAATATGGGTAGGACTACTAAAACTTTGTCAGCCAAGTCACTCAGTTTGTGTGATCCCAATAATTTGTGATAAGATCACAATACTTACATTTAGAATATGCACAATGTCTTCTATATGGCTAAGAATGAATGTGTCTGTGGTTTCATCATAAGGGATATTTTGGCTGAGAGAAGACAAAGATTGTAGGAATGTCAGCTTTTCCAGTTCACCCTGTATTTGTAGAAATGATAAAAATATAATTAAACACTATAGTCTTTTTTTAAGAAATTGTAGAAGGCTTTTAAATTTTTTTCTTAGGATGCTTTAAACATCTGACATCTCATTCAATCCATTTTTAGCCTTTATCACAAGGAATGAATAAATTGCTGAGGGATTTCAGTGACATTCCTTGTCCATGGGGCTCTTCTTGATCTGGGGCTTTGCCTCTCCTATGGGCTACATCAGTGTGCATTCCATAATTGTTCTCCCACCTTTGGTCTTTTCTTCCCCACCTACAATCCTGAATAGTGCTGCCAGATTAAGCTTCCAAAAGGTGACCTCTGGTGCTGCTAATTCTAGTTCTCTTGATCTCATTAAAGATTCATTATTTCAATCCTTGAGGTTTCCTATTAATATGCAAGTTCTGATTTGAAGAAAAAAACTTTTATATTGACATTATATTTTACTGATTATAAAAACAATACCTAAGAAAATGAAACACACTTGAGAAAAACCACAACCTTGAGAAAAACCCTTCCACTCTTTTTTTCCCTATGAATATGGATGGTGCAAACTGGTATGTGCCCTCTTTAACATGGAATTGAGAGCAAGTTGTAATACACAGAGAAAAAGCTGATTTCATAGCCTCATTACTTTTCACATAGATTAGTAGTCACTGAACAATGGATTCCTTTGCTTCAGTTTTGCCCCTCTCCAATCCACTCCCCCAGCTATAGCCAGACACATTTTTCTCAAGTGCATGTTTGAACAGATCAATTCCTATCTACAATCTTTTCAATTGGAGGTCAAAATCCTTCCCAATGTGATCCCAGCTGCCCTCTTTGAGTCATTTCTTGCCTTGTGCTGAAGCATTCTGAGCTCTAGTCAAATTAACCTTCACGCAGCCCTTTTTTGCTTCCAGGCCTTTGTACCTTCAGACTTCTCTACACTTCTTGCTTACTGACTAAAATATATTAAAATATAATATTTTGCAACTTGGGTTATGCTTTTCTCCCAGAGAAGAATCAGGAACACTTCCTAAGTGCATCCACACACCACATGAGTACACAGCTACCATGGTATTTGTGATATGCTGATATAATTACATTATTCATCTATTCCCCTGTTAAGATAATGAATTATGTTTTCATTCATTGCAGCAATCCAAGTTCTTTATTAATTACAAAGAAATCTTTTCTAAAGACTTCCTAACATGAAATATAAAGAACTGGTCTGCTGGCCATTGTGGTGCACACCTGCAATCCCAGCAACTTGGAAGGCCAAGGCAAGAGAGTGCAAGTACAAGACCAGTCTCAGCAATTTAGCAAGGCCCTAAGTAAGCACCTTTGAGAGACCCTGTCTCAAAATAAAAAGGGTTGGGGCTGGGCATAGTGGCACATAGTGGCCGTGATTCCAAAGACTAGAGAGGCTGAAGTAGGAGGAGCGCAAGTTCAAAGACAGCCTCAGCAACTTAGTGAGACCATGTCTCAAAATTAAAGAAAAAAAAGATAATGAAAATAAAGGGCTGGGGATATGGCTCAGTGGTCAAGTACCTCTGGGTTCATTCCCTTGTACTGAAAAAAAAAAAAAGAAAGGAATTGGTTCAAGTCAAGCATAGTGGTGCACATCTGTAGTCCCACCCAAGGGAGGCAAAGGGGGAAACCTACAACCTTTGTACCCTTGTACAACTGGGCTGCGAACTGGGCCCACTGAGCTGACCGTACATACTTTTTTAAAATAAAGCAATTTACCCACATCCCTTCCTGGCTTAAATCAACAGGATATGTTACATTCCTCAACCAACAACCCGCTATCTACAGGAGAAATGTAGACCCCAAATGCCAATAAGAGCACAAGTTACCCTGAAGAGGGCACTTTTATGACCCTTACATAGACCAGATCCCAGAACTCAGGGAGATAAGAATAATTCTCCCTAACCATAAAATCTAATTTCATTAGAACTGATCAGCATTGGCCAAAGTGACCTAGAGCTGTCCTGGGGATTTGAAAGTCTAATGTCATCCTCTGTTGGTCAAAAGTTAAGAGGTGAACCTGGGCAGAGCTCTCTGGAAACTTCTCCGAGACCCATAATAAACTGGAGTAAAGGAGGGGCATGCCATCCTTCTCCTCCCTTTTCTCTTTTCCTATCCTTTCTAATAAATCCATGCCTATTACTCTGAGCAACATGTCTGAAATCCTTCTGAGTCACCATCATAAGAACTGGTGAGAAAGGACTGCTATGGCTGGCTGCCTCAGCCCCATGGCAGTGATGTGATGTTTTGTTTTTCTCCTTAAGTATCATGCAACAAAATAGACCTTTTAGAGATGGAAGGTATGCTTCTATGAATTCTAACACGTGTGGCGAGCTAGCCATGGGCTGTGTGTGTGAACCATGAGCATGAGCACATGAGTGGGATGGGCTGATGACGTATATGTCCTTTTCCTACGCTCTGCTTGTGACGCCCACACAACACCTGAGATGGGTGTGGCCTTCCAAGATGTCAGTCAATCTGCTGACCACAAGACATCAGAAGCTAGACTCAACCCTCTGAAACCTGACCCCCCCCAATGGGGTAGAACTTTCTTGAGTGTCTTCCCCTCAATAAAAAGGGGCTTCAGAACGCTCTGGCTTTTTTTTCTGCCTCCCTTGTGGGAGCTAGGGCAGAGGAGCCGTTGCTGAAGAACCCCCAAGACAAAGGTATTTTCTCTTCTTAGTGTGGTTATTTTGTGCCAACCCAAATTTCACCTGGAGTGACCCTGAATGACTTAGTTGCATGTAG
Organism: Urocitellus parryii; assembly: GCF_045843805.1. Lineage (NCBI taxonomy): Eukaryota > Metazoa > Chordata > Mammalia > Rodentia > Sciuridae > Urocitellus > Urocitellus parryii. Next base: position 178,735,829 of record NC_135536.1, read on the forward strand.
TGACACACATGCACACACACTACCACCACCACCATCAGGATGCAGTTCCCTCACCCCCTCAGATTTCCCAAATGCCATTCCTTTAGAGTCACAGTCTCTCCCGTCCCTGTTGTGGGAAGCACTGATGGGTTTTCCATCACATAATTGGAATCATATGGCATGAAATCTTTTGTGATTGACTTCTTTTATTCAGCACAATGCCTTTGAGACTCGTGTAGATTGTTGTAGGTATCAATAGTTTATTCTTTCTATTGCTGAGTACCAGTTTGTATTTCATTTTAGTTTGTTGACCTGTGAAGAAACTTTTAATCTTACCAGTTTGTAACCAGGGTCTTGTACAATGTCTTATAAATGATAGGTGCACAATCCTTTTCTGTTGAATGGGATTTTAAAGCCCTGGTACAGGAGGGGAAATCACTGGAAACACTAACTAGAAAGAAGTTATGGTAATAATTGTTTCCCATGAAGGTCTAGGCCACTCAAGTTACCACATAGTAGGATGAGGGATGTTAAGATACAGAAATAAAACAAAAGCATACTTTTTAACAATTAAACTGAATAAAGATTAAAAACAAATGCAAAAAATACTGATTTTGGACATCTCCAAGCAATTGAAATTTAATATATTTTGCTGGTGAGAGTCTAAATGGGCTTAACATTCTTGGGGGATTTTTATTTTTTCAGTCCTAGAGACTGAACCCAGGGGTACTTTATCACTGAGCTACATCCCCAGTCCTTTTTAGTTTTTATTTTTTTAATATTTGTTTTTTTTAGTTGTAGTTGGACACAATACCATATTTTATTTATTTTTATGTGGTGCTGAGGATCGACACAGGGCCTCACACATGCTAGGTGAGTACTCTACCACTGAGCCACAATCTCAGTCCCCTTTTTATTTTTTAAGACAGGGCCTTGCTAAAAATTGCCCAAGTTTGAGGCTCGCCTCAAATTTATAATCCTTCTGCTTCAGCCTTCCATGTAGCAGGGATTACAGGTGTGAGCCACCACTCTCTGCCTTGGAGTTTAGTGTAACAGTATCCATTAAAAGCTTTAAAAAAGTACATATTCCAGGCTGGCGCTGTGGCTCAGTGGTATAGAGCTTGCCTAGCATGTGTGAGGCACTGGGTTTGATTCTTAGTACCACATATAAATAAACAAAATAAAGATCCATTGACAACTAAAAAATACAGTTTTTTTAAAAAGTACATACTCTTTTTTTAAGTTATGCATTTTTTAGGTGTCAATGGACCTTTATTTTTATTATTTTTATGTATGTGGTGCTGAGAATCGAACCGAGTGCCTCACACTTGCTAGGCAAGCACTCTACCACTGAGCCACAACCTCAGCCCAAAGTACATACTGTTTGATTTATAAATGCCACATCTAGGACATCTAGGAATGATCATAAGGGAATTATCTAAGGGGTACACAGAAACCCACAACATAATAATAGTTGTCAAAGAATTGCAATAATTAAAAAATGGCAAAAACCTAAATGACTAACAACAGGGTACCTTACAGTAAATTAGGACATAATTTCCTTATATACTTCTTATTTATTTAATCATTAGGGTAACAATCAAAATTCTTTTTTTATTTATAAAAAATTTTTTTAGTTGTAGATGGACACAATGTCTTTGTTTTATTTATTTATTTATTTTTGTATCTGGTGCTGAGGATTTTTTTCTTTTTAAGAGAGAGAGAGAGAGAGAGAGAATTTTTTAATATTTATTCTTTTTTAAGTTTTTGGCGGACACAACATCTTTGTTTGTATGTGGTGCTGAGGATGGAATCTGGGCCGCACGCATGCCAGGCGAGTGCGCTACCGCTTGAGCCACATCCCCAGCCCAAGATCAAAATTCTTTACGCTGGTTTTCAAGACCCAGCACCATCTGCCTCTGCCCTTGTCTTCGGCCTCACCTTGCATTGCTGTCCCTCTCAGCATGATTTAAGCATAGACTGAGGCTTGAGTGCCTCAAACATGCTCTGCTTCTTTCAGCCACAAGGTAGTTAACATATCATTTTCTACTTCTGGAACAGGCCCCTAAATCTAACCTCTAGTTTCTCTTACTTACTGCTCAGATCTGAGCTCTAGGTTCCCTCCTCAGAGTCCTTCCTGTTCTCATGGGATGCATGAAGGAACGAATGAACACCACCTAAGCCCTGCATGCTGTGTGGCCAGTAAGTAGGATCATATAGATCTGTATATTGAATTAGAATTTTTTTTCTTCCATCATATATAATTAGGGAAGATTAACTTTTAATTTTTGTTATGGTTTCCTTTGTTTTCATATGGATTTTATATTCTTGTAAGGATGAATTATAAATATAAATAAATATAAGTTATAAATATAAAATATAAAAGCATAAGTAAATTTTCTAACCTATATAATCTTCATATAATAAGAAACAACACATGTTCAAAATATCTGTTAACGTGGAGGAATTCATTGGCTAACTTGTACAGATTGTTGTGCATACCTTTAAGGGATGACCACCAATCACCTCCTGGATGGACTGGATCAGTCTCTGAACATTGGCCTCACTGAAGGGCCCCTCGTAGGCCAGGTGTCTGAAGCTATCTGTGAGGGACTCCCTCTCTGTGAGGGACTCCAGAGGGAGTCCGGGAATGTCAGGGATGTCCAAGTCTAATACCAAAAGAAAGACACCAAATGACGCTTCCATATCATGTCAAGTGCTATGGCTTAATAGGGAGAATCACTGGGCATCAGGACACACAGTTTTCCTGCTTGCTTAAAAAAGTACCTGTGTGCTCTTAAAAAAGTACTCTGTGACCCAGACCAAATCCATTCCCTTCCCCAAGCTTCAATTTTCTCAATTACAAATTTAATGCTCTCCAAGGCTGCCTAAGCTAAAGACCTCAGGGACTCAGCTGTAAAAGAATAAAGAACATGAATTCAAATCTGTTTGCGACTACTATGAATCCTGGCTCTACCATGAATTGGGTTATTAAAAGGATTAAATGAGGCAATGAATGCAAAGAACAGAATGCTAGCATTTGACACATGGTGGGATCTTAGTGGTAGATTTTTTCTTTTTTCTTTTTGGTGCTGGGGATTGAATCCAAGGCCCTGCACATGTTAAGACCACACTCTACCATTGAGCTATTATTCAAAAATTTTAAAAATAATCTATGACTCTGAAGTAACAAGAGTATAATATGCAGTGGTGGCTCTTGTGTCAATACTCATTTCTTTCCACTGGGCCAGGCTGCAGTGAACCCTGGGGTGTCTCCTTCTCCACCTGGAATGTGCTCTGGTGAGGACATGGACTTCAGAGCTGGTTTGCCTAGGCTCAGTTCCTTTCTACCATTCTGCCCTATGTGACCTCTGTTTCTCTAGCCCAATTTCGTCATTCCCCAAATGGGATGATAATAGAACTTACCTCATGTGGCTGATATAGAGCTAGCACCAAGAAGTATCAGCAAATATAATTCCTTTGCTCTCTAAGTGACAGTGATGATAATACATCATTTTCCTATTCGTGCTTTTTTATATCTTTACCTCCTCTGTATCCACCATGAAATCCCTTATTCCTATTGGGCTAACAGTCTTACTATTGTGGTTTTTGTTTTTGCAGTACTGGGGATTGAACCCAGGGCTACCCTATCATTAAGCTACATCGCCACCCTTTTTTATTTTATTTTTTAATTTTGAGACAGGGTTTCGCTAAGTTACTGAGGCTGGCCTCAAACTTACTATCCTCCTTCTTCAGCTTCTAGAGTAGCTCGGAATGCAAGCGTAGCTGGGATTACAGGCAGGCACCACCATCCTGGCTCCTACTTGCATATTCTTTTTTTCTCTGCTGAATGCCTCTTCTGCAAACTCCTCGAACTCCCTACCACATTCTTTTCATCTCCTAACTGCAGTGATTAAGCCATGCTTTCATTCACTCCTGATCTTTGCCTAGGTTGCTCCTTCTGCCTGCATTTTCTGCCCTTCCCTTTACCTCTCTCTGCCTTGCTAACTCCTACTCACTTCTCAGATCTCAGCTCCAGGATGCCTGTCCTGAATTCCTTTTTTGCCCATGTTGGCCAAGTATCCTCCTAGCCACTAATAACCCTCTTTATTTCCAATCTGACCTCCAGTCCCCATCACATGGATGACACTGAGTTCCAACTACCTGTTCATCTACAAGAGTGAATGTATTTCCTCAAACACATCAAGGTCTTTCTTGGCTCATGTGCATGAAGCTCAATCTATCTAAAATGCTCCTCCCTCCACTTCTCGCATGGGTCACCCTTTCACCTATCTTAAGGCCTCCTTTAGGGTTGAAAGCACCACCTCCTACAGGCGTTTGCCAACAACCATAGTTTAAAGTAGGTCTCCATCTCCCTTACTTTTTCTCAACCTCTTGTTTAATTTTTCTATAGTGCTTACTACAACTTATTTTTTAAGAAAGATTTTTTTTAGTTGTCTATGGGCCTTTATTTTATTTATTTATATGCGGTGCTAAGATTTAAACCTAGTGCCTCACACATGCCAGGCAAGTGCTCTACCACTGAGCCACAACCCCAGCCCCTTACTACAACTTTTAATCATGTAGTTACTGTCTATTTACTTTTTTGGGTCTCTCTTCTGTGCTGTCACAGATCTATAAGGGCAGGACCACAACAGATATGGTCACTCCATGGCCAGCACCTGATACTCAATAAATGTTTGCAGGATAAATAAAAAAGACAGCTATTCTGCAGATCCCACCATCTGCATGGTCTTCTCACTCTATGTCAACCCAGACCAACATTTCCCTTCCAGAATCCCTCTGGTACTCACACTCTGCTTCCGAGTCTGAAGAACTATCTGGTCAGGATCAAGTTTAGTTTCCTGTGTGTCTAGAATAATGTATCTTATTTTATTTTGCCATATTCTGAAGTCTCAAAGTCAGGGATCACTGTCAAAGGCTAGTCAAGGGTTGATTATCCAGCAAGTATTCAATCACTATCTCTTGAAATGACTTAAACAGAGAAGGCTGGGGTCTAGATCAGTGTTTAGCATGATGAGGTTCTGGGTTTGATCCTCAGCTCTGCGAGGTGTGGGGGAAGAGAGAGAGAGAAAGGGAAAGATATTGATTGATTCCCACCCCCAGTTCTGTCCTTATACAATCCTTTCCATTTCACCTGTAAATTCAATGCTACTTTCGCCTTTTTTAATATCATCTAAGTTGCTCAGCTGCAAATCCACACTTCCTGAGTCATTGTCAGAAGCACAGGGGATCACTACCTCTTCTTGACTGAAGAACCTAAGAATGAAGAGGAGATAGGAAAAATTTTTCAGAACTGCTTCTCTCTTACCCTTCAATTGGAAGCCTAAATGTCCCTCCCAGAGAGGCATTTATTGATCATCGATCTAGATTAGGTAGCCTCTCCACCCCAGTCCACAGTTGTTCTTTTTATTGCAGTATTTAATTATCATCAACAATTATCTTGTTCATTTGGGTTCATTGTTTGTGTCCTATCAGACTATACACTGTATTAGTGGAGAAACCTTGTCTACATGGTCATACTTGTATCTCTAGCACCTATAATACTGGCAGCCTCATGGGGACTGAATGGATAGTGAGAAACAAAATATACTACTGTGAGAAGCTGCCTCAATCCCCCTTACCCTTGTCTACTTTTACTCTTTTCCATAACACATAATACCTTCTACCATATCATTTTTTATTTATTATTGGTGCTAGGGATAAAACCCAGGGTCTGGCACATGCTAAGCATGTGCTCTACCATGGAGCTATATCCCTAGCCCAATTCAGTTAGTTATGATGTTCATTGTTTGTCATCTATTTCTTCCTTTTACAATGTAAGCTTCAGTCCTTGGTGCAGTGGTGCTAGCCTGTAATCCCAGTGACTTGGGAGGCTGAGGCAGGAGGCTTGCAAATTTGAGGGCAGGCTTAGCTAATACAGTGAATGGCTGAATAGATTTATATTCACTGAATGTTTAACACAGATGAATGAGCGAAAACACATTGCCTTTTGTTCTTGTTTTTTATATTGGCATGAATATTAAATGTTGACAAAGATGTGTAGCAAAAACCTATGAATTGCAGTTGGAAATGTGAATTGGTACAATTAGTTTGGAAATACTCTGGCATTATCTATAGTTGAAAGATGTACATATACTAGTCACTATTCTACTCTTATCAATATATTTTCAAAGAAACTCTTACACATCTCTACCAGGAATATGTATAAAATTTTTGCAATAGCAATTATGGTTTAAAAAATGGAGTCATCTTAAGGTCTAGAACAGATAAACTGTGGTATGTTCATCCAATGAAGTTCAACATAGCATGATAATGAATGAGTTCTAGCTATGTGCAACAAAACAGATAAATCTCATAATGTTGGCAGAAAAAAGAAAGTCACAGGGAAAATATGCAAAAAAATCCATTCATACAATAAGAAATATGCAAAACTAAACAAATGCTTCTTGGTATTATAAATGTATATGACAAAACTACAAAGAAAAACAAGGAAACAATGTAAACTTCGGGATGGGACTCTCTTAGAGAGGACAGGTAGGGATGGAATGGGTAGGGTCAGAAAGAAGACTTCAAAGTCATGGTCCTGTTCGTTTAGGACAGAATTACTGGTGCACTGTTTCACTGTATCATTCTTTCCTTCATGTATGTTTTATAAATATTTAGTCAATATTAAAAGACTTTTGGGAAAAGCCCAAACGAATACAGTTTTAGCTTTATCGTGTGCATATATGTCTTCAACAATAGTAACTAATTAAAACCAAACCAACCCTCTAGAACAGTTGGGTTCTATTGTAGGTTGTATAAATGACATTTTAAGAAGCTGCCAATTTTTTTCCAAAACGGCAGTACAAGTTTCCATTTCCACTAGAAGTATATGTTCCTCTACATTCTTGCCAACATTTGAAATTGTATGTCTTTTTTATATTAACTATTTCAGTGATATCTCTTTGTGGTTTTTCAATGATGTTGACCATGCAGTTATTTTTTATTTGTTTATCTTTTTTTCGTTGAAGGGCTTCTTAAAACTTTTGCCTCTGTTTATTGTTCGCAGTGGCATGCTGGTAAATATTCATAATAATTAAAAGCAGATTTTGGAGTCGGGCTGACTCTGTTTCCCTTTAAAATTGTAAACAGAAAGATGACAAGGAATAAATGAGATAATGTATGTAGAGTGCTTAGTACACCGTCAGGCTGTATTGTAAACCCTCGATAATTGGAGTTAGGTATTAGTACTGTTCTTGGATAAGTCACTTCCATGTTTGAGTCGGTCAGATCTTTAAAATTGGGCTAATACGCCCCTCAGTTACTGAGAGGAGTCACTGATCGGTCTTGCAACTAAAACTTCACTGGGATCAGTTATTAACAAGCAAAGTGGCCATCTTCGAAAGAAAATGCCAATAATTTTCTAAAGAAATACAAAACCCCTTGAATATTTCTCTTCCACTGGACCCTTCCGTTCCTTTAAAGTCGGCCGGGCTGCAGACAGACCAGGGAGTGACAGAGCAGTTGGCCAACCACGGCGATTGGCCAATCCGAGGCGGCCCCGTCTTGGGCCCACCCCGAGGCCTGGTCCAACCGCGTCCGGGTAGCGCCCCGAGTGAGACCGTTGCGAGACGGCCGGTTCCAAGTGCGCCACGGCGCGGGGGGGAGGCGGGCCCGCACGCCGGAACCCAGAGGCCTCCTGGGCACGAGGATTGGAATCCGCAGCGCGGCTGCTGCGAGCGGCCGGGCCCAGCGGGACCGCGGAAGACTGACCTGTGCCTAGAGCCCATCCCAGCAAGCAAAGCCTGCCGCGAATCCCTGGCGTCCCCTCCGGCGCGCTCTTGGAGCCACTTTTCCGAGCGGAAGTCAGCCTGCTGCTCGGGCTCCGGTGTGACCTGCTCGGAGGAATGGCGCCGCCGGGTGAGGCGTTGCGCATGGCTCAATAACTGGGTTCCGCGGCCGGCACGCCTAGGGGAGTGGGCTCTGGCCCGCGGGAGGCTAGTGCCGGCCACTCGGGAGCCGGCTAGGCGGGATTCCCTCCCCCGGCGGGGCAGGGGCATGGGCTCCAGCTCTTTCGGTGGCGAGGGTCTGACCGAAGGCAGCGAGCTGGTGCCAGTGCCCGAGACTAGTTGGGGGTTGGTGGGGGTGGGGTGGGGTGCATCGCGGAACTACGGGTCCCCGCGAAGACCAGCCTGTGGGTGGGCGAATTGCGGCCGCGCTTAACCCAGGCCTGGCTTCCCCCATTCATTTGACAAGTGCGGGCGGCCTAAGACCTGTCCCTGCTCGCCGCGGGCCACTTCTTGTTTCTTGTGAGCCTTTGAGCAAGCTGCCCATCCTTTGGGCCATAGTTTACTCTTCAGTGACAAGGACAAGAGAATCACTCCTCAGCTCTCTCTGGGAGCTTAGAGTCTAGGTTCTCAAGTTCTACTCTGGGCGCAAACTTGCAGTCTGCCACGTATTCTTTATATGACCTAGAGCCAGTTACTTGAGTACACTGCACCTCAGTTTCTCATCTGTAAGATAAGTACTTTATTCGCTTCATAGAGTTGCTGCATTAAGTAAGATAATCTCGTGTATTTTAGAACAGCTCATGACACTAAGTTAGTACTCAGTAAAGTTTACTGCTTTGGTGGTAACTGAGTGGACACAGCAGGATGGACTCCACAGCTCCTGTGTGTGTGCTCTTGTTATTCCCGCAGGACACAGGCTGGAATCCTAGAGAGAAGGGAAATAACTTACTCAAGGTAACATTAATCAGCTCTGTGTTTAACTAAAAAGTAGTGGATACTATAATGGTCAAAGCCATAATTTGGATTCAAACTGCCTGTGGTATGATTCTCAGTTCCTTATATGACTTAGGGCAGGTGCAGGTAAGCACTTCTGAAGCTCAATTTCTTGGTCTGTAAAAGGCAGTAAATAGCCACCTCACTTGGTTGTTGTGAGGATTTAATGTCTCAGTTCATACAAGGTACTCAGTGTAGTTTGAGCCTTCCCTGACATGTTACAGTGTCAAGTTTTAGCCAAATAGTTATTGCTATCAAGGTGGGAAGATGAGGGTCTGATGCAGATGCTGTGCTAGGGGAATTTACAGTTTAGTTGGGAATATTCTAGTGATAGCAGTCCACTACAGATTGCAGTGTTGAGTGCCTGCATGTACACTAGGCATTGGAGATTCAGCAGTAGTACCTCGACTCCTCTTTTCTCTTGCATCTTTTTGTCCAGTAGCAATCTGATAGGCTTTAACTTTGAATTCTAGCTAGACACTGGCCACTTGTTACCACCTCTGCTGCTGTTGCCCAGGATTGGACCACCCTGATCTGTTTACTTGAAATATAGCAACAGTCTCCTAACTTTTTCCCCTCTTTCTGTCCTTTCTCCTGCATACTCTGTTCTCAACACAGCATTGCCTATTGTCAGCACTGTGATCCTGTTCAAATGTAAGTTAAATCACTCCTCTGTTCAGAACTTTACAGCGGTTGCCATCTTGTTCAGTGCCAGTCAGTCTTCTGTGGTGTTCAAGGCTCTCTGGAGTTGCCTCTGTCACTCCATCTTTACCTCTTTCCCTGGCTTACCTCACTCTGGCATGCTGGCCGTGCTGATCTTGAAAAACACCGTGTGTCCCCCTGGTGTAGACTTTATACTTGTTTTTCTTCTTGGGATGCTTTTTCCCCAAATAACCATAATGACTTGCTCCTCCTTCTTGAAGTGTAAGCTCAATATCTTTTTCTTCCTTGGTCCTTCATAGACTCCGTGTTTAAAATGCAGCCTTTCCCACGTGTCCCTTCTGTATTTTTAGTTTTCTCCCTAACACTTTTTACCTTGAAATGTGACAAATCATGTTTCTTAATTATTTTATGTTAAATCTTTGTTTTCCCACTAGAATCCAAGCTATCTGAGGGTGGGGAGTTTCCTGCTGTATTTTTTTTTTAGTTATACATGGACACAATATATTTATTTTGTTTATTTATTTTTATGTGGTGCTGAGGATCGAACCCAGTGCCTCACATGTGCAAGGCAAGTGCTATGCCACTGAGCCACGACCCCAGCCCTTCTGCTGTATTTTAACACTTGAAATAGTGTTTATTTCACAGTAGCATTCAATATATATTTGATGAAAATTCCACATTATAGGTCTCTTTGTGGTTTTTATTGTTGTTGTTCATTTGAACCCAGGGCGCTTTTATCTCTGAGATATATCCCCATCCCTTTTTGGTTTTTATTTTGAGATACTGTCTTACTAAGTTGCTGAGACTTTCCTTGAGCTTGCTTTCCTCCTGCCTCAGCCTCCTGAATCCCTGGGATTACATGAGTGTGCTATGGCATCTGACTGTATTTTTCTCTTTATCCTTAGCAAGCATTATACTACTGAGTCACTTACCCAGTCTTTTCTCTCTCTCTTTCTTTCTTTCTTTCTTTTTTTTAATGAACTTTCACATTTTTTAGGTTAATACACACAAGTACTTAAATAGAATAAATGTTCATAGAATAGTTCTCTGCTTACCCCTAATGTATATCATTCTCCAAAAAAATAGTGAAGCATGAACTCTGTAGTGTTAGACCTAAGTTTGGATCTAAAACTGGCTATGTGCAAGCTACTCTGGTCCTCAGTTTTCTTATTTGTAAAATGGATGTAATGTTGTCTTTCTTAATTCTAGTTCCAACTAAATTCAACACTATGGGCAAAGGATTTAAGACCATTAATGCTAGCCTTGTGATTGCTTGTTGTTGCTTTTTACTTGGGTGGCGGACAAATTCACTTCATCATGAAGCAGTGCATTCAAAAGTTGTTTTTTGTTTTGTTTATTATTATTATTTTTTAAACTGGAGATTGAACTCAGGGGCGCTTAACCACTGAGCTACATCTCTAGCCCTTTTATATTTTTTATTTTGAGACAACAGGGTCTTGCTGTTGCTTAGGACCTTGCTGAGTTGCTTAGGGCCTTGCTGAGTTACTAAGGCAGCCTTAAACTTGCAATCCTTCTATGCTAGCCTCCCAAGTTGCTGAAATTATAGACATGTGCCACTGTGCCTGGCTTTGTTTTTTGATTTTTTTTAAGAAAATTTATACTTGCACTTTATTGTTTTTCCACAGTCTTTATTTCTGCATTATAATTATACATAATGATGGGATTTGTTGTTACACAATATGACAATATAGTTTGGCTAATATGTTCTCTTTTTTAAATGAAAAATAGAAATATACCACTCCTACAATTCTTGTTGGAGCATCATAGATGTGAGTTAATTCTTCTTCCATTTATTTGAGAAATAATTATTCAGTACCTACCTTGTACCAGGCAATTTGCAAGACAAGTAAATACTGGGACAAACATGAAAAACAGTCTTTGTCCTCATGGAACTTGTAGTTTAGCGGAGAAAACAGACCTCTCAGTATCATAGTTATAAAAAAATAGTTCATAAGAGAAGTACAGATTACTGTGAGTAGATAAAACAACAACCTTATAATGGTAATAGAAGTAGTAGCTGACATTTATATAGCCCTTGTTATGTGCAAGATCTTTCTATGTTAATCCATAACAACTCTGTGGATGATACTGTTATTATCCCACTTTCCTCTTGAGGAAGCTGAGGCCCTGGCTGAATCACTTTCCATGGTCACATTGCTAATAAATGGAATGGTGTGATGAGTCCTGTGCCTTAGAAGCTCAGAGCCTGCTGGGTGGACTTTCCTTTCCACATTTGAAGACCTGGCTCACCGCTCAAATCTGACCCCTGCTCCTCACTCTTCCTCACATGGTTTGGTTCCCAGATGTTGGTGCGCATCATTGTTGGGACTACATATAAAACTCTGGAGTTGTATGTATTGTGTTTAATATATTCATTTCCCTCCAAGGTTCAAGCACTGTCTTCCTGTTGGCCCTGACCATGATAGCCAGCATTCAGGCTCTGACGCCCACCCACTGCCTCACCAAGCATGACGTGGAGAGACTGAAAGCCTCGCTGGACCGCCCCTTCACAAGTTTAGAATCTGCCTTCTACTCTATCGTGGGACTCAGCAGCCTTGGGGCCCAGGTGCCAGATGTAAAGGTATGAATTTTGCCTTGGTGTCCTGAGTGATTCAGAGAACCTTCATCTCCTCGCTGGGTTCCTTTTGGGTACTTCAAAACAAACTCTTGGGGCTGGGGTTGTGGCTCAGCGGTAGAGCGCTTGCCTCGCACCTGTGAGACCCTGGGTTCGATCCTCAGCACCACACAAAAATAAATAAGTAAACAAAGGTATTATGTCCAACTACAACTAAAAAATAAATATTAAAAAAAAAAAAACTCATTTGAGGGCAACCAAGGTCAGTCCAATATAAGAAATACTTATTTCAATCTAACAGATTTTCTTTTTTAAAAAATATTTATTTATTTATTTATTTTGTTGTAGTTGGGCACAATACCTTTGTTTTTATTTATTTTTTATGTGGTGCTGAGGATCAAACCCAGGGCCTCGCACGCGCTAGGTGAGCGCTCTACCACTGAGCCACAACCCAAGCCCCTAACAGATTTTCTTTTTGAGTGCTTAATGTATATTTAGGAGCATGCTAGGTGTTCTTAGTGAAATAGAAAGAACAAGTTTTCGATCCTCCAGAAACCTATACTGTAGCCCTCTGAGTGAGACCGTTCAGTACCACAGGTACTTGTAAAGTGCCTAGGTGTGTGGATAATCAGTGATTAAAGAATTCAAGGTGGAGGCACTCCCACTTGTTAAGCTCGACAGTCACTGTGTCAGGTCACTTTGGTATACTTTGTGGACTTTTGATGAGGAGAATGCATCATTATTTAAACCTTTTCTAGATTCAGGAACAGTGGTGAGGGAATTTATATTTTATTCATTGCAACAGAATGGACAGCTAGGATAAGAAATTTTCTTGTGTACCTTTTTTTGGGGGGAGGGTAGTTACCAGGGATTGAACTCAGAGGCACTCCTCTACTGAGCCACATCCCCAGCCCTATTTTGTATTTTATTTAGAGACAGAGTCTCACTGAGTTGCTTAGTGCCTTGCTGTTGCTGAGGTTGGCTTTGAACTCATGATCCTCTTGTCTCAGCCTCCAGAGCCACTGGGATTACAGGCATGAGCCACTTGTACCTGGCTCATATATACCTTTGTTTTCAATGACTATACAACAAATTTCTGTAAACTTAGGGAGTTAAATCACCATTCATTTATAAGCTGATAATTTGCAGGTCAGAAGTTATCCAGGCAGTTTTCCTGGACTTGCTTTTTAGTGTCTCCTAAAGTCAAGGTGAAGGTATTGACCAGGCTGAGCTCTTACTGGAAGTTCTGGTGAAGAATCTGTTTCTAAGCTCATTCAGGTTGACAGAATCCAGTCCCTTATGGTTTTAAGTCTGAGGTCCTTACTTTCTTACTGGCTCAAGCCAATGGTTGCTCTCTGCTCGTCAAAGCTACCCAAATTTCTTCTCATGGGGCCAGCAATAGTGTGTCTCTCTTGCCTCCATTTCTACCATCAGCCAGAGAAAACTGCTGTTAAAGGGCTCATCTGCTTAGGTCAGGCCCACTTGCATAATCTCTGAATTCTAAGGTCAACTGACTTGTGGTTTTTAAATACACCTGCAAAAGTCCCTTCATAGTAGTTTCTAGATTTGTGTTTAAGTGAATAATTAGTGAATGGAAATCTTAGGGGTGGGTGAGCAACTTTTAGACTTCTGCCTTCCATATCTTATATTGGCATTGAAATGATTTTAAAACTTAGTGACAAAATTTGTTTTTTGTTTATACTCTATGGCCATCCTGGGTCACTTGAGGCTTCCCTTTATATTTCTTCAGTCTGGGATTTAGCTGATGGAGTAGTCTATCTGGAACATGTGCAGAAAGCAAATGGAGTATATGGTTCTTAAAACTTCTGCTCAGGCTGAGTATAGTGGCACACATCTGTAATCTTAGCATCTTGGGAGGCTGAGGCAGGAGTATTGCAAGTTCAAGGCCAGTGTCAGCAACTTAGTGAGACCCTGTTTCAAATAAAATAAAATAAAAAGGGCTGGGGATGTGGCTCAATAGTAAAGCCCCTCAGTTTAATCTCTGGTCAAAAACAAAAGAAAAGAAAAACAACAACAAAACAAAACTTCTTCGTAGAAAAGACGCATTATATGTTACTTCTTTTCATTTTTCTCATTTTGTTGTCTAATGCCAGTCACATAGTCCTGCGTGGATTCAATAAGTCAGGGAGGTAAAGAGACAGTGCATTTTGGTGAGTAGCTCATCCAACTAGCTCCTGGATCCTTTTGTCTCAGTGCTGTCCTACGAGCGAGCCTCTTTGGCTCTAGTCTAACAGTTCCTTTTCCTAGAAGAGTGGTAAGCACCCCAACACACTGGATGGGCAGTGTAGCCCATGTTAGTCTGAATTCATTCCTTGAGCAGTTGTTAACTGAGTGCTTGTGTTAGGCCCTGAGCATTTAGTGGTGAATCAATCATAATCACTATACTCAGGGAACTTATGGTAAGCTGGAAGTTAGAAAAGAGTAGTGCTGAGCCAGGTGCAGTAGTATACACCTGTAGTCCTAGAGACTTGAGAGGCTGAAATGGAAAGATTGCAAGTTTAAGACCAGACTCAGCAACTTAGCAAGACTTTGTCTTAAAAAAAAAAAAAGGCTGGGGATGTATCTCATCAGTAAACTGCAATCCCCAGTACCAGCCTCTGTCCCCGGCAAAAAAATAAATAAATAATAGGCCTGTGATTCGGATGTGTTTTCCTTAAAGGTCGTGTGTTAAAGGCTCGGTCCTTATCCCATGGTGCTGTTGAGAGGTAGTGGGAACTATGAGAGGTGGGGCCTACTGGGAGGTTGTTAGTCCATTAGGGGTATGCCCTTGAAGAGGATTGTGGGACCCTGGTCCCTTTGCCTCTTTGGTCCTTTCCTTCTCTTGCTCCCTGGCCATACACATAGTGCCATTGCTCAAAGCAATGGGGCCAACCATTCAGAGACTGAAACCTCTAAAACCATAAGCTAATATAAACCTTTTCTTTTGGTTAGTTGATTATGTCAGCTATTTTGCTACAGTAACAGAAAACTAATACAAAAAGTAACTCCTTTATTTCAGCCTTTTATTATGGAAGTTTTCAAACATTCACAAAATTGCCATCTGCTAGCTTGATGATTACAATTACTTGTTTTTTCCTTTATTTTTGCTGGAATATTTTATTTATTTTTAAGATAGGGTCTTACATGCCTGTGATCCCAGCTACTTGGGATACTAAGGCAGGAGAATCACCTTGCGGTGTTTGAGGCCAGTCTGGCACTAGGCCAGCAACTGGACTATTTTAAAGCAGATATTAGACAAATCGTTTTACTTATATCTCTTCATGGGAACTTTTGTTTTAACAATAATAGCAGTGTTTTTATTTTGTCCATCCATTTAAAAAATATATTTTTTAGTTGTAGATGGAGATAGTAACTTTATTTATTTACTTTTATGTAGTGCTGAGGATTGAACCCAGTGCTTCACATGTGCTAGGCAGGTGCTCCACCACTGAGCCACAACCCCAGCCCCTCTATCCATTATTAATAGTAGTTTTTTTATGTCATTTAATTCTCAGTCTATGTTCATTTATCTCTAATTATCCCAAAATTGTCTTGAAGAGGTAGTTGGTTTAAGTCCGCATCTGAACAAGGTCCACACATTGCGTTTTGTTGATGTCTCCTAAGTCTCTTTTTACCTGTAATAGTTCCTGTTCCCTCTATCCCCTCATACCACTTCTTTCTCTTTTTTTATGATACTAGTGATTGAACCCGGGGCCTCACCCATGCTAGGCTAGCATACCTACCACTGAGCTGTGTCCCCAGTTCTTTTTAAATTGCTCAGGCTGGTATCAAACTTTCAATCCTCCTGCCTCAGCCTCCCAAGTAGATAGAATTATAAACATAAGCCACCTCACCTGCCGCCCCGTTCCATTTGTGAGAAAAGCTGGGTCACTTGTCTTGGAGAATTTTCCACATTCTGCCTTTGCATCATCATGTTTTTGAACATATTGTTCTATTCCTTGTACTCCTTTACCCTGATAGTTACCTCTTAAGGCTTAGTTATATTCAGAGTCAGTTTTCTTGGCAAAAATATTTCAGAGGTGGTTCTGTGTATTTCTGTCAAGAGATGCATGTCTGATTGTTTAACTCTTAGTGATAAAGTTGGATCAGTGGATCAAGATGTCCAACTAATCTGTGTGCATACATATACAGTGTATGGTAGGGACTGTCTTTTATAAAAATCCAGCCTGGTAGTTTCTGCCTTTTAGTTGGGGGGTTTATTCCACTTATGTTTAATAAAATTACACTGTTTGGTTAAAATCTACTGTCTCAAAGTTTTCTATTTATCTTTTTTTTTTCCCCTTCTTACCTCTCTTCTTTTAGATTAGGTATTTTTTAGTATTACATTTTTTATCTTCTATTGGTGTTTAGCTTTATTATAATATGCATCTTAATTTATCACAGTGTAATTTGAGTTAACTTTCTTTCAAGGATCAAAGCTTTATGCTGTCGTCCAGTGTCTTGACTTCATATATTGTGTCTTATTTTATAGTTACTTATGGTAGGAGGGGTAAATTCAATTTCTTTAATTCTGTTATGGCCAGAACTCTGGTAGTCCCTGTTGATCTTTTCCAGATCTACTTCAGTTGTGTTTTTTTTTTAATAGTGTTTTTAGTTATAGATGAACACAATGTCTTTATTTTGTTTAATTATTTTTATGTGGTGCTGAGGATTGAACCCAGTGCCTAACATGTGTGAGGCAAGTGCTCTGCCACTGAGCCACAACCCAGTCCCAGTTGTATTCTTCTTAATGCTCAAAATGTCCCATCTTGGGCTGGGAATGTGGCTCAAGCAGTAACGTGCTCTCCTGGCATGCACGGGGTGCTGGGTTCGATCCTAAACACCACAAAAAAAATAAAATAAAGATGTTGTGTCCACCGAAAACTGAAAAATAAATATTAAAAAAAAGTCCCATCTTCACCAATAGATCAACACATCGTGTGTGTGTGTGTGTGTGTGCGCGTGTGTGCACGCGTGTGCATGTGTGTGTGTTTGAGAGAGTGTGATCTAGTGCATAAAAATTGAGAATTTTTTTTTCTTGCCAGCCTGATACCTTCTGTCCCCAACTGGACTTAACAATCAGTATTATTTATCGAGTACCTTGTGTGTAAGTTAATGTTCTTATCTATGCATGGTCAGAAACATTATCCCGTGATACACAAGGAAGTGGACCTCAGAGGTTAATTAAATTGCCTAATGTCTGCCAACCATTCTGTGAATGCTGTGTGGCAGAGGGGTTGAGGAACTGTGGTCCCCATGGCCAAACTGGGTTGAAGATGTTTTCGTAAGTAAATTTTTATTGGAATACAGCCACACCCATTGATGTACTGTTGTCTATGGCTGCTTTTGTGTTTTAACAATAGAACTGAGTAGTTAACCAGAATGACTTAAAGGCCTGAAGCATTTACTCACTGGCCCTTCACAGATGAAGCTTGCTACTGCTCAGGGGGACCTAGCTTATTCACATTTTTTTCCCACAGCCATCTCTTGTTCCTGCCCAGTATTTTCTTCCTGCCTGACTATATTAAGGAGACAGACTTTCCCCTCATGATTGTGAACCCTTAGTGCAAATGTACCTTCTAATAATAAAATTAGCTCAAAAGTAAGAACACAGACATGAGAGTCAGTTCCCCAAGTTTTTAACTATGGTCCTACCTCTCTGTTAAAAAGAAATTATGATGCCTCCCTCAGGGGACCATCATGAGGATTGAGTGAAATTGTGTTATTCCCATGAAAGCCCTGTCATTCTTAACATGAAAATATTTGCTTCTGTTTATAATTCATTCAGGTGAGTTCAAACAATGCCTGGCACAGGTACTGTATTTCTGGCACCTTTTGTGGCAGTGCCTGAGCCTTGCCCTGGTTTTCTCCATGGTCATAAAGGCCCTGTGATGGGGAGATAAAGAACAAATTGAGAAACAGGGAGTGGAACAGTCTTGGCTAGTTGAGGCTTTTTATTGTAAATTGTAAAAGTTAAAATTGGAATATTAGTGTCATATTAAATTTTGGTGGGATATGAATGCAGGAAATAAAGATCTCCTGGGGATTTTCAAACTTTCATGGAGCCATTGGATTTGGTTCCAGGGACTTTGGAGAAAATAAGCACTTTCACATCTCCCAGGGTGCTGGCTTGCTATCTGCGCCATGATCTGGAGTTTTACACAAGATTCTGGTTGCACACATACCCCTAAAGGTATTCTTTGCTCATGTTTATTAGTTGGAGGGGACATTGGTTAGGGCTGAAGAGGTGGATTGAAGAGCTATCTGGGCAACTGCATTGCAGTTGACCTGGGATACTTATATGGTTAGGCCAGCTGTGCCTTTAGGGTTATCATCCAGACTGCTTGGCTTCAAGAGGTTGACTTGAAAACAGTCAAGTAACCCTTGCACCTTACCTAATACCTTTAGAATTTTTGGTATCTCTTCTGTAAGATGGACATAATGGTAATACTCGCCTCACAGCTGTCATACGGAGGGTGGTTAGCATAGTGGTGGCATGTGGTAAATATGTAATATTTGCTCCTATTAGTAGTACTGTGTGTTAGTCACATTTTTGTCACTGAGACAAAATACCTGAAATAACTTAAAAGAGGAAAGATTTGTTTTGGCTCACAGTGTCAGAGGTTTTGGTCCATGGTTGATTGGCTCCCTTGCTTTTAGGCCTGTGGTGAGTCAGAACATTGTGGCTGGGAGCGTGTGGTGTTGCTGAGCTACTTACCTCATTGTGGCTGGGGAGAAAGAGAGAGGAAGGGGCTGAGGTCCCAATATCCCCTTCAAGAGCACACCCCAGAGGTTCAATTTCCTTCCACCATCTCCCAGTAGTGCTACTGGTGGTGACCAAGTCTTGGCATGTGGCCTTTGGAGTACTTCTAAGATCCAAACTGTGACATTCGATTACATATGGTATCCACTGACTGACATCGTTCCCACGCCAGCACACACCTGAATTGTAAACTTTAGCCTAACAGAAACGAGGGCTCTCTAAATATGCATCCTAATCAGAAAACAAATGGGTTAATTGCATACTTCATTTTTCCAATTGCTTATGAAATGCACAGTGGTGATTGTGAGTAACAGAAGAGAGGGCTTGCACGGGTGGTTCCATGCTGTTAGAACTCCTCCTAGATGTGCATGCTACATAAATCTGTTGAGAGCAAATGTCTGTTATTGTTGCTGCACGTCATGGTGTTTGTCCTGTTGTTGCTTTTAGCTGAGCAGAACATCCCCTGCTATCTGCACTGAGTTGGTTGTTCTCACAGAGGTTTGTCCTTAGGGGAAATTTTGGAATTTTGTCACAAGTTTCAGCAACAAACTGGAAGAAATGGGGTTTCATGGGAATAAAAGGCTTAGCAGCTGTGTAAAATAAGAGCTGGTTTTGGAGCATCTTTCATTTTGATAGTTGAGTGCTGTATAAGTATGTAAAACTTAAGCATATCAAAATGGTGATTTTTATAGATACTGTGTAGCTTTTCACAAGATTGAGAAGAATGGGAGTTGTTTTGTATTCATTTTAATAAAAATACAAAGTAAATGGGAAACATATTGTGGCAAAAAGTGATGGCAGTATACAGATGACTAAGTCGGGAAACATTAGACAGTGCTCATAGGTTATTTATGTCAAGCACTTTCCTATCTGTAAACTCAGCATAATACCTAACCTTATAGAGCATGGTGAGGATTAAATAATATAGTACTTATAAAGTAATTAGCATGTGTTGGGTGCATATAAAAGTGTGTCAGGGCTGGGGTTGTTTTTGGTGGTAAAGAGTTTGCACAGCATGTGGGAGCCCCTGGGATCAATCCCCAGCACTGCAAAAGAAAAAGTTGTGTTTGTGGGCCAGGCACTGAGATGGGTGCTGGGGGTGGCAGCCCATGAGGGGTGTGTTCACTCTGGAGCATTCCCAAAGTGTGTGCCCAGCACTGTGCTGAGTGCAGAGAAGACAACAGAGCTTATCTAGTTAGAGCCAAGGGAGCAGAGGCACATTATAGTTTGTGGAAAGTACCATGGGAGCCCAGCAGAGGGAGCCCGCGCTCAAGCTGTCGGCCATGGGGTGCCACTTGCTGGGTCTTGCTGCACAGCTCCTTCAGTCAGGCAGCAGATATGTAGTGGGTTTCTGCTCTGCACTAGTGTGGTGCCATGCACTGGAGATTTGGTGTTGATCAAAAAAAGAGTCCCTGCGCCCTTGGAATGTAGATTCTAAAAGTGGAGATAGGCTGAAAGTGAGGCATGTGCTTTTATAAATACAGGACTTCTGTAGGTGTAAAAGAGGAGACTTTGATCTAGTCAGCAGGCTCTCCCAGGGAAATCTCGAGTTTAAATTCCACTGTATATCACCCTAGGTGAGACCTCCCTGAAGGCAAGAATGTGTGCATATTATTTGCTGTGTATCTCTGGTGCCTAGCACAGCATGTGGGCATGTGGTAGACACTCCAAGAGAAGGAGGGCATGATGGAAAGTGGGAGATAGCTGGGAGGGGAGAGAGCGAAGGGGCAGCAAGCCGAGGAAACAGCCTGAGCAAAGAGCCCCTGTGGGGAGGGGCAGGTTACCTTTGAGAGTCTGGAAGGAGGCTACGTGTCAACGGTGTCAGAGGGAGGAGTGGACCTAAGAGGTGGGCTGGAGCCAAGCCACTGGGCCTTGGCTGCCACAGGAAGAGTTTTGATCTTCCTCCAAAGAGCAGTTGATTTTAAATAGTTCATTGTATGATTTGCATTTTAGAAAAATTTCTCTCCTGCTTTGCAGAGGACAGACTGTGGCAGAGGGCTGTGGGGCAAGATTGACTACAGAGAGGTATAGAGGAAGACACCAGATTTTCAGCTTGCTACATGGACGGAGGTTGGGCCATTCCATAAGACAGGAGCACTGAGAAAGAATTTGGTTTGTTTAGAAAAAAACACGAATTTGTCCTTCAATACCTTGAGCTTTGAAGTGCCTTTGAGTCATGTACATGGCGGCTGAGTGAAGCTAAGCTAGAGGTACAAACCTGAGAGTTGTCTGCATGGAGGTTCTGGATGAGATTGTGGGCATGAATGAAATTGCCTGGGGGGAAAGAGAAGGCAGGATGAGAAGTAGGCTTGGGAGTTGAGATGCCCCATTTTTGGATGGGACCACACAGAGCTTGAAACTCTGGAGGAGCTACTGGAGAAGTGAGAGAGAATGGGGTGAGGAGTGGGGACATGGGATCCTGGAAGCCCACAGAACTAACTTTTCAAAATGAGGAGGTGATTGATCCATCCAGGGTTGAGGGCGTGAACCCTCAGATATGTCCCTGGCTTTGACAGTTTGGATGGAGTGGCTTGATGGGGACAGAAACCATATTGGAATGTGGAGGTGAGGAAATGAAGTCTTAGTGAGTACAGGTTAACTCCAGAGAAGTGTGGCTTTGGGAAGAGAGAAGTTAGCAGTTGGTGGGGAGAGAAGGACGAGGGAAATTTTATTTTTATTAAGTCCCTAAAACTTCTTAGTAAGAAGTATACTCATTGAGAGGGAGAAGTTTACCTGATGAGGTAAGGGACTTTCAGAGGGAGAGAGTGTCCTGAATAAAACCTGGAGGCTCTGCCGGGTGTTTTCTCTGATTTAAGGAGGCTGATTAATGGGGTTGGGGGCGCATGGGGGGATCAGATGAACTCTACATAGGGCAAGGGGAAGGGAGGGGCATGAGGGTAGGACAGATGGTGGAATGCGATGGACCTCATTATCCTAAGTGTATGTATGAAGACACGAATGGTGTGACTCTGCTTTGTGTACAACCAAAGATACGAAAAATTGTGCTCTATACGTGTAATATGAATTGTAATGTCTTCTGCATTGTATAACAAATTAAAAAAAAAAAAAACCTGGAGGCTCAAAAGTGCTGGCAGAACTGTTGGGACTGGGAGTGGGTGTCCAGGGCTGCTGGAGTGGAGGTGTGGGGGGCCGTGGTAAGCAGTGTGCATGGAAACAATGGGTTCAGTGACCTGGTGTGGGGGCACTAGCCGGGGTGTTGCAAAGCACAGGAGACGAGTAGCTGGGAGCTGTTCCTGCTGTCTTCCCTCTAGGTTCAAGAAGTTGTCAGGAAGAAGAGTAGAGGAAAGCCTTGTGGTACTTTGCTCAGGAGGATGCTGGGTCAGTTGGAGTATCAACAGGGCACAGAAAGCTGGAAATGATGGGGCTGGGTTGTGGCTCAGTGGCAGAGCACTTGCCTAGCATGTGTGAGGCACTGGGTTCGATCCTCAACACCACATATAAATAAATAAAAAATAAAGGTACATCAACAACTAAAAAATATTTTAAAAAAGAGAGAAAAAAAAAAGAAAGCCAGAAGTGAGCAGACAGGGGAGGGACGTTTAGGGAATGATTCTCAGTTTTCCCTTGGGAAAGTAAGTCTCAGGTTGGGGAACGGCTGAGTCAAAGCCACACATCCTTCAAAAGGGCTGGCTGAAGCCTCAGCTTCAGAGAGCTCACAGAGTCCAGAGCATATTTTTTGAGGTCTCCCCACTCCTGCTGTTCTTAAAACTGTGCTGTAAACATTGTGCACTTTGGAGCCATTGAATACCATCACTATTTACCTTTGTTTATCTTTGTGACACATTAGAGTAGGCCTGAGCTAGTTTTACCCAAGAACAGATCATTTTCCATGGGCTTTTGAGACAGGGCTTGCACAGCTCAGAGTCTGGAGCCAGAATGCCTGGATTTGAATTTGAGTTCCCCAGTAGAGAGTGAGAAAGAATGCGGGCAAGTTACTTTGCCTCACTGATGCCTCATTTTTCTTATCTGTAAATTTAGGGAGATAATAAGAATGCCTAATGCATAGGACTGTCAGGACTAAATGAGAAATGCACAGGAAGCATTTAGAAAACCAACACATTATGGAATTAGAGAGTTAGCCTGACTGTGGTCATCGCTGTGGGGTCTCCAGTTATCATTCCTTTGTAAAAGCACCAGAGGGCGACAGAGCACGTGTCTGGCTTACCCACATTCTACCAAAAGAACGCATTGCTGGATTCATCTGTTCTCTTCTTTAGAAACCTAATTATACTTATATTTTGTTTCTTCCCTTCCTCCCTCAGACTTCTTTCAAACTTCTGATTGAAACTAATTTGTTTTGAGACTCCTACTTAAATTTTATTCATAAAATTTTTGAAAAGCATTTTGGTTCAAGTACATATGCATGCAGTGATACTTCACATATGTAGAATGGCTATTGGGGAAAAGCAAGAAGCCCTTACACAGCCTACCCTCCCCGTTCCCCGTGCTATCCTTCAGAAGCGGCCGCTTCTAACTGGTTTATTGCAGTGTGATTTTGAATATCTGGATTTTATATTACTTTGACCAAAACGTTTAGCAGTGTAATTATTAAATAATCTCTCTTGGAATTCAGTGGAGGAGAAGTTGCCAGGGTTTTGTTATGTGCTGCTTCTGTGCCAGTCACTGTGACGGGCAGTTAGTGCTGCCAGGAAACTATCTGGAAGGGGAGGAGATAGGACAGCATGGTGAGTGCTTTCGGGATCACTGGAGAGAGAAGCACCCGCCTCTCTTGGCATGAGCATCGGTGAAGACTTTGTGGAGAAGGTCCATTTGAGCAGAGATGAAGGTGGAACCTGGTTTGGCAGGGCAAGGGAAAGGTACTCCTGTCAGTGGCAGGACCAAAATGTCAAGTGCAGGAGCATGGCCACCTGGAGCTGCAGAAGACTGGAGGGTAAAATTTGGAGTTGGAGGTGGAGTGTGGCAGAGAGTGAGGGTGCTGCATGCTGCGTCAAAAAATTTGGATCTCGTCTGAGAATGGGGAACCATTGAAGGATTTTAGTAGCAAAGCAACATGGATATGTTTGTATTTTGTTAAGATCAGTCTCAAAGCAGTGTGCAGAGTGGATCGCATAGCTTGAGACTCTAGGAAAGGATTGTGGCAATCTAGGTGAGAAATGGCAACAACCTGCCTCAAGGCAATAACAGAAGCCCTGGGGTGGGATTGGGGTGAGAAATAAAAAGGAGGTAAGCTTGACAGCCTTGGAGGGAAGGGAAAAGTCAAAGCAGAGCCCCTGATTTCTGGTTTGGCCAGTTGATGGGTAGTGACACCTACACATGGGGCACAAGTCCAGGGAATAAAGAGGGTTTTAAGGTCATTTCCGATTTATGGAATCTTATTTGGCTTTGAAGACATCTCAGGGGAGACCTCAGTGCAGCTAGAATCAGGGGAGACTGTTGCTTACCAGCTTTGTCACCTTTTGCAGTTTACTTATCAACTCCAAGCCCAGGTTTCTTATTCGGATGATGATGCTATCTATGAAGGGGCCTATGATCATTGATAGGAGGCTCATCTTTGGCTTCTCCTTCCTTTGGGATTCAGAAGGACGAGCATGTCTTCAGACTTGTGGCTTTTTGTGTGAATCAGGCTGTTTGGGGTAATGCAGAGTCATATGGAAAACAAGTATTTAAGAAACTACATTGTGTGTAGCTCATTACTGCAAGCCACCGTAGATAGCTTAGAATTTTATTTATCATTGCAAAACACCTTTGCTTTTCTGGTCACTGCATGTCACCACTTAATATTGATTTTCTCCCTTATTTAGAAAGCATGCACCTTCATCAAATCTAACCTTGATCCCAGCAACGTGGATTCCCTCTTCTATGCTGCCCAGTCCAGCCAGGCCCTCTCAGGGTGTGAGGTGAGTCCAGATTTTCTTAAACCGACATTTGCTTTAAACTGTAAATCACATTTTTAAAGGGGAGGGTCATGTCAGATTATTATTTTGTGTATGAATGTGTGTGGTGCTGGGGATTAAATCCAGGGTTCATGCATGCTAAGCAAGCACCCTACCACTGAGCTAATGCCCTAGTTCCCTGAATTCTCTCTTCTCTCTCTCTCTCTCTCTCTCTCTCTCTCTCTCTCTCTCTCTGGTACTAGGGATTGAATCCACCCTAGCCCTTTTCATTTTTTATTTTGAGACAGGTCTCACTAAGTTGCCCAGGCTGGCCTTGAACTTGTGCCCTCCTAAATTGCTGGGATTACGTATGTGTACCACTGTGCTAATTTATTGTGTTTTTTTGTAAACAATGAGACTCTAGTGGTGTGAAAGCAATTCTTTCTATGATAATTTTTAAAAGATAGTATAGTTTGTTTATTTTTCCCCCGAGTTTTCACTTTTTAAATAAAGTTTTTCCTGCAGTTGTTGCCTTTCTTCTGTTTTGTTGTTGTTTGTTTGTTTTTTTTTTTTTTTGGGGGGGGGGGTACCAGGGATTGAACTCAAGGGCACTTGACCACTGAGCCACAACTCCAACCTAGGGTCTCGCTGAGTTGCTTAGCGCCTCGCCTTTGCTAAGGCTGGCTCTAAACTTGTGATCCTCCTATCTCAGCCTCCTGTGCTGCTGGAATTACAGGCATGTGCCACCGTGTCCAGCATTATTATTTTATTTTATTTTTTTTATTTACATGTGGTGCTGAGAATTGAACACAGTGCCTCACATATGCCAGTCAAGTGCTCTACCACTGAGCCACAACCCCAACCCCTGTTGCCTCTCTTCTGGGAGGCTTTGAGTTTTTCTTTACATTTCCCTTTAACATTTAAAAATGCTTGAAGAGGCTGGGTGTGATGGTGTACGCCTGTAATCCCAGAAACTTGGAAGACTGAGGCAGGAGGATTGCAAGTTCGAGGCAAGCCTCAGCAACTTAATGAGACCCTGCCTCAAAATGGGGATGTGGCTCAGTGGAAAGCACCCTGGTTCAATCCCCTGTACCAAAAAGGAGAGAAGGAAGGAAAG
This sequence comes from Urocitellus parryii, assembly GCF_045843805.1. Classification (NCBI taxonomy): domain Eukaryota; kingdom Metazoa; phylum Chordata; class Mammalia; order Rodentia; family Sciuridae; genus Urocitellus; species Urocitellus parryii. The sequence goes on from NC_135536.1 coordinate 178,761,591, forward strand.
AAAGAAGGGATGTTGTTCAGTGGTAAAATGCCCAAGTTCAATTCCCAGTTTAAAAAAAAAAAAATCACTGTGTATCCCCAGATATCTGGGTCATTTTAGTAAATGAAGTTTACTAAACTACGGAAGTAAACAAGACCACAGTAACTTGTCAGCCTCTTTTGGAAGGGGTTATGCTGAGGGTTTACAAGAATTCTGACATCTGGGGACTGGGGGTGGTGAGTATGTGCAAAATGGTTGTGACTGGCAGTGGCCAGAAACTCAGAACCTGTTCTAAACCTCTGAGTCTGCTATCTTTCCTAGATCTCTGTTTCAAATGAGACCAAAGATATGCTCCTGGCAGCTGTCAGTGAAGACTCTTCTGTTGTCCAGATCTACCACGCTGTCGCAGCCCTCAGTGGCTTGGGCCTTCCCTTGGCATCCCAGGAAGCACTCGGGGCCCTCACTGCTCGCCTAGGCAAGGAAGAGACTGTGCTGGCGTGAGTTGTCAATTTAAGCCTTCTTAGGCCTCCTATCCCAAGATGGCTCATTCTCGGTTCAGCAGATATTTCCTGGGCACCTATTCTAAGCCACATGTTCTGCTACACATGTCAGACACAACACTGAATTAGGCAGTAAGGTCCCTTCCTTGGTGGAGCTAACAAAGACATGGCCTTCTGCATGCTGCTCAGGTAGAAGGCAAGTACAGAGCCGGAGCATAAACCCACTACTACACAGAGACACCATCTTCTTTTTAGGTTAGAGGGTAGAAACTTAGAGTGAGTCCATTGAGCTCGGAAATTTCTTGGGGTTCGGCCAGGGCATAGTGAGATATTGGCAATGGGAGCTCTGTGAAAAAGTGGGGCTTGTGGTATCCTTAGAAGTTGTGAGAGATGGCATCTGGAGGGGAGAGTGTAGAATATTCTAGGAATTAGGACCCTGCTGCTTACTCTGCAAGACGCAAAAGTGAAGGAGAAGCCCCCTCAGGAAAAGTACTTGGAGCAACTCTCACTTTTATTAAAATGGTATCTGGTCACTGACTTCAGGATATTTGTTAAATTTAAAAGTAATGATGTGTAATTTTTTTCTTTAACTAAACAAGTCATTTAAAACAATTTTTCAGGGCTGGGGTTGTGGCTCTGTGGTAGAGCACTTGCCTCGCATGAGTGAGGCACTGGGTTTGATCCTCAGCACCAAATTTAAAAAAATAAAGATATTGTGTCCATCTACAATTAAGAGAATATTTTTAGAAAACAACTTTTCATTTTCTATGTTTCCCATTTAATGTCAACCCATAAAGAGGGTATGGAGGGCTGGGGTTGGGGCTCGGTGGTAGAGCGCTCGCCTAGCACGTGCAAGGCACTGAGTTCTATCCTCAGCACCACATAAAAATAAATAAATAAAATAAAGGTATTGTGTCAACTAACTAAAAAAAAAAAAAAAAAAAAAAGGGTGTGGAGTGCCTGTTAATTGTATAGCAAGAGGTTGGTGACACTGATTCTCACTTTCAGGACAGTGAGATCATTTCCCAGGGCTTTGGCCAACAATCAGATTGTCTCTAAACTTGCAGCTTTGATAAGGACAGATTTTGCAGTATTTGGGTATTCTTTGTCATTCCCCCACTCTACTCACATTCACATGGTTGGCACTCGGTAACTTCAGGGCTGATTCTTTCCTGGGCTAATGTTTCATACACACTTTGCCAGGTGCTTGGCCCTTGTGGTCCTTCGATTTCAGGCCATACATTTTTATTGCTGTTCATTATCCCTTTTGGTAGAATGCTCCCCTTGTTACTACCATCTCATGTCATGTCTTCAGTGTTAGTCCCTTACTCTGATGCCACCACTTTCTACCAAAAAACCCCCTCATTTCCTCTAAACAAAAAGGGAAATCTCCTTCCTCAAAAACCCTAGAATAAGAAGTAGTACAAAGGAGTCAGGCAGATGTGCATTTGAACACCAGCTGTGTTCCTTCCTTGCTGTGTGATTTTGGGCAAGTTACTAAGTTCTATTGAGCCTCACCTGTAAAAAAGACCAGAAATCTTTACATCACAGAGCAGAAGCAGATGTTAGGATCAAATGAGATGATGAGTGTGGAGAGCCTAGCCCAGTGTCTGCTCTTGGTGGCATGCAGGATGCAGAGATCCTTCCCTAGAGCATTTCTCATTAGGGAGCTGGCTACTTCCTTGGTTGTATTATAACTGTTTCTATTTTAGGTCTTAGCCTTCTTTATTTGCAGTACTCATGGAGCCTGGCATGTTGAATGTGCCTAACAAAGGATTAATAAAGGTGAAACTACTCTATAAGAAAGCTTATAGGAAGACAGAACACATGTTTTGAATCAAATAGAACTCTTCAAATCCAGACTCTTCTACTCTATACCTTTGTTATCACAAGTGGGCTGTTTAACGCCCCTAAACCTAAACCTCAGTTCTTTCACAAGTAAAACCCACAGAATTTTATCTACTTCATGGAGTTATTATGTCGATCAAACTGGTAGATCCTTTTATATTGTTATTGCTTATTTGCCCCATTTAGGGAAATCTGATATGCATTAGAACTCTTTGGGCCCTCTATATTTAAGTGAAGTTATCCTAGGAAGTGTATGTTCATAAGCCTGACCTGAAAGAGAAAATATTTATGGGTTTAAATGAGCCATCTGAAAAGATGTCTCTTGAAAACCAATTTCTCTGAGTCATCTGCTTTATATTAGGAAAACAGAATCTGCTTTGAATCTGTTTGAATATAGTACTCTAGAGAGAAAGAAATCACTGGCTGGGGAATAAGTAATTAAAGCCTGTGACAAAACTTTTCTAAAGCTAAATGGATTAATTTCATTTTAAATTTCCAAGGTTGTTACCAGCATGGCAGTCAGTCATTCCAAAGAAGAGAAAAATGATGTCTTAATTGATAAATTCTTTCTAGGCTATCTTAGCAGTCTTTTCTGAGCTCAGCATTTGTATAGGCAGATGTGGGATTTTTATCTTGTTCAGAAATTCAGGTTTCATTTTCCCAAGTGCATTATAACAACAAGTATCCCATAGGAGTCATTGAAAGCTCATGGGGCTTCTCTCTGTGAATTGTGACTCCTGTTTTCCAACTTTTCATCCTAATGGAATTAGTTTTCAATAGAAGAAATCTAAATTGCTATGATCTGGACATAAGTAGACAGATTCCCTGCTCTACATTCCCTGACATGCTGACTTGATAAGTGGTGGTTTGCACTAGGATCTGTCATCTCAGGAATTAGGGCTGGAGCTGTCTGTCTGACCACCAGGGGGCCTCAGCTTTCCTCTTTTGACCCTGAGAAGTACCATTTATATTTTCCAAACTATTTGCATCAAGAGAATATAATGAAAAATCATGTATATACACCTGTAACCTTCCACCTAAAAGGGTTTATCTTCCGGGAATACACTCATAAATAGGCAAAAATATATGAATAAGCCATAAAAATGAGTGAAGCACTGATACATGCTACAACATGGATGAATCTCAAAAACATGCTGAGTCAAAGACGTCAGACATTAAAGATCACATATTTGTATGATACCATTTGTCTGACATATCCAGGATAGATAAATCCTTAGAGACAACTTAGCTGGAGGGTTCCAGAGACTGGGAGAAGGCAGAATGGGAGACTGATTAATGGGTATAGGATTTTATTTTGGACAGATAGAAATGTTTTGGATCTAGACAGAGGTAGTAGTTGTACAAGATTGCGAATGTTGTAAGTGCCACTGAATTATTCACTTTAAAAATGGTTAATTTTGTTTATGAATTTCACCTCCATAAATTTTGAAAAATTTATGTGTGAATAAAGATTATCAGTTATAGTATTATAAGATCTAGTTTAAAAAATATCTATCAAGCCAGACATGGTTGTGCATGCCTGTAATCCCAGCAGGTCAGGGGGCTAAGGCAGGAGGATTGCAAGTTCAAAGCCAGCTTCAGCAACTTAGTGAGGTCCTAAGTAACTTAGCGAGACCCTGTTTCAAAAGAAAACATTAAAAAAGGCTGGGGAAGTGTCTTAGAAGTTAAGCACACCTGGCTCAGTGGTTAAGTGCCTCTGAGTTCAAACCCTGGTACCAAAACAAAAAACTATCAATTGGAAATTAAGTGAGGAAATTGTGGTACATTTAGGCAGTCTAACACTGTGTTGTGTTAGTCAGCTTCTCATATCTATGACCAAAATACCTGACAATAACAGCTTAGAGGAGGAAAGATAATTTGGGCTCACAGTTTCAGAGGTTCAGTCCACGGTCAACTGCTCCATTGCTCTGGTCCTGAGGTGAGATAGATGGGAGAGTGTGGTCATGATGGAAGAGTGTGGCAGAGGAAAACTGCATAGCTCATGACAGGTGGAAAGCAGAAAGAGAGCGCAGAAGGAGCCAGGGACAAAATCTATGATCCCAAGACATACTTCCAGTGACCCACTTCCTCCATGTCCCGCCAGCCTACAGCTACCTCCCAGTAATCCACTGATGGGGTTGCCTGCCTCATAATCTTATAATTTCACCTCCTGCATTGATATGTGAGCTTTTGGGATGGGGAGAATGCCTCATATCCAAACTATAATTGTTAGTAATAATGAAGTACATTTATATGTATTCATACGGAACCGTATCTTTTAAGGGTAGCTATTATAGGAATTTTAACTTTTTTTAGTAATATTTATTTGAATTTTTGACAAATAATGTTCTTTTATAGTAAAAATAAATGGTAGAAAAAGAAAATAAGATTAAAATTGGTTTAGGAACAGATCTTTGCTCTTATTTAATGCCTGAAGGATTAGTGGCACTTAGGTCTCCCAGGAGCACAAGTGTTAACCATTTAGCACATATTTCCTGAATTATTGTATCTTTAGGTTGCATTATTCTTGTTTCAGAATAGTTGACCCAGATTCTATTCAACAGTGTCACATGTAGATTCCACATTATCTCTTTGTCTTGAGTAAGAAAAGTTAAAAAATTAACAGACAGCCAGTTTGGGCCACGTATACATTTGGAATGCCAAATACACCTTGGTCGATTCGAGTGCTAGTCTCCCTAAGAGGATATCCCTTATAAAGTTAACTAATTGCAGTGTTCTACTGTTTCCCTTCCAGAACAATCCAGGCTCTGCAGACAGCATCCCATCTGTCCCAGCAAGCCGACCTGAGGAACATTGTGGAGGAGATTGAGGTCAGAACTGTTTTGCCAAATAGGTCTCCCAGCTCCAATCTTTGACACCTTTTAGGAAAAGAATCTTGCAGCTAGACATGCCCGATTTGTTATACCCACTTATATTTTAAATCCATAGTATGCTTATGTTATTTGTGTTGGAGCAATAATATGTCCGAGGGAATATTTGTTAGGCTGATATAGTTACATCATAAAATAGGTAACATTGTTTTTCCAGCCTTTTGTAGAGGTAATCTAATCTCCCAGGTTTTTGGAGCCCAACAAATGTAAAATTCAAATGCTTTTTTCCTACTACTTACCACTTTTCAATCCATGGCAAGTTCTTTAATAGCTCTGAGCTTCAATTTCTATATTTGGTTGTTGCAAGAACAAGTGAGGTTCTAAAGAGCCTCATACAGGCCAGGCACATCTGTAATCCCAGCTGTTTGAGAGGCAGAGGTAGGAGGTCTATAATTTCAAGGCTGGCCTGGCAACTTATCCGGTATCAAAACTTTAAAAAATAAAAATAAAAAGTGTTGGGAATGTAGCTTAGTGCTAGAGTAGCCCTGGGTTCAATTCCCAATATTGTAAAAACAAGGTAAAATAAAAAAGAGCCTAGTACCTAATAGGTGCTCAGTAAATGACCACTGTGGTTTTTATTATTCTATGCTTTGGTAAGAATGTCTTACTCAGGCCGGGGCTGTGGTTCAGTGGTAGAGCATTTTCGAAGCATGTGTGAGGCACTGGGTTCAGTCCCTGGCACCACATAAAAAAATTAACAAATAAAATAAAAATATTGTGTCCATTTATAACTAAAAAAAAAAAAAAAAGAATGTCTTGCTCCTCAGGGCCCACTCTCCTGGACTGCAGAGGCAACTGTGACATTCACCACTGACACTGTCATGAGTGGGTGCTTCACTAGGTGCCTAGATGTGTTGCCCAGGAGAGCAGTATGTCTCTTTCAGAGCTTTGACCAAGAAAGAGAAATGCTGTGCTTCACAGGTTGTAGGTGACTGGATGGCGATGGAATCCATCTGGGCGGAAATGCGTCCTGGGTGCACCGCAGCCTGGCCTGCTGACCTTCTGCCCAGAGTGGCTGGTGTCATTAGTACCACTGCTCCTGCGCTTGGGCGGGAATACAGGGGCCAGGGAAGGTGCACTCTCAGAGCCGCCCAGGACACCGTTCTATGCACGTGTTTCCATGATGTATTTGGCCCTGCCTAAGCACCATTTCTGATAAAGTATCAAGTGACTGAGGTGGTCTTCAGATTTAGAAGGAAAGAGTTCTCAAAACCATCTATCTGCACTGGGGTGACCGTGGTTTGTATGTCTCTGTGATCACTCGACTTCCGGTAAGCTTTTGTTTTGTTGTCACAGGACCTTGTTGCTCGCCTGGATGAACTGGGGGGTGTGTATCTCCAGTTTGAAGAAGGATTGGAAACCACAGCGTTATTTGTTGCTGCCACCTACAAGCTCATGGACCACGTGGGGACTGTGCCATCCATTAAGGAGGTGCCAATCTAATAGTCTCTGGCTTGGAACAAATGGCATTGTCAACTTCAGCTGCTAAGGATAGATGTTTTCAAAAACAAATGTTCAAATGACACATGTTCAAATGACACTTTGGGCGTTGTCATTTAATTCCTTGAGTTAGGCATCAAGGATGAGAAATAGAGGATGTGATGCCTGAATTAAGAAATCGGTTGTCCAGTGTGACAGACATATAAACAAATTGTTGCACCTGCTTTAAGTGGGGCACATAGGTGTCATGCAGTAATGGCAAGAAGGCCAGGCGTGTTATGCTTGTCTCATCTTCCTTTTCCTCCTGAGAACCCCTTCCTGCTTATCTTCTAAATGCTCTCCACTTTGGTGATCTGTGCAAATCTTTCTCTCAGAAGTGCCCTGGACTTCAACACTGCCTGTTGTCTTCTCTTCCCTCCTACTTGGCAGTGGCTAAATCTGAGCTCATCTTGGCTGATGGACATGGTTCGTAGAGAGGCATGTGTGTCCAACAGACACTTCAAGAGTTCATCTCCCCACCCCCAAAGGAGCTTATTAAACTGAACAAACCTTTAGTTGGAATGTGTGTGGGAAGTCTTTGAGTAGGACCTTTATTGTACACCTTGTGTGTATGGTTACCAACACTTGATCTTAAGTACAAGCTGCCATTATTTAAATTTTCAGAGGACTGGATTGGGTTTAAAGCTAGAACTTTCACTCTTTTATGCATTATGAGTTTTGTGGCAAGTTTCTTTTAAGTAGACTGCTAATACTGTCTTGGATAATTTGAATTAAATTCATATTTTCTTCACAGGATATGATCTAATAATTTATTCATGTATTTACATTCTTAGTGTTTTGGTTCCTTCATCCTAAGTGTAGGAGTTCTGGAAGTATCACTCTCACTTTTAATTTCATTTATGGATAAAAAGGCAGGAATGCAGGGTCTTATACAAATTTGGGGGGGATTCTCCTATACATAGAAAAGCAGATAAATTGATGACATTCTACATATACGACTTAAACTTTCTCTTGCTGCATTTCCAAGCTTCTGCTAACCAGGTTGGCTAGAGTAATTTTGCTGTCACTGCTTTTGACACAACAATTCTAGTGAATAGTTCCCTATTTTAACATGTCAACAGCCTAGTGATGGAAAAATGTAATTGGTACAATTAAAGAAAATTATTTCATGTCGACTGTGAATAACACTGTCAGGAACAAGGGAGCTCTTTTGTTAGATGGTGGATTTTAAAAAACAAAACTGATTGAAGTGGAAAATGTTTCCTCCTAAGCAAACAACCTGCAGAATTTTAATCATGCTTTTTGGGTTCCACTTGTTTTAAAAATTGCTTTTAGTTTTCTCCTTTAAGCAGCCCGTTAGTACTTAATGGAGAGTTATTTTAGTTTTTTTCCTGCTGTACATTTTGCTATAAAGTTTGGTCTTCTACAACAGAGTTGGCCCTAATTTGCTACTTATATGTTGGTTAGGAAGGATGGGAGTTTAGCTGGGAGGGTTTTGGGAATCAGCAAAGTACAGGTTTTCTTGTGGCAGGACTCTGGAGATAAGCCTGCATCAGAATTTTGGTCTTGGTGTTTTTCTTCCTTCCTTCCCTCACTCCCTGCTTCTTCCTTCTTCTTTTTCTTTTTTTTTTTTTTTCTGTTACAACTTGTCACTATAATTTAACTTGCTATTAGCCTCAGTTTCCCCATTTGGAAAACATTGATAATATCAGTCTTTCAGGATTTTTTCCAAGATTTTATGTAGTACATATGAAGCATCATAGTACCTGGCACATGTAGGCATTTAACAAATGGTTACTGTTAATGTTTGTTTGTTTCTTTCTTTCTTTGTGGTGCTGGGGACTGAACCATGGGTCTTGTGCATGTGAGGCAAGCACTCTACCAACTGAGCTATATCCCTAGCCCCCCGTTAATATGAATTTTGTAGTACACTTGTATATCTCAGGAGTTATCTGAAAATGCTTTGGGTTTATATAGATTGACATTAAAGATTGACAAATAAAGAGCATGAATTTCAATTTATAATAGGAGATAGAAAAAAAATTAAACTGAAGTTTTAAGTTTGAATCAGCATATTTGTTTTCCCCTCTACAGCTTTGGCTTAACAGTTGGAACCACTTTCATCTGAACACCTGACACATATAAGAAATGACTAAAATCCCATGGGGAGGAAAGGGCTTTCTACTTCCTGCAGAGAGAGATCTGAACTGCCATTTCCCTTTTCTTTCAGGACCAGGTCATCCAGCTAATGAACACAATCTTCAGTAAGAAGAACTTTGAGTCACTCTCAGAAGCTTTCAGTGTGGCCTGTGCTGCTGCTGCACTCTCCCAGAATCAATACCATGTGCCAGTTGTAGTTGTTCCTGAGGGCCCCGCTTCTGCTACTCACGATCAGGCTATCCTGAGGGTATGACCTCTATGCCAAGATATGCTGCTTTGGTGCCATTTCTAGTGCAAGCTTTCAGAAAGCCAATTGTAGCCCTGCAAGGACATACCCATGAAAAATAGGGCAAGGCTCATTTCTCTTAGCCTGGAGATGGGACATGACCACTGGAGATCTAGTAACAGACCTTGCAAATCTATCAAAAAACATTTGTTTCCCTAGAAGATTTTAAATAGTACAGGCTTTCAATAAATTAAGTATAAGAAAATTACATTTCTAGGCCTTTGACTCCAGATATAAAGAGAAGTCTTGCTTCTAAAATACATTTCCCAGTGCCAGAATTCTTCAGATACATGGTTTTAAGGCAGCTGTTTTAATTCTCCAATAATTCTGGTGTTCGTAATTGTTAAAATAAGCATAGGCCTCCTCTGTGCTGGTGGGGGATCTTTATGCCTCTTCTAGCACAGTATTCTCTCTCCCTCAGCAGTGTTCATCTTTTGTGTTAATCTTTAAAGAACAAATGCACAAACCTTGAATACATCTAGAATTTTCACTTCAAACAAAGCATTTCTTGCTGTTGTTTGGAAACCACTGATAAAACAAGATCTTTACAGAAATTAGCATTTTGTTTTGTCTCAATATTGGGGTTCTTCCACGTAGTATAGTCCCTTATAACCCATGTGTTCTTTGGTGACCCCTGCAGATATTCTCCTGCAGAAACGCCCTCTAATTTCAAAATTGTCTCTCCTCACTCTTCATATAATCCATATCCCCTCAAGAGTGTGGTGAGAAATAACTTGATTAATATAGTTCATTGGAGGGGCTGTTGTGGCTGGAAGAATAACATGGGGAATGTATTGGTGATGAAACCAGGACTGGAGTGTGAGTCCTGGCTCAAACCTCTTAATGGTCATGTCCTTAACCTCTCAGCCTCAGGTTCTTCATCTGTAACATAGGAATTACACTACCCATTAAATACAGTTGATGAGAGGTTTAATGTTATCCTTGTTTCTTCAATTTTACCATTGCTTATCCCTACCTAAAATATTTTTCTTGATACAAACATATCTGTGTGTGTAGATATCATACGTGTATATATATATACATGCATGTGTGTATATATACACATATATGATATCTAACAGAAAGAAAAGAAATATATATATTTTAGAGGTACTTTAATAGAGTGGATAGAATAGGAAATGAGAAAGAAGGAAATACAACTGTATAATTTGGAACCGATCTTTTCTTTCCTTGGATTCTAGTTTCCTTCTCTGAAAACTGAGACAATTGGGCAAGGTCATCTTTAGGATCCCTCCCAGCTCTAGCGTTCTCTGATCTATTTCATTCCTGATTGGATTGTATTTTTCCTGTATTTGATTTTGATCTCTGATAGGTAGCAATCCAAAGTTAGGGAAGATTCCCAAAGTGAGACATTCATTCTGCAGAGCTTGCTTCCAATAGGTAAAGCAACCCTGAAGCAAAATTCTCTATTACTTCAGTGTTTGTTATTTGTTTATTTATTTACTTATTTATTTTCAGTTGCAAGTTACCAATGTTCTGTCGCAGCCTCTGACTCAGGCCACTGTTAAGCTAGAACATGCTAAGTCTGTTGCTTCCAGAGCCACAGTCCTCCAAAGGACATTTTTCACCCTTGTAGGGTAAGTCCTGGGCATAGATATTTATGTAGGGCATCAGCTTATTTGTTTTGGGAAGTCAGATTAATAAGGTATTACCAAGATCATAAAACCAAATTTGCCTACATTCAGTAAAATCCTGTAGTTCAATATAAGAAAAGGATTTTAAAAACTAAAACAATTTTGATTTTACTGTTTCTTTCCCAATTTCTAGTTGGCTCTATCTTGTCTTTGTGATATAAATGACTATTTTAAATTTTTTTTTTCTGATGTATGAGTACTGAGAGCTTATAATTAGAATAATCAGAAAAGCACTAAAAAAAAAATCTATGAATCACTCATGATTCCATCACCCAGGGATAAGTGCTGCTAACATTTTATAGTCTTTTCTGTCAGTCTTTTTTCTATGCATATAAATACATATTTAAAATTGAATTAGGATTATATTTTCTCTGTTATAGTGTATAACATGAACATGTTCACAGAGGGTTAAGTATTCTAAAATCACTTTTTTTAATATTTATTATCCTTAGCACCACATAAAAATAAATAAATAAATAAAATAAAGGTATTGTATCCAACTACAACTAAAAAATTAAAAAAAAAAAAAACAAAAAAAACCAGAGTCTCACCAAGTTATTTAGCACCTTGCTAAGTTGCTGAGACTGACCTCAAACTTGTGATCCTCCTCTGCCTCGGCCTCCTGAGTTGCTGGAATTATAGGTGTGTGCCACCATGCCTAGTTATGAATCATTTCTATTTTAAAGAGAATACCAATACTTTTATTTATTTATTTTTATGTGGTACTGAGGATCAAACCCAGTGCCTTACACATGCTAAGCAAGTGCTCTGTCACTGAGCTACAATTCCAGCCCTCTCATGGTTTTTGTTTGTTGTTAAACATAACTGGGGGCTTTGGATGTGGCTCAATGGTAGGGAACTCACCTAGCATGCTTTAGGCTCTAGGTTGAATCCCCATCACTGCAAAAACAAACAAGACATAATTGGAATCATACTATAGACTTACCTGTTTTGCATTAAATTGTGGGATGCTACCAGAGGGAGGGACAATTTTAGAAGTGAAGGGGAAACAAACGAAAAGAAACTTTGGAAACTTGGGAGAAGAGGTGATTGTAGATAGTTTTTACATTTTCTGCACATTGTCGTCTGTAAGTGAGCAGGAGTTGCCCGAGAGAGGTGGGAAGGTGAGACGTTGAAGAGTGGTACAGCCCTGGTCGGTCTCAAGGAGACGCTTTGTAGCCCCTCTTTGTCATGTTCATGACTTTCCTATGTGAATTCTTGCTAACCTGCTGTCATTCTTAACAGGGATGTTTTTGAACTAAACTTCGTGAATGTCAAATTTTCCAGTGGTTATTATGACTTCTCTGTCAGAGTTGAAGGTGACAACCGTTATATTGCAAACACTGTGGAGGTAAGTGCTTTTCTCATCACCCCCATTGCCATTTTAATATGACCAAAGAATTGGTCAGGTGCGCAGCACAATCATCTGATATGTTTATTGACTTCTCTTTGGGGCCATGTTAACACCACTGTTAACAGAGGGATAGGTTTAAATTATGTTGTTTGACAGATTTCGCCAAAGCAATGAATCAGAAATTTGATCAGAGCAAGTTTTGTTGTTGTTGTTAGTTATTTTCTATCATAATTTTGCATTACTGTCCCGTCCTCCTCCCCCATGCTAAGGGTTTAACCCAGAACCTCATACATGTCCTGCTGAGGTACATCCTTAACCCCTGGCTTACATAAAATTTAGGAAGTAGAAAAATAAAAATCTCCCATATTTCTGCTAAGACATAAATAATCTTAAAGTGTTTTGTTTAGGAGATTTAGAAAAGTGCTTGGTGCCAATTAGGTGATGAAAAGCATCACATACACATATATGACACTGTAATGAGACTGTCAGTATAAAAGTCATAAAAGAAAATCTGTAATCTTTCATGATGAACTATGTTTCAGATCTTTATCTAACTCCAGTTGGGTTGAAAATCCAAGTAGCTTTAAAGACAAAGCTAAGTCTCATTTATCTGATGCTGTATGGGAATGGGGTATTTCATGTTGGGGTTTTCCCCAGCTAATTAAAGTTCACCCCTGCAAGCCCTGTGGCTTCCATTTTATCATCTGTAGGTGTAAGAATATTGAAGGTGAATCACATTTTACTGCTTTCTTAAACTGTGGAGTACGGTTGAACCCTTTCCTACTCTGAGATTCATCAGTATGAACCCCTTATGGAATGCCTGTGACATGAGAAACACAGTCCTTTGTATTTTTGCTTACATTATTTCACTCTTACAGCAACCCTGAGAGGTGGGTTGAGTCATATTCACTTTGTACACGAGGCTTAAAGGGGTGGATTAAGTTGTTCCAGGTCATCTGGTCTATTGAGTGGATCCTCGCACGATCCCAGCCTGGTGAACACAGAGCCAGCCTCAGAGGCTGCACAGCTGGTATGGTTCTGGCCCATTTCTTGAGAGCTTATTTGGAGGTTCTAGCAAGGGAGCACAGCTACTCGTATACCCTTGACCGAAGAACGGTCCTCCTCTATCGGGGAAGGTCATCCTCTTCAGGAGGGATGCACTTGGAGCGGTGAGGGAGGAAGGGGACACCTGCCTAACCAGCCAGATCAGCCGAATCAACCCTGGCGATCAATGGGGTGACAGATGTCACAGCCAGATCGCCCTCACATCCTGGCCCATTTCTTTATCAGTTTTTGAGTCAGGGTCTCACTGTGTTGCTTAGGCTGGCTTCAAACTTCTGGATCTGGGCCATCCCTCCTGCATCATCCTCCTGAGTAGCTGGACTGTGGCATGTGTTAGTGCAGCCAGCTTTACCCTTTCTAGGATGCCACTTTTCCTTCCTTGTCCGCCCCTCGCAGCAGTGATTTCTCCGTGTTTCGCCTGCTGTCGTTGCTGCATCTACTTGACTACATTTTCATGCTTTCCTGCTTTGTTGAACAGGAGTCTTGGTGTGGCACTGTGTCTTTCCTGAGATAGTAAATGTATGTTGTTTGTGACAGTATTTTCTTTTTTATTCAGATGTCATTTTCCTCTCAGTTTTCTTCTTTAATCTATTTTTTAGTCTTCATTTTGAAATAATTTCATTCTTAATATGCAAAAAATAGTATGTAGAATGCCTGCCTCTTTCTATATATTTCACTCAGCTTCCCCAAATATTAACATCTTAATAAACTATAATAGAATTATCATTACCAGGAAATTACATTGACACAATACTATTAACTAATCTTTAGACATTAATACATATTTTGTCAGGGTCACATATTTCTTTAGCTGTCACTTCCCTTCAGTGTCCTCTATTTTAACATATTTCCTTTTTTTTTCCCCATGACCTTGACACTTGAAGAGTCCTTTGTAGAATATCCTTCAATTTGAGTTTGTCTGATGTTTCCTCATGATTGAATTCAGGTCATGTGTTTTTGGCAAGAATACTGCAAAAGCAATGTCGTCCTTCTCAGTGTATCAAATCAAGAGGTATATATCATGGGTGTTGGAGATGGCAGAGCATGTGCTTAGCATGCACAAAGCCTGTGCTCATTTCTCAGCACCAAAACAAACAACAACAAAAAACAAGAACAAGAAGTATATGGTGTTGATAAGTTGATAAGGTGGTGATCAACCTGCTAAGGTGGTGTGTGCTAGGTTTCTCAACTCTTATATTGCTGTCTTTCTGCTTTTTATGATATGTCTTATGGGTGTATTGAGATGCCTTGGGGCTAGGGTTGCGGCTTGGTGGTAGAGCACTTGCCTAGCATGTGTGAGGCACTGGGTTCGATTCTCACACTACATAAATAAACAAATAAAAGTATTATGTCTATCTACAACTAAAGATATTAAAAAGAGAGAGAGAGAGAGAGAGATCTTATTTGCAACCTTACACATTAATGATCCTGATGATCTTCTCTGTAGCAGTTATTGTGGTATTTGCCAGAAGGCAGTTTTTGCTTTCATTCTTTCTGCATTTATTTATTGGAATTCTATAAGGAAAAAAAAAACTGTCCCTTGTCTTTTGTTTATGCAAGTATTTATAATAAATGTCATTTATTATATTTATAATGTGTAATTTATATAACATGTTTACACTGTGGGTGTTTATTTGGGCATAGAGGTTAGGAACCATTACTGTCATTTATTTTGTTGCTGGTTTGGCCTTTGGGAGAGCTACTCAGCATGGCTCCTTTGACACTTTCTTTTAATGAAAAGAGTAGGCAGTTAGAAGGTTTGACCTTTTCAAAAATAGGACATTACTTAACACACATAGATTAAGCACTTGTTTTAAAATTTGGCAGGAAGGGAGATGTTTTCTGGAATTCTTGTCACTTTTTCATGTCTGACCTTTTGGGCCTGAGACATCCGATGATCCTAGTCCACTTGCTAGCTCTCAATTTGAGTGGAACTGCTGTAGTGTTTACCTTGAACCTTTAAAATCCAGATTCTTGTAGTTTGAGTTTTCTTCATTAAGAAGCCTTATTTGGGGCTAGGGTTATGGCTTGGTGGTAGAGCACTTGCCTAGCACATGTGAGGCACTGGGTTTGATTCTCAGCACCCCATAAATAAACAAATAAAGGTATTATGTCTATCTACAACTGAAAATATTTAAGAGAGAGAGAGAGAGAGAGATCTTATTTGCAACCTTACACATTAAAGACAGCCCTTACTTCCCCTCTGCACCTTCTTCCTTCCACCTTCCTCATTTTGGATGCCCCGTCCAGCTTCAGCGACAGGCTCCTTCCTCACAGTTGCTCCTACCCACTTCCTTTCTTTTCACCTCTAAATTCTAGTCAGTCTCCCCAAGACCTGCTCATCCTCACTCCAAATGTCTTTTCCATGAGTCTTTTGTTGTTGCTTTGTTAGGTATTTCCAAATTGCTCTTTTCTTCATATTCTTAGCAGTAGTTAGTATTAGCAAAAAAAAAAATAGTTGGTATTATTGGTTTTTGAAAATCTGATGTCTATGAAATGGTATCTTCTTGTTTTTTGGGGGGGGAGTGCTGGGGATTGAACCCAGGGACTCTTAGCCACTGAGCCACATCCCAGCTCTTTTTAAATATTTTATTTAGAGACAGGGTCTCACTGAGTTGCTTAAAGCCTTAATAAGTTGCTGAGGCTGCCTCAGCCGCCTGAGCCGCTGGGATTACAGGTGCGCACCACTGTGCGTGGTTGGTATCTTCATGTCTTAATGTTTTTCCTTGGTTCCAAAAAGTTGAACATTCTTGTTTTCATTGTCCATTTAGGTTTCTTTTCTTATAAGTCGTCATACATCTTTGTTTTTCTTTTGGTTTGTTAGTCTATCATTGATTTTTTAAGAGTGATATATATTCTAGATACTGATCTTTAATTATAAGATGTCTTCTAACATACTTTATGATGTCTTTTGATGCACAAAAATTCATTTTAATGAAGCCTAATTTAGAAGTCCATTCCTAAATTTAAAAAAAAATTTTGTTGTTGTTGTAGATGAATACAATATCTTTATTTTTATTTATTTATATGCCAGGCAAGTGCTCCACCACTGAGTTACAACCCCAGCCCTCCTAAGTTGGTTTTGTTTTTGGTATCTTTAAAAGTTTCTTTGCTACCTCAAGGTCAAGAAAGTGTCCTCCAATGTGTTTTTCTGTTTTCTCTAAGGTGTTTTTTTCTTTTTATGTTTAGGGTTTGGGTCTACCTGAAGCCTGTTGGTCTTGCCCTGGTATTTTACACCCTGTCTCTGGTTGTGCTTGTTGCGGGTCTTACCATTGTTTGGTGTGTGCATTACTCTCACTGGGCTGGGACTTCCTGTGGGTAGAGACCAAATCATACTTTTTTTTTTTTTTTTTTTTTAAGAGAGAGAGAGAGAGAGAGAGAGAGAATTTTTTAATATGTATTTTTTAGTTCTCAGCGGACACAACATCTTTGTTTGTACGTGGTGTTGAGGATCGAACCCGGGCCGCACGCATGCCAGGCGAGCACGCTACCGCTTGAGCCACATCCCCAGCCCCCAAATCATACTTTTTTGGTGTTTGGTTTCCATCTTAGACCACTTAGAAGAAGAAAAGGATGCGGTGGTCTAAAGATGTTTTCCCATGTTCCATGGTCCTTAGAATGGGCTCTGTGGTAATTCACCTTCCAAAGGAAAACCTTGGCTTTATTATTTATTAAATACAGCTTTAATGAGATAATTAACATACCATAAAATGTATCCTTTAAAAGTATACAATACAGTGTTTTTAGTATATTCACAGAGTTGTGCAACCCTGACCAATACCAATTTTATCACCTAAAAAGCAACCCGCCATCTATTAGCAGTCCTTATGCAGTCTCTCTTAATTTGCTTTCTGTCTCTATGGTTTCCTTATTCAGAACATTTCATTAAAAGGAATCATATAATATGTTTCATAGAATGTGTTAATATCCAGCTTTTTTTCCCCCACTGAGCATGGCACTTTTAATTTCATTCATATTGTAGCATGTTTCAGTACTTTATTCTTTTTTATGGCTTAATAATAGTCCATTGTATGGCTATATCACATTTTGTTGATCCTTTCATCAGTCAATGACTATTTGAGCTTCCCTCCACTTCTGTGGGTGTCTGTCTGATGCTAGGAATTGAACCCAGGGCCTCATACTTGCTAAGAATGGGTATTTCCACTTTGGGGCACTTATGAATAATACTGCTCTGGCCATTCATGTACAAGTTTTTGTTTGAACACTTCTTGATTCTTGGAGGCAGATGTTTAGGAATAGAATTGCTGGGTCATGTGGTCACTTTAACTTATTAAAGAAACTAATAGAGTATTTTTCAAAACAGCACTCTCATTTTTACATTCCTACCTGCGTATGTGAGGCTTGTAATTTCTCGGCCTCTTCACCAACACCTCTTATTGTCTGTGTTTTGATCGTAACCATCCTAGCAGGTGTGAAGAGGTATTTTGTGGTTTTGACTTGCACATCCCTGATGGCTAATGATGTTGAGCACCTTTTTGTGTACTGTTGATCATTTCTGTGTCTTCTTTGGAGAAATATCTATTCAGATCATTTGCCCATTTAAAAAAAATATATATTTCAGGGATTGGGGTTGTGGCTCAGCGGTAGAACGCTCACCTAGCACGTGTGAGGCTCTGGGTTCGATCCTCAGCACCACATAAAAATGAATAAATAAGATAAAGGTACTGTATCCAACTACAACTAAAAAATAAAAATATTATATGTATGTTTGTGTATATAATTTCAACCTTATCTTTTTTTTTTTTTTTTTTTTTTTGCCTTTGTTAAGGAGAGCTTTTGTTTTGTTTTTCTGGGAGGGTTCCATTGATTGAACTCAGGGGCACTTGGCCACTGAGCCACATCCCTAGCCCTATTTGTATTTTGTTTAGACACAAGGTCTCACTGAGTTGCTTAGTGCCTCACTGTTGCTGAGGCTGGTTTTGAACTCGAGATCCTCCTGAGCCGCCGGGACTACAGGCGTGTGCCACTGCGCCCAGCTCTGTTGTTATCTTACTATATCATTGACTTATGTGAGTTCTTCATATATTCTGGCTAACAGTCCCTTATCAGATATATGGTTTACAAATATTTTCTCACAGTAGATTGTCTTTTTATTTTCTTAATGTTATCTTTTGTACAAAAGGTTTTGTTTTGTTTTCCTTTTGGTACTAGGGATTGAATCCAGGGGTGCTACACCATTGAGCTACATTCCCACCCCTTTTTATTTTTTGACACAGGGTCATGCTAAGTTACCCAGGCTAGCCTCAAACTTATGATCATCCTGCCATAGTCTCCCCAGTAGCTGAGATTACAGGCATGTGCCTAGCAAGGTTTTAATTTTCTTTTTCTTTTTATTTTGTAGAACTGGGAATTAAACCCAGGAACACTGTACCACTGAACTATATCCTCTTCCCTTTTTTATTTTTTATTTTTGAGACAGGGTCTTGCTAAGTTGCCTAGGCTAGCCACATTATGTGGCTTCTTTTATTGCTCCGTTTGCTTTAAGAGTGGCATACAAACATTTTTCTTTTGAGTGTTTCCAGAGATCTGTTGTAGTGAGATTTTAGCATCCTCCTACCTCCTGATTCTCTGAGCTTACAGTATGCACCACTGTGCTCTTAAGGGTCTTAATTTTGAGACAAAAAAAAAAAATTATTTATTTTTTCTTTTGTTGCTTTGGTATTAGGTGATATAGTTAAGAAACCATTGCCTAATCCAAGGTGGTGTAACAATTTGCTACTGTTTTCTTATATAAGATTTTCTAGTTTTAGCTCTTACACTTAGGTGTCTGACCTGTTTTGATTTAATTTTTGTGTGTAGTAGGGTCCAGGCTCCTTCTGCATGTTATCTCAGCGTGATATATTAAAGACTGTTCTTTCCCTTTTTTTTTTTTTTTTTTTTTTGGTGGTACTGAGTATTGAACCCAGGCTATGTCTCTAGCACCATTCCCTTTTTTTTTTTTTTTTAATTTTGAGAGAGGGTCTTGCCAAGTTGCCCAAGCCAACCTGGAATATACCATCTTCCTGCCTCAACCTCCCATGGAGGTGGGATAGTGGGATACAGGTGAACACAACCACATCCGGCTCACAGTGAATTGTCTCTGTGTTCTTGTCAGAACTCAGTTGACCATAAACATAAGGGTTAATTTCTTGACTCAGAATTCTATCCCATTAATCTGTATTTTTGTCCTTATGCCAGTACCACACTGTCTTGATTACTGTAACAGCTTGGCTTTTTGTAAAATCAAATCTGGTGTTTGTCCAAGTGTTTCTGTGGTTGTTGGGAAAATTATCTAAGTACAAAATAGCAGAGATGGCTAATGGCTGTTGTTCATGCAGTGATAATAGGCCCTTACCAGGCCATTTGCTGCCCTTTTCCTTTCCAGTGATGGAGTACGCATTACAAAATCCCTCTCCCCTTTATCACATTAGAGCTTGTGTGTGTGTGTGTGTGTGTGTGTGTGTGTGTGTGTATGCGTGAGCACTCGCACGTGTGTACACACCCTCTTGACCTCTACCATAAATGTGACTTGACTTTGTAATTTTGTAATAGTCATGTTTAGAGCCTGAGTGAGTCAGTGGTCCTGTTTTCTCTCCCTGGAGATGGCCAATGTTGGCTGGAGCTTTAATGGTGGTTTGGTGTGGAAGCCTGTCATAGTGCTCGCTGACATGGGACTGTCGGGGAAGCGTGGGTTTGGAAGCTTTCATTAGTATTAATTGCCCCTAATGCACCATCATTTTTGACAGTAATAAGCTAAACAGGTTTGTTGCTCCGAGCAGAAAGATTGCATTTCCTGGCGTTAAAACATTTTTTGAGATATGTATGGCATATGGTACAAAGAAAGAATGAGCGTGGTCCCACGTGAAGCAGGCTTAGCAGCACTTAAAGTGGAGAAATAAGTCTTTTGCCTTTTAGGAAAACTAGTCCTATAGTCTGAGTTTAAAGGAAGAAGCTACTAACCAACAGGGATCCTAAAAAGGATCCTACTCTGGGGGTGAGCACTGGAGATTGAACCCAGGGGCACTTCACCACTGAGCTGCATCCACAGCCCTCTTGCTATATTGCTAAAACTGACCTCAAATTTGCTGTCCTGCTTCCTCAGTCTTCTGAGTAGCTGTAAACTGATCTTCTTATTTGGGGAGAATATTGAACCCAGGGGCGCTTAATCACTGAGCTACGTCCCTAGCCCTTTAATATTTTTTTATTTTGAGACAGGGTCTCATTAAATTGCTTAGAGCCTCACTAAGTTCCTGAGGTTGGCTTTGAACTTGTGATCCTCCTGCCTCAGCTTCCCAAGTCACTGGGATTACAGGCATGCACCACCTCGCCTGGCTAAACTGAACTCTTTTTAAAGCAGGGCTTTGTAAGAGTTATGATGAGCCAGGTATATTACAATACACACCAGGAATATTAGCACATGCCTGTAATTCGAGCTGTTTGGGGAAGCTGAGCCAAGAGGATTACAAGTTCAAGGCCAGCCTGGAAAACTTAGCAAAGACCCTGCCTCAAACTGAAATATAAAAAGGTGTGAGGATGTAGCTCAGTGGTAAAGCACCCTTGGATTCAATCCAAAAAAAAAGGGAAGAAAAGACATTATGATGGCTTCTTTTATTGCTCCGTTTGCTTTAAGAGTGGCATACAAACATTTTTTTTTTTCTTTTGAGTGTTTCCAGAGATCTGTTGTAGTGAGATTTTAGGAGCAGAAGGATTTGTTTTAGACTGTTTCCTTTTCATAAACAGCCCTACAGTTTTTCTCTGCAGCAAAGAAAGCTGTTACTTAGGGATCCTTTTAAAACTGGAGTGAGGACAAACCAAAATGACTCCAGTTCACTGCAATACACCCTCTGCTCATGCCATGTGTCTGTAGTCTAGGAATGCTCGCCATGTCTTTAGGAAAACACACACACACAGCAGTCAATTAGCAGGCCTTAGTGGCTGCATTAGTACTAAAAGTTGATAGGAGTCTATGAAAACCCAAAAGTTAGGATACACTGAGGAGCTTAATGCAGTTCTTTGAACAGCTGTTTGTGTATATCCATCTACCAAAAAAGAAACGCGACTGTAACATCACTTTTTTAATACAGAAAAGTATATTTGGAAGACAATATGTGATCTACAATCTCATTGTCTAGGTAATCCCTATATTTTAAAAACAGGAGTGAAATATATAAGTGATTAAATTTTTTTCAGGTGCAGAAAGGTATATAATGCTGCCATCCTATCAATTCAGTCTTCTTTAGAGGAGTCCATTCTTAACAGTTTCCTGTGTACCTTTTAACAAGAGGACGCATGTCACAGTGAACATAAGTGCATCCTTTTTTACATAAAGAGATGAATTTTTCACTTTTGTCACAAAGTAGAAGTTCCCAACTTTACCCTTGGGGGTCTGTTAACTTGAAGGCTACACCATATTCCACCCACCAACTCTATTACCTAGACTTGGTGACAGGCAGTGATGCTTAGTGTAATTCTGCTACTAGACTGGCTGTGTAGTCAAAAGCAAGAAATAACAGCTCCCTCTCTGTCTGTAGGCATCTGCCTTGTTCTTTTAACTGCTCCACAGTAATTCCTAGAGTGCATTATCATTATTTATTTAGCTAGTCTTGTTTATGGGCATGCGATGATGATTTCATGATCACATTTACAAATTCAGTGAATGAGTCCTTAAGAGAATGAGTCATAAGATGAAGAGGGAGTTATGTGGTTAATGTTGATGAAGGTTGTAGGGTAATTAACTGTGAAGACAGATCATTTTTATAGCACGGAGCATTGTTAATTTCCTACCTCTCCCAAAATTGGAGGGCTCCCTATTCTCTAGACTTCCTTCTATCCACTGTTTCCTACTTTCCACTCAGGGAATCGCCCCCAGGCAGGCTTGGATCCTTGTCTTGTGCTTCCATAGCACTTTGTATGTCCCTCCATTAAAGCAGTACCTGGTTACAGTTACGGACAGGAAGTGCATGTTCTCTTCCCTGTCTATCCCCCTGTACTTAGGTGCTCTGCATGGGGTAGGAGGAGAGAGGATGAAAGTGGTCACAGAAGACTATCTTGCTAAAAGCTGGTAGCCTAATTAGAGCTCTTTGGCTATTCTTTGCTTGACTCTTCCACCTGTCTTCAAATGGAAATGCTTAACTTTTCCTTTTCTCTTTACTGAGCTTCGTGCTGTTTTAGAGAACTCCAAGAACAAGGTAGCGGCTGCAAGCTATCTCCTTGGGAGGACTGTTCAACTTGAGGGCCCTTTCTCTGTCATATCACCATTTCCTAGGCTCAATGACAGCCAGGACTGCTAAATAAAATCCAATTGATAGCTGCCTACGTATTCAAACGTAGATGGTAATATCTTTACAGCTTCTGCAATATATCTTTTACATTCTTTTTTTTTTTTTAAGCAAAACAGAATACCCTATTCAACCTGATAATTGAGGCTCTTGTCACAAAATAGTTATTATGAAGGCAGGAGGGAAGGCTGTTCAAAAGAATTAATTGATAGCTATCTTTATCCCTTTTTAACTTTTCTTCTTTGTCCTTGGTTTGAGACTGTCGTACCTTGATAAGACATTTTAGGAAAATGCTGCAGCTGTCCTTCACGTATTTGCCCAGACCACTGTCTTTGTTCCTTGATCCTGACTTTGACTCTGGGTTTGGCAAGGATTTCCTTAAGCGTTATTCTCAAGCCTATCAAATATTTGGAAGACTCACAGATATGTTTGCACATAAAAGTGCCTTGGGTTTGTATAATTTACACGTTCAAACTTAGATTTGAACTCAAAAATTTTCCGTGAATAGACTTTTGGATACTTTATTTATTTTAATCTAATTTTTAAGTTTCTTATGTAGCTCTTTGTGGAAATGTTTATAAAGGAGATATAGAATTCAGAAACTAGGAGATGAAATGGACTCGTTTGTGCATATCACAAACTCCAGATCTCAGTGGCTTAAAACAAAGGTTTACTTTTTGCCCACACTGTGTCTTCAGTGAGTCAGTTGGAGGCTCTGCTTCATGTTGTCCTTCCTCTGAGACCCTGGCTGAAGGAACATACCTCAACCTATGCATTGTCGTGTCCATGTCAGAGGAAATGAATCCTCATGGACTCCTAAAGCTTCCTCCCAGCAGCGGCACAGTTCACTTCTGTTCACATTTCACCGGCCAGAGAGTAGAATTCTGACTCCAGAGGGTAGAATTCTACCCCTTGTGCAGAAGGGGAATGAGAAGTACTTAATAAACTGCACAGACGACTGCCAAGCTTCCTAGTCTCCATGGCAAGTTACAGTGCTGTTTGGTGCAGAATGAGTGCTGGTGAGAAGCTGTATAACAAGGCTCCTAAGCAGGTGGGTTTTGAGTGAGCTTGAATCCTGTCATTTAGTATCAATCTAATCTTGAGCAAGCAGCTTAAACTCTCCAATCTTTAATTTCCTCATCTGAATTAGCCCTACTTTACAGAATTCTCATGAAGATTAAATGAGATTGTCTTTACAAAGCCAATGCCTTCACATAGTAAACACTCAATAAATCTTAGCTGTTAATAGAATTGAGTACTTATTGATTTGAATTACTTAAAGGTTACTGCTTAGAGATTTTTTGCCTTTTTATTTTAAAGTATACATTAAAAGATCTCCTTTTTCTTTTTCTTTTTAAATATGTACCATCCAACCAAAGCCAGAGAAGGAAAGAAGAGATAAGGAGTTGCTTTTTTAGGCTTCAGGATAGGAGAGGTGGGACAGACTTCTTTGCTGGGCCAGTTTTACTATGATCCTTGAAGCTGCTATCTAGATCCCTAGCAAACTGTCCCCCCCACCCCTTGCAAAAAAAAAGGAAAGAAAAAGCACTCTGCCATATCCATATATATAAAATATGCTTTTACCTTTTTAAGAGTAGGAAACTTAGGATATACAGTTAATTTTTTGTATACCTACCAGTTGACTATTGTCTTCTATATTTTGTTCCAGCTCAGAGTAAAGATTTCCACTGAAGTTGGCATCACAAATGTCGATCTTTCCACTGTGGATAAGGATCAGAGCATTGCACCCAAAACCACCCGGTAGGTGGGATACCATGTGGGCACAGGGGAACCCCAGGCTCCAGAGCTAAGAAGAACGTGCCTGGGACTGCACCCTTCTGGTGGCGTTTCTGTGTCAGCAGTGATCCGCCTTCACCCCAAATTCAAGAGGCTCTATTCTAGCAGTACTGGTCCAGAGATTCTGGTTAGCATCTAAGCAGATTTGGGGGTTGTCTGTAGCGGTGTTCATTTCATAAGCAAATTATTTATTGCAAGTCCACATGAGGAGACGAAGGGCATTACCTCAGGATGTAAGTGTGAGTTGGTTGACTGTGTCATTACAGCTTCCTCAGGGAAGGAAGCAGAATATTCATTTACCTTCTTTTTTATAATTATCTTATCTTTACACAGGAATAAATTTGCTTTAGATGGCTTCATGGCAATTCTTTCTAGCCTGTGGTGGGTTTGAAATCAGTTGGGAGCTTCATAGGTCCTTAGAACTGAGATGTCAGTACCCAGCCAGCACTAAGGCTACAATTTCCTTTCCCCTCCGTGGCAGGTATTACTGCATCATAGCATTTTTTTTCTACTGAACTCAAACATAGCCTCGGGATATTAACAATTGATCAGAGTTGGATCAGAATGTTGTATGAAGCCTATTGGCAATCCTTCCCCAAACCCTTAGGAGGTAGTCATCAAAATCTCTGGGAATAGTTCAGATCCCAGCTTTACTTAGCTGGGATGACTGTATAGGCCAGAAGAGAATAGGTCAACCCTGGAAGCCTGTTTCTTTTTCTTTGGGGGCAGGGTCTATCTAAGTCACCCAGACTGGTCCCAAACTTGTAGTCCTCCCACCTTAGCCTCCCTGGTTGCTTGGGATTATAGGCATGTGCTGCCCACATTCAGCCTGAAGGCCATTTTGAAGATGGGGTGTTAGCCAGAGCCTGGGAACCTGTAGGCTGGTCTTCCTGTCTCTGGCTTGGTTGTCTTTGTAGTGATGGAGGAGAGAAGAGTAATACTTGAGAACCCACTGAATAATGTCTGAGAGTGCTTTGCAAAGTTTAATTCTCTATGTAAATGAGAATTTGTCTTCATGAGTAAATATAAGTTCAGAGAACAAAATAAAGCTGTGTATGAGCTTTATAACTGTTAAGCCTATTTATCTGCTGGCCATCTTATACTAAAATCTCAGGAGATAAATCTGAAAAGGACAGTTTTCTCATTAAGCCTGCCTTTTGAGAAAGGGACTTTTTAAAACCCAATTTCATGGCAGAAAAATAAATTGAAACAGTATCCAGGAAAAAAATATATAAAAAAAAAAATTAGTGGGGCTGGGGTTGTGGCTCAGCTGTAGAGCACTCGCCTAGCACGTGCAAGGCCCTGGGTTCGATCCTCAGCACCACATAAAAACAAATAAATAAAAACAAAGGTATTGTGTCCAACTACAACAAAGAATATTAAAAAAAAAAAAAAAAGTAATAACTCCAAGTTCCCGGCTCTCTTTTGCCCCCTTCTTCCCCTTGTCTCCCAACCTTGCTCACATACACTTCTGGCATCAATCCTGGGATGATTTCTCCTGCAATTTCGACAGCCAGCTCGTAGTCCACCTGTGTTCCTACAGAGGTACACGTGAGCTCCACCAGCTCCAGACTTGGTTGAATTTAGAGCTCATTCCTTGAAGTAAAAGCCTCCAGACATCTTCACAGAGCATTTTTTCTATACCCTGATAAAAGTTTTCTCTGTGCTTTTCTCAGTCCTGGCGTGGGGGCTGGGGTGTAGCCTAGTGGTAGAGCATTTGCCTGGTATGTGCAAGGCCCTGGGTTTGGTCTCTAGCAGGGCAAAAAAAAAAAAAAAAAAAACAGAAACAAAAAAAAGTTCCCAGTCCTGACTTTACCAGCCCACTCTGCCCCAGCTACATTTATCTGTCCATCGCAGAAGGGGGACAGCGGGAGAGGGAGGAGTAGGCAGTGAAGGGAGGAGTGCATTCTTTGCCTGTTCTCAGATATGCAGAGCCTGTCTGAAGACCCGTTGTGTAATGTGTCTTTCAGGGTGACCTATCCAGCCAAAGCCAAGGGTACATTCATCGCAGACAGCCACCAGAACTTTGCCTTATTCTTCCAGCTGGTAGATGTGAACACTGGTGCTGAACTCACTCCTCACCAGGTCAGACAGAAGCCCTGACCACTTTCACAGCCTGAAACACGAGTGCACACTTGAGTACTGATGTAGTATATGACTTGGATAAGAGAAATGCCATGTGCCTGTTTTTCCCTCTGGACTCTGATCCCTGATAGTCAACCAAGTTCTCCCACATCAGAATTGTAACCTTTCACCTCAAACTTTTTTTTTTTTTTGCAGCACTAGGGTTTGAACCCAGGAGCATTCTATTGAGCTACATTCCCAGCCTTTTTTATTTTTTATTTTGAGACTCAGAGTCTCATTAAGTTAGTTTCCTGGCTGGTCTTAAATGTGGTCTTCCTGCCTCAGCCTCCCAAGTAGCTGAGATGACTGGTATGCACCACTGCATCCAGTTTATATACTTTTTTTAAAAAAGGATTAGCTGGTATTAGGAAGGCAGATTAACATTTAGTTGAGGCTTTTAAATGCTCGATTTTTTTTTTTAAGGAATATTTAGAAATAATTTTACAAAAAAGAAAACCTAGGTATAGAACCCAAAGCATTTGTTGTTGTTCTGGCCAAAGCAGATTTTCTGTAATGAGACTCTGAAGAACGGCCCATTTTAACTTCTGCCTGGTTTTTCTAAAAGCAGTAGGCCAGGCTCAGTGGTACATGCCTGAAATCCCAGTGACTCAGAAGGCTGAGCAAAGGATCACAAATTTCAGGCCAGCCTCAGCAACTCAGAAAGACCCTGTCTCAAAATAAAAAATAAACAGTACTGGGGATGTAACTTAGTGGTGAAGCACCCCTGGGTTCAGTCTCCAGTACCAAAATAAAATAAAATAAAAGCAGTAGGTTTTGGTTTTTTTAATATATAAAATGAAAAATTTTATATATGAAATTATTATTGTTATTATTTTATTATTATTTTACATATATTTTTATATATAAAATAGTAATTATTATTATTATTATTTTATATATAATAATTTTATATATAAAATAATAATTTTTCATTATTATTTGAAAGATTTTCAAACCACATGCCCTTCCCCAGGAACTTAATAAAGCCCCTTGTCCTCAGGCACTTCCCCCTACATCATCCCCTGGATTGAAAAGGATTCCTGGCCCCACCATGCACATGATTACAAAGGAAAATTCAGATGAATACTTTGAGTGCTTAAAGACAAAGAATAAGACCCTTCAGGTTTGGCTTGGGTGCTCTACACCAATGCTTTAACAAAAACGGCAGGCTGTGTCCATGCTAAGAGGTGACTTCAGAGCTGGAATGAATAGATTTACTTGCAAACTTCTTGCTTTCTGTTTCTCATAACTGCAGCCAGAGCACCTGTCCCTAGGACCAGGGTCCATAGCTAAGTGACCTTTAAGCACTTCAACTTCTTAGCCTTTTCTAGTTCTCTCCCAGATTGACATGTGCCAACCAAACAGCACACTGGAAGAGACTAAGAAAAGAAGAAATTATAAAATTTAGTGGTAGGGTTAGGGTTAGGGCAGGGAGAGTTAGTTAGGAAACATAACTTTAACAGAATGCTTGTTTCCTCCCAGTTCTCTTTGGGAAGCCATGGCTCAGAGACCTCCCAGGTAGAGGTAATATTTTACATGAGCTTAGCAGCCACTTGTACTTAACTGTGATAAGAGGAAGGAAGATCAGCATCCGGACTCGTTCCTGGCCAAGACTAATTGCTGCAGTCAGGATGCTTCACTAGGCTCCTTTCCCTAAATAATTTGATGTTTATTCTTTGTTGCCCAGGTGTAGAGTAACAAATGAGTCATACCTTTTCTTTAGATGTAACACTAGCTGTGTGACTGTGGGCAACTCATTTAATGCTAAGGCTTCTGATCTGTTAACTGGAACCATCCTATCTGCCTTGTTGAATTCTTTATGTTGAAACTCTTGAAAGAATGGTTTTGGGTGGACTTTAAATTTTGCAGCCATTCTAAAGTGCAAAACCCCTAGTTTCTTATGCCATTGGGAGGATAAAGTGATTAGACTCAGTTTCATTATGCTGAGAACACGGTTGGCTGTGGTTTGGTGACCAGCT
Source organism: Urocitellus parryii (assembly GCF_045843805.1). NCBI lineage: Eukaryota > Metazoa > Chordata > Mammalia > Rodentia > Sciuridae > Urocitellus > Urocitellus parryii. The sequence goes on from NC_135536.1 coordinate 178,789,944, forward strand.
GGTGTATACTGGGCCCTGCACTATATGCTTTGCATTTGTTATTGCATATCTTCACACAGAGATACCATATGCAGAAGATAATTTTTCTGCTTTAAAGAGGAAGAAATCAAGGTGCAAGGAAGTTAAGTAACCTGCTGGCTAATAAGCAGTGGAGCCCAGCTCTGTCTTCAGAGCCAGGGCTCTGTGACACCAGGTTGCTATGTTTGATTAGAACTCTGCCTTGCCATGGACACCCAAGCCTCCTCCACTAAATCTTTAGCTGGAGGCACCAGGAAATTGAAAATGGGCCTCTTACAGTTCCACCTCATTTCCCTTCTTTTCACCCTCTGGTGAAGGAGTTAATTGGGCAGCAAAGTGGCCAAAAGGCTGCAGGAAGAAGAAATTGCTGCAATAGCAAAGGGCTTAAATCATTCGCAAACTGAGCATTCAGCCTTCAGGCCTCACGAATTGGCTGGACTTCTGAGTTAATTTCTTTCCTCAGACCAGAAAGAGTTGTCCCGGAGCTAGTAACTAGGTTGGGATGGCCAGTTCTTTTACTCTCCAGCACAGGTCTGGCAGATCCCAGAGCTCTCAGTGTCACAAAAAAGCTAACTCTGCTGCCTGGCCAATATGACATTGGGCCCCCCAGAGAGTTCTGAGACGATCAGGTGAGCAGTGTTCTTTGTTCCCGCTAGACATTTGTCCGACTCCACAACCAGAAGACTGGCCAGGAAGTGGTGTTTGTCGCTGAGCCAGACAGCAAGAACGTGTACAGGTTCGAACTAGACACCTCTGAGAGGAAGATCGAGTTTGACTCCGCCTCAGGCACCTATACTCTCTACTTAATCATTGGAGATGCCACTTTGAAGAACCCAATCCTCTGGAATGTGGTATGTGCCTGAATGCACACTAACCCCCCTGAGCAGCCATGCTGTGGCCAGACACAGACGGCTCCCTTCAGGGACACAGGACTCTTGGTCCTAGCCCCACTGTGCCTCACATGGGATAACGAGCATCATGAGGGGAGGTGCTCTGTCCTGGCTCTATAAATAGTTCTAGGGTCATCCACATGGCTTGGCGCATAGTAGGTGTTTAATGTAGTCTTGGTGAATGAATGAAAGTAAATTTACCCTCAGGAGTTTTAGTGATTTGAAAATTTCTATGATTATCAATACTGGAAGGAGGTTTCTGCAAGGCAGCCTGAGGGATACAGATATAAAAGATAAGGCCCTGGCCTTTGAGATATGGTGTAGCCTTATGGGAGGGAAAAGATTTGAATTCTGGTAACAGTTCAGGAAGGTGCAGGCCAAGGATTTGTAGGACTGGAGAATGCTAATAAATGATGGCCAGCATTGGTGTAGACTGTGGGTTTACACAATCATCCTCATCCCCACACACCTTACTTTGGGCAGGTGGGATTACAGAAAACTTCTTAACACACTGGTTTTTGAATGAGGGAGGAAGAAAGGCTTGTTGGAATAGTCTGGGGGCTGTGGGTTGATGAGGAAGCTTGGGAGCAGTTCTGCTTTTGGAGCCCTGAACCCTAAAGAGAACAGTCGGGGAAGAGGGTGGAAAGGTGGCGGAAGCCAGATTGGAGCCTCAGCTGTTGACTGGTCCATGTGCAGGACAAAGGGACAGCTCTATTTTCTTGTTATGTTCAAGGCTCCCTCTTTGGACTTTGGGATGCATTTTGTAAAAGAGGATATTTTCATTTCTGCAGTGTGTGTTTTACAAAATCACACTTCCTAGGGACACCAAGCAGTTTCTAATGGCAACTGAAACAGCCAGTGTACCAGCTGGGATTTTTGCATTAAGCAGCTCTATTGGGTTTTCTCTACCATACTGGTTGAAAATTGGAACTCTTGCTCTAAAAAGCATTTTTAACAAATACTTGTTTTGTCCTTGAAATTTTTACTGCCTCATTTTGTTGACTAATAGGTGTGATTGGGTCTCTTGAGCTTTTTTTCATTCAGTTCTGGTCCTTATCAGGGTCCTGCTAGGGAGTTCTCCCCTGCTTCTCCACTCTTTGCCTCTACAGACTGCCTTTATTTTTTAGGCTGATGTGGTCATCAAGTTCCCTGAAGAAGAAGCTCCCTCGACTGTCCTGTCTCAGAACCTTTTCACCCCGAAACAGGAAATTCAGGTACATCCCAAAGGCCTTATCCACTAACATGGAGGAGAAATGAGTGCAATGAGGAAGGGCAGCAAGCGCCTGTATTCTGGCTCTGGGCTCTCTTTTAACCTGTTCATATGGTATTTGATAGTTTGAGCCTCACCGCCTGTGCATTGGGCAGGGCAAATACCAGTCTCATCCTCAAGCTAAAGAGGTTCAGAGAATAGTATGGAGCTCCCAGAAAGTTGGAGATGAAGTCAGAACCTGAGTCTGTTTCCAGATGTGCAGGGGGCTCAGCCCTCCAGATACCACTGGGCGGTCACAGGCACAGATGCATTGTCCTCTCTGCTCCTGCGTAAATCAGGGCCGACCGGTGGGAAAGCTGCTGGGAGCAGGGCTTTCCAGGCAAGTCCTTCTGTTCCAGGGCTTCCCTTCCTTACAGTACCAACTTGAGCAAGCCCAGCCACAGGACTGCTGTGAGAGTCCAAATGGACAATGGATAAGAAAAGAAGCTTGGAAATGTTTCTGAAAGCTCTTTGCAAAGTAAACCCAATAAATGCTATAAACAATTTAGGTACCAGTTAAGGAAACAGGTGGATCCGCCAGTGGACTATATTTTATAGTCAGGAGAAATGTTCCAACATGGAAAACTACGTATGAATTAATGTGAAGTGTTAAAAGGCAACAGCTTGCCCTCATTTCACTATTGAAAAAGGACAAGGGTAGAGCAGCAGGATTCTTTCTAAAACTTGAAAGAACACAGTTTTAAGAACGTAAAGCCCGGCTAACAGAAGGTACAGTGTGGTATCAAAGGTGGAGGAGGCGGCAGCATGGAGTGTTAGAAACCCCTTAATGGCAGTGGCAAAACAAAGAGGAGCTGAGGTGAAAATGGAGGAGCGGGAGTCTCCCATGGGGCTCTCACCTGGCCCAGGGTTGGCTGAGCACGGGTAAGTGGAAAAGAGAGCCACCATCTATTCACTGGATGAAAATCTTCAAAAGAGAGAAAATAGCTCAGTTTATATATATGCATTACTGCTCGTGGAGCATAGTCACGTGCCCTGCTCCATTTGATCCTCATGACAGTTCCAAGTCACCCCTGTTTTCCAGCTGGAAACTGAGGCAAAGAGTGGTAAAGTGACTTGCCCCTGGTCTCACAGCTGAACACAGGAATATGGGCCTAAGTTAAAGTCTCTGGACTCTTGTCCGTCACCACTTCCACTAGGTCAAGTAGTTTAGGTGAACTTCCTGAAGATTATTCATGTTGATTCTCTCAGCAGGCAAAACAAATATCAAAGGAGTGCTTGCCCAGCCTTCTGATTTTTTTGGAAATCAGGTAGAACAAATAAAGGAGAAAGATTATTGAGACTAGCCCCAGAACTTGGACTAGGGGAGAGGCTGTCGAGGTGGGGTTGGGACCTCCTGAAGTGAGGCTGTGTTAAATATTAAAAGGGGTGAAGTTGTCAACAGTTAGCTCCCTGAAGCGGGGCAGTAGTATAAGACTTAGGGACCCAGATGCCACCTAGGAACCCAGAATCCTGACCTGGGTAACACCTAAGCCATCCACATGTGCCCATCTACCTGGGTACCCTTTTTGACACAGCCAAATGCCACTTTATGGGTTGCATTCTCCAGTTTGTAGATTGTAGTTTTTAAGGTAGAGAAGGGGTTGGCCAAGTGGTGAGCCCACGGTGTCTTGGGAGGTACACTTCTAGAATCAGAAACCAGCGTTGAGAAGAGGCAAAAGGCCAAGTGGCTACTTGTTGTCGGGAGGCTTTAGCCCCTGGGAGGCATTTCCTCTTAATAATGGTCAGTGATGCTTTGATTCCTGTTGCACATGGCAGACTGCAGGGAAGGGCACATTCTGAAAGCTTTCCGTGTGTCTTCTCTTGGCAGCACCTGTTCCGAGAGCCTGAGAAGAGGCCCCCCACCGTGGTGTCCAATACATTCACTGCCCTCATCCTTTCGCCCTTGCTCCTGCTCTTTGCTCTGGTGAGTCGCCATAATTAGCATGGGCAGCGTGTGTCTGGCGCCAGACTCGGCAGATGTAGCCATTCCAAAGGAGGCTTTGTGCTCTGGCCTCAGCACAGCTCCAGAGGGGTCCAGCAGCTGTGACCTGAACTGATGGTCAAAAAATTTTAGAATAACCAAATTCCCCACTATGGGGGAGTGGCCAAATAAATTGATCCATTAATAAGGGGGCATGAGAAAGTTCCTAATAGCCACTGAAAGTGAAGTGTATGGACTGTGGTGCTGCATAGTAGGGTTCAGATGCGATCAAGTGTGGAAAAAGCAAGGCCTAGTGCTGATAGCTATGAAGAATAGAGAACAGAGGCCGCACATTCCAGCTCTATTTAGAGCATAAAACTGGAAACAGCCTATGGTTCTCATGAAAGCAAGTGTTAATTAGTAAGCCCATCCGACAGAGTAGCACACTCTCGGGAACAGAGGGGTAGATTTACACTCATAGGACAAGACGGCCAAATGGATTACTGAGTGTGGAAGACAGAGGATAGGATAGCATGTTTATGTGATGCTTTGTGGAATTTTTTTAAAAAATATGTATTAACTTTGGTCACCTGAGGAGAGGACATTTTGGAGAATACAAAAGAAGGAAACTTTTACATTTTATACTCTATTGTATTGTTTGCATATATATTTTTCTCTCTTTCTTTTTTGGGGGGTTGCTGGGGATTGAACCCAGTCCTTGTGCATGTGAGGCAAGCAGTCTACCAACTGAGCTATGTCCCCAGCCCCTGTATATTTTTTAACTAATTAATTGGTTTCTCTTTTGTTTCCCTTTTAAAATCATAAATGTAGATATATATCCTCAGGGTTCAGAGAATTTTGAGGAAAAAAACTCATTAGATAGATCTTACTTTTTGGAAAGTTGCCTGTGTTCCTATTTGTTGATTTTAACAAAATAATTTTTGGTTTATCTAAATCTAGAAGCATGCCACAAGCTTCCAGAAACCAGACCTGAGGTGTGAGCCACTATTCTTGTATCTGAGCATCAGGATTTCAGAAGGCATAGAACCCGTGCCTGCGGCCGCCAGCTATCAGCGGGTTCATCCCTCCAGTTCTTACAGAACTTGGTGGAAGCGTCAGTTACTTTATCATAACTGCATCTTCTGACTTGCCAGCTTTATGGTTCTACCTGTTTTAAAACAGAATGGTTTACTGGCTTTAAAAATGATGTACAGGGTTGAGTTACTCAAGCACAGTTGCGAGCAGGTGCTATGACACCTTTCTACCAAAAAAGGGAACATTTTTTCCTGAGGGTTTATAACAGGGTAGTTGTCACTTAGAAATATTCCCTTTTTCCAGTTTGCATGAACTTTTAAGCCCTGAGGACTATTCATTGGATGAGCATTGGCATGGCATGTGTAGCCTTTCTTTCAAGTTCTAATATCTTTTTAATTTATTTCTCCACATCCTTCAGTGGATCCGGATTGGTGCCAATATCTCCAACTTCACTTTTGCTCCTAGCACAATTATCTTTCACCTGGGACATGCTGGTAAGTGCTCCAGGCTGCTAATTCCATTTAACCTCCTCTGACATTTTGCCTGCCCACGCAAAAGCCCTGTTAAGTAGACCCACAACCTATTAACTATAATGACTTAATAGCATAACATTTCCCTCTTCCTCCTGGCCTTTTTAAGACAGTTAATATGATGATAAACCTGTTTGGCCCATCAGCTTAGAACAGCTGTCATTATATTGGGCTTCATTGTACTAGGAGGCTGTTGGCAGGCCATTTACCCTCATTTAATAGCCCTGTTCATTTCCAGAGATTACTCACTTATCGTATCTTTACACCAAGCCATCTTCCTGGATGAAGAGCATTAATGCAGTTTCCAAAGGTTATCTTTCCCCACCGCATCGATCTTTACATTTGCTGGCGGCTCTGTCTGGACAGTAATAGAAAACAGTCCCTTATGTAGTCAGACATGCTGTCCTGTATTGTTCTCTTGAGAACTTGGGACCTAAATAGCCTGAACATAATGAGACAGTAAATTCACAAATCAGTTAAGTATTTCTGAGTCTTTGACACTATTGGATCAGTGTTCCCTTGCATCTCACTGAGACTTCAATATTTTTTAATTCCTTTGCCTCTTTTGGGAGTCATCATCTCTACATCCATAATATATGGCTTCTGGAGGGGTCCATGAACGAATCCCTTGAAATTCAGGCAAATGTGCGTCTATATTTTTCTGGGAAAGAGAGTCCATAACTTTGATCAGATTCTCACAGTGGCATGACCTCAGAAATGGCCAAGAATCCTTGCTGTAGTTATCTGTCATGCTTCTGGGCAAAATTGACAGAATGACCTTTCTCTCCAGCTTAGCTACTGCATTTGAATGATAGCCCTCCTGGGTCAGTCTGAGAACAAAACCTGCATATAAATTTGTTGAGAGACATGATTTTTCTTACTAGTATGCTTTTTGTGCATATTTCCTTGTTTGATTTTCATTGCAACCCTGGTGGAAGTGATTGGGGCAGAAATTATGATCCCATTTGACAGGTGAGAGAATTTGGAAACAGAAATTAAGAGACTGGTGAGGGCGGAGCCTGGACCAGAACCCAGGGCTCTGAGTGCTTTTTGTCCCTTCCTAGTCACAGTAGCAAATCATCCTTAATGTTCTTTTGTTTTTGTTTTTAGAGATGGGGGTCTCAGCCTGTGTTCTCCAGGCTGCTCTTGAATTCCTGGCTCAGGGGATCCTCCTACCTCAGCCTTCCAAGTGCTGGGATTTCTGGCACATTCTACCGCATTCAGCTTCCTTAACATGTATTTAATAAGAAGGAAATAACTCATTTGTTTATATCCTGCATACTTCCATTAAGAATTCAAAAAATAAAGGCAGTGGCTCATGCCTGTAATCCCAACTACTTGGGAGGCTGAGGTGGGAGGATCATAAGTTCAAGGTCAGCCTGGGCAACTTAGTGAGACCCTGCCTCAAAATAAAATTTAAAAAGAAAACAAAACAATGGTGGAGTGCTTGCCTAGCATGAGCAAGGCCCTGGATTTGATCCGCTGTACTGCATAGTACCGGGGATCGAAGCCAGGGGTACTTTGCCATTGAGCTACATCCCCAGCCCTTTTCATTTTTTATTCTCAGCCAAGGTCTCTCTGAATTGCCAAGACTGAACTTGTGATCGTTTTCCCTCAGCCTCCCAAGTATCTGGGACTATAGGTATATAGCACCAGACCCAGCTTAAAGAAAAGAATTTTAAAAACTAAGTTTTTTTTTGTTTTTTTTTTTTTTTTTCCGTACTGGGGATTGAACCAAAGGTGCTTTACCATGAGCCACATCCCCAGCCCTTTTTATTTTTTATTTTGAGATAGGGTCTTGCTAAGTTGCCAAGGGCTTCGCTAAGTTGCTGAGGCTGACTTTGAACTTGCAGTCCTCCTGCCTGTGTATCCCAAGTTGCTGGGATTATAGGTATGCATCACCGTGCCAGGCAATGGTAAAGTTTTAAGGGAAACAAAACCCGTGTTAAAGAACAGAAATAGATGTGAGCAAGACTATGGATTGAAATAAAATAGTTGAAGTCTAACTTTTGGTTCTGAATTTCTTGGTAGCCAGGGCTGAGGAAGTTATCTACTTTCTGGCATTAAATAAAAGGGATGAAACAAACTAAAACTAATCTGGAAATACAGTCCGTTTCCTGACCCAGCAGTCCACTGCTTCCAAGTCCCTTCCACCCAGAGCACCATCAGCTTTCATTAACTGGGCCTTTTGACTCCTCTGCAGCTATGCTGGGGCTCATGTATGTCTATTGGACTCAGCTCAACATGTTCCAGACCCTGAAGTACCTGGCCATCCTGGGCAGCGTGACATTTCTGGCTGGCAATCGGATGTTGGCCCAGCAGGCAGTCAAGAGGTAAGGCCAGGGCTGGGCTGGGGCCCCGGGGTAGGATTAGATGTATTGGTTAGCTCTGCCAGGCCAAATCGAGACCAAGGATATGTGGCAACAAGATTCATTTCTTAAGGGCAATTCTGACTGTTTAATCCAGCTCAATACAGAAGCCATAGAATGTTTTAAGTCAGTAAAGGGCCTTTAATGATCAGCCATAGATCTATTAAAAGCATAATTATTTATATCACTACTCATTGGAATGAAAGAGGAAAGTAATTGCTATATGTAGATTAAAATGGGCTAGAATATGTGATAAACGGTTGTTTTCTGTCTGGCTGTGTAAAAATCCTCCTCTCTGGTAACAGGATTCTGCCCTTCCCCTCCCTCACACCCCTAAGGTGACACCTGGAGTCTAGCCTGTGTGTGAGGTCTGTGTTCTTCCCACAGAAGCTGCACAGGTTTTGCAGGGGGCTCCCAGTAGGGAGCATCCACCCAGGAGCCCACACACTACCCAAGAACCAGACAGGCTAAGAGTCAGACCTTGACGTGATGGCAGCTTGCTGGCAGCTCGACTTTCAGAACAGAATTGGAGGCAAATTTAAATGTCACATAGGTGTTTCTCATTGATTTGGCTTTATTAGAACCTGGGTGATTTCAATCACGCAAAGGCCAATAGGAAAAGGTCAAAATTGCTTTCCCCTTTGGAAGAAATCATTTTCAGACATGCCCTGCTTTCTCCTCTCCGAGACTTCTGCTATCAGAATGGAACTCAATATCATGCCCTCCAACACTGCTGCCAATTAGGTTGGTCAGAGCTGGGAGAGGTTTTCTCAAGGAGACCATTAGTGGGTGAGAGAAGCAAAGGTCTCCTCTCTCCCCAGTTTCCACTGTGAACTTTTTGAGGGCCTCACTCTGGAGAGTGGTGCAGGCATGCTCTTTGGCTTCCCCAGAGTAATCCAGGTCCCCCAGAGCTCTATTTGACACCAGCAGTGGTGGCTTGTTCCTTTTTTGATCCCTTCACAGCCTTTACTTGATGGCTATGCAATGCAGCTAGAAAGCCCGGGACTCCGAAGTTTTCCCAGAGCAGAGCCTGTTCCCTTGCAGCAACCAGTCTGGGCCCCCAGGGAGCCAGCTGTGCTCTGCTAACTTTTCTTTTCTGGAATTTGCTCACAAGACAGAACAGGGGAGAACAGGGGAGAAACCACTTGACCTAGATGCTGCTTACCAGTTCCTAATCTGAAATCCTAAAGTTGTGTGCATTTTCTGGGGGGAGAGACCATTGTTTTTAACAGAATCCCAAGAGGATCAGTAACTCCTCACACACACACACACACACACACACACACACACACACAAACACACACACACACATGCATCCTGTAAGTCCTGAAGAATCAGTGGCCTTAATAGAAGCTCTGGTTGGGTGTTTGCCATTTCCTACTTCAGCTTATTTCTCCTCTCACTGTCCTTTCTTGATTCTCAAACCCTCTTTCCTTTGGCAGGATCGCTGCAGAGCAGAGCAGTAGATTGGCAAAATATAGGACACTACGGTAAAGATGAAGGGTGGACGCATCCCAGGACTAGGGTCCCTTTCCCATTTTGCCTTCCTCATGCATGTCAGTTATTTGATTGAGTTTTTGGCCCATTCATTCCTCCCTTCCCCTCCCTATGCCAAAGCCAATTCCAAGGCCATTTTATAATCTGCTGGAAGAGGTTATGGCTGGACCAGGGCAGAAGCTGCCTGAGGAAGCCCAGCTGGAGCAACTTTGGCCTGGCTCTGACTGCAAGAGATGCCATCCTTCCTTGTGTCCCGAAGGGTATTGATTTATATGTAACAGCCTCTCTGTGTTCATAGCAGAGCAGGATTGAAGATAAAACAAGTCCAACCTTGGACATTTTAAAAGGGACCCCATCCAAGACGCTTAAATTTATTAAATGGTGGTCCCATGGCAAATCCTGGCACACCTTGTCACTGTTTCTAGGCCTTTCCAAAACCCTAATCTCTAGTTGGGCCAAACAGTGTGGTTTGGTGAGGCTGAATTATGCAGGATCAAGGGCACAGATGAAAGCCAGCAGCAGAGTCCCAGTTCTTAGCGTGCAGGGTGCGGTTCAGGGCCGCTCCCTATGTGACTGACAGTGCTAATGCTCTCCAGGGGTTGGTCCTGGGATGAGTATGGCAGGGAGGCAAGGTGTAGGGAAGGAAGGACAGAGAGTGCCTGCAGCTTCATAGATCTAGATAGAGGTGGACAAGAGGTTTCCCTGAGGGGCCAGAACCCTTATCTCTGGCACTGTTGTGTGAAAACAGCCATAGACCATGTAAACAAGTGGATGTGGTTGTATCTCCATAAAATTATTTACCAAAACTGGTGCTGGGCTGGATTTGGTCTGCATGACGTAGTTGGCTGATCCCTGCTCTAGACCAAGAAAGGATAGGGAGGTATTTGGATTTATGAGTCATGTCCCCTCTTATCCCTTGCCTTGGAAATGGCTTTCTATGCAAAAGCAACTAAACCATCTAATTTTTTATCCTCTGAAAATAGGAAATCAACAAAAGCATAGGATTTAGAGCCCTTTCACTGATGTGTGAACATCGGCTGGGTCACCTAGTCCCCATCGTAGAAAAAAAACTGAATTTATTTTGGCTTTTTTTCCCCAAGTTTAACTGAGGTGTAATTTACATAGAGTAAAATTCACTTGTGTGTGTGGGTATAATTCTATGATTCTTAAAAAGCATATGTGGTTATACAGCTACCATCTCAATCAAGACAGAGACTTTCCCACACTTTTAGAAGTTTCTGTTGGCCCCTTTTGTAGGCAGCCCTCTCTCCCTACCAGTATCCCCTGGCCTTACTTATTTGGTTGTGTCCTAAATTATACTTGTTCTGTCTGCAGTTTGCTTTCAGAACTAGTCCTTCCTGCTCTATGCTGAGTTCTTTAATTCTTTACCCTGAATTCATATTTCTCCCTTGATTTTCAGATTGTCCCATATCATATAGCTTGAGGGAGAAGAAAGTCATTTGATCATTTGAATATTTGGGACTTTCTGAGGTTGGGACCTAGTGTTTAGGTTTACCCCCTGGTACGTGAAGACTTGTAGTTGATCTGAAGACAGACACTGATATGAGCGACCATAACAGAGGGCATTCTTCTTAGTCAAGATTGAGGCTAGGGGGCCACTGCCCTTCTTCTGTTCTTATTTCTCACTCATGCTGTCCCTTCTGCAGAAACTTTTTTAAGCACACACATTTTAATGTACCTGGTATCTCTGAACATTGTTAAAGAGTTAGGAGCACACAGTCTTGCCCCCAAGCTTAGCTTCATGCCTATGTGTGCCCCTGGGAACTGTTTTGGTAATTGACCTGGACCCTCCATTCTGCAAGACTGTGACATCACTGTATGTAGTCCCCACCACAGGGCCTAGTCCCGCTAAGGATGGTGGGTGTGCAGCGCCCCACCCCCTTCACTGGAGCCTGCCTCAACCAATTGGTTTCTTACTGCTCTCAGCGCCAGGTAACAGATCTGTCTAGATGATCCTTTTTGCTTCTGTGTTTCCCCATTGTTGAGTCCAGGGAAAACCAAAGGGACAGAGGGAATAAAGACATAGAGAGGTTTTTATCCCATCTTAAAATGTTTCTGAGTAACTCTCATTTTTGAGAATTACTCTGTGTTTAGATGCTGGGTCTGACTCTAGGTAAGAACATGGCCACGTGGCAGGAATGTGGTGCAGGATACTGTCCTCCAAGCTGCAGAAGGGCCACATGTTGGTTGGCAGATGTGGAATCTGGGAGATTGACAGTAAACATTCTTTAAACCCCCCGCTCTGTTTTGCTAGTTGGAACTTGCACTTTTTGGCCTTGTACTGTGAGAGGTGTGCCTGGAATTACCTCATCTCCTGTATTTTCACATAAACTTTCTTAGTTCTAAAGTTTGTTTCATTGTTTCTAAGTTATCATCAGCTTCAGTTATGAATTAGCTGCCTTACATTTCTTTTGTGAGACGAGATGGGGCATAACTGAATAAAACCAATGATTATTCCCTTATAAATGGGACCTTGTGGTGGGAGAGTGCCTTGGTCTCTGTTGTTACCAGTTAGGAGCTGTAACAGTGAGTCAGAAACTTCAGTAATTTTGTGTTTTCTCTTCATTTTTCTTTCAGAACAGCACATTAGTTCCAGAAAAAGGATGGAAATTTTGAAAACTGAAGTGAATGTCAAGAGAAGGAGTCAAGAACAATTCACAATGTGAAAAAAGGAATTTAAGAAAAAATAACTTTATTTAAAAAGAAAACAATTGCGATGTGGTTGTACTGTTGCTTGTTGTTTTTCAGTTCCCCCCCACAGAGCAGACGCCTTGAGTCCAGACTGCCTGTTTCTGACATGATGCCCTAGCAAGGCGCTCTGAGTGCCCTTAGTTACCCACCCAGGGACTGCATTGGAAAGTTGAAATCTGTGATTAATTTGTTTTGGAATAAAAAGGATGATAACAGGAGCAAAGGCCTGACTGAGAGCTCTCTAGTACATTTGGAATGTGTGACATAAGGACTTGGTTGAGACTTGGTTCTTGGCCATGGGCAGGGTGCTTCTTCCCCTTTCCCAAAAGGACGGAAGTTGCGGGGGTAGCCGCCTTCCGTCTGCTTCTCCAGCAGTGAGCCTGCAGGGAGCCCCACTGGTCTGAAGACTCCTCTTGGTCCACAACTAGGACCTGCTCGAGGCTCTTGCCTTGAAAGTTTGGCGTCAGTCCCCCGTGAGGGTATCAGCTGTCTCAGTTCATTCCTGCTGCTGTGATGACATGCCACAAACTGGGTGATTTATAAATAATAAAAACTTATTTCCTATGGTTCTGGGGCCTGGGAAATCCAAGTTCAAGGCACCAGCAGATTTGGCATCTAGTGAGAGCCATCTAGGTGGTGCTGTCTTAGTGTCTTCACATGGCAGAAAGGGACAAATGTTTTGTCCTCATGTGGCAGAAGGGGCAGAAAGATAAAAAATGAGCTAGCCAGTTCCCTCAGCCAGTACTCATCCATTAGTGAGGGCTTGGCTCTCCTGCTTTAGTCACCTCTTGAGGGCCCCGTGTGTGTGTGTGTGTGTGTGTGTGTGTGTGTGTGTGTGTGTGTGTGTACACGTGTGCATGCGCATGCGCTTGTGTGTGTGTTTTACTGGGGATGGAACCCAGGGGTGTTTTGCCACTGAGTTACGATCCCAGTCCCTTTTTTGAATTTTATTTTGAGACAGGGTCTCCTAAATTGCCCAAGTTGGCCTTGAACTTATCCTTCTGTCTCAAGCTCCTGACTCTGGGATTACAAGTGTGCAACACCATGACTGGCCCATTTAATTAACTTTCAGGATGCAGGTAATCCTCACAGAGTTTACTGAATTCAGGGTACAAAAGTTATGTCATTTTAATTAGATTGCTTTCCAATCTAGCTGGACTTTACTCCAGTAAGGAATTTGGGATCTTTTACTGGAAACAGGGAAAGGAAATTCTAGAACTCTGGGCTAGTCCCGAAAAGGGTCCTACGAATGGGAAGACAAAATATGGGCAATTGCAGGGCAGTCCCTAAGGTGGGAAGCAGGCCTCACCTCTCCCAAAAATTGCATGCTAGTGGCCCATAGATATGTTTTATTTCTACAGTGTTTAAGTAGTTGAATCAGTTGCTGACATTTGAAAATGAGATTTATATAAAAAAAAGTCTGGGTTTGGGTTTTGGAATCTGGATCCTTTGTTGTTTTCATGCTATTTTCTGGGTGCTGTTAGCAGGATCCCAATAAGCAGTTTGTGCTGGGTCCACATTCCCTCATTCTCCAGCTTGTATTTCCTGAGGGGCCTGGAGTCTTGGAGTCACAGGAGTCTCCCCATGCCCTCCTCCCCTCCGCCTTGAAGAAGAAAATTAGAGCCCCATTAGTGAAGGGCTGCATTACTGACTAGCTGCCCTTCCCTTTGGATGGGATTGTTATGGTCCCTCCCCTCAGATCTTTGTGCTATTCCACTTGCCAATTTTGGTTGTGGTGGTGGTTGTACTAAGGTTTGAACCCAGGGGCATTCTACCACTGAACTACATCCCCATCTAGTTCGTTTTGTTTTTTGGAACCAAGGATTGAACCCACGGGCCCTTTACCACTGAACCACATCCCCAGCTCTTTTTATTTTTTATTTTGAGACAGGGCTTCATTAAGTTTCCCAGGGCCTCACAAAATTCCTGCGGCCAGCCATGAACTTGAGATCCTTCTGCCTCAGCCTCTTGAGTCACTGGAATTACAGGCGTGTGCCACTTTTCCTGTCATCTTTGTTCCTTTGATAATTGCCTTTGGGACCCCTGTTTTAATTTTTGTTACTCATCCCATTCTGAGGGGAAAGGGCGATGTTGGTCCTCCGTTGCTCTTAGATGGCTCCTGGAGTCCCTACTTCTGCATACTGGGACCTCTGCAAGTCTGAGTGGTGAGGTAGGTGAGAGGCAGCAGCATATGGGATGATAGCAGGGCAGCCTGCTCAGCTTCTCCATTGCGAGACCTGGACAGGCCTGGAGACAGACTGGGTAAGGCCCGATAGGGAGGTGGAGGTGGTAGAAGGGCCTCCAAGTAGAAGTGTGAAACATGCTGAGTGTCCTTACTGGGAACAAAGGGCGGCCTGTGACTGAAGGGAAGAGGGCAGTAACAGCTTCCTGGAGAAGGGGCTGGCAAGGCTAAGGAGCACCAGTGCTGCTGGTTCAGGCTGGCCACACTTGCCCTGTGCCATGCTGTCGCTGTGCTCAGTGAGCAAGGCGGATTCCATCCAGGCTTTTGGTCCACTGCAGCCTAAAGGGGACATGTGGGGAAAGGAGAGACTACAAATGTGACAAGGTCTTCCAAAGACCTTGGCAAATGAAGGGTGAGCAACTGCTCATCACGGAGTCCCATCAACTTGAAGATGCTGTGATTCTTTTTGCATTTTCTGAGGGGCCTGGAGTTGCAGGAGTCTCCTGGTGCCCTCCTCCCCTCCGCCTCCCTCCAGAGTCCCCAGCTCTTTGGCCTCCTAGTTGTGTGACTTGAGACCTGATTCTGACCTCTCTGGGAAACTGGCAGTGAAGCCAGCCCTGTCTTCCTCCAGAGGGCTGTTGCAGGGAGCCTCTTTGTGAACTCCAAGTTAATACACACATAAAGGATCATCATTAAAAGTGACAAGTCCCCCATTGATTAAAGCATTTCTTTAGGGGAAAAAAAATAGCACTGGGTCTTAAGCGGGACCCCCACGGGAGTGAGGAGGGAGCTCCGGCATCTCCGTGGGGAGAGGTTAAGTCTTCTAAGCTCCCATTAGAGTTGCAGTTAATGGAGATCAAGCACGGGGGCTGTGGCCACGTGGTTTTTCCCTCTCTAATTGTATTCACCTCGAAACCACAAGTAGCAGCAGGTCCCAGCGGTCATTATTTCATTTGAAAAACTAATTGAAAGTTAAGAGAGTCCCAGGTTTTTGCTTTTGTGGAACAGGCCAGGGAAAGATATGAGCAGGTGGGCCTGGGAGGAGAGGGGTCCCGGGCTGGCCGTCACTCTCCCATTCAGCTAGTCTCCGCCTTTGTTCTCCTTGGCAGGTTCCAGGCCTGCCGCCTCTCTTGGTTGAAGTGGACCGCCTGCCCTCAATGGCCAGCCTCCTCCTCCGAGGGGACTTTTGTTTCCCATTGTTCTTATTGTCTGCTCAGACGAGCTGCCCTCCTGAGTGGCCCCCTGCCGAGCATTTCCCACGCTTCACATTCTTTCCCAGGGACAGCAGGTGGTCTGAACCCTGTGCTCTGCTCTCTGTGTTCTGCTGCTGGGAGACAGGCGACCTGGCTGCCAGCCCCTCAGGACTTGGGTCAAACCCTTCCCTTCCCTAGTGACCAGGTCCTAGGCTGGCAAACGAAGGGTGAGCAACTGCTCATCACTGAGTCCCATCAACTTGAAGATACTGTGATTCTTTTTGCACTTGTAATCAAGACACATCCCATCATCCAGAATTCACAGTTATTGGTTTTTAAAGGTTTGATTTACTTGCAGTAAGATGCTTAAATCTTAAACTCAATGAATTTTTATATTTAACACTGGGATAACTGCTACCCAAATCAAAATATGGCCACCTCCCCAGCCCTCTTTTGTATTTTATTTAGAGACAGGGTCTCACTGAGTTGCTTAGCGCCTCGCTGATGCTGATGCTGGCTTTGAAGTGATCCTCCTGTCTCAGCCTCCTGAGCCACTGAGATTATAAGTATGCGCCACCATGCCCAGAAAAATATAGAACATTTTTTATCACACTGGAAAAAACACAGATTTTGAGGGCAAGTGATGTGTGCAGATATGTGGCCCAGATGAAATGGTTCATCAGTAGAAAAAGCTGGGTAACCATTAACATGGGGACCTCTGGTTAGTTAGTGGCTTCAGTATGAGCATCTTTGGTAGTTATACTTCTTTAAAAATCATCTCTGCTAGAGATGGCAATAAGCCACATAGGTGATGGTACATATTGTTATACCACAACAAAAAAATAAAAATGAGGGGCAGGTAGTAGAGCTCGGTGGGAGAGCACTTGCTTAGCATGTATGAGACCCTAGGTTTATTCTCAGTGCTACCAAGATAAATAACACCAGACAAACTAATTTTAATATATTTTATTTGACTCAACACATCCAAAATATTATTTTAATATGTGATCAATGTAAAAATATTAAGATATTTGCACTATTCTTCCAGACTTAAGTCTTTGAAATCCTGTGTTTATTTTACACTTAAAGCATATCTCAGTTTGTTAGCAATATTTCTTTTTTAAATATTTTTATTAGTTGTTGATGAAATTAATTTTATTTTATTTATTTATTTGTAGGTGGTACTGAGAATCTAACCCAGTGTCTCACATATGCTAGGCAAGCGCTCTACCACTGAGCCCCAGCCCCAGCCCTGGTAGCAACATTTCAAGGGTTCGATGGCCACATGTGTATAATGGCCACTGTGTTGGAAAGCCAGGATTCCCAGCTGTGCTTCCTCTTCTCCCATTTTCTCTTGAACCCACTCAAATAAGACTTTGACCTCCACTCCTGAGCCATAGTCCCAGTCCCCTCCCTTCTTCTTGTCTTCAGTTGGTCTCTGAGAGTGACTTTAAACATCAGTCAGATTATATTCTTCTGCTTAACTCCATGAGGACTTCCATGTCACTAAGGGTGAGATCCCAGTCCCCACAATGACCATATTAAACAAAATGTTTGGGAGGCCATTGTGTAGGGCTGCACTAAGCTCCAACAGATCAGACCAAACCAGAACAGTAATCAAACAACTTTTCAATGGGGTGGTTTTCCAAAACTCAGGAGATTCACAGTAAGCAATCTAAGGGGCCTGGTCAATTTGAGCTGGCATAAGGAAGTCCCCTCTGCTTCAACCCTATAAAGAAAGTATCTCTGAAACGACCAGCATGCTTTTTGTTCCATTTTTGTTTTTTCAGCCCATTTGCCCTACAATGCCACTGCTACCCAGTTCATTGGGGGTCCTTGCAGGATGCCGCGCAATCCATGAATCACTGTGAGGAATCGACTTTGGAGCTCTACAACTCGATTTGGTAACATTGTGTCTTGAACCCCTCCACAGGTTCCCGTGAGCTGCCTCCCACTCCCTCAGCCTCCCTTCCTCTCACCCACACCTTGGCTCTGCTCTAGCCAGGCACACTGACCTTGATATTCCTCCTTCCATGATCTTGTCTCAGCGCCTTTGTGAGGACTTTTCACCCTACCTATTCACAAAGCCAACCACCCTCACTCCTCTGGGTCTTGACTCAAATGTCAAACCATCAGTGAGGCCTTCACATGTACACAGTGGAGATAAACTAACACCCTCCAACACTCCCATCCCATTCAAAGCTTGTCCTTTGTACATACCATTGGGTGTTTACTTGTTTTTGTTACCCTCCCCCATTAGAATAACTGTCTGTGAGATCAGGGACTTTGCTCATTAGTGTTTCCTCGAAGAGGACCACAGTGTATGCATAAATATTTATTTTTTATTTTTTGGTACTGGAGGTTGAACTCAGGGTCACTTTACCACTGACCTAAATCCCCAGCCCTTTTTATTTTGAGACAGAGCCTTACTAAATTGCTTAGGGCCTCACTGAGTTGCTAAGGCTGACCTTGAACTTGTGATCTGCCTGTCTCAGCTTCTGCAGTTGCTGGGATTACAGATACACACCATCATGCCTGGCTTATAAATATTTGTTGAATGAATAAAAGGATGAGCCAGTCACCAGTGGATGAAGGGTGACTTGACACAGGGCAGAGACCTATGGCTGAGAGCCTGGTTCTGGGCCAGGCAGCCTGGGTTTGCATCCCTTCTCTCTCACTTGCCAGAGGAGACCATGTGCAGTTTGGTTAACCTTTCAGCACCTCAGTTCCTTGTCTAAGAATCACAGTACTTGCCAGCTTGCTGAGAGGCTGTGTGAGGAGGAGAGGTTCTGTGGTTCTGTTCATGAAGCTGCTCAGCAGGCCCTCTATGTTTGGTAAATGTTAGATTTTTCTTTTCTTTATATATATATTTTTTTTTTCAGTTGTCAATGAACTTTTATTTATTTATATGCTGTGCTCAGAATCAAACCCAGTGCCTCACACATGCTAGGCAAATGCTTTACCACTGAGTCACAAACCCAACCCAGGTTTTTCTTTTCTTTCGTTCTTTCTTTTCTTCTTCTTCTTCTTTTTTTTTAATGGTACTAGGGCTTGAGCCCAGGGCCACATACATGCTAGGCAAGCACTCTACCATTGAACTACATCCCCGGCCTTAGCTATTTTTTTTTTATTATACCTTGTAAGGCCACTTTGGGAATTATAACTCTATAAGACCTAAAAAATAAAAAATAGGCTATAGATAAGATTGAAATGCAGAACAGTAGGGGGGAATTTTATTGTATTTACAAAGGAAAAAGTAGGTCAGAAGTGAAATAGGATTAACTGGATCCAGTTGTGTTTGGGCTCCAGGTGGTCTGAGCCCCAGCTGAGGTCTTCATCCTTGGGAATTCCCACTGCAGAAAGAAACAGAAGGCTCAGTCTGGAGACTGCAGGAAGGGCGAGTTAGGGAGGGATGCCTGGAACCAGGGGATGGGCCTCCTGGCCAGGAGCTGGCCTCTCGCTTCACGAAACAGCACAGGGCAGCCACAGGGCAGAGGGGAGGATGCTCATGCCTGTCAGCAGAGCAGACCCCATTCTCAGCTTCTGCCCTGCCAACTGGCTCTCAAGGAGACCCTGGACTGGTCACTCCTCCTTGAAGAAGTCACTTCAAATCCCCAGAGTCAGCTTCACCCAACCAGACATGCACCACATCCCTACTTCTCTTTCCTTTGATCACAAGTTCAATAATCCACTGTGCAGCTCTTAGGTAAGTCCTGCCACCTCAGTGTGCTATGAATGCCAGGAGGCTGCCTCTGTCCTGACCATTGTGGGTCCCCAGCCTGGAACATGGCACATAGTAGTCCTGGATGGCCCTTGGAGGGTACCTAACCCTGAACCTCGGCTGTGAGGACACAGGTGTGGGGGGCACAAGTTGTGCCTGTCCAGTGGTGATACTCTGAACTGTAACCCTCTAGGCACTCGTTCTGTTTTCTCAGGCAGACTTAGTGACAACATGAAATTGGTAGCAGCTGAACTGCAAGGGAACAATGGCTGGAGTGGCCTCCAGGCCCTTCCAAAGAGCTCTGTGAAGCCTCTGGCTTTTAACCTGCAGAACAAAGCCCCAGCTCTTAGGATAGGCCCTCCTTGGGGCCACTCCTGCTTAGGGCCGTCTAGAGAGAGACAGAAGGTGAATGATTACCTGAGTGGCCGCAGAGCATCCTTCTGAGAGACAGTGTTTTTAGAATCCCAGCCTTGGGGCTTTAGGGCAGCGCTAACCTGCTCCTTTCTTGGAGGAAGAAATCAGGAAGCCCCCCTTGCTGTGGGCAGGGAGTTGGTCTTTAGCCCCTAGGTCTGCCTGTGGTCCATTCAAAATCGGGTTCTGGGGGCCGGGTGTGGTGGCACACACTTATAATCCCAGTTACTCAGGAGATGGAGGCAACCCAGCAGCTTAGTGGGACCCTCAGCATCTCAAAATAAAAGTTTAAAGATGCCAGGATAGAGCATCCCTGGATTCGATCCCTAGTATCACAAAAATAAATGAATAAATAAAATAAAATCAGGCTCTAAAATACAGCAGTTGTTCTCCAAACACACACACACACAAAAACAAACAAACAAACAAAAAAAACAACTACAGTTTGTGTAGAGACGTTCCAGGGGGCATAGCATATCCGGGCTTGCCAGTCCCTGACGTGAGGCCAGCTGTAGCCTCTTCTTTGCCTCCCTTTTCCTCTTCTGTAAAATGGGAAAACTCATTCCTGATCTTCCCTGACTCCCAGTGTGAATGTGAGGGTCAGCGAGGTGGGACATAACTGTTGTGACCATCTCTTCCACTAAGGACAGTGCACTTGTACAAGCTGGTCTACCACTGGGCGTGAGAAGGCCGGCCTGCCTTTGGCTTTATAGTTTTGTGAACTTGGCCGAGAAGCCTGGGCATACCCCTCAGATTGCCTATGTGGGAATCACCTGGGACATTTGTTGAAACTCAGATTTCTGGGATCTGGCCCAAAACCATTCAGTGAGTGACATTTTAGGGCACAGACATTGAATTTGGCCTCTTGATATACATGGGACATACAGCAGTAGATAACATTCAATCTCTGTCACTTGTCACGCATTTCCTCTCCTTCCTCTCTTCTATTTTTTTTTTTTTTTAGAGATAGGGGTCTATGCTGTCCACATTTGTCTCAGACTCACAGGTTCAAGGGATCCTCCCATCTCAGCATCCCAAACAGCTGGGACTGCAGTCCTTCTGTTCTTGATGTGTATAAAAGGAAAAGAAGGGGCTTGTTCTGTTTGCTGGGCAGAGAGACTCTCGCCTTTGGAGAGAATGGGGAAGGAGCCTCTGAGGTCCCTAGACCACACACACACATCCCTACCTGTGCTTCTGGAGCAGGGCCACCAGAATGCTCTCCAGTGCTGTCTGCTTTTGGTCTGCCCACATGCTGTCCACCTGGCGGCCGAGCCGAACCCTGGCTCCTTGCTCCTGGTTCCTCTCTCTCTCTCTTTGTGGTTAGAGAAGGAGAAACAGTTGGGGTTGGTGTTGGGTAGGGATGTGGACACACGGGTGAGCATCCCTATGACTAATTCAATATCTGATGTGGATTCTTCCACACAACTGAGTCAGATTCATCAACATTTGGGGCGGCGCTATGTACAGAATGAAAAGTGCACCATGGAAACGCACATAGCCCGAAAATCCCTCCCAGATTACTAATTCATCTGGCAGACAGCAATGGCAGACACCATGCTAACCAAGTGATCAAATTTACCATCCACCAATAATCCATGAATAATGGATACTGGTACTGGTTACTAAGAAGAACACACTAACATCTGGGTGAGCTTCTAACCTGAATCTAATGATGAGGCTGCCTCTGCTGGTTCACTGCGAGGGATGGTCTATCTAGAGCATTGGCTTCTACTAGTCAAGAATGTCAATGCAGGTGGGGCAAGAGGCTGGGGCTCAGCGGTAGAGCACTCGCCTAGCACATGTGAGGCTCTGGGTTCAATCCTCAGCATCACATAAAAATAAATAAAATAAAGGTATTGTGTCCAGCTACAACTACAAAAATAAATATTAAAAAAATGTCAATCCATGAAAGTCTTTGGAACTCTTCCAGATTAAGAGAAACTAATGAGACCTGATGACCAAATGAAACCTATGTTCCTGGACACAATCCTAGATCAGAAGAAGAAATAATTATAAAGGACATCTGGGGATAACCGATGAAATATGAATATGGGTTCTAAGTGATGATTATTCTGCGATTGTGTAAGGGGATGTCCTGTTGGGAGGTTTGTTAGCACGTGCAGATGTGCTCAAGGGTTAGAGTCATGATGACTGCACTGTGTTCTCAAATGGTTCAGCAAAAATGATATTCAAAAGAATAATAATAAGCGTGTGTACGTGTTTGTATGAATCTATACCTAGCTATGGACATAGAGGAGGCAAAGGTAGTAAAATGTTAGGAATTGCTGAATGCAGGGAAGAGTAGATGGAAGTCTGTACTATTGCTGCTACTTTTTTTTTTTTGTAAGTTTGAGATTTTTCAAAATAAAAAGTACAACAAATACACAGGATGTGGAATCGGGCTGTTTGGATCTCAGCTCTGCCATTGTTTGGTTCTGTGTCTTTTAGAGGTCATTAGTGGATCTGTACAGAGGGGCTGAGAGTCCTTACTTTGTTGAGTTGTTCCAATGATCAGAGAAGAAACTAAGAATAGTGACTAGCACTGCCAAGGGCTTTCTGTGTGCCTGATAGAGTGCTGGCGTCCATGTTCTGTGCAGGCTTGGTTCTGACACAGCCATGATCAAACGGTAACTGCCATCAGCACTTACTGATGGAGCCTCGCAAAGGAAAAAGCACACGATGGGTGTGGAAGCAATTTGAAGCTTGACGCTGGGGCCCCTCTGCTGTGCAGAGTCCAGCAATGACAGATGCTAAGTCAGGGAGGAGACCAAACTAGGTCCCTGGCCTCCTGCATCAGGCCTTCCAAACCCTGATACACAGCTGTGTGGGAAAATTTTTCTGCTTACCCCTGCTGCCTGCTCATGATGTCCTGCAGCAGCTTGCGGGCAGACAGCTGGCCCAGAACCTTCCGGTAACTGTTGGTGAAGATGGCATCTGCATACCGCCGCATCCTATGTGAAGGAGTCAGAGGTTGGTGTGGGGGCAGGAGAGTGGACAATGGGAGCCAGACTCGCCACGCCTCTGCAAGTTCCTCTTTTGCCCCCTGTCTTTATCATCCTCAGTGACTTACCCTGGCTGAATGACCTCTGGGACTCAGTGTCTGGTCCCCTCCCTGAGATGTGCAGGGATGGCTCAGAGGTACAGGGATCCAGGGGCTGCTTACCTGAGGGGCAGAGAGGGAGACGGGGAGCAGTGGGAGCCGATGCTGAGGGTAAGGATCACAAAGAAGAACACCCAGAGTGGCATCCTTGTCCCCCAGGGAGGCACCTGCAAAAGAGCAAGAGGGGATGGTCAGGGGCAGCAGCAGCCGTGGCCGTGGGGATGTCCTTTGCCTACTGGATTTGGCTCCATAGTAAGTCTCCATCCTCATCCTTTGGAAGCCGTAGGAAAAAGAACCCAGTTGCTGGAAGCCAGGCAGACCTGGGTTCAAGTTCTGCCTCTGCCAGCTCTGATTTCTCTGTGTGGCAAATGGGCATGATAAAGTTACCCTGGCCATCTCATCAGGGAGTGCTGAAGTCACACCCTGCTGTTCGGGGACAAGAAGCAGAACTCATCCTCACCAGGGAAAGCAGAGAAGAGAGTGCCTTCCCTTAGTGCCACTATTCAGCATAGCCGTGACAGCAGCTAGCAGGGTGAGAGCTCAGCTCTGAGACAGACGTTTGAGTTCAAACCCTGGCTCACATGTCACTTAGATGTGTGTCCCAAAATGAGTGACTTTTCCTGTCTGGGCCTCAGTTCCCCCCCACCCTAAAATGGAGACGATAAGTGTCACCTATATGGGGTCCTTGTGAGGATCAGGTGAGTTGAGGCACCTAAGAGAGTAGCTTGGCACCTAAGGAACTCTCTAGAAACTTTTGCTGTGTCACCTAATATGGACCCACTTGGAGGGTAAACTCAACCTGTTTCTTTCATTGTGGAGTTGGAGGGAAGGGAGTAAACGTGTAAACCTCTCTCAGATGCTCAGGTTTCACAGAAGGAACTTTAGTCCTGACAGGACCTGAGAGCCCCAGTAAGCCAGTGTGGCAGAACTCTGTGGTCTCCACTGACCCAGGGATGCCTGGGCTCTGAAGGAACACCCATGGAGACTGCCCCCTGTGGCCCGAGACCCCTGCCCCTCCAGAGCCAGAGGAAGCAGCCCCTTCAGGCACCGTGGTCAGACCCTCCTTGAGAGGCACTCCTCCTCCCCAGGGAGTCCTCCAGTTCCTCCAGGGGAGCACTCGCTGTCAGTGAATGATAGGGAACTCACGACCTCCAGTCTGGCTCTTTTCTGGGCTGTTCTTATCATGAGGATGTTTTTCTCATGGTGTCAAACCTAAATCCCCCTCGCCTCCTAATACAGCCACGTGCCAAATAACAGTGTTTTGGCCAAACAGCCCACATATATAATGGTGGTCCCATAAGATTGCACTGCCCAGTGACAGAACCGTCACCATCTTGGTTTGTGTAAACACAGCCTATCACGTTTGCACCTTAATGAAATTGCCCCGTGGTGCATTTCTCAGAACATATCCCTGCCACTGATTCATGACTGCTTGTTAAACATTTTTTTTTTAATTTAATTTTTAGTTGTAGTTGGACACAATATCTTTATTTTATTTATTTTTATGTGGTGCTGAGGATCGAACCCAGGGTCTTGAATGTTCTAGGTGAGTACTCTACCACTGAGCCACAACCCCAGCCCCTTGTTAAACATTTCCTCTACGATAAGGACTGGAGCTAGAGAAGAGAACCTGGTGTCTGCCCCAGGGCTGCGTCTTTCATATCTGCCTGCTGTGCCACCCAGAGATTCCACACCTGCACCCTGTGCTGAGCCCTTTGAATACACTTGCACTTGACTCTCTGCTCCTCCGCCCAAGGGCCTGCAGCCTTCTGTCCTCCTCACACCCTATCACACCTGACCTGGGCCGCCTCTCAAGACGTGGAATTTTCTTTTCTTTTTTTAAATTTATTTTTTTAGTTATAGGTGGACACAATATCTTTATTTTATTTTTATGTGGTGCTGAGGATCGAACCCAGTGCCTCACGCACAGTAGGTAAGTGCTCTACCTGTGAATCATAATCCCAGCCCAAGAGGTGGAATTTTCTAAGCAAGGAGATCCTTGGAGACAAGGAGCCCCCCTTGACAAAAACCACTGAGTTTTCTGCCCCCTGGAACAGCCTGGTTTTCTTGCTTTTTTTTTTTTTTTGGCGGTTCATTTTTTAAAGCTTTGGGCTGATCACCATCTTTCCTGCTCAGACTCCTGCCCCAGTAAACCCTAGGCCCCTGCTTTTGGCTAATTTCTCCCCTGCCTCCTAGCCCAGGGCTGGCACATATGATCCCCAGCCCCCCTCCCCCCTGTCCTGCGCAGCCACCCCCACTGGCCCTGGAGTAGGTATCGCCACCCTCGTTTTACAGCGGAAGAAACGAGCCCAGAGAGGAGAAGGGCCTTTTTCCATGGTCCTCCATCAAAATTAGCTTTGGAGTGGGCACTACAGAATGGGCCCCCTAATTCCCAGGCCAGCAGACTTCCTCCTGCTCCTTGAGGCAGCTTCTTGTGTACAATACCCTATTCACAGCGCTCCCTATTCAGGGCGCTTCAGATTCATCACCTGCACATGGGAAAGGGTCTGAAGAAATGGAAATCTTTTACTCTTTGTCACTAGGCCTCTGAGGAAGTCAAAAGGGGATCAAACAGGGACACCTGCTTGATTGGCACCTCCCTCTGCATACCCAGTGGTTTCACAGAGTTGAAAATAACCTCCTGAGAGACTCTGGGGAGCCAGTTATAGAAAGCAAGGAACACCCCATTTGTTCAAAACAAGACTGAGGACCCACACATTCTGGTCTAACAAGAAGCTCAACATTTTCCATAAACCACACCCCCCCGCCACAGGGGGCCTTCAGACACCCAGCCACCCCGGGCTGTGCAAACCTAGTCCTAATCCATGGGCTCCTCGCCAAATTCCACTGCACAGAGATAGGAACCACAAGAATTATCTAGCCTCTGGTAAAATATAAAATAGCTGTTGACAGACACACTCCACAGCACAATCTAATGAGATAAAATTCACTGAATGAAGCGTACCCTGAACCCAGCAACCACACTGACAGCAAATGGATGCCCAAGGGCATTCTAGAGTTTGAACCCTTTCCTTCTTCATTCCAGTAGCTTTCTGCAGTGCTAATTCTGTGACTCATTATATCTGAGATCCTCTGAATTCAGGTGCTTGATCCTCACCAGTTACCATTTTTTCCCAACCTTCCTGCTATGAATGCCAGGAGGATTCTGCAGATACCTTTAGCTCACAGCAGACATCTGGTCACAAACACCCAAATTAGCAAGGCTACTTTTGAAAACCTAGAGAATTTTTTTTTTCTTTTTTACCTTTTTAAAATATCTGATTTGGAATTCAGAACCCCAAAGCATTGATCTCCTGACCCTGTTTATAAGCCATGCCACCAATAGTGTTCCCAAGTTAAAAAATAAAATAAAATCTAATTCTGTTTTTGCAGTGCTGGGAATGGAACCCAGGGTCTTGCACAAGCTAGGCAAGTGCTCTACCACTGAGCTGCACCCCCAAATCTAAGATTTTAATGAGAAAACATCTTGAGCCATCATTTAAAACAATGATGCCCACCATCTTCTAGAAAGGATTTAAGGCAGCCTTTGGTGAAAAACAAACAAAAAACAAAGAAACAAACGAAAAACACACTTCAGGATCATTCAAGCCAGGCTCAAGGGACAGGCATGGGATAATGGAAGGCTCCAAGGGCAGATAATTGTGTCTAAAAATTAGAGAAAGGAGCACGCCTGCTATTGAACAAGAGAGGAAAACGTTATCAATTTCCAGGCAATTGTGCTGAATTGGTTTCTAGCGATCAATGGACGGTATTGATTTGCACAGCCACTTGGCTCCTCTCTGATCCATGGCAGAGCCCCCAGCGTTGACAGAAATCCATCCAGAGCACGGCTTGCCCCAGAATCTGCCCCCACAGAATTGAGACCTCCCTCGCCTCCCACAGGCTTCTGCAACTTCTCCAGGGCTCAAGGTGCCACACATCCAGGCCAATCCAGATGGTGCCAACCATGGAAAGCATGTTCCAGAACCCCTAATGAGGGGTCATTTCTTCATTTCCCCCAGACTGGGACCCAAATGTACTCACCCGTCTTCCTCGATGATGGCGATGGCCCTCATTGACTCGGTGTCTCTTAGTTGGTGACAATGTCAACTTTTCTTGCCCACATCCCGCCCAGCCCCCAGGGCCGCCTGCTCTCACCTTCCAGGTGGCAGGTCTCCCTCTGCTACGAGGTGCTGTTCCAGTTCCACCGACCTCGGGCTGTGTGTCCGCTCCGAGGCTGGGTGGCGCTCCATCATTTATTTATACCTTCATTTTCCTGAGCGTTGTCAGCGTCAGAGAATCAATTACCCACAAGTCAACCCGAGCACCATTTTTAGCATCACATCCACAACCCCACCAGGGGAAGAAGTGTTGCCCCTTGTAAATTAGGACTTAGAGCAAACTTGCCCTTTATCTCTGAGGGGGTGAGCAGAGTATGAAGTTGTCATATTTTTCTGAGACAAACAGAGAGCACGATACCGCTACTCTAATAATTGTGGGACTGGTGACAGCGAGACTCCAAGGGTTCATTTATTCTCCGAGAGAAATGTGCCTTTGGAAAAGTTCAGTGTCTGTTTTGTCCACGGGTAACTTTATTTCACTTTTGGGTTACACAACATTACCAATAAGTGTTTGTCGCCCTTAGTGAGGAAAATCGCTTGCTACCTCCCTTGTCGTCCAATTATCAGAATTTTCCTCTATTTGATTTGCACCTGCAGCCATCGCAGGCCCATTTCCGCAGCCCGCCCAGGGAGCAGCCGCCGTCACATGTCAAGGCGGTGGAACAGGCAGTTGCCTCCAAGAAGTGTGAAGAGAGAGGAAGGAGATGAAAGACCCCGGGGAGAGTTGTTATGTTCCAGATTTTTCTAGCCTAAAACTAAGGAATCCTCAAGAATGGCATAAAAGTGCACAAGGCAGAGGCTCCGGTTCCCCGTGCAGCTCTGGTGGAGGCGTGGAAAGAGCTCTGAGCCTGAGTCCAGAGGCCTTCCACCTCTCCAGTGCCTGTCAATCATGACCTCTGTGACCCTCTGCAAGTTCTTTCTACCCCCAGGCCTCAGGTCTACACTTGGAAACTCAGAATTGGCATAGAATAGCAACTTTCACACTTAAAAAAAAAAAAAAAAAAAAAAGATTCCTTTTTTTGGAAGTCTATGTAATCATAGTATATAAAGCAGATTTTTTTAAATGGAACTTGCTGGGAGAGGAAGTCCCAGCTACTCAGGAAGTTGAGGCCAAGAGTTCAAGGCCAGCTTGGGCTGTGTTCTGAGACCCCCCCTCCCAAATGGAAAAAATAAGTGGGGCTTCTCTAGTTAAAGAGGGAGCAATGGAGACCCCTTTGGCCTGTACCCGAGTTACCTCTACGGGTCACTGTTAGAAGCCAGTAGTTTCTGAAGACCTTCTAAACAAAGATACATGGTGATCTTGCTTCTTAGCCTGAACTGAGTCATAGAGCAAATATGGTGTGTTCCCCACAGAAACAAGGACTAAGGGGAATGTCACCCTGCTGGCCTGGACACGGTGGGCAACACAGGCCAAATCCCCAATGATTAATGGGACAATGGCTTTAGAATAAACATCACTAAAGACGAAACAAAACAGAGTGGGGTGACGACAGGTCAAGGCAGGAGATGAAGTGGCTGAACCCCAGGGCACTGGGCTCTGTACAGAGGTGTGGGGTTATGGCACCGAATGCACCGGGGGCCCTACAGAGCCGGCATCGAGGACATATGCTGGGCCAGAGGGTAGCTGGGACTCTTGAGAAGCCATGAGGTTTAGAATCAGCCCCAGTGGAAGCTCTTGGCTTTGTTGACCTGGTGCCTGACCTCAGCTTCCTCCTCTCTAGAATGGGAGTAACAGGCGGCTGTGGGGCGAGCCTTATTTTGACAATGTCCCCAAACAGGAGTGGCACAGAGTAAGCCTCACAAAATGACACTCACCATTGCTATTCTTATTGCAATAAACGAGGCCACAGGGGGACAGCAAGGTTACACTGCCTGTCAGAGTCACAGAGCTGGTCAGTGGCCAGGGCTCCAAGTCTGACTTCCAAGTTCAGTGTCCCACACCAAGCTAAGGTTCTCCTAAGGATGTTCCTTGGCCTCTCAGTTCTTATAACACCTTTGAAAACAACATATACATTTTATTGATGTATAATTTGCATGTCATGAAGCTCACTTTTTTTCAGTATTGGAGATTGAACCCAGGGCTGCTCTATCTATCACTGAGCTACATCCTGGCCCTTTTCATTTTTAATAATTTTGAGACAGAGCCTTGATAAATTGCCTAGGCTGGTCTTGAACTTGTGATCCTTCTGCCTTGGCCTCCTGAGTAGATGGGATTATGTGTGCCACTGAGCCCAGCTCATAAAGCTTTTTTTTTTTTTTTTGAGGGGGGGGTTGTTTTTGTTTTTGTTTTTGTTTTTCACAGTGCTGGGCACTCAACACAGGTCCCTGTGCAGATTAGGCGAGCCCTCTAACACTGAGCCACACTCTCAGTGCTAGCTCACTTGTTTTAAGTCTACAGTTCCATGGGTTCTCATGAATGTATGCAGTTGTCCAACCCCGACCACAATCCTATTTTTGGAATATTTCATTCCCTCAAAGTTTCCTCCAGCACCACCCTTTTGCCCAGGGATTAAACCCAGGGGGTCTTAACCACTGAGCCACATCCCCAGCTTCATTTTGAGACAAGATCTTGCTAAGGTGCTTAGGGCCTTGCTAAGTTGCTAAGGCTGACTTTGAACTTGAACTCCTCCTGCCTCAGCCTCCTGAGTCACTGGGACTACAGGTGTGTGCCACTGCCCCTGGGTCCTCCGGCCCCTTTGCTGTCCATCTCCACTCCTGCCCTCACACCCAGGCCACTATCCCTCTGCCTTCTATTTCTAAGGTTTTCCCTTTTCTAGGACTTCACATGAAAGGAATCATGTGAACCTTTGGTTCATCAACATGAACCTTTGGTATCAGGCTTCTTCCATTCAGCATCATGTTGTTGAGACCCACCTTGATCCACGTATCATAGTGTGGTTCCTTTAAATTCCATTGTATGGGTGTGCGGCAGTTTGTTTACCCATTCACCTTGATGGACATTCAGGTTCATTCCAGAGAGGGAATAATACAGTTATGAGTATTTACATACAGGATTCTAGGAGAACAAACAATTTCATTTCATCGCCCTTGTGTGGGTACCTGGGACCGGAATTGCTGGGTTGTATGATAAGTGAATGTTCACTTTTTAAAGAAACTACCAAACTCTTCCAAAGTGATTGTGCCATTTCCATTGCCAGCAGCAGGGTAGAGGGCTGCCTGGCCAGTTCTGAAATAAACACTTATTTCTTCATCCTGCAGACCCCTATGACGTACTTAATTAGACTCACATGCATGGGGATGGCTGCCTTAGCTATCCACCTCTGAGTGACCTGGTCCCATTTCTGTACTAGGGGAGTGGGTGGGCCTTTTTTCCTCTTCATGGCATCTTCCTGGGCACTAGAATAGGTGGACATCACGCTTGTCTTCAAAGGGCTGCTGGAGGCAGAGGCTGGGTAATTACCTGGCAGGTAGAACCAGAGAGGGACAGTCCTAAGTTCTCTAAGCATCTGGGGAAGGAAGAAGTCACATAAAACTGGGAACACATCATTAGACAGGAGCCTAAAACAGGCTCCTGGTGGGTGAATGGATTTGGTCTGAAACCCAGCTCAGCCCCTAGCAAGCTATGTGATTCCGGGTGAGGCACTTAATATCTCTGAGCTGGGGTTATCGCATCTGCTCCATGAGGGTGATAATGCCTGCCTCCCCAGGTAGTTGGGAGAGTCTGAAATATCCTTCTGTCTGAGACCTCATGTCTTGGCAGGTGGTAGCTGTTATTATAGTTTATGTCCAGAGCTGGGCACTGAAAGCCAGGCAGCGTGGCTGGGGAGAGGTGGGAGTAGGGGAATTCTGAAGCCCACTGAAAAGGAGGATGCGGGGAGAAAAGCAGAAAGGGTCCTGAGAATGAGAGCCCAGCCCCCGGTGCGGATTCCCACCGCCCACCTCGCCTTGGCCTTGTCCTGGTGGCGGTGAGAACCCCCAGCTTGCTGCCGGGCTCTCTTTCCCAGGACGTGTTTTAACACAGCGTTAATTAGCCATCGTGGCTGCCTCTAGGGGCTGGGGTTTTGAGCTGAGGGAAGAAAGCCCCCCCAGAGAAAGGCAAGCTTTAAAAGGCTCCAAAAGGCAGGGACAGTGGGACTCCCCTGCGAGAGAGACAAGCCAGGCATTTGTGTTGCAAATCCCCAGTGTGTGTGAGCCAGCCATTCAAAGAGGGCGAGGGGGCCGCGGGGGTGGGGAGGAAGAGGAGTCCACAAAGGGGGCTTGTCTGAGGGCCTCAGACCCTGCTTTGTAAAAGCTGCTTTCATCACCCCCCCTGGAAGTGGCAGTGTTCCCAGCCCCAGGCCACTGTGCAGGGAAGGAGAGGCCTGGACCCCAGACTCCCACATTCCCTTGACCCTCCCCTGGCCCTTCCAGCCCGTGTTTATGGCATCATCTGCACCAGATGCCACATGAGTGCGTGCTCCTGTGTGCTGTGTCAGAGTGAGGCAACCTAGGATCAGTGGTGTGGCCTTGCTGGGTGGCCTCGGGCAAAGTCTCCTGATTACCCTGAACCTCAGTTTCCTCTTCTGTAAAATAAAGACTGCTCTGGTCCTTTCTCTGTCTCCACATAGTCTCTTTCTGGAAAAGTCTACATTGGGGTTATGACAAGAGCTCTTTAATGAGGCGGTGAATCCATGAAGCGAATCTGGGTTCCTTGGAGATGCTACCCCGTGAGTGACATTTCACCATTTTCCTCACTTGGAATCTCTGGACCTGCCACAGGTGAATTATAAATGTTCACCAGGTTGGTTTTGGGGTAGATAGATTTGGCGCAGGTGCCAAGCAGGCTGCGTGGGAGTGTTCCTGTGGGTCCTCAGGCACTCTCTTCCTGGAGAAGACTGCACCCCTGACCACCCTTCAAAAACCCCTTTGGATCCCACCTCCCAAAAACTATTCTCCTCTTCGACCTTTACTTGAGACTCTGTGATCCTCGGGGATCCCCCAGAATTGAACCCAGGGGCACTCAACCACTGAGCTATAACCCCAGATCTTTTATTTCTTGTTTTGAGACAGGGCTAAGTAATGAGACTGACCTTGATCTTGCAATCCTGCCTCAGCTTCCAGAGTCCCTGGGATTACATGCCTGCACCATCACAATAGGCAGTCTGTGTGATTTTATATGTGGAAAATTATCTCCTTCCTCAAAACCCTGGGAGTGTCTGGGACCAAATCTGATTCACCCCAGAGCCCATAAAGCATTCTGATCAGAGTGTGATCCATAGAGCAGCCGTGGCAGTAGCACCGAGGGACTGGTCAGAAGGGAAGGCACTTGGGCTCCACTCAGGACAGGTGGAATCAGGTGCTGAAACCTCTTTGTCCAGGATTTTTGTTTTTAATATTTTTTTTTTAGTTGTAGTTGGACACAATATTTTTATTTTATTTATTTACTTATATGTGGTGCTGAGGCTTAAACCCAGAGCCTCGCACGTGCTAGGCAAGGGCTCTACCGCTGAGCCACAACCCCAGCCCCCTTCCAGGATTCTGAAGGTATCAGGCGCACAAGATGGTCTCAGAACGCCCTGTGGTTCTGACCAGGGAGGCTGTCATGGCTGCAGGCAGCCAGGAGATGTCGCTGTTCCCCAGTTGTTGGGGATGTCAGGATTGCTACCCACGCCTGAGGCCCCACACATGGGGCTTTGTTCTTTGTGAAATCCAGGGACTACCAAGTGGTCTAGGTCAAGTCTGTCATGCCATCTTTTCCTCGGCCACCAAAACCTCTCTTGCTTCTTAGTTCTTGGCCCGTATTCTCAGCTATGTTTCCAGTTAGCAGAAGCTGTGTGAAAGACCAAAGGAGAAAGCCGGTGCTCCTGGCCCTCAGCCTCACTCACCAGACAAAAACATACTCCAGCAAGGAGGGGGCATGTATAGGGTGGCGCCCCCTCCCTACACTTGGAGTCTTTAACTGGAGGATCTTAGGAGGGGACCTGCACAGACAGTCAGTTCCCCTTATTTTCTCGATACAGGGCAAACCCGAGGCCCTTCTGGGACTCCAGTTTCCAGTTTCCCATCTGAAGTGGCAAGGAAATGTCAGGGCTGGGTTATGGCCTCACTTCCTCTCTATGGCCACAAAAGTGCAGTTAAGGGAACTCAAACAGCCCCAGTGGCCAAAAACCTGGGCTCCAGACTCAAGACCAAAGAGTTCCCCCACCCGCAGCCCAGAAGCAGAATTCTGGGTTTTTTTTTTCCTCCAGAGCCCCCAAGGTCCCAGACTCTTGACCTTCCCCCACCCTGTATCATCTAGTCCCTGAACATCAAGGTCACAGAGCAGAAAGAAAATCAGCCCCCATGTCCTGCCCCACCCAGCTCCTGGCTCCCTAATGGCTGAGCCCTGTTGGAGCCAGAACCTGGGCCTAAACCCCAGAATCTGGAATCTACTTCTGTCACCCTGGGTCAGCACCAACCTGCAGCACCCGGTTGCTGACAGGAATGGAGTTGTCCTGAATTGTAGCAGCATAATAGCATCCAGGCTAGTCACGTAATGCACACGATCTCATTCAGCAACTGTAAGGGTCAGGAACACAGAACGCTCTGGTTGTGTGGTGGAGGGAGCTGGACATCCCTGGGTAACTTGTTTAATCTCACACAGATAGTAAATGGGGTCGCCAGGGTCATGAGTGATGCTTGCCTCTCTCCAGATGAGCTCTGCTGCCCCAGAGCAGTGCCACCCAACCTAAGGCTGATCTCCTGCCAGCCCTACCACAAATATCGCATTCACCATTGAGTGGTCTCAGTAGGGTCTCTATGGGTCCTACCAGGTGGAGTGACAAATGTGACAAGTAAAGATTTCCTGCGGCCAATGACAGGAAGAATGTGATGGAAGAGGGCATTGAACTTTTCATGCATTCATCATGGTGATGGTGACATTTGTGACATTTGTGATTGGTGTAGCAATTTCACCAGTGAATCTGGATCCAAAAGTCCAGACTCCTGCCTGACCTCTGACCCAATTTATATGTCCTTCAGTTTAGACCGTCCCCATATCCATGGATGATGAACAGTCATTATCTATCAATTTATTTGCACATTTCATCATTCATCCCTGCCTTCAACCATCCGTTGATAATCCGTCCACCAGACATTGGTGTAATAACACCGCCGGTGCTAAGTGTTGTGCTTGTTCAGGAAACAGAAAAAGCAATACACGACCCAATGAATTGATACTCATCAAGTACCCGCTCTGTTCTGTTGGCTCTGCTGGGGACTCGTGGCATCTGTGGACTTGCTTCACCGAAGATTTCATTCTAGCTCAGCAGGCGGTGGGCAAGCAGATAATTACATACAGTGTGATACGCACGGTCTATATTAGAAGTGAGCACAAGGTGCCGTGGAGAAGAGTGGGTGGGGAATTGGCTCTATTTAGGAGCAGGAAAGGCTTTGCAGAGGACGTAGCATTTAGGCAGGGCCTTGCAGAAATGGGGAAAATCAGTCCAGCGGGAGCAGGTCCTAGGAGAGCAAAGTCGTTTGGGGTGGCTGGAGTGAAGGGTCTCAGATCTTTGTGTGCTTAAACCTAGACCCTGTATTCAGTTGTGTGGAGTAGGATTCAGGGTCCTGGGATTTTAACTAAGGCCCCAAGGGATTCTGACACAGGTGTGAGGGACTACTGACCGAGAAGCCCAGGCCTGTGGCTTCATTGGTAGGAACTGTGGATGATTCTGGAACAATGCATTAAGGCCAAGCTGGGCAGGGTGTCAAATGTCATACTAAGAAATCTCGGCCTTTCCAGTTCTAGTGGGGAGAATCCATAGAAGGTTTTCAAGGCCCCAAGAAATGGTTTCGCGGGCTGGGGATGTGGCTCAAGCGGTGGCGCACTCGCCTGGCATGCGTGCGGCCCGGGTTCGATCCTCAGCACCACATACCAACAAAGATGTTGTGTCCACCAAGAACTAAAAAATAAATATTAAAAATTCTCTCTCTCTCTCTCTTTCTCTCTCTCTCTCTCTCTCTCTCTCTCTCCTCTCTCACTCTCTCTTTAAAAAAAAAAAAAAAAAGAAATGGTTTTGGAAGGAGAGGGTTGTCAGCAGCCAAGAGGTGGGAGGAGGGAGCCCAGTTAGTGAGCTTTTACAGCTGTCCAGGCCTGTGATGCCCAGGGCCTGACCAGGGAGGTGGTGGGGAGCACTTGGGATGGGCTCTGGAGGATGGGAGCATGGCCTGGAGTATCTGGATGGGGCGGGTAAAGAAGGGATGGTAAGAATGAGCTGGGGGTTCTTGCGGGGTAATCAGGATGCTCGGGTGGAGCAGGCTAGAGAAGGAGCAATGAGTGCTGATTTGCACACATTGGATTCTTAGGACTCATTCTTAGGAGGGCGAGGGGAACACACCCTTGAATCTGATCCTGAGCTTGGAGCTTGGAAAAGCTGTGGGGGAAGATCCCCTAAGGGACAAAGGGGCATGTGGAGTGGGGAACCTTAGAAAGGTTGCCTGTTTTTTGTTTTTTTTTTCAAACCTCTTTACCTTTTTATCTTTACCTTTACAAGAAGGATCCATTAGAAAACTAGGCTGTTTGCTGTCAGTTTTTTTATTTCTACTTTGCAGATGGGGAAATTGAAACTTAGACAAGGAAATGTCCCTGTGATCCTCAGAGTGGAGATGGGATTTGAACCTATGCCTCTTTGGCTCCAGGGCCCACACTTTCTTCTCTGATGAGTCTCTGGGAGGCAAATCCTATCCTCAGGTCCCAAACCAACAGATTCGAAGACTGGGGCTGAGAGCATGGAAGTGAGCAAGATGCCACAAAAAAGAACTTGGGAGAGGGGCGAAGGTGTAGCTCAGTGTTCGAGTATTTGCCTGGCAAGACTGAGGCCCTGAGCTCCATCCCCAGCACCATAAAAACATTTTTTTTTTATTACTTCTCCCACTAGATTATTTTGAAGCAAACTCCAGAGTTCATATCATTTCATCCACAAATATTTCAATATGTATCTCAAAAAAAGATAAGGATTCTTTCTTTAACGTAGTCACAATCCTATTATTGCCCCCTTAAAAATATCTAACAATAATTCCTATTAAGGGAAGTTATTGAGGGCAATTTGACAAGACCTCAGAATGGAAGCAAGGCGTGTTTAACTTGAGCTGATATTGTCACAGTGCTGTGATAAGGAATTTAAATTTTCCCAAGATAATTACAGCCAAGGCGAACAGGAGATTAGAAATGCAAGAGATTTGAAAAGCTTTTCTGGCCTGGGAAAGGAAATATTATAAAGGAGGGGGGTATATGGAAAGGTTTGCACAGTATCAAAGAAAATATTCTCTTTTCTGACTTCCCTTTTCCAAACCCAAGGGACTTTAGTCATAAATGTGAAATAGGAACCAGGTCTAAAGTGAAACTAAACAGATAAAAATAACAGAACAGGGAGCTGCTAAATACAAGAAGACAGATTCACAGGGCTCATTTCCCACCAAGGGTATACAAATTGCTCACTTCATAGATCAGGAATTACACGGCTGCTGACCGGAATGCTAGCTTCCTGGGATGACATGCACCTTGTGTATTAACGGGTCACATGGACCCTGTCCTATTGGGCATCAAGAAACCTGAACCTGCTCTGTGAACTTGGGCAAGTTAGTTCACATCTCTATAAAATGACTACAAGACCTCAAGTTTCCCTCTGAGTTCCCTGGTTCGATGAATACCTAATAAAATGGCACTTACCTCCTGGGGTTTTGAAAGTGTTACCAAGATTTGGTTCAATGTTATTCTACATCTACAAAATGCTTTGGATAACCTAGATGAGGGATGCTATGGAGACACCATGTGTTCATTACGCAAGTCCGTACTTCAGAATCACCAAGGTTGCACTTGGTTGACCCCTGCAGGGAATTGAAAGTCAGCCCTATTGAGCTCTCAGGAAATCAGCAGTGGAGGCAGAGCCCTGGAAGTGTGCCGAGCTGTCCACAGATGGAGTCGGTTGCCTAAAGCCCAGGAAGCAAATTGAACCAATAAGTTGAAATGACAGCCCAAATTTCTCCCCGTGACCCCCTTTGGCAGGTAAAGGGCTTGATTGATGGATGTCTACCAGGGATTTTAGGGCTGAGATGGAGCTAAAGGAAGGAGCTGTGAAAAGCCCTCAGATCAAGTTGTTACATGTTGCTGGGACCTTGGCCTGGGGAGCGGCATTAGCAGAGCCTTAAAAACTGAGGTTGGAGGGGAGCCAGACTGGGTAGGGAGAAACAGAACAGATTCCACTCTGGGCCAGAAGAGAAGCCTTGCACAAGTCCTGCCTCTGACGGGCTCCACCATCCGGCATGGAGGAGAGGATGTGGAGGATTTCAGCTCCAGCTGCCCTGACTTTGGTTTTCAGTTCCTCCAATGGGCCCGGCTGTCTCCCACCACACAGCCTCTGCTGGGCCAAGTTCCTTCCTGGGAGGCAGCGCCTCCCCCCTGGTTAATTCTGCTCAGACCTTCCTACAGACCTGCCCCCTGCAGGAAGTCCTCCTTGGCTTCTGTTTCAGACAAGCCACAACATTCTAGGTCCTTCCACACTGGCGTTCTTTTTTTTTTTTTAATATTTATTTTTTAGTATTTGGCGGACACAACATCTTTGTTTGTATGTGGTGCTGAGGATCGAACCCGGGCCGCACGCATGCCAGACAAGCGCACTACTGCTTGAGCCACATCCCCAGCCCAACACACTGGTGTTCTTTGAAAAACTAGTGGCCAGCCCTAGTGGCACATACCTGTAATCCCAGTGGCTCAGGAGGCTGAGGCTGGAGGATCAAGAGTTCAAAGCCAGACTCAGCAATTTAGGGAATACCTAAGCAACTCAGTGAGACCCTAATAATACACAAAATAGGGCTGGGGATGTGCTCAGTGGTTAAGCACCCCTGAGTTCAACTCCCGCTACCAAAACAAAACAAAACAAACAAACAAAACTAGTGCTCACCACTGTTATAACTCTTCATGTACTAATGTGATTCTTATTTAATTTTGAAATAATGTCAGACTCAGAAAAGTTGCAAGAATAATACAAAAAATAACCCATATGCTCTTTGCCTGGATTCAACAATTATTAACATTCTTGTCACATTTACTTTGTCATTCTGTCTCTCTTTATGAATGCATATATGTTATATACATAGTTATATCTGCACTCACACACATATAAATAATATATTATAAAAAATAGTTATTTTTCTCTGAACCACTTACAAATAATTTCCAGACATCTTGCCCTGGGGGGAGCCACTCTGAATGACCCATGCCTTCCAGTCCTGAAGCAAAAGGCTCTGACTTGTCACTACCAATCATTTAGAGGTGACTTGGGCATTGTCCCAGCCCGGGAAATAGAAGGTCTTCAGATGTAGGTGTCACCCCTGAGGTTGAGTTACACTCACTTGTCCCTTGTAACCCTACCCCTTCTGACCTTTTTTGGTTAGAACTTTCTAAAGAACAAGAGTCCCCCAAATAAAAGCTCACTTCCGAAGCACTCTCGATCTCTCTCTCTCTCTCTTGCCAGCCTCTCACGACTTTCTCTTGCTCTCCCTTTTGGGGAGCCTGAGGCCGAGAGTGGAGAAGCCATCCAGAAGCTTCTCCACTCTCCAGAAGGTAAAGTGTGTCTGTGTTTTAATTGGTGTCCCTGTAAATTCACACGAGAGACCTTAAGTTCAGCTGCCCACGTAGAACGGGGGGTAGCATCTCCCCTTTACGCCTAAATATTTGAACATTATTTTCCAAGAATAAGATCATTCACTTATAGAACCTAAGCACATTGAATTCTATGATTCTTTTAATAGCAACTTTACTTAAAGGGCAGCTGCATGAGGACTGGGCCATCTTGCTCAACACCCGTGTGTGTACCACCTAGCACAGAACCAGGCACATAGCTGGTACTCTAGAAATACATGTTGATGCACAAGAAATCTTGAACTTGGGGATCTCGTCGTTGATATTGTAGTCTACTCAGTTATCTGCCTTCCTATTAGCAGGCTGTGTGTGTTGGGGTCTAGATTTGTCTCCGTTTCAGGGAGATGCAGGATCACATGAGGTCACTACAGTGCCTGAAGACTTGGCTTCTGTCATTTTCAAGTCCTCTCCCACTTGCCCTGGCCCTTGTTCTGCTTCTCTCTTGTTGGGCAGCTGCCTTTCTCTGTCCCAGCAGCACCTGTGGCCATCACACCTCATTAATTGGTCCTATGAGAGAGCTCTGGCAAAGGCTGCCGGAACGCTGGCCAATCTTCCCATGTTCTTGCTTATGTGAGGTGCTGGCCTCTACCTCAGACACTACCCTTGGAGTCCTTGGCACACCAGGTGCTCTGCCTATCTGGCAATCCATGCTGGGCCCTTCTGTTAGGACATGGCGGCCACTTAGATGATAGAGGAGGCCAATGGAGGGAATAGATGTGTCTGGGGTGAATAGGGGCTGGGTCCACTGCTCACGGCTTCCTGTGTTGGAGATCCCTTTAGAGATCACTTAGGACAATGGTTTCAAAATGTGGTCTCCAATCAGCGGTATCCACCCCTCCAAGAAATATGATAGAAATGCCCTGCCCCAGACCTACTGAATCAGGGATTCGGGGTAGGACCCAGAAATCTGTGTTTGGTCTAGCTTCCACATTCAGATGCACGCTCAGGTTTGCACCCTACCAGTTTTCAAAGAGGAATAAATATGAAGCCCAAGAAGGTCACCCCAATGCCTCCTCTTATTCTGTCACCTTCTCTGCTCATTGTCCATCTGCAGCTTTCTTTTTTTTTTTTTTTTTATGTTTTCAGAATCAGAAATCAGCTTAACGCAGGCTGTTTCATTACCATGGCAACCTGGCAGCTGGCTAGAAAGAGGCAGGTAGCATAACTGCCTGGAGGTCTCTGGGGCACTGAAGTAACTATGGATTGTGGATTTTTATTCTGTGGGTCATTCTATCTAAGCATGGCCTCTTTGTTTCTCCTGTCTTTTCTTCCTCCTTTCTCCTCTGTTTGGTCCTCCCTTCCCCTCTAGTCTCATTATGAGCAATATGTGTTCTAAAGGTTTTAGATTTTCCAGGAGACTGCCACGGTTGACCTCTCCTTGGAATCTAACAGCAGTGGGAGGGAGACTGGTGTGAGCAATTGGATTGCAGTTTTATCTTCATCACAATGGTGTATTCGATTTTTCTTGGATTGATTAATTTATCTTGGGGGGAAAATATGTGCACAGAATGCAAAACTCAAAAAAAGTTTTGCACAAAATGGCACACATTAAGTTTCTTCCCAACTCTAGGAGCCTTGGTCTCCTCCCTGAGGGAACCCCTCCCCTATTTCTTGTGCATCCTCACTGAGAGCCCGTGCACACCAAGGGACATTCCTTTCCTCCTTCCCCTTTTATTATTCACAGAAGCAGCAGCTCTCCATCCTCACTTTTCTGTACCTTGTTTTTCACTCAATGTCTTAGAGATCCTTCTGCATTTAGGGTTGCTTCCTTCTCCTTCTTCTTCTTCTTCTTCTCCTTCTCCTTCTCCTTCTCCTTCTCCTTCTCCTTCTCCTTCTCCTTCTTCTTCTTCTTCTTCTTCTTCTTCTTCATCCTGGGGATCAAACCCAGGGGAACTTTACCTCTGAGCTTCATCCCTAGCACTTTTCATTTTTTATTTTGAGACAAGGTCTTGCTAAGTTTCTGAGGCTGGTCTTGAACTTGTGATCCTCCTGCCTCATCCTCCTGAGCTGCTGGGATTACATGCTGAGCCACTTACCCGGCCCTCATGCTTCTTAAGAGCTGAGCTAGCAACCTTAATAGCATATCCCATGGTGTAGATCTGTGTACCATCTTCTATTTTAACAGTCCCCTGTTGATGGATATTGGGGTTGCTTCTAGTCTTCTGCTATTTTCATCCGGATTTTCTAGCTGGAAAAACTGAGATTCCAAGAAGGAAGAGAGCAGGAGTTAACTCAGTTAAACTTCTACTAACATTGCCTGACAAGTAATTAAATAATCCTTTGTGGGAGTATTTTAAATCTGTCTTCTTTGCTAGATGATATGGCAGGAACCATATTTTCCCCACTCCTGCTTCCCTGGAAAGTATTTTACTCCTACCTAACCCTGCATATATAGTAAATGATCAATAAATGCATGTTTACTGTGTGGATGGACCAGGCTTGTGTGTGGGCTTGCAGACCGGTGTTGAGGCTGGCTGTAACACTTATTAGTGTACAACTAATCCTAGACCCACCACTCAACTTCTCTATGCCTCCATTTCATCAGCTGGGAAATGGAAACACCCCTTTGGGATTGCTGGGAGGATCAGATGATCAAATGCAGATCAGGTACCCATCACAGGGACCTGTGTGCAGCGAGGGCCCAGCCATTTTTCTTAGGTCAGAGCTTCTTTTGCGGTCAAACGCTGCCCGGAGGTTCTCATGAGGGAACCAAGAAATCTTCAAGACTGCAGTAATTTGAGCTGGGCCCTGAAGGAGGAGTACAATTCCAGCTTATGTGGTGAGGGCCAGCTCTCTTCGTGGAGTTCATCAACTACAAATGGAGAGGATGACACCCAGTTTCTGTCTCCCTTGGGAGACGGCCCAGCTTAAAGTCCCTCAAGAGGAAAACACTACATGATTAAAAGGAGCCATTGTTATTCAGCTGGAAAAGCGCCTTCCGGAGAAAAGTGAGCTAATCCCTGCCAGATATGATTCTGCTTGTGCTGTGTATAATTGAATATTTAGTGTGGATTTAACCCAGGGAGCCAACTGTGCTGTCAGAGCCAAGTTTAATGGGGCACTTAATAAATGTGGAGGTAATTAATACCAACCAGATGCTGGGCACAAGAAGTTTGTGCTGCTTCCATGACTGAACATCTCAGAGAAATGAAGTTCTGGACTCTGCATGGGGGTGGTGGTGGTAGGAGTAGTGCAAGCCCTGGCCTGGGTCTCTGTCTCTGCTGTACCCTTCTCTTGGGGATTGGTTTTTACCTCCTTTAGGAAGCCTTCTGAGATTGCCAAACCTGTGTCACTCTGAACTCAAACATCTTACTGTGTCAGTTTGTTGCTACATCTGTTTCTGCACACCAGAGCCCAAGGTCTTATCCCCAGTCTCTATCAGAAATGCAGTCAGTGCTCAGGTAGTGCCTGCTACAGAAAGATTTTCGGGTGTTAGAACTGTGTCTCAAGTACAGGGCAGGTGTTGGGATTTTCTTAGGAAGGTTGGCCCTCTGGGATTTGATGTGTGATTTATCTTCTGATAGAAATTCTATTGGATGCCCCTTCTAATGACCCAGCATTCAAATGTAGCCTGTGCTCTTTTGTAGCAGACCTGCTAGAAGGTCCTGGTGCATGGGATCTGACCCTGACTTCACACCTTGTAGAAAGCAGGAGAACAGGTCTTGAGCAACCAAAGTTTGCTATTTGCTGAGAGGCTCCTGGACACCCAGTGAAAGTCTAGATGTGGTGAGTCCCCACTGCTGTTGGGCTCTGAGGATTCTGAGATGGAAAGGTTCCTGGCATGGCTGTACATGGAGGATGTCCCCACTGCCTAGAGGACAGCAGTGTCTGGTTTTGGTCCAGATTCTGGATCTGTCAGGATCTACCGTAGTTCTTAGCTTCCTGCTAGAGCTGGTGGGAACACTGCAGTAAGGCTCAGGCAGAAACCACCAAGGCCAGGGGTGGCCAAAATCCTGTGCCAAGAGCCACCTGCTCTGAACAAGACCCAAATCTCTGACCCTTGCAGCAGGCATTCCTGCCTCTGGATTTGAGTCCAGGGTAGAGACTCCCAATTAGACATAGTGGAAACAGCATCCAATCTTCATCCAGAACTGAGAAGAGAGCTTGACCACCCCATTCATCTGCCATTATGGGAAGGAGCTCTCTCTCCTTGCTTCCCCCAACAAATGGGGGCTCAAAGCTGTCGCAGGGCTTTGAGGAAAAAAATTACGTAGGATGAGAGCTACTGCTGCAGCTATCTTTGGAAAACACAATCAGTTATGCTGGTGACCAGGGAAGCCTTTTCTAAAAATGTTGATATTTGGGCTGAGCCCTAAGGAATGAGAATGAGCTTATTTTGTGAAGAACTAGAAGACAGCACTCCAGGAAGAGAGACCAACAAAGACAAAGGCTGGGAGATGGAGAGTAAGTCTTGTTCCTCTCTTTTCCTTTTCCCACATTCAAATCCAGCCCATCATCCCAGACCCACCCACAGAAAGCAGGAGAGCAGGCCTTGAGCAACCGAAGTTCATTATTTGCTGCGAGGCTCCTGGAGACCCAGAGAAAGTC
Organism: Urocitellus parryii; assembly: GCF_045843805.1. Lineage (NCBI taxonomy): Eukaryota > Metazoa > Chordata > Mammalia > Rodentia > Sciuridae > Urocitellus > Urocitellus parryii. The sequence continues at coordinate 178,833,058 of NC_135536.1, forward strand.
AGAAAGGGGTAAGTCCCCACTGCTGTTGGAGTCCCATGGATTCTGAGATGGACAGGTCCCTGACATTGCTGTACATGGAGGATGTCTGCACTGCCTAGAGGACGGCAGTTATGAAGCCTTCCCGGATGCCTCAGTGTCTGCCCATCCTTCCCCTCTTCCTAGGGCACTCTGCTGGCTTGTGCAGGTTGGCTGGGTTCTGCGATGGTTATACAGGCATGCAATCTGCTAAACTTTTCTAGCCTTCACCTATAAGGTAGGAACAATAATGTCTACCTTGTAGGGTTGCCGGGAGAAAAATTTCATCTGTGTAAAGTAGTGAATATATGATAAATGACAGCTATAATTTTTTAATATATATATATATGTTTTTTAGTTATAGGTGGACACAATGTCTTTATTTTACTTTATGTGGTTCTGAGGCTTGAACCCAGTGTCTCAGGCATGCTAGGCAGCGCTCTACCTCTGAGCCACAATCCCAGCCTGACAGTTATAATTAATACTGATAAAATCGGTCCACCACTTCACATGTTAAGCTACTTCAGATTTTTTTTCAGAGCAGAGATCATTTCTTTTTCAATGTTATCTCCTTCATAATGAAGCTCTGTGCTTGCATAGATATTATGGACAGGAACACACATGCCACGAAGCTACCTACCATGCTGTGGTGCTAATGGAGCCATGCAGGCACAGAGATGAGCAAAACTCAGCTGGAGACCTCAAGAAGCTTCTAGAAGGTGAGAAAGTAGCTGTACCTGCAGCAGTCACACCAGGGATCTTTTACATTTGGATACAGAGAGAAACAGGTTTCAAAGCATCTGTGTAACTATATACTAGAGCTGCCATAATGAAGTACATACCACGAGCGGGGGTGGCTTAACAACAGATATTTATTTTCTCAGTTCTTGGAAGCAAGGAATATGAAATCAAGGTGTCTATTGACAGCTTCTAAGGGTGGCAAGTAATCTTTTCCTTGGCTCTCCCTTAGCTTCAAGTGGTTTATTGACCATCTTTGGTATTTCTTGGCTGTAGAAGCATCGCCCCAATACCTCTCTGTTGTCACATGATATCCTCCTTATATGTGCACCTGTGTCCAAGCTTCTCCTTTTTGTGTTAGATCTCCTAATGACCTCATTGTAACCTGATCATTTTGTTAAAAGCCTTTCTTTAACTAAGATAATATCCTGAGGAATCTGAGATGAGGATCCCAACATATATTTTGGGGGGACTTAATTCAATCCATAAATCACCCTTCTCACCATACCAAATAGAGAGCTCCTCTAGGACAAGTACCAGGTCCTGTTCTATATGTCACCTTAAGGCCTCAGTTCTCGCTGCTCCATCCATTTCTGACCAACCTCCGCCTATGCCCCCACTATGCTCTTTCCTTCCTCTATTTGCCTGGTAAATTCCTACTCATTCTTCTTTCTTACTTTAAATGTTACCTTCTCAGAGAGTCTTCCCTGATCAACCTATCTTGATTGTATCTCTCATTTTATTTATTCACATGGTTTCTTTTCTTTCTTCCTAATTCATCTCATGCTTTGTAAGTATACATTTGTCTGTGGGATTGACACAGTCACGGTAGAGTCCAACCTATTCACATTGTCTTCCTAGTGACATCATGCAGGATATGGAGCAGAAACTCCATAGGAATTTATTAAACGAATTTGCATCTTTGTATTTCCCATATTACCTCACATATCGGGAGATTAGTGAATTTCTGCCCTGTCCTCCAAGAGAGAACAAACTCCTACGTGTAGCTCAGTGGTAGGTGAGGCCCCGGGTTCCATCCCAAACATTGGAAAGAGAGGGAGGGGGCGGGGAGATTGATTCTTCTTTTTCTTTTGGTACTGGGGATTGAGCCCAGGGATACTTTATTTTTGAGCTACAACCCAGCCCTTTTTTGGGAGACAATGAAGGCCTTGCTAAACTGCTAAGGCTGGCCTTGAACTTGTGATCCTCCTGTCTCTGCCTCCTGAGTTGTTGGGATTATTGGTATGTTCCACTGTGTTAGTTCCACTGGCCCAGAATGATATTCTTTTTTATTTATTTTTTGATACTGGGGACTAAACCCAGGGGCACTTAAGTTCTGAGCCACATCCCCAGCCATTTTTTGAGATGGGGTGTCACTAAGTTGCTTAGGGCCTTGCTAAGTTGCTGAAGCTGGTTTTGAACTTGTGATCTTCCTGCCTCAGCCTCCCCAATAGCTGGAATTACAGGCCAAGATATTCATTAAGGTAAGATAGGTCTCATTTTATTTTTAATGTCTAGCATCTAACCCTTCCTCTGTCCTCTAGGTATTAGTTATGTGTGAGGCATGATAAATTATTCTGAAATCAGAGCTTGGAAATACGTTATAATTTATAATTCCTGTACTATTATTTTAATTTCTGTGGATCAGGGATCCTAGTAGCTTTGCTGGGTGTTTCCCCAGTCATGAGGTTATTATTCTCAAGATCTTTCTCAGGGCTACCTACAGTCATCTGAACTGAGACTGAAGAGTCAACTCCCAAGGTGGCTCATACTTTTGGCTGAATTGACCGAGTTGGAGCTGTCGTAGGCAGGTCTGATGACCACCCACGAGAACCTTTCCATAAGGCTGCCCTGGTGTCCTCACAACATGGGATTTCCCATGAGTAATCCAGAGAGCGAAGAGGAACTTGCAATGTCTTTTCTGACTTAATCTCAAAGTGGTGCTCCATGATTTCCACCATGTCCTATGGGTTACACGGGTCGCGGATTTCAAGAGGAAGTCATCCTCGCGCTCGGTGGAGGTTGGGTGCTGCATTCTGTCTAACCAACTAGGTCTCCTTTAACCCAGCCACGTGGCCCGCCCCTTCTAATCAGAGACTGTTCTTTGCCTTTCAAACACGTATCATGATTCCATGTTCATTTAATTATTTCCCTCCATCTCCCTCGACACAAGAAGCTCGAGGGATGTTTTTCCAACGAATCATGCTGATTTCCTTCTGTCAATTAGGTGTTTCTGTTCGCCACCGTCGGCGCTGTGGGCTCCTAGCTCAGGGCCTGACTTGGAATTAAGGCTTCTGTAAAGGCTTCCTGAAACGTGTTAAGTGATAAAGGGCTTGGGGAATAGAGAGGGTCTGGGCCTTTCCTCCCCCGGCCTCGCTGCGAGGCTCCCGGTGCAGGGGAGGGAAGCCCAACGAAGCCCAAGGAAGCCCAGCAGCCGCGCTCGCCACGACCCCGGCAACGCGGGCGCGTCACTTCCGGGACCCAGGGTCACGGGAGCTACTTCCGGGGCACCAGCGCGGCGGCGCGGGAGGTGAGTGCGGAGGAGCGGGCGGCGGGCCGGGGTTCCGGGCGGGGCGGAGTTGGAGCCGTGGCGGGGACCGAGCGGAGGGGCGGGTGATGGCGCGGCGGCCAGGGCGCGCGTGGCAAGTGACTCGTAGTGGGGAATTGGAGTTCCTGGGAGGGTTTGGGGCCGCCCAGCTCTTTAGTCCCGAGCCCGGGCCGAAACGCCGGGCTCCTCACAGCCAAGTCCAGCCACTCCTGCAACAGGTGGAGCCTCAGCTCTGGAGTAAGTCGGCCCGGCGTTCGGATCCCCAGTGTGCCTTGCATCGCTGTGCAACTGTGGGCTGGTCGCATTTCCTCTCTGGTTCTCAATTTGCACCTCTGTAAAACGGGCACACAGGCCTGTCCTGAACATTACAGGAGGTAGTGAATGTAGAGCCTCAGTGTCTGAGGATGCATTAGTTCTCTAAGGAAAGGGGGAGATGAGTACAATATTCTCTCACCTATCCGCAGTTTCATTTACCTGTGGTCTGAAAATATTAAGTGGAAAACTCGAGAAATAAACAATTGGTAAGTTTTAAATTGTGAGGTGTGAGTGGCGTGATGAATCTCGCGCCATCCCCCTCCTTCTGGTCCTAAACGTGAATCATCCTTTTTGTACAATGAATCCATGCTGTATGTGCTACCGACTCAGTGGTCACTTAACAGCCATCAACTCAGTTATCAGATGCTGCACTGCGGTGCTTGTGCTCAGGCAACTCTTATTTTACTTAGTAGTAGGCCCCAAGCCCAAGATGAGTGATGCTGGCAACTTGGATATGCCCAAGACAAGCCAAAAAGTCCTTCTTCTAAGCTGACTAAGGAAAGAAAATAAAGTATGCTGAGGTTGTTAAAATCTATGGTAGGAATGAATCTCCTGTCCATAAAATTGTGAAGAAGAAAGTCGTGCTGTCATACCTCAGCTTGTGAAAGTTATAGTCACAGTGTGTGGTAAGTGCTTAGTGAAGATGGAAAGGCATTAAATTTGTGGGTGGAAGAAGTGAAGAGAAAATGTTCCTATTGACGACAGTGTTTGGTACCAGAAAGAATTGAGCCTGCGTGAAGATTTCAGCAAGGGATCCCCTGAAACATGAAGCCATTTAATGCAGGTCGGGGATGGTTACACAGATTCAAGGATAGATTTGAACTGCAAAATATAAAAATTACTGAAGAGGTTGCAACTACCACCTTTCTAGCGGAAGTGGAAGAATGTTGAAGGCCATCAAGTTAACAAGTAGGGAATTGGAAGAAGCTGTAGCAGAGTGAGCAGAGTGGGTGTTATCAAAATTTGCCAAAGTGTTTTGAATTTTCACTAAAGAACAAAATTATGTATATGGTCCTTGGATGAACACAGCATTAAAATCTCTTATATGATTACCAAACGATTAGTGTCTGAGGTGACACATTTAAACTTAAAAAGGAGAGAGAACTTCTTTTTAAAAAAATATGTGTGTGTGTATACATATATACTTTCTGATGATGGACCTTATTTTAGTCATATATGGTGTTGAGAATCGAAGCCAGTGACTCGCACATGCCAGGCAAGTGAACACTGTGTCACAACCCCTGGCCCAAGAGATAACTTCTGATTATAGTGTTCTTCTGAAAGATTTTTGCCACAAAAAAATTCTCCTATAAAGAATCCCCAGCCAGGGCTGGGGTTGTGGCTCAGTGGTAGAGCACTTGCCTGGCATGTGTGAAGCACTGGGTTCGATTCTCAGCAATGCATATAAATAAATGAATAAATATCCATCAACAACTAATAAAATATCTTTAAAAAAAAAAAAAAAAAAGAATCCCCAGCCCCCAGCCATCAACATTATCTGTTCTTGACATCCAACCGCCCATGGTTGTCTTGGCCTGTGGCCTGTGATTCAGGATCAACTGAAGCAAATGAAAATTAATAGTAGCTTAACACTACATCACAGTGCCTATATCACTCACCTCACCTAATCTCATTATGTAGGCATTATGTCCTCACCCCAGGAAGGGTGAGTACGGGAAAAATATTTTGAGAGAAAGACCACATTCGCATAATTTTTATTATAATGTTATAATTTTTGGGTGTGTGCTGGGAATTAAATCCAGGTGTGCTTTACTACTGAGCAACATCCCTAGCCCTCCCTAGTCCTTTTTATGTTTTGTTTTATTTTGAAAGGAGTCATGCTAAGTTGCTCAGGCTGACCTCAAACTTGCCATCCTATCAGCTCTGGAGTCACTGGGATTACATGTGTGTGCCACTCAGATTTACAAAATTATTGTGACTATACTGAAGGGAGTTCTCATGCAGTACATTTGCCAAATTATTCAGATTTTCTCAGTTTTTTCCCTAATGCCATTTTTCTGTACCAGGATCCCATCTAGGTGACTATAGTACCTTCTTTTTTTTTTTAAAACATTGTTTTAGTTGTTGATGGACCTTTATTTTATTTATTTATATGCGGTGCTGAGAATCGAACCCAGTGCCTCACACATGACAGGCAAGTGCTCTACCACTGAGCCACAGCCCCCACCACAGTACCTTTAATAGTCATGTCTCCTTTCACTCTTTTTGGCTGTAATGGTTTCTCATATTTTCCCTCTTTGAGTGATCCTGGCAGTTTTGGGGATTATGGTTAGATACTTTGCTGAATAACCTACCAGTTGGGATTTGTCAGTTCTTCTGCTTAGACTGGGTTTCAAGGAGAGTACAGAGAACCAGTGTGGGTTATCACTGTTGGCTTGAGGCAGTAGTCGGGGTTTTGTTTTGTTTTGTTTTACTGTAAATTCACTCCTCTCACTGCATTTTCATACCGTATACTCTTGGAAGAAAGTAATTATCCACAGCCCACGCTTAGAAGTGTGGAATTATGCCCCACACTTAAAAGTGGAGTATCTACATAAATTATTCGGAATTCTCTGTGGAGATTTTATTTTGGTCCTGGGGATTGGATCCAGGGGCACTCTACCATTGGGTTATATCCCTAACCCTTTTTATTCTTTATTTTGAGACAGGGTCTTGCTAAATTGCTGAGGCTGGTCTTGAACTTGTGATCCTCCTGTCTCAGCCTCTAAGTAGCTGGAATTACAGATGAATGCCACTGTGTCTGGCTTCCATGGGAGATTTTTCTGTGCTCCACCATTTATTTACTTATTCAAACATTTATTTTTGTCAGTATAGACTTGGTATTTATTTTGTACTTTGGGTTATAACCCATTACTACTTCATTTTGTTGCTCTGATTGTTTCAGGTGTTGCTATTGGGAGCTCTCCTGCTGATGTAACCCCCTTAATGTTTCATTTGTTTGCTTAGTTTTTTTTAAGCACTTACATATTTTTATGCATCAGGGTCATCCTGTATATTTCTTCCCCAGTCTTCGAATTAGCCGTTTACCAAGGAGTCTTGGTTTCTTTTATTGGAGAATGGCCCAGAAACTAATATCTGGACATATGTTGTGCTCATTGCTACTGGGGTGTCCTTGCTTCTAGACCATGTAAGTGGACAGAATAAGAGACATATGTGTATATACATGTATCTGTAAATATTTCTGTTAAATTTTTTTTTTTACTTATACATGAACACAATGTCTTTATTTTTTTAAATTTATTTTTATATGATGCTGAGGGTCAAACCCAGTGCCTCACATGTGCAAGGCAAGTGCTCTGCTACTGAGCCACAACTCCAGCCCTCTATAAATATTTCTATATGTAACTGTATCTAGTAAACTAAGCATATTGATTCCTCAACTCTCATTCCTTATTACTGTGTGGATTATTCTAGTTTCCTTTTCTAATCTGTGACTTCCCACTCCACCTATGACTGCCACCATCCCTTTGCTTATTCTGGTGTACACTTATAGGGTTTTCAGAATTGTTTACCTGTATACCTTGTGGAATGCAACTTTATCAACTAGAGTATAATTCATATGGATGTTCCTTTTGACTTTGGTTTTACAGACCTCTTATTTTTAAAGTTATGTAGGTCATCATCTTATTCCCTCCACCCTTTCAGTGAAGTTGTTTATAATACATTTGGATTCAGAATGTCACCATCTGCATTCCATCCTGAGATTTCTGGACCTGTGATTTTTTAAAAATATTAGCATTTAAAAACATTCAGTTTGCTCTTTGTGCGGTAAAATTGTACAGCCTGAAGTACTGGGGATTGAACCCAGGGTTGCTTTACCACTGAACTATATCCCCATCCCTTTTTTTTCCTTTATTTTATTTGTTTATTTTTATATGGTGCTGAGGATCAACCCACCACCTCGCATGTGCTAGGCGAGTGCTCTACTGCTGAGCCACAACCCTAGCTCATATCTTTTTATTTTCTATTTTGAGACAGGTCTAAGTTGCCCAGGCTGGCCTTGAACTTGTGATCCTCCTGCCTCAGCCTCCTGAGTCACAAGTTACAGGCATGCACCACTGCACTTGACAATTTTTATAGTTTTTGATGACTGCTTAATGTCTGCTGGTCACCATTACAGTATCATACAGAATCATTCCCCTTCATTGGGGATCATTTTACTTCTTTCAGATTTCCCCTGAACAGTCCTCTTTTCAAAACATATTTATAACCTGAGAAGTTCTATTTTCACTGCTCTTGACTTGTCTTTATATATATACATATATATTATATATAATATATATATATATATTTTTTTTTTTTAGTTGTAGGCGGACACATACCTTTGATTTATTTTTATGTGGTGCTGAGGATTGAACTCAGTGCCTCATGTGTGCTAGGAGAGTGCTCGATCAGTGAGCCACAACCCCAGCCCTCTTGCCTTGTCTTTGACTTGTTATAATAGTCTATCTGGTTTCACTGCTTCCGCTCTTTCCTTCTATATTCTGTTCTCAACACAGCAGCCAGAAGGTTCATGTAATTTCTTTGCTTGAACCTTCCAGTGGCTCCTCTTTCACTCAGAGAAAGCTTTATAATGAATGGTTCACTAACATTTCTCAAACAATAGAAAATACATTTTAAATCCTCATATGAGAAATCCATCTGAGATAGCCCTTACCAATGTGATACACTCTAATATTTTCTGTTGCCATTTATTTTATTAAAATAAAATAATTAATTTTATTAAAATTAAGTGTGGGCTAATAAAGTTAAAAAGAGAAAGTGCTGGTTGGTGCTTTCCAAACGGTTTCCATGGCTCACTAGTGGGCCACTCCTCTTGACCTAGCAATGAAGCTCTGGCAGTGGAGGAGCCAGCCACTTTGAATCCTGACTTTGTTCATGGCTTAGTGATCCCTGGCTAAGCCACCTGACCTCTCCAAGCCTCAGTTTCCTCATCCATGGTAGTAATTCCCACCTCCACAGTGGTTGTGCAGGGAATGAGAAGCTGATTCATAAAGTGCTGTGCACAGTACCTGGCAAATGATTTGCAGCGGCCCTGTCCCAGGTAGTGGAGTCTCAGGGATGAGAGTCTCCTAGTTGAGATCTGAAGAATGTGTAGGACTCCAGTGATGGCTGTAAAAGGAAAGGAAAACCCAGAAGTACTGATGGGCAGACTGGGAGGTAAACACAAGATGCAGAGAAAATGAGGAAACAGGTGGGAGCTTTGAAGCACGTGCAGCATAGGGGGAGTCTTTTGTTTTGTAGACCTTTGAACGCTCCTGTTATACCTGTGCTTCCCAGGAGAGCACTTTTAGCCACGTGTACCTATAGTTAAGTTTATTAAAAGTAAATAAAATTCAGATTAAAAATTTAGTTCCTCTTTAGCTGTATTAGGTACTTAATAGCCACGTGTGGCTGGTGCCGCCATTTGGAGAAAACGTATATAACTTTTCTGTCATTGCAAAAAGTTTTATTGAACAGTACTTAATTGTACTATTGCAAAAGTCTTGAGAAGCAAGTAGATAAGGCATGAGTTTTTCTTTTAAACTGATTCATTGTTTCAGTAACATTCTAAAAAATTCAAATCTAGTGTCCTTCACCTTAACAGCAACTATTTACATTTTCTAGTGGTTTCTTGATCTTTAGCCAGTGAAATCATGACATTTCCATGACAACCAGTGAAATAACGTTATACGTAATTGCAAATACATTGTTTATACAACTGTTTGTTTTTTTAATTAGTATTATATTGCAAAGATTTACCTGATAACACAATATTTTATCCCATGTAGATTTTAGCAAAGTGTAATTGGGTCAGCTGCTTCCTTATTGTTGGGTACTTTGTTACTTCCTGTTTTCCAGTATTATGAATAGCACTGCTATGAACTTTTTTGTACCTGAAGGCTTTTCTTCTTTTGAATTGTTTCCTTTCTATAAATTCTAGGAAGTAAATTGTTCAGTCAAAGGATATAATCACTTATGACTCTTGTTATCTATTACCTAGATGCCACTTTTAAAAATAGCCTAAATGCATTATACTTTGAAGAGATAATGTTGCTTGTCGTAGGAGAACAAGTCTCCAAGAGGTCAAGGGATCACCCAAAGTGTAGCTATTTGCTGATGGAGTCAAACTCTGTGCCTCCAACTTCTGGATGCCTGCCCTATCCTTCCAAAGACCTACCTCAAATATCAATAATAATGTTGCTTTTAGTAACACTAATAAATCTGAGTATTGATAAACCCAGTAGACCTGTTACAGCCTTAAGAATAGAGCTTGGGGCCAAGAACATTTTACTTTACAAGGTGCAACTGGAGAAATGAGACCAGTTTCTTAAAACTTTGGGAGCCATGTGCTGGTGCCCCGGAGGGGCTGTGCTGTTCTTCCAGTGAAGTTGTTCTGGCATCTGCTTTGGAATTCACTCCAGGGCCAGTTTATGAGCCACTCCAAACAATCTGCCTGGAGTCTGAGTGTGATACCTTGTATTTGACCAAAAATGGTATTCCTGAGCGTGATGCCCCACCTGATTCACCACATTTGGAACTCAGTGATGTTGGCCTCTTTCCAGAAGTCAGATCCTTCCTGGGAGGATGAAGATCTGCCAACTCTGAGGATTCTGGGGAAAAAACTAAATGAGTCTCGGGCTCTGAAGGCCATTCTCAAAGTAGGCAGAACTGAGGTGAAAAATGGCTACCCTGCTAGCCCACACACGACCTTTGAAGTGACCGGGTTGAAAGGGAATCAACGCACAATTGTGTAGATCCCACTCACTTTACTTAGTAGGTCACCCTATTATCCTGCAGCCACACTTCATGCTGGGAAAACATTGCAAAGCAGAGCAGCAGAGAGCCAAGGTGAATGAAGGTGTTTTAGACAGTCTCTTGTGCCTGAGGCTGTCCCATGGAAATGTAGTAGAAGGCCAGGTATAGTGGCACACACCTGTAATCCCAGCTGCTGAAGAGGCAGAGGCAGCAGGATTGCAAGTTCAAGGCCAGCCTTAGTGACTTAACAAGACCCTGTCTCAAAAAATAAAAAGGTCTAGAGATGGGGCTGGGGATGTGGCTCAAGCAGTAGCGCGCTGGCCTGGCATGCGTGCGGCCCGGGTTCGATCCTCAGCACCACATACCAACAAAGATGTTGTGTCCGCTGAGAACTAAAAAAATAAATAAATATTTAAAAAAAAAAAAAAAAGTCTAGAGATGTAGTTCAGTGCCCCTGGGTTAAATTCCTGGTACTAAAAATAAATCAATAAAACAGGTAAAATATACATAACATAAAATTTATCATTTCAGCCATTTTAAGTATAAAATTCAGTGGTAGGTCTTGGGTTGTAGTTCAGTGGTAGAGAGGTTGCCTCACACGTGTGAGGCACTGGTTTCAAACCTCAGCACCACATAAAAACAAATAAATAAAGGTATTGTGTCTATCTACAACTAAAAATATTTTAAAGAAAAAATTCAGTGGTATTGGCGATGTTGTATAAACATTGCCACTATCTAGTTCCAGAAGTTTTTCATCCCCTTAAACAATTCCATACCAATTAAAAGAAAAACTGCTGGGGTTGGGAGTACTCTACCACATGTTTTCAAGGTTTATCTATGTTGTAGCATGTGTCCAGGTTTTGTTCCTTGTTATGTCTGAATAATATTCCATTATATGTGTATATCACATTTTGTTTTATCTGTTGAACTTTTGGTTGTTTCTCTTTTTGGCTCTTGTGACTGATGGTGCTATGAATATTGGTTTCTAAACCTAGGAGTGGAATTGCTGGATTATATGATAATTCTGTGTTTAACTTTTGGAAGAAACCGAGCTATTTTCCTCAGCAGCTGCATCATTTTACATTCCCACCAAGCAATGCATAGGGATTTCAGTTTCTCCACATTGTCAAACCTTGTTATCTCCTCCACCTATTTCTTAATAGTAACCATGTTAATGGGTGAACAGTAATGTCTTATGGTTTTGATCTGCATTTCCATGACAACTAGTAATGTTGAGCATCTTTGCATGTGCCTGTTGGTTTTTGTATATCTTTTTTTCCCAGAAATTGTCCGTTTCCGAGAAATTGGCCCATTTTTAAATTGGATTGTGCTGCTGGTGGTAGTGTTGCCTAGTGAAAGTTTTTTATATGTTCTGAATACTAGACCCTTATGAGATATAGGACTTACAGATATATCTCCCATTTCACAGGTTGTCTTTTTATTCTCTTGGGTGATGGCCTCTCATACACTGTTTTCAATTTTAATGTGAAGTTCATGTTTTTTCTTTCTTTCTTTTTTTTTTTTTTTTTTTTTTTTAGTACTGGGGATTGAACCTAGGGACACTCTACCACTGAGCTATATCCTAGCCCTTTTTATTTTTGTTTTGAAATAATAAGTTGCTGAGTCTGGCCTCAAACTTGCGTCCTGCTGCTTCAGCCTCCTGAGTTGCTGGTATGGTAGGGGTGCATCACTGTGCCTGGCTTATTTTTTTCTTTTGTTATGCTTTTGATGTCACATCTAAGAAATCATTGCCATTCAGTGTCATGGAAATTTCCCTGTTTTCTTCCAGTAGTTTGAGTTTTAGCTCTTAAATTTAGATAAAGATTCAGGTAGAGTTAGTTTTTCTATATGGTTCAAGGTTAAGAGTCCAACTTCATTATTTTGCACTTGGGTGTCCAGTTTCCTAGCACCATTTGTTGAAAAGATTGTTCTTTCCTTACTCAAAGGAAAGGATCTTTCCTCCCTTCTTTGAAAATCAGTTGAACTTGTAATTGCGATTACAGGCAGGAGGATTGTAAGTTTGAGGTCAGCAGGGCAACTTGTCTAGACCCTGTCTCTAAATCAAAAATATGTGAATATACCATAGTGAATATCACCTTTATGTATATCCATAAGGAACTAATTAAAAATAATTATAAATAAATAGAAGCAATAACATTAGAGTAGAGAAAAGGGAACAGGGGAGGGAGGAGAGGAGGAAGAGTTTGAGAAGTAGTGGGAACTGAATTGGAGCAAATTATAGTCTGTGCTTGTATAATTATGTTGAAATAATCCCTAATATTATGTATACCTAAAATGAACTAATAAATTGTAAATAAAAAATGAAATTCAGGAAACGTAGCTCAGTGATAGAGTGCCCCTGGATTCTATCCCCAGTATTGCAAGGAAAAAAGAATAGGGAGGGAGAAAGGAAAGGAAGGAAGGAAGAAAATCAATCAGTTGACCATATGAATGTTTATTTCTGAACTCTCTTAATCTATTGGTCCAAATGTTTATTCTTATGTCAGTACCATATCATTTTGATTACCATAGTTTTGCAGTAAGTTTTGAAATCATAAAGTGAATTTGTCAACTTTGTTCTTTTTCAAGTTAGGTGAAATTAATTTTAGTAATATAATTTGTTTAGCATAGTTATCATTTCAATATCTAATCAATATAAAAATTATTAGTGAATATTTTTTCATACTAAATGTTTGAAATTGGGCATGTATTTAAACCTAACAGTCATCCCAGTTCAGACTAGCTGTGTGTTCTAAGTCTAGATAGCCATGTGTGGCTCATGATCACTATATTGGATAGCTTATGTTTAGCAGAAAATTGCACTATGGCCCAGATCCCTGAAAATGCAAAGGGCTATGGATTCAGGTGCACTGATCCCGATGTATATTTACCTTTATTGTTGAGATGGGTAGAAGGAAGCCATTTGTGGGTGCTTGGTAAAGAAGAGACAGTACAGTCACATAGGGGAGGAGGAGGGCGACAAGAAAGACATGTTGGGGGTACCACTCACCTCAGCCTTGGGGAAGGCTATTCTTGGCAGTGTGTGTTGCTGGGCAGAGGCCCAGGATTTTCAAAGAGCCCAGTGCTCTTAGAGGTCCACAGGCAGCTCAGTTCTTCCAGGTGTTAGGAATGGGGACACCAGTGAAAGCAAAGGTGAGAGAGGTGGGTTGAGGCTGGACCTGCTGTTACTGGCCACAGCCGCTCCTGTTGTGCATGCCTCCAACATTGCTTGTCTGAGTTTTTGGCAGTGGCCTCCTTGTTGGTCTTCATGTGTCCACTTTGCCCCTTCCCTATGATCTCCCTCCCCCCATTAAAAAAAAAAAGTAATTCAGATCATGTCACTTCTCTGCTCAAAATCTATCAGTGGCTTTACATTTTACTAAGTTAAATCAGAAGTGTGAGGGTCCTACAAGGCCTACTCCGCCCCTCTCTAGTCTCTGTTGCTTTTACTGTCCCTCCTGAGGGCTCCTCTCTGGACTTGTTGTCCCATTTCCCTGCCCCAGGGCCTCTGCACTTGCTTTTCTTTCTATCTGTAACAGACTCCCTCAGATAACAAGTGGCTCGCTCCCTCACCTCACATCTCTGCCACTTCATTCTCACTTCTGTTCTTCAGAGAGGGCTTTCCTGTCACTCCATGTAAAATAAAATGATGTCCTGCTTAGGTGTTTTCCAAAACTTCCTAGCATATCACATCTCAGTGTATTTGTTTTCTGCCTCCCTCCTGAGCAGGGGTCCCAAGAGAACAGGGATTTGTCTGTTTTGCTCACTCTTTAATGCTTGGTATTCAATCAATATTTGTTGGTGAATGACTAGATGGGTAAAGAAATGAATATACAAAACCTAAAACATAGCAGTCCTTTAGGAAATGTACATTGATTTGAGGGTTTTTTTGTTTGTTTGTTTGTTTTTCTGGCCAGGGATAGAATTGAACTCAAGGGCACTTGACCACTGAGCCACATCCCCAGTCCTTTTTATTTTTTATTTTGAGACAGAGTCTCTCACTAAGCTCCTTAGGCCTCACTAAGTTGCTGAGACTGGCTTTGAACTTGTGATCTTCCTTCCTCAGCCTCTGGAGCTGCTGGGATTATAGGCCCCTGTGACCACCTTGCCTGGCTTTTTCTTTCTTTCTTTCTTTCTTTCTTTCTTTTTTTTTTTTTTTTTTTTTTTTGATACTGGATATTGAACGCAGGGGCACTTTACTGTGGAGCCACATTCCCAGCCCTTTCTATTTTTTTTTTTTTTTTTTTTTTAATTTTGAGACAGGATCTCGTTAAGTTGCTGAGGCTGACCTCAAACTTGGGAACCTCCTGTCTTAGCTCCTTAAGTCACTGGGATTACAGATGTGATTTGAGATTTTTGTTGGAAGTATTTCCCTTTGCATTTACTTATTTATTTTTCTTAACTTTATATTTGGAAAACTATGAAAAAGTTGGAAGAACGGCTCACTGTGAATGATTGGCTTTTTTTAATTTTAATTCTTATTCTGTAAATGTTTTTATTCCAATTATTCTCTAATTAGATCCAAGAACTGTTAACATTTCACTACAATTGCTTTATATAGTCTTGAATGTATGTGTGTTTATGCAAGCAGGATCATTTAAAAATCAGTAGTAGAGGGGGCTGGGGATGTGGCTCAAGCGGTAGCGCGCCATGCCTGGCATGCGTGCGGCCCGGGTTCGATCCTCAGCACCACATACCAACAGGGATGTTGTGTCCGCCGAGAACTAAAAAATAAATATTAAAAAAAAAAAAATCAGTAATAGAGGGAACTGAGGATGTGGCTCAGTGTAGAGCGCTGGCCTGGTGTTCAGAAGGCCCTGGTTTTGATTCCCACCACCATGAGTACTGTCCCCCGACCCAGAAAAAAAAAGTTTTAGAAACATGATGCTTACTTACCCTTTGCATTTAGAAATTGGCTGTAAAGAGTGGTGAGTCAGAGACCTCAAGCAGCAGGTGGCTTGGGCCATGGCCTCCGACCTAGACTTCTCACCTCCTGAGGTGCCTGAGCCTACCTTCCTGGAGAACCTTCTACGGTACGGACTCTTCCTGGGGGCCATCTTCCAGCTCATCTGTGTGTTGGCCATCATCGTACCCATTCCCAAGTCCCACGAGGTGGTAAGTCCTTCCCTGTGAACCTGAGCTCTTTAATGCCAGTCTGGGTTCTGAGTACTAACATGGATGTCATCACAATCAAGCGTGAGGCACTGAGTTTGATCCTCAGTACCACATAAAAATAAATAAAGATACTGTGTGTTCATCTACAACTAAAAATATACATAAATTTTTTTTTTTTTTAAGAGAGGAGAGGGAGAGAGAGAGAGAATTTTTTTTAATATTTATTTTTTAGTTCTCGGCGGACACAACATCTTTGTTGGTATGTGGTGCTGAGGATCGAACCCAGGCCGCACGCATGCCAGGCGAGCGCGCTACCGCCTGAGCCACATTCCCAGCCCCATACATAAAATATTTTTAAAAAATGAATTTGCACCAGGTATGTCTATAACCTCAGCAGCTTGAGATGCTGAGACACGAAGATCGCAAGTTCAAAGCCAGCCCTGGCAATTTAGCAAGGCCCTAAGCAGCTTAGACCCTGTCTCAAATTAAAAATCAAAAAGGGCTGGGGATGTAGCTCAATGGTAAAGTATTCCTGGGTTAAATCTCCAGTACCAAAAGGAATACAGAACATAGTGAATGTGTGTAGTGGGTGGGGGGTGCACTGACATACCTTGAGGTAAGAGCTGGGCTCTTCCCCCTGCTAAGAAGATAGTATTTAAGAAAGGAAATGAATGAGCAGGCTTCTATCAGTTAAAGTGGGGAAGGGGTGAGGGTAATATTCCATGGAGAGGGACCTGCCAAGGAAAGGGACCTGAGGGGTAAAGGAACAGGTTAGTTCAAGGAACTGAATGAAGGTGACTGTCAGAGCACAGAGGAGACATTGTGAGCCGTGCTGCCAAGGCCTGGAGGATTTAAATAAGAGAAGGCTTTTTTTGCTGTTTTGCTTCTTAGTCTGTAAATGTCTTTATTCTAAAACTGTAACACCCTTCTCCACCCACTGTTATTGCCCACCACATTTCCCCTGACATTGATTTGTTGGAGAAAGGAAATCTTTGTCACCTAGGATTTCTACATCCCAGAATTTGGCCAGTTGCCTCTGTGGGGTCCTATAACATGTTTCTCTGTTCCCATATGTCCCACCCACAGGAAGTTCCATCCTGAGGCCTGAGTCCATTCAGATTAGGTTATTTATTGCGAACACCCTATGGCCAGCGCTCTGTACTTGGTGTTGCACATCAATAGGCACGTGGCATCTGGCTGCCACACATCTATTTATAGGTTCTAGCCAGTTCATTTGTTGTCACCTGATTCTTCTATTATAAAAGCTCTCATCAGTCTTTGACCAAGATGACTTTAGCATCCATTCATGATCATTGCTTTGGTCCATTATTTCCCTCTGCATTTATTAGCTAGAATTCTTTAGTGAGGACCTTTTCCTTATCACCTATGTGGATATTCTGAAATTTTTCTCATACTGAAAAGCAGTATAAATGCTTGGTCCTTTCCCTTTACAGTAGTGATTTTTAGCTCAAACATCTTCCAGTGTAGACCAATAATTTCAAATTTTCTTTTTTTTTTTTTCTTTTTTTGTGGTGCTGGGGATTGAACCTAGGGGTGCCAAACCACTGAGTTACTGCCCCAGTCCTTTTTCTTTTTTCTTTCTGGTATTGAGGATTGAACCCAGTGGGTGCTGAATTATATCCCCAGCTCTTTTATTATTATTATTATTATTATTATTATTATTTTGAGACACGGTCTCACAAAGTTGCTAAGGACCTCACTAAATTGCTGGGGCTGGCCTCATATTTGCAATCCTCCTGCCTCAGCCTTTGGAGCTGTTGGGATTACAGGCGTGCACCATGACTCCTGGACTTTTTATTTTTTATTTTGAGACAAGATCTCACTAAGTTACTGAATCTGGCCTCAAATTTGTAATCCTCTTAATCTCAAGCTGAGAATACAATGTGTCTCTGCATCCAGCTTAATAATTTTTTAAGAAAAAGAGTTGTGAATTCATATTGTTAGTTTCAATTCATATTTAAGATCATAGTTTTTTTAAATATGATCTTATACTAGTATCTTGTATTCTTTTTTTTCATTGTAGTTGGACACAATACCTTCATTTACTAATTTATTTTTTATGTGGTGCTGAGGATTGAACCCAGGGTCCTGCATGTGCAAGGTGAGCGCTCTACTGCTGAGCCACAACCCCAGCCCTTAGTATCTTGTATCTTTTAGTCTTATGCTGGAATCTCGTTTCCTGGTAACATTAACAGAATGACTTATGTGCTATATTCTGCTATATTAGGGTTCCCAAGAGCACTCCAGGCTCAGTGGTTCACTAGGAGGACTCACAACTCTGATTTACCACAGTTGAAAGGATACAAAGCAAAATCAGCCAGGGGAAAAGGTACATGCAGTGAGGACTGGAGAAAAATAGGCACAAGAGTGCTGTCCCTTGGAGTCACACGGGATGTGACAAATCATATGAAGTGTTATCTAGCAGGGGAGCTCATTATGGACTGTGCCCAGGTTCTTATTGGGGTCTGATCACATAAGCACTGTGTACCTACCCTGAATCCAAATTCCAGACTTCTAGAAAGAAGGCAGATGTTCAACATAAACCATATCATTTGCTCAAATGGCTTAATCATAGTGAGCCACTCTTATCAGTTCTGGGAATTGTGGGAACCATCCAAATTCATGTTCCTAGATGCCAGCCAAGGGTCACCCTTGCAAGGAGGACTTTCTAAGGAAAGCAGGTTTTTTTTTTTTTTTTTTTTTTTTTTAATATTAACTCTGTTTTGCATACTTACAACATACTGATTATAGTTTTAATTTTTTTTCACTACTAACAGTAAGACTGTGTTGGGGATGTGGCTCAAGTGGTAGCGCACTCTCCTGGCATGTGCAGAGCACTGGGTTCGATCCTCAATGCCACATAAAGATAAAATAAAGACACTGTGTCTACCTAAAACTAACTAACTAAATAAATAAATATTAAAAAAAACAGACTGAGAATGAAATTTAAAGTTTCTTTGTGGTTCTTTTTGGCCTTACAATAAATATGTCCCCGAGGGAGGGGGTGCTATACAATATTGTGTTTAGTAATGTTTTCTTTATATGGTGGGGGCTGGGGTATAGCTGAGTGGTAGAGCGCTTGCTTAGCTAGCACCATGTGTGAGACCCTGGGCTCTATTTGCTAGAATTACAAAAAAAAAAGGAAGAAGTCTTCTCTGTGTAGGTGTATTCTCCATAATGTCATACAGTAAGGTTAGTTTGCTTCGTTGTTTTTAATTTCGAGGGATTTTTTTCCTTTTTTATTTATTTTCTTTTAAAATTATATAAGACATTTATATATATTACCAGAAGTCAAATTATATAATAAGATTTATTCACAGAAGTTTCTTTTAATCTCATTATCCTCCACCCTATTCCCTTCTCCCCCTGTAGGGAACCAGTTTTATTACTGTGATATGTCTTTATTATTTTGATGTATTGGTTTTCTCTTAATACAAACAAATGCATATATATGTGTGTGTTGTATATATACATGTGTATTCATATTCCCTTCTTTGATTTATGAAAGATAGCCTACCCTTAAACATAGTTTTATTCCTTCCTTTTTTAATTTAACAATATATAATATATTCTGGAGACCCATTAATTTAAAAGATGGCTATATCCTGGAGATCCTGCTTATGCGGCGGGAAGGATGAAGAGGATGACAGATGCGTGGGGAGCCCTGGTGAAGGAGCAGGCGTGGGATGGAGTGGGGATTGAACCCAGTTCCTCACACATGCCAGGCAAGCACTTGACCACCCAGCCACATCCAAGCCTTTTCTGTTTTTTCTTTGAGGCAGGGTTTCTCTGAGTTGCCCAGACTAGCCTTGAACTTGAGATCCTCCTGCCTCAGCCTCCTCCTGCCTCAGTACTTGTGATTACAGGTGTGCACCATAGTGGAGATTACAGGTGTGCACCAAGGTGCTTGGCCTGAGTCTGTTATAAACAGGTGCCTGTAACGAGTCCAGGTGATTTTGTCCACTAAGCAAGTGGATTTCCACATGTATAGCAGAAGGCGGTGGCTCTGGATAGAGTGTTGACCAGCTTCAGGGAGTTGATGAGATGTCAAGGAAGCCATGAGAGGGGATGAGGTCTCCGCAGGAGAGAAAAGAGGGCCCAGGACAGAACCTGGGAGTTTCAGCATGCAGGGAACGAGCAGGGGTAAGGAGAGCCATGGGGAGGGAAAGACGCTGGTGGGGGTGGACAGGCTCACGGCCTCTGGTCGTTCTGTCTGCCTCTTACTCTGGTTTTTCTAAGGAGGTCACCATGGAGTTTTTCACCCTCAACTATATCACACTTTAAAAACAGTCCCTGTGCTCTTGGGCTCTGTCCTCACAGACTTGGCATGCTATTGGGTATTATAAATAACAAACATTTTTATTGTCACTAGCTGCTGATAAAGCCTGCTGGAGTCCCAGGGGAGGGAGGTGCTGACTGTTCTGGTTTTATAGGCAGAGATGTAGTCAGGTGTGGCCATCTGAGAGGTGGGAAGCTGCTCACCTCCTGTGACTAGTGTGACTAGGAACCCTTCAAGGTGAGTGGCAGAGGTCTGGGTCAGTCCAGCCAACTTGCAGAAAAGGGGACCCTTTCCTATTCTCTTTGAGGCAGAGAGTTGAAAAAGGGCTCAAAAATATGCCTCCATCTCCCTACCCCCACCATTGAGAGGTTAATCGGGGACAAGGCCTCATCTTTTAGAATATAAATATAGTACAGCACATCTTGGTTTTGTTTATCTTGTAGTTTAGGGAAGTGATGTTCACACAAAGGAACTGCCTTTGTAACTAAAGCTTAGTGTTTTAACTTTTTTTTTCTTGAGCTTTTCAATGGATTAGTAGCAAAAAAAAAACAGTATAATTAATCCAACTTTTTATTGCACTAAGGCAGCAAAAATGGCCCTGATTACACAGGGATTCTCCTGCCACTTTTCTTCTGTGTCCCATAAGGAAGGCTTCTCTTGCTTCCCAAACTCCTAAGTGCATGGAAAGAAGAAGCACAGAATTTTGCGTATAAACAGGATTAAGAGAGGTCAGGTGCTGGCACTGTGCTGCTTGGAGCTTGTGTCTACAGCTAACTGGAATTTGGTGTGGAGGAGAAAAGAGGAGGCTTTAACTTGGGGCCAGGAGATTTTTCAGGAGAGAGGGAACCCCTGGAAGTGAAGGCAGCTCTGAGGGATTCCTGGTAGTCCCAGGGCAGTAGGGAGGTACCTGGAAGTGGAGAATGGCAGGAGGCCGGAGAGGGGGCAGAAGTGTGGGGATTCCCCTTTTTTTTAAATGAGGTAAGTTTTTTTCCGTAGCTTTATCTTACTCATTTATTTTTATGTGGTATTGAGGATCGAACCCAGGGCCTCACATGGCTAGGCAAGCGCTCTACCACTGTACTACTGAGCCACAGCCCCAGCTCTCTCTATCCCTTTTGCTTAGGGCAAAATCATCCCTCTTGCTAGGCCTATAGAAAGAAGGTTTATTAGTAGCTTTTTGGGTCAGAAGATAATATTTTTGGCTCCAGATGATGGGAAAGCCTTTGAAAAGCAAAAGAATGTCTTTCCTGTTGTTCCAGTAAGCCGATTTTTTTGTTGTTGTTGTTGCAACTAGTTTATGACTTCAGTATTTCAGTACTTAGCAGATTATTTGAAAGCTCTTTTGGGGGTAATCAGGGAAGGAAAAAAAAGGAATACATACAAATGTTTCCCACCCCACCCCCTTCTTTTCATAGTATGAGAAAGGAACCAATCCTCAGTCTTTACGATTCTAAGCCAAATTAGGTTTCCTTATTGACACCTCATTAAACTAAGACCTGAGAAAACAAACATTTGTTTGAGTCTGATTGAGACCTGGGCCACACTTAATCTGAACTTTTCTTCTTTGAAGGCCAGATTCTGAAATACAAGATCCTTATGTTCTTTTTGGTTAGTTATTGGTTGTATGTTGACTGGTGGTGAAAAGGGTTCTGAGGCTGCTTCAAGGCTCTGGAGGAAAGAAATTGTTCATGATATTTGCCATGAGCAGGAGCCAGGGAGTGATCCTTCAGATTGCCCATCTTTGCACTGGACCATGGTTCTGTACCTGGCTGCACATGAGAACCGTCTGGGGAATTTTCAAAGGCCTAGATTGCACCCATAGAGATTCTGATCTAGATGTTCTTCAGAGTCTCAGATTAGTGTTTTCTTATGACGCCTAAGTGATTCTAATATGCAGCCACTGGTTTAGTCCTTAAATGATTTCCCTAAAGCACAAACCAATTTTAGGAGAGTACAAGATGGCCGGTTCTAGGTGTGTTAAGTTTGAAATAATGGCAAGCCATTCCCATATTGGAAAAGGGAGAGCTAGTGGGAAGTTGGGGTTTGAGACCCGGGGGCTATTTCATTCACATGGCATTGTTACTTGAAACCTAAGAGTGACTTGTGTCTCTTGGATACTCAGTACACTGAGGCAAGAGGATCACAAGTTCGAGGCCAGCCTGGGCAACTTAGGGAGACCTTGTCTCAAAATATAAAAAGAAAAGAGGCTGGGAATGTAGCTCAGTGGTAGAGTCCCCTGGGTTCAATCCCCTGTTCCCCTGCAACCCCCCAGAAAGATTAAGGAAACTCCTGAACTTAGGTCACGCCCAACCAACTTGAGGTAGTTTCCATGCACTATAGATGTACTAAGAAGATGAAAATGCTGTCCCAGAACCCAAGAGCAGGGATGCAGCAGGGCATCTGGGAGGGGGTGGGGACCTGGGACTCCATCGCTGCTGTCTGCAAGCCCTCTGCCTGCTCTCCCCAACCCTTTCTTCTTTCACTTCTCTCACGGGGCCTGCTTCTTCTGCTTGCTGTCCTGTGGTGAGATGAAACAACCATGACAGCTTCCAGGGTTTACATCTTTCAGCTGCAGCATCTCATAGAGAGGATACCTTCCTGCCTGGTCCCAGTTCCCAAATTCTCAGGGAACAAACTGTGTGGCTGACCCAGCTTGGGGCAGCTGTGGCCCTATGGAGAGTAGAAAAGGCCCATTCCCACAGGAGCTGGGACCCTGAGCAGACAAATCTGAGGTCTCCATCCCTCTCGCATCTCAGGGGACAGGGCAGTGGTCGGGAACAGGAGACTGTGGCGTTTCCCCAACCCACTGGGTGACCTAAGGAGAGCATACCAAACGCCCAGAGACAATGGAGGAAGGCTGGCCCAGTTTGACAACCCTGCTGCTCTCCTTAGAGTGGGGTTTCAATAGAACAAAGTTCTTTTTTAAGAGAGAGATTTTTTTTAATATTTATTTTTAGTTCTTGGTGGACACAACATCTTTGTTGGTATGTGGTGCTGAGGATCAAACCCGAGCCTCACGCATGCCAGGCGAGCGCGCTACCACTTGAGCCATATCCCCAGCCCTAGAACAAAGTTCTTAACGGGGAGTTCTGGATGTTCTCCTGAAGCGGGTTGTGTCCCTCGATAAGCTCTAGGAGCCTGTGAGTTTCCTGAAATAGTGGGCAAAAAGGTGAGCTTTAAAAAGCTCAGACATCTGGGGTTGGTGTTGTGGCTCAGCAGTACCTGCTTGCCTAGCATGCCTGAGGCGCTGGGTTCAATTCTCAGCATCACATACAAATAAGTGAAAATAAAAGTCTATCAACAATAACAATTTAAAAAAATATTAAAAAAAAAAAAGCTCAGGCATGTTTTCTGAGGAGACCGTCTACAGCTTTTCTCTCAGTGGCATGCAATAGTTTAAGGAGGTGGGAGCCCAATTCTAGGTGTTTGAGGAGTGGATAACAAGGAAGTAAAGGGAAGGAAGTAAAGGTGGGTAGTCTGTCTGCCTCCCTTCCCAGAGTTCTGCCCGCTCACTTCCCAGGTTGGCTCAGTTTCTACACAGAATGTTGATCCAGTCACCCCTAAGCAAGCTGTTGCCTTTTAGTTCAGCAGTTCACATAGCAGATATTAGTAATTAATTAATTATTAATGCATCTAGTAATTAATCATAAACTCCTCATAGTTTAAATGTTGACTGATACAATCTCTTCACATGGTTGTGTCACATCCCAGCCAGCTGCCAGCTCCTGGAAAGCAGATCCCTTCACCGTGCTCTGCCTTCGTGGTTGATTCCCTTTGCGTTTCTTGTGTTGACGGGGACCCTTGCCGTTGGAAGTGCAGAGACTCAGCTCCAGCAGCTTCTCTAAACAGAGATGAGATTGGCTCTCGGAAAGGGGATGTCAAGGCACAATGGACTTGGGGCTCAGGGAGGCTTCAGGGTTTTGTCTCTATCTCCTGGCTTTCCTGGGAGTGTGGCTTCCTCTTAGGTCCTTGCAGTACATTAGGAAAGATAGTTGCAGCAGCCCATCAGCATCCTTGTCACTCAGGATTTACAGGCGAGATAAGCCATTTCTCTCTTATGCTCTCTTTCTAAACCTCATGGATGGGCTCTGCTTCGCCACATGCTCTTACCTTACCCCATAGGTAGGAAGGAATGGCTTCTATCTTTAGCCAGGTCACATTTAGCTGCTCACTCCAATGTCCACAGTGATTGAGAGTCTCCAGAACCCCATGGGATGGGGAAAGGTCAGGGCCTCCATAGAAAGGGGATGCTGGACAGACAAGCACAAGAGATGCCCAGCGACATGATCTGGTAGAGAAGAACTCAGATTGGATGTGAGAGTGGTGACTTCCAATATGATGTCTTCACAGAGACTTTACTATCCGAAAGCCCTTCAGCATTTGGAACCCTAAAAATATTGACCCTTCCTTGGGTGTAGTGGGATGGAGCCTAGAATGCCAGAACCCTGTTGGAAAATTTTGCATGAGGGTCTTGATTTTAAACTCGGCCCCTGGTTGGCAGTGACGGGTGTCATAAATAAATAATGAACTTGGGTGAGCAGGTCCCCGTTCTCAACACCCTAGGATATAGGCTTATAGAACCAGTTTTGAGGTTCTGCTTTTTTTTTTTTTTTTTAAGCTTTAGAGGAGCTCACAAGTGAGGTGAGAGGCAGGATGTTTTTTATTTAATGATCTGTTCCTGCGGGACTGCTGTGTGGTGGGCAGGGTGAGGCGCCATGGTCTGGAGATGTGTACCAACTCGTGGGAGAGGTGGCTGGACACATGGGAAGCCACAGGCCAGCTAGTGGGAAGGGCTGTAGAGTCTTGCTGAACTGTGTCTGGAATGAGCTCTTGGGGCTGCTCTTTCTAATCACAGTTTCACTCGCCTGCCAAGTGCATCCTGGACTCTGTGTCTTCGTTTGTGCATTTGAGCCCACATGGGTGCCTTCCCCCACTCCGTTTCAGTTGGGCCTGTCTTCTTCCCAAGGCCAGTGTTAGCTCTATCTTTGCAAGGCCTTCTCAGCCCCTCTCCTGCCCAGGACCTCAGGCAAGAGAGGCACGGTGCCTGGGCAGGAGCTTCAGTGATGGTCAGATAGCTCTGAGTGAGTGCTGGCTCCTTCTTAGTCTAGCTGAGCCTCAGATCCTGAACCATGAAGAGAGGACCAGAGATCTTGGAGGAAAAGTGAGATAAGGTCATGATGGTGCCAAGTATAGGCTGGTGGTTTTCTTTCCCCTGACAATTTTCAAGAAAAGAATGGTTTCAGTCTGTGTAGAATGACGTTTTGTCCTGATTCGCAGGACTAAATCCATGTTGGACTATAGTGTGGAAATCATAAGATTCCATGCACCATCCCTGCTGGAAGGGATTTGATGCATTGTGGCACAGATTCGATTATTTGAACCTGATGAATAGGAGCAATTTTCTGGCCTGGGAAGTGGCTATAGTGCTACTTATTTATTGCTGGGGCATGAGTCCACAGAAGACGCCTCTGCAGACCCAGGAGCCACCTGGCAGCAGGGATTTTCTCTTCCTCTCCATAGTGTGATTGCTAAGGAAACTTCACTCTGGCTTTGGGGGAGCTACAGGGCTTCCCACCTTTAAAGGTGAAGGCCGTGGGGTACAGGGTCTGCTATCTGCCTGGCTTGTGCCAGCAGCATTTTCTGGGAGAAATTAAAAGCCAGCCATTCATTTAGTTATTCCTGCCAGCTGAGAAGTGGTGCTATAGGCTCTGTGTGGCTGGGATCCAAGGACCCAAGTCATGTGTGTAATAGCCACCTTTGCTTCCCCACAGTGTGCAGGGGATGGTGGCTGTGCCACATTGGGCCATTTACCCAGTTTCAGTGGGCCTCAGTTCGTTGCATGTAAATGTGACTCTCAGTGACTGGTCATCAGGTTGATCGAGAGGCTCAGTGAACTGACACCTATGAGACACCTGCTGGCGTACTTCCACCCAGTGTGTGTGCCACCACCCGTGAGGGCTGGCACAGTACCTGCATATGCTAGATGCAAATAGACGGTGATTAATGCTGAGCACCTATGCAGTGGATGAGGGCAAAAGTGTCTGGGAGCTACTGGTTGGCCAGGCACCCAGAGTGACCAAATGTGTGGCCCAACAGGGCGTGCCTAGAGTCAAGGCTGAGGCTGAAGCAGAATGACCTTGAAGGCCAGGCTGAGACTTTTTTTTTTTTTTTTAATATATCTCATATAAAGAGGGAGCAAGCAATGTTTTAAAAGCAGAAAGCAGACATGATCTGGATTGTTGTAATTGTTTTCGGAAAACAGACTCTGAAAGTAATGTGGAGGCTGATGAGCATGGAGAGATTTGAGAGAAGGGAGGAAGAACTGTGGATGGCTGATAGAATGAGAGGTGGGCAGGAGACCATGAGATCTTAACTGGGCAGTAGAGTCCATCTGGGGGAACCAGTATATGCTAAAGCCCCTTGAAAAGTGGAATGAACAGATTCCACCTTCTGGGTCCCCTTCTTCCTCCGGGAGAAGTCTTTTCTGCTGTCCTTTAATAAATTTCTCATCTCTACTCTGAAAAAAAAAAAAAAAAAGAAAAGAAAAAAGAAAAGTGGAATGAAGGGGTTGGATTGTGGCTCAGCGGTAGAGCACTTGCCTAGCACGTGTGAGGCCCTGGGTTCAATCCTCAGCACCACATAAAAATAAAATAAAGATATTGTGTCCAACTACAACTAAAAAATAAATATTAAAAAAGAGTGATGTTAAAAAAAAAAGTGTAATGAATAGGATTGGGGGCAGATTGGGTGGGGGGCACAGGGGAGCATGAGAACTTAGAAATATTTGGATAATGGTGTGGTTTCTTGCTTGGGTGACTGGGTGAGCAATGATGCCAGAACCTGAGAGGAGAAGAGAGGAGGAGGGCTAGAAGGAGGAGGAGACAGATCATGCATTCAGATGACTCGGGGACTGTCATGTGTATGCACGCCCACAGAGACCTGCTTTCAGCTGTGAAAAATAAAGCATGACTCTGAGCCTGATCCCACTCTCCTGACTCCTGTAGGAACTCTTGTCACAAACAAGGGAACTCTGAGTGACCCTTCAACAGACAGAATCTAGACCAGGCCATTCTTGTCATTCCAGAGTCACCTTGTGGTTCCAGGGCTGCCAAATAGAGAAAATAGATTTCATAGTTAGCCAGATCCCAGGTTCCCAAGAAACCCTGGAATTCCCCAGGCTGTACTGTATGAGCATAAGAAATTAGGTTCAAGTCCTGGCCTTGCTCACCGGTCGAAACCTTACACATGTCACATGACCTCTCCGTGTCTGTTATTTCATTTATAAAATAGATTCATTTTAGGACTTTATGAAGCTAAAATGTGTCCAGACCACATAACATGGCCTAGCATAATGTGAATGATAACTACTAGCCACTGCTGTGGTGGTTGTGTTGTTTTATTGGTGGGCAATGCCTTGCCTTGCTGTAAGGTATGTAGATTGGACTTTAAGACTGCATTGTGTCCTCTGTGCTCATAGAAAAAGTGAGGTCTGGTCTTAAATGTTGTAGTTTCAGAGTGATAGACAAGAGTGACGTTCCCATGGTCCTGGGAAACCTTGTCTATTTTATTTCATTCACTCATCCAGCAACAGCTAAAGCTGTCCCGAAGAGCTCAGAGGCTAATAGAGAACGGCATGAAAACATGTAACTGTGGTAAAATGATAGTGGCATTATAAGGTTCCTAAGTACCTGAGTGCCTATAACCCCAGCTACTTGGAGGCTGAGGTTCGAGACCAGCCTCAGCAGCTTAGACCCTGTCTCATAAAGTATAAAAGTTTGGGGTATAGTTCAGTGATAGAGTGTCCCTGGGTTCAACCCCCCAGTACCAAAAAAAAGAAAAAAAGGTTCCTAGGTACCTGGGGTAGGGGTGGAGGAGGGGATGCTTCAGCTGGAGGAGAGTTTTCCTTGGGTAGGGCCAAACCGGTGGGGTTTACTGAGTGACCAAGGAAGAAAGAGTGCTTCTTTTGATCAAGATCATCAGGGAAAGCCCTGGGACCTGACCAGAATGGGGAGTGGAGAAGGGCCCAGATGAGTCTGGAAAGGTGACCTTAGATGCCGTCTCAGGTGTGGGACATGAGGTTGTGGATGATAGAGAGTCGCTAGGAGATACAAGATGGCGGGAGCTTTGGGAGATCTGTGCTTTAGGAGAGTTCCCTTGGCAGGTCAAGGAATGGGATAGACACAATAGGCAGATTGATTAACAATGGGCAGAACTGGGTAGGGATTTGGATGCCAAAGACAATGGTAGAGTCAAGAGAAAGAGGTTAAATCAATAGGCCTTGTGACCCATTGGACAGTCAGGAACAGGTCAAGGGTGGGGTCCCTGGGACTTCGGTTGCCCTATCTACTGGAAGAGGGTGGACTGCTGGAGAAGAGGGTGCTAAGGTTAGTACAGTTGAGTTGGAGGAACATGGAAGATCCCAGTCCCTGTTGTTTGACAGACAGCTGGGTCAGGGGAAAGGTCTGGGAGATGCCAGTAGAGGTAAGGTACCCAAGAAGAGGGTCTATGGCATGAGGAAGCACTGGGGGAGGCAACTGAGTGTCAGTCTTTGGATTCAGAACTGAACCCCACTGGATGAAACCCAAAGAGCCATCCAGCTTTGAGCTCAGATTTTGGGGCTCCATCCTGGAGGTCTGGGCCTCAGCAAGTTGCCTGTGTGTAGAGTACTCATCCATCCGGGGTGCTCAGGGACTGACTGCTGTCTGCTGGCTGCAGAGGGACTGCCCTGGGCATGGTTCCAGCTCCCAGGGCCCCCAGGTGCATTGTGCTCTCTTGGGTTGCTTTAAACACAAGCCTTGGGCTGAGGTTGTGGCTCAGTGGTAGAGTGTTCGCCTAGCATGCATAAGGCACTGGGTTCGATCCTCAGCGCCACATAAAAACAAAACAATGTGTCCACTAAAACTAAAGACACATAAATAAACAAATATTAAAAAAAAAAAAAAAAAAACAACCACGAGCCTTCCCTCTGGGCACGGGGGCTCTCAGAGCAGCAGTTGTCAGACTGGCTTTCCTGAGGTTTAGTTGGTTTTTCTATTGGGCTAATCTTTTTTATTTTTTATTTTTGGCCAAGTTACATAAACAGTATCAACATGGGGTACCTTTGACATCAGATATCATTTTGAGTTTTGGTGGGAGGAGGCCTAGCAGGCCAGGAGAGGGGAAGCCCTCCTGCTATCTTGGGAAGATGAGGTCTTGGGTGCCTAGACCTGGAGGGCTCTCATATCTGGTGTCTTGTCTGGCTGGCTGGAGAGGACCATGGCTGATAAGGGAGTAGATAGGCGTCTGGGCTAGACCTTTGTCAGGGACCACCCCCAGCTGTGGCCCCTCCTTTGGACAGGGCTGGGCCCCAGGGGACCTGAGTGAGTCGGGAAGGTCAGAGAGCAAAGCAAGCCGAATGCTGGGGGTTGGCAAATGAAACACAGAGTGAGATTTTTGTCTTTGAGAAGAAGCACACACTACTTCCTAGTAGTCTTGGTCTGCTTTCATTTTTCTATTTTAAATAAGGATCATGGGAGTTGGTCTGGGGGCGTGCACCAATAATCGCAGTGACTTAGGAGGTGACTGAGGCAGGCGAGTTTCAAGTTCAGGGCTGGCCTGGGCAATTTAGCAAGACTATGTCTCAAAAAAAAAAAAAAAAAGTGGATAAAGATTAGGAGTACTACAAAACACTAAAACATTTCCTTCTCATGGGCTGGAGGCAGCGGGGTGGTGGGGTGTGTACACCTGAGTTAAGGGGTAGCCTCTCATGAGCCATTGCCACCACAGGGGACTTCAGGGCCAGGATGGCCACTATGTCAAGGGTTTTGTTTTGTTTTGTTAATTTTTCTTTTAGTTTTTGATGGACCTTTATTTTACTCATATTATGTATATGTGGTATTGAGAACTGAACCCAGTGCCTCACACATGTAAGGCGAGTGTGCTCTACCACTGAGCCACAACCCCAGCCCTATGTCAAGTTTTTAAGAGAATCTGGGAGTTGGGCCCAATGTTGCACTGTAATCCCAGAAACTCAGGAGACTGAGGCAGGAG
Source organism: Urocitellus parryii (assembly GCF_045843805.1). Lineage (NCBI taxonomy): Eukaryota > Metazoa > Chordata > Mammalia > Rodentia > Sciuridae > Urocitellus > Urocitellus parryii. Next base: position 178,862,877 of record NC_135536.1, read on the forward strand.
GATGACAAGTTCAAGGCTAGCCTGGACAATTTAAGCAAGAGTCTGTCTGAAAAATTAAAAAATAAAAAGAGCTGGTAGAGCTTAATTAAAAAATTTAAAAAGCTCAGTGATAGAGCACCCATGTTCAACCCTCATACCAAAAAAAAAAAAACCACACACACACACACAGAGACCCCCCACCAAAAAAAAAAAAAAAGAGAGAGAGGGAAACTGGGAGTCCTGACTTAATGAGAAGTCTCTCAATTGGCTTGAATTTTTAAAAATAAACACTGTAGGCCAAGTGAAGTTTTCCTGTGAGTCGGACAAAGCCTGTGAGCTATAGTTAGTGTTCCCAAGTTAGTCTAGCTTTCTAATGTCCTTTCTGGCCACACCACACTGTGCATTATCACCCAGCAGAGGAGAGGAACACTAGATAGAAACAAGCTAAATCGGTTCCAGATTTTCTCTGTCATAAGCCTGAGTGGCCTAGGGCAGACCTGTCTCTTCCTGGTGCCCACCTTTATCAGCACAGTGAAGGCCAAGTTGGCCTCTGTGGTTTTGAACCCTTTTTTATTTTTCTTTTCAACAACAGAAGCTTTGTTTTAACTAAATCTTATCACAATGTATGAAATAGATAAAACAGAGCTGTCCCAGTGGCAGGGAGGCTGCAATCAGGCCTGAGGCTGCCTCCGGCCTCCCCCACAGCAGCACCTCACCTCTGCCAGACACCGCAAAACAGTGTGGTGACTGCCCACCAGCTGGTTGCTCTCTCCCCACAGCCCTGACATTCTATGGTTTGCATGGGAGGAAAAGAACAACAGCCAGAAGGAGAGCTAGCCACAGTCTGCTGCGCAGCAGCCCCTCACGCACAGGTTGACCTGCCAGCAGCGGGTGCAGCCATCAATTTCTGGGTGCTTTCTGTGCAGGTTTGCCTGCTCATGGCAGTCAACCAGGGAGTGCATCATGATTTCCCTGTCACGGGGTAAACCCTGACCAGGAAAAGGAGGTGAACTCTGCCCACAACGTCACTCAACTGGGAGGTGAAGGCGCCAGATGCTACCTGTGGGACCCGAAGGATGGTTTCCATCCCTGGTGTCCCTGGCATGCTTTACTTTGCAAAATCCCTTTGGTCAGACTTGATTCCTCTAATCAGGACTCCTTTATCACCATGCAGGAGGCAGAACCATCTGAGCCCCGAGGTGCAGAGGTGACAAAAAAGCCCAAGGCTGCTGTTCCTTCTGCCAACAAGAGGCCCAAGAAGGAGACCAAGAAGAAGCGGTAGAAGTGGAGGAGCCAGGCGGGCCTTGGGGAGCCCACCCGGGAGTCAACATCTGTTTCCATTCTGCATCCCAGGATCAGGTCTGAGGTGACTGTCATGCCCTCTGACCATAGAGAGCTGGACAGTCATGGCATCCCCAAGCTCCAGCTGGACAGACCACTACTTCCTCTTCCTGCTGCCTCAGTGGTGGTTTAGAGTCAGGGTACTGAAAGGCCTGCAAGCACGCCCTGCGCTGAGAGGGTTTCTCAGGAGCCAGGTGAGCCCACAGTTACGTCTTCATATGTGATCATCAGATCCAGATAGTTTCCCCCGCTGTGGATTCACATTGGGTTTGGAGTCGTCGTCTCAAGCAGACAGGCACACCCTCTGCCGTTGCTGTGAACTGCAGGTCTCCATGGCTCGCTCAGCATCTTTGTTTCTGCTATGTGAATGGAGCCAGGCCTCACCTGTGAGCTTGGGTCAGGACACCGTGGCCATGCAATGATAGTCTCTCATTGGCTGCAACAACCAGGTCCCAAAGATGCCTGGTGCAAGAGTCCCAGAAGGCCTGAGCCAGAGGAACACCTGAGTTCTCCTCTAGCATGTGGAAGGGAATTGATTAAATGAGTTTATATTTCTTGAGCATAAACATTCTGAGCTCCTGAAATAGCAGGCTTGTCAATGTCACACCAACCTGTTTTCAACCCTTCCGGACACATTCAAGGTGTGCCTTTGACTTCTACCTGTACCTCCCCCTCCCTGTCAGTTCTTTTATCCCCTGACCATTAAGGAAACGTTATTTGGGGAAGTAAAGGTCAATAAATGGTTCCATATGCTGAACCTGCCTGTGTGTTGTCTGTTGTTGAGGGAAAGGGAACACATGGGTCCCTGTTTTGGGAGTGAGGGAATGAGTGGACCCCCAGAGGAATGGGACAGTGTGGGGTGAAGATGGCTGGACAGTGGGTAGCTCTGATCAGTGTGGCTCTGCAGGCCTAGACATTCTGGAACAAGTTTTCAGGAAGGGTCCCGCCAACAGCTTCGTGTGGCCCTTAGTCATTGGAAACACTTGTGAATGTCTCTGGGTGTGAGTTTCCACTCACTCCCTATGTGCCTTTGCCTGAGGAAGGCACTGCTTGTCCTCTAAGCCTTAAGCAAGATCAAGTGCAGTACACTCAATGGCTTTGGGCCGGTCTAATCTCTGGTAAATAAAACAGCAGGCTCTTTATCATGTGCCAAATGCTTTCCCAAATGTTGTCAAGACTATGGGGAACTCAGAGGACAAGCATCTGTCATCTTTGTAGAGACAGGAGCCTGAAGTCTGGGCTACCTGAGAATGCCAGAGCTTGGGCTATGACCCAAGTCCAAGGCCCTTTCATGGTGGTTAACAAATACTTAGCAATTGTTGATAGCTACCAGTGCTGCAAGGGCCCTGCTGTGCAGAGGCTGGCAAGGTCTCCTAGCATTGCAGGGTTCAGAAGAACAAGTCCAGGGACTGGTTCTGCATGACACAGGGCTGGTCTTGGCCAGACACTAGGCACAGAGTGAGGCTGCCCACAAGGAGCCTTCCCAGGAAACCCAGGCACACCTGGCCTAGTGGAGACAGGCACGTGAGCAGGCTTGGTGTGGGGAGTTCTCCAGCAAGGGCGGGCAGCAGATGCTGTGGGAGCTGCAGGGCATCATCTCAGACCTGGGGTCAGTCCAGCTACCTGGCAGAGCAAAAGTACCTAGCTGAGTCTTCAAAGACTCCTGGGAGTTGAGACCAGAGGGAAATTATGCCCAAAGAGTTGAGGGCCAGGCCTCCAGAACAGGAGCTTGTGTAGGAGAGACAGCTTCTAGCTCCCAGGAGGGCACAACTCTTCACATTGTCTCCTTAAATGCTGTGCCAGCCAGCCTGTGGAAAGCAAGAGTGGTCTTCCTCTCCACCAGCCCTCATGCCACTTGTACAGTGGGCCCTCTGCAGCATTGCACTCTCTTGGCTTCCAGTACCTCTCCTCTCCTGGGTTTCTTCCTTCATCCTGGTTCCTCTTCATCAGAGCAGCCCAGGCCTCAGTTACTTGTGTGTGGTACTGGGAATTGAACCTGGGAGGATTTTCCCTCTGAGCTCCCAGCCCTTGTTTTTTAATTTTATTTTGACATAGGGTCTTGGTCTTGCTAAGTTATCCAGGCTGGCCTCAAACTTCAAATCCTCCTGTCTCAACCTCCTGAGTAGATAGGACAGTTGTATGCCACCATGCCAGACTAAAACTATGTATTTTAAGGTATGCAACTCAATTTGAAATATGTATATGTTGTGAAATAATCACCACAATCAAACTAATTAAAATATACTTTACCAGATGGGCTCAGTGGCACACCACCTGAAAGCTTGGCTATTCAGGAGCCCGAGGAAGGAGGATCACAATTTCAAGGCCAGCTCGGGCAAGTTAGGGAGACCCTGTCTCAAAGAGAAAATACTGGGGATGTAGCTCAGTGGGAGAGTGCTTGCCCAGTATGTGCAGTATGTGCAAGGCCCTTGGTTCAATCCCTATACTGCAAAAAAGAGAAAAAAAAAATCCATCACCTCACATAGTTACCATTGTATGTGTGTAGGTAGAACACTGAGGCTCTATCTTCTTAGAAAATTTCAAGTATTCAGTATAATATGTTAACCTATGATCACCATGATTTTATATATATATTTTTTTAATAAGGTTTTGTTTTCCCAAATGTATATTGGTTGGACCTATTCCTGCATCTTCACCAATTTCTGATGTTAATTACTTGAGTTCCATGCTTTAAAACCAGTTTGAGAAGTCCTTTATGAGGAGCTTTCAGAAGTTTGCCCTGGCCAGGGAACTTTGAATCTTCACCCTCTCAGAGACCATAGCTGGGGTTATAAGCTTACACCTGGGAACGTCCTTACAGAGTTTGTCATAAGTAGCTTTGTCAAACAAAATTAGATTGTTGAACTTGTTGCAAACTTTGCCTTTGAACCACTTCTTTGGTTTTGCCCCCAATCGGTTCACTGGGTCCTCGTCTTTCTTGGCTGACTTCTTTTTGTCCTTGGGTGGCATTGTGAAGCTCAGCTAAGATCACTATGCTCTATATTTAGACCTATAAAATTTATTAATCCTCCATAACTGAAACTTTGTACCCTTTGACCAACATCTTCCCTTCCTGCAGCCCCTGGCAACCACCATCTCTGATTGTATGAGTTTAACTAGTTTAGATTCCACATAGAAGTGAAATCATACAGTGTTTCTGTGTCTAGCTTATTTCTCTTAGCACGAGGTCCTCAAGATCCATTTATGTTGTCACAAATGTCAAGACTTCCTTCTTTTAAAAGGTTGAGTCCTCGTGCGGTGTTTGCATGTACTGTGTTTTTTATCCATTCCTCGGGTGATGGACATTTGAATTGTGTCTGTTTCTTCTCTATTGTAAATCATGCAGTGAACATAGATGTGTAAGTGTCTCTTCAAGGCACAAATTTCCTTTTCTTTGGATAAATACCCTGAAGTGGGATTGCAGGCTCACATGGTAGTTCTATTTTTTACTTTCCGAGGAGCTGTTTTACTGTTTTTCATAATAATTGTACCAGTGTACATTCCCACCATCAAACACCAGGGTCCTAATTTCTCCACATCTTCACCAACAATTACCTTTGGCTTTTTCCCAGTAACAGTCATTCTAAGTAAGCAGTGTGAGCTGATGTCTTGTTTTTTTTTTTTTTGAAGGGGGTGGGGAGGTACTAAGGATTGAACTCAGGGGCACTCCAACACTGAGCCACATCCCCAGCCCTATTTTGTATTTTAATAGAGACAAGGTCTTACTGAGTTGCTTAGTGCCTCACATTTGCTGAGACTGGCTTTGAACTCATAATCCTCCTGCCCCAGCCTCCTGAGCTGCTGGGATTACAGGCTTGTGCCACCATGCCTAGCTCTATGTCCTAGTTTTGATTGACATTTCTCTGATGATTAATAATGTTAATCATTATTTTCATATAACCTATTGGCCATTTGTATATCTTCATTGGATATACAAGCCTTCCAAGTCCCTGGGGTCATAGGTGTGCACCACTATGCCTGGCTCAGAATGTTTTAGTTTGATATTCTCCTTTTTAATTTTTATCTTTGCTGCCAGTATTTTTAGTGTCATATCCAAAAAACTGTTGCTGAAGCCAATGTCAAGAGGCTTTTTTTTTTTTTTAAAGTACCTTAACTACTGACCCACATCCAGCCCCTTTTTATGTTTTATTTTGAGACATGGTCTCCCTAAGTTGCTTAGGACCTCACTAAGTGATTGAGGCTCTTGCCTCAGCCTCCTAGAGCCGCTGGAATTACACAGCTGGTGTGCCACAGCATCCAGCTGGTATCTTCTTCTTTTAATGTTTTCCCTTGGTTTCTAGTGAAGTTGAACATTCTTGTTTTCATTGTCCATTTAGGTTTCTTATAAATCATCAGCAACTTAGCAAGACCCTGTCTCAAAATAAAAACTGAAAACAGGTGGGGATATAGTTCAATGGTAGGGTGCCCTTGGGTTCAGTCCCCAGCACTGAAAAAAAAAATGGTGGGGCCTAGTAAGGGGTCCTCGGGCCTTTAGGCGTGGCCCTCATTAGAGAAAACTGGTCTCTTGAGTGAGTTCTCATGAGAGCTAATTGTTGCAAAAAGCCTGAGCCTGCTGGGCATGGTGGCTCATGTTGGTAGTACCAGTGACCTGGAAGGCTGAAGCAGGAAGATTGCAAATTCAAGGCCGGCCTGGGCAATTTTAGTGAGACCCTGTCTCAAAATAAAAAGGGCACAGTGGTAAAGTACCTCTGGGTTTAATCCCCAGTACTGAAAATAAATAAAAATCCGAGCCTGGCCCCTGAGTCCCCTCTGGCTTCCTGTCTGTGATGTGATTGTGACCCCAGGATTCCCATATATATTCCCACCATGGTGCCACTAACCCTCACCAGAGGCCAAATCAATGGGGTCACCCAGTCTTGGACTTACAGCCTTGACCTGCTGATTAAGTAGAAACCGCTTTTCAAAAAAAGTAGCCTATGTAATCTTGAAGCCAGCCTCCCCAATTTAGGAAGACACTGTCTCAAAATAAAAAATAAAAAAAAAAAGTACTGGGGCTGTGGGGCTGTAGTTCAGTGGTAAAGTGCCCTTGGATTTGATTAGTGACTAAATATTGCATGGATGCACAGGCACTTTACATCCATGTTTTTTGGGGGGTGGGGCAGTACTAGGTATTTAACCTAGGATTGCTCTATCACTGAGCTACATCCCCATTTTATTGTATTTTATTTTTTAAGTGTTTTTTTAGTTGTAGATGGACACAATACCTTTATTTTGTTTATTTAGTTTGTTTATTTGGTGCTGGCGATTGAACCCAGGGCCTCACGCATGCTAGGCAAGTGCTCTCTCTACCACTGAGCCACAACTCCAACCCCCTCATTTTATTGTTCATTTGTAGACAGGGCCTCATTTAATTACTGAGACTGACCTCAAACTTGAAATTCTCTTTTCTCAGCCTCCTGAGTCCCTGCGATTTCAGATATTCATTACTATGCCCAGCTACATACATGACTTTAGTCCTCACAGTGTCCCTATGGGGTTGGTAACATTATCACCATGAAGATTCCTGGGATTAAACTGGACTGCCAGACTGCAGTGTCCACTCCGTTTCTTCCATTTTTGCCCTTGAATTCTCAAGGGGGATTCTGTTGGGTGAAGAAAAAATCAGGCCTAGGTGTAGAGGTACCTGAAGGGCTAAATTACTAATGGTAAAGTTAGGCTCATCGATGAGGAAGAGACTCTTAGGTGGAGATTTTTGTTTGTTTGTTTTAGAACCTGGCATTGAATTCAGGGGGCTCAACCACTGAGCCACACCCCCAGCCCTATTTTGTATTTTATTTAGAGACAGGGTCTCACTGAGTTGCTTAGCACCTCACTTTTGCAGAGGCTGGATTTGAACTTGTGATCCTCCTGTCTCAGCCTCCCGAGCTACTAGGATCACAGGCGTGCGCCACAATGCCCGGCTTGGAGTTTTGTTTTTATCTCTTTACTGAGGGGACATTCACATACTCTTGTGGTTTGGGTCAGAAATGTCCTCCCAAAACTCACGTGCTGAAGGCCTGATCCCCAGTGTAGCAGTGTTCACAGATGGGGCCTTCAGGGGTGACTGGATCATCATCAGTGGGTGAGTCTGTAACTTAATGGGTCACTGGGAGGTGGGCCTCCTTGGAGGAAGCAGGTTATTGGGAGCCTGCCTTTGAAGAGTGCATTTTGTCTCTGGCCCCTCCCCCGCTTCCTGGCTACCAGGAAGTGAGCAGCTTTGCCTCATCTTGCGCTCCCTGCCATGGGTTCTGCCTCACCACAGGCCCAAAAGCAATGAAATCAAGTGACCAGGGACTAAAATCTCTGAAACCATGGGCCAAAATACTCACTTCCTTCTTACATTGATTTTCTCCTGTGTTTACCCAGTTTCCAGTCCCTGGAAAACACCAATCTGCTCTTATTCTGGATACTTTATATCAACGGGATACAACATGTGATCTTTTGTGACTGGCTTCTTTCATTCAGCATAATGTGTCCAAAGTTCATCCACACTGTAATGTGCCTTAGGATTTCATCCCTTTTCTTCTTTCCCCCTGTGTTCTGGGGATTGAACCCAGGGCTTCAGGCACGCTAGGCAAGCTCTCCACCACTGTGCTACCCCTCAGCCCACTTCATTTCTTCTCTGAGCTGCATACTGTTCGTGTGTGTGTGTGTGTGTGTGTGTGTGTGTGTGTGTGTGTATGTGTGTATGAATGATGGAGTTTTCTAGAATGTAACTAGGTAAGTTTGGAGCCAGACAGCCCCACTTTAGATCTAGAGGCCATGGAGACAGAGCTGTCACCAGGTGAGTTCCAGTTTGCATCTTTGATTTTCTGTCCGTCAGTTGAGATCATATAACAACCTTAAAGGGCTGTCGTAAAAATTGGACCTACTGCATCTATGAGGTGCCAGGAGCATAGTGGGTAATTAATTTATAAGTGGTGGCAGTGCTATTGATTATTCCATCGGGGGCAGATGTATCATGAAACACACCTTCTCGTTGACTGTGATCCTGACTTCCATGGAAGACATGCATGTCCTAAGAGCCCTGCCCTGACCAGTCCTGTGAACCAAGGTTACCAGAGAAGCCTGATCCCCAGTGTAGCAGCGTTTACGGATGGGGCCTTCAGGGGTGACTGGATCATCATCAGTGAGTGAATCTGTAACTTCTGAGCTGAGCTTATGCTTGATTTGTGTGTGTGTGTGTGTGTGTGTGTGTGTGGTGCTGGGGATTGGACCCAGGGCCTTGTACATGCGAGGCAAGCACTCTACCAACTGAGCTCTGTCTCCAGCCCCTCATGCTCATTCTTGATATTATCATAGATGTTGCCATCAGAATTTCCCTTCCTCATTTATTCACCCATCCACATCTTGAGGTTGAAAGCAGCATGGCCTTGAAGGGAAAGGAGCTACCTTTAGAACAAACCAAAATTGGCACATGACAGGAGCTCACTATTGCTCATCAGGGAAATGCAAACGAAAACCACAGTGCAATGCCACCAAGCGCCCCCAGAATGCCTAGAATCGAAAGACCAACCGCACCCTGTGTGGGAGAGGATGTGGGATGACCAGCTCCCACACCCTGCTGATGGGGGTGTGAGACAGCACGGCCACTGAGAAACCACAGGGAGCTTCCTGAGCAAGCACAGTGTTGCCACACACCTGAGATGGCCATGGCCAGGGAGTTGGAGGCAGGAGGATCCCAGTTCAAGGCCAGCCTCAGCTACTTAGGGAGGCCCTGGCAAGGCTGACTCAGGGAACACCCTGTGTTCAATCCCCGTGGGGTGGGGGGCAGGGGAGAAAAGAAAAAGTCCCACATGCCTCTCTCCCTGTGTCTCAGCATTCCCCTCCTAGGTAATGCCCAAGACCCAGGAAAATTGAAAATAATTGTCCACAAGAGTCTTGTACTAACTTTTAGCTAGAACTTTCAGAACAGTTTTATTCATAATAGTAAAAAATGAGAATTAGCTAGGCCCAGTGGTGCACCCTTGTAACCCTAGCAGTTTGGGAGACTGAGGCAGGAGGATCACGAGTTCAAAGCCAGCCTCAGCAACAGTGAGACCCTGTTTCTACATAAAATACAAAAGAGGGCTGGGAATGTGGCTCAGTGGTCTAGTGCCCCAATTTCAATCCCTGGACCCCCCCCCCCAAAAAAAAAAAAACCAACGAGAAATAGTCCAGATGCTCGTCAACAATAGAGTGGGTAAAATGTAGTATATTTAAACAACGAAATACTCTACACCGTAAAGACATGATCTACTGATACAATAATCTGAATAAATAACAAAACAGTTATAGTGGGCTGGGGTTGTAGCTCAGTGGCAGAGCACTTGCCTAGCACGTGTGAGGCCCTGGGTTCTATTCTCAGCACCACATAAAAATAAATAAAATAAAGATATTGTGTCCAACTAAGAAATATTTTAAAAAACTCTTATGGTGAGTGGAATAAGTCCAACATACATGAATATAATATATACTCTTTGTTTCTATCCAAGTGGAATCTGAAATAGAGGAAACCATCCTGTGGTAACAGAAGCAGATCCTATGAGTATTGGAGATTGATTAGAAAGGAACATGAGAAAACTTTATCTAGAGTTATTGAAATATTCTATCTTCAATATGCAGTCACCAAAATTGACTGAATGCTTAAGATCTATTTTGTAGCAGGAAATGAGGGTCAGGACACTGAGATCTAGAAGCAAAACTTTATTAGTGGTACCATGGCCCAGAGGGATAATTCCCAAAGTCTGAGCCCCAAGCACGGCAGGGGTTTGACTTTTATATATAAGCACATCTGAGGTACATTGAGGCAAGAGAGTTGGTACAGGTCTATTGGAGGGTGCATTCTGCATCCCTTATATGGGCACAAGTTTGTCAACAGTCTAGGGACGCTTAGCTCATACAACTTAGGGACTTTTACTGCACTAAGCCTAAAGGGGGAGTGTTCTGTCCTGGCTACATTGTTTCCTGCTTCTGCTACTGTGGTTATCTGTTACAGGTACCTGTGAGCCACATTATATGTAAGTTATTACAATACGTTCCCCCCCCCACCCCCGTGGACCAGGCCCTAAATTATGTTCTTTGTACATATGTCAGTTATCTTGTCAGCAAATTTTATAGGTAGATTATTTTTTCTTTTTTGCTATACTGGAGATTGAACTAAGAGCACTCTACCACTGAGCTACACCCAAACACTTTTTTTTTCTTTTCTTTTTTTTTGGTGGGGGAGGGTACTGGGATTGAACCCAGGGATACTCGACTACTGAGCCACATCCCCACCCTATTATTTTATTTTATTTAGAGACAGGGTCTGACTGAGTTGCTTAGTGCACTGCTGTTGCTGAGGCTGGCTTTGAACTCAGGATCCTCCTGTCTCAGCCTCTTGAGCCACTGGAATTACAGGCATGCGCCAACACACCTGGCCACCCAAATGCTTTTTATTTTATTTTTTTTTATCTTGAATCAGGGCCTTGCCAAATTGCTGAGGCTGGCCTCAAACTTGTGACCCTCTTGCCTCAGCCTCCCAAATCACTGGGATTATAGGTAAACGCCACCACTCCTGGCTCATAGGTAGATACTCTTGTCTGTTTCGGAGATGAGAAAATGAAAACATTAAATGACTTGCCTCAGGATATATAGCTAGAAAAATGAGATTAGAACCCAGGCAGTGTGACTTCAAAGCCCATGTCTCAGTGTCACTTGTTCTCCTGTGGCCAACCCATTCTCTTCCCTAATTTTATAAACTGGTTTTAGAAACTGAATCTTGTAGGGGGTTGACATGTTCGATGCTGTTGAGCTCTTTGGAATCAGAGCTGAGCTAGAACCCAAATTTCCAGAGCTTTCTTATCACATTTGGTCAAGGAGATCAAGTTTATTTCCACTTTTGACCAGTTACAAGTTAGAAACCAAAAATATCAATTTTATTTCTTATTTATTTTTGTGGTGCTGGGGTAAGAATCCAGGGCCTCACATATACTAGGCAAGAACTCTACATTCAGCTACAATCTCAGCCCCCAAAGTATTAACTTTAGAGTTGAGTATAACATCCATAAACTTGGGGCATACATACCCCGTGATTTGGCATGAGAGATTGCATTTTCCATCTCTTTGTGTTGCTAGTTTGGTTTTCTAGGAATCCTGGAGTTACCCAGCATCCCTTGCCAGACTCACCTATTACCTCCCTCCACATTGTTTTGGATCCCATTACATCTAACTCCAACACATCAGCAAGCCTCCCTCTGCTTAGAATAGGAGCACATGTGAGTTTCTCATGCTGTGCTTGATAGCTGCAGTTCTGATCTGGATTAGCATCTAGAACAACTGACATGTCTGGTTGCACTGGTGCACACCTATCATCTGAGCAACTCAGGAGGCTGAGGCAGGAGGATCACAAGTTTGAGGCCAGCCTCACCAACTTAGTGAGGCCCTGTCTCTAAATAAAAAGGGCTGGGGATGTAGCTCAGTGGTAAACCACCCCTGGGTTCAATCTCCAATACAAAAAAAAAGATGTTAAAAGAAAAAAAGGAAAGGAAGAAATAAAGGAGGAAAAGTATGTATATCCCTATTTCCTCAGCCTCTCTCCACCAAGCAGAAGAAATTGCAGCTCAAAATTTGTTTCTGTGCTCTTTAAAAGTTGCAGAATGGATTTCATGGTCTGCCTTTTCTCCAGAACTGGCAGAGGGTGCTACGGATGAGTCACTCTGCTGCTCGGGGAGCTTGGGGGGACCACAAGATGACCAGCCGTCTCTTGAAGGCCTCCTCCCACACTGGGCCGGAACCCATGACTTTCTGGAACTGGACACTGGCGGAGCTTTCAGGAACTGCAGGCCCAACCTGTTGTGCAGACAAGGAAACCTGGGCTGTGGCACTGGGGCAAAGGGGGCTGGGCAGCAGGGTGTGGCCATCTGAGTGCGCTGCACCGCCTGCCGGTGGCCCAAGCTTCAAACCTTTATTGTTCTGGGTTTCCGTGTCCTCCTCTGAAAAAAGGAGGCCCAAAAGCCTGATGTCTCTTTTTTATTTCCTGTCCTTCAGGCCCCTGAGACTTTGCACCCATGTGGTCACTTGGGAGAAATGCCAAACCTGAGTTGTGGTACTTTGCTTCCCAAGTCAGAGAGGGAGCGAGACCTGTGGCCCTTAGCAGGGACCAGGCGGTTTGGTTCAACTGAAGTCTATTGGACCAACGTATGGAAGCCGTCGGTCTGTCTAGACCTGTTCTGGGCACTGGGGACACCAGCGTGGATCAGACATGGCCCTTGACTTCAATCTGTGGGGCCAGGTGGCCACATTAGACAATTACAGTAGGCTGTGGCGAGACATTAGGGTGGGAATTCAAGGGACAGCCCTAAGCCAGTGTGGGGGGAGTCGGATGGCTTCCAAGGGTGGTGACAGTGAGGGTCAGTGTAGGGCCAGTGATAAAAGGAAGTGACCAGGGCTGGGGATGTGGCTCAAGTGGTAGCGCGCATGCGTGCGGCCCGGGTTCGATCCTCAGCACCACATACAAACAAAGATGTTGTGCCTTCCGATAACTAAAAAATAAATATTAAAAAAATTCTCTCTCTCTCTCCCTCTATCACTCTCTCTTAAAAAAAAAAAAAAAAAAAAAAAAAAAAAAGGAAGTGACTAGATGGAACTAGCCCTTGGGCAAGCCCCTTGACTAGGCCTGAGTGTCCTGGAATACCCATGGGCGATGCCTTGCTCAGCTAGTGGCTGCATCTTCCCCACCTCTAAACTTCTGGAGTGGCCAACGTGTAAAGTTCCGGGGGGCTCTCCTACTCTGGCACCATGGCCTTGGTCCTCCAGAGCATCAGGGAACTGCCCTGTAGCCCTCTCCGTCTCTACCCAGGCCCATGTTCCTATGGGAACACTCTGAGCTCGGAGAGCTGAGAGGCACCGTCCCTCCTGTCCTCCCGGACCCTGTCCTCTCTCCGTGGGAGAATTGCCAGGGGGGTGAGCAGCTGTCAGAGCTCACAGAGGACTTGGGTGCAGAGCGCCATATCAGAGGGAGATTCTTACACCACAGAGTCTGTGGTGCACATTGCTGGAGTCCCTGGCCCCAGGGGGCATGGCAGTGTCCTGGGATCCTCAGTCTCCGACACGGAAGGCTGTCTCCCCTGCCCTCCCAGCCGGGTGCAGGCCTGGATAGCCTGGTCCTGCTTGCTGTCTACCTCCTCTTCGCCCTGCCTCCCAGGACCTCCGCGCCTCACTCCCTGTGGGCAGCCCAAGCTACTCTGTGATCAGCCTCCTGGACACTTGTCTCCCTGCCTGACCTCGCCGACATCTGACTCAGGAGAAAGAAACCCCTTGAGGGAGTCCAGACCTCCTCTGCAGGCCTCCTCCTGAAGGCTCTTGGAGGTTCTGCCTGGCTTTCTCATCTGACAGATAACACTGATGAGCCTTTGTTTCCTCATCAGTGTAATGGGGATCATGACCGTGAGGAGGGGGTTCAGTGAGCTAATACATAAAAGGCACTTAGCACCTGGAGCAGCTGTTCCCTAGGCACCAGTTAAGTCACTAACTCCATTAACATCTCCATGGATCTCTGCAGGTCTGACCTGCTAACTTGGCCAAAACTGAACTCCTGACTGTCCCCCTCAAGGGCTCCAACCTAGGCTACAATAATTAGCCACTCCCCCATGGCCCGGAAGCCTGGGGGTCCATCCCGAGTCCACTCTCTCTGAGCACCCACGCTCCTAATCCATCAGCAGGAACCATGAGTGCTTCCTCCACTGCACTAGAATCTCCACTCTTGCCACCTCCCCTGCCTCGCTCAGCCACTTTCACCCCTCCTGGAAGGCTCCCAGCCTCCTTGCTGGCCTCCCTGCCTCCTCCTTCCTCCCTCACTCCTCCATCTGGCTTCCAGCAGGACCTTTAGAAACACACCTGGTTCATGTCACCTGTGTTGCCTCCTCGGGCTGAGGGCACCAGTCCACCCCACTGCTCTCCCTCCACCCACGGCTCCACCAGATCCGTTCAAGCCGGTGTCCTCGGTGTTCCTGTCCTCCCAGCTTCCGCCCCAATCCCCCTCCTCTGAGGAAACTCCCTGTCCTCCTGATTCAGGGCTCCTCACCCCCTCCCCATTCTGTCCCCCATGTCTTCCAGTCCTAGCCTGGGGCACATCTGTCTTTCTGCACCAATAGCTTTCTTTCTGCTGTAGGGACCACCTCTCACACCAACCTGTGAACCCAGGCTGGTACATTTTATTAAGCAGTAAGTACCCACCTGGCACTCACTAGGTGCCCGTCCACTCCCTCAGCCTCAACCGGATCTTCAGATCTGGGCTCTGTGACCTTAGGAAGTTCCTGAGCTTCTCTGGGCCTGGAATTTCTGGGACTCGGCAGGCTGGTGAAGGACTCCTCATAGACCTGGCTCAAGGCAGAGGCCACCCCGCTGGCCCTCCCTGCTCCTGCTCCTTGGGGTCGGGTGTGGCAAGCGTCCTCTAGTTGTCAGAGTCCACAGTGTTTGCTGAGTCAATGAGTCAACAGCCCTGCCCCAAGGACCTGGAAACAGATGGTGACAACTGCAGGAATGGGAGGACCTAGCTCAAGGCCAGGCAGCTAATTTGATTATTGGATAATTAAAGATGTTTAATTATTGGGAGGCAGCTGTGGTGGAAAGTTGAGTGAGACTAGTGGCACGGGGCCTGGTTCAAATTCAGGGTGTGGGAGGAGCCTCCCTGCCAACTCTGGGCCTCCCCAGATCCAGCCATTCCTGGGAGAGGTGGCAGCCAGGGCCTGGGGCCCCTGGTGACTGAGGTCTGGCCCGGCACTGGCACCGGGGCTGAGTTCCTTCCCGGCTCCTCCAGGGACATCCTCCCTCTGCGTCCTCTCCCAGATCTGGCAGAGGGACAGGGAGAAGGTGAGGCCAGACTCAGGGTGTGGCCAAGGCAGTGGCTGGCTCAGTTCTGCTCTGGAAGTGAGTGCGCTGGACCTGGGGAGGCAACATTCACCAGGAGGATGTGATGCGGTCCCTGAGGCTTTGATCCCAGGGAAGGGTCCAGGGAGGGGCCCAGTGCTGAACAGGAGCTCACCAGGGAGTGGAGGCAGGACGTTCCAGCAGAGAGGGTGGGGCAGTGGCTAAGGTGAGAGGGTGGCTGGGGGAGGCAGGGAGCGGCCAAGCTGGAGAAGCTGGCAGGCCCCTGTGTCCTCTCTCCTGTGTGAGCTTGAGGCTGGGGTTTGGACAGGGCAAAGCAAGGGCTGTGGCAGGATGGACAGGACGGCGATTGGTTAAGCTTAGGGGAGGAGACATGGGGGACTGGGTGAGGTGGGTAAGGGGTGGCAGAGGGAGTTGGGGGCCAGGTTTGTTTTTTGTTTTGTTTTGTTTTTTTTTTTTTTTTGCACTGGGAATTGAATCTAGGGCACTTAAACACTGAGCCCCATCCCAGCCCTTTTTATGTTTTATTTAGAGACAGGGTCTTGCCGAGTTACTTAGGGCCTTGCTAAGTTAGACTGGTTTTGAACTTGCAATCCTCCTGCCTCAGCCTCCTGGAGCCGCTGGAATTATAGGCATGTGTCACTGTGCTCAGAGGGGATGGTGGGGGGCAGGTTTCTGACCCAAGTTTCTGAAAGGACAGAGCAGCCATTCCTAAGTGGGGACACAGAAGGAGGGCCAGTGAGAGGAGGAGGGCCCATGCCTGGGGGAGCTTGGGTGGTGCTGAGTGGGCAGCCCCTGCTCCCTTGGGCCTTCAGTGGACACCACAATGCTCCCACACCAGCTCTTCTTCCCTCCTATCTCTCTTCCTGTCCCCACACTGGCTTCCTGGGATCATCCCCCAAGGAATACTGTCTGCGCTCTGCTCCCAAGAAGCCAAACTACACTTGATCTTAGCCAAAAGGCCCCAAAGGCCAGGAAGCACAGGAAACACCAAGCTGTAAGTCTAGCACAGGTCACCAGACCACGGTCCTCCTGAGCCAACCCTGGCTGTGACCTCAGGCCCAAACCCAGGCCCAGGGCAAACAGTCCCCTTTCCCATCACTTTCTCCTGCCCTGCCCCCGCCTCAGAGGCAAGGTGAGCGAGGCCAGAGGGAAGGGAAAGAGCTTGTTCGGAATGCTGTGGAGGTGAACCGCACTTCCCCCTGGAGTCTCTCCCTTCTCCATCAGGTGGAGACACACCAAATGAGCAAATGAGCCCTGTAGGTTACTTGGAGGGGCCGCCCACAGGGCTGGGGGAAGGCCAAGTGCATGGCCAGCGGGGATCTTGGGCTGTGGAGCGACATGACCAGACCTAGTACTTAGACATACAGACCTGCTGGGGAGCAGACTCACCGTGATAGAGGGAGCTAGATGGCACTTTTAAAACCTCAGGGCTGGGGTTATAGCTCAGTGTGGAGTGTGTGCCTAGCACATGTGAGGCTCGGGGTTCTATTCCCAGCACCATATAGAAATTAATTAATTAATTAATTAAGGTATTGTGTCCATCTACAATTGAATTAAAAATTGAAATAAAATCACTTATATCATTTTCTGTTGCCCAACTAACATCATCTTGTTACCGCTGTTGACCGGTGACGAGTCCTTGCTTCCCCAATGTTGAAGAATAACACCAGAAAAGCATGCCGAGGCAAGGTCAGAGTAGAAATTAGAAGTTTATTAAAGGATAGCAGAAAAGACTTCTCCCAGAGGAAGAAGGGGACCCAAGAGGTGGAATCCCTGGAAGTGTGGTTGTCAAACAAGTAAACTGGGCAGGAAGGACTTCATTATCACTTCTTAGGATGGGCTATCTCCAAATCTGTTGGGGGCTGTTTCCTGGGTTCCATTAACATTTCTTTGGGGTGGACTTTGGCCTAGGGCCTTTCTGGGACTTCATTAACATTCCATGAGTTGTCCTGCGTTTCCGGAATCATTCTCAGCATGGCCTCTATTTTAGATTTCACTTGATATGATATTAGACCCAATTTACCTAACTACACTGACTACCTAACTTTAAATCTGGCTTCATTCTCATCAAAGAAAACTTAAAAAATGAAGACAAGTATAAATGAACTGGGCACGGTGGTGGAGCCTGTAATCCCAGTGCCTTGGGAGGCTGTAGCAGGAGGATTGCAACTCTGAGGCCACTCAGTAACTTAGTCAGACCTATTTAAAAAAAAAATGCATAAAATATAAAATATAATATTAAGCTCATCTCTACCCCACCCCACCAATTCCAGGGACAACTGCTAGTCTCTCCCTTCTATTTTTCCTATCTCCACTTTTTTAGATACCTAATGTGGTTATATCATTAACACTAGAACATTTTAACTTTTAGCATAAATTCTGTCCACGTCAAAATGTATAGTTCCACCTCATTACTTGGAAGGCCGTCAGAGCTGCTCGCTTCATTTGTAGACTCTGAGGTGGCTGCACTTGGCCTGTGGACTTGTGCTGACCATCGTGCAGCCATCGAAGGTATCTGCCCTTGTCCTCAGTAAACAAATGAGAGAAGTGGGCATCAGGGGTTAAATGCCTTGCCCAGGGCCTCAAGGCTATGAGGGAAGATTCGAATCCATCTCCACTGCTACCTTAAATGATGCTGTTCAGCTTCCCAGCGGCCTCCCTTCCTGGCCCTCATGCTTGCTTCCTTCTTTCTTGGTACTGGGAATTGAACCTGAGGTACTTAACCTCTGAGCCACATCCCCAGCCCTTTTAAGTTAATTAATTAATTATTATTTCCCCCAGCCCTTTTAACATTTTATTTAAAGATAGGGTCTTCCTGAGTTGCTGAGTACCTTGCTAAATTGCTGGGCCTGGCTTTGAACTCGCGATCCTCCTGCCAAAGCCTCTGAGCTGCTGGGATTACAGGCATATGCCACCAGTCCTGGCCCCCATACAGATTTCTGCACAGAAATTGTGATGAGTCGGAGCCCTGTGGGAGCCTTTACCAGTCCCACAGAGGGAACTTTATCTGGGGGGATTATGTTGGGGTAGGCAGAATGGGGCGGAATGACCTCACATCTCTCCTGCCCATTCCCTAAGACCCCTGGACAGGGCGCCTCTTCACTGAGCAACAGCAAATACGATGTTGGCCAGAGAGCAGAAGGGATTTGCCAAGGCCCAAGGCTGCAGAGGATGGGGTCTTGACTCAGATTCCCCACCCAGGGTGTGGACAAAGCTCAAGACTCACAGAATAAGAAACCCAAGCTCCAAAGGGCAGGGGCTAGGCCAGCTTGTTCCCAACCTGGCCTGAGATGCAAGGGATGTAACTGGTCAGGAAGGTGGTGGACTGAGGAGAGTGAGTGGGGTCTGGATCCGCAGAGACGAGTTGGTCCAAACCATGAGTGGGCAGATGTGTAGAGGCAGGAGGAAGGAACATATGTGAGGCTGGGAATGGGGCCCTGGGAAGACTGACTGTGTGGTCAGTGTTCCCAGGGTCTGAGAGCCTGGGAGTGGCCAGAGGAGGCCCAGGGAGGCTGGAGGGCCAGGGCCGGGGTGTCCTTCCCAACCCCCAACCCGCCTGGTAATTCCTGAGCAAGAGCAGGAGGAGGAAGTCCTACCAGCCACATTCAGCTGGTGAGTGGGAGGCAGGGCCTAGCTTCCCTTCCTGACAGGCCCTGGAGCTCCTTCAGCCTGGCCCTGCCCCCAGCCTGCCCAGCCCCTGCTGCCTCTGCCTGCTGGCTCAGGCAACGAGTCCAGGAGGCCAGCAAACAGGGAAGTCTGGTCTTGGAGAATCCTCTACGAGAGTGGTCTGACGTGTCTCTTGCTTTCTGGGACCAGACTGAGCTCTGGAGGCTGGGGCTGCTGCTTCTATGCCTCCAGGGTTAGCAAACTCCGTCCCATGTTCCAAGACCCAACCCAAGTGTCCCTTGCCTGGGAAGCCCTCCGAGATTCCCTGCCAGGGTCAGTTGACAAATGCCCTTCCTCTGAGTTCCTGCAGCACTCAGAAGACACTTGGATGGAATGTTCACTGTGTGCCTGCCCCCACCGCCCCACCCCCGCCTTGGTCCTCATTGTGTCCTCCCAGGACTGCCTTCTGTCATCAGCCCCCCCCTCCCCCGCCAGGTAGCACAGTGGGCTTGGAGGTGACCCGTGTTGCAGATGGAGGGTCTCCCAGATACTGGAGGGGACAACTTGCAACCTCTCACCTTCTTGCTCAGAGTGTTTCGAGGTCCATTTCCTCTTCTGGCTTGGGAGCCCCCAAAGGGCAGGGTCTGTATCCCTGTGGCCCAGAGGAGGTGTGACCCCGTGGGAAAATCTTTGACCCTCCCTCTCTGCCTTCATCATGATAAGGGCCTAGGATGGTGCCTTGTATACAGTAGGCAGTTAATCAATTTTGTGACATCGAAAAAACTTGATCCTACTCTAGACTATCAGAAGCTTGCACTAGGACCTCGGGCAGGTCCCTTCTGTCTCCCGTCCTCATTTTCCCCAGCTTTAGAAGGAAATGTCTGGAGACAGCTCTCAGCTCCCTCCCGGCCAAAATTCCATCTTTTATGTTGAAACTTTTTTTTTTTTTTTTTTTTTGGTACCAGGGATTGAACTCATTGACTGAGCCACATCCCCACCTCTTTTTCTATTTTATTTTGAGACAGGGTCTTGCTCCGTTGCCCAGGTTGACCTTGCACTTGCAATCCTCCTGCCTCAGCCTCCTGCATCACTAGTATTGCAGGTGTGGGCCACCAAGTGCCAGGCTGACTTTCCTGGCACTTTTCTGATGGCCCTGGTGGTCTCCAGGGCGTGAGCGAGGTGTTCTGTAGAATGCCCCTCTGGCGAATTTTTCTCATGTTTTCCTCAGGGACAGGGTTCTGGCTTCGGGAGGGTGACCACAGAGGTAAGATGCCATTCTCATTGCGTCATATCAAAGGTATGTGTTATCGAGGTGACCGATCGCTGCTGCTCACCTTGGTCACCGGGCTGCAGTGGCATTTGCTGGATTTGTCCACTGTAGAGTTACGCCCCCCACCTGTCTCCCTTGCTGCGCTGTTTGCACTGCCGGGAAGGAAGTCCCTGTGCAGCTGCCACCAGAGGACTGGGGGGATGCGCCCCTCCTGAGGTGCTGTGGGCATTTTTTTTTTTTTTTGAGAGAGAGAGAGAGAGAGAGAGAGAGAGAGAGAGAGAGAGATTTAATATCTATTGTTTAGTTTTCGGCGGACACAACATCTTTGTTGGTATGTGGTGCTGAGGATCGAACCTGGGCCGCACGCATGCCAGGCGAGCGCGCTACTGCTTGAGCCACATCCCCAGCTCCTGTGGGCATTTTTTTGCTTCTGTACTTTCTGCTTTTCCAAATCCTCCCACAAAACACCACCAAAGCCTGGGAACCGGGGAAGATGGAGGCACCCAATTGAAGTGGCAGAGGGGCCACCACGGGGAAGGTCTCTCCTCTCAGGGCTCCCAGGAGGTGGGTGGGACAGAACTCCAGCACAGGACATGGAGGTCCAGGGAGGCTTGAATTCGCCTGGGGTTTGACTTTGTAATCCTGCTCTTCCTCACCATGTCGCGTCACTCTCTGAGCCTCAATTTTCTTACATGTACAGTGGGGACAAAGGTATCTCCTGTCCTACCTCATAGTGTTGCAAAGAATAAACTAGTGCTACACCCAGAGCCCTGGGAGGTCAGGGGACTCCCCGCAGTGACCGAGGGCAGGGGTTATTCTTTCTCTCTTACTCCTCCAAGTCCTGTGTGATGTGTCCTCTGCCCAGCAGGTTTCCAAGCCCCTCTGACCCGAGGGCTCCCAGCTCTGCTGCAGATTTCCGCCCGCCCTCTGCCCTCCTATGGGGGTGCACAGATCAAGGGCCCCGACTCCTTTCATCTTCTCTCACAGGCATTCTGGGATAGGATGGAAGAATGCCTGCTCTGGGCTGAGAGTGTGGCCCTGCCCCACAGTGACCCAGTGACATTCTGTGGCCTGGGAGGGTGTGTGTCCCTGTCTGGGCCTCTCCTGTGGCCCTGCAGTCTTTCCTGCGTTTGACCCTGTTGGTCTCCAGACTCTGCGCCTGTGCAGGGCCACATTTGGGCCTGGGACTTCCTGCCTGTGAATGGCCCCAGCGCCCCAGGGCCCCACGTGAGGCTGTGAGGGTTTGAACACTGGGGCGGTACCGGTGGCAGTGCCAGGTGCGTCATCACTCAGCTCTGTCTGCCCAGGTGTGGCCGTCCCAGCCCTTCCTCAGCAGGAGGGCGGATGCTAGGGGAGCTGCCGGTGCCTGGCTGCCCCTCGTGGTGGTGGCTGGCCTCTGAGGGAGCACAAGCTCACCTGCGCCTGGCTCTCATGATGTTGGGGACGCTTCTCCAGCGCCTTGGGGTGTAGGCCTTGGGGTGGCTTGGTTGTGCTCCCTGAACACCATCTGTGCGGTGCACACAGGCCCACCCCTGCAAGCCAGAACCCCACACACACAAGCAGCTGGACCCCTCTAGGAGGGGCAGCCATCAGCACAGGCCTCCCTGCCCCTCCAGCCCACTCCCACCACCCTCCGAGGCTCCCCACTGCTACTAGGACAGAAGCCAAGGAGAGGTCTTTGTACTTGCTGGTGTTGGCATCCCCTCAGGCCACAGGAGAGGCCAAGGCCCTGGGGCTGCCTATTCACCCTCCCTCCTCCTCCTACCCCCAGCACTCCGCCAACTGGGCTCTGTTGCCTGCATTCCTGCCCTGGCCCACTTGCACCTGGCCACCTCTGTAGGCTTCTACACCCCCACACATGCTAGTTTAGGGGCCCCTGTCTTGGGCCCCTCTAGGCCTTTGTGTTCCTCCAACTCAGAGACCAGGCTTGGCTGGCTCACTGCTGATAGCACCTGGCCCAGACCCCAGCACCTAGTAGATGCTCAGTAAAATTCAGCTGATGGGAGAGAGGAGGAGTAAGGCTTAGCCAAGAACTAGCTGGAGGAATAGTCCAGGCAGATAGCAGCTAGCACCAAGGCCTCAGGGAGGGTCTTGTAGCAGGAAGTGGGCAGGGAAGGGGATGAGGGCCTGCAAGGGGGGTCTGAGCAGTTGGCTTGGACCCCATCCAGACATCTCTGTACACTGTGAAGTGCAGTGGCGGGGCGGGGGGGGGGTGCTGAACCCACTCCAGAGCCTCAGGCTGGAGCCTGCCCGCCCCCTCCAGCCCATCCCACAGTCCTGAGCCTGGTGGTTTCCGATGGATGAGCTGCAGAAACTGCATGGGTATGCAGGGTGGGCCGGAGGTCCCCAGAGTGCCTGAAGGGTCTGGCTTCTCAGTCACTGCCCCAAGGATGAGCCGGGGCTGGGCAAGGCAGGTAGGCCATCACCGAGCCAGGGCTACCAGGGCCCTGGATGAGGTGTGGGCAGGCCTCCTGATCCCTGCCATGGGACAGCTCTGGTCCATGGAGTCACTGCTAGTTGTGAGGGGCCAGGCCTCTCCCACCCGCTCCTTCCTGCTCTCAGCTGTGGTTTACTCAGGTAGAGGGAGGAGGAGTCCATAGACAGAGGACTGTGAATGCCCACTGCTCTCTGCCTCCACAAGGCGGACTTCAATAGCATCCACCAAAGTCAGGCTCAGTGGCATGTGTGCCTGCAGTCCCAGCCTCTTGGTTTTGGTTTTTGTCTTTTTGGTATTGGGGATTGAAATCAGGGATGCTCAAGCACTGAACCACATTCCCAACCTTTTTATTTTTCATTTTGAAGCAAAGTCTTACTAAGTTGCTTAGGCTCTGCTAAACTGCTGAGGCTGGTCTCAAACTTGTGATCCTCCTGCCTCAACCTCTGGAGTTGCTAGGATTACAGGTGTGTGTCTCCACACCCAGCTACTTGGGAGGCTGAGGCAGGAGGATTGCCTGAGTCAGGAGTTCAAGACAGGCTTGGGCAACACAGCAAGATCCCCATTTTCAAATGCATACATATATACATAAATAGCAGCTAACATCTGCTAGTACTTTGGGTTGGGAGATAGTTCCTGGTGGTGTTCCAGGGCCAGTGTTGCTCATTAAAAATGTTGAATGATTTTTAGGTATTAAGCAATGAGTTGCTGCTTTACTTAAAAAAATGTTTTAAGTAAAATAAAGCACACAGAACCACTTGCCCCCACGCTAGACCAGCAAGTGTCTCCTGTGCATAATCCTGGAAGGTGGGTGGGATTCCTAACTCCATTTTACTGATGAGTAAACTGAGGCCCAAGAAGGCAGGGTCCCACATCAGTGAAGGGAAGAATTAGATTTTGAACTTTTGGCTGCGGATCTTGAGTCAGTTCTCGCTCCCTGGTCAGTGCCTATTCTGCTGGGCATGAGCCAGGTCATGGTCTCTGCTCTCAGGGTGGGGACAGACACACCCAGAATGGACTTGGGATGTGCCTCTATCAGGGTGTGTCAGGAAACATGTCCTAGCAGGGGTGGCATTTACTCAGGACCTCAAGGATGAGGAGGGTGGGAAGCTGGCCACTGGGCGGGCATTCTTGGTGGGGGTTAGAGCCTAAGCAGAGGCCCAGAGGGGTGGTTAAAAATAAAGAGTACTTCCACTGCTCGATAATGAAACCATTGTACTGGCCACATCCTCTGAGAACCTCAGCCACTGCGCAGGGCCCTCCAAGTTGGCAGAGGCTCCAGGTGGCAGGCTGCATCTGTCCTGCAGACGCATGTCCACGGTGCCCTCTTCTGTGAATGGGCAGGACCACGAACAGTGAGAACTGCTAAATGCCCACTGCCTCACCTCCTCCTCACGTGAGCCCTCAGGGGGATCTGCTGTCTTGGCCCATTTCACAGGTGGGGGCATACCGAGACTCAGAGAACTGCGTGCTCCAAGTCACACATCCAGGGAGTGGCAGAGTTGAATCTTGAACCCAGGTCTGTGGGTTCAAAGTCTGTGTTTTTAAGTTCTCTATTATCCTAACTCTAGAAAAGTCCAGAACTTTCTGTTGAATGTCTGGGGATGAAGCTACTGATATGCTGGCAAATATTTAACAACCCGTTCTCTGAAAGAAAAACAAAGGCTTGATTTGTAGCCTTTGCTGATTTCCAAGGTATAAATGATCCCTCCCTGGCTGATGTCAAGCTACCCATGTGACATCACTGAATATGGCATCGGGAAGAACACAATCAGCTCTTGCAAGTTGGTGAGAGTCAGCTCCGGCACATCAACGGGAACATATCCACCCCCACCCCAGTCCATGTGGCCAGGAAAGGCCATTAGATGTCTCAGGAGTGAATGAGGGCTGGGAAACCTGCTCCTCCAGCCAGGGGCCCACCTGGGTCCTGGGAAGCTGCGGTTAATCTTTAAGCCAGCCTTGCAAACAAGTGCAGCCATTTTGGCAGCCTGGCCTGGCCTGGAGTTGGCTGTGTTGCTAATCTTCATGGAGAAACCTTGAGTGGCCCCTTTCCCCTGTGGGCTCAGTTTATTTCCACACAAGGCTCTCTTCTTTGGGCACAAACCTGGCCACCTTCATGGACACTTGTTAACTTAGCTTTCCCAGGATTTTTTTTCTTTTTTTTTTTTTTGGTGGCCATGTCTGAAATCCACATTCTTCAGTGTTCTTTCCTGTTTGATGGGAGAGGGGACTGGGCTGGGGAAGCGGGTGGACCTGTCCAGGCTCGGCAGGTGGTGACTAGCCTACTTGTGAACCCAGACCAGTCAGGCTCCAGCTCCTGCGCATTCCTGCTCTCCGGGAAGCTCTACCGCACCCTGAGGCCTCAGTCTCTCACTTGGGAGGATGCCCCTCCCAGATCCTCTCCACAGGGACCTCTGTCCAGGGAAGCCCAGGCCCAGTGCTACTCTGACCTGGCAGGGCCTAGCTTCCAACCTGGGGAAGTGAAATGGAAAGGAGACAGGTGGTGTTCATTGAAACCAGATCCCTGGCCCATGATTCCAGGAGGATAGGTGAGGAGCCAAGGGTGGGGTGCCCATCCCCAAATAGGGCAGCCCGGCACCAGGGTCAGGAGATGGTGCACAGTCTTCAGGGCGGAAAGCTGGCTTTCCTCCGCGTCCCTATTTCTTGCTATACTTCCTGCCCCACTGGGTCCAGAAGTACTGAGCCTCTTCATTGACTTGGAAGCTGCCTGCTACCCAAACACCGGCCTCAGCCCCCTCCTCAGCAAAACCGCCAGCGGTCTGCAGACTGACTCTCCGACTCCCCACGGGCTGCCAGTTGTATAGTTATGTACATTTTCTTATGCACTTAAAATGAACAGCGATGAAACTTGCTCTTTCCCACCCTGCCCCTCCTGACCCAGTCCTGACTTCAAGAAACTCGGTCAAGGCCAAAGTCAAGGCCTGCTCTTGGCAGCGCCTCAGTTTCCTCACCTGTAAAATGGGACTGATCCTGGGCCACCCAGCCCAGGTAGTTGTGCGGATCAAATCCTGAAATGGGCCAGAGCCACCCAGCAGGGCTCCTGGCCAGAAGCAGGGTGCTGACTGCGGACAGGCGGATTGGGTGGGCGGCCGGGCCGAGGGCCTTTTGGCCGGGGACAGCCGGGGGCGGGGCGGGGCGGGGCTCCTGGGCCCGGGCCCCGCCCGCCGGACCCCTGGCTGGGGCGCGGGGTCCGCGGCAGGTCAGCGGCGGGCACGGCGGCGCGCTTCCTCCTGCTCGCCGGCCGCCGCCCCTCCTCCCGCGGCTCCCGCGCTCCTCCCTCCTCCCCGCGGGGGCCGCCGCCGCCTCCTCCCTTTCTCTCGCTCCGTCTCTCCCGGCCCGGAATCCATTCCGGCCCGGGAGCCGGAGCGGCCAGGCCGCCGTCTGCCGACCCGCCGGCCGCGCGGGCTGCGCCCTCCGTGCGCTGTCGCCGCGCGCCGCGGCCCAGGTGAGCGCCCCCCGCCCGGCCCGCGCGAGACCCCGGCCCCGCCCGCCGCGCCTGGCCCCTCGCCCCGGGAGCGGCGGACCCGCGGGCGCGGCCTTTTGTTGTGATGCGGCGCGGAGGGGGCTGGGCGGGGACCCCCGACCCGGGAGGCGGCCGGCGGGCGCAGCCCCCGGCCAGGTCCAGGCCAGACCCGGAATCCGAGCCCCTCGCGCCGCCTGCGGCCGCGGCTGCCCGGGCTCCGGCCCCGCGCCCCGGCCCCGCGCCCTCGGCCCCGCGAGCCGACTGGGGGCGGCGGAGGCAGGGCGCCCCGGGGGCGGCGGGGCGGAGGCGCGGGCCTGGGCCGCCGGGACCTCCGAGTCCTCGTGGGGCCTCGGGTGGGCCTGCTGCTGCCGGCTGGAAGGGACCGAGCCTGACCGCGCCTGGTCCTCACGGCCCCCTGCCCGCTTCCGAGCAGGCCCAGGACCTGCCGGCTCAGAAGTTGGCAAAAGTTTTGGGGTTTCGCCACTAGGCCGGGTCCACTTGCCTACCTGGGAAGGGGCTGGGGTGAGCTTGAGGCCTCCGGGGCCGCCACTTGCCGTGCTGTGTGTCTTCAGACAACCATCTGCCCTCTCTGAGCTGGAGTGCCTGTCAGTGGTGATGGGCCTGGGGGACTGCTGGGCTGATGGAAGGGTGGTGCTGATGGAAGGGGCTCACCTGCAGGGTGTCATTCCGCCCCCACCCCTTGCTTTCAGGCACACTTGAGAGTGCGCAGAGTGCTTGTGGGGCCCTGAACAAGGCTTGCTGAGCCTCGTGGATGCTGTCCAGTTGGGGCAGTGGTCTCGGGGTCACCTGGGGTGACAGTTGTGCTCACACTTGGTTTCAAGGGTGGGCCAGCCTGGCCCTGTTGCTGACGCCTTTCTCCGCCCCTGGCTGGGGAGTCAAGATACCTAACCTTGTGTGGCACGACTGAGGCTGAGGGCCTGGCCCACTGAGCCCCCACGTGAGAAGTGGGGGTCCTCCGGCCAGGAGTCTCTGTGCTTCTGCATCTGTGGATTGGCATGTAGTAGGTGCTCAATAGACGGGTCCAGCAGTGGATGAGCTGCCTGAGAGGGGAGGAGGGGCGCTTGCTGGCTGCCATGGAGTGGACCTCCGGAAGGAGACCATGGGTGCCTCTCAGGTATCCCAGAACCCCAGGAAGAAATAGCCCTGGCTCCATCTGCCAGCACAGCCGAGGACCTTAGGTCCGACCCCGCTGGCCTCGGTTTTGTAAGCTGTAGAATGGGAAAACAGCAGCTGTCGCTGGCTCTGCTCAACACCTTTAGGGTCGGGGCTCTTGCTTATCTTCATTTTACTGATGGGGAAACTGAGGCTTGGACAGGGGACCTGAGGACCAAGGCCATGCAGTCTGAGGCTGGAATCAGAGCTTCAGAGACCCCAGCCAGCTGCCCTTGAACGCCTCCAGGGGTGGTCATGGTCGCCAGCATGGGACAGGCACAGGACAGTCATGGGGAGACTCCACTTCTGGTGGCTGCCCTGGAGATGTGGTGTGCCTGGGCACTGGTGATGCAGTCTTTCCACCGGGAAGTGACTGGAGTGTGTCACTTCTCTCAGCTGACTGCCTGCCTTGGCCTGGTGCACCCCCGGCCTCAGGGCACCCTGCCAGAGTGCCCTCCTGCTGTGGCCTCCACTCTTGACTTTCCAGGATAGCTGAGGTACCCTCTCCTGGGAGCCCCACACTGCCCTCCTTCTGTCCCCTGGCCTCTCCCAGGGCCATGAGTTATCTCCAGCACCCAGGCTGGCTCCTGCCTTAGCTTCCCCCTAGATTACCACTTGGGGGTGCGGTGGGGGTGGGGACATCCAGGAGGACATGGCTCAGTGGCCTGCTGACACACCCTCTCCTCATCCTCCTGCTCTCAGCTGACTTCGTGTCCTCAAACCTGCTGAGCTACAAGTATCCAGACCCTGCATTGAGCATCTACTATGGACTGTGTGCTCTGAACCCAGCCGAGCCGTGGCGGGTTAGCAGGGCAGGTAGTTAGACCGGGAGGTGGTCCAGAGCTGGGGGAGCAGCAGTTCAGCCACAAAGACTGGGAGTGGGGCTCTTTCTTCGTGGGCCCCTTTGGGTTGTGAGCAGTGGCTAGTGCGGTAGGTACTTGCTGGGGACTTATGAAAAGTCCCTGGCCTCCCAGAAGTTAGAATCTGGAGAGTAAGCCAAGTAGCAAACAGGCTGCCAGATCAATGAGTGTATAATCCCTGAAGCGTAGAGGTTCAGACGGAGGCCTGGGGTACAGAGGAGTCTTGAAGGAGGCATGCGGAAGTCATCAGGTAGAAGCTCAGGGAAGGGCTTGCCAGGTGGAGGAAGTGCATGTGCCAAGGTCCTGAGGTGGCAGAGTGTGCACTGTTGTGGAGAAGAAACTGGGGAAAGCCTGCGGGGCTGGAGCCCAGGGAATGAAGTCAGTATGTGAGAAGTGAAGTGAGGCCAGCTATCAGCAGGGCTGCAACCTGTAGAGAGCCCCGAGGCCTGGGGAGGAGTTTGGCCTCTATCTTTATGCAGGGTGCAGATGGATATCCCTCACAGTGAACGGCCTCACACTGGAGGCCAGGAGTGCAGAGCTGACCAAGGTACCTGAGGGAAATAGATGTGTAACTGGACTCCAGTGTTGTATGGGGGCTAATCGGGTCTCAAGAGGAAGAGGCATGTGAGGCTGGGCTTTGAAGGTAGAATAGGAGTTCAAGAGCAGGAGGGCTTGAGAAGGTGAGGGCCAAGGATTAGGGAGTATAATTTAGGGTGGCTGGAAGCTGGGATTGAGGAGAGAAATAGGGACGGTCAGCCGGAGAGATGGAGGCCAGAGGTATGGTAAGGGCTTCAAATCAGGTGGGCCTGGGTTCAAGTTCTGACCGTTCTTGCTGTGTGTCTGAGTCATTCATTGTATCTTTCTTTTTTTTGGTGCTGGGATTGAACCCAGGGACACTCAACCACTGAGCCACACACACCTAGAGATAGGGTCTCGCTGAATTGCTTAGGGCCTTGCTAAGTTGCTGAGGCTGACTTTGAACTAGTGACCCTCCTGCCTCCGTCTCCTGAGACACTGGATTACCGGCGTGCGCCACTGAGCCTGGCTCATTGTGTCTTTCTGAGATTATTTATTCATCTTGAAAATGGGGCAATCGGCGTCTCCCTTTCAGATTAAGGTTAAAGGAGGGCTCTGTGCCTAGTTGCTGGCATCAGTGATATTCAGAAAATGGGACTTATTTTGTTACATTGGGCAGGTCAGTTGGCATCTCTGGTATGGCCTTGCCAGCTGCGTGGTCAAGGCCTTGAGTGGATGATCTCATTGAGTCTGAAGGTGCCAGTTGGACAGGGTTGATCTAGGAGAGGATGTTGGCAGCTAAGGTCACCAATGTGCTGGGTGACCCTGAGCTCCACCCTGCCCTCTCTGGGCCTTCTGTGTGCACGAGAAGGCTGAACTGGGGACAGTGCCACGAGCCTAGTCCAGCTGAGCCTCCCGAAAGCCTGCCGTAGGTGATGGGCTACATTTTCCAGAGGTAAATACTAAGACCTGGCTGGAGAAGGGTGTCCCAGGGTGGGCCTGGGCCCAGGCTGGGGCTCTGGGCCCTTATCCCAAGGCCTGGCACCACCCAGGGCCCCCCGGGTCCTTGTGGGCTGTAAAGCCACCCTCAGTGCCCCGCCGTGGGTCAGGCTGCAGCTCCCGCCTCTGTGGCCTTGCTCCTCACTCTCTGGGCTCCCACAGTGCCTGGCCTCCCCTGCGCTGCCCGCCCTGTCTCCCTGGGAATCCACTGTGGTGTCCACTGGAGCTCCTGGGGCTCTTCCTCCAAAGGGGCCTCAGTGTCCCCATCCAAGTAGAGGGCTGGTGACTCATGGTTCCAGGGTGTCCCAAGAGGACAGTAGCAAGTCCTTGCTGCAAATCAGGTGCTTAGGAAGCAGGGCTGGGGCTGGGGCTGCGCGGCCGGGCTCCTGGCATCAGCCTTGCTGGAGCCCACGGTTCCTGAAGCCGCCCAGTGGGAGCAGGGCTGGCACCTACTAGGGCCAAGGGCCGGGTGGCGGACCGTCCACTGCGCCTGGCGGCTGGTCTGCGTCGCCGTTCCTCCGTGTTCAGGGCCTCATCCCAGCTTGAGTCCAGAGTCGTGTCGCTTAGTGACTTGAGCCTCCGCCTCTGCGCACCCCATCTGCGGACGTGCTTTGGCCGCTGGGCGCCCAGGGGCCCTCACATCTCTCTGTCCGCTTCCTTTCCCTCTTCAGGCTCAGACCTCATCCAGTCCTGCTCTAAACTGGGCCTCCAGGCCCACAGACCCCAGGCCCATTCTGGCTTCCTGGGAAGGAGCCCTGGGATGGATTAGTAATGTCTGCCGTGGGCACAGGGTGGGACGTGTGGTGCGTGTGCCCTGATCTTGTCATTCCTGGCCTGTCCAGACCTTCTCTTTTCACGATGGGGAAAAGGAGGCCAGAAAGACAGACAGGTCATCTAAGCTGGGAGAAAAACGCAGATCTCTTGACTTTGGGCAGGTGACTTCCCCCTACCTTGGTCCCTTCTGTTTTTCTCCCCAGAACTACTCAGAGAAGTTTCAGAATAAAAGCAGAAGTGGAGAGGAGAAATGGAACGATCTTGGCCTCGTCCCTCCTGTCCCCACCTCATTTCCTCACCTGCATAGTGCAGGTTCTTCTCTCACCGAGGCTCTGGGACGGGGACCTGGCTGGGGACTGTTCAGGGGCAGCCCCCTGAGACTCTTGGTGCCCGTGTGGCACTGGGGATGTCTAGGATGGGCAGGGAGGGGTGGCCTTGGAGCTGTTGGGGACTGTGGGAATGGGCCCTTCTGGATCCTGGGGCCCACTGGGCTGGGGAGCCAGCGGGGGCGGGTCCGGACGCTGGGGGTGGGAGCTGTGTGGGGAGGGCATCAGGAAGTGCAGCTTCCCTGCCAAGGTCTGATTAGCTCTTCTCAGGCTGCTTTGTCTGGATTCATGGTCTTGACTTTGGTGTGGGTACCCTCCCGTCGTGCCCTCCCTCGCTGGATCACAGTGAGACTGCCCCATGTCAGGTGGGTGGAACTCTCATTCCCATCACATGGAAGAAGAGACTGAGGTTCAGAGAGGCCAAGGGCTGAGGCCACAGTCACCCAGCAAGTGATCTGTGACCCAGACCCCTGGCGTCTGACTCCAGCACGGCTGACGTCTTTCCCAGGTAGAGGTTAGGTGTGTCTGGGGCAGGCGACCCTGACTCGTGGGCTTGCAGCCCTGGCAGACGCGTCTCCCTTCAGATCTTGGATGCTCACGACATATGTGTGTGCAGGTGACAAGACCGCGAAGCCCCTTGGCTCTGGGTTCCAGCCCTGGGTAGCCACCTGTGCTGTGTGTGACACAGGCCACGACTGCTCTGAGCCTCAGCGTCACCATCCGTGGGATGGGGGTGCCAGCGCCCAGTAGCATGAGCAGCAGGTGAGCCCCGGCCAGGTGCAGGCCCAGGGCGTGGCCGATGTCCAGGGCGAGTATGAGACGGGGGTGATTCCTGGGACCAGAGTCCTGGGCCTGTGCAGGACAGTGGCCTGGGAACCCCCAGGGCTGTGCTGGCCGCTGGGTCTTCGGGTGGCCTTCCCCGCAGGGCAGGCTGGGTGGTTGATGGTGGAAGGCCAGCCCCAGCACCGGGGCTGTACTGGCCACAGTGTCCAGCGCCCCGTGCCTCACCTGTGCCTTCCAGGTCCCCTCCCTGGATGGGCCCGTCTCTTCAAAGGTGGCCGCCCTTTGAGCACGTGGTGTCCTTGCTTGCCTGGCCTGAGAGGCGGGGGCTGCTCTTGCCCTTGTTTCTTAGGGAGCAGCCGAGGCTCAGAGAAGGACAGCGGTGGGCCCTGGCTGCACAGCAAGGGCTCCCCGAGGCGCGGTTGGTCTGGGCCCCGCCCCTCAGCTCCCTGCCATGCAGGTGGCCCCGCAGCCCCCTGAGCCACTGGCCGTTTCCGGCTGGTCCTGGGTCGTCCCGCTGCCAGGCCCTTTGCTCTGCAGGGCCCAGGCCTAGTGGCCCTGCTGCTGGAGCCCTTCTAATGCCAAGGCGCTGTGGCCCGGAACCTCCCTCCCCTCCCTGCCCTCAGCTCCCTCCTCTGTCCTCCCCGTCCCCCTCTTTGTCCTCCCTCCTGGCTCCAGCACATTCTGTCATACATGGCAGTGACAGTGTTCTTTGGCCTCTGTGGGAACATGTGCTGGTTGTCCCTCCTGGGGGGTAGCACTTGGTAGTTAAGCCGGCCCCTGCAGGGCTGGGTGGCAGACAGACCACCATAAGTGTCTTTACTTGGCAGACAAGAAACTTGGCTTCCAGTCAGGCTCCTGCCAGAGCTCCCCCTGCTTGGGCAATGGGGACGGGCCCCATCCCACTGAGTCCCCAGCCTCCCCAGGGTTCCGCGAAAGCCTAAAATTATTGTCAAAAGGATTCAGAGGTTCAGAGAAGAGAAGTGACTTGCCTGAGGTCACACAGCACTGGAGGGGCAGAGCATGGAGGCAGATTGTCCCCACGTGGAAGCCCTTCTGTTTGTTTGCTTGTGTGGTGTTAGAGACTGAACCCGGGGCACTTCCCCACTGAGTAATCCCCAAGTCCTTTTTATTTTGAGATATAGTCTCACTGAGTTTCTGAGGCTGGTCTCTAACTTGGGATCCTCCTACCTCAGCCTCCCAAGTCACTGGGATTACAGGCCTGTGTCACTGTGCCCATGTCCCCACTTCTTCTGAACAGAATAAGACATGAGCAAGATCCTGAAGGACTGCAGCCCCAGGGGCCCACCCTTGGTCTCTTGTGCCTTCCTCCCTGCTTTTTGAGCCGTCTCAGTGCTGGGCGGAGGGCTGTGTCCTCCTCACAGTAGCCCTGTGGCTGTGCCAGGTTGCTGAGGCTTGCCCAGGGTTGTCGGGGTGTGGGTTTGAAGGGCAGCCTCCTGAGCCGCAGGCTGGCCCGCCTCGCCTGGCCCGCTGACCTTGACCCTGTTCCCACTGGGCTGGGGCAGCACGGAGACTCCCCCAGCTGCCATGTGACTTTGAAGCTCAGTGCACCTCGGTGCCTCCATCCGCTCTGAGAGACGGGCCTGGGGCAGCGCCCTGTCACAGCCTGTTGCCGGGCGCCTGTGGGGCACTGGACTGGACTCTGAGCAGGGCCAGCTCACGGTGGGCGCTCGGCAGAGTCCTGGTGTTTCACTGTGGTCTCCAGCAGCCTGGGGAGGACAGGAGTGACAGCCCTGTCGCCAGCTGGGGAAATTCAGGCTCAGAGTCAGGAAGCAGCCTCCACAGGCCGCGGGGTGGTCACGGCACCTCCGCTTCCTGCGGGGGAGACAGGCGGACACCTGGACTGACCCTGACCCAGAACCAGGCTCCTGCCCCACACTGGGTGGAGCCTCCTTGTGCCCCTGCTCAGGCTTTGGGCTCTTTGCTCCCATGGAGCCTCGGTTTCCTCACCTGGCAGATGGGGCAGTGGCCGTGCCCACTCTCAGGACTGTGGGCAGTGACCGTGCCCACTCAGCTCAGTGCAGCCGTGGAGCTGGCCCTGGGCTCCTTCCATGCTGATCGGAGACGGGCCTGCTGTGGTGTGTGCCTCTGGGGGTGGACCCTGGCCCTTTTTATTTATTTTGGGGTCCTGGGGATTGAGCCCAGGGGTGCCTAACCACTGAGCCACATCCCTAGCCCTTTGCACCTTTAATTTTGAGGTGGAGTCTTTTTAAACAACAGCAACAGAAAAACACTTATTTTTTAGCCGTAGGTGGATGCGACACCTGTATTTATTTATTTATTTTTGTGTGGTGGCGACAACTGAACCCAGAGCCTCCCGCGTGCTAGGCCACGCTCCTCCTTGAGCCCCAACCCCAGCCCTGAGACCGGGCTGGCTGAGTTGCCTGGGCTTCACCAAGTTGCTGAGGCTGCCTCGGAACTGGCGGTTCTCCTGCTGCAGCCTCCCGAGTCACTGGGATCACAGGCCTGCGCCACCAGCTGGCTGCGCAGTCTGCCACCCTACGCAGGGTGGGGCCTTCTGTTCTGCCAGGGGCTTTGTCCTGAGCTGGACCAGGTCCCCAGGGCTGGGTCCACACTGGCCCTGCCAGGCTCCAGGGTCCCCGTAGCTGCCTCACCAGGTGACGCCTCGTCTGCCTGCTTCTCTGCCGAGCCTCGGTTTCCTCGTCTGTGATATGGGGCGGGCGCTTTTCCTCGTAGGGCCGTTTGGAAGACTTGGAAAGCTCCTTCGACCCACGTGCCTACCCAGGCCAGGCTTTGAGGAAGTGTCAGGGCTAACCAGCAGCGGTCAAGGTCACAGGGATGGGCAGGATCCCGCCTGGCAGGAAGAACACTGTTCCAGGCAGAGGATCCATGTGATCCGGGGTTTGGGGGTGGGACATTTGGGGAGCCCCGGGGCTGGGTGAGTCAGGTTGGACTGGCCACCGTGGTGTGGGTCCCTGCCCTCCAGACCAGATCTCTCCGCGCCCCAGAGCAGCCTCGTGTTCTCCCCACCCCCACCCTGCCAGGTGTTCCCGAAGGCCACGGAACCAGATGAGCCACAGTTCTATTTGGGGACAACTCGGCTGTTCCCGTTCCTCTCCTGTGCCCTAGTTTAGAAACGACGTGGGTTTGGTACCATTTGGCCATTTGCACAAAGCTCCCCCTCCTCCCCCTCCACCCGAACTGCAGGTCCCGGCTCGTGGGCAGCATGGGCGCCAGCGCCTGCCGGGCGCGCCTGGACTCTGCCCCTGGGTTCTCCGGGTGGGAGGTGGCCGCTGGTCTGGGCCTTGTGATGGTGCTGGGGACCCCAGGGGTGCTCTCTGGGAACAGCGTGTATTCTGGGGAGCCAGATACAGGCCCTGTCCTTGCCCTGTCCCGGGGTAGGTGCCTGGCAGGTTGGAGGCCTAGCACAGGGCCAGGAGGGCTTCTCAGAGGAGGTGACACCAGGCTTGGCTCTTAAAGGGTGAGCAGGAGCTCATGAGAAGCTCCAGCCTGCCAGGGAAGGGGTGGCTGGCACGAGGCCCGTGTGGAATCACCTGGCCTGGGCGGCTAGAGCGTGTGCCAGGGGGTTGGGAGGGGACTCGTTCACCAGGCGGGATCTGAAACCCTCAGGGTGGCTGGACGTTGCCTGGGGTGATGGGCGTGGCCAGGTGGTGGGTAGACAGGGGTCAGCGCCGCAGGGCTCGAGACAGGGCTGGAAAGCCCCAGATGGGGCGGAAGGAAGGGGCTGTTCTGGGTTTGGAGTGGGGTCGCCTGGCTCCTGGGGAAGAGGTGCTGGGATGCACCTGGAGCCTGCGGGGGTCTGTGGGGGGCAGAGCTTGGGTCACAGCCCTGGTGCTCTGTGGGCAGCCTCTGTTTTGGAACCAGGGCCGCTGAGGGTTTGGGCTGGGAGGTTGGCTGGTTCCCCTCATGGAGAGCCACGGTCCCTGTCAGGGAGCTTGTGCACTGTCCCTGGGCAGTGAGGAGGGCCCTGGGGAGTCTGCGCACTCAGCCTTGTGGTCCTGCTGGCTCAGGCAGTGTGGCTTTGTGAGGTGGCCTGGTGGCTGCACTGAGAACAGAGGCCTGCAGAGAAGGCGGGTGCCGCTGGGCAGGTGGCCTGTCGGGTGGTCGGTGCTGCCTGGCCGGAGGCAGGGACATGCATTGCAGCCCATAGGCCTTGTAGGGGCCCAGGTGCCCACCTGGGTGCAGGCTCTGCCCTCCTCCCGGGCTGCGTTGGGAGCTGCTGAGCCTGCGGTGCAGGCACCTGGCCTGGAGTCCCCGCGTGGCGCTCTGGCCGGTAGACCTTGGCCACAAGTCTTCTCCTGGGGCTGCTGCAGGATGAGAGCAGACCTCACAGGCCGTGCCCACCCGGGGCCAGCCCTGGGAGCCTGGCTCTGGAGCAGGGCCCCGCTGACATGGGTGCTGGGCTGCTGCGGCCAGCTTCCGGTCGGCCCCGGCTCTTGGCGCAGTGGGACAAAGCCCCTTTGTGACCAGACAGATGGAGCCCCGGAGCCCCCTCCACGAGGAGCAGGGCGCCCGCCCTCTCCACCCGGCTCCCCCCGGAGAAGGGACTCCCGAGACCCAGCAGGGCAGTGCAGGGGGAGCCGGGGCTTGGCTCCAGGTGACGAGCTGGGCACACCCTTCCCTTCTCTGGGCCACCTTCTCAGGACCCAGGTGTCCCTGGTGAGTCCTGGGCCCTCTGTGGGTGCCATGCCCGTCCATCCACTTCTTCTTTTTTTTCTACCTTTATTTTGTTTTGTTTATTTTATGTGGTGCTGAGGATGAACCCAGGGCCTCGCTCGTGCTAGGAGAGTGCTCTACCGCTGAGCCCCTCCCCAGCCAATCCATTTCTTCCTTCAGCAGTGACCCTGTCCCCTCCCCTGCCAGGCCCTGGGCTCTGGTCAGCGTCTGATCTCACCAGAAGGGGCCCGAGCATCCGAGCTGTTCTCAGGTTCGAGTGCTAGGCCCACCATAGAGTTCCACTGTGAGGGGGACAGACGTGGCCCCTGTCCCCCAGGAGCATGTACTCACAGCGAGTTACGCCACTGGAGCTGTGGTCCAGGCAGAAGGGACCTTCCACAGGAGGTGGTTCTTGGGCTGAGACTGAAGAGAGCAGAGTTGGCTGTGTGTGCTGCCATGTGGCTTGTCAGAGCAGGTGACATGTCAGTCCTGAAGGCCAGAGGAGGCGAGGGGTGAGGAGTGTGGATGTTGGGAGAGGATGCTCTGGGCAGAGGGGACTGCATGTGCAAAGGGCCTGAGGCAGGAGGGTGCTGGGAAAGGGGTAGAGGCCAGTACGGGTGGAGCAGAATGAGGGAAGGGAGTGGGGCTGGCAGAGTGCCCTGTAGGGCCTTGGTGTTCCCCCGGAGGACTTTGAACTCCTGTGGCTTTGAATGTCAGGTGTCCTTTAGGTGAAGCTGACATTCTCACCCATTTTACAGGTGAGAAAACAGTTTGAGAGCAGCACATCCATATCCTGGATTACACAGTGGGCAAGGCCGGGCTTGGCCTTTCAGGGCCAGGGGATCAAGGGTTTGGGAAAATGGATCCTGACCCCCTACTCCAGCTAAATTTTATACCTGTCTCCTGTCCTGGACTGTCTGGAGGCAGGGGCTGCCTGTTGTGACCCTGGAGTGTCAGGGGGCCTAAATCCCAACTTGCCCTGTGAATCCGGCCTCAGTTCCTCTCAGTGAAAAGGGCACAGTGTGGTCCCACCTCACAGTGCTGTGGGGAGGGCCAGTGTCAGCAGGTGCCTGACTTCTGCAGTCTGGGGGGAGTGAGGGCATGTGTGTGAGCCTGGACTTTGGCCACCTGCACCCCCAGAGCTGGGTGTCAGGGTGGGAGCAGGGAGTGGCCTCTTCTAGAAAACAGCACCTTGCGACTCGAGGTTCCTGAAACCCATGCCCAACACCCTTTCCACTCGGGGAAACCGAGTCAGGGGGACCTGGGTCTGGAAGAGGCTCTCCAGCAACAGGGTTTCTCTGCCAGGCCCCTGCTGCCTGCCCAGGCCTCAGTCACCTTGCTGTGCTCAGCCACCACCTGCTTCCTGGTTATGTCCCTCCCTCTGGGGCTCCAGGCTTGGGACAGGCCCTCATGGGAAGGGATCCTGTCCCCATTCAGGGACTGGGGTCCAGAAAGTGGCCCGCATCCTGCCCAGGGAGCCTGGGGAGCAGCAGGCAGGGCCGTGCCGCCCCTAGAGGGCTGGAGGAGCAGGAGGCCCGTGGGTCCCTTCTTGGCATGCCCCGGCCGCAGGCCCTGTTGCGGAAGCACCTTCATCCGTGCCAGCCCGAGCCTGCAGCGGCCCCACCCCGACTGCCCTGGCAGAGCCGGTTTGAGGCCTGCCAGCCTCGAGCGTGTTGGGACCATGAACGCAGGGACAGACACGTTCTGGCTGCCCTGGCCCTTGGACGCCCCGATCACTCCTTGCTGGCTCCGCAGGCGTCTCCTGACACCCAGGCTCTGGGCCTGGGCCTGCGCTGGGCGGGGCTGGGGCCTGCAGTCGGCTCCGACATGCGCACTGCTCTGTGTAAGTGGCGCTCAGAGGTCCTGCCGTGAGGTCCTGCCGTGAGGGGCCAGCAGGTAGCGGCGGAGTGTGCCGGGCACAGGCCGTGGGCTGAACAGGCTTGGGGCCGAGGCCTGCCACCTCTTCGTCCTGCGGGGCCTTCACCCACCCACCCGCCCATCACGCACCCATCCATCCCCAAAGTGCTCCCTGAGCACCCCGTGTGCCGGAGTGGTCTGGAGCCTGGAGATCCTGCAGAGGACCAACCAGGACATTCCCCTGCCTCTGCGCACGGTTTAATGGGAGAGTCTGAAGCGCACGTCTGTAGGCAGGTTGCAATTGTCCCCCGTCTAACGTGAAACAGGGAGGGGTCAAGTGCCGTCTGGGTCGGAGGATGGGATGCGATTGGACATTCACGCTGAAGGAGGGGAGCAAGCCATGGGGGTCCTGGGGGAGGGATGCTAAGGCGGGAACAGCCAGTGCAGAGACCCCAGGCAGGAGCCAGCCCCGGATGTTAGAGGAGCAGCAAGGAGTCGGGACAGAAGGACGGGGTCACATAGCCGAGGGCCAGTCCAGGGAGGCCTCTGGGCGGTTTTGGTTTTGACGGGGAGCAAGATGGGGGCGCAGGAGTGTCTGGGTGCAGCTGGACTGTGTGGAGCCCCCCAGAACCAGGGGGTGAGTGCCGGGCAGGTGGACCAGTGGGGAGGGGGGCAGCTGTCCCCTGAGCCCAGCAGGGAGGTCCCTGGTGCCTGGGGTTGTTGGAGGACCAGGTGGTCAAGTGTGCATGTCTCCCATATAAATACCTATTCCATGTGTAGGTAGATCTTGTGTTAACGTATCTAGTCCTTTTACACGTTCTGTCTTGGAGGCATATTGATACTGAACCTCCTGAACCCCTCGCTCAGCCTCCACCATCACCAGCCCTAGACCTGTCGTGCCTGACCATACCCCTTCCACCCCCATCCTGGGTCATTTTAAAGCAAATCCCAGCTGATGTGGTGGCACACACCTGTAGCCTCGGCCACAGGAGGCTGAGGAAGGAGGATCTCAAGTTTGAGGCCATCCCCAGCAAAGACCCTGTCTCAAAACAAATAAGAAGGGTGTAGGCATGTGGCTCAGTGGTAGAGTGCCCCTGGGTTCAACCCCCAGCGCTGCAAAAAAACAAAACACCACAAAACCACAGTCCACCCAGCAGGAATCCAGAATGACGCCATCACATCAGCAAAAATCCTCTCCTTCCCCAGATGTATTTTGATGGTGAAGTGGATGCCTGTGGGCCTCCCTCCCCTGCCATTACGTGAGGTTCAGGACAGCCCCTCCTGCACCCCAGGCTGTTGTGAGGTGTTCAGGTAAGAGGCTGAGGGAGCCTAGGGCCTGGCACAGCAGCGCTCAACAGATCTGAGCTGCTGCAATTGCTTTGACAGCAAGCACTTGGGGTACACTTGCCGGGGGTCTGGATCCTGTTCTGAACTTCACAAATATGAATTTATTTAATCCTGACGAAGTTCTTTGAAGGCGTTTGTAATGCTTTTCCCAGTTTCTAGGAGAAGAAACAGGCACAGAGACGTAGAGAAACTTTCCCAAGGTCACACAGTGAGGAAGGACCAGAGCTGGGTTTCTGACCAGACAGTCCAGGTCTTGATCCCTGTGTGCTGGAGGAGGGTGGTGTGTGAGTCCAGAAGAGTGGCAGCCTCTGCCTCGGGGGCAGGTGAGTCTGGCACTGCCTGTGCTGAGCCCTACAGGTGCCCTGGAATGCATGGGGGCAAGGGGGACGGCAGGGAACAGCACGTGGGAAGGCTCAGAGGCTGGGGCAGAACCGAGGAGGGGAGAGGGCGCTGCAGTAGGCCCCGCCACTAGCATGAGCTGGGGGCGGTAGGTGCTGTGTTTGGGTCCGAGCCCTTGCTGACGCCCCAGGATCTGAGCCCCGTTTTGTGGGTGGGTAAGGCGGGGGCTGGACCTTCCTGCAGCCTTGCTGAGGGCTTTCGGCTCAGGCTGGTCATGTGGCAGGGCCTGCCTACTGGGTGCCCCTGCCCACTGGCGTCCCCAGAGGGGATGTGCATGGTGTGGGCGGGGAGGGGGCACTGTGTTCCCAAGCTGGGAGGCAGCGGAGCTGCTGGCAGGAACAGCGGGCACCGTGGGCAGGGCCCGGCTGGTGCCGTCCCTAAGCCTAGCCGCCCCAGCTGGTGGGGGTGGGGCAGCCGAGGCCCCCGGAGAGGTGACCATGGAGGGCTGGGGGGAACCTGTCCCCTCAGTGCCCCACAGCACCCCTCATCCTGAGAGGGGTCTGCTGAGGGTCCTCAACGGGCCAGGGCCTGGTGTCCTGGGGTGGTGCTGAGGCCCCTCTGGGTGTGGGTTGCCCAGGGCCACGAGATGCTGCTGGTGGGGCCCTGTGCAGCCAGTGGTGCTTCACCCCCTTCAGACTGCCCGGCGCTACCTGGTGGCCCCTGAGACCCAGTGGCCAGTGGGCCCCTTGGGGCTGGCATCTCGTGTCCTGCTTCTCCTCCGTTGGTGCCCTTGGGCCTGGTAGCCCTGCCCACATCGTCATTCACTGGCAGGCCTTAGCCTTGCTGTGTGACCCAGGGCTGGGTGTCCCCCTCTCTGAGCCTCAGATTTTTCATGGGTGAACGGGGAGAGCTTGGAAGTCCTTCCTGAGATTGGGGCCGTGACCTCTTGGCTTTGTAAGCTATGCTGCCACTCGGTGAGCCCTGGGGGAGAAGCTGGCGGGTGAAGCCCCCCAACCCAACCTCGTCATCCCCCAGCCTGAGGTGCTGCCGGGAGGAGGACCCAGCCTCTCCTCCCTCCCCGGACTTCCCTCTGGGCTGAGGGCCTTGGAGAGACTGAAGCGGGTGGGGCGGGACAGAACCAGCCCAGTGGCTCCGTGCCTTTTCCGAACCGTCCCTCTAGGCCTGGGCCAGAGCAGGCCTTCTGCTGGGCCCCTCCTGCGCAGCCTCGCATTCAGCCAGCTCTCCTCCTCCAGGAAGCCCACCATGTTCAGGTGTCCTCTTGCCCCTCGAGCCCACCAGGGCTAGGGGTCCCTGTGCCCTGGCAGGATCCCTGGGGGACGCGGCCTGTGTCCCCACCGCCCTCCCCAGGGCCCTGAGAGCCCGGTGCTGCCCGCTCAGTCCTCCAGGCCTCCCTGGCCTGAACTGCCGGACAGGCCCCTCTTGGGGTCCTCCTTGGGCCTCCCCGTGCCGGGTCCCAGGGCCAGCAGCCACCTGGCCTAGCTGTGGCCCACTCCTACTCTGAACCCCCACCTCGCCTGGCGTTTGCCCCGGGCCCCTCGCGCTGCTCCACGTCCAGGAGCAGGACCGCCCTGCGCCCCGGACACGGTGGGCCTTGGTGCCAGGAGGGTGTGGGCTGGCCACCTCCTGAGCCCCGCGTCCCCAGGTGGAATCAGTGTGGCCACAGCTTGCCCCAGAGCTGTCGGGGGCATCGGGGGCAGGAGGAGGCCTGCGTGGTCACCACGCCCCGTCAGCACACCCTCACTCCTTCCCGGGAAGAGCCCAGCCCTGCGCTCCTCCTGTGGCCCTTTTCCCAGGGGCCCTGGGGGGAGCCCCTTTTACGGGGGAATGGGAGAGGGACTTGTCACCAGATGCCGGGGACCGGGCACCTGCAGTGCGGGTGGTGGGGACTCTCCTGGTGGGTGGCCAAGCGCGGCCAGGGAACCTTCCCTGCTCACGCCCCCTCTCCCAGGCCTGCGCCTTGGTCCCTCCTGGCGCCATTCAGATCCAAACCAGGCCCCGGTGGCCTGCAATCCCTGCAGCGGAGGCTGAGGCTGGAGGATCCAATTCAAAGCCAGCCTCAGCAACCTGGCGAGACCCTGTCTCAAAAAGGAAAAAGGGCTGGGGACGTGGCCCAGTGGCTAAGTCCCCTGGGTGTGGGCCCCTGCAACAAAACAAGACCCCACGAAGCCCCAGGGAGCAGGAGACCACTCCAGACGTGAGGGCCAGGGCTGGCGGACCCCTCTGTGCAGAGGGTGGCTGGGTCAGTGTCCTCAGGCCCTGGCCTCGGCCTCGGCCTCAGTGGGTGGCAGGTGCTGGCGGCCTGCTCCAGGACTCCTGAGGAGCGGGGCGCGTCAGCTGGGGACCAGCCGTGGGGGTTCCGGGGCCACACGCCCACCCCATTTGCCTCCTTAGGCCCTGGCCCTGGCCCGGAGGCCGAGGATGGGGCGGGAGGTCTCCGTACCTGGAGGCCGCGTGGCCTGCGCCCATCTCCCTGTCTGGGCCTCCAGGTCTCCCTCTGGAAGACGGTTGCCATTCCCAGTATAAGGACCCCTGAGCCCAGCTGGGACCAGTGACCTTGTGGGGGCAGGGGAGCCAGAGCCCTCGGCTGGTCCTCTGCAGCCTGGATAGTGGCCCTGTACCCTCTTGGCTTCTCTGTCCCTTCTTCTGAAAGATGGGGCCGATGGTCCCTGCGTAGGATGTCCCACTGGGACTAGAAGCTCAACGACAGGAATGGCGAGGTCAGCGCTAGGAGGGGCCCTTCTTTCCCGAGGCTGGCCTGGGCGCCCAGGGCTTTGCATGGAGGAACTGGTTAGCCGTGGCACTGCCTGGGGGTGGCCGTGGCCACCTCCCTGGTGCCAAAGGAGGCCTCGGTTGACTCGCCCGGAGTCCGGTGG
Source organism: Urocitellus parryii (assembly GCF_045843805.1). NCBI lineage: Eukaryota > Metazoa > Chordata > Mammalia > Rodentia > Sciuridae > Urocitellus > Urocitellus parryii. The sequence goes on from NC_135536.1 coordinate 178,905,366, forward strand.
GCGGCAGCCGGGCCTCCTTCACCACGGTGCTGCTCCCTGCGGCAGGTGCCTGTGGGCCTCTGTGCTCCAGGACCTGACCACTGCCCCGTCCCCCACTCGGCGTCCGCACCCACTCCCCTGCCCCTGGTTGGGCCAGTGCTCTCAGGAGACATTCCTTGACCAGCTGAGCACCGCTCCCCCTGTCCTTCTGAGGCGGTGTGATTGCTGATCCAGGCCCGCAGGGCCCCCTTTGGGGGATGGACCCCAGGGTATACAAGACGGGTGTCCAGACATCTGGATTTGCCTTCTGACACTGTCTCTGATGAGCTGTGTGACCTTATGCAAGCAGCTAAACTTCTCTGTGCCTAATTCCCTCATCTACAAAATGGGCTGACCCCAAAGAGCAGGGGTGGCCTCCCCAAGTTAATGCCTGCAGTGCACTTAGCATGGGACCGTCCCTGAGGAGTCTCTACGCATCACGTAGGTGTTGTTACCAACCAAGAACCAGTTGTCCCTCCTCTGGAGCCCCCGATGGAGATGGCACCATGTCTGCCATCTGTGAGTGGACACCAGGCAGGCCCAGGTGGGCTTTGCCGTCCCCAGGCTTGAGGGGAGGGGGGAGCTGGGGAAGACTATTTTCAGAAGTTGAGAACCTGCTGTGTGACACCAGGCAGTCCCTCTCCCTCTCGGAGCCTTCGTGGAGCTAGGCAAAGCTCTGTCCCCGATCTTCACTGCTGGTCACTCGGCTTTCTGTCACCGTCCTCGGCTGGTCCAGCCATTCGGCTTTTGTCTGTCCTGCCCACCGCGGTGGCTGGCGTGGAGTAGGTGCTCAGCTAAGCTGGGTGCCCCCTGATGGAGGGGTCCCAGGCGCCCGGCCCCCCTGGCTGGAACACTTCCTCTTCCTCTGCTGTGTGAACCCTGACCCCAAGGCCCTTCTCGAGGCCACCTCTCCCAGGAAGCCCCCAGCTCCCCCCGCCACAGGAGGTCCTCCGAGCACGCGCTCCGAGGCTCTTTGGCGGTACCTGTCCCCCTTGGTGTCCCTGGTAATGGCTTTCTAGCCGACAAGGACTGCGCTTCCTGGGAGCCCCGGCTTGCACTGTCCACATGGTCCCCCGCATCGGCCGAGCACGGTGGGTGTGGTCACTGTCCGGCCCTCTGCAGCCCTGCGAGGCAGAGCGCGGAGCTGAAGCCAGGAAAGCCCGCGCTTTTCCTTAAGAGGGAAAATCATTCCGCGCATGCGCATGCTGTTCCGCCAGCCTGGGAGGGGACAGGGAGCAGCGCCTGTCCCTCCGCGGGGTCTCCTTGTTTGGGGCAACCGCTGCGGAGAACCTGGGCCTGTCCCTCAGGGATCCAGGCACATATGAGCACGTCCACTGCGGGTCTTCGCTGGACTCGATTCTCTGTTTTGCAGTTGGCCAGGATCTTGGCCATGCTAGGTCTTCACCCCTGGACCACATCCCCGCCCCTCTCTGCACTTTGTTTTGAGATGGGGTCTTGCTGTGTTGCCCAGACTGGCCTCAAACTCCTTGGTTAAAGTGATCCTCCTGCTTCAGCCTGCCAAGTAGCTGGGACTACAGATGTACACCACCAGGCCCATCTAACGAGGCTTGTCTCTTGACGACATAGCTTGGAGATCATTTTGTGCTGCTTCTGTCTTTTTCATGGCTGCATAGTATTCTACAGCATGCATGGAAACCATGCTGGTTTTATTTAGTCAGTGATGTTTTGATTGATTCCTCCTTTTCCTTATCACATGCTTCTTGTCTGTGCGGAAGGACATCTGTAGGGTGGATTCCAAACTGCGGGGTTGGCCAGTGCATTGTGATTTGGATAAATCTTGCCAATTTGTCCTTCAGAGAAGTAGGGGGTGATGGATGCCACACTCTCTGGCGTCCTCACTCTCACCCACACAGGGTTAAAGTTACCTAATTTGGGGATAAATCTTATAGGTGTCATTTTGCCAACTGAAGATGGACAGTGGCCTCCAGTGTAGTTTTTTTTTAAACATATTACAGTTTCATTGAGATAAAGTTCACCCTCCGTGCCGTTCACCCCTTTAAAGTGCAGTCCCAAGGTGGTGGGTGTGTTGCAGAGCTGTGCAGCCTTGGCCACAGTCAATTCTAAAATGTCTTCGTCACCCCAGAAGGACACTGCGCATTACAGTCAGAACATGAGCCCCCCCATCTCCCTCCCTCCCTCATGCTGAGGCAGAGGTCCACCTTCCTGTTTCTGTGACGTGCCTCTTCTGGATGTCTCAGATAAAGGGACCTTTCTTTCCTCCCCCAGTACTGGGGGTTGAACCCAGGGCCTGGTGCATGCAGGCAAGGGCTCTGCGGCTGAGCTGCACCCGACACTCGCTCATGTCAGTGTGTAAGATGTACAGCGAGCCAAGGTGCCATCTCTGGTCACAAGCTTCACTAGTGTGATATTTTCAGGATTCACTTACATCGTAGTTGCATGTTGTGTCATTTCTTTTTCTCAACAAATAACGTTTCATTTTGTGGGTATGGCATGTATATCTGTTTTTTTTTCTGTGTGTGGTGGTGTGTTGCTGGGGATTGAACCCAGGGCCTGTGCATGCAAAGCAAGCACTCTACCAACTGAGCTATGTCCCCAGTCCATGTATATTGTTTTTTAACACACACACACACACACACACACATATATATAATATATATATATATATTGCGATGCTGGGAATTGAACCCAGGGTCTCATGCATGCCAAGCTACATCCCCATACCTAAAATGTTTTTTTTAAATGTTTTTTTAATTGACATAAAAATTATACATATTTGGGAGGTCCAAGTGATGTTTCATGCATGGGTATGTTGTATAATATTCAAACACGGTGAGCATATCCATCTCCTCAAACATTTATCATTCTTTTTTAAAAATATTTATTCTTAAGTTTTAGGTGGACACAATATCTTTATTTTACATTTATGTGGTGCCGAGGATCAAACCCAGTGCCTCATGCATGCTAGGTGAGCACTCTACCACTGAGCCACAACACCAGCCCCTCATTCTTTTTTTTAATATTTTTTTTTAGTTGTAGATGGACACATATCTTTATTTATTTATTTTTATGTGGTGAGAGATTCGAACCCAGTGCCTCACACAGGTAAGGCAAGTGAGCTACCACTGAGCCACATCCCCAGCCCCACATTTATCATTCTTTATGGTGAAAACATTAAAAGCAATTTCTTCTTAATTTAAAAAAATGTATATAAGGCACCTGATCCACATCGATAGCCAGGCCACTGTGCGGGGGCGCCTAGGGCTACCTGTGGTCACCCTCAGGGAGCACCTTGAGGACGTCCCCCAGCCTGGAGCCACCCTCCTCCTCCATCTGTGAGGCCCCTGTTTTGGATTCCACAGAAGCCGCGCAGGCACTGTGGTCTTTCTGTCCTGGTGAACCTCACACAGTGGCCTGCAGTCTACCTGCGTTGTCACAGATGACAGATGATATCCTTTTTTAAAGGGCTGAACGGTGTCCCTCGGGTGCAGACCTTGCTTCCTTTATCTGTAGTCCGCTGACGGACACAGGTTGTTTCCACTTCTTGGCTGTTGTGAATTGTGCCGCGGTAAACACGCGGTGTGTGTGTGTGCGTGTGTGCATGCTTTTTGGGGGTGCTTTACCACTGAGAACCTCCCCCGTCTTTTTGATTTTTTAAATTTTGAGACAGCGTCACCGAGTTGCTGAGGCTGGCCTTGAACTTGCGCCCGCCCCGTCCCAGCCGGACGTGTCTTTTCGTGCCTCCTTGATCAGGTCAGGGTCCTGGCTCCCGTGCTCATTCTCTGTGTGGCCCTCTGGATAACTCGGGGCCCTTCCCGGGGCGCTGTGTTGTTTCACATCCCACCAGAAAGTACCGGAGGCTCCCAGGTGCCCCAGGGCGCGGTGTCCTGGAGGGTGTGACGGGTGCCTGGCTGTGGCTTGCGTTTCCCCAGGGACGGTCGCCACTGATCATCTCCGTGTGTGCTCAGTGGCGTTTCTATACCTTCTATTTAAGTCCTTTGCCCATTTTTATATTGGGTTCTCTTTGTCATTGAGTTGTAAGAATTCTTAGTATATTTTAGATACAAATCCCTTGTCAGGTTTATGGTTTGCAAATAGTTTCTTTCATTCTGTGGGTTGTCTTTTTACTCCCTGCTCCGTGGTGCTGAGGATTGAACCCAGAGCCGCACACATGCTCGGCCAGTGCTCGGCCACTTGCCCGATCCTTTTTGAGACAAGTTCTCGATAAGTTGCCCAGGGCTAGCACAGGTGTGGGCCACCCTCTCAGGCTTTTTTTTAATCTTTATTTTTTATGAGGTACTGGGGACTGAACCTGGGTGCTTTATCACTGAGCTATGTCCGCAGTCCTTTTTTATTTTTCGAGACAGGATCCTGCCAAGTTGCCCAGGTTGGCCTCAAACTTGGGATCCTCCTGCCCCCCATGTCCGGCTCCGGTCCTTTGTTAACACAGCCATCTTGTACTTTGCAGACTTGCTAAACTCCCGTGCAGTTCTGGCGTTTTGTTTTAAGTGGAATCCGTAGGGTTTTCTGCACACAGGGTCGTGTTGTCTGACCTCGGCTAACTGAGGTCAGAGGTGGTTTCATTTCTCCCTCTCCTATCTGGGCGCCTGACATCTTGTCTTCTTCCTTCATTGCCCTTCAGTCTAGAGCAGAAGGGACGTGCGTGGACGTCTGTGCTTGTTCCTGATCGTGGGGGCGCATCCTGCCTTTCACACCAAGTGTGACATGAGCTGCGGCGTTTTCCCAGACGCCCACTAGCAGGTTGAGAAACCCCCTTCTTTGGGGCATTTTATGATTGGGGGGTGTAGGGTCTTGTCAAATGCTTCTGCTTGTACTGGGGGTCATTGTCTGGGTTTTATTCTTTGTTCTGTTGGTATGGTGGGTCACAGGAATGGATTTTCAGAAGTTGAACCAGCCTTGTATTCACAGGCTAGGGAGAGCTTGGGCGTGGTATGTCATTCTTTTCACACGGTGCTGGGTCTTGTCTTGTAGTATTTAGTAGAAGTCTTTTACATCCGTATTCATGAGAGATATGAGCCCTTAATTTTCTTTCCTCGTGATATCTTCGTGTAGTTGTGGTATCCGGGTAACACTGGCTCCAAAGAACGAGTTCCCTAGTGAAGAGTGGGCCTGAATTCTTCCTAATGTCTAGTAGAATTCATCAGCGAAGGTCTCTGAGCCTGAGCTTTTGTGTGTGAGAGAGGAAGTTTTAAAATTACTATTTCTATCTCCTATTTTATTTTGGCACTAGGGATTGAACCCAGAGGCATTAACCACGGAGCCCATCCCCAGCTCTTTTTTGAATTTTATTTAGAGACAGGGTCTCCCTGGGGTGCTTAGGACTTCACTGAATTGCTGAGGGTGGCTTTGACTTTGCAATCCTTTTGCCTCAGCCTCCCGAGCTGCTGGGATTACCAGCTTGCACCATCCTGCCTGGCTTATTTTAATTTTTTGCCATGCTGGGGATGAAACCCAGGGTCTCTGGCGTGGAGGGCAAATGCGCTACCACGAAGCCACATCCCCTGCCCTTGGGTACTTTACTTGTTTTGGGTTAGATTTCACATTTCTTCTTGGTTTCTGTAGTTTGTGTTTTTCTAGGAATTCATCAAAGCTGGCCAGTGTTCATAGTAGACCCTTATAATCGTCTTTCTTTTTCATCTTTACTTTGTTTGTGTGGGAGGTGGTACTAGGGATTGGATTAGGCAAGTATCCTGCCACTGAGCCACATCCCCGTCCTTTTATTTTGTTTCAAGACAGGGCCTCGCTGGGCTGGCCTTGAACTTGTGGTCCTCCTTCTCAGTGTCTGAGTAGCTGGGATCACAGGTGAGTGCCATGAGGTTAGGAGATCGTCTTCCCTTTCATTCCTAATTTTAGTAAATTGAGTCTTCTCTTTTTTTCTTTTTCAGATGAGCTGAAGGTTTGTCAATTTTGTTGATCTTTTGCAAGAACCAGTCTTTGGTTCGATGATTATCTCTATTGTTTTTCTACTTCAGCAATCTCTAATCTTTATTATTTCCTTCCCTTTATTTGCTTTGGCTTAGTTTTTCTTTGCCAGTGTCTTAAGGTGAAAGGTCAGGTTACTGGTTGGAGATCTCTCTTCTTTTTTATTGAACATAAGAATTCACCACTCTGCATTTCTCTTAAAGTTCTCTCTTACTGTTTATCCATTTTATTTTATTTATTTATTTTTTAAATATTTATTTTTTAGTTTTAGGTGGACACAATGTCTTTATTTTACCTTCATGTGGTGCTGAGGATCGAACCCAGTGCCCTGTGCATGCCAGGCGAGCGCTCTACCCCTGAGCCCCAGCCCCAGCCCTGCTCATTCATTTTAATATGTTGTGTTTTTATTTTCATCTTAAAGAAGCTCCTGGTTTTCTGTGATCTCTTCTTTGACTCACTGACCACTGAGAAGCGTGTTGTTTGAGTTTCACGTCTTTGTAATTCTCCAGATTTCTTTCTGTTATTGCTTTCTTTCTTTCCCTCGTGGTGGGAAACATACGTTGTGTGATTTCACTGATTTAGATTTATTGAGGCTTGTTTCGTGGTGTGGCATATGGTCCAGGCTGCAGTGTTCCGTACCCACCCGAGAAGGACATGCTGCTGCTGCTGCTGCTGGCGCAGTCTCCATCTGAATTCATGAGGCTGAGCTCTCCAATGTGTCTGAGAGCCGTTTGGGATGCTTGCTTTTTCTGTAAACTGTCTCTAGTCACTTTTCTTATTTTGCAGCCATCCTTCTATGTTAAGAAAAAAAACTCTTGTCTACCATGAGGTGCAAATATTTTTCCCATTTTGAATGTTTTTGTAGTGTTAGGGATGGAATCAGGGCCTCAAGCATGCTAGCTGAGTGGCCTTTCATACGACATCCCCAGCTGCTTATTTATTTATTTCTATTTATTTCTGCCCTTGAGCTTCATCCAGCCCTGGATTTGTTTATGTTTACCAAGCCTGCAGGCTGTTTGTTTGTTTGTTTTGGTACTGATTAAACCCAGAGACACTTTACCACTGAGCCCTTTTCTCAGGTCATTTTTTATTTTGAGACAGCATCTCGCTAAGTTCCTTAGGGTCTTGCTAAGTTGCTGAGGCGCCAGCCTTGAGCTTTGGATCCTCCTGCCTCAGCCTCCTAAGTCACTGGGCTTACAGGCATGGGCCACTGTATCTGGCCAGTTTAGATTCTTAAGGAGACTGCTTTATAATTTAAAAAGGGATTTCTAAGTTTTGTATTATGTTTAGGAATGCTTTCCCCATTTTGAGATTAGAAGATTTATTCTTTCTTTCTTTTTTTTTTTTTTTTTTTAAAGAGAGAGTGAGAGAGGAGAGAGAGAGAGAGAGAATTTTTTTTTTAATATTTATTTTTTAGTTCTTGGTGGACACAACATCTTTGTTGGTATGTGGTGCTGAGGATTGAACCCGGGCCGCACGCATGCCAGGTGAGCGCGCCACCGCTTGAGCCACATCCCCAGGCCCCAAGATTTATTCTTTCATCCCCTTTAAGAGCTTTATGGTTTCAATTTAGTTGTGGTTTAAATCTGATTGATTTTGAATTTTATTGGCATATGGAGTAAAATTGAGATCCAGTTGTGTTTTCTCATGACAGATTGTTGGTCCCAACTCCATTTTATAAATAATTCACCTTTTCCTCACTGGTATGAAATGCCACTCTCATTATAGATTAAATTCCTGTATGTTTGAAGATAATTTTCATACCCTCTATTCCATCCTCTTTATCCACTGATATCACAGATGTTTAATTACCGTGCATTTAGAGTAAGTTTTACAGTCAGGTTGGTTTTTCCCTCTTTACTTTTCTTTCTTTCTTTTTTCTTTTTTAAATATTTTTTTTGGTTGTAGGTGGACACATACCTTTATTTATTTATTTTTATGTTGTGCTGAGGATCGAACCCAGTGCCTCACACACGCCAGGTGAGCACTCTACCCCTGAGCCACAGCCCAGCCCACTCTTTACTCTTTTTTTAAAGATTTTTCTGGCTAGTCTTATCCATATACTTCTGTTTATAAATTGGCACTGTGGATATTCTGGGTCAAATGATTTGTTCTTTTTTTGTTTTGTTTTTGGGGATTGAACCGAGAGGTGCTTAACCACTGAGCCACATCCCTAGCTGCTTATTTATTTATTTCTATTTTGAGACAAGTCATACTCAGTTGCTTAGGGCCTCACAAGGTTGCTGAGGCTAACCTCAAATTTGTGATCTGCCTATCTCAGCCTCCCAAGTCGCTGGGATTGCAAAGCATGGCTTCATTATAGTTTTTGATTGCTCTTGGAATTGGTCATTGATCTTTGGATATCAATTTAATTCCCTACTGTCTTTTCAAAAAAAAATTTTTTAGTTAAAATAAATATCTTTGTTTTTATTTGTTTATTTTTATGTGGTGCTGGGGATCGAACCCAGGGCCTCATGTGTGCAAGGCAAGCCCTCTACCACTGAGCTATAGTTTTCCAGTAATTCTCTCATATCTCTCAGATCTACATTCATACCATCTGAAGATGATCCTCTTCTCTTTTCTAATTCCATTTTATTTCTTCTATTTCTTTTTCTGATTTGATTGCATTGGCAAGTATCTTAGAGTGAAGTTAACTAGTGGGAAGGGACAGTCATCTGTCCTTGCTGCTGTAGCCAAATACCATAAGCTGTGTGGCTTAGACAAAGAACGTTTAGTTTGATCAATGGATACTAAGTCACAGTTAAACATGAGAAGTTTTGGTGTTCTGCACAGGACAGTGTCTATAGGTAATAATGACAATTTTATATTTTTAAAAATTTAGAGAAGAGGATTTTGGATGTTTTCACTATAAAGAAATGAAAACTGTTTGAGGATCTAGATATGTCTAATCTAAAGTGAACATCATATGATATGTGCATGCGTGGAGACATCATATGGTACCCCATAAGTATGCATAATTTTTATATGTCAGTTTGAAAATGAATTAATCAAAAGATACATATAACAATAACAACAGAACAATACCCACACAAAACCCCAGACATTCATTTCTCACAGTTCTGAAGGCTGGAAAGTCCAAGGTCAGGGTATCCGCAGAGTCAGTGTCTGACAAGGGCCTCTTCCTGGTGTGCAAATGGTTGTCTTCTTGTCGTGAACTCGAATGGCGGAGAGCAAGCCAACCCTGGTCTCCTCCAGTTCCTCTGAGGACACTGATCCACTGATGACCTAATTACCTCCCAAAGGCCTGACCTCCAAATGTCCGCCCCCTGGGGATGAGGTTGGGCACACACTCACCCAGAGCCGCAGGCTCCCCTTCTCTGGGCTCCATGTGAGGTGGCTTCTGTGGCCTTCCCTGTTAATCAGCCCCCAGACAAGTCCTCAAGGGTGGCACCCTGGCTTGACACATAGTAGGACCGAGGGAGCCCTTGGCCTGATTGTGAGCGATGAGGAGAGAGGACGAAGGCTGGGTAGGTCCTTCCTTACTGAGACAGCACTTCCGGGGTACCGGCTACTTTTTAATGTCACACTGTGACTTCCCGCCACAGGCCCAGTTAAGTTGGAACCATCAGTCCTGTCCCACCTTAGAGGGGTCAGCCAGAGCCCCCCAGGCCGCCGCCTGGGGAGTGGCAAGCTGGCTTCTCACCTGGCATTCTTGACGCACCTCAGGAGTGTCAGAGGCCGCCCTCTGTGTGCCACATTTTAAAGGGGATCATAAACCTGACACCCGAGGGGTGGGGTGTCAGGGTGAGGGGCACCGTGGCTTGCCCAGGGCTAGTCGGTGGTGCGGCTGGGACTGGAGCCCAGGAGCGCCCGAGGAGGGACAGCGGGTCGTGTCTGCCAGGAGGTGGGAGTGCGTGTGTGTCCCCTGGTCGGTCCCTTGGCTGGCGGTGACAGGGCAGGCGGCAGAGGGCAGTACCGGCTGCGGTCTGGGTGGACCTGGGCGACCGCTTCGGGCCTTGCCCACGGGGAAGGAAGGCGGGACGCTCAAGAATGTTTTTTTAAAAAGTCACATTAAAGAAAAAAATGACAAAGTAATTTCCAAAGGTCAGCTGATACAGGATGTGAGTTGAAAACGGTTCCCTTTCCCTAACCTCTGCTTCTTGGATGAACCATCGAGAAGTGTTTGGAATCCTTCCAGAACGTTCTCTAACCCTCCAGCCCCGCCGGGTGCACACCAGTTGCATTTCCAGCGATAGTGGCAGCTCCCGTTTGCTGAGCACCAGGTGCCACAGCCACCGTCGCAGGCTGCTTCTCCTCAGCCTCCTTCCAGCCTATGATGTGGGGGCACCATCGTCCCCATTCTCCAGATGAGGAAACCGAGGCCGGCTTCCTCTTTTCCTCTCCTGGTGTCTCCTCAGCGCACAGCGCTCTGTGCCTCCTGAGCGCCGCACAGGTGGCCCCTGGAGGGCCAGGCCGGTGTTTGTATAGCCGGGGCCCCTCTGCCAGACACGTTCTTTGGGTTTCCACGGAGAGCATGAGGCAGGTCTCCAACCTGGGGCAGGAGGTGGCTGGAGGGGCCTGGGATGGCAGGTGGCTGGGGGTGGCAGGGCCCTGTCTAGGGGAATGGGGCCGGCAGGGAAGGCCACAGGGCACAGCGCACAGACCTGGCCCTCGGCCGGTGCTCTGCGGGCCAGCCCCAGCCAGTGACCTGGAGCGGGACAGGGCTGAGGGAGAGGCCAGGTCCACTCAGGACCGTTAGGTATGGCGATCGGCCGGCGGAGTGGTGGCTGCAGGGAGCCGCGCCCAGCCCTGTGGGCAGGCCACTGTCCTCTGCTGAGGCGGAGCGGAGCCTGCGGTCAGGAACTCTCACAGGAAGGGGCCACCTTCCTCTGGGCCCAGCACCCCCACCGCATGGCTCCCGCCGCTTCCCCTTGGCCCCAAGGGTCTGCCTCCACCTCAGGGAGCGCGAGGTGGCCTGGGGACTTCTCACTGAGCAGTGCACGGTGACTGCACCTGGGGGCAGCTCAGGCCTGGGGAAGCAGAGTGCTGACTGGGGGGGGTCCCTTCCAAGGTCACACAGCGCGCCTGTGCGCGGCCTGGACCCCCGCCCTAAGGGGGCCGGTCCTTCTTCAAACATCTGCCTTGCCGCTGGCTACAACCTCGGACTCTGTCCAGGAGCTGGCTGGACCGCAGCCTCCCTTGAGTCCCCAGGGCACCTGGTGCTCCACAGAGCCGCGGGCAGGGGGACCCTGGACAACCCGACTCTGGCCGCCCAGTACGGCCCTGTCCACCCTTCTGCTCACTCGCAACCGAGCTGTGCGCCCTTAGGCCGATTCCCAACCTCCTGTGCCTCAGCCTCGTCATCAGTAGCCCAGGTCACTGACAACGTCTACCTCCTAGAGACAGGACAGGAGCCAGGGTTCACCGAGTGCCCAACGCAGGGTCCAGTGCCAGGTGGCGTTCGGGGCGTTTGGCTGTCCTGGAGTATCCTCAGTCCCCACAAGTGGCCCTGGCAAGGAGGACGGGGGGAGCAGATGTGTCTGTCCGTGCTCCTGGAGTCTCGTCTGTCCTGCAGACACTTCCAGAGCCTCGCGGGTGCTGGGCCCTCCGGTTGCAGGGGCCTGGCTGCCCCTCTCTGCAGGGAGCTGAGTCAAGGACACTCAGGTGGCCTGTGGTTGTCATGGTCATGTTGGAGAGGCCGGAAGCACACCCTCCTCAGGACCCCGCTGTCCTCTTCTCGGGGCGGGCTGTGGGGTTTATTTTTTCTTTGTCTTCCTGCAGTCCCCCAAGACCACTCTGAGTGACAGTAGTCACCATGTGTTGAGGTCTGTGCAAGAGAGGCCCTGCCCACCACGCCCTGGCCAGGGGGCCAGAGGGTGGGAGTGGGTGGGATGGCCCTGTGTCAGGGGGCTGCGGGGGACCAGTCAGCAGGTCCTGGGGCACCAGCGTCATGAGGGCTGATGGGCACCGTGACCCTGATGGAATGTGTTGCCATAGGAACTGACCTTGCCTGTCCCCAGGTTGGTGGCCTGTCCCTTGGGAGGCCTGGTGATCCCTTGGCAGTTGAATCGGTCTCCCCAGGGCCTCCTGTCAGCGGGACGGTCCCCCGCCTGTGGCCTGGAGGGGATCCCAGCTGGTCCTTGCCGGTGGGCAGGGGACTTTTCCACATTCCTGGGTTCTCCGCGAAGACTCCAGACTGACTCCAGGGCCATCACCGTGTTGTAGTTGATGTGCGGGCGCCAGGGACACTGCCCTGGCCTGTCACTTCACCTTGTTAGGGGTGGATGGAGAAGTGGCACTGGGCGGGGCGTTAAGGTGCCCCGTCACGCGGCTGGCCAGGGACAGAGGTGAGGTCTGCACCCAAGAGTCAGGCTGCAGCGCCCACCCTGCCCTCCCACCGCTCCCAATGGGTCCACGAACCCTGCAGGGGAAGCCCCTGCAGGGAAGGTCCTGGCGCCCTCCTGCCTGAGTCAGGGCCCAAGGCACAGTGACCCAGGGTGACCCTGTTGCCGTGCCTCTCCATCCCCACCTGGCAGCCCTGAGAAGTCTGCTGCCCCTCCCTTGGAGATGAGGACACTGAGGCCCAGAGACGGGGAGCGCCTGGCTTAGGACACTCAGCCTGGAAGGGCAGAGCAGGGACTCCGCAGTGAGACTGCCGACTCCACGCCTGGTGTTTGTGCCCAGAGCCCAGCTGCTTCCCAGGCCCTCTGGGGCGGCCCTGCCTTCCACCAGGTGAGGGGACACCCTGGGCAGGCGGGGTGCCATGTTGGGTGGGGAGGGAGGCGGGCTCCGGTCTGGGGGGCGTTGGCCCCGAGCTTCCTGCCGGCCTTCCCAGATTCACTGCCCCGAGTCCCTCTTGAACCATCCCTGGAGCACAGCAGTGAAGAGGACAAAAGCACAGGAATTTAAATAAAAGGGGGACACAGGTGATCAGGAGAGGCACAAGGAGGGAGGCTTACTTAATTCAGTGAAAAAACTGGGGGAACCCTTCCTAAGGAAGTGACTTTTGAGCTGAGAACTGAAGGGGCATTCTTTTTTTTTTCTTTTAAAAATACTTTTTAATTGTCACTGGACCTTTATTTTTTCTATCAATATGTGGTGCTGAGACTGGAACCCAGCGCCTCACACATGCTAGTGAAGTGCTCTACCACCGAGCCTCAGCCCCAGGAAAAAGCCTTCTTAGAACAGCACATGCAAAGGCTCCGGGGCTGGGCTTCCAGTCATCTCTGCCCCCAAACTTCCCCTGCCTTGCTGCCTCCTTCTAGCACCTTCCCAGCCTCCCAGTGTCAGACAATTCCAACCTGTCATGTAATTGCTCAACAACATGAAGTGAGTCCCTCCTGTGTGCCGGGAGCTGGGGACATGGACATGATTCAGATAGAAGGACTGGAACACGGACTCGGAGGTCAGGGCTTCTGGTCATGAAGTGTTTCTCCCAAGCCTCACCCTGTTCCAGAGGAGCCCTTTAGGGGTATCCTCAGTATGAAGAGATTGGGGCTGAGGCCAACTCACCCGAGAGGCTAGTCCCCTTTGGGGCCTCGGTTTCCCCATCGTGGGGCGTGTGTGGGTGGCCTGCCTGTGCCCGGCCGCCCCTCCACCCCGCGGCCCTGTCGTCCCAGCCAGGACCATGGGTAGCAACAAGAGCAAGCCGAAGGACGCCAGCCAGCGGCGCCGCAGCCTGGAGCCGGCCGAGAGCACCCACGCGGCGGGCGGCGCCTTCCCGGCCTCGCAGACGCCCAGCAAGCCGGCCTCCGCCGACGGCCTCCGCGGCCCGGGCGCCGCCTTCGCCCCCGCGGCCGCCGAGCCCAAGCTCTTCGGGGGCTTCAACTCGTCGGACACCGTCACCTCCCCGCAGAGGGCGGGGCCCCTGGCCGGTCAGTGTCCGTGCCCACCCCTCCGCGCCGGAGGGGAAGGGTCCCCGGGTCCTCGTCCTGGGCCCCGCAGGGAGTGTCCCGGGCGCTGCGGGTGGGGACGGCTTTGTGAGGGGTGAGTCACGTGCTCAGTGTAGCGGGTCCGGAGGGGGACGCTGGGCCCAGAGGCAGGGGCCACCCCGGGCCCGGGGCCGAGGCTGCCACCTCGCGGCCCGCGCTTGGCCGGCGGCCGGGGCGGCTCGGGCGGCCCCGAGTGCGCCCCTGCGCCCTCTGCCGGCGCCGCGGGGTCCAGCAGTCAGCGGCCGGAGAGCGGGGAGACACCGCCTGCTGGTCCCCAGGCTCCCAGGCCAGCCACGCAGGGCACGGACACAGCCTCCAGGGACACTCACAGGCACAGTGCCCATGGGGCGGCACGCAGGGACACGCACTCCCCGCGCAGTTCGCGCACAGATAACCCGAGGCCCTGGTCGCGGGCAAGGCCCTTTCAAACCCGGGACACCTTGCTCAGGGGTGTCCAGGTCCACGGGTGGCCGCGCAGACGCGTGGAGAGCATGGACCGCCTAGACGCAGACACACACCCACGAGAGACAAACGGACCCACAGACAGCCATTCATTTGCTCAAAACATAGCTGCGGAGCCTGGACCTTTGCCTCAGTGGCCCCAGGAGACAAAGGACAGGAGGGGACTGTGAGCGCCTTAGGAGGGGAAGCTGCTGGGAGCTGGAGGGTGCATGGAAAAGGGGGTTGTCATTTAACATGGCGGACCCGGGGCCTCTGAGTGGACGGTCACCTGCAGCCGGGCTCTCTCCAGATCCCCAGAGGGACAGCCGCCCCTCAGGGTGCAGGCCCTTAATTCCCTGGCTCCTCCAGCCGCAGTTATTTTGTGAGCACCTACTGTGAGCCCTGGGCTGGGGCCAGAACAAAGATGTCTGTTCTCAGAAGCTTCTAGTGGGATGGGGTGAGACAGACCCCACATGGACAAGACACACCCAGCGCCCCCTGAAGCCCAGCAGGGACAGAGGCTGGAGGGCGCAAGCGCCTCATGGGCCTCACAGGTGTCCCAGGCTGGGGACAAGTGCCACGGCATGGGTCCCTGGATTGCGTGTTGAGATGAGGGAGGGCAGGCCTCACTCCTGACCCCGCTGGTCTGACATCTGCCCCGTCTCCGCAGGTGGGGTGACCACCTTTGTGGCCCTCTATGACTATGAGTCACGGACAGAGACCGACCTGTCCTTCAAGAAAGGGGAGCGGCTCCAGATTGTCAACAACACGTGAGTGCCCCTTACCCCTGCCTGCGGACCCCTCGGGGGACTTCATGGGGGAGGTGGGCTCCTGCCTGTGCAGGAGCTGCGGGCAGAGGTGCCGCGGCCCCAAGCAGGCTGTGCCCCGAGCTGGCAGCCCCTGGGGGCCGCAGCAGGCCCTGGGTCCCCTGCCTGCTCCTCGAAGCCCTCTCAGCCTCTTCTCTCGCTTCTCTCTCGCTGGCCTCAGGAGGAAGGTGGATGTCAGGTGTGTACCCACTCCCTGGGCCGGGTGGGGGCGCTCAGCCTGGGCTGGGGGCTGCTGTCTGCATGTGCTTCCGCCACCCAGTGTCCCTGCTTGTGGTCCCTGGCCCTTGGCTGTCTCCACCACCTGGGCTCCCCAGCTTTCCTGTACCCAGCCCTGCTTGACCAGGTTCCAGACTGAGACCGGGTGCTCCATGGCCACTGCATCTGCCCCCTTCCTGTCAACTCCCCATCCCTCTGGTCTGTCAGCCCCCATTGAGGGCCGGCTGCATGCAGGGCCCAGCACTGGGCCCGGGCGGCTGGAGTGGAGAGGCCTGTCCGTCCTTTTTTGGAGCCAGAGTGGCTGCAAGCTGGCTCTGTGGCCTCAGCCCTGGCCAGGGGCAGGCAGGGGGTGGGTTGGGGTCAGGTCCTGACCCTGCAGTGTGCCTCTGGTGATGACCACAGGGACTGGGAGGGACAGTGAAGTCATGTGCAGGTGGAGCTGGGGTTGGCAGCCCTGAGGGAGATGCAGGGCTGGAAGGGCTGCTGCCCGCGGGGCCGTGGACCGTGGGGGGGTTCTGGAGGGTAGAGGAGAATCCACCTCCCAGTGTCCTCAAAGGCCTGGCGAAGGAGGTGGGACATTGCCACCGTCCCCGAGCATGTCTCCCTGTGCATGCCGTTCCCTGCACCTGGAACACCCTCCGCATCCCTGCCTGGCAGACTCCTGTCCTCCCCGCAAGGTCCCGCACAGGGCTGGCTTCTCTGTGAGGCAGAAGGACACAGAGGTGCCGTGTCAGTTGTCCCCACCCCGTCCCCTCCCGCTGCTTCTTTCTCTGGCCCTGCCAGGGCAGTAGTGATGGGGAGGGGGGTGTCCGTTTTGCAGATGAGGAAACTGAGGCTCAGAGTTGTGAAGGCCCTTAACCAGGGCCACATGGCTACCAAGTCACAGGCCAGGCGAGGACCTTGTGACACTCTCCCTCTCCAGGTCTCTGTCCTGGTGGGGGGTTTCCTTCTCCCCTCCCTGCCCTGGTACCTCAGAGTCCAAGTCCTTTTCTGGTTTTGGTTTTGGTCTTGGTGGTTCTGGAAACAGCCCCGGACCCTGCCCAGGCCCTGCAGCCACTGCGCTCTGCCCCAGCCCGGGTCCCAGTGTGGTTCCATTCTCTGGTTGTCACCAGTTGTTTGAATCTGCTTCCTCCCAGAAGGGGAGCTCCCTGGGGGCCTCCCTGGTTGCCCCCCGTCTGGGCACCCTGGAACCCTGCTCAGTCCTCCAGGGTGCCCAGAGTGCCGGGGCAGGGCGCACCATCAGGGTTGATGCTTACGCTGCGCTCTGTACGAGCGGAGCCACACGCAGAGCGACCTAAGGTGCTACATATTTTATTTATGTAGCACTGCAGCCCTGAGAGGTGGGAACTCCTGTTTGCTCCATCTTTCAGATGAGAAAACTGAGGCCAGAGAGGTGAAATGACTTGCCCAAGGTCACACAACTGATAGAGGCAGAGCTGCCGAGAGGCCGGCTCTCCAGCTCAGGGTCCTTGTAGGAGGGCCCCAGTGCAGCACACAGAGCCCAGCAAGCCAGAAGTGACGAAGGGTCCTCCGTGGGAAGACCCTGGGCGTCTTGGAGGACCCGGTTCTGTGGCGGGGCTGCTTGTCGGGGCCTGCTCCTCCTTTTTACCCAGCCCCAGCCTAGAAGTGGAGGGGTACAGTGGGTGGCATTAGAGGAAGAGGAGAGGGAAAGGGGCTTGGGGTCAGTGGAAGATGGGCCACCCAAATTCTGGGATCTCATACCTCCCCCAGGGACCGCCCGCCCGCTCACCGCTGTGGCTCAGGGGCCCTGGGATCTAGGCTGGTGGCTGAGTTTGGCGGAGCCCTGTGGGGGGTGTGGGGGCTGGGCTGGTGTCTGGGGAGAGAGGGGGCTGACCTGGGTGCTCACAGAGACAGCTGGGCACGGCTCTTGGTGCCAAATGGCCTGGGTCTGTGTGCTGGGTGCCGTGTGGCCCTGGGTGCCAGGAGGCCAGCGGCCTGAGGCCTGACTTCCCTAGGACAGCTGAGCGGCTTCCCTGGCCCCACCCCGGTCCCCGCCCTCCAGCTGGCCTCTGCCTCCTGGCCCAGACACCTGGGGAAGGCACCTCCGGACTCAGAGCTCCGAAGGACATGCCTCCGCATCCTCCAGAGGGGCCTGTCGGGCCTTCCCCTTCCCACCCCCAGACCAGGCCCCAGGCCCCAGGGCTTGGAGATTTCACTGTCCTGCTGCCCCCTGCCCGGGCTCTGGCTGGCTCAGCCCTGGCTCTGTCCCTCTCAGGCTGGGCCTTGCTTAGCTGCCCAGCCTGTCTGCAGACGAGTCCCAACAGCCCAAGCAAGTTAGTGTCACTGGTCACACTGACCTCACGTTCCATTTTCCAGAGCCACATGCTGGATCTGTAGTCCAGCTTGGCTAGACACAAGGATTAGTGTCCAAAACAAAGACCTGAGGCTCAGAGAGGTGAGGTCAGTTGGCTAAGGCCACACAGCTAGGGAGCAACGGTTGGGGTGTGAAGTTGCAGTGCAGGGACCCCTGGTCCAGCACTTTCTCCTGGGGTGGTGTGGAAGGGGGCTGGGAGGGAAACGTGTGGCTCCCTCCGTCTTCCTGCTCACCTGATGAGGACCAGACCCCAGGAAGGCACTGACTGCAGCACAAGGCCTCAGCCTGATCCATCAGTGCTGCAGTTCTCCTGACGCCAGGCTGAGTTGCCTCCACCAGGCTGGATCCATCTGGGAAATGGGCTCCTTGGCAGAGCTAGCTCATGGCCACCTGGGCAGGTTTGAACCCCCAGACCCTTGACTTGGGAAGATAAGAATGGATGCCCCCATTTGTCAGGTGGGCCACCTGAGGCTCGGGTGGTCATTATCTCAGGGTATCCTGAGCCCAGCTTGATGCAAGGGAGGTTCTGCATATATTATCTCCTCTTCACAGGTGAGAGAACTAAGACCCAGAGAGTGTATGCTACTTGCCCAAGGTCACACAGCAAATCCTTGTTGGAGACTGGGACCATTTTTTTAATTTAATTTAATGTTTTTTGTGGTACTGGGGATCAAACCCAGTGGCGCTCTACCCCTGAGCTATGCCCCTCGCCCCTGGCTGGCCTTCGTTTGTGATCCTCCTGCTTCTGCCCTCTGGGTAGCTGGGTGGCGGGCACACTCCCCACACCTGGGCGGCCGCTTTGGAGTTTAGATGCTTCTGAGAGCAGGGAGGCCCTGCAGGGAGGCCCGCACCCAGAGAGCTAGTGAGCGCCTGCTCTGTCTGAGGCCCTGTGCTGACATTCGACCTCCTCAGAGGGCGGCAGGACTTTCCCAGCCTCCAGATGAGGAAGTGGAGGCCCGGGGACGTGAGGCGCAGGGCCGAGGTCACCCCGCCAGGGCCCAGGGCCGCCGACTGGAGCTGACGTTCTCAGACACCGCTGGGGTCAGGGCCAGCTGAGGCCCGGGACCTTGAGTCCCGTAGCAAAACTGTCGTGCTCTCTGTCCCTGCGCCTCATGAAGAAGCCCCCAAACCTGCTGTGAACCCCAAATTCCTGTGTGGGTCTTGGCAAGAAGTCAGGGCTCTTCTTGCTGCAGGCAGGTGGACCCCACCGCTTCTGGGGCCTGCTTCCCGCCAGCCTTCCCCTCGGCTGGGCACCTGGGATCCCCGGGATTGGGTCTCTGGCCTCATTTTGTAGCCTCAGACCTTAGACCTTAGGCCTTGGGTGTTGGCCCAGTCTGGTACGTCCTGTCCCCTGGCCCCATCCTGCAGCCGCCTCCTGTGCCTTCCGCTGGCTTCTCCGAGGCCCCACGAGGCTGAGGGGCCTGCTGCTCTGGCTGTGGGCACTCCGGGGCCCTTGTTTTCACCTTTGTTCTGCCATTGATTTGCTGTGTGGCTTGGGTATGTCATTGCCCTCTCTGTGCTCATTCTCCCCACTGGAGAGGCTTTGGACTGGAGGAGCTCGACTCTTCCCCGTGACCTGAGTTTTTGTAGCTTTGAACAACAAGTCCTTGCCCCTCTCTGTGCCTCAGTTTCCCCAACTTTACAAAGAAAGTGCTGGTCTGTTCTCTCCCAGGCAGGTGTCTCTGAGCCCTGGTTTCCTCAGCTGGGGGTTGGGGCCTTGCCTTCCTTCCTCGAGGGTGCCTTTGAGGGTCCAGCGGGGAAAGAAGAGTGCAGGTGGCCGCAGATGGGTGCACAGGGGTGGTGGGGCCCAATGGCCTCTTCCCCGAGGTGGGCTTGAGCCGAGGGCACAGTCACGTAGCAGACTCGGGCCCACAAGCCCAGCCACGCCCCGTCTCTCTCCATCCAGAAGGGACCCTGCACACTCTCGCCCAGCCTCAGCCCACCCAGTGAGCCCGGGCTGCGGGTGCTCACCTGTCCTCTGAGGCCTGGGGAGCTCCCTGCTTTCCCCTGGCCTCAGCTGAAGACTATAGCCGGGCGCGGGAAGGACCAGGGCTCTGGCTGGTTCAGGTGCCCACCGTGTGGCGGCAGGCAAGGCCCTTTCTGTAGGCCCTGGCCAGGGCCATGTGTCGTGAGGCCCAGGGCCGCCCTGGAGGGGGGCCCGAGGAGCTGTCCAGCCCCGTGCAGCCCCCAGGAGCCCCTCATCCGGTGTCGGGCGTGGCCTTTGCTCCTCTGGCCTCCTCTTCCCACCTGCACCGCGGGCTGGTCTGGTGGCCCGGCTCCCAGGCTGTCCTGCCCACTGGCCTTTCCTCACTCCCGTGGACCCGCTCCCTGACCCCGTTGGTTGCTTTGGACGTGAGGCCTCTGTGGCTGCCCTGTCCCTGTCCCCAGCACCGCTGGCTCTCCTGCTGCCCGCTCTCTGCCTCTCTGCCTCTCACCACCCCCGTCTCTGCCTCTTCTCTCCCGTTGGGCTCCCGCTTGTTCCTCCCTCCTCTGTCTCTGGACCCCGCTCCAGCCAGACCTGGTTCACATTCAGATGGCTGCAAAGGTACTCGCGCCCCTGCCCTGCCCGGCCCCACCTCGCCGGGCACTCTTCCTGCCTGTCCCTCTCCCGTCCTCCCCTCCTTCTCATGGGCCACCTTGTCCTCCCACCTGACTCTCTGTGACTACGGCAAGTCCCCATCCCTCTGGCCTCCGTTTCCCCCTGTGTGTGGATGAGCTGCAGGAGGAGGCCTTCGGTTCCCAGGAGGACCCTGAGCTGTGGCCTGGGATGGCAGCAGAGGCATGCGTTGCTCTAGCTTGCAGGGCCGGAGCCTAGATTGTGCCCAGGCCCCAGAAGGGCCACCCGTTGCCTCCGTGCAGGGCTCACCAGCTTCCAGGATTGGGCTTCTGAGTTGTAGGGCTGGGGAACTCTGAAGGTCTTCTCTCCGTAACAGTGTCACCTGCCCAGAGTCAGGGTGCGCCCTCCCCGCAGCCCTTGGTGCTGGAGGTTGGGTACTGAAAGGAACTGCTCCCCTCCTGCCCCAGGACCTGCCTGGCCTGGGCCGAAGGCTGGCTGAGCTCCGTCCTGTCCAGCTTGGACGAAGCTCCCTGAGCCAGCTTTGGCAGTGGAGGCCGGGAGCCTGGCCAGCTCCAGCTGGTGCGCTTGGGCACGCGGGGTGGGCCCCGCCTCCTGGTGCCTCCTGCTGTGGTGGCACCTGGTTAGGGCAGGCCCCTGGGCTCACCTGATGATGGCCCCTTCTTCTTTGCTCCCTCTTCCCCTTGCTCAGAGAGGGAGACTGGTGGCTGGCCCACTCGCTCAGCACGGGACAAACCGGCTACATCCCCAGCAACTACGTGGCGCCTTCCGACTCCATCCAGGCTGAGGAGTGAGTATGGCCTCTGCCCTGCCGGCCTCTGCAGCTGGCCTGCTCCTGATCCCACCTCTGGGGCTCAGCCTCATCCCACATGGCGCAGCCACATCTAGGAGGGGCCCCGTGGGTGGCAGAAGTCTGGGCCCTCAACACCGCCCCCGTCCCTCCCACCCAGATGGTATTTTGGCAAGATCACCAGGCGGGAGTCGGAGCGGCTGCTGCTCAACACAGAGAACCCAAGAGGGACCTTCCTGGTGCGAGAGAGCGAGACCACGAAAGGTAGGTGGCCTCCCCTGGGCGGAGGGCACCCAGCTCCTGCAGGTCATTTGGCCTGGTGCTGCCAAACGAATAGGAGCTGGGTACGCGGCGCAGGGTGCAGGTCAGGGAAGGGTATGGGAGGAACACTGAGTCGTCTGGAGTTAGTGAGATGAGGCTCGGCCTCTCTGGCCTGTTTCTCAGATGAGGAGGGGGTGGAGTGTTAGGAGGTCCTGTCACACTCCTTCCCAGCCTAGGTGCCCTGCGGTGCCCCTCTTCTCCCCTCCAGGCCCCTGGGGCTGCGCCCTCCCCCACAGCCCTGGCCCCTCCCCCCTCCAGCCCTCCCCCACTAGAGAGTGAAGATGCCCCCCTTCTCTCCAGTCCCTCGGAAAGTGGGTTGCAGGAGCCCTGTCACCATGGCAACCGAGCTGGGCTGCTTCCTGTGGGCCTGGGGCTCAGCGGGGGGTGGGAAAGCGGAGCATCAGGTCCTGGTGCCAGCTGAGCCTGTGTGGTTAGGATCACTGGTTGGTGGCGCTGTGCGCCCCTCTAGGCAGGAGGGGGGGCGGGACTGAGTTTCTCTTCCTGGGAGTGAGCTGTGGTGGTTTGTCCTGTGCCTGGGCCCTGGGGAGCACGGGCCAATGTGAGCATGTGGCCGCTGGGCAGGGCGTTCTGGGTCCTGCCCCTGTGGCCAGGGCTGGCTTTAGCTTCAGGCCTGAGGCTTCTGTGTGCGCACAGCCTGGGCCATGTGCAGAAGCCACAGCTGCCCCCAGCTGTCTCTGGACCCTCAGGTGTGGTTGGGGTCCCAGCTCTGTGCCCGAGGCAGGGGTGGCCGGAGGCTGGTCAGTTTTCCTCTCTGGGCCTGACTTTTTCTTCTGTAGCTGGGACTCTGGTCTCTACCTGAGGACTGTCCAGGGGAGGCCTGTGGGCCATGGGGACTGGCTGCTCCTGAGTCCCACCTCTGGGGCTCAGCCTCATTCTACGAGGCCACCTCCAGCATCCCCTGGCTCTGGTTAGGGGCTCCTGGCCAGGTCTGCAGGCGGAGGAAGCTGTTTTCTAGGAGGGGATGGAGGGGCCACCAGCTGTGGCCACCACACCCAACCCAAGGTCTCCCGCCCAGGGCTGCTGCCGCCTTGGCCAGTGTCACTTGCCCAGAGTCAGGGTGCGCACCTGCCCCCATGCCAGCCAAGAGTGGTGTTCAGGAAGCAGCAAGGGCTGCAGACAAAGCCCTATGTGCAGACTGGAGTGTGGCACCAGGCCAGGGACACACAGCCATGTGGGCAGCCCGGGCTCCTGGCAAACACGTACTGAGTGCCTACTGTGTGCCAGGCCTCCTTATGTGGCCTCGCTGGATCTTCCCAGTAACCCTGAGTAGAGGAGGAAGGTGACGTCCAGAGGGGTGAGCCACTGTCAAGGTCACCCAGCTAGGGTGCATGCCCAGGATTGAAGTCTTGCCAGGGCTACGGTTCGGGGTGGGCCTCTTCTGCTCAGGTGTCCCTTGCTTGTCCCGGCCTCTGTGGCTGCCCCAGAGCTCAGTGAGCTCTGTGCTAGGGGCTCACCCACCCGCCTCTCTTCCCTCCAGCGTCAGGCAGGCACGGCACCCGGCCCTGGGCAGTGCTCAGTGCCTGGGCTCTGAGGTGGTGGCATGGTGGTCACGGCCCCTCTCCCTCCGGCCCCGCCCGTAGGTGCCTACTGCCTCTCCGTGTCCGACTTTGACAACGCCAAGGGCCTCAACGTGAAGCACTACAAGATCCGCAAGCTGGACAGCGGGGGCTTCTACATCACCTCCCGCACCCAGTTCAACAGCCTGCAGCAGCTGGTGGCCTACTACTCCAGTGCGCCCCTCCCCCTCCCCTCCCCCTCCCCCCACTGCAGCTGTGAGGAGGGGGCTGCCTGAGTGAGGCTGGTGTAGAGCTGTGCTCTGCAGCTCTAGGACCGGTCTGAACCGGTTACTGGGGGAGGGAGAGGGGGCTGCCACATGGATGGCAGCAGGAGGGAGGGGAGAGTGCAGAGGGAGCAGGAGTCAGGGTGTCCCATGGCCACCCATCTGGATGACCCTGTGTGGGGCGATCCGCTGCCCACTTGAGCCTCCTCCTCTCTCACCTGGGCCTCCCACATTCCTCTAGGAGCCACTGCTGTAGGGGACGCTGTTCTCTAGATCAGCCCCTGGGGCACTACCCTGTGGTCTTAGAATAGTGACAGCAGGTGCGCAGGGTCTCCCGGCCTCCACCTGCAGCTGTGGGCTCTGAGTGGCTGCTCCAGCCCTCTGGGGGATGCCCACCTGGTCCTGCTGCGGACCCGCCCATAGCCACCTCCCCTGGGGTCTGTGCACAGCTCACCTGCCTCCTTGCCCACAGCACAGTGCTCCCGTCCCCTGGGTGGTACTGGGTGGGGACCAAGGGCCAGGCAGCTTCCCCACACTCTTCCCCTCTGGGTTCCTGGCACCCTCACCTCTGGTGGATGGGTGAAAGAGTGCCCGCGAGCAGGTGTAGGGCGCGTGGCCGTGCAGGCTGGGCATGTACGCAGGCGTGGGTCCTCTCTCCAAGGGCATTCTGCGTGTCCCCTGCCCTCTGTGCATGTGATGAGTAAGGTCACATACACTGGGGACCCGGAGGCCCCAGGGAGACACCTGAGCTCCGCTCTCTCTGTCTTCAGAACATGCAGACGGCCTGTGCCACCGCCTCACCACGGTGTGCCCCACGTCCAAGCCGCAGACCCAGGGCCTGGCCAAGGACGCCTGGGAGATCCCCCGGGAGTCGCTGCGGCTGGAGGTCAAGCTGGGCCAGGGCTGCTTCGGGGAGGTGTGGATGGGTAAGGAAAGCTGCGTGCGTCGAGAGCAAGGCCCCCGGTGGAGGTTGCCCCGGGGACCAGGCAGGTGTCCATTCTGTGTGGCTGCCTGGGTACCCTTTTCTTCAGTGGCCTCTGAACCACATGGAGCTCTGCCTGTGGTGGACATCACCCAGCTGGGGTGCAGCCCTGAGTGCTGGGCTCCACATGAGCCGGACCGGGCAGACTCCCTGCGGCCCTCCCTCTAAAGACCCGGCGCTGTCTACCAAGAGCTGCTCAGGGCTGGACGCTGGTCTTCCCAGAGACCCCCTTGTGCCTGGGCTGGGTGGTCTCACTCTGAGCCTCAGTGTTTCTGGGCCCATCGCAGGGGCTGTGTGGGAACTCCGGCCCTGGCCTGGCCGCGCGTTAGCTCTCGGCCATGCGAAGAGAAAGTCCCGCTGGCCACGGGAGGGCCGGGAAGCCGAGGGCTTGGCATGTTCTGGGCTGTTAGCAATTTCCTGTCTAACCTGGTGTCTAACCTGGAGACGCGGCAAGATCGTCCTTGAGATGAGCCCCACGCAGCCCGAGGGGACCAGGCCCCACTCCTGCCCACCAGCATCTGCACCCAGGAGCGCAGAGCGGGGGCTGGGCCAGGTCTCCTGGCCTGTGGCTTCAGGCCCCTGTCAGGTGGTCTCGTCAGGCTGACAGGACATCACTTGGTCCCTCTCTCTCCGCTCTCCTCCCTTCCGAGGGTGGCTGGAGGCAACAGAGGCCCCATTCAGAGGCCTGGAGGCAGGAGGCCAGGTCTGGGGAGGGGAGGCCGTGAGCTGCAGGAGCTCCAAGGGAAGCTGCTCCCTGGCTCAGACCCACGAGGAGCAGCTGAGGAAGCCCTGGGTCCCCCAGCGTCCACGGTGACAGGGAAACTGACCGAGCCTGCCATGTGGTATCTGTGAGGAGGCTCCCCCTCCTCCCTGGTGCGCCAGGTAGACGCAGGAAGTGCTGTGAGCTGCTCGCAGGTGGCCTGTGCAGGAGGGCCACAGACTCGGCCGACTGGGACCCAGCCTGGTGACAGAATGGGCCAAAGCCACTTATCAAGTAGCCTCAAGCCCCACGGGGCAAGAACCCCACTGGAGCCTGGAGCACAGCCCCCACAGCCCTCAGCGGGCGGTGGCCTGCCGAGCAACGAGGTGGCCAGGTCCCCAGCGACGGCTGCTCTTACTTGAACCCGTGCCAGAGTCCTTTCTTCCTCGTACTGGCCTTGCGGGGCGCTCTCTGTCCTCGTGCCCATTTCATACGTGGGAACACCGAGGCTCGGAAGGCGCTGGCCTGCCACACAGCTGGGAGGCCGGAGCTGGGACAGGCGCCCGGCAGGCAGATCCCGTTCCCATGCCACCTGACTGGGGCCTCCGCTGAGGCAGCCTGTGTCCCTCCCCCACAGGAACCTGGAACGGCACCACCAGGGTGGCCATCAAGACCCTGAAGCCGGGCACCATGTCCCCAGAGGCCTTCCTGCAGGAGGCCCAGGTCATGAAGAAGCTGCGGCACGAGAAGCTGGTGCAGCTGTACGCCGTGGTGTCGGAGGAGCCCATCTACATCGTCACGGAGTACATGAGCAAGGGTGAGCGGGCGGCCGGGGGGCTGCCTCCCCCACTGGAGGGGCCTCTGCCCAGGTGAAGGCACAGACCCAAGTCCCCCGTCAGGGAAGGTCCCCAGATGGCCCTCTCCCGACTCGGTTTGTTTGGGTGATTTAGCTCTACGCGTCGCTCGCTGGTGTCTAAAGCTGTTTGCTGTCCTTGGGCTAAAAGAGAGCTCCTTGCCCCCAGCTGACCCAGGTCCAGGCAAGTCCCTGGCTTGAACTCGGCCACTTTGCTGCTGTCGTTGGTCCTGGGGTTGAAACCAGGCCTCGCCCATGCAGACACTCTGCCGCTGAACCACACCCTCAGCCCCACTTTCTTTGAAAAATGCTATTTTGACACAGGATCTCACTACGTTGCTGAGGCTGGCCTCGAGCTTGCGATCCTCCTGCCTCAGCCTCCTGAGTAGCTGGGATTACAGGCCGTGCCTCTGCACCCAGCCAGTGCAGTTTCACAGGGATTCTCTATGCCCCTTTCCACAGCCTGAGCGTCTCCATCGCCCCGAAGTTCCCATTCCCCTTTGGCAGATGATGCCCTCGGGCCCTAAGTCCAGGTGACCACTGTCTGCTTTCTGTCGTGGTGGGCTTGTGTGGATTGGGTAACTTCACACAAGTCCCCTTGACCTCGCAGAGTGGCCCTACTGTGCACCCTTTCCTATCACCAGGCAGGTCCCACTGCAGTCTCCCCACCTATAGTGGGCGGGGCCTCCCTGCCTGTCCTGCTTGCTTTCTGAGTGACAGGCGTGAGTGACACTTACCCAGAAACAGGGCCATGCAGCACCTGCTGTGCTGGTCACAGCAAGGCCAGCAGCCCGGGACAGGGCCTGGGAATCGCAGCTTCTTGGTGCAGGATGGGAGTGCAGGGCTACAGCTTATTTCTCTGTTCAGGGAGTTTGCTGGACTTCCTCAAGGGGGAGACGGGCAAGTACCTGCGCCTGCCACAGCTGGTGGACATGGCTGCTCAGGTGAGTCGGCCGATCCCGCCTCCCACAGCCGGGGCCCTACCTTCCAGCTCCCAGACCTGCCACGGCCACTCCAGCCTCCTGAGCACCCCCTCTGGGAGGCCTGCCTGGAGTGCTGCACACTCTCCTCTCCCCACGTTGCTGGAACCACCCACAGGTGCAGCGAGTGGTGGTTCTGGACAGAGAACCTTACCTGGATATCAGGAACCACTGACTGACCATGAGACCTCAGTTTCCTTCTCTGTTACGGTCATTTAGTCACTCAACAAATGTGCATTACTGCTTGCTGTGGGTGGAGCCCACAGCCACTTTTTCATTTGCTCCTGATCAGAGTCAGGAGAATGAGATTAGCTGTTGTTCCCGCTTGAGACTGAAGCTCAGAGAGGCACCTTGGAGAGCAGGCAGGAGCTGGCCTGTGTCTGTCTGCGGGCCAGCTGGGGCTGTGTTCCTGGTCACCCCACTGCCCAGCTGCCTCTGTCATGTGGCCCCTTTGCCTAGAGCCCCTCCCCCTGCTAGCTCCAGTCCTGCCTTTTACAGCAGCAGCGATTCCTGCAGTCTTTGTGGGGAGGGCAGGGAGGGGGCTCCTCCCTGGGATGGCCGCATCCTGGACGTGTCCTGGGACCCTGGGAGGGCTGAGGTGGCTGCTGAGCCAGCTTGGCTCTGCCTGCAGATCGCCTCGGGCATGGCCTACGTGGAGCGGATGAACTACGTGCACCGGGACCTCCGCGCCGCTAACATCCTGGTTGGGGAGAACCTGGTGTGCAAGGTGGCCGACTTCGGGCTGGCCCGGCTCATCGAGGACAACGAGTACACGGCCCGGCAAGGTGAGCAGGCTGCGCTCCGCCTCTGAGCCTCGGTCTGCCAGGCGGAGATGAGAAGGGGGCCTCGGGGGCAGAGTGCTCGCGGCAGCTCCCTGACCTTCTCCCGCCCGCAGGGGCCAAATTCCCCATCAAGTGGACGGCTCCAGAAGCCGCCCTCTACGGCCGGTTCACCATCAAGTCAGACGTGTGGTCCTTTGGAATCTTGCTGACGGAGCTCACGACAAAGGGACGAGTGCCCTACCCTGGTGAGGAGCGTCCACAGACCCCATGGGTCCCCAAATCCCTGGACCCTGGTGGCCTCGGGGCAGCCCCACTCCCTCCCAGCGGCTTCCCCAGTGTGTAACAGGTTCTCTCAGGGCCTCTCATGTCCCCGCCTGCCCTA
Organism: Urocitellus parryii; assembly: GCF_045843805.1. Taxonomy (NCBI): domain Eukaryota; kingdom Metazoa; phylum Chordata; class Mammalia; order Rodentia; family Sciuridae; genus Urocitellus; species Urocitellus parryii. The sequence continues at coordinate 178,933,183 of NC_135536.1, forward strand.
GGAGCTCTCCCGCCCCACTTCCTGCCTGGAGCCAGGCTCCTCACGCCCCCTCTGCCCCCAGGGATGGTGAATCGGGAGGTGCTGGATCAAGTGGAGCGGGGCTACCGGATGCCCTGCCCGCCCGAGTGTCCCGAGTCCCTGCACGACCTCATGTGCCAGTGCTGGCGGAAGGAGCCCGAGGAGCGGCCCACCTTTGAGTACCTGCAGGCCTTCCTGGAGGACTACTTCACGTCCACGGAGCCCCAGTACCAGCCCGGGGAGAACCTATAGGAGCAGGCGGGCCGGACTGTTCTCGGCTCCAGCCCTGGGCAGCGGCCCGTGCGTGCGGGGCCTGGCCTCCTCTGCCGCCCACTGCTGCTCCTCCTGCGGGGCTGACGGCCAGGGTCAAGGCTGCTCTGTCTCTGGGGCCACGGAAGGGCTTTGGGACGTGGTGCGCCCGTGAGGACGGGCCCAGAGCCGGCACAGTGACTGTCCCAGGGCCTGCCCTGGCCACCCGCCTCCTCTCCACTGTCCCTCCTCTGCCCGTCCCTGGAGGAGACGCTGGGGAGAAGGGCTGGGGCTGGGCGCCGTCTTCCCAGCCTCAACCTGCCGGCTCGCCTGGTTCTGTCCCTCCCCAGAGGCCCCGGCCCATCCCCACAGCTGGCCAAAGAGCCTTTCCAAAGAGGAGCGGTGGCCCCGGCCCTCAGCCTCCCGCCGCCCGCCCCTCGCCATCTCTTTCTGAAACCTGGGTGGAGGTTGCTGGCCCAGGGCCCCCTGCTCCAGCCCAGCGTGAGCCCTGCCCTGCCCCGCCCACCCCAGGGCCCGTGGAGATCTTCCGGTCCCTCCTCCCGTCTGACCTCGGGAAGCAGAGTCCGCGAGGATGTGACTTGCCCAGATGCCAGGGCACTTGAGGGATGGTGCCTGGTGCTCCCCTGTCTTCCTTAGGAACAGAATGGTCCTCAGGGGCACTAGGGACAGACTAGAGCAGCCCAGGGGCCAGGGGCCAGGACGGGTTAGAGACGGCAGAGGCCGGTCTGGGGGTGGGGAGAACGGAGGGAAGGAGCGGCCACAGGGGAGGGTGTGGGGGCTTCCGTCAGCCCCCGGGTGGTCTGGTTCCTGGAGCCACCAGCCATGACAGGGCATTGCTCCCGGGTTCCAGAGGCAAGGGAGAGCTAAGGCTGAGGCTCTGGGCGGGCCTCCTTCCCAGTTTGTCCTGAACATTTCAACGTGGTACCCGCTCTCCCCCCAAGCTGGCACCCTGAACTCTCGAGTAGGGCGAGGAGTGCCTTGGCCAGGGTCGGAGAGGGCGGGCCCGGAGGGGCTGTGTGACCTCGGGCATCTGCTGCTTCTCTGAGCTGCGGCGTCTGCCCCTCGCATGGCCGCGGTCTCTGCGGCTGCTCAGCCCTGTCCACCCCTGTGGCAGGGCACCTGTGGTGAGCCCGTCGGGAGACTTGGGGCCCTGGCTCTGCTGTTCAGGGTATGTGGTGGCTTCTCTTCCAGCCTCAGTGTGCCCATCTGTAAAGTGGGCAGCTGACGATGTGTGGCATCTTGCCAAGGGCCCCCTGTGTATGTGTGTGTGCACGTGTGTGTGTCTCCATGTGTGTCCATATTTAACATGTAAAAAATGCCCCTTCTCTGTCCCCCGACACATGGTCCATTCCACCCACTGTCCCCATCACAGCAATAACGTCCCCGCTGCCAGGGGCTCTTGAGCCAGCCAGGCCCTGGCAGGGGGGAAGGAGGCACCTGCCTAGGAAATTCCGACTTTTCCTTCTACACATGTCCATCTCCCAGGTCTCTTCCTGTCCATTCCAGTCGAGCCTGGGCCCGCCCACCCCTGCGCTCCCCGTCACTCCTCCAGCTGCCCAAGGCCCTGGGTGTAAGGCATCTTCATACTGTCCTATTTTTTTTAAACAGTGTTTTGTAGATTTCAGATGACTATGCAGAGGCCTCGGGGACCCCTGGCTCTGGGCAGGGCCTGGGGGTCCCACATTCCATGGCCCAGGCTTGGGGGGGCGGGGGGACCTAGAATTGGTTGTAAATACTTTGCATATTGTCTGATTAAACACAAAGAGACCTCAGAACGTGGCTGCGGGTTTACTGAACATCTACTGTGTGCGGAGAGTGGGTGGGGGCAGTCAGAGGGGCCTTTGTCCCGGTAATGCTGGTGGCTGGAGGGCAGTAGGCCACAGGGACAGGATCCGATGGGGATGGCCGTGGGGGCTGTGTGTGCAGTCTGTACCTGTGTTGGGGAGTCACACTGGGAGGAGCGCCAGGCCAAGCCCAGGACCCCAAAGACTGGGAGGTTCTGGACTTGGATGCCTGGCGGTGGTGACAGCAGACTCTGGGGAATGGGTGGGGCCGCGGGGGCTGCCAGGCCTGAGTGGAGAGGGTGCTGCTGTGTAGGTGGCGATCCTGAGATGAGGCTGTGCGCGGTCCCTGTGTCCCTGGGGGTGCCGGGTGGGGGTGGTCTGCGATGGACCCGAAGGAAGTTCGAAGACCCCCAAAGTCCATCCCGAGGAGGTGATCTGCCACCGCCCGTGGAAGGACCCTCTTCTTACATCAGACGTCGCCTGTGTGGGCGAGTCTCCTGTGGCCCCAGAGCTGGAGCAGGCTGAGCTCTCTGACCACGGTGGGTGCATCCTGGTTCCTGCTGTCCCCAACCCTCTCCTCTCCTGGGTTTTCACCCCCAGAGCTGGGACTCTGCCCCACGAGCATGTCTCCTGGATCCTGGACCAGTGTCCACGTGTGAGTGTCAGCCTCTGCCTTCCTCTTGCAATGGTCTTTTTGAATGTCCATTTCTTTCCCCGATTGTCCAGGTTGGGGTGGGTGTGTGTGCGCAGGATGATGTGGCTGAATTCCTGAGCCAGAGGGTCTGTCTCCCTGTCTCTCCCTCCCCTCTCCTGCGGCTTACACATTTGTGTGTGAGTGTGAGTGTGTGTGTGTGTGTGTGTGTGTGTGCAGGTGCCCACCTGCTTTCCCCCATCCCTGGGGGTCCTGGGGTGTTCTGCTTCTCATGGCCCATGCTCCCTGCAGCCTCCGTCTCAATGCAGCCTCCACCTCAGGGCTGCCTCCAGGAGGGTTTCCCTGCAGCACCCCCAGGCGTCCCGCCTGCAGCCCACCTGAGTCCCTAAACGCCTGTGCCCTCTGCAGAGGCAGCGCTGTTCCCCTCTGGTGCTGGCCGCAGGCCTTGGGGGCTGGGGCTCTGTTGTGGCCCTTCACTCCCCCCCCTTCCCCCGCTGCCTGCTGGGTTCTTTGTCCCCCGCCCCCCAGGCACTTGAGGCTCCTGCAGCTGCCCAGCGCTCCCTGCTCCTGCCTGCTGCCCTGCGCCCTGACGTCCCTCGTTCTTCAGCCTGGCCCCTTTCCGTGTCCCCTGGTCTCCAGTGTTCCCTGTGATGGCATCTGTCCTAACCTCGGCCCAGGCTGGCACCCAGACAGAGCCCTGTTCTGACTTTTGCAAAATTGTGTTTTATGACAACATTGATAAAAAGGGGGCCGTGTCACTATTATGTATCGAGACATTTTCTAAGGGCTTGGGTGGAGCTGGGGGGAGAGCTTGCCTGGCCCGTCTGTGCGAGGGCCGGGTTTCATCCCCAGCACTATTTTTTAAAAAAATCTGTTTTTCCTTTGAGCCAAAGTTCATCTTTATTTTATTGTAAGAGAAAATTAAACACTTTACAGTCCCTAAAGCTCCCGTGGGCTGGAGATTTGCTGGTGCCTCTTTGGCTGGGCCCGGTTGACTGTGGGTCCCCGTCCCCCCATGAACTGACTCTGCCCTATGCTGGGCTTGGGACGTGCATCAAAGCCAGATGGTGTGTGTGAGTGCCTCTCCCCTCCCTCTGTCTCTGTCTCTCTGTCCATCTCTCCACGCTAGCCCCTAGCCGCTAGCTGCTCTGTCCCTTTCTTTGGTTTTGATTCCCTCAAAGCACAGGGTGGACTTGGTGTCTGTGGGGGGGTTCGGCCCGTCCCTGGACCTCCTGCCCCCTAGGCTTGAGGTGTCTCCAGGGCGCTGTGCGGCTGCCCCGCCCCCTGCTGCAGCTGTGTGGAGTCCCTGCCATCCCCAGGGCTTGCTTTCCTGTCACTCCATGATGCTCCTGCCTGCTGCACGGCCTGTGTGGGTGCACCCGTGTCCCTGTGTGTGGCAGCGAGGCAGAGGGGCAGCCCTCCTCCCACCCCCTATTCTCTCCCCCTTTGAGGGCAGCCTCTGTCAGGTGTGTGCATGGGCACCAGGCCCCACTTGCAGGCCCTCCACACCTCGTGCCTTATCTGGATTCTTCCCTCCCCTGCCCTCTGCTCGCTCCTTGGTCCTCAGCTCGTTCTCTCCAGCTCAGTCCCGAAGCTCCTGCTCCCTCTCACTCTGGCGCAGAAGCCCTCATCGGCTCGTTCCCTTGCTGGCTCTGCGTCCTTCCCTTGGCAAGCTCCACAGAGCCCCTGCTGAAGGCCCCCCCCCCCCGGCTGGGGTTAGGGGTTAGGGGTGAGGAAACCAGCCAGGTCCAGCCTTCCACAAGGCCTGAAGGACAGGTGGGAGGGACATGCAGAAAGGCCTGAGACCTCAGGAGAGTGGAGCCGGTTCTGAGCCTGTCCAGAGGGGCAGGGAGGGCCCCCTCAGCAAGCAAAGGCCAAAGGATGGGTGGGAGAAAGGAGGGGAGGAGGGCAGCAGGGGGGAGCCCCCCAGGCAGCAGAAAAGCCCGAGCAAGGGCCACAGAGTGTGAGAGACAAAGGACAGACAGACACAGTCTCCAAGAGAGGAGGGAGGCCCGCAGCTCCTGCCCTTCCTGTGGGTCTCCCACCTGTCCCTCTCCACGCTGGGGCTTCACCTGTCTTTGCCCTGGGCATCCTGCTTCTCTTTGTGAGTGTGCACGTGTGTGCGATTTCTTGGGTCTGGACCCCTGTTCTCCTTCCTACACCTTGAGCTCCCCCACTCCTGTCCCACGGTCCAGGCGTGTGTGTGTGTGTGTGTGTGTGTGTGTGTGTGTTTGTGTTGCACTGTGTGATGTTCTGTGGCCGCTGTGCGCCTGCCCGGGGTGTGTGTGGCTGGTGTGCACTGGAGCACAGTATGTGCAGGCCGGTGTCTGTGGCACAGGGTCCCTTACTGTGGCCTGAATCCAGCAGGGCTGTGCCGAGGGTCCCTCACATCACTAGGACATTGTCCTCTTTCTTTCATTCTCTGCGGGTCCCTTCGTTCAATCCGAATCCCGTTCCTAAGAGGAGGCCTGGGTGGCTGGGCGCTGCTCTCTCGTCCCCTCTGTCTTCCTGTCTCTTTCTCTTTCGTTTTGTTCCTTTTTTTCTCTGTTTCTTTGTTCCTTTCTGTTTCAGCCTCTGGGTTTCTAAGGGGCCGCGCTCAGGCATTAATTAGCTTCCGTTAGGATGTGATTGTGCCGCGCACGTGTGTGTGCCCCCGTGTCTGTGTGTGTGTGTGTGTGTGTGTGTGTGCGCCCGTGTCTCTCTGTGTGTGTGTGTCTGTGTGTGTGCCCTGTCTTCTCTTTCCCGCAGGCTTGGCTGTCCCTCCACCTCCCGTTCCGTGTCCCCAGCCCTTGCCCGGGCCTCCCAAGGCTGTGCCAGTGCCTGCGTGGCGCCGGGCCCTGCCCTCCCGGCCTGTGGCTCTGCCCTCCAGCCTGCAGGTGTGGGGTCACTGCCGTGGGCCGGGTTGTCTTCTTCCCCCAACAGCTCTTCCTGGAACACTCATGCAGCAGCTGCCTCTGCTGGCGTGTGTGTGTGTGTGTGTGTGTGTGTGTGTGTGTGTGTGTGAGCCCGCCTCCCCTCCTTCCCGCCTATACTCTCCCTGTCTCTAAGGCGCTCCTGAAGTCTGCCCTGGCTCTTGTGTGCAGCGTCCATGGACAGGCGTGTGTGTGTGTGTGTGTGTGTGTGTGTGTGTGTGTGTGTGTGACAAGCTGTCTGACCGCAGGCCATTTCTGTCACTTTCCCTAATTCTTTGTCCCTCTCTGGGGGAGTTTCCTTTATGTTTTCTTTTGGTCAACACATGGCCAACTGCCCCGGGAGGGCGTGCGTGTGAGGGGCTGCCCTGCGCCCGCTCTGCCCTCCTCCTCCCGCCCCAGCTTGGAGCTCCCAGGCCAGTGTCCAGTCTCTCCCCTGCAGGCCCCCAAGGTGTCTTGGGTCCCTTCTCGTGCCCATCTTTGAGGCTCGGTCCAGATGAGCACCAGCAATCTGTCCACTCTTCCACCTCTCCATTAGCTCGTCTGTCCAGGAGTTGTTTCTGGGCCCCTTTCCTGGGCTCCACGATTGTCCCCTGCCCCCTGAGATCCTGCGGGCCACCTCTGCACCCACCCCTGCCCCACCTCTGTTCCCCACAACCGTGGTGAGGCTCCAGGCTCCGGACTCTTCCCAGCTGCCTGTCCTGCACCCTTCAAGGCCACCTGAGGTGGCGTCTTGCTGTCCCTTCTCCCCTGCACACCTTGCTTTGCACCCCTGCCTCCAACAGGCGCCCCGAGGGCCGGCCATTCCTCCTGGACACCTGCTGGGGCTGGCCACTCCCACCCACTCCGGGTGGCTCCTGGGCTCTCTGGGAGCTGTCCTCTTCTGACCACATGACCTTTCTTCTTCTCTTTTCCTCAGTCCTTCCTCAGGGTTGTCTTTACCTGGGCGTCACCAGTCACGGTCACCGTGTGCGAGTGCCTACTCCTGTCTCCCTCTGCTGCTCCCATCTCTCACTCCCTCTTTCATCCTTTCTCTCATTTAAAAAAATCGGGTTGACGCCTCCAAGTGCCTGGATCCCAAGTGAAACCTCCGAGAGTCTCGCATGACTGCCTCCATTACTGGTGACACTGTTGTTTTAAGCCCCCAACTTGCCTGTTTTGTTTTTTCCCTCACTGCAGCTACGTGTGACATTCTGTCTATTTGTCTTGGAACTTCCTCGGCTGCTGCTCCTCTTCTGGGCGCACTCGCTTTGTTCCTTCATTCAATCAACAATTATTGAAAGCCTCCTAGGACGCTCGCTCCGTGTGTCCTGCCCCTCCCCCCCCAAACCTTATTGAATTCTGCCTCCGTCCTCTGCAGGGAGAGCTCGCACCCGGCTTGCCCACCGCCTACTCCCGCTCCCCCTCCCACTCCGCTGCCTCCTTCTCTTTCTCTCCCACTCCTGGGGGCTCATCTAGATGTTTCCAGGTGAACCTGAACCTGTTTCTTTCTCCTCCCCCCCCTGCTGTCCCTGAGGGGTGGGTGCGGGCTGGGCAGCCCCAACTCTGACCACCTCTTCCCGCTGCCCTCCACCCCTCCTGCAAACTCTCCTTGCTCCACAAGATCCTGGTGTTTAGCCAGGATCTTGGGGCGGAGCGGCAGATGCCTACCCCCACACAGTTCCTCTCTCCCACTGCAGGAGGACCCCCGAGTCCTGCAGGCCCCCACTCGGTCTCTCCCCTCTCCATCCCAGCTGACCTCACCTCTGATCCTCCTTCTTACCCCACCTTGCTGTGCTTGGTGACCTTGCCTTGACCTTGGACAGACCCTGCTGGCCTTGTTCTGGGGCCCCCAGCCGTCCCTGATCCTCCCAGGAGCCCTCTTCTTTGCCTTCACTTCACCTGCTCTACCTTCCAGCTGTGCTTGCCACCCCCCGACTCTGGGCCTCGACCATGTCATTCCACAAAGCCACCAGGCATCCTGCCTCACAGGCCCACTGCCTGCTGGTACCCAGATCAGTCCCCCAGGCTGGTCCTCACACTCCCTTCCCTTCCTTGCTCATGTCCTGTGCACATGGTCCCCAAGTAGGCCTCACCTCCCTTCCCCGTCACCTGTTACAGGGCTTACACGGTGAGCCTCCTCCACCAGGAGCCAGGCCTTCAGCCATTGCTCACGGACACTCCCCAGCCCTGCCAAGGCCCCGGCCTCTGGTTGGGGAGACCTCAAGTTGGCCAGGCTCTGGGCTCTGTCCCCCACACTCTTCCTCGTCTTCTTCACCTCACTTCTGCTGACCTGTGTCCTCCTCTCCCACCCTGGAGGTCCACTGACGGCCCACACGGGCAGGTGCTGTGGTCTGGCTCAGGCCTGTCTGTGTGGGGGTTGGATCTCTGCCTCTGGAGGGCCAGGTTTGTGTCTGCTGTCTCTGCGTGTGTGTGAGTGTGAGTGTGTGTGTGTGTGTGTGCATGCACATTTGGGTATCCTGGTGCCTGGTTTGCATGTGTCTGTTTCTCTTCACCTCTGTGTGTCTGGCAGCCCTGTGTCCTGACATGGGTTTCTGTCTCCTCCTGGGAGGAAAGGGGTCTTTGGGCTCCTTTCTGAGCCTCTGCACCTCTTGCCTCCTGGCTTCCTGAGTGCTGGGGCCAGTCTGGGTGACTGTCTGCACGTCATGCCTTGTCTCTCTGGGGCTCTGGAGACATCACCAGCCTGGGCTGTCGGGCTACATGTCATCCCTGCCGTCTCGCTATCCACTCACATCTGTGTCCCCCGCCTTCTCTGCATCCCCGCTCCTGGGAGCTTTGACGGTCTGTGCCTGGCGGCCTGGCAGACAGTGCGTGGCCCTGGGCAGGTGGGCCCTCGTGTGTCATCCAGGAGCCCGGGTGCCCGGGTCTCGCCTTGCTGCTCCGCTCGCCGCCTCTCCCGCCTTCCTGGAGCCTTCTCCAGCTGCTCTGCTCTCCTCTCGGCGGCGTCAGGCCTGCATGCGCCTCTCCGGTCCCTGGCTCCTGCTCCCCGCTCCCTGCGCCCCGCTCGCCCCTCCTGTTGACTTTCTGCACCTGCCAGGTTTCTTGGGGGGACTTTCAGGGTTCACTTTTGAGCTGTCCATCAACAAACCCCGAGGGGGCCGCGCAGTCCAGGGACCGCCTCCAGCTGCCTTCTCCTCCAGGGTTGTCACAGGGGAGCCCAGCTACAGAACCACATCCCCAGCCCTCGCCGCAACCTCTGGTTCTCTCTCTCAGGATGCCACTTGCGCTAGTCAGCAGCCCCTTCCTCCCCTGTCCCCTCTCCTTCAGGGTGACTCGCAGGCGGTGCCCTCTGCTCTGTCCCCAAAGGCCTGCAGTTGAGGCCACAGTCCTGCTCTCTCCCCCTGGGTCTCCTCTCCAGCGTCCCCTCTTCTGTGAGGCCTTTCCTCCACCCTCCGCCCTCAGCCCTCACGCACTTATCACTCTCCGCCATCAATGATCTATTGATTTGGGCGTATTTTTGTCTGTCACACCAGTCTCTCCGCACTGTGCTATCAGGCCCACAAGGGCAGGACTGTGTCTGTGTCCAGCCCCTGGAACGGTGCCCGGCACATAGAAGGTTCTCGCATCTGTTCACTGAGGGGACAGTTCTGTGCCGGGAC